>NC_066584.1:285668227-287072727 GCF_024323335.1 Lathyrus oleraceus
AGTTTTAAACTATGATTGTCGATGAAGACAATGTAAAAATTATTGAAGTGTTGTAGCTTTAAGTTAGTATACTTTTTTATGGTGAAGTATGATAGTTATTTTGAAAAATAATTGTCGATGAAGATAATAGAAGTTGGTGTATTATTTTCAATTAAGGTGGAGATAATCGGTGTTGGCTTAAATTATATACATGTTAAAGAAGTCTCACATCACTTAATTTTGTCAAGGAATAAGGAGTTCAATACTATATAATGGATTCAAAATCTTCATTACATAATACACTAGTCAACAACACTTTAAGCTTGTATTTGATTTTTTTTTCTCTTGTACTCTTATGTTAGAATAATGTGAGATGTAGTTAAATATTTGAGATGGGGAGTGTATGTATACTGAAGGGTATGGATGTCGTTAATGGTATATTATATGTTGTAATCATTCTCATATAGTGTTATTCTTTAGTTGTCATTTGATAACTACCGTAATTTTTTCTTCAATTTTAAAATTTATACGTTATATTTTTATGTTGTGATTATGTTTTTTATTTTCTCTTCTATATAAATTTTTCTAATAATTAGTAGTATAATATTAGTGCTAATAAGACTTTCTATAGGATAAAATGGAGAATGGCTTTTAGTGAAATATATCTAAATGTTATTCCTAGTAAATTTGATATTGACATAAATCAAAGCTCTTTCATTCCATTAGTTTAAAATTCTTCATCAAATTATTTTTGTTTGAATTTAAATGATGAGATAATATTTTAGGATGATGCATAAATAGGTAAAATAGCATCTAAACCTCATTTAAGTATTCATATCTTCATTGTCTTGTATATTTTGATTTCTACATTTTTTATTATTGTTGATTATTTATATACACGTATAAATGGTGATATTAATGAAAGTTTGGATGTTCATATACCTCAAAGTTTTTTATCAAACTCCTTTTTGTTTTGACTTAAATGATGAGTTGTTCATAGAAGATGATATACAGTATGGAATACATATTGCATTAATAAATTTTAAATATCGATAAGTATAAATTATTTTATTTCTAATTTTATGTTTTTCTTTTATTTTTTATGTTACTCATTAATCAGAGTCAAACTCATTCAACATCAAAAAAAAAAATTATCAAGTAATTAATCTTGTAGCTATGGTGTGTTTTTGTAGAATTTTTATTGAGTCATTTTTTTTATTACAACTAATATATATATATATATATATATATATATATATATATATATATATATATATATATATATATATATATATATATATATATATATATATATATATATATATATATATAAAGAGATTAATTAATATGCACTGTCAGGTAAAAAAATTTACACTATTGATTCATCACCATCACGCGTTTGCATTACTTTATAAATTTTTAAAATAAAAATCAATGTGAAATCCTTTTACACTGTCAGTATATTTTAATTATATATATATATATATATATATATATATATATATATATATATATATATATATATATATATATATATATATATATATATATATATATATATATATATATATATATATATATATATAAATTATAAATGACGTGACAAATTTAAAATAGCAAAAAACGCAAATAAATATTTATTCTAAAAAAAAGGCTGCCTAATGAAGCACAAGAGGCTATAAAATAAATATTTTTTGTCCTTCTGATATTTTTAAATTTATCACTTCATTCATAATTTTTTTTGTAAATTAGAGAATATTTTTAAATTTTTGCTAAAAATAATAACAGAAAAATTACTAAATAAAATTGCTATAAAAATACCAATATCAAAAGATGATTTACTTGATAAAGAAACATTGAATGTTAAATGAGTTTGACTTTGAATAATATCACCAATAAAAAAATTATAAAATTGTTAAATAAGGAGTAACATATAAAAAATTTAAATAAAACATAAAATTAAAATAAAATAATGTATATATATTAATATTTAGATTTGATTCAAGCATTATCTTTTTCATGTGTATATCCTCTTACATGAACAACTCGTCATTTAGGTCAAAAAGATAGATCTTTAATAAAAAAATTACAGGTATGTAAGCATCTAAACTTCCATTAAAGTCATCTTTTATATGTGTATATAAACAATCAACAATAACTGGATAATTAAAATGGCACAAAAAAGTTGAGATTGTAAAAATGTAGTATACCTAAATTTATGTATCACTAAACCCTAAATCCAAGTCGATCTCAAGCCCTTACTTTTGACCTCAAACAAAAAATGGTTTTTGTTCTATTGTAAAACTAGAAATGAAATGAAGATCAGGAGTAATGGCGGATTTGAGCTTTTGGAGAGACTGAGAGAGGACTGATCCACAAAGTTAGTTCTCCAACGTTCAAATTAGTATGTGAAAAAGAAGAGTGAATTGAAATTGAATTTGAAAATTGTCATCTGAATTGGCGTCTTCTCTACATATAGTAGAGAGGAAATAACTAATTTGCTATTAGTTAGGATGAAGTGCGGAGAGTCCTTTGATGCACTTGAGTCTCGTATCTTATGTGCTTGCAAGTAGGATGGTTCTCGTGTGTTGAGAAGATTCTAGAAGAATGGCAATTCCTCCATGGTGGTCGGTCGGGGTCAATATGGTTGGCCCATAACAATTTTCCCCCAAGGCCTTGCCTATGGTTGCAAGGAGAGGGTTTATCACATTAGCCTCGGTTGTCGACCACTCTCTTATTTATTTTTGAAAGGAAAACAGTGATCATTTCAGCCTCCTGGGGATTTGCGATTTTAATGCGCCATACTTCAAACGTCTTTTCGGAGGCACCATCATTATGACCTTTGGGAACTTAAACCCTTGAGTGTTGTGTGTGAGTGATTTGACATGTTTGATAGAGTCTACTTTCTTTTTCATGCAAGTGTATAACTCTTGAAGAGTCGGTGTTGTTTTTCTTTGAGTCACTTTCTTAGTTTAGCAGTTATCTTCTTCTTTGACATTCGCCTTCATGCATCTAAAAATTTAGTGCATTATGGGTAAAAAATTACAAAAGAGTGCCGAAAAATCCCAGAAGACTGTTCAACCTTCTTAAGTGGACCCTGTATATTCTTCCACAGTTTCATTTTTTTTCATAGATGGTAATATTGATGGAGTCTTTCTTGAAATTGGCCCATCCTATGATTGGGGTGTCTTGACCTCTGACGAGAATGAAAAGCTATGTAGTGAGTATGGCAATTGCACCATTCCTTTTTACGAATGCATCTTCTCGATTTTGGGTTTTTTCCTACCTTTCATTGCTTTTGAAGTAAAGGTTCTTAAGCACTTGGTGATTAGGGGTGTTCGTGGTTCGGTTTGGATCGGTTTTGAGCTAAAAACTCATCTGATTCAAATATAAATTTACTTGCGGTTCGGTTTTGGATAATTTATTAGAAAAATCCAATTCAATCCGACCCAATTTCATGCGGTTTAGTTTGTATCGATTTTTGGTAATCTCCGGAAGCTCTTGGCTTCTTTTGTCTTAAAGTTTCTTATTCATGATGTATTTGCTTAAACTATGACTATGTGCAGATTTGGTGAAAAATGAAGTACAACTCTGGCTCCTAAGGCAAGGAAAATGGTCGGCATGGACTGAAGTAAGCCTTGTTGGTACTTTAGACTCTTTTAGAAGTGTTGCTTCTTTGATTGCTCTCTAGAGGCCACAGGGTGCTTCAGGGTTAGACCCTCTCTCCTCTAGACAATGTTGGGTTTCTCCCCTAGAGGAAGATTGCTCCTATATGGATAATATGCACGATTGTGCTCTGAAGGAAGAATTAGAAAATCTGGCCCGGTATACCCGACGTGCCTCTTTTGTTTTGGCCCTCGAGAGAGTCGTTCGTTGGGCGCCCTTTGGTCTAACCAACAATGCGAGGAAAAGCATCGGTTGTAGAAGAGTGTTTTCAATGTAACGCTCTAGTGGGATTTGTACCTGCAGGAAATACAAACAGTTTCTACCTCTCTTACTGGGATAAAGAACACTATGTTCCCCCTTAATCTTTCAGGTTCTCTAGTCGGTTAGATGACACATCTGGTGAGGACCTTGGTGAGGAAGAACTAAGCTCTAGTTGTTGATTAGGGTAACTTATCGTCTACTCAAGCGTCTCTTTCAGCAGCTCAGAGGTGATTCCTTTACGCCTAGATAATACCTTTCTGACTTAGTGTATGGTTGACTGTATGGATGCTAGCCTTGGGGCGGTTCCGCAGTCCTTTGAAAATTCCTTGCAGCAAGTTGAGCACTTTCACCGTCCTTTGCTTATCTTAAGGGAGCAAGTCTGGCTAGATCAAATGCTCAAAGATGGGGAGTTCGTTTCTCTATTGGAGTAGCTCTGTCGGCCACATTTTTGTGTATTGTATGTAGAGTACTTTTGTAATGAAGTAATATATGTGTATATATTTTCTTTTTTGGAATGAGATCCATTTTTACCTATCGGATGTGTATTTGTGATCCTGAGTGCAGAGCTTTGTATCTTGTGTGAATCTATGAGCTACTATTTAGAAGTTTATTAGACATCACTGGGGTCGTTACCCTCCCCCCCCCCCCCCCCCCTCCTCTCTTTCTCTTAGTGAAAACTCGGTCTGGTGATGGCTCTTTCACACTTCATTTGAAAAGCGGGGCGTACGTGAATGTCTACCAATATTGGTGTGAATACTTAAAGGGAAAGCTTTTTGTGACTCATTTCTTTCATCTCTTTTGATGTCACCATGGTTCTGCAACTTGATCACATTGTAGAAGGTTAATTTCTCTGGCGTCGACCGTGTGGGGCTTTGGGGATCTTCCTCCCAGGCTTTCGAGGATCTGTTCTTTATGGTTACCCAGATGCTCATGCTACGGTTTACACTACTGGGACCAGAGTGAATGGTAGATTCACTGAGTTGTTCCCCAAGTACTATATAGACAGTCCTGCAAGGGACAACAAGGAACTAGAAATTTACCATTTGAAAGTCCTTTCCTTTGCCTATAACACTACCAACTCGACATACCCCTAAGGATGGGTGGTCGTTTCGTTGAATGCATACAAGTTTGAGCCTTCATATGACCATAAGCTTCCTCTTTCTAGAACCATCTTTACAATAGCTCAGAATACATGATGTCGCAAGAGCTTCCACAGTCGATTAGGATTCATAAGACATCAAATTTTTCAATTGTGGCGATAATCACCATGGGAAATATCTCATTAGGGATGCTTCCCACCTTCTAAGAGTCCCGGAATCCCAACATAGGTCAGTCAGGAGTCTTCACTGAGGTGCTTCCATCCTTTTTATGGACGGATAACATCTCTACGATCTTCCTCTTCATGGTCCTCTTATATGGGAGGTTTGTTTGGAGGGCTCCTCCTATGATGGAGATGATACATAGGCGTTTACCTTTGTTTGCCTCCTTGCTCTCGTTACTGGTTCTGGCATCTGCACTCTTCGAGAGAGATTTACCTTTATGTGACTCTTCCCTATCTCTTTTGCCCCCTTTCACGTAATCATCCAATTGGAACCTCTTGATCAACCATTCAATGGCATCCTTCAGTTGGATGAAATCGTTGGTGTTATGGTTGTGAATTCATGACCTTTATGAAAGCATAAATACTTCGTCTTATTGGTCTGAGATGTCTCTCTAATAGGGTAAGGGGTCGGATTCCTCCTTTCCTTAATTCTTTTTTATCATAGTATTGGTAGATCTTCTCATAAGATACGTTCATCAACGTGTACTTCTTGTACCAAATATGTATACCTCGGTCAAAGTCGTCTCCCCTTCGGTGGAACTCCTTTCTTGTCAGGCAGCTGGAGTTAGTGTTAGTGGAGACGGGGTTATCGAAGTGTGTGTTTAGTTATGTTACACTTCTCCCACAAGATCATGTAAGGTTGATCCATGTTTAACATCCCCTGGGTGACTCTCGCCTTCTTCCTTCCGATCTTCATCCTAAAAGGATGATCATGCAGAAGGTCATTTTCAAAGATACAACACTTAAGGACTTCTTCGGCTCCCTCTACCTCAACATCAACTTGTGTGAACCGGTCAATATAAGAGCGTAATATCTCTTTCTTCTCTTGAACGATCTCGCTCAAGCTACAGTCACTGTTTGCATCTTCTGAGAAGTAAATTGCGTGGATAACTGCTCAAAGAAATCCGTCCATGATTCAATGCTCTCGTCTGGCATAGCATTGAACCATAACTTGGTCGTCCCGACTAGGGTTAAGGCAAATAACTTACTTTTAGAAGTATTGTCAACACTGAAATAATCCAGCCGGTCATTGACGAGTTGCATGTGCTCGTCTAGATCTCCCTTCCATCGTACTCACCTAGCTTGGGCGATTTCTCCATGGATTTTGGTATTTTGATTTCCAAAATGATGGTGCACACTGGATGCTACTACTAAACCTTCATCATTTGGTTCTCTATGTGATTCGAGGAAGGAGCATGATTGCCTCGGTCTCCCTCGGGACTTTGGGGAGGACTTTGATGTTTCTTGCTTCTCTAATGACTCTTGGACTTAAGAGATTCATCTTTTTTTTGTCGACTATGGATCGGCAGTGTGAGTTCTTCTAGATATAGCCTCTTGAACAGTGTTTCCTCACGAAGGCGTAATGTGGAGGCTTTATTCAAGGCGAAGCAACATTTCTTCTATCACTTGTGAGTTATGTTATCAAACAATATTATACATGTTATTCAGTAGCTCGTTAGTTCCTTACATGCCAAGGTTAGATCGCAGTAGCTGAAATTCAGGTAAGGCTTCAAGTTGTGAGACTAGAGGTGGCATTGGAGGCGTTATCCGAGGAACTTTGACAGATCCAGCTATCTGAGAAATCTAGATCATATATGGATGTAACGAAACTTGTTATGTTAATTTCGCAATGTTTTGTGGAGGAGTTAGAGGTGAGTAACTAACCATAACTTAAACTACGGTAGTAACGGTAGCCGCAGCTTCTCGCAAAGCAGTGATTGTTGCTTCTCTCGCAGTGGCGGAGCGAGTGGGTTTGGATCCAGGCATTACTTGGAAGCATAGGAGTCAAAAATCTATTAATTTGAGGAATCGAAGTTGAAATGATGCGTGATTGGATCGAATGTGATAAATGTTAGCGTTTAATTTGTGAGGCTCTTAGTTATATGATTTGAGAAGGTTACGAACTTCCGAATTGAAGAGCGAACGTGAAGTTGTGTAGAACATAGGAATCATAAGTTGATTATTGTAGATGGCACTACGGTTCTATTCTGGAACCAGAAATGGAGTGAAGATCAGAAGTAATGGCGGATATGAGCTTCCAGTACGGTGGAGAGGGGGCTAACCTGCAAGGACAACGCTCCAGTGCTCAAGTCGGTATGTGAGGGAGAAAAGTGAGTTGAAATTGAATTTGATAACTGTTACCTGAAATGTTGTCTTCTCTATATATAGTAGAGAGGAAATAACTAACTTGTTATTAGTTATGACTGAATTGTGGAGAGTTGTTGGATGCGCTTGAGACTTGGATCTCTTGTGCTTGCTAGCAGGATGGTTCTCGTGTGTTGAAAAGATTATGGAAATATTACAGTTTTTTCATGATGATCGGTCGGGGTCGATATGATTATCACAAAACAGTATTAATATTAGTAAACAATCAATTGAAATATCAAGTGTTTTTTTTTAGCTTTGTTGGCCTAGTGTGACTCACCGCTTTTTTTAATGAGTTTATACATTTTCAATTTTTCTTTTAAAAAATTATTTAATTTTTTTTTTGTAAAAAAAAAATTATCACTTTTTACATAAAAGATTTTATAAAAGATTTTATTTGTATGTTTGCTTTAGGTTATATAATGTGTTGAACTTATTTATTCACACAATCACGACTAATTACTAATTCTATTTTAAAGTTTGATATTATTGATTAAAATTAGTGTACATGATGTATTTTCTACTTTACTTTGCATATCATTTTTTTAAAGTTTTTAAGAATATAAATTATCTTTAAAAATAAATAAAATAAATTTTTTTATTTTATATAACCAAAACCAAAAATCAATATAATTCAATTTAAAGTAAAGTCGGTCGGTTGAGTTGGATAAAAATTGATTTTAAAATCAAAATTATTAGATGATCAACCAACAACCAAAAAATCATATTTTATCATTTTCTTCTCAAAGCTAATATATTTTTTTAGTTACAAAATAATATTGATAAATATTAAAATTACTCATTTAACATAAGCATTTATTAATTTAAAATACAAGAATCACATGAAAATCCATCAAACTATCATAAAAATAATATAAAACACTTGAATAAACATTTCAACTATAATATTCACGAGGACATGTGAAATCATCTAGAGAAATCACAAAATGCACAAATTGAATAGTAAAGAACTCCTCGGGTGAAATATAGGTTCACCCAACAAAAGACAGGATAAAAGTATGGCACTTGAACTACTCATCTTCGCCAAGTGAATATATAAACTTGCTAGGAGAGCACAAACTCTTAGGAATTATTTTTTGGCTAAGTTACTTCAGGCAGAAGCAAGGTAATTCGCTAAGCAAGGTGACAACTCATTAGGTGAGCAAATACGATTTAGAGACCCTTTGGTTAAGTAACTTTAGGGTGATCATGGAGGTTCGATGTGCAAGATAAGATGGCCAAAACCCATTTGGACGAGTTGGACAAGACTTACTAATAAATAAAAACAAATCTCGTTAGGCGAGTCAAATGCCTCGTTGGGCGATGACACCAGAACAAAACTTTAAAAATCGAGGCATCAGTCATTTCATTCAGAATTTATTCTTTCCAAAACCCATCAATTCTATAGTTCTTAAGTTATATTCATTCTGTAACAACAAGATAAAATTAAAAGGAAAATTTTCCACGAGAGATATTAAAGAATTGAAGGTGGAGACTTTGTCCAACTAAGAAATCATCGTGGATGCTTTTTCATCTCCTTCTTCTTGGTTATCATCGTAAAGTTACTATGAATAAGAATAGCTAGATTCTCTTTTGTTGGGATTAGATATATTTATCCAAACACTCATGTATTCGTATTGATCATGGTGTTATTTATGTTCTAGTTATTCGTTAACATTGATAATTATTTTTTGTTTTTAATACTTTTTTGAATTAGCTAGTTATAACTTATTATAATGGTTTTGAACTAATAATGAAAAATGTTTTTGTTAACTAATCAAAGATTTTTATTAGATGCTAAACTCTGGACGCGAGTTTAGGTTTAAGAGACATATATATTTTTGAAACTTAATGATGTCATATTAGTTAACCGGCTAAGAAATCATCTATTAGACAATACAATTGATTTCATGTTGTAGTTTAAACATATACAACATACACATAGTAATAGGTAATAATATTATCTGATAGCTAAGAATATATATATATATATATATATATATATATATATATATATATATATATATATATATATATATATATATATATATATATATATATATATATATATATATATATATATATATATATATATATATATATATATATAATTGATCGAGAAATACACAAGGATAGAATAATGAAATCTAACTCTAACAATTTCAATTTCATTGGTTAAATTCTATTTTCATTCATTTTTCTTTTTATATTAAATTATTAGATAATAAACTTTTTAACTATTTTGCTTAGAATTAAAAATATTATTAAACGGCCTTTGAATATCCTGTTGGTCCCTATGAAATCGATAGAAACCTATCAATATATAAATAAGAAATGTAACAACCACCAAAATACAACTAATATAATTTTATCGCACGTCTAAGGAGTAAAATTTAACCTAATAAATTCATAGTATATAATTTAAATCTTACTTAAAAATAGTCATTAATATCATGTTATTCAGAGTCGCCTTTGGCCGCTACAGAAGGAGTTTGTACGCAAAATTTTGAGTCTATCGGAATAACTAACTACAAGTATACAGTTTATCGCGTAGTTTTAAATTATATCGATCTCATAGAGACCTAACTATCAATCTATCGTTTCTAACTGTTACGGTGTTTATCTATGGCGAATCAGTTAAACATGAAATTAAATAACTTTAATAAATTTAGGCGAATAATACCGGGATGTGGCTCTCATCATACAACAGTACTCTTGATTGCTTCTAAATATGATCGTTGTACGGGACAATATTTTCTACTTTGAAAAGAATGTGGTTGAATAGGAATTGTCGGTTTCGCGTATTCAGAACCGGATTTGACTCTTTAATCTACATCGTCCACTGTCACGTGTAACCGGCGATTAATGCGTTAAAGTAGTAAATCTTATTTTAAGAAATCAGACTCTTTACTCGGTTGAAAAGTAATTTTGATTGGAAATTTTAACTTTAAACGGTTTCAGGCTTTCGCTCTGACAACCGGATCCTAAACCTACAAACGCGTCCGCAAATAGTTTTAAAACCTCTTTCTAAAAATATTAGACTTTCCTAGTTAATTAACAAAGTGCTTTCGCGGTATTCATTAATCAAAAACAAATCAATCTTATTATTTAATGTCGGATGACTTTCGATCTTACCCGACGTTTTCACTGCTCTACTTTCGCAGTGACCGATTAAATTAAATTCAGAAAGATTGTATTAAAATTAAAATAGTCCACAATCGAAATCCTAAAGAAGCAACCGTTAGAGTACCGTCAAGTGACGGTCCTCACATCCCAGCATTAATGAATTAGCTGGACATGCTTATGACAAACATGATAGTATAAGTTTGAAGTTTAGAAGTAAGCATTGCGGAAAAATAGTTTAAAGTAATACGGTGCGGTAAATAAGACTTATAAATAAAAGTAGTACGAGGCAAGATAAATAAAGAGTGAGTAAATAAATAAAGCGGTTATAAATAAATAAAGCGGTTATAAAATGCGAAATGCGATAAAAACCTGCTCCAAACGGAGGCTTGAATCTGATACAAAGTAAATTTGCTGAAGACTGGTAAAGAAATATAAATGGCGGCAAGATTAAAATATAGAAAAGTAAAATGCTTCAAACTTCGTACAAACTTAATACTCTCTGGTGTTATAACCCCTCGATGTGACGAGTTATAGCTTTGATCAGTGATTTTTGTGCTTAAGATTATGCTAAGCTTGGATGGTTTGGAAAATGAAGTTTGAAGCCTATTTATAATGTTCAAAAAATCTAAAATGGTATGTGAAGCTTTCTCATTTCGTGGGAGGAAAAATAGGGGAACATGGGAAGAGTGAAAGACCAAATGAGTCCATTTTCTAACAGTCTGCCTTTCACAAAGGATTATGAACGCCATGTCAAGGTGGTGGTGAACGTCATCTTTCCAACGTGTGGAAGAGTGGGTCAATCCACCCGTTGGTGAGTGGGACACGTCATTTTTAATATGGCATTCCCTATGGTGAATGCCATGTAGGTCGCCTTGTGTGCAATCTCTATTTTTTTCATTATTTTGCATCCGAATTATTTCATTTCTTCGCATATGGTCCTGATATGGTTAAATACCTAAAATATAGTCGAAGTACCCATATAACACTGGAAATATAACTAAAACGATAGCAAAAGATGTACAAAACGAGTCGAAATAAATGTGTAATTTGGTGTTATCATAGTTACAGTTCTGGTCCCAAATTTTTGGATCCACTTTTTTTTATAATTATTAAAATAATATATTTTATACCTAATTTATTTTATTTTTTAAAATATAGATATAAAATCATATTTTATTTTCAACACCTATAATTTTATACCATTTTTTCAAAAAATGGGTACACATTTATACTCTTTTAGATTTATTTTTTAAATTAGAATAGGGGTGTCTAATTGATTGGGACTGCCCCTGATATTGTTAATAATAATTTATCCATCTCCAACCAAAAAAATAATGCACTAGTACCTAACCATTCTCAAGAAAATTGTTCAATAATTCTTAACTCACACTAGCTATAAACACCATTTACCATATTTGTGCCAAACAACATTTGGTTTATTCTTTCAAATGTTACAATACCAATAAACATCTCTAAGAAGACGACATATACAAAATGGAATCATAATCATTCCTTTCCACTTCCTAAGATATTTCTTGTTGAAGTCAACTTCATGAGATATTTTTGTATGAATTATAATAAATGTAAATATGCTAGCTACATTCAGTTAATATTTTGACTATATACAAACAAAACTAATTAAAATTACATACTAACAATTTTAATTGCCATGAAAGATTAGTGTGTGATTAATCAATGGGGGGAATTTTTAGAATTAGACAAACCACTCTTTTTAAAAAGTTAGTGATCTTCACTATCTATGTTAAACTTATAGTAATCTAATCAATACGTAGATCAATTAATTAATTCGTTTTCTACAAGTAATTCAAATCTTTAGTACATATACTCCTTAATTTGATACAGCTCTTTGTTGTGTGCTTTTAAATTAAGCTTTGATTTTGGCCTAAGATATTAAGCACAAAGAATAAGTATAAGCAAAGTGGCTTAGTGTTTGGAATTTATAGATTTTTTTCATACTTCAATTCTAATTGCTTTTAAGGGATTTTGATCCAAAATATGATAAAGGATGTGTTTAAGCATAACAGGATAAAGGGTATCTTTTATCTTAATTATATTCTTTTAAGTTAATCTGTTGTTATTCCACTAATGATAGATTTTGTATACTGAGGTGATTGTTAAAATAATACAACTCAGAACAATGTTTTAATTAATTTTTCTGTTTAAAATTCATCATAAAAATCTGGTGCTTGCAAGTTTTTGGACAATTTATTTAAAATATTATAGGTATATTATAGTTCTCCACACAAAAATTATAACATATTTACATATAATACTTTCTTTTTTTAGTTGTCGTTACCTGGCTCATAAAAAAATGGTAACTATCTATATATAAAATTCGTGACATATTAACAAATTTAACTACTTTGAGTGACTAATTAATTTTTTTTAAATATCAAAATAAAAAAATAGGGAGTTTGAGTTATATGACTTTAACAAACTTTCTTTCAAAAATATTTAAAAAGAAGATTAAATAACACATTAAATAAATAAATAATTAAATGATAAAGAGATAATGAGAGAGTGACACTATGACTTGTATTAGTTTAGTGCTAATCTCTTCAATCCTGGAGAATCTTTTATTATAATCAATTGATTGGAATGACTAAAGCTTAAATTAACATTACTTTAAATTTATCCAAAAATATTGTGAACGAAGGAAAATCACAAAAATAAAAGTAAATGCAACAGATAACATTACAACAACAAAAATATGTGATAGATCCTTCTAAATGATCATGAGTCAGTGATTGATAACCTTTTGTAATGCAGAACATTTAACAGTCAAAGTGGATTGATTATGAATGCACTATGAATGATAGGGTCTTTACTTAATCCAGGCGAAGAGAATCTACAACAAGGGAGTCCTTCTCTTACGGTGCTAGTTGTGAACGAATATAAGTATTAGAAAGAATACAGACTAAAAATTCTAGCATCACTAAGATTTTGAGAATACGTGAATGAATGATTATCACTTCCATTTAAGGGTTCTACCACTTATGCACATTGTAGCTTATGGCACATCAGTATTTCTCTAATTAACGTTAGTGTGTTGCAAGAATGCACCACCAAATCATAAATTAATTTTATTCAATTGTTTAATTTATTGTTTATTTGTCCTTATGTGTAACCTTGTAAATTCTCGTAACATTGGTAATGAAATTAAATCACTTTTTTAATATTATACTCAAAGAATGATGTCTAACAACACATCACTATTAACTAAGTGATGGGGATGTCATGTGATCTCACATAACCTTCTTATGATAATGATCATGTGTATAATTATCATTGTACATACATCTATATTTAACATGATGCATAGTTTAAGTCACCCTTTAATATTATATTTTTTAATACTTGAGTATACTTGGTAACAATAAATCAGTCTAATATTTCATATTGACTTATTTCACAATAGTAATGCATTTTAAAGTTATGTTCGATAAGGGGTCGATAGATATTACTTCTGCATATGTAGAAGAGAAGTTTTCAACTAAATCACTCATGTTTATCCACGTGACTCTTTGAGTACTCAGTTAATCGACTTTATAATTGTCTTGTTACAAACAATAATTGACGAAATTAAAATGATATACACCTTTATCACTATGATAATAATTTATCACACTTACAAAACAAACTATATAATATTTTTAGAGTGGGTCAATCTAGTATAAATATTTCTCATTATATATATATATATATATATATATATATATATATATATATATATATATATATATATATATATATATATATATATATATATATATATATAAAAGGTAAGATATAGTTATTTGTCTAATCACATAATAGTCTATATATTATTTGACATTAAAGTTTGACTGCGTATAGTTTTAGAATGACATCTTTATACTTAAGTGTCTCACTTTTAAATATGTTTAATGTTCTATTAAATAGATTAACTATTTTATAAATTTTATTACTTTGAAATAAATATAATAAATGAAAATATTTTATTATAAATAATTAATAAGATATAAGTTTTAACATCAATCATAAAATCGTTGACCTTTAGAGATTACACCTCCATTAAATTCTAAGTTATTTATCTTCTCAAAATTTCAAACTTAACATGCCCTTTAAAATTTGACTAAGTTGAAATAAAAAGTGTTTTCAATTTCATGATAACTCTTAGAAAATGATATATATATATATATATATATATATATATATATATATATATATATATATATATATATATATATATATATATATATATATATATATATATATATATATATATATATATATATATATAATATATATATATATATATATATATATATATATATATATATATATATTAAAATTCACTTGACTCTTTCTATTTTAAACTTTTATATATATATATATATATATATATATATATATATATATGCATGTGCATGTATGTGTGCTTGTACATGACTCAAATTATGATCTAGTGTTTAGGAATTGTATTTTGACTCTGGATGTATGAATTAAGTCACACCTTCCTTTGACTTAAATCAAAAGGTGTTTAATTTGAATCACGAACTAGTTTTTCACTTTTAATTTGCTTTCTGAAAATGTGACTTGAGTCAAGCCTTTGTCTGACTTGAATCACTTGACTCGAGTCAACAAGAGGCATGACTTGAATTAAACATGCTAAAATTTGATTATTATTTTTTATATCCACATGATAACATTTGAGAAAACCTAGAGTGTTCATCAATCACCTAGAGAGTGTGTGTGTGTGTGATCTAGTTGTGAGGAGATTCATTAGGTGTTCTAATGTTTTTGTGAATATTATTTTTTAGATAGAAGAATTGGGTTGTGGATTTTTGGAGATTGACATTCATTGAAGAAAAAGAATGAGTTCTTCTCAAAGAG
This sequence comes from Lathyrus oleraceus, assembly GCF_024323335.1. Taxonomy (NCBI): domain Eukaryota; kingdom Viridiplantae; phylum Streptophyta; class Magnoliopsida; order Fabales; family Fabaceae; genus Lathyrus; species Lathyrus oleraceus. The sequence goes on from NC_066584.1 coordinate 285,683,622, forward strand.
GTCTTGGAGTTTCTAGTTCCTTCAACAAGTTCAAATACTCAAATAAGGGAATTGTTGTAGGATTGAGAGTTCTTTGATTCTTATAAGGTGGATTGATTCAATATTGTAGATCTTAGAGATTTTGTAGCCTTGTAAGTTGTGTGCAACTGGAGGAAAACCAATAACAGTATATTTAACTTAGTTATTACATCTAAGTTTTCAGTATCTGTAATTATCATATGTATTAAGAGATATTTGTAAATTTTCGATTAGTTATAGACTCGACATTTTTCGATGGTTTGCCATTGGAGACTATGCTAGGTGTAAGAAAGGATAGTGTGCTCGTCTATTATAAATCTCGGTGTACACTTTCTATACCCTTTGTTTCTTTTAATTTTTGTATAGAATTTGCATGTTCTTAGGTTTTAATTGCTTTCTAGTTTATATGTGTTCAGACTTTTTTTGTTCATAGAGATATAATGTTTAAACTTAGGTTTATGTTAGATCTAGTATGCTAGACATTTCTTTTTGGTGATTATTCTGGAAAACTCTAATTCTAGATTGTTGTATTAATTCTTCATATTACATTCAACCGTCATTGTTTGAATCTAGTTGGATTAATTACCATATTTTTTATTACTTTATTTATTATCATCTTGTTATCATTTAATTCATGTGTACAACAATTTGATCGTGTGATACTTTTTAAACTTCTGCTCCCACACTTTTTAACTTTGATTTTTTTTAATTATTGGGAAAATATCCATTCAACCCCCTTATAGACCATTATATTTCCATATTCAAACCAACAAACATTGTCTTTATGAATATTTTAAACCATTCCCAAAGGGGTAATTTAGTCCATATAATCTTTCTTTAATCGACACACTTTATTCGATCCACCCGTCCAACTAAAATCGGGTGGAATCTCCATATACACGTATGCCTCTAAGTTTATGTGCAATAATGTTTTTTTAACATCAAAGTGATGTAATTTCCATCCAGAGTAAGCTATAAGAGATGGTAAGATTATATAAGTATTTATCTTTGCCACTAGTGCAAATGTATCCTTGTAATTTGTGTCATATATCCGAGTATAACTTTTTGTCACTATTATCTCTTTGTAATGTTGAAGGGTGTTATCTGATTTATGCTTGATAGTATAGATCCATTTGCGTCTAACTAGCTTTTTGTCACCTTGCCTCTCATCAATTTCTCGAGTACCATTTTTATTAAGAGCTTTTATTTTTTATTCATATATTAAATCCAATTTTTAGATTTTTAATGTTTCTTTAATAGATTCTGTGATCCTCAAATAACAATTGCTACAATAAAACTTTAATATTTCATGGAAATATGTATATAAGAGACATTGAGAAATAGGATATTTATGCGTGAAAGGACAGTATATTTCATCATTTCTCAAAGTAATGGTTAAACCATTCAGATCAATATCACAAGTATCACATATATGAGAATCATCGATAAGGGAATCATTTTGAGTACTTACCGCTGATTCAGACGGTTGAAGTTGTTTCTAGAGAAGATCGTATTTACTATTTACTCTCACATTATAACTAGTGTTGAAGGTAGGGTCGTCTTTGAGGGTGTGCAAGACGACCTACAGCACAGTGCTTCACACGTTTTCATGATTGAGCTATGGGGAAAAGGTCCTCCATACACATATTTCACAGTTAATTTATAGTTAAATAGGGCCTCTTCAAAAAAACTTGACTACACAACTGAAGTCAACTTCAACTTCTTACACAGGATCTCTCAAAAGTTTGAGACGACTCTGGTTTAAAGTATTGATTCTTGTAAAACATAAGACAATGTAGAAATTGAAATAAGACTTAGAGTAGACTCAAGACTATGACTAAGAGTATGTCCACTCACAATATGTGGCAATTCGAATTTATAAGTAAAAACGGAACTACGAGTAGACTCGATAGAATTAAGATAAGATTTGCTCAAAATAGAAATTGAGACAAGTGAAGTAAAACGCATTTTTGTGAAAGGTGACATCTTTAAAAATAAATTACTTACTATTGGTAGGATGATAACATTTGTTTCCTTTTAATTTAAGAGGATAACCCACAAAGACATGTCTAAGTGCACAAAAATATAACTTAATTCAGTGTTGCTTATGGATATGAACAAAAGCTACACACTTAAATACTTGAAACTTGAGTACCTGCACTATAAAAGCAAAAGGAAAATGTGATATAGTTGAGTCGGATGCGACATTTGTTAGCTTTATCGATGATATTATCAAGGTGTTGAAACGTTCTAAATCATCTAGTAATGTTTTTTTTTAAAATCATGTTATTTTATTGTTAAGTTATGTTAAGTGATGTTTGTGTTAAGTTATGTTCATCATGGAGTAATGTAATGTCAATTTTCATCTAATGAAATGTTAAGATAAAATGTCAATTTTCATCTAATGAAATGTTAAGATAAAATATCAATAATATACAAATAACTCGTTACAAAATCAACTAATGTCAAGAACAACAATAAATAAACAAACCAACACAAATCTACTCACGTCCTCCAAAGGCAATATGTGATATCTTAAACAATCATGCATAAATATCATTGTCTTGGTTTACCAAACCCATGAAGTTATTTGAAAGAAGTGATATCCTTTGCAGATGTTGTTGGTCAATCATACTAGCTGGGGGCGGTAGAGGTGATGGCATGTCATCTGAAGGTCCTTCATCATAAGAAGGTACAACATCATCGACAGGCTGAGCTCGTGGGATGATATAAGGGTGTGATACTGTAAAGTACCATCTTAAGTAAACATCCAGACACTACCAAAGAGAATACACCCTCGTTGCATTTCCTATAATAGTAGTGGCACTGCTAGACCTAAATCATTTATCAATGCCCTCATATGGCACATCAGGGACTGGTCTAAGGATTCCCTGAACATACCCAAATTGGCACAGACACCTCTCAACATCGTAGATAACCCAGATTAAGGGCAGTGACATCAAACTCCTAATGCACTTAGTGGTCTATGTAAGGTGTCCATGTGACATCCTCAACAGTTAGTGCATCAATCATCTACTTGTACTTCTGAAGACAAACTGATTGAGAATGTTTGACCCTCCATCTAGTGGCTCATGGAAATCCATCAGTGATATGACCACGATCATGCTTGTCACAATGGATGGGAAATACTCGTATATCTAACACTGCACAAGAAGATATTACATATATGAAAAGTCTTTGATAAATAAGAACTAAATAAATAAAATAATAGATATTCATACCTGAAATAGACTCGTATAACAGGCAAGATGTCTCGTCTTAAAGACAGTCGCCTCTCCAAGGGCAATGTATAATATCAACAAAGTTTCACACCCCCATCTCCAGTCGAGATCTTCAAATTCAACAAATAAGAATATGTATTTGGCATCAATGTATACATGAGACTTATCTGCTAAGATAGTACATACTACAAGATGCAACATGTATACGCTATTGGTCGTCTCATACATAGTGTTATACAAGTGCCTAATATGTATTCTGAAGCCAAAAGAGACAAAAGTGAGCACCCTTATTAGCCCTACTCCTCCAAGGCCGTCCCCATTGTAACCCTTAATAATTGCTTAGTCATAATACATGTAAGCCCTTCGTTAATGACATGAGCGGTGAAGAAGTTTCCTGCAAGAGGGAGATGGAAGAAGTTGGAGATATCATCAAGGGTAATCGACATCTCACTAAATGAAAGATGGAAGTAGGATGTCTTCTTATGTCATCGCTCAACAAAAGTAAACAGCAACGGAACGTAGAGTATGGTGGAATTTTGAGCATGGTGGGGAATAGGTTGAGGAATAGGTCAATGGAAGCAGATCGGCATCAGAGAAAATCGCCATGACCTCATCTAGCATCTACACATCATCGAATTTTTTCAACTTCACCCTGTGGGTCGGCACCTTTAATGTGGTGTGATCCTATAACAATTAAAATATAAACCGTCAATTATTTTTAATTAGTCAATAATAAATAAAAACAACTTAAAATTAAATATTTATACCTCACCTTGCCTTAATCTAAATATCATATGATTGACATACCCAATGAGCAAGGTTCGGTCATTGGGCTCTACAAGAAACTCTTCATTTATGCGTACAGGCAGTTATGTATTAGCTTGAGCCACCACCTTCGTATCAGCTACAATTAGGACTTGAAATGAGTCAAGTCGAGTTGAACTCGCTGCAGCTCGGCTCCACTCGATAAGAATTGATTTTGCTCAAATCTCGACTCTAATTTGTCACGAATTTTTTTTAAGTTCAAACTCGACTCATTATAAGTTTACAAACAACTCGATTCAACTCATTAGGTTCAGCTCGCTTGCTTCACGGACTTAAAAATTTGTTTTTAAGTCTATTTTTTTATATATACTTGACATTTAAAATTAAAATTAATATTTTAAAAAAAAAACATATTACAATAAAATAAAAGTTATAAGACTGAAATTTATCTTTGTCTCAAAAGTTTACTACTTCATAAATTACATCTTTCAAAAAATACATTTGAAAGTCTAATTCAAAATCTATTCAATTTGAAAAATATTTAGAACATGTTTTTTTAAATTAGAAGATATATGTTGATTTTCTTAAACAACATTATTTTTGAGATATTTTTATATGTATAATTATTTTTAAGAATATTTTCCTCACTCGAGAATATAAATGATTAACTAAAACCATTAGATTAAAAAAAGATATATGATTAAGATTTGAAGTGAATGTTTAAGCTAATCTTGGAGTCAATATAACTTCTTATATATAATCGAGTTAACTCATAAACCTAACGAGTTGAACTATTTATAGTTCAAATTCAATTAATTTAGTTAACAAACTTAATTTTTATGCATATTCAACTCATTTGATTCATAAACCCAATCCAACGATTTAATTGTCGAAATGAGTTTTAAACTTTGTTTAAGTTGGTTCGGTTACAGTAAAAATCTCAGTATCAATCTGAAAAAGAACCTTAATATTTGTACGTGGAGGAACCTCGATATCATCCTGAAGAGGAACCTTTACATCATCAAGAATAAAAGTGTGGTGTAAAAATCAAACTTTTTAAATTCAATAAATTTAAAAAATAATTTATCTTTTATAAATAAGATTGAATGTAATATCTTTAAGTATAAGAATATTGTATAATGATATTAATAAAGGGGTCTGAAAGTCAAATTTATAGATGGCAGATAAAAAAACTCAAATCTAAGGAATGGCTTCGGTGATTGACAATTTTGATATGAAAATTGTTTGATGGATTGCCTCATTTCAATAGATAACCACGACTGAATTAACTTTAACTTGTCACCTCATATTTATATTTGACACATTTTTATAATTTCATAATTTTTTTCTTACAAAAATTTGACACATTTTCACATAAAATTTTCAGTGGATAAATCAAAAAATTCAAAACAAACTAAATTTGCAATAATGTATTTATAATTTCTAATGTACCAAAATTTCTAAAATTTCCATGAATTTTTAATATTATCAAAAATATTAAAAGTATCATATTATACCAAAATTTTCACTTTAAAAATTTTAACCAAATTAAAAACTTCGATAATTCATATTCAATAAAAAACATTTACTGAAAATTTTAAAAAATATAGTAGTTTATCATAAATTTCAAAAAATATTAATTATCGATAGAGTATAAAAATGTTTTAAAATTTTTGAAATCTTTTTTGATATTCTTCAAATATTTTCCAAAAATAATTTTTTTTACCAAAAATGTACATCTGCAAATTTTCGAAAAAAACAGATAAATTTAAAAAAAAATCTGATTTTTATAAAATACTATAGCAGTATAAGTACTCTAAAATCCTCCAACTCAAGATACGGTTGGGAGAATAAAACATGATAAAGATGGAATTAAATTTAGAAATGTCTCAATGAATTCAGTAAAAATTGATAAAGATGAATTAAATTTAGAAATGTCTCAATGAATTCAGTAAAAATTGATAAAGATGGAATTAAATTTAGAAATGTCTCAAATGAATTCCGTAAAACATGATAAAGATGGAATTAAATTTGAAAATAACTTAATAAATTGGGCAAAACATGATATAGATATAATTAAATTTTAAAACAACATAATGGTTTAATTCAAGTCCAATTAAAATCCAAAATTTATAAACAAACTAACTGTGATGTATTGTGAAAAGTACTCAAACTAGAATCTATAATAGTGTGCAAAATACAAGTGTAAAATATAACAGACAATAATATAATTGTATATACTTTTACCTATATTCTGTATATTAAAAAAAAAAGAATCACTACAAATGACTTGAAAAACGAATCAATAATCACTAAACGTTTCTGAAGTGAGTTTCTAATAACTGGTTTTAAAGCCAGTTGAACGCGAGTGATTACTCCGATTCATTATTATTTGTGCACTAGAAGTTAGTAAGCCTTTTATCGAAGAAAAAATAAGTTATTAATGTCTAACAAGTAACATCCATGTAGATTTTAGGTAGCAATGGCCATCAGATTACAATTATCTCACTAGTAAGTAATCTCACGTTACAAATTATCCTAGGACAACACAGGCTTCATATTTTTCATGACATCTTAAATATTACAAGCTTGTCTTTTAGATCAGTAGACAAAGAACAAAGGCATATGAATGTTGCTGCAGAAAGCCTCGAGTATATTGGCTCCTTTCCCACATACATGGTATGTGGAGGACCAAAACTGAATAATCAAATTAACCAAAACTTTCATTTACTTTTCCAACCAATGATATTAGATCAAGCATTAATAGCAGGCAGCAACTGTCACTCCAGAGCCAACACTATGCAACTGATGTGTTTTATGATTCTGCGGGAATACCTTCATCAGGTTGGCCAAATATTCTAAGATTACGGTCCATTGATGCAACTGCCAAGTATTTCGAATCTGGACCAAATTTTACACATGTGGATGTCCCTGGAAATAAATGGTTCAAGTTGCATTTTAGTAACTGTACAAACATGAAATCCTAGAAGTGTACTGTACAGTGATAATAATAAAGTGGGGGGAAATCAAGACTGCACCTGTTCCAGATAAATCAGGAAAAGTTTTGATCAAGCTCCATTCAGATTTCACATTTGCCACTTGGTATATCCTGCATAAATTAACAGGGACAATAAATCAGTTCAAGGAAAGGCTAAAGAAATGGGTATTTGGGTATATATCCCCAATCACTCTAGTTCAAGGAAATGCTAATGCCAAAACTATTTCTATAAACTATCTTGTTACAGTTAAACTCAAGATAAATACTTGAAAACTATGTGTTAATAAGATAAGCTCAAATATGCTTTTCAAATAACCCTTCTTCACTAGACATTATTCCTCACCTTACATCAGAGCCTGCAACTGCAAGGTAGGACCCACTGTGGTCAAACTCCACTGCAAGATAAAGAGAATTAGATGAAAACTGTATGAAATAGGTACAAGTTTTTAACATGTGTACAGTAGAGCCATCCACAAAAGGTGAAAATGAATACCAGAGTTTGTTGGAGTGTCTGCATCATATGGAGCAAAATTCCTGAAGTTTTTCAATTTACGTAGATCCCAAAGCTTTACACCATCCTTAGCTGCAGTCTGTTAAATTTAAGAGTATAATAAGAGTACTGTATTAATGATCTTCTGCTTATACTTGTTACACTTTCTCACGTACCGCAAGGTAGTATCCATTCTCAGAAAATGATATTGCAGTTACATCCCCCACATGTCCATCAAACTTGGCAACATTTGCCTGCAACCAATAATATAATATGAGAACAAAAATAATATTGAAATTAAACTCTAAATAAAGTAAAAATATATTGCATACCTGACTTTTTACATCCCAGATCTTAACAAGAGAATCTGTAGTGCCTGTTCCAAGAATAAGACCATCAGGATGAAAAGCTGCAGATGTGTAGCCTTGAGACGAGTCCGAAACCTATGAATCCCAAATCATTTATTGTCGATTCAGAACTTAGGCAGGAAAGAATGTACTCATTGAAGGTTAAAACCTGTTACTTTCAGAAGATAATTTATCAAAAAATCCCAATTTCTCTAGACATCACTACAAAACTATTCCACAGCCCTTAGGCACATCTCAACACAAAAAAAGGTTTGGAAGCATGAAGTGTTCTTCCTCTTAACCAGTAACAATACAGGGTGAAAAAAACAGACCTGAGTCAAACAAGTGCCTGAAGACAGTTCATAAAAGCACCATGTGCCGTCAAGTGATGCAGTCACAAAGTAATTATTGGTGGCATGGACGGTGACGGCTTTGACCTGAAAGAAGGCATATTATTCTTAAGTCACAACAGAACGTATGTATATGAGAGCAGCCAAACTGACAGGAATCAATGGAGCATAGAGCCTTAGATTTGAAAGAAGTAACACACTCAGATACTCAAGAACAGCAATCACAAATGCACTTATAACAGAAATTTCACAGTTAATGAATTTATGACTTCCCTGGCTCAGACATTCTGACTTCCCTGGCCCAGACAATATGACTTCCCTGGTATAGGCAGGCTATGAGGAATAGCTTTCCCATAACATAACTTATGACTGTTAATGTGTGGTACAACTCACTCAACATGGGAAGATGACTGAGTATGACTAAGCCGATATCTCCAAATACTTATGAAGTTTCAAGGACTTGTAATAGTTAATTGTGGAGCTAGAGTAGGCAACTGATTAATCCTATTATCATATTGTTGATGATGAAGTGGGAGGTTAATGGTTCTGGGAACCTGGGGAAGTGAAATTTTGCCTTTTTGAAGACTGCTTCTTTTTGCTTCTTTAGGTTCTATATTTGAAGAACTTCTGTGATCTTTCATTCTCCTTAAGTATTAGCTTTATTATCTCCATAACATTTATTATTTTACAAAAGAATCTATATCAACCAATACCACCAAAATAACATATAAGCTGTATTCCACTAGGTGGGATTAACTACATGCCTCAATAGACATAATATTCTCCTCTCTACACCAAGTTATTTTCTTGTTGGCTCTTTGCCCAGGATTACAAGTTTGATAATTGTGTGGTATCTTTTTAAAAGGCATACCAATACCATCAAACAGGATTATTGTTTCACTTTCACCTAAATAAATCTCACCTCATCATAACAAAGTCCTACTTGCCACCCCAAGTACATTAAAACCATTATCACACAAGCACATCAGCCAAAGATTTATAATTAATGCCAAGCTAGCAAAATTATCAGCAACCAATAGACTAAGTATAAAGGTGAAGAAAAACAGAGATTGAATTCTTAAAAGAATCAAATAATGCAAATAAAAAAATACATGAGATTAGTCGAATGAACAAACAAGTAACTAAGCACAACATAGGTCTGTCTTGATTTCACTACTCAAAAAATATTGGAACTTTTTCAAATTAAATGGAAGCAAAAGAAAAATCGCTCAATGTTAGATTATGAAACAACCTAGAGACAAAAACTGATGATGGTAAAAGAGAAAGAAAGCTCAAAAATTCAGGGAAAGCAATATGGTTAGATTTGCTGACCTCATCCGAATGATCCCTTAAGATCTGTCTGCAGTTATAGTTACCATCATCTGACCCTTGCCACAAACGAACTGTCTGCAGTGGGAAAAAAATTATCATTGACATGGAGAATGCAAATCGAAAATAGATACAGTCTGTTTCTTAAGAAGCTTACATAACTTTAAACAATGCTATATAATGAGAGTGAGGAAGTATTTGTTTATATTTGAAACAATTAAACGGGAATTTTTTCCCCTCGTATTTAAGACCAGAGTGGTGTATGGAAGCTATGCACTTGATATAACTTTGTGCTTAACCAGACAAGTATGATGTATCTCAAAAAGGCCTTGACAAGTTCAACAAAAATACCGGCAAAAGATCATTGATCAAAATGGCTAGTTACCACCACAATTATCAGAATTTGCACTTAACACAAAACTACAGCTTTTTAGCATTCTGGATGTTTCTGAATTCATATTTGCAAGTCAAATTCGCCATGTAAGATGGTCAAATGAAAACTGATGCAAAAGACATGTCCATTGGGAACAAAATACAAGCATAAATTGCAAGAGATTGAAAAATGTTAAATGTGAACTTGGGGTTCATAGTTTACGTAAACTTAAGGGTTTGAATTAGCTAAGTGCAAAACCCAATTGGTTATGTATATGAAGAAAACAAGGAATGAATAGATGGACTGCTGTGTCGTGCTCTATGGACTATGGAGTATGCTCTTAGCTGACAGAGGATGGTCAGATAAAATAGTTTTCCAATTTACAATCTGTGAAACTAGACTACTCTAGAATTAGAAAAGATAGCAATTTACCTTATCTGCTGAACCAGTTATTACAGATTCTCCTTGACCTACAAACTTCACGCTGGTAACCTGCCAAAAGCACCCATATTTAGCTAATAAATTTTGAGGAATAGATAAACCCAGCAAAATTCCTAATAAAACAAGACCTTTTTAGAGTGGCCGCTGAGTGTAGCTAATATTTGTCCTGATGGACGGTCAAAAATAACAGCATTTGAATCAATACCTCCAGTTGCAATTAAGTCCTGTCAAACAAAAAATGGGTTTATTCTCTGTCAATGCTCGTTAGTTTTCTAAATAATCAAAACGTTTCCATTTCAAATATATCTAAATCCAATTTATAGAGATTAAATGTAATACCTTAGAATGAAGGATATCAAGAGATATAATGCCTTGTTTGTTAGTTTTGTGAAAGGGGTGACTAGATATCTGGGTATATGTCTCTAGAGCATCAACAGGAGCCAAAGTCGCAGGAATCTGAAATAAACCATAGAACATGCCACAAACAAGTGACAAAAATCCAAATTCACAATCTGTCGCAGTAAAGAATATTCCAAGTATGGGACAAAAGTAAACTGTTACAATTTCATGGAATAAGCCAAAACAAGTAAAAAGGAAAACATAATATTGTAAAACGTAGATGCCAATAATAAACTGTAATAAATAATTTCAAATTATTCAAAGGCTCTTAGCAAAACTGTGTTCAAAAATTAAAAATTAGACGGTACAACTAGGAAAATACCAGCATTGAAAAAATGGATGCACTTCTATATTATAATCAATACCTGTCTCTTTTTCCTCTGCTGTGAAAGAGCAGCATTGCAGTCTGTTAGCTCAGTAATTATGCTAGAAGATATCCCAGGATGTAATTTCTTTGCATTAGGTGCCAGTTCCTCATCATCAGCAGCTAAAACATAAAAATGAAAAATCAAAATAGCAAAATCCACTAATTAACAGCAAATAGGGGAAACTCGTAAAAATTTAGGCGCAAAATTCTAATTGTTGAACACCTTCTACTCTAATGTTAACAGGGTACAAAGTTTTTTTTTATTTGCTACCTGCTATCTTTGCAAAAACCATAATGAAGAAAATAAGAAAATTAAAAAGATAATAAGATGTAAAACCTCTTTTCCCATTGCTATGAACTGGGGCATTCGCTGTCACAGCATTTGGTGTAGAAATAGGGAACTGCTGTTCTGCCTGTGCAAGTATAGACCTAGCTTCGTCTCTTTCTTTTGTAATTCTTGCAATCACGCGGCAAGCAGCATCGTGCTACACATTAGAACAAAATAAATAACCACTCTGGCGGTGGAAATATAGCAAAAGAACAAGTTGGGAAAATTTGAGATCAATATCACGCACAAGATCATATCAAGTAACCATATGAAGGGCATAACAGTTAAAGAGAAAATAATTAGTATTAATGCAGAATAAATCAAACAAAAACTGAAAAAAGCTAAAGTAGAAATCATCTGACAATTTGGTTCACTTGTTAAACAGCGTAGTTACCAAATATGTGGTACTCTTAAGTAGAGTACAGCTTCAGGGTACCCAGTACGTTAGAAGTTAAGTAGTACTGTGATATATATAATTAATACTTTATTTTGATTGCCAGTATGGGTTGCGATATTAAAAGGTACACTATTGTGAAAAAGTTAAAATTGAGCAATACAATTGATTTAATTTTATATTATAATGAACAACTAATTATTAGCAAGAAATGTTAATCACTACTTAGTTAAGCATACTTTCATTTCTTACTTTTTTAACTTCTTCGACACACTGAACTTCAAATCACATCTACCCAATAATAACTTTTTCATTATACATTTTAAATTGTTCTCTTCCCACTACATCCCTACAACCAGAACCAGCCCTTACACGTATTGACATAATTTCCCTTTTTTAGAATTGTGCAATACACTATTGTCAAAAAATTAAAATTGAGCAATACATTTGATTTAATTTTATATTATATATATAATAAACTATTAATTGTTAGCAATTAATATTAATCTCAATTTAGTTTTAAACATAGTTTCATTTACTTCTTTAATTTCCCCGACCGACACACTGAACTTCAAATCGCATCTACCCAATAATATTTTTTTCATTAAACATTTCAAATTGTTCTTTTCCCGCTACAGCCCTACAACCAGAACCAGTCCTACAACCAGAACCAGCCCTTTCTCTTATTAACATAATTTCCCTTCATTAACGTGTACTTCTGAATCTTCCCACTCCACCTTCCTCCTTTCCTTTGTCGCTAACCTTTCTCGTCCTATAAAAATTCCTTGCCATTCAAATACTGTCCTACTTCAACCTTTTTTTGGTACAACTGTCCTACTTCAACCTTGCTTAGCTGTAATGTGTAAATAAGCCTATATTTACTTCCCTTTGGTTGGTTGTTATCTTCCCTCAATGAGAATAGAATCCCTTCTCTTTTCCCTTTTACCCTCTGATTACTTACAGAATGGGTGAGATGCATTCCAAACCCCCAACACATCCTCCCTGGTAGGGAGGGTAAATTAATTTGGTAGTTTGGTTATAAATCAAGATTTATCATTTCCCAGTTTTAATAGAAATTACAACAGCTAAAAATTAATTTTGACAAGAAATTCTATGAGATACTAAAAGTTAACACTTCCATATAAACACTTTCACTATCACTGTCTGAAAGAACAGAAAATGAACCCCAATTGGAAAATTTTATTGCATAATGAATACCTAAAAAGCTAAGAGATATAGACCATAAAGTTTTGGAGATTAGAAACATAAATACAAACTTTATGACCCATACATTATCCAGTTGTGTGATAGGAACTCAAGAAAATTTTCATATTGATTTAATAATGAAATTCAAAACAATGGAAAACCTACACTGACTAATCAATGAGAAATCAATGGAATCTCCAAATGTTATAAAATAGAATATGAAATATTAAGATAACCCACTTCTAGGCTGCAAACTTCCACAATCCCACCAACTGGCAGATCTGTAGAAGACAACAATTCATTCAGTCAATAATTCTGTTACTCTTACCTGATATAGAGCATGACTTAGCTCTTGCCTTGCTGTATGCAATTGTTGCTCCAATGCGAAGTTAGATAGCATCAACCCATCCCATTCCTAAAAATGAGGAAAAACATTTATTCATAATGAGTAAAGAATACAATTTTCTAAGCATTTCTTCTAATTATTTATCAAGACATATTATTAGAAACCACCACTAAAGTCTAAAACAAAATGCATAAAATAAATTTTAAATTTTCTACATTATAAAGTTTAAAACAAAGTCATCATATAATATATAAAAAATCTAATACTTCACATCGTCAGTTCTATACATTTTGGAACATTCCGAGCATGCCAGGGATGCTAGCAGCTTGCACTGGTCTGGGCTTCACTATCTGCAACATAAATTATCTTGATTTAATTAAAAAACCACAAGTAAGCATTTGAAAACAAAAGAAAAGAACCGCAACAAACATGACCAGCTTAAACCACTTATAAACTACACACTCAATATATAAACCAAACAACTGTATCATTACCACCGTACCTTGCCTGTATTGATAGATACAATGTCGTCCAGAGTAAGCGGCTCTCCGGTAACTGGACACTTCCCAAAATCCTACTCAATTATTCAACAAAATTGTATATGAGGTAGAAAAATCAGATTAGTAATAACATATGACAAGCCTGAAAAACTTCAACATGAAAAATAATTGCATTAAAAGTGGCTGAAACACTTATCGCATAGCAAAAACCTTTGCATAAATTTAAATTTAAAAATGCTGCACAAAATGGATTCTCTCTAAACCATATTCCCAAACTACCCCTCTACCTTACACTATTATTCATAAATTGAACTGCAAAAGTTAAATTTCGAAGAGAAAGAACATTTACCTGTATGTGTCTCTCGATTAATCTCTTCTCGAACAGAAGACCGGAGCTTTTGGACACCACGGGCTCTTCCGGAACCTCGCCCGAAACTGCAGAAAAAACAAATCACAGATCAAAAAAAGCTGAAATTCGAAAACAAACTAGAGAAGAGATTAAAGAAGAGAATCAATCATGTGGTGAAGAAACGGAGGAAGAAGAGATTAACTGGAGCAGTTCATGGTGTGGGGAAGTGGAAACTAGGGTTTTGGGTTTTGGAGAAGGGAACAGAAAGGGATATGAAGTAGTAAAGAGAGAAACACGAAGGCGAAGTAAAACCAAAATTAAAACAAATGCTAATAATCGTTCAGATTTGGTACTTGTTTTATTACGGAAAATAGCCCGGCCCAGTTACCCGGTCCAGCTTTCTTTTTTATCTAATCATTTATTTCATTTAACTTCTACTAGAATTTAAAAAATCATCATAAATAAATAATAGTAGAATTTGATTTTTTTTTTATTTGTTTACTAAAGTTTTGAAATTCATGTAGGATGTTCATGTGCGAGAGTCGACTTGTGAACTCGTCTATTTAAACTAAATTAATCTATTAATTATTTAAATTTATTTATTTATATGTATATCAATTTAATTTATGATAATTTGCATAGATTTGATTCTGATATTGAATTTTAATTTATAAATTTGTTGACCCAATTTAATATTGTGACATTTAAGATTCTATGAAGTTTATTTGCTTTTGTATCATTTTTAACTTATGAATTTTATAAAAATGACGTGTTTTGTAAAATTCTTTATATTATTAAATGTTATTGTATTTTAATAAATTTTTATTAGACATTATTTGATGAATTTTATTCTGAAATTTTTTTTAAATAATCAGTTTTTTTTAAAAATAACCAATAATTCAAAAAAGTACCAAAATAATCAATTTTATAAGAGAATGCGTCAGATGAATTGGCGCATCCCCTAACCATGAAGAGGAGGCGCCAATGATATTGGCGCATGCATTGGCCCTCATGAGGAGGCGTCAATGCTCCTGACGCCTTAATGTAATTTGTAGTGTGGGCGTCAATCCCTATGGCGTCTGCATGTGATGCTCCACACTACAAATTGCACTAAGGCACCAAGAGCATTGGCGCCTCCTCATGAGGCCAATGCAAGCGCCAATAGCATTGGCGCTTCCTCATGAGGAGTCCAATGCATGCGTCAATGCTATTGGCGTCTCCTCTTCATGTTTAGGGGGATGTGTCAATTCATCTGGCGCACCCTCTTGTAAAACTGGTTATTTTTGTATTTTTTTTGAATTATTGATTATTTTCGGAAAAAAATTGAAAAAACTTGTCATTTTAAAAAAAGTATCTTTTATTCCATATATTGTTTGAAACATGCAAAATCATATTTGATTGTGTTATAGGTTTTTTCAATTGAAAAAATATTTATTTTATAGAGAATCCTTGAATCCAACTACTCTTGTATCTATGGGATAGATGATGAATCCAACTCATTAAGAGTTGTTAAAAAAAATAGCTAATACATTTTTTAGTACGAAGTTATTTATGATTTAGCAATTTTTGTTTTGTGATATAGGGTAGATTTGTTTCAATTTTTTAAAATAATTTCTATATTGTTACGTATTTTTGTTTAAAAAAATTTTTAAAAAAAAATTTAAAAAAAAAATTTAAAAAAAATCAAATAAAATAATTAGTTTAAAAGGTGTTTATAAAATTTTATTTTAGATATTTCATCTTTTTACTATTTTTTTTAATATCAAAATTTAAATATATATATATATATATATATATATATATATATATATATATATATATATATATATATATATATATATATATATATATATATATATATATATATATATATATATATATATATATATATATATATATATATATATATATCACCTATATTTTAAGTTATTTTGAATATTTTTTTATAAAAATTATTTTTAGGATATATTATTGAAAATTTGTGTGATTTTACCTATGTATTAAACTTTAATAATGTATATTGTGTTATTGCATATCAAAATTAATGTTTTAATTTATAAAAAATGAGTTCAAAAACCTTTTAGTATTTTAAAAGTTATTTTTAAAATAAAATAAAAAACTTTTTTTTAAGTAAAACAAACAATCCATATAGTTATAATTATTTAGCTTTACGATTAGTGTTATTTCCACAATTGAAATTATAAAATATTTTAAATATATATAGTAAAATATTATTTTGACCAATTAATTGTTGTTCTATATAAAGAGAATGAAAATTACAAAAAGATTAATAAAATACATTCATTAACATCATATGTTAGAGAAATAAATAAAGAAGGTGGATGGTGAGAAAACCCATCCAAAATAAAATCTCAAAAATGATCCAAATTGATCAATTTGTATGCATGTCTATTAGTTATGTTATTAGTTATGTGATAATAGTGAAATCGGCAAGAAATGCAAACTTTTCAATTCATCCTAACACTTCTCCAATTTTACCTTTGGGGCAATAAATGTTTCAATCAACTAGTTAGGTAGTGATGATGGTAAGTCTTGCAGTTGCAATGCCAATATAGACACATGCATTATGTTAATGTCAACACTTAAGTCACATGAGACCCTAATAATGCAAGGTATTATAAAGTTCTCTGGATCTTTCACCTTTGATGGCATCTTTTCTTACACAAATCGATTGCACTTTTGTGTTAGTGCACAATAGAAAACTCTTCAACTTGTTTCCTCTTGATTAACACATACTTCAAAAATATATAGTGGTTTGGTATTTGTTGAATGGCCTCAATCAAATGTGTGTTAATGTGAAATTGTTGTAAGATCTTCATGAACTTTCCAAATTGATGGTCGTCTTTAACCTTTCTGATCCTTTGAGTGATTTGAGGAGGCGGTCTTTCTTGTACAAACTTTTTGGACGAACTGGCTCCTAACGTGTGATTTAACACTTCTACAGTGGTAGGTGATGTGACATGTGACTTCTTTTTTTTTGAGATTTCAGACTTGATATTTTAGCATCTTTATGACAATAATAAAGGGTTTTGACTCTCCTTCAAGAGTGACTTTTACTGCCTCTTCAATATGTTATTTGCTCATAACATCACGGTTCACTTATTTTTTATTTGGCCATTCATACTTCATGCCACTTCTCGAAGAAATTACCTTATATGTCTTTGTATTTTTGGTACCCAAAGTTGAGTCATGAGATTTAATGGTGCTAAGAAGAGCATCATTAGTTATTGAGCTAAGTGAAATGGAAATTGACCCCATTTGAATATCTAAGTTCTTGATACTCACCCCTTGAGCTTGAATTTGGTTCTTTGTTTCATTAGCAAAGACATTTGTTTGTTGCATGAAATTATTTAGTATAACTTCCAATTAGTTATTTCCATTATTTGCCACATTCATATTAGGTGTCTAAAACTATACGCTACTTGACTTCGACTAATTTTGAGTGTTTGACCATGAGAGATTGGGTGATTCCTTCTTCCTATGTTATATGCTTTTGTTGTATCGATTGGTGTATTTGTTGTTGCTACCCATATAGTTTACATACACGGGATTTGTAGAAAAAAAACTTAAACAAGTGTGCACCTCTACAATAAACATATTTCAACTAATTTGCATATGTCATGACATTTACTGGCTCAAAAACTAACACGTCAAGTGGCGTCATAAATTTCTTCATGTACTCTAGTTGGCTTTTTGCTAGTAATGGAAACGTAGTTAGTGTTGTTTGTCATTGGTACGTGTCTCTAATGATATTTTCAATCAATTGAAAACCTTCAGTATATGACTTGGATAAAAAAGGCTTAGCTAGAGGACGCAACCAACATATTTCTCAAAGATGGCACACGATCGTTGTAAAAGTCTCCAATTGTATGCAAGTTAGAATGACACGGTATAGACATTGACTCAACAGTTATATGAGTGTTTCTCATACATCAAATAAAAATTTGTCCCCCTTGTTGAAATGAAGTTATCTTATTTCTTATCTTAGCATTATGGATAAATGGGAAATATTTGGTTAAGAACTTTTCAGCTAAGTTATTCCACGTGGCTACTGAAATGGAATTTAAAGAATTGAGTCAACATTTTGTACAATCCCATGAATAAGGGAACATTTTGAGCCTAAAAGCATCATCAATTATCCCAAGGATTTTAAAATTTGCTACCAATTTCAAGGAATTTCTTCAAGTGTAATTAAGGGACATCTATCGTGATACTCGAGTAGTGTATAGTAGCTTGCAACATTTATAACATCGTATGCTTGAATTCAAAATGGGAGATTGTGATCTCTAGCCTCACAATTGAAATTGCTCTGTCGGTAACCATGTCATTTAATATGTATTTTGATGTTTTGTATCATTTTAGATATTTTCAATTTTTCATTTCATTATAATATTCATTTATCTTTTTGTCGTGTTTTTCGATTAATCATTTATCATAGATGATATATGTACCTTATAGTTATCCCTAATTCTCACTTAGGTTGAAACCATTTAATGTTGATTTAGTCGAGTAATTTGATTAAAAGTCAATTGTCTATTACTTAGATCATAAGTTAGAAGATTTGAGATAGGATTTTATTTAAGCTTTAGTCGAGTCACAAATTTGTCTAACTCGAGTCATTAGTAAATGGAAAATCTATAATTTGGCACTAAATGACTTGTTTCGATTCAAGGTATTGTCCGACTCAAATTAAAGCACCTTGACTAAAGTCAATGTCATGTTTGACTTAAATCATGAATGTATTTAATCTTTTGAGTTTTGGTTATGCACTTCTAGCTTGAGTTACCATTTTTCTCTACCTGAACCACATATGCAAGTAATGACTTAAATCACACACGTCAAATCCTGATTTTACCATCTTGGTTCAAGACACCATTTCATCTGATTCAAATCATAATTGTGGGATCTGACACTTATCATCATTGTAGATGAAATCTTTGAGTGCTTTGGTTCTAAAAAGGTGATTGGCTCAATACCGAGTGATGATCTTGATGAATTTGTTGTTTTATGTGTTGCTTACTATAAATGGAAAATCAAGATTTAGATATGTGTTGCTTAGTATTTGGTTTAAGTTTTTAGTTTGCCTATGATTATCTATTATAAAAAAGACACTTGTAATAATTTCAAATTAGGGGAAGACCAACGAATTTTCAAGAGTTCACTATTGGAGACTACATTAAGTGCAAGTAGGGATGACACATCAAACCAGTGTAAATATCATTGTACAATTCCTTTTATCCGCTTCTTTAAATTTATGCATGGTTTGCATGATTTTAGGGCTTTATCGCTTTCTATCATTGTATGCTTTTAGGACTTTATCGCTTTCTATAATTGTATATTGCTAGGTTTATTGTTCAAAGTGTTTTGATATTTAAGTTTAGGTTTGTGTTAGATATTGTATGTTAAATATTATCTATAGTGATTAGATCTATAGAAACATGTAATATTAGATTCTTAATTTGGTTAGTAAAATTATATTCAAACATCTTGTTGCAAACTGAATTTGATTAATTGGCACATTGTTCATAAGTAAGTTTATCAACCTATTTTTCATTGTACTTTCTATTCATTAAGTAAATCGTGCAATTAATCCATAATGCATCTTTTTAAAACTTCTGCTCCCGCACAATTTTAAAACTCTAGTTTTGGAAAACTTTTTGATACATTTTTTTAAGTGGGGAATGTATATCTAACCCCGTCCCTATATAGACCATTTCACTCTGATATTCAACCCAAAAATGATAATAATGTCAATGGTGTTAGGATCAAAGACTACAAAGTCCCTAAAGTTTATAGATTTATCATTGGCAATGCCAATGATGCCTTAATGTGTCATGTCTTCTTCTTCCTATTTTTGTTCGTCTTCAAAATCAATTTTGATTTGCTCGAGAATAGGAACATGGGTTCCAATTAATGATGTGCATGTTGATATCTCCTATAGATTCTGAATGTTTTTTATGGCTTTGGATCTCTTCTATATTATGGAAAAATCAACATGTGCATGCAATGTTCTCACGCGAACGATTGTATCATTAGAGGACATAGAAACCTATCAGATGCTTGGATGTATACTTTTTCAAACTTCAATGAATAATCAAAATGTTAATTACATAATCCCTGCCAACAACACCAAAAAGATGGTGGGTACTTTGTATGTGTAACTAACTATACACAGTCAAACTAGTAAAAAGTTATAAGAAAAGTATTGATCCCGCAAGGATTGTATTAAGCACTTTGAAGCTTCATACAAGAATTTGTAAAATAAACATGAACTAAGTTACCAAAATAATAGTGTGTGTCACGTGACTAAAACTATGGAAAGCGGAGAAATATAACTAAGAGTTTGAACAAATTGAGAGAATATGTTAGATAATGTTTCATTTAATTAATACATATAATGTTTGCATATAATGTCATAACAGGTAAAGCCAAAACTAAATCTCGTGGTGTATGTCTACAACGTGAAAATGTGGAATGAGTTACCATGGAGCTCTACCACAACCTAACAAATTATTATCTACTTTTAAGGATATCAAACTCACAAATAAGTATTCGACAAGAAATCACAAGAACTAAACATATCACAAAAGCATAATTATTTCATTCAAGAGACTAATCCTTAATTAAACTTCACGTTATCTAACAAGTGAGATGTAGGCCATATTGAACAAAGTAAATACAATAAGAAAACTATAATGAATTATACATATTTGAACGGTAACAATGGAAATGATAAACCTGAGAAAAAACTTTGACCACTTGCAATGTGTCAACAACAAGTGACTTTGGGTGACGCGCCTCTCAGTGTTGTATTCCTTCATAACTTATGGGTACATATGAATGTACTTTGTAAAATTATGTTCCCCTTTTATTTCTCTGTACAATGTTTAGCTTTCAAACCTTTTTCTCATTCCATTTCAGGTCCTGTTTATAATCGGGTTTCTCTTATGTAAATATGTATCTTTTTTTGTCATTGAGACTACAAATTATCCATAAAGCAGTGCCAAATAATAAATTATATTCTCTTTTGTTATCACATGTACTAGGATAATAAAATGCACTTGGGAGACAACATGATCCTTCACATGGCAGATTTTAGAAGTTTTTCTTATCAATCTTTATCCATTAACGTGATATTTCATCCCTAATTAATTCATCTAGAATCTTCTCAAATTAAGAGTTGTATTCACACGTCACAATCATAAACAATTTTTTATGACTCAAAGTCGGTTGTGAATCAAGTTTTGTGTTGTTGTCGTGACAATGCTCGCCAGAATGACTAGTCTCACACATTAGAAACGAAGTGAAATCAAAAGATGGAACACCAATCTGCTTAGTTACAAAAAAACATGAACTATATACAAAGGAGACAAAACTCGCTAAGTCAAAAACCTGAAAGGGTGGCTTAAACAAAAAGGGGCATCTCGGTGGATTGAAAACTCGAAAGACGGGCATCCAAAAGGCAAGTTATACAACTTGTATCTGAATACTCGGGGAAAAAAATAGACATATGCCCAATTAATCCTTTTTTATATGTTTCTTGATGGTTAAAAGAGATTTCCAAGTTTGATTAAATTTTGAAAGGGTGACGAGTATTAGAAAGGCAGGTTATACAGCTTGTATCCAAATACTCTCAGGGAAGAAAGATGCATACGCCCAATTAATCATTTTACATCCAATTTAATTGCGAAAGGTTTAATATAGGCTCGATTAAGTTTTGAGAGGGTGACAAGTACTCGAAAAGCAAGCTATATGATTTGTATCCAAGTACTTGGGGAAGAAAGAGGCATCACCACTACAAATAAGACATGTCATATCGGACGCGAAATGGGTTTCACCTCAGTTATGATGTTGAGGTAACAAAGGGTGACATGAAAAAGTGGGAACTCTACCCCTCGTTTTTTATAAGGATGAGGTTAAAATGAAAAAGGTCAATGGTTAGATCTCTAGCAACAACATATTTTAATTTTCAAAACTAACTAGCACGCGCAACATACCTCTTGGTTTTATTCAATAACCGAGCTAATAAACTATGTTTGTACGTCAATTTTTATCTTTAACTAAGAGACTTAATCAATTTTATTGCTATATAAATTTGTTTTGATTCTCATTTTACTGACAAACCTGCATCATTTTGTACACATGAAGAAACTAAAATTGTTATAGAATACCAAAATAACACATAATACCAAATCAGAAACAAATAACAGTATTGTTATTCCTTTTTTACACTGAATTACAAATTTACATTTTGGCAAAAACAAATGTACAAATTTACATTGTTGTCATCAATACATAATACAAAAGTTAGAGTTTTGAACATGAAAATGTCAAAACCTCTATATGTACAAATTCAACTATTAACAAAAGAAAAAGTATTGTTGTTGAAATTCATAACAAGATAAGAAGACACGAGCCCAAATTGATTGGATATCATTTATATCCTCTTGTGAGAATGATGTTTTATCGCTAAACTCCTATAATTAGAACAAAGTTTAAATTATGGTAAGCTAACAACAATAACATTAACTTAAAAAATATACATAAATTACATGTATATGGATCAAGATAATACCTTACGATTGGTCCATCCATTTGTAATGTCTCTGATGACAATATCATGCATATGTTTCATAACATAGTATCCATAAGCATAGACGTTGGGTTGTCTTCTCGACTACAAATAATGTTCATATATTTATTAATTAATACACACAAATAAAATAATATCAAAAAGCACAAGGAATACTGATTTTTGGGTAAAGGATCTTTGGCTTTTTACTAATTAAATTACGTTTGATTGCATTGTATTCCTCAATCGCTATACACATGTCAGTAAAAATTAAATATGCATAAAAATTCTTCAAAACTAAAGGTCAAATTTGAATAAAAACTAATACCACTTACTCACACAAAGTGTTTAACATAACTTCATTAACAGGATTGTGCATAGAGCAAAACATAACTACAACATTTTGCCTCAGACATATAATAATGAGTTGCCAATAATTACTACAAAAACATTCAGAATAATTAATAATATATATAAAATTGATTTATTAATGAAAACACAAGTTAATATATATTTACGCATGGTAAAACAGGGTCAAATAACATTCTTTGTTTTCTTCTAACAACCTGTCTTTTAAGTAAACCTTGATATTGTTTGCTATCGTACCACCATGAAGGCTAATGTTATTTAGATCTATAAAATAATACTTTCTTAAATCTCTTTCAACGCACATCTCATACAAGTATCTACAAGAGTTAAATGTTTATTGTTAAAGTACGAGAATGTATGAATATAAATAGAAATGACCAACGTACAAATTATACTTATGAGCACCACAACGGTAATATGTTAACGTCTATCCACTCACCCTTTTAAAAATTCCATAATAATAGACTTGGAAAGTACGTAATATTTATCTCGAGCATGACTTAATTGAATATTCTCGTAGAGATCTGGAAGACTTTCTACTGTCCTTTTTAGTCTCTGAATATTATCTACTTGTTGTGGTGCGGTTTCAATATTGTTCTTGTGGGTATAACAACTTTCTTTTGTGCTTGTACCACCCATTAGTTTCTCAATTATTTTCTCTTAAATGTCCAACTAATTTGAATTTGTTTGGTTGAGTAAACCCAATGAACTCAATCTCTGCATCATAAAAATAACAGAAATACAATACAAAAATTAAAACACAAACAATAATAACATACATCACACATTTTTACCCCAAGCACATCACATATACATTTCACGGATATCCTCTCACACTCCTTACCATTCTCCTTATTTTGCCCCACCTTAGCCAATCTCTATCGTTCCTTATGGACCCGCTCTTGCACCTGGTGCAACAACCTCTCACTCTCCTCCCACAACACCCTCTCATGCTCCTCAATTTGCACCCTCAGACGTTTATCCTGAATCCACTTCTCCATTTCCTCCACCAACTTTACAAAAGATATCTCTTTAATCTCTTCCTTATTGTGTACTTCTCTAGTTGGTCAAGATCGTCCAAAATAAGTCTTAAATCCAATGCCTCTTCCAAGACCATGAACACGCACACGATGCTCCTCGGTTCTAATCGCTTCAATCAAGATGTCACGACGATCTTCTGGAAAGAAGAGGCTGACTTTGGATTCTTCAACCAATACATCCTACAACACATATAAGATTTCATATCTACCAAGTTGATTTAACCAAAATAAATAATATTGTTGAAAAAATAATCTACTTACAATCTTTTCAGCCACTTCGCGTGTAGCCTTTGATGTGAACTCACCGCCTTTTTTTTGACATGTCTTCTTCCATTTCTCATGGCGTGATAGTGGAGATGAAGCACGATCAAGGCTTATAAAATTACCCAGCTTTTGTTCCCTTTGTTTTCTTTTTTCTTCAATCATCTTCTTTTCAAGTTTGTCATATCCTCCACGAGACAATCTATGTGGATAAACATTTATAGATCTATTAAGTTTTCCTTTTTTGCTCTTAGCCAAGAAGCCGAGAGTGGTGCTAAACTTTACAAATTCCTCCCAACAATCTTGATCAATAAACGAATACATCACGTATGAAGGATTTTCTTTACTTTTAGATGTTGGATGAGTAATATAGTCATGAGTGAGTTGTGTCTTAAAACCCTTCCAACGCTCACAAACATATGTAAGCACTTTCTTTTTCACCATACTATCATCCTGACTAACAATAACATGTCATATGTTTACACAATAGAGTTGTTATCAATATTAAACAAAAAATTAAATGATCATACATACTTATAAAACAAATCATAAAATTGAAATAAATACCATAATATTAGTCCATAAGTTGTTTTTCAAATCTCGTAAATGTCATGCCAACTATCCAACAAAATACTCATTTTACTTTTACCTTCTAACTCAATATAACATGTAAAATCCTTAGCATCTTCATCATAAGCCTTGTCGGTTGTAATATTAACTCTAACTAGGAAGTGAATACCATATTCATGGGATTTTTTCACCTTGTTATACATCATGGCACCTCTAGATTTTTTTTATGTTGTGTATTTGTAGAGATAGTTGTATGAGTTGTAGAGGTTGAATTCATCGAGACACCAACATCTTTTGGGTGAGTCGTTGATGTTGTATGAGAGTTTTTTATCATATCGACCATGGCTATCTAAATAAAGAATAATATCAGAGACACCATTTTAGTGATACTAACACTAATGCTAGTGAAAAAGTAATGCAAAGTTAACAAACTCAGAGACACAATTTCAGTGAAAAATAAATGCAGTTCAACCATGACTGATGAGATATAATCAAAATGAAAAAATAATGATCAAGAGAAATCATTTAAGTGATATGAACTAAAACAATTTCAGTGATGTTGTATGGGAATATAGATGATGTTCGTGTCGATATGAACTAAAACTATTTCAGTGATATAAACAAAAATATGATAAAGAAGAATCTCAAACGTGATAACGAAAATTCAGTTAAGGTTGGAAATAAAGATTATGTTCATGTTTTGATGAGAGTGACGATGAAAATCGCCAATAATTAGAAGAGTTTTGATGAGATATTTGATTAAAATCACCAATAATTAGAAGAGTTTTGATGAGAGATTTGATGAAAATCACCTAGGGTTTCTGCATAGAGAATGACGATGAAGTTAGAGCGTTAATAGGTAAACAAAAATTTAGAGACTAGTTCTTTGAAGTATTTCATGCAAAACATTTGCATGTCGGTTTTTAGGGAAAAGTGACGTGTATTCATTAATTAAAAATAAAAGAAAAAGAAAAAACATTATAGCGTCATATTATGAGAATTCAATAAAAAGATCTTTCATGTCGGTTTTTAAGAAAAACCGAGGTATATGAGTTCATAAAAAAAGCATTTGAAAAAAGTAATTAATAAATATTGACATAATATATTACCTCTCAGTTGCTACATGTAACCGAGGTTAGTACAAATAAAAAATAATAAAATAATAAAAAATTAACAAAGAGAAAAAGGCAACCTAAAGAATGCGTAAGTGATAAATACTAAATAACTCATAGAAAATAAAAAGAATATAAAATACAGTAAATGGGATTCAAAGCGAGGTATATATATATATATATATATATATATATATATATATATATGTGTGTGTGTGTGTGTGTGTGTGTGTGTGTGTGTGTGTATGTGTGTGCGCGCGCGCGTGTGTTTAAACAAAACCAAGAGAAAAGGTTTTTAGTAAAATAAAACATGACGCTCTCAAGACATATTTTCTTGGTTTTTGAATGTTCGAGGTGAAAGTTTCGTCATAAAATGTCTTATTTGTAGTAGTGCACACACCCAATTAATCATTTTTCATCTAATTTAATTACGAAAGGTTTGATATTGGCTCGATTAAGTTTCAAGAGGATGACAAGTACTCGAAAGGTAAGTTATACGACTTGTATCAAAGTACTCGAGAAAGAAAGAGGCATACACCTAATTAATCATTTTTCATCCAATTTAATTGCGAAAGGTTTGATATGGGTTCAATTAAATTTTGAGAGGATGACAATTGCTCGAAAGGCAAACTATACAGCTTGTACCCAAGTACCCGGGGAAGAAAGAGACATACGACCCAATTAATCCTTTTTCATCCAATTTAATTGCGGAAATGATTTTTGGTTCAAGTTGTGAGGATAATTTTATTTAATATTGAAAAAAAGCATAGTAATGGTTTTAGTATTTATTATTCAAATAATCAATTAATTAATAATTAATTTTAAAAAATAAATAAGTAAAAAGAAAATAGTCAGAAGTGCATAGGGTGCAATAATGAATATGGATGTTTAAAATAAACACATGGGCTTAAGGCCTATCAACTAATAAAAAAACCAAGCAGGGGTGTTGTTAACCTAGAATTTCTATTTAGAAAAAAGTCAATTGAATGTTGCATTAGGGAAATGCTAAGTGCTAGCTTTGATTGACACAAGTCGACAGAAATGAGTACGTCAATTGGAGCGTTTCGACTAGTATCTTGAACCATGGTTTGGAAGAATCTCAAAAGAAAATATTGAGATATGGTTTGGAGGAGTCTCATGAATAAATCAAATTGATATTTTGACACCGTGTCAAAGTCGAAGCATTCGATAGACTTTAAAGACTTAGAAGATTTTGGAAACCAAAGACTTGAGAAGGGTCTTAGCGCTGTCAGCAACCACCTTTGACGAGAAGACAATTGTCAGTCGCTAAGAGCAGTTACAAACGTGGGATCATGGTTTTTAGCAGTTTTCAAGTACTGACAACAAGGCAATGCATCAGAAGATCAAGTTGCATGTTCTTGAAAACGTGTTTAGTTTCTATGAATAAGCTATCCGGGACGATTATATTTAGTTTAATATATATATATATATAGCAAATTCATATGTTGTAATCGGGGTCGCAAATTTCATATACTTTCTCTATAGAACTGGATTACTCAAGTGAAAACGCAGAACAATTTGTGAGTAACATGTGTGTCTGTGACCTTTTTTCTGCATTTATCTTTATGTTTCCTTAACTAAAACAATATACCATTTCTTTCATTTATTGTGTTTATTTAATGCCATTTATTGTAGTATTCTTTTACTTTACTTCAAGCTTTTCCATCGTTGGAGTTTGTCTTTATACTGTCTACACATAGACATTCAAAGTCACTTCACATACATACTTTCTTGTACACGTGTTTGCACAAAATTGTTTCTGAGATTTTTCGAGTTAATCTTACAGAATTTTAAACTCATGATTATTCTATAAAAACACCCGTGAATAAATTGACACGCCTAGTGGGATCTTTTGTGCAAATTATTTATTTTCTCTTACAATAAATTATTGTATTATTTAGACATCTTTGTTCTACATGAAATATTTTTAATGTCCATAGTCATATGCATCTGAGAAGTGGTAGGACTTTATGAGAAATGGTTAATCCAAAAAATACTTCTTATGCTTGAAATGATGCTCTAGACCTTGAACCAGCAGTCACTTTAAAGGTTGGTACAGTAGGGACATCAAACCCCGTCAGAGTCATAGGCCCAATTTTAACTCTAGTAACGACTTCGACGTTAATACCAGGAGTAGTAGTTTCTTTATCGTAAGTAACAAACATCCCAACTAAGCCCATGCCTACTTAGATTGTTGTAGAGGACCCTAACCCCCAATATTTCCCAAGTTTTACCCTACCCTTAGTTAATAGGGATTACCCATATGGCACGCCAACTATCATTATGGCAGGGTTACAAAGTAATGTTGCGTTGATAGCGTCACCCCTAAATCCATATTCGGCGTCAGGATCTACCATAAACAACCCTGGTTGGATGGAATAACCATAAAGAGGAGTTAGATATGTTCCTCTAGGAATGATAACCTTAACTACAAATTCTCTAATGTTCATGAGGCAACAAATGGATGAGAGTAGCCATGAGATTGTGAACATGTTAACACAACATATATGTATTGTGTTTCATCCTCTAATACATAACACAACCTAAAGTTGCCAATAATTGGTCCATTAAATGGGTAGGATTTCTTTTCTTTTTTTTTTTTTGGGGGGGGGGGGGGGGGGGGGGGGGGGTCCAGCGCCGGTTATTCCATTACCTAATAATCAAAGTCTTGTTGAACAACCTCCATCGAGGGTAGTCGAAGGAAACCAAGCCCAAAATGAACCATAAATAGTTATGGTGCCAAGAGACCAGTATGTCGACCAAATACTTAGGAATGTCCAACAAAACAATTTTTGAGGGAAAAACAATATAATTAACGTGGTCGAACAGATCTTGCCCTAAAATGACCTTAATATTGGCCTCCATATGCCTGATTATGTGTCTTTTCTGTCGAAATACGTCTGACAGACCAAACTTCCCATGGGATGGAAAGTCCCTAAATTCACCAAGTTTGCTAGTGACACCAATGACTCTACAATTAAGCATGTTGCTAGGTATCAGACTGACATCGACTGTCACACCCTAAATTTTACCATGATCTTTTTTCACCTGTATCAGCATAGGGCGAACATTTCATTTGATCATGCATTTCATCAGTCAAAAGCCTTCGTCAAGGTTTATATGAAAAGTTAGGAGTTTTGGCATTTTATCTAGTCTTGATGACATTCATTTAGTCATTTGTTGATTAAGAAGTCAAAATATTTGGTTTCTTAGTCTCAGAGCGTCATCCATTCCATTGCATTAAGTTTTAGAGGTCCATATGGACGACTGTCAAGAGTATTATTGTCATCTAAATTTTGCGAGGTCTTAATTATTATTATAATTGAGAATTAGAAGCAAATAGTCCAAGAGTTGATTATTTTTCATATGATTATTTATTCACAATTCCTCGATTAGTAAATTGATACATTTGCAGGACATCTACATTATTTACTCATCACATCATGCATTTTGTTCCGCATATTGCTTAAAATGTCAACCAGGAAAAAAAATTGGGTCTACAAATAGACTAGTTGAATCAATTTTCAAATATACGTGGAATTAGCTGGCGAAAAATTTCAAAATCGAATTTGCACACGTCAACATTATTAAATTATGGTTCACGTAGTTTAACTTGGCATTTTCGTTTTATTTTTCAAATACTTTCTCGATTGCATTCTCATAAGCCTAAGTCTTTTAACTGGTCATTTTTTATTTCAAAATTTGATCAAAACATGTATGTTTTCTAAAAGTTTATTTTGCACTGATCATTTTGGTGTACTTAGTTTACTTTTTCATACACATTTGCGTCATATTTTTATTCATTTTTAATCAGTTTATTTTTGTTTTTTATCCAAAATAATCAGTGGAATTAAATAGAATTATTCGTGTTTTCTTTTCGATCTTATTTCGACTTTCTAATTTTTGTTTGATTTATTTTATTTCAATTTGTTTAATTCATTTTTGTACTAAAATTATTAAACAAGTATGTTGCTCTTGCTTTTTTGCAAAGGTGGAGGCAGAGAAAAAATAGATCCCAATACTCACCCTCCATTAGGCATCCGCCACGTGTGTTGCTGTTGCTCTCATTGACTGTTAAAAAACGGATGTGTGACCATCATGAAAGAGGTCTCATTTTTGGCTAAAAAAGTAGAATTTTTCATCTTTTTTTTTCTCCACAATATTTCATACTATTAGCAAAGAAACTAGTTCCATCAATATATCATCTTCTCTATTGATAACCACAACAACAACATAACATAACTTCATTCTTCACAACAAATATGCACCACCCCCTTTACCTTAATCACTTTTCCACCATTAACAACACATAACATCATAGACAACAACAACACAAGCTCATTTCACCATCCCTCATGGCTGGCCACTACACCTCCATAACCTTTCCTCTCTTATGCTTCAAATAGAACACAAATCCACCTCCCTACTCACTGTTCATCTTCGTTTTTCTCCACCCAAAAACTCCATCTGCCACTGTGAACACACTAAATTCACCACCTTGCTCTTCCTCTCCGTTTCATTTCAATATTTAATACACTAATCCCTCCGCCCACCATAACTAAAGGCAACCATCTCCTAACTCCTTAACCGTTAAAATTGAATCGCATAATCAGACCTACATGTCACTCATGATCATTCTGTCGTTGATGCAACACTAATCACCGATCAAAACACATCATCCACATTCCATTTGGTTCTAGATTTGGTATTTTTCTTCTTCATGCTTTTGCTTCCTCCGTACTCTTTTGTGATTAAGCTCTTTGTGTGTTTGATATGAAAGAATGAGAAAGTAAGAGTAAGAGGGATGTTCAGGAAAGAAGGGAGAAAGAGAGAGAGAGAGAGAGAGAGAGTTGAGACATGAGTAACATGAGAGAGGATGATTTTTGAAGTTAAAAAAAAAAGATAAAATATTGTCGTTGTTGATAACAGACACGCGAGAAAGAATAAGAGGAAATATTGAATTTTTTACTTCTTTTTTCCCACTACCACATGTCACCATGTGGGTGGTGGCTTTTGAATTTTTTTTATAACCATCTCTCTTAGTCAGTGTCATTCCACCGTCTCACTCTCTTTTTTATTTTATACTTATTATTATTATTTTTTATTTTTTATTTTTTATTTTTTATTTATTATTATTATTATTATTATTATTATTATTTATTATTACTTATTATATTATTATAGATTTGGATGTTATATTTATAGGCATTGGACTCATGTTTTGTATGTTTTGATTACTCATACTCACATATTTGTTGCTTACACCCCTTGTCCAAACTTATTTTTGGTTATTTTATTGTTGTTCTTTTTTATTTTATTATTTAATTTAAATATTAATTTTTTTAATTGATAAATATATTATTTGATTAATTATTCTATTGATTCATTGCGTCACGATTTCGAAGCTTAAATCCAATTTTGCTTTCAAAAACCGCTTAGATGCATAGATTTTGTTGTCCTACTTCTTATAGGATGATTTCTACATGAATCCACTTTAAGATAACTTAACATATCTAAATTCATTATTTTCTAATTCGGTTTATTTTTCCTTTGTAAGTGTTGTACATAATTTATCGAATTCTTGCTGTGTGTTGTACCCTAAAATTTGCCATCCCTTTTTCACCTTTTCATTCAGCCTTAACTAGAGAATTATTTGCATATCCTCATGTTTCATACATATGCATAAATCATCCATTCCTATCCATTGGTTGACCATTGTGGTTTCAAGTTCTTGGTTGCTAAAGTTAGGGTTTTGGAGTGGATGAGGCCCTAAAGGCTCGGCTTAGATGTTCATCTAGTGGTAGGGGATGCAAAACCCTAATGATTGGATTTTTGAAGCTTGAATTCAACAAAGTTCTATCATGATGCTCTTTAGAGGGGTTTAAACCCTAATTTGCTAGTAATTGGGTTATGAGGCTTCATGATTGTTCCTTGGATCTTATCTTGGCTCATAAACCCTAGTCGGGGATCATGTATGTTAAAGACTTGGTTGAGAAACATCCTAATCCATTCAAGGCCTTTGATGGAAAGGTATGATCTGATAACCCTAATTTCAAATGCTTGAAGGCCTATGCAATTAAGAAATTGACTGAGACATTCATCTGATCATAAGGGGATGTGAAGCCCTAATTGCTTGGTCTTGGAAGAATAGATTCAATAAGATCTCATCATGACACTCCTCAGGGCTTCCAAACCCTAATTTCTTGATAACTTGGTTTTGGGACTTTGTAGATGTTCTTTGGCCTTTGTTTTGGCTATCTAAACCCTAACCTGGGACCCACACATTGGAGATTTGCTTGTGATGCATCTTGTTTCATTAAAAGGTTTTATTCGAAGGATAAACACATTGAAACCCTAATCAGGGAAGATTTGATCCTAATGGGCCTTGTGGCTCTATGAATCCCTATTTTATTTGGAGTAGGCTCTTGCCCATCATGTCATGCATCATCAATCATGAAATTTGCTTTGTGCATGGGAATCATTCTTTTGACCTATATGTCTACATGATTGGGATTTCATATGATCCAAGACCTTGCTCAGCCATGCATATGCATTCTACTTGAACATTCCTAATCCATTGATTATAAGCTTGTGTTACTTTCAAGTTCACAAGTTCATGGTCTTTAGTGTATGATTCTTGATTGCATTGGTGCATTAATCTTTTGGTCCATTGTTTGTCATTATCCTATTGTGATTCACCAGACATTATAGGTCATTAATTCTTAATTCATCCATGCATCTTAGTCCACTTAATTCATGTGATTCAAATCTTCAAAGGTGATTGATTCATTCATAGATTAAACTTGGTTTTTAGTTGAAATTCATTTAAAATTCAAACTTTATTTCACATTCAATCATGATCATTTCACTCAAATAATTGATCATTCATTAATTCATTAGAATACAATGTTCATTACAAAAAGAGAAATAAAAAAGATTACATTTTTTGAAAAGTTGACTTTTGGTCAAGTGTTGACTTTTTGGTCAACCATTATATTTTTCCCCCTAAAACCTAATTCTCATCACATCTTCATAATTCCATGAGTTTCCATCATTGTCACGAGCAAGAAATCCCTTTTCAAGTTGGTCATGCCTTGGTTTCACTTTCCTTTTCCTTTGTCACTTTGATGTTCTTGCCAAGCTAAGCCAATCCCAAACCTGACCATTACAGCCCTGCAATCAATCCAAACATACATCACAATATCCATTTCAAGCCTAATAGCTCACTACATGCCAAGCATACCATTAACACACACCAAAAGCTAACAACACATTTCATAACTTTTCCAAACCAACCAAATGCAATGAAGAAGAACTAGCAATCATAATGAAAACCAACAACATAGAGCATTCTGTTGTCCTATAACCATGACCATTTACCTAAATCATATCATAACAGTTTTCGTAGAACCTAGACAAAAGTTAGGATACATGACCAAAACCTGAAATAGTCACACAACAAACATTGCATCCTAACAACTAGTCTTCAATAACCATCATTCATCCTTTTCACAATTCCTATTGGTTTTCAATTAATATGACAGTTGCCCAATTTCTCCAACACATAGCTATTCCAAAATTCAGATTAACTAATAAGTCAAAATAATAGATTTTTCATTGGAATATGAACATTTCAATGGGATATTCATTAACTGTCATAAAAGTGCAGAATTTTACTAACTCATAATTGAAATCAAAATCCACATCCACCAGACATGTAACAAATAGAAAATCATTTTCATTATCACCGTTAACTGACAATCACCACTAATTATACATTTCCAAAACAGAGCTAGCAATGTTCAATGTGAACATAAACTGCATACATGAATACTAAAGGGATGCTAACTATCATCAAAACATTATCACAACTGGCCATTGTCTAACCTAGCTAGCTCACAGAAGGAGGCACATGTAAACTAAGCAAAAATCATGCATCTTCATTCATTCAGTGGAGCAATGCATAGCCATGTACTATCACCTGGATAACCATAAAACCCCGCATCAATAATAATCAATGGTAATTCTGCAGCATAACATTTTAACTGAACTGTTTCAACCAGCAACTTAACATTTTAACCGGACTTAACTTTTTCCATAACTAATCAAGTTAACTCTTATTTAGAGCTCAAGTAGACATGACTAAGAAATCAGTTACAAGAAAAACAAGCTAAAAACTCAGATCCAAATTGCGCCTAAGATCAGATATAACCATCAGATTTCGAGTCTTCATTTTAATTGAATCAAATGCTTCAACTACTAACTAACTCTAACAAACTAAGATTTCATTTGGAACTAACTATTGAATTTCATATGAATCTCGGGTGAATTTCATGAACATTTGATAACTGAATTCAACTAATTTCGTTAATTGCTCTAATGGAATTGCCCAACCTGCCCAATTCTGTTAGAACATCAGCTCCTATATATTCAACTCTTGACTCTAGTTTGGAAAAGAGAATCATTCGTTCACTCTGCACTCAAAAACAGAATCTCAATTCTCGATGATTTCTCCCTCAACCTCATCTATATGCACTCCCTAGAAGCCTTTGAAGCTCATCATCAGAGCTTCAATTAGCTCGTGCTAAGACTCTAAATCATCAAGCTCTCATCTCACTAATTAGAAACGCGAAGAAGAAAGAAGAATATCTGAAAGAAGGAGTTAACAAACCAAACCCTACCTAAATTCCGTTGTCGACGTTGTCACTATTGTCCTTTTTCTTCATTTCTCTTCAATGTTGTTACCATAGTGTAGCTTAGAACACATGGAATTAGAACCCCAACATTTTGGCACCCAATTCGTCCGGAAATTCATTTAATTTAGGATTCAAAATCTAGGGTTCGTCCATTATTTTGTCCGCGTAGGGTCCGGTTTCAGTAATAATCAAGGGAGGTTTCGTGTTCAGCTTAAAGAGAGGAAGATGAGTCTTATTTTCATTTTCTGGAAAATCTCTGCCGCCGCCGAGGGAGCCTCCAGCGCGGCGGAGATGGTGACGAGAGAGTGGAAGAAGGTGAGTAGTCACAGATTCTTTTGGATTTTAGTGGGACTTTTTCCCTAACCGCCCCATATCTGAAATTAATCTTCCATTATACACCACTTTGAAAAATAAAATTCAATCTGCGATCTTTTTCTTATTGGACTCGTTCATTGAGTTATGAAGTCCAAAATGCGTTGCTGTGTAGGTTGGATCATTCATTGACAAACCTAGTCAAGCAACTAATTTTTTTTTTTTAAAATTTATTAAATAGTTTTCTAATTATTATTATTAAATAGTTTTTAAATTAATTTTATATTTAATTAATATAATTGATTTTTTTAAAAATAATAATAATATTTTTATAAAAATATTTAAAATAAAATGTTAATAATAATAGTTTTTTATAATAATAATAGTTTTCTAATATTATTTTTTTTAATATTAATAATAAAAATAATTATTTTTTATAATATTAATAATAGAAATAGTTTATTTTTTTAAGAATTACAATATAAGAAATACATTTTATTGATATAATGGAAGGAATACATTTTATTTATAGTGACAGCCTGTTCCACATCTTATGTCAACTTTTTTGTGTTTTCCCTTGCCCAATTCTTCTTGTCTTTGTCTTGCGGGAAACGGAGATGAGTCGGAAGACAATTCATCATGGGCGTCTTGTTGTTGATGTTGTTGTTGATGTTGTTGTTGACTTTGATGTTGTTGTGATATGTTTGGAGGCATATCCATACCGTCGAGTTCTTGAATGCGAAAAGAAGGCATATTCATTAGATGGTCATCTGTGAGGTCAAAGTTGGGTAGTGAATGTGTGGCTTATGTGTAGGTGTTGGGCTGGGTGTGTTGGATATGAGGATAATAGACATCATCAGGGTTGTATGTGGGAGTGGGATGTGCGAATGTGATGTTAGAAGGTTGGGGTTGAGAATGAGGGTTTGAGTATTCAAAGTTGGGTTGAGGAATTGGAGTGTATTGTATGGGTGGGCGTAGGTTGGTTTGTTGTTGATATTGTTGGTTGTAATAGTAGTTTGTTTGAAGGAATGGAGTGTGGGGATTATGGTGTTGGGTTGAGATGGAATAAATTGTGTGTTGTTGTGTGGTCTGGGTGTGTTGGTAAATTTGTTGAGCTGAGGATGATGATTGGTTATGTTGTTGTGGGGGTGATGTTGTTTGTTGGGTTGAAGAAGCTACACGTTGACGGGGATCATTCAAAAATTGTGTCGGAGCAACGTGCATAAAAGGAATTGATAAAAACCAATTCATGTATTCTCTACCCGGCTTAGACTCACCAATTACCGAATTTCCTTGTAACACCAAATGCCTTCTTCTTTTCCATTCTTTCAGCTCTCCTTTATTTAAATCTTGTCAATGTGTGTCCCAAGCTTGGACCATAATCATGTTATGGTGTTCACTTAGACATCTTGGCTGAGACGATATTTGTTGTTCAAATCCAATGATTTATATATATTATGTGCATAGTAGTTAATAATTAAAAAAAACATAATCATCTGGACGGATATTTAAAATAACAACATAATCATCTGGATGGTCGCTGGGACGGTCTTGCAACATTAGGACATTTCCTACGCATGTGTCCTATTTCACGGCAAATTCCACACCTTCTCTTTTCCTTCTCAACGTCGTCCATCTCGGTTCTAATCCTGGTGTTGTTTGGACGCCCTTTTTTCCTCCTTCTCATAGAGTCGTTGTGGCAAAGAGTAAATCCTTCATATTGTGGTCAATTCTCCTAATGGGGAAGTCCTAAGAAACTCTCCTGATAGACCTTGAAGACGTTAAGAATTTTGAAGACATTTGGAATGTGAATGGAAAAGTCCTGACGTATGCTTGAACATGCTGCGATTACATGGGAGCAAGGCAAGTGAAATGCCTGAAATTTCCCACAGTCACAATGTTGTTTCCTCAGATCAACACTGAATGTTCCGGTTGGTCGACTGTCGTTATGATTAATCTTCTCTTGGACCATGAAATAAAATCTCTCTTGATCGAACTGCATGACGTTGTGCGTGTTAGCTTTGATGACTTCCTCAGCCATCCCCTTGTTGTAGTTATCAGTGAAAACCTGCCCAGAGGCTAACATTTTTGTCCATTGATGGCCTCTTCTACCAAATAGTGATCCTAAACGATAGTATGTAGATTTGACCAATGCAATGATTGGAAGGTTTCAGGTTTCTTTTAGCACCGAGTTCAT
Organism: Lathyrus oleraceus; assembly: GCF_024323335.1. NCBI lineage: Eukaryota > Viridiplantae > Streptophyta > Magnoliopsida > Fabales > Fabaceae > Lathyrus > Lathyrus oleraceus. Next base: position 285,721,035 of record NC_066584.1, read on the forward strand.
TGCTTCTGCTAGGTTAGTTGTCATGTGACCCCAGCGTTGCCCTCCGTCAAATGCCCTTGCCCACTTCTCCCGAGGGATGTTGTCTATCCATGATAAAGCGTCGTTGTTTGTTCTTCGAATTTCCCCCCGATAGTAGTTAAATTTTGCCTTTGTTAACGCATAACCCATGTTAACAACTATTTTGCGCAGATCCTTGTCTTTAATCTCGCGCATGAAGTTTTGCGTGATGTGTCTAATGCAATAGACGTGTGATGATGGAGGATACTGCCATCCATTTTCCGGATTATTGTATGCACTCTTTATCGATTCATGCCTGTCTGATATTAGGCATAGATTTGCTTGGGGGGTAACGTGTATTCTTAAATTCTTAATAAAGAAACTCCAAGCTTCCTTTGTCTCACTTTCAACTAATGCGAACGCTATCGGAAATATGTTCTCGTTCCCATCCTGTGCCACAGCCATCAACAGAGTCCCTTTGTACTTGCCCTACAACCAAGTTCCATCAACCTGCACAATTGGTTTACAATACGCGAAACCACGTATACATGGTCTAAACGCCTAAAACAGACGATGAAATATCCTTTGGTCACCCAAGTATGAACCATCATTTGAAATCATAGGTAAGGATTGTAATTCTATAATGGTACCCGGTAGATATGTTTTCATTACCAGTATCCACTGCGGCATATCGTTGTAAGATGTCTCCCAATTTCCATACAGCGACTCAATTGCCTTACACTTTGCAATCCATGCATTTTTGTAGGATATGATATACATGTATTTCTCAGCAACATGAGCGATGATAACCTTCACCTTAAGAGAAGCGTCCCGATTTACAAGCTTCATTATGCTCTTTGTAACACCCCGATAAAAATAAGATAATTATTTAATCTAAGTTAATAATATATTTATTAATTTAATTAAATAATTGGAATATATTATTGGATTATTATTATTGGAATAATAAAGTTGGAATATATACAAAGAGTTCCATTTGGTAAAAAGGGTTTTCACGTGAAAACAGATAAGCGGCTGAAAAGTGAGAAAAGGGCAAAGAGGAAGAGCAAGAGAAGAAGGTTGAAGAAGGAAGAGCTTGAAGCTAAGGATTGCCGGATTAACTCAGGTAAGGGGGGTTTATCGTCGTTTAATGGGTATTATGGGTTAACATGTAATGGGTAGTAATAAGCCGTTGAATTGACCCTAATTGGGATGATGAGTGCTGAAAAATTGTGATGAATAAGTTATGTTAAAGCTGTAATTGAATCTATATTTGGGTGAGTTGTGATTTTCCGAACATGTAGCTTTTTACGGAATTGGAATCGGAGGTCCGGAAGTCCTCCAACGGCGGAAAATGCGGAGAATTCTGCATTCTGCTTCGTGTTAGCGCAGGAACAGCTTTCTGTCTTGCGTTAACCGGTTAACCCAGAGTGTTAACCGGTTAACACTGTTATGAATTATGAAAAATTGCTGTCTGTCTTGCGTTAACCGGTTAACCCAGGGTGTTAACCGGTTAACACTGTTATAAATTGCCAGAAAGCGTGTTTTGTGTTGCGTTAACCGGTTAACCCAGGGTGTTAACCGGTTAACACTGTTTGAAAAGTAGAAAAACTGATATTTTAAATATTGTGAACAATTGATGATTGGCCTATATTGGTGTATGATATAGTAGGGATCATTTCCCGTTGTTTTGAGCAGTGTAGGTATTAGTAGAGTGTGCTAATACTGTGATTGATTATGTGGCATGACATAATATAATTATGTGATAATTGTATTGATGATGTATGATGGTGTGCATAATGTTGTGAATATATCTATTATGTATGCTATTGTGAATGGACTGTTTATGGCTTAGAGTGTGAGCATATGTCCATTGTGGATTGTTGATGGTTGCATGCTAGGTGATTTAGCGTGTATATTATGGCCTTTATGGTGGTAGCTAATTCCCATGGTGAGGAATTAGTGATGAGTTATTGTGGATTGTTGTTGATGTTTGCATGCTAGGTGATTTAGCGTGCATAGCATAGCCCTTGGGGTGGTAGCTAATTCCCATGGTGAGGAATTAGTGATGTGAGTCACTAGGTCTCAAATGAGTGGGACTAGTGAGCTTGGTAGCCGTATCTGGATTTGATCGGTGAGGTTGAACTATATGTTCACGAATAGTCGGTACCGCATGCATGGAGTCTCATTGCATAATGTATGTATGGCGTATAATATGAATGGATGTATTCCAATATTATACGTGTGTTTTGTGTTTGTGTCGAATATGATTGTGATTATGAGTTGGTGTTGCCGTTACTGAATGTGTGATCTGATTAGGGTGATGAAATGTGTTAATTTACTTAGCATTACATGATATTTTATAATGCTTATTATATCGATTGAGGAACTCACCCTTACAACTATGTTTTCAGGTAACGAGCAGTGATTGAGTATAAGCTAGTGATTGGAGTCTAGCGTAGTTCATTAGTGAGTCATGCTCTGGTAGATGTAACATCGGGATGAGATGTTTTACTTGTTTTCATTTGGTTGTTGAACAACTTTACATGTAATGTGTTACATGGATTTGCATGTTGTCAGATTTTATACTCCGCTGCGAATTGTGCAATATTTTACTTTGATTAATAAATGAGCATGACAAACTATTTTGGTGAATGGTGTGAAGTGTCAAGTGTGACACCCTTAAATTGCATATCTACTCTGATTTATATGTTGTTTTAATTAATTATTGGGGTATTTTAGAAGGGTGTTACATTAGTGGTATCAGAGCATAGTCGGTCGAGTCGAGTCGTAATTATTCTGTTCCCTGTATGTGATAGGTGTTGTGTAACCCTATTCGTACTTATTGTTTTAGCTTGTTGGGTTTTCAGAATAGAGATGGCTGGAAGAGGTAGAGACGATGCTGCGATTGCTGAGGCTCTGGGTATGCTAGCTGGAGTACTTGGAGGGAATCCGAATGTTGTGGGATTGGGAGCTGCTCGTCAACTGAGTGAGTTCCAGAAGAACAATCCTCCAATGTTCAAGGGAGCATACGATCCAGATGGTGCTCAGAAGTGGTTGAAGGAGATCGAGAGGATCTTCCGAGTGACTGAGTGTGCCGATAACCAAAAGGTCAGGTTCGGTACGCATATGCTGTCAGAGGAAGCAGATGATTGGTGGGTTGCTACCCGCACTGAGTTGGAAGCTGCTGGGAATGCTGAGATCACTTGGGCGGTGTTCAGAGAGAGATTCCTGAGGAAGTACTTTCCAGAGGATGTCAGAGGAAAGAAAGAGATAGAGTTCTTAGAATTGAAGCAGGGCAACCGGTCTGTTACTGAGTATGCTGCTAAGTTCACAGAGCTGTCGAAGTACTACACTCCCTATGATGAGGCTACTGGGGAATTTTCAAAATGTGTGAAGTTTGAGAACGGGTTACGTCCCGAGATCAAGCAGGCTATTGGGTATCAGCGGATTAGAGTGTTTTCTGACTTGGTTGACTGTTGCAGCATTTTTGAACAGGATACCAAGGCTAGAGCAGAGAGCTATCAGCAAAGGGTTGATAGGAAAGGCAAGAATCAGAATGATCGTGGGAAACCGTATGCAGCTGGCAAAGGTTTCCAGAGACAGATTGGGATGAAGAGACCTAGTGGGGGAGACTCCAGTGCCCCTGCTAAGTGTTACAGATGTGGTCAGGCTGGACATCGTATTCATGAGTGTACCAGTCCTGAGAAGAAGTGTTTCAAGTGTGGCAAAGGTGGTCACTTGGCTGCAGAGTGCCGGTTGAAGACTATGACTTGTTTCAACTGTGGAGAGGTGGGTCATATCAGTCCACAGTGTCCTAAGCCGAAGAAAGAGAACCAGTCGGGAGGCAAGGTCTTTGCTTTATTGGGTTCTGAGACTTCTGCAGATGATCGTTTGATCCGAGGTACGTGTTATATTAATGGCTTTCCTCTTGTAGCTATTATTGACACAGGTGCGACTCATTCCTTTATATCTTTGGATTGTGCTGTGAAACTTAAATTAGAGATGTCTGAGATGCATGGAAGTATGGTGATTGATACTCCTGCGAAGGGTTCAGTGACTACTACTTCAGTTTGTTTAAATTGTCCTTTGAGTATTTTTGGTAGAGACTTTGGGATGGACCTCGTGTGTCTTCCACTAGTGCAGATTGATGTTATCCTGGGTATGAACTGGTTAGTGTTTAACCGAGTTTATATCAACTGTTTTGATAAGACTGTGATCTTTCCTGAGATTGAGGAAGGAAAGAGTTTGTTTCTATCAGCAAGGCAGGTGAATGAGGCAGTAACAGATGGGGCAGAGTTGTTTATGCTGTTAGCGACTTTGGAGGCTAAAGATAAACTGGTGATTTGCGATCTAGCCGTGGTGTGTGATTTTCCTGATGTGTTTCCGGAAGAAGTGAATGAATTACCGCCAGAGCGTGAAGTTGAGTTCTCGATTGATTTAGTACCTGGTACTAGGCCGATATCGATGGCTCCGTACCGTATGTCTGCTGTTGAGTTAACTGAATTGAAGAGTCAGCTGGAAGATCTGTTGGATAAGAAATTTATTCGTCCGAGTGTGTCACCGTGGGGCGCACCAGTGTTATTGGTTAAGAAGAAAGAAGGTACTATGAGGTTGTGCGTGGACTACAGGCAACTGAATAAAGTGACGATCAAGAATCGGTATCCTTTGCCGAGGATTGATGATTTGATGGATCAGTTGGTTGGTGCGAGTGTGTTCAGCAAAATAGATTTGAGATCAGGGTATCATCAAATACGTGTGAAAACTAAGGATATTCAGAAGACTGCTTTCAGAACAAGGTATGGACATTATGAGTATTCTGTAATGCCTTTTGGTGTGACTAATGCGCCTGGAGTATTTATGGAGTATATGAATAGGATTTTCCATCCGTACCTAGACAAGTTTGTTGTGGTGTTTATTGATGATATTTTGGTGTATTCGAAATCTGAAGAAGAGCATGCTGAACATTTAAGAGTGGTTTTAGGAGTTTTACGAGAAAAGAAGTTATTTGCTAAACTGTCTAAGTGTGAATTTTGGTTAGAAGAGGTTAGTTTTCTTGGTCATGTGGTTTCAAGAGGTGGTGTTGTTGTTGATCCTTCTAAGATAGAAGCGGTATCTCAGTGGGAAGCTCCGAAGTCAGTTTCTGAGATAAGGAGTTTTCTTGGACTTGCAGGTTATTATAGGAAATTCATTGAGGGATTTTCTAAGTTGGCGTTACCGTTGACGATGTTGACTAGAAATGGGCAAGCGTTTGTTTGGGACTCAAAATGTGAAGAAGGTTTCCAAGAGTTAAAGAGAAGGTTAACTACTGCTCCTATTCTGATATTACCAAGTCCGTCGGAACCATTTGAGGTTTACTGTGATGCTTCATTATTGGGATTGGGTGGTGTTTTGATGCAGAATAAGCAGGTTGTAGCTTATGCTTCGAGATAACTGAAGGTTCATGAGAGGAACTATCCGACACACGATTTAGAGTTGGCAGCTGTGGTATTTGTTCTGAAGTTATGGAGGCATTACTTGTACGGGTCAAGATTTGAGGTTTTCAGTGACCATAAAAGTTTAAAGTATTTGTTTGATCAGAAAGAGCTGAATATGAGACAGAGAAGATGGTTAGAGTTTCTGAAGGATTATGACTTTGGTTTGAATTACCATCCGGGTAAAGCAAACGTAGTGGCTGATGCATTGAGTCGGAAATCATTGCATATGTCTATGTTAATGGTTAAGGAATTGGATTTAATTGAGCAGTTTAGAGACTTGAGTTTGGTGTGTGAAAGTACTCACAATAGTGTTAAATTGGGAATGTTGAAGTTAACGAGTGGTATTCTGGATGAGATTAGAGAGGGTCAGAAATCCGATGTGCTTTTGGTTGATAAGTTGACTCTAGTGAATCAAGGTCAAGGTGGTGAATTCAGAGTTGATGAGAATGGTGTTTTGAAATTTGGTAATCGGGTGTGTATTCCGGATGTTACCGAACTTAAGAAGAGTATTCTCGAGGAAGGACATCGTAGTGGCCTGAGTATTCATCCTGGGGCTACGAAGATGTATCATGATTTGAAAAAGTTATTTTGGTGGCCGGGAATGAAAAGAGAAATTGCGAGTTTTGTTTATTCTTGTTTGACTTGTCAGAAGTCAAAGATTGAGCATCAGAAGCCGTCTGGGCTAATGCAACCGTTGGCTATTCCAGAGTGGAAGTGGGATAGTATCAGTATGGATTTTGTTTCTGGTTTACCGAGGACAATTAAGAATTTTGAAGCTATTTGGGTGATTGTTGACAGATTGACAAAATCGGCTCATTTCATTCCGATCAGAATGGATTATCCGTTAGAGAGATTAGCTGAGTTGTATATTGAGAAAATTGTAAGTTTGCATGGTATTCCGTCGAGTATTGTTTCGGACAGAGATCCTAGATTTACATCGAAGTTCTGGGAAGGTTTGCAGAGGGCTTTGGGAACTAAGCTGAGATTGAGTTCTGCATATCATCCGCAGACTGATGGTCAGACTGAGAGGACGATTCAGTCACTAGAGGATCTTTTGAGGGCTTGTGTTTTGGAAAAGGGAGGTTCTTGGGATTGTTATTTACCTTTGATTGAGTTTACCTACAACAATAGTTTTCATTCGAGCATTGGTATGGCACCGTTTGAAGCTTTGTATGGTAGGAGATGTCGGACACCTTTATGTTGGTATGAGTCCGGTGAGAGTGTTGTGGTTGGACCGGAGATTGTTCAACAAACTACGGAAAAGATTAAGATGATTCAGGAGAAGATGAGGATTGCACAGAGTCGTCAGAAGAGTTATCACGACAAGAGGAGGAAGTCACTTGAGTTTCAAGAGGGAGATCATGTGTTTCTTCGTGTTACTCCGATAACCGGGGTTGGTCGAGCTTTGAAGTCGAAGAAGTTGACACCTCGATTTATTGGTCCTTATCAGATTTTGGAAAGGATAGGGGAGGTAGCCTATCGTATCGCTTTACCGCCGTCGCTTGCGAATTTGCATGAGGTTTTTCATGTGTCTCAGTTGAGGAGGTACATTCCTGATTCGTCGCATGTAGTCCAAGTAGATGATGTACAGGTGAGAGATAACCTGACTGTTGAAACATCACCTATGAGGATCGAGGATCGAGAGTTGAAGCAGTTGCGGGTTAAAGAGATTGCCTTGGTAAAGGTAGCTTGGGGAGGACCAACAGGTGGCAATGTGACTTGGGAACTTGAGAGTCAGATGAAGGAGTCTTATCCAGAGTTATTCGCTTGAGGTATGTTTTCGAGGACGAAAACTCTTTTAGTGGGGGAGAGTTGTAACACCCCGATAAAAATAAGATAATTATTTAATCTAAGTTAATAATATATTTATTAATTTAATTAAATAATTGGAATATATTATTGGATTATTATTATTGGAATAATAAAGTTGGAATATATACAAAGAGTTCCATTTGGTAAAAAGGGTTTTCACGTGAAAACAGAGAAGCGGCTGAAAAGTGAGAAAAGGGCAAAGAGGAAGAGCAAGAGAAGAAGGTTGAAGAAGGAAGAGCTTGAAGCTAAGGATTGCCGGATTAACTCAGGTAAGGGGGGTTTATCGTCGTTTAATGGGTATTATGGGTTAACATGTAATGGGTAGTAATAAGCCGTTGAATTGACCCTAATTGGGATGATGAGTGCTGAAAAATTGTGATGAATAAGTTATGTTAAAGCTGTAATTGAATCTATATTTGGGTGAGTTGTGATTTTCCGAACATGTAGCTTTTTACGGAATTGGAATCGGAGGTCCGGAAGTCCTCCAACGGCGGAAAATGCGGAGAATTCTGCATTCTGCTTCGTGTTAGCGCAGGAACAGCTTTCTGTCTTGCGTTAACCGGTTAACCCAGGGTGTTAACCGGTTAACACTGTTATGAATTATGAAAAATTGCTGTCTGTCTTGCGTTAACCGGTTAACCCAGGGTGTGAACCGGTTAACACTGTTATAAATTGTCAGAAAGCGTGTTTTGTGTTGCGTTAACCGGTTAACCCAGGGTGTTAACCGGTTAACACTGTTTGAAAAGTAGAAAAACTGATATTTTAAATATTGTGAACAATTGATGATTGGCCTATATTGGTGTATGATATAGTAGGGATCATTTCCCGTTGTTTTGAGCAGTGTAGGTATTAGTAGAGTGTGCTAATACTGTGATTGATTATGTGGCATGACATAATATAATTCTGTGATAATTGTATTGATGATGTATGATGGTGTGCATAATGTTGTGAATATATCTATTATGTATGCTATTGTGAATGGACTGTTTATGGCTTAGAGTGTGAGCATATGTCCATTGTGGATTGTTGATGGTTGCATGCTAGGTGATTTAGCGTGTATATTATGGCCTTTATGGTGGTAGCTAATTCCCATGGTGAGGAATTAGTGATGAGTTATTGTGGATTGTTGTTGATGTTTGCATGCTAGGTGATTTAGCGTGCATAGCATAGCCCTTGGGGTGGTAGCTAATTCCCATGGTGAGGAATTAGTGATGTGAGTCACTAGGTCTCAAATGAGTGGGACTAGTGAGCTTGGTAGCCGTATCTGGATTTGATCGGTGAGGTTGAACTATATGTTCACGAATAGTCGGTACCGCATGCATGGAGTCTCATTGCATAATGTATGTATGGCGTATAATATGAATGGATGTATTCCAATATTATACGTGTGTTTTGTGTTTGTGTCGAATATGATTGTGATTATGAGTTGGTGTTGCCGTTACTGAATGTGTGATCTGATTAGGGTGATGAAATGTGTTAATTTACTTAGAATTACATGATATTTTATAATGCTTATTATATCGATTGAGGAACTCACCCTTACAACTATGTTTTTAGGTAACGAGCAGTGATTGAGTAGAAGCTAGTGATTGGAGTCTAGTGTAGTTCATTAGTGAGTCATGCTCTGGTAGATGTAACATCGGGATGAGATGTTTTACTTGTTTTCATTTGGTTGTTGAACAACTTTACATGTAATGTGTTACATGGATTTGCATGTTGTCAGATTTTATACTCCGCTGCGAATTGTGCAATATTTTACTTTGATTAATAAATGAGCATGACAAACTATTTTGGTGAATGGTGTGAAGTGTCAAGTGTGACACCCTTAAATTGCATATCTACTCTGATTTATATGTTGTTTTAATTAATTATTGGGGTATTTTAGAAGGGTGTTACACTCTTACTAATCATTTCTGAACTGAGTTTTGTATGGTCTTGTGACATGGAAGTGGTTGTGCACGTATGAGGCCCACCAGACTTACCAACTCTCCACCTTGAGTTGCCCTTACGCAAAGAGACCCTGCATTTGAAATTGCATGTTGAATTTCTACATTTGATGACAAAACATACATTTTCAGATTTAACCACAGAAAAATCTAGACTACGTTTTATATGCCATTGTTGCAACGCCATAACACACTCTTCCTTATTTTCATACTTGATGTCCTCCTCTATTTCGTCAGAATTGTGAGTTGGTATGAAACTTCTGAAAACAGAGATTGGTTCAACATCATCCAAACTTATGTTTTGCATGTGCACAAGTGGGTTGTACAAACTAATTGGTTGCGCTCTTAGTGCAACGGTCGGTGTGTCGAATATGTCCTCATTGCCATCGTAATCGCTAACACCAAATAGATCTTCAAATCGAACCTCCTCAAGATCATCCTCACTATTCTCGCCCACCTCTTCATTTGGTATGAAAGGTTCATTATTTTGAGTCGGCTCTTCGTCAATGGCTTGACTCATTCCATAGTCGTGTGACTGTGCAAATTGCGTTGGATAATCGAGATTTTCGTTGTGAGTCGGTTGTTCTTCAACATCTTCATTGTGACTCGGTTGTTCTTCAAGATTTTCGACTAGACGAACATATATCTCAATGGTGGGTAATTGAGATAATGTTACATGACATTGAAACATCGACTTGACATCTTCGTCAGTCTCAATGGGTTTCATTATGTAAAAGACGGTATTATCATCTCCATTAAATAATGGATGACGATAAACGATGTCTTCAACATAACGTTGCAACTTTTTTTCAATACGGTCTTTTAAATGATGAAGGTCGAAGTTGATGTGGATTTTGAACATATGCAAATTCGTATTGCAAAATGAGAATCCCTCACTTGGATCTGTGGAAAGGGACCCTTCGGAATGGATAGACACAATTAAATTTCTTTGAGCCATGGATGTGGAATATTTGATTTGATTTAGGAGATATGAATGTAGAAGATTTGGATTGGTGAGAATGAATGAAGATGTTGATGGTATTTATAGTAAACCAACCCCTATACAAATCACATGCAGATATTCATTTAATAGGAAGAGAGAGAAAGCATGATCCCTAGGCTGTACTAGCTCGTCCATTCATTGGGCGAGCCAAAACCCTAAAAGAGTAAACTCGTCATTCCATTGGACGAGCCCATACGATAAATGAATTACCTTGTCATTCCATTGGACGAGCTCATACATACCAGAGCTTAACTCGTCCATCAAATTGACAAGCCTGAAAGCAGGCTTTTGGGCAGTGAAACTTCTCATCAGCGTGAGAATCTCTTCTTGAAGGATTCCTTACCAAATTTTTTTGCATGCATTACATGCATTGTCCAATCACCCATTAAAATTCAAACCAATATATTTATTATATTTTACTACTATAAATAATCATTACCTCTACAATTCCTTCTCATCATCTACCTACAATTTCTATTTCACAAATAATTACTCTATTCAAATATTTACTCTCTACAAATATTCACTATCTTCAAATCCAAAATGTCTTTGTTATGGATGGGCGAATCACACTGTGGGACGACGGCAAACATTGCCGAATACGTAAGTCTCTTTCAAATCTATTTCACAAATTCAATATGTAAATATCACATCAAATATTCATTACCATTTTTTATTTTAATTTCAGCAAGACGGTAGGTTTCGGGTCCATTCGCATACATACATTCAACCAACTGCGGTTATAATACCGTATTTGGAACTAGCCGGTTTTGCAAATGTGGCCAAGATTGCAAGTCTAAAAGTAGACTCTAAACTAATTGTTGCATTGTTAGAGAGATGGAGACCGGAGACACATACCTTTCATTTACCAACAGGTGAATGTACTATCACACTAGAGGATGTGAGTATGTTACTCGGTCTCTGAATCCATGGTAAAGCTATTAATGGCCCAACAAACGTAACCAATGATGTTTACATGGAGAATTTGGGCATTGAACCAACAACATCGGATAAAAATGGGGCTTCTGTCAAAATAGTTTGGTTAGAAGCAGTATTAACACAACTCAGAAACAACCCTAACCCGATTGAGGCAGAAAATATTCTTCATGCAAAAATTTATATTTTACTTTTAATTGCTACTTTTTTAATGCCAAATAAGAGTCACAATTTGTTGCATTCTTCTTGGTTACCTTTAGTAGGAGACCTTGAAAAATGTAATACATACAGTTGGGGTTCTGCTTGTCTGGCGACACTATATAGACATATGTGCAAGGCAACCCATAAAGGAGTCAAGAGCATAGGAGGATGTGTTGTATTACTAACTGTATGGGCATTCACACGCATACCCTTGTTAGCCCCAGTTAGTAACGAGGTTCCATCACATCGTTATGCATTAAGGTAACGATTTTCATTTAAATGCAATTTATATTTCTCAAAATTATTTATACATCGCTTTAAGGTATTTTTTTTAATATGCAAGATGGTGCAAACGAGGTATGAATTATGGAAATAATCCCCGTCATCATCTACGAGGGTACCGTGTTGCAATAGAACACATGAAAGAAAACGATGTAAGAATGATTAATTATAATATTCAACTTATTTAAATTTATTTTATACATTCTAATAGTTATATTTCTTTTAACAATTTATTTGGAGGTCGTACATACAAATCCAGTGCCTGACTATAATGACAGCCGAGTTTGGAGTGCAACAACATATATGATATGTTTCTTTACTGTTGAGATGCATCAGACGGATCGAGTCAAACTCCAATTTGGATTTGAACAACAAATACCGTCTCAGCCAAGATGTCTAAGTGAACACCATAACATGACTATGGTCCAAGCTTGGGACACACATTGGCAAGATTTAAATAAAGAAGAGCTGGAAGAATGGAAAAGAAGAAGGCATTTGGTGTTACAAGGAAACTCGGTAATTGGTGAGTCTAAGCCGGATAGAGAATACATGAATTGGTTTTTATCAATTCCTTTTATGCATGTTGCTCCGACACAGTTTTTGAATGATCCCCGTCAACATGTAGCTTCTTCAACCCAACAAACAACATCACCCCCACAACAACATAACCAACCATCATCCTCAACTCAACAAACTTACCAACACACCCAGACCATACAACAACACACAATTTATTACACCTCAACCGAACACCATAATCCCCACACTCTATTCCCTCAAACAAACTACTATTACAACCAACAATATCAACAACAAACCAACCTACGCCCACCCATACAATACACTTCAATTCCTCAATCCAACTTTGAATACTCAAACCCTCATTCTCAACCCCAACCTTCTAACACCACATTCGCACATCCCACTCCCACATACAACCCTGATGATGTCTATTATCCTCCTATCCAACATACCCAACCCAACACCTACAGACAAGCCACACATTCACTACCCAACTTTGACCTCACCGATGACCATCTAATGAATATGCCTTCTTTTCGCATTCAAGAACTCGACGGTATGGATATGCCTCCAAACACATCACAACAACATCAAAGTCAACAACAACATCAACAACAAGACGCCCATGATGAATTGTCTTCCGACTCATCTCCGTCTCCCGCAAGACAAAGACAAGAAGACTTGGGCAAGAGAAAACGCAAAAAAGTTGGCACAAGATGTGAAATAGACGGTCACTATAAATAAAATGTATTCCTTCCATTATATCAATAAAATGTATTTCTTCCATTGTAATTCTTAAAAAAATAAATTATTTCTATTATTAATATTGTAAAAAATAATCATTTTTATTATTAATATTTTAAAAAAACAATATTAGAAAACTATTATTATTATAAAAAACTATTATTATTAACATTTTATTTTAAATATTTTTATAAAAATATTATTATTATTTTTAAAAAAATCAATTATATTAATTAAATATAGAATTAATTAAAAAACTATTTAATAATAATTAGAAAACTATTTAATAAAGTTTTTAAAATAATAAAAAAATAAAAAAATTACTTCCTTCAATAGCTCGGCCAATGAATGACCGAGCCTACACAACGCATTTTGGGCTTCAGGAACTCGCCCAATGAATGGACGAGCCCAATAAGAAAAAGGGGGCAGATTGGGAATTTTTTTTCAAAGTGGGGTATAATGGGAGATTAATTTCAGATATGGTACAGTTAGGGAAAAAAGTCTTTTATTGGTTCTTCTCTCCCACACGTCTCATCAAGATGGGATCTTTGGGGCCACGTGAAGTCAATTTCGGGACTTTGTAGGTGTTGATTGGTCCCTAGGCCAAAGAGATTCCATTTCCCACTTCAGTGGCCTTTCATTTAGGCTATTTGGTGGCATTTCGTTTTGCTAGCAAGGAGAGAGTTCTGGGCCTCAAGCCCATTCGCTGTACACACCTCCCTATAGGTGAAGATTGATTTTGGGCTGCGGAATATCAAAACCCAATCTGCTCACTTCCTACACGCCATTCGAACTCACACTCCCTTAGGCCAGGATCATTATTCTTGGCCCATTTTTCTTTCTTCAGCTTTTTGTTGTCCCATGTTGTTTTGTTAATTAGGATCTGCCATTAGTGATTAGTAACTAAGAATTGCGTAGTCTTGATTAATTAGGTTTTAATTAGGATTAATTTATTAATCACATGATTATGTTAATTACATTTTAGGGTTAGGTTTTAGCTTAATTTCTTTAGTATGACTTTTAGATTTTAATTAGAACTTAAATTTAGTTTAATTGGAATTAATTAGGGTTAGTTAGAATTAGGTTGATTTTAGAGTCTAAATCACTTTTCAAATATTAGGTTAAATTAGTTTTAGAATTTTATTAAACTTTAGGTTATGGTTAGATTTTGATTAGAATTCAATTTGTGCTCGTAATTAGATATTTTTGTGAAATGACCATTTTACCCCTTAGGGGTTTATCTTGTTGTTTTAGCCCATAAATACATGTTCCTTTAGGATTAATCTAGACTTAGAATTTCAAATAGTTTTAATCAAGTTTTGAATAACAAATGCATGTTCCCCTTAGGAATAGCCTTTGAATTTAATTCTAACCCTTAGATTAGGATTAGTCATGATTTTCAAGTTAATTCAAACCCTTGATTTATGTTGATCAAAAGCAATTTTGATCAACTAAATCTTTTGATCTTGTATAATTCCATAGTTTAATTTGAGTGATCAAAAGACCCTTGATCACTTGATAAGACTCATTTCGTAAGTCGTGGAGCGCGAAGCCTTAAGTCAGACTCTCAATCAAGGCATCCCAAGTCATATCAAGCAGCGGATCATACAAGACACATCAAAGGCGGTTTTTCAAAAGCTTATTAATCAATGTTAGAATTGTGTGGCATGAGCCTTAAGTAATAGAGAACGAATGATAGGGAAGAATTCCATTAACTCATTCTAAATATCTTTGCGTACGGGACGCTTGACCCAACTGCTCATCATATTCACCTTGATTCATAGACTTTAACACAATTTAAATCATATGATTGACAAGTCTCTCCCTTCACAAAGCAGTAGTGCAACAAACAAAGGACTCCACCAACAACTTATCAATCATAATTCATGTTGTACGACACAAGCCTTAAGAAATAGAGAATGAATGAGAGTGGAGAGTTCTATTAACTCATTATGAATATCTTTGGGTACGAGACGCTTGACCCAATTGCTCATCCTATTCATCTCTATTCACAGACTTTAGTGCAATTAGAATCAAATGATTGATAAGGTCTTCATCATCACAGGGAGCAACAAAGATTCTTCTCCAGTAACTTGAAAGTTAGGATAAGAATTACATGCCACAAGCCTTAAGTAGTAAAGAATGGATGAGAGTGGAGAATTCCATTAACTCATTCTGGATATCCTTGGGTACGGGACGCTTGACCCAATTGTTCATCATATTCAACTTTACTCATAGACTTTAGTATGGTTCATATCCAATGTCTGTCAAGTCTCCTTCGTATTCCATTATCAATCAATAATTTCTTTTACCTCAATCATCTTGTTGTTAGCCCCAGTGGGTTGAACTGCGAATGCTCTGATTTTCTCATTGCATATTGAGAATACGTAGGCAGGAGAATTCAGATTATTCGCGAGCTACCTTATTTATTAAATATATCACTATTCATTCATTTAATAAATACCATCTCATTGAGATCATATCATTTTTTGAAGGATTCCATGAACATCCTTTTAGGACGACCTAATCAAAGTCCACCTTGTGAACCAAGAGATTGTTTATGTTGTCAAACCAAACATTTTATTCCTCCCTTTTGGCCCAAACCTTGCGAACAAGAAGTTGTTTGTGATGTCAAACCAAACACTTTATTCCTTCTTTTTGACTAAAATACTTGTTTGCTCTTCGGTTTAGAGTTTATTTCTTCATGGATCCAAGATATTATTCTTCCTTGATCTCGAACTGTTTGTTCCCCAACCAGTGATATATTGTTTGCTATACCCAACAATACTTTCTTGTGGGACCCCATACACATCCTTTTAGGATGACCTAATCAAAGTCCACCTTGTGAACAAAGATGTTTGTGCTATCAAACCAAACATTTATTGCCTCCTTGTTGGCTAAAACCTTATGAACAAGAAGTTGTTTGTTTTGTTAAACCAAACACTTTGTCCCTTCTTTTTTGGCCAATATGACTTTACTCTTTGGTTCAAAGTCATTTACCTTTGTGGGTTCCCACGATACCATTCTGTTGGTACAAGTTACACTTTTCATCACTGCAATCATACCCATTTAATTGTGTTTGTCTTGTTAGTCCCTATTGCTTAGACAAACACTTCTTTGTTTGTTTTCGTGGTTCCATGAACTACAAATGCTCTAATTTTCTCATTGTACAGTTAGAATATGTAGGCACGAGGATACAAATCCTTGGCGAGCATAATTCCTAATTATTCCCTCTTCTGCCTTAAGGCACCATTCATATCTTTCATGATCCATTGTCTACCTTCAATCATAAACCGTTCACCCTAGTAACATACTGTTTCTTTGAAGCTGAAATGCATTTTTCTTTGGAATTCCATATATACCCTTTTAGAACCATATATTGGCAATCCACATTTATACCTACAGTTGTTTGGCTCGTACCTAGACATTTTATTCCTTCTTTTTTGGCCAATAAGCCAGTTTCCCTCTATGGTACAAATTTCATTTCTCATACAGAATCTGATGTGTACCCTGACCTTTAATTCCAAATTATACCTATTCAGTCACTATTACCAAATCCCCGATTCTTTGACTTTGGTCATTCACTCCATTCATTTCCTTGATGCATTCACATTCTACATTCATTCACTTCATGTGATATACCAGTTATCTTTGAGCCAAGTACGCTATCTCTTTGAGCTCCATCTTGTATCTCCTTGTGAGCCAAGAGTTGTTTGTGTTGTCAAACCAAACACTTAATTCCTTTGTTTTCGATTATTCCACATAGTGATACCATGCCCCAGTCCCCTCATTTGTTGGTTCATACTCGTTTTACTCTTGGGTTCATATTTTCACCCTTTGTTGGAGTTCAAATCATACAATCCTTCGATTTAGACCATACTGTTATCACAATTCTTTTCATCTCCCACCATTAGTTCTATAAACTATGGATCTATAAATTCCTCATTTCGCTATGAGGATACGTAGGCATGAGGGCCTGAATCCTCACCGAGCACTCTATTTATTTCTCATTATTTTTCCCTTATTCTTTCGCGAGTAATCTTTAGATAGAACACCGTTCGAGCAAGAACAATCAAAACAGCTCCCATGGAGTACCATGTATGTTATAGGTGTTAATACCTTCCCCTTGCATAACCGACTTCCTTATCCATCATATCTCTTTCCACCGAGTTTTATCTATGTTTTCCCTTTCCCTCGGGAATAAATAAAGTTCGATGGCGAATCTGTTGTATGTTCGAGTGTGCGATACATTCAGGTATATTTCTGCTAGCTTCACTATATGGTTCATTGCATTGCAATTTTGAAGCTTAAATTCAATTTATCTTTCAGAAATCATATAAACTCATATATTTTATTGCTCAGCTTCTTATAGGATGATTCCTACATGAGTCCACTTTAAATTAACTTAACATAGAGATAAATTCATTATTCAGTTTATTTTACCTTTATAGATGTTATACATAATTCATCGAATTGCTGATGTGCGGTTAATTGTGTTATAATCTCGAAGCTCAAATCTAATTTAGCTTTCAGAAATCGCTTAGACGCATAGATTTTGTTGCCCGACTCCTTAAAAGGTGATTCCTACACGAATTCATTTTAAGTTAGCTTAACACAAAGTTAAATTCATTACGTTGAGTCTGATTTATTTTACCGTAGTAAATGTTATATATAGTTTTCCCTTTCCTTCAAGTTGTCAAACTCTTTCCTGGTTTGTTCAAGAGAATTAAGAAAGCATGGGAAAAATCCAACAAGAAAGGAAAACTGACCTAGGAAGGAAAAATTGCATCACCAAGGAACCTTACTTCTAGTGGATAAATAAAAAGGTAAAGTTCATCAAAATGCCTTTCATTGTATACATTTATGTTCCTTTCTCAGAGCCTAAACCTACTCATATTCCTATTGAGGAGGCGAAAGAATGCATAGCAACAATAATGAAGCTTACTAAAGAAAATGAAGAGTCATAGTTAAACCTTCACTGTGTCACTAATGAGAAGAACGAGTTGAAGTGGGAACTCGGGAGAAAGAAGACATAACTTAAGGAAAATGAAGAAAAGGTTAATAAGGAAGAGTATAAGAGTAAAATGGTCAAAGGTGGTCTGGATCAAGATGACTATTGTCTGGATACCATTAAAGGCCAGTTGAAGCGAGCTGAGAAGGACTGTCGAGAAAAGGAGCATTGGTGGAAGCTTACCATGAAGGAAAAGAAAAAAAAAATGATAAAATCACTTGAGGCTTAGATATAAAACCTCAATATTTCCTTCAGAAACTCATAAGAGAGAGTAGAGAAAGAGCGTCGCCGCAAGGAGAGGGTTTTAGCTACTTCTCGGGTTACGACTGAGATATGGGAAGAAAAGTGCCAAGAGGCAAAAAACTCAAGAGTGGGCACAATAATGGAAGTATAAATTTGTCTATTTGCAGAGTGAAAGCTTAGGTTAGATGAATAAAGGGGAATGCATGAACCAGAACTTGGAGACCTATGAGGGAACCATTTGCTTTCTCCATGTAGAGAGAGAAGAATATCGTGAAAAGTTCACCAGTATGGTGGATTCCTGTAATTGGCTAATAAGGGACATGCCTTGGTAGCTAAGGGATGCTCTAGAAGACCTGGACAGAAACAACAATAACCTTTTAGTTGTCAGTTTTATTTTATTCTGTGAGGACTTAATGCAGAGGTTCAAGGGAAAATTGAAAGAGTTAAAGGGACAAAAGCCAACATTGACTTTTGTTTTGTACCTTTCTTTATTTCTAAAGAATTTTGTACTTGATCCCTGCATCTTGCTTTGAATCGAATGAATGGAATTTTGGATCCCTTGCACCAAGCTTTGGTCCTATTATTCTTTTGTATGTTCTCATACTCTCTTTGAATGCATGCCAATGACAACAAATCTAAACGGTTCCCTGGAAATGAAAATAAACATAAAAATAAAAGCATTTTCACATCCACACGAATTAAATGTGCATCATGTATTTCATTTCTCAAACAAAAAACTCATTATGCCTTCTGTTCATAATGAGCTAGTTGATTACCCAACACTCGCTTAGAACTTGAACATGTCCCGAAGAGCTATGGACGAACTCCAACAAGGTCAAGATTTATTAAGAAAAGAAGCCAATCGATTGAAAAGTTAGATGAGTCTGATCTTGGATATCCTGTAAGCTTTGTTAAGTAAAGAATGGAACCCTATGCTATTTACTGTAGTAGAAATAGTTATCTCTCGGTGTCCGTCCAATATCATTGTTGATCAAAGGCAACCACAAGCAGTGAATTTCCCAATTCAAGACTCTCATCTTGGAAGCTAACCTCGGCCTTTTCTTCCAAGATCTCCTCGCCAACAACCATTGCTTATCCCCTAACTAAGTCAGGGGAATCAAGTTCATAACCAGAATCAGGCTCCAATCAGAACTCAAGTTGATCTTGAAAGAAAGCACTCAGATGTTAACTCGATCCCTGCGATATACAACTAGTTGCTACCTCATTTGATTCTAAATGGGATGGTAGTTCCCAGATTTTTTCCACCCATTCCAAAGTCACACAAGCCTTGATACGGCGTAAATACTAAGTGTGAGTTTCACGACGGGTAAGAAGGACATACTACTGAGAATAACAAAGATTTCCAAAAATTGGTGGAAGAGTTGATTAATGACATAGTTTTGACTTTCAAAAATAACGACCCAAACATAAACATCTTGATTTCAAGGTTAGATAATGGTGATGCCAGGGGATCCTCAAAGACCCTTGAAACCTATACCTACTAGAAAGATGTTGAAACTCTGAAGGATAACATTTGTGACATCGGAGCAGTCATTGGTTTAGCTCAGAATGATCAAGTGATCAATATAAAATAACTCAAGGAAAAATTGGGATACTCAAGTAGAAAAGAGATTCCATAGTCTAGTAAGGGGCATCCACCTGCAATGCCAATTCACTATCATCAGTCACCATCTACCAAGCATCCATATCAGTAGCCTCTGTTTATTCCTCCTCCAATTCAAAATCAGAATTACAATCACAATCAGACAGGTACCCGAAGGCCACCTTAGTTTGATCCAATCCTGATGACATACACTTAATTGCTTCCTTAGTTGATTCAAGGATCTTTGGTATTCCCCAATAAGCTTAAGCCAATGGTGATGTACCCACCTAACTTAGACTATAATGCTATATGTGAGTACCATGATGGATCGTCAGGGGTATACCACTGAGAACTGTAAGGCCTTCAAGTACAGGGTATAAAAGCTGATTGATCAAAAGGTATTGTCATATGCATATTTTCCGAATATGGTGAAAACCCCCACACCGTGGAGCTACAACATCACCACCCACACAAGTGGAAACACAAAAGAAACGAGGAATGGATCCGAATAGGTTACACCTTGTGAAAAATCTGAGACAAAATACTCAAAGGATTGTCACATTGGTTATGGAGAGCATTATAACCTCAACATGTGGGTCGAGAAAGGTCGGTAGCCAATGAAGAAAACAAGGAAGTTCATCCTGAACGATAGGAATAATTGGGATGTTCCATTCTTATTTGTAATTTTCCTTTGCATGTTGAATGTTATTTGCTTTTAAGTATTGTCGTTTTCTTTCAATTGTAATATTAATAAAGTGATCATGCATTTTCTAAACCAATCATGTCGTATTCACTCATTTTCCATATATATTAAAAAGGAAAAATAATATTTCTCCCAATTCCTTTTCTTTATCAAAAATTTGTTTTAACAAATATTGAAGGGAGAATGACTGATGAATTTATTTTTATGGGGTAAGTATTATTTGTATCGTCTCTACAGGGATTAATGTGATATCACCTTCGTTCAACAATCAATACGATTTTAAGGAAATATTCATAAGATTTTTTTATTATGGAAAGTATCGAGTTGTAACAACGGTAAATGTTTATAAATTAACAAGTAGAGAAATAAGTCATGATTAGATTTAATTAACCTATTTCACATGTATTCAATTAATCTAGTATATGAACATAGTTATTCATCGGTATTAACATGTATCACTCTTCAACACCGCTTATGTCTAACCGATGGCGTGAGTTTTACCGTATTGTTTAATCGATGATCTCTCTACCTATTAAGCAATACGATAACATTAAGACTTAATACAAGTGAATATCAAACTCCAAATTTATCTCTAGACTTTGGTGTTGGATAAATGATGATCTTAGGTCAAGACTTGAAAGGCATTTCTCAATAATGACTCAAACCCATAAAATTACATCAAATCCTAACACAAGAGATTTAGCTACACATCATCGTTGTAGCTTGATTCACAAGAAAAGAAAAGAGATGAATATGCATCAAAGTTGAGTAATCGATAATGTTGCGTATTCAGCTTCGATTTCCTTGATTTTGAGTTTTTCTCTATTTGTTGATGTATTTTTCTCTTCAACATAGTGTGCCACACTAAAAATATGAAGTGGAGAAGTATTTATACAAGTATGCAAAAGTCACTCGCACTTAGCCCCATTCTGGTGCGCTGAGCAGAGCTACCAGACAAACAACTTAAACCTAGGGGTGTGCAAAATAATCGATTATTCTTAACCAAATTGGTATCCAAATTGTTCCATTTTTAAAAATTCAAACTAAATGCTAAAATATAAATGTGGGTATCTATTTTGTTATCAAAATATTTACTGGTACCCATAAATAATAATAATTTTTTTTAGTATTGAGTACCCAAATTTCACTGTGTTAAATTTTCATGTTGGTCTCCTTTCATGTTTCATCATATACACATATAAATCAATTTTATATTTTAAACTCTTTTAAAATTAATATTTTTAAATTTCATAAAGAAAAATATTTTTTAAAAAAATCAGATTTTTTTTTTCTATTTACGAAAAAAATCATATTCTAAATTTTTTTAAAGAAAAATTATATTTGGAAATTTATTTAAAAATAATTTTTTTTCCTAAATAAAAAATTTTATTTTAAAAAAAAGTAGAAATTTTTTCTTCAGAATTTTTTAATTTTTGATAAAGTTTATTTTTTCAAATTTTCAGAAGAAAAAAAAATATTTTATAACTTCAAAATATAAATTATTTTTTATTTTCGATTTTTGAAATAATTTTTTTAAAGATTTTTTTTCTTCATTTTTGGAGTATAATTTTATTATTTTCAGTTTTTTTTTTGGAATATTTTTTATTTACAGAAATTTTATTGAATTTTCAAAGAAAAATATTTTAAAACCTCAGAAAATTTGTTTAAGTATTTAAATTTTAAAATTAATATTAATTTAAAAGAAATAAAACTTAAATTGAATTAGATAATTTGGATTAAAATCAAAACCCATTTAAAATCGATTTTAAACCGTTTGAAATCGGTTATGAATTTCAAACTGGTTTTTGTGACAAGTGGTTTTGTTTATAAACCATAACCATAAAAATGGATTGGTTCATATTAAATGGTTATCCATACACACCCTAAATGGCGCTCAACGTAGGTATCTGGTGCTCAACACGAACTCCTCTAGATTTATGCTTCTGATGGTGCTTCAACTTCGCTCAACCCCATCTTAAAGGTGTGTTATGTTCCCAAAAATGCACGTTGAAGCCATTTCTTTGTCTTTTGATGACCAATGTTCCTCCTATGCAAACATACCTACAAAATGAGTTGCAATTGGTTAAACTACACAATATTTACAAGATAATACTAAAGTTAGTATTTACACAAAAGTTGAGGTTTTAACTTATGAATCTAATGAATCAAGTTAATAAATGGCACTATTTCATGCAAATATTCACCACAATTTGACCCTTATCAACTCTTCCCAACTTAGAGCTCTGTTTGTCCTCAAACAAAAGTCCTACAAGCCTAAAGAAACAAAATCAACTTTCAAGACCAAACAATTTTTGAGAAAATATGACAAATGCATGGTTCAGATTTTTGAAAGCACAAGTAAGGTGACGCTTACCACTATCCTAAAATCAAGCCATGATCATGAAACAAGTTCTAAACACAAAACTCATGTCATACATTCCAAGGCAACACACGTTCACTTATGAATCACACCTAGCACACTTCTTCATAAATGGATAAAGAACAATACGGGGGACTTGACTCATACCCAACAATCTTGCTAACATCTTGATTAAGTTATGCAGTTATCTAGGAAAATCACATTGAAATCATAAAAACACAAATCATAAAGGACTTTCAAGGGTTGTAATGTGGATTAGTTAACAAAAAAGGGTCATATCTAAAGATATTTGAAACAAAGTTGCCAAAATCCAGAAGAGCATTTATTTTTCTAACTCTTAACCATTCACGACTTAATTTACCATTTCTCTTTGTTTGAATGTTACACCTTTGATTCACATTGGTTGGCATAATTCATGTTTGCCACTTTTTCTTTCAAATGTTTTCCACTCTTTTTTTTTTCTTTTCTTTTCAACATGAATCTCTTTCTTTTTTTCATTTTCTTTCTTTTTCAAATTCTAAGCAACCTACCTTTTTCTCCCCAACTTGAATACAACCAACATTGTAACATGAATGCTACCCTATTTTCTAATGCAAGGGACAAAATTTTAACCAACAAATGAAGGTTTATGGTTCATGTTTTTCAAGAAAATAATAATTTCATAATCTATATTACTAGCTCAACAATTTGTTCATCATGCCAACACACAAAATTAATTTCATCATGAACATACAAGAAAAAGGGATAAAAAAAGAACTATCCAATGGTTGAACAGGACAAACTTAACAGTATCATATTTACATACACTGATATATTGCGAAAATTAAAAAAACATACTTGTTGATTGATGCACACAACACAAATATAGAGAAAATAGGGAAGAAATTGCAATGAACAAGGGTTTATGGTTTAGGAGAAAGTAGGATAGGGTTTGGTAAGGGAGAAAGAATAAGGAAATATAATTTTTTACATTGGACCAAGTCAAATGGGTCAAAAGAATGGTAATTAGGCCTGGTTGAAAATGAAATAGTGGGCTGAGTAAAATAATTTTTTTTACTGGTATAGCAGGGCGTGCTCAGCGCCCACAGGTTGCGCTCAACGCCAGTTATGTTTTCCTGAATTTTCAAAATGCCCAATTTTTCTCATGATTTCCATCCATGTTCACTCTTTAATACCTAACCTACTAAATACAAAACTGTTAAATACTTACAAAGTTGGGTTGTCTCCCAACAAGCGCTTGTTTTATGTCTTTAGCTTGACACTTTTTTGATGACTTCAAGGATTGGCAAGTGGAACTGTTGTAGTGAACCGATCAATTTCACCACTAAGGTAAGGCTTCAATCTTTGACCATTAACAATCCAACTTTCTTTTGAAATTGGATCTTCTAACGTGACTTCACCATAATGCTTCACGTCCTTGATTTAGAATGGTGTCGACCATTTGGACTTCAATTTGCCCATAAACAATTTTTTTCAGAAAAACCTACCAATTTATTACTAACATTTATCGACCAATTCAAACCTTTTGCAAAAAATAGTAAATATAATAAAAAATACAAAAAAAAAACATTTAATTTATAAAAAATCTAAAATCTAAATATTCTAATTAATACTTTCTAATTTCAAAAATACAAATAATATTTTTTTACAATAAAGTTCAAAAATATTAAAATTAATTTAGTTTTATTAAATTAATTTAGGTTAGTTAATTGTGATTACTAATATTTAATTTTAAATTACAAAAATACAAAAAAAACATGTTTTAATAATTAGGGTTTATTAATATGATTTTACAGTTAATTTTATGGCTAACTTTTGGGACATTACTAAGGATAATTAGGGTTTAATCGAGATCGTAATAATTTTTCTGTTATTTATCAAATTATGTTTAAAATCTTAAAATAAAAATCAATTATGTATATAGTTATATCATTCAAATTAATTTCTAAATTTAATTAATTATAATATTTTTGCAAATTAATCAATTAACCTAAAATCAATGTCACATATTCAA
The DNA here is from genome assembly GCF_024323335.1 of Lathyrus oleraceus. Classification (NCBI taxonomy): domain Eukaryota; kingdom Viridiplantae; phylum Streptophyta; class Magnoliopsida; order Fabales; family Fabaceae; genus Lathyrus; species Lathyrus oleraceus. The sequence continues at coordinate 285,745,909 of NC_066584.1, forward strand.
AGTTTAAGTCATTTGTCCTTCTGCACTGAGGCATTTTCAAAATCAATTATTTTCCCGTCCCCGATGTGTTAAGAACTTTCACAATCTAAAAAACACAAAACAAACAAGCATTTTCTAGTCGAACTACAATATTCTGATCCTTCGTATTGATTGAAGGTATGTAGACATAGAGTTGAAACACTCTAGGAAGTATAATTATAAAAAACTTTTTTAGTCCCTTTTATAATTAAATGATGTTTTTCTTAATAAATATTAAAATATTTTTTATGTAAATAAATAAATAAGTATTTAAGTAGGAATAAATAACATAAGCAAATATTCTCTTAGGCGAACACAATAATCCTAGAATTAGAGGATGATCCCATTGAGTACAATGGAGGTGAAAGGTTCGTAATATATTCCCCTTACTTAACCGACTCCCGAACCATAGACTCTCTCTTTAACTATAGGTTTTATCATTATTTTCCTGTTCCTTATGAACGAATAAAATATGGTGGCAGCTCTGTATTTTTCCAGCTGCGATAGGGTGTTACCCCTAATGGGTGGATTGGAGTAGTTCGAGGGACCAAAAGACTGTTCAAGAATGTTACAGGAGAAGTGTTAAAATAATAAGAGTAAAGATGGACACAATAGTCATTCTATAACCAGGACCACATGGAGTGAATGTTGCAAATTAAGACCCCATGATAAAACTTAAGAAGGAAAGGCTAATGATTTGTTGTCGCACGCGGATCAAAACGAGTAATTTTGTAAAAACGTAATACAACGACAATTAAACTCGGATATCGTCTCAAGGATTCTTGTTTGTAATAATTAAACGTAATCGAATGGGGGGGGGGGGGTTTGGTGTTCAATTACAAAAATACAGAAAATAAGTGATTATGAAAAGTGATTATTTGAATAAACTGAAACGAATCAACCCACTATATCATCTCCCGACTTATCATTGATCCCTATAAAATTCCAATTCCCTAAACGGGTCTGATCCTATTCGATTACAAAAGCTATTGACAAGCGCAATAACAATTATACGAAGTCTGTCCCTGAATTCCGAGTAAAGCAAACAGAACAGATTAAAACTATTGCGAATTAACCAAACACAATATGATCGAACGCGATAATGCAAAAGCTACACTAATCACGAAATTGATTCAAAAGCAGACAACAATCAAATTAAAGAATTCTATCATGTAAAAACAATTAAATTAAGCAAGTAATTATGATCATAGATATAATTCAAAGGAACAGATTAATGGAAAATTATAAAAGAATCTCAAAGTGGCATCCGATTACAGTGAATTGATTCTTGGGAAATTAGTTCTCCATAGTCATTCTTTGCAAGCTCTCAAAATATCGTACATGAACAGAAAAACGTAACCCTGTTTTTGGCTGCCTAACCTAGGTAAAAAAACTCAAACCCGTTTCACAACTCAACCGGGTCAAATGTACGATTCAGACCCAATACAACTAACCCAAACAAAATATAAAAATAATGCAGCAGTTTCAACAAACTTTCTGGCCCTTCTACACTCTGATTCAGCTCTCAACTTCTGAACAAAAGTTGTAGATCTTTTTCTTAGCTTTCCATCGACTGGTAGCACGTCTCAATCCAATACTCCTAGCTCAAGATATGATTTTTCTCACGAAAGCTGCTAATACTGAAAATTAAATACGAAAATTAAATAAGTGCAAAAATAAAATAAATTATGAAAACACATTAAAACATAAAAATAATCAAAGCAAACCGAAGAAATGCTTAAGTACAAACATGGAAGAACATGCATCAAAATGCACTGATCAAATTCCCCCACACTTGAACTTTTGCACTCCGAGCAAAATGAAAAACAAAACAAAACACAGACACATCAACGGTTACTCATTCTAGGCTACAAGTCATCTTCGGTTAAGTTTGCTTCGATAGGTACTAATCTTGCACACTAAGGACATTGTAAGAACACTAATCCACAGTTATGCAGACATAAACCTCCTGAATACACAAATCAACTCGAATCATGTTATTATATTAAAGCCTAACTTACTCATCCTTCTTTGGCTCTTTTTCATTCAGGCGCAATCACATTAAGCCCGTTATCTCCACACGCTCATAGCAAGGCGACCGGTTAGTGACTCTGATCCTTTTCTGCACGGGGTTCTGGTACTTAAGTGTCATAACCCTTTGCTTACTCACTTGTAGTTGTGGGGGATCGGACTGTAATCCGCCCTACCAAGTTCAGCACCTGAAACCGCTGAACCAACTAACAACGAATCTTATTTTCAATTTTTTTTGGAAGGTTCTACATCTGTTGGGTTAAGTGACCGGGTGAGGGTCACCAAACTTAGAAGGTGCATTCCCTTTTTTTTTCTCTTTTTTTTTGGAACACTCACTTATATTCATTGGCTTCCCTGCGTATAGTGTGTGTGAGATGGTGCTGATTGCTGAAATAAACTACTCAAGAGCTGTCAGAGGATGAGAATGTAAGGCTAAAACATAATAAAAATTCAACTCAATTTCCATATGCAGGAGACTTACGGTGTTAAAACAATACCGATCTTGTGAATTTTTCCCAAGTCTTCGCAAACTAATCTCAAATTAGTCAGTATATAGCCTAAAACTTTCAAGAAAATGCATTTTTTTTAGCAACTAAAAACTAAAAACAGAGAAAAACTGAAAAACAAAATAAACAAAACAAATAAATGGTTCCCTCCCCCACACTTAAAACATACATTGTCTTCAATGAAATACCATAAATATAAAATAAGAGTGGGAGAAAGGAAAGAACACACCCGAGGAGTCAAGGCGGATAAGTGATTACATAAGCAGCCTTTCTCAAAGAGAGTTCTTCTGCAGTCTCTTCTTCCAAAGTCGGGTTCTCATGCAGTAGCTTTGGATAGTGTCCATTCACATTGAAATTTTGATTAGTGCATTCGCCTTGTATTCCAAGATCAAAGAAGAATCTTTGATAAGTAAAAGTGTTGAATGTGCGCGTGAAAGTGATCTCCTTTTTCACAATATCAAGAATCAAAGGATTATGGGGCTGCCTCACTATTTTTATTTCATCTTTAAGTGAGATCCTATGAATACATATGGAATGACTAATATCACGAGTGTCAGCCAAGGTCCATCCAATTCCCTTCTTATGTTTCTGCTTAAGTTGAAGCTTTGATGAATAATATAAATCCTCGGGAAGTGGTTTAGGCTCTACAAAATGTGGTTGTTCAATGGATGGTATGTTTGGGGCAGCCAGAATGTCAAGAGCTTCAGCTACATAAATAACTTCATTTACACTGTCACCCTGTAAGGCAACATCAATCTCAGCACAAACAACACAAAGGTTAGTGTTAGTACAATCATCACATGAGTAAATACCATCAAAATTAGATAAAGTTGGAAAATCAGCTGAAAACAAATCAGAATAAGCTTCATCAACAACTTCAGAAACCAACTCTATTTGAAAAACAGAATGCTCTTTCTCGTCAATCTTCTTATTTTTCAATACTCCTTGTGGGAAAGGGATTGACGATACATACTTTTTTCCAACCTCAACAACAATAGAAGGTTCAGGTTTATTTTCAAGTGTTACACTAACAATATTTTTATTTGTTTCTGGGGCTGTTTCTGTAACCTTTCCAGATCTCAACGAAATCACACTCACATTAGCCTTAGAATCCTTTGGATTGGCAACTGTTTGGGCTGGAAGCTGGTTTGACACTTGGGCTTGCATGTTATTTATTTGAGTAGCAAGTTGTCCCATTTGCGTGTTCAAGGTATGAATGCTATAATCGATCCTTTGTTGGAATTGGAGATTGTTGGCGGCCATTTGTTTGACAAGTTCCTCTAGTGAAGGTTCAGAAGGTGAATAATTGGTTACTTATGGAGGGTTATATGGTGGTGATGATGGAATGGGTAGCATCAATTGTTTCACTAAAGAGGTAAGCTCATTAATTCTAGTTTCTAGAGCCTTGTTGGAAGAAGAAACTTGAATCTCATTCACACCTTTTGCTTGGACCATAAAATTATCCCTTGCTATGAACTGTTGGGAGTTAAGTGACATGTTCCCAATCAAGGAATTGACAACAATAAGATATTCAATACACAAAGCATTATAATGAACATCAGGGACAACAAGTTCTCTCAGAGTTCTTTGGTTAGCCATGCTAAACTTAATAGAAAAGAAAAAAAAATCAACAAATAATGAGAAAACACAACTAACTCAGCAATGCAACAACAAATAGGAAAATACCGACAATGTCCCTATTAAGTAAAAATAATTGAAATACGAAAAAAATGATTAAAAAAAAAATTAAAAAATACGAAAATTAATCTAATAACGTCAATTAAGAATTTTCAGAATTTTTGCGGAATTTTCTGAAACTACCAAAACAGAAAATAAATCATAAAAAATAGAAAAATAGGGAATTTTGATTTTTTAGGGTTTTGATCCTTGATTTTTTCCTAATAAATCGACAAAAAATCGGAATAATCTGAGACGATTTTCTTAAAAACAGAATTTTTTTCCTAAACCGCAAAAAGACCCGAACGCAAGAAAGTTAAGGCAAAAAATGCTAAAAAAACAACACCTATGACTATAAAAACGATTAATATAATCAAGAATCCGCGACAACGGCGCCAATTTGATCCGCTGTCGCACGCGGATCAAAACGAGTAATTTTGTAAAAACGTAGTACAACGAAAATTAAACTCGGATATCGTCTCAAGGATTCTTGTTTGTAATAATTAAACGTAATCGAATGGGGGGGGGGGGGTTGGTTTGGTGTTCAATTACAAAAATGCAGAAAATAAGTGATTATGAAAAGTGATTATTTGAATAAGCTGAAACGAATCAACCTACTATATCATCTCCCGACTTATCATTGATCCCTATAAAATTCCAATTCCCTAAACGGGTCTGATCCTATTCGATTACAAAAGCTACTGATAAGCGTAATAACAATTATACGAAGTCTGTCCCTGAATTTCGAGTAAAGTAAACAGATTAAAACTATTGTGAATTAAGCACACACAATATGATCGAACGCGATAATGCAAAAGCTACACTAATCACGAAATTGATTCAAAAGTAGACAACAATCAAATTAAAGAATTCTATCATGTAAAAACAATTAAATTAAGCAAGTAATTGTGATCATAGATATAATTCAAAGGAGCAGATTAATGGAAAATTATAAAAGAACCTCAAAGTGACATCCGATTACAGTGAATTGATTCTTGGGAAATTAGTTCTCCATAATCATTCTTTGCAAGCTCTCAAAATATCGTACATGAACAGAAAAGCGTAACCCTGTTTTTGGCTGCCTAACCTAGGTAAAAACACTCAAACCTGTTTCACAACTCAACCGGGTCAAATGTACGATCCAGGCCCAATACAACTAACCCAAACAAAATATAAAAATAATGCAGCAGCTTCAATGAACTTTCTGGCCCTGCTACAGTCTGATTCAACTCTCGACTTCTGAACAAAAGTTGTAGATCTTTTTCTTAGCTTTCCATCGACTGGTAGCACTTCTTAATCCGATACTCCTAGCTCAAGATATAATTTTTCTTGCGAAAGCTGCTAATGCTGAAAATTAAATAAGTATAAAAATAAAATAAATTATGAAAACACATTAAAACATAAAAATAATCAAAGCAAACCGAAGAAATGCTTAAGTACAAACATGAAAAAACGTGCATCAAAATGCACTGATCAGCTAACTCCCATAGAGGATCTAAAGAAGGTCTTGGTTGGGCCACAATATTTTCAAGTCACCAAATTGGAGACCTACCTATTTAAAGTAGAAGAAGAAGAGTTGGTCACCATGTCAAGAAGAAACATTGACTTGTTTGCCTGGACACCCGCTGACATGCTGGGTATAGATGCTATAGTGGTCTGTCACCGGGTAAAAAACATATATAATTAAAATTGATTAGTCATGGTATAAATGTGGGGCAAGTATGTGTTTGACTAGGATTTCAGTTTAAAAACAAAGAATAAAAATGGAATAACAACACCAATGTTAATAATATTACATCATAATCTTAATATATATGACACATCAATAAAATAGTTTGAGAGTCTATTTTATCACATATAAACATATTCACCGTGTTCTTATAACTCTGCCTAATGGATCACATATCAATGATTCCATATCTAGTAGCATTGAGCTTTCTTGATGCCTTACAATCTACAATATCTTATATATACTTAACATCCATGTTAACCTTGTCTCAGTGACCAAACTCATTACTTATATTCAATGCCATATGCTTTTCTTTTCTAATACTTGTCATATTATACAAAACTATTCCAAGAAAGTGATTAGTATAACGAACGTACAAAAAGGCCTATACATCATAAAATCTCCTAGTTATCACAAACTTTGTAATTCTGCTGATACTAATTCTTGTTAACTCTAGCATTCCAAGTTAGGACATGTATCTGATGTAGGTTTAAAGGCTATTCCTAAAAATTCCTTTTATCTCTTATTAACTAAGTTTGGCACCTTATGATTCTTTTCATAATGCAAAATAGAAAGAAAAAAACAGTCTTTACCATCTAGTACAATTCTTATTATTGCTCCTTTTGAATTATTGCATGTTGATTTGTAGGGCCCTTACTCGACAATTTCCATTTTATGCCAAATGTAATTTCTCACTTTAGTAGATGACTACACAAGATATACTTGGGTCACCTTTCTCAAAACCAAATATCAAACAAAACTTAGCTTTATCAACTCCATTGCCTACATTGAAAACCAATTCAACATAATCCTTAAATGCTTAAGATGGGACAATGTCACTAATTTCCTCTCATGAGCACATTTACTTATGTCCAAAGGTATCCCTCACCAAAATTAATATCTTAAAACTGAAGGAGAATTGCGATCCAAAACGCAGCGGAAATTAAAATTTTCTCCTTTAAAGATCCTTACGAATGGTCATGATCAGTGATAGAATATTTACCTCTTGTGACGATTGAAACCTTTGGTGCAGATCTCTTGTGACGATCAAAACCTTTGATGCAGATCCACGGAGCGATCACGAACGTTGAACGATGACAACGTCTCTACTCAGTCCACACGAACGGATTCCTTCAATCTCAGTGCTAGCTGGTACGAATGAAGGCTTTGAGTGAGAGAGAGAGAGAAAACGAAAATAATGCAACCGCAATGAATGCTTCTGCACAAGGGTTCTATTTATATAACCACTTGTGTGGGCTTCAAGCTAAAAAGTCCACTTAAGTGTATTTTGGCCCATATCTTATAATATGCCCCAAATCACTTAAGCTCATGGTACATTACCATATTTCGTATTCTACTTAAGTACACCGTACCTTTACGATGTTCTACAATTCACTTAAGGGCACCGTACCTTACAGTGTTCCTTAGTTACTCTATCTCTCATCAATCCGTCCTTTGTGTGTGACCCTGTAGGTTTTCGCGGCATTGGCAATTATATTAAATCATGTATTTAACATAATAAACAGTGAGCGGTATCTAGAAACACATCACTGCTACCCAAGACACGAAAATGTCATGTGATCTGACAATTCCTTTTGTGATAATACTTATGTGTATAATTACCCTTTTGCCCTTATGTCTATATTGAACACAAGGCATAGACCGTGTCATCCTTGTCCAGTTCAATATTGGGCCCATAGACATTTATCCTGTTATACAGGATGGGAAAATTCCATCTAGGTCACTCATGTCCCTCAGCATGCTTCGTGGAGTACCCATCAACTGTCTTTATGGTTATCCAGTTACGGACAACGTTTGATCAACAATAAAGCACTCGACTTTACATCTAGCGTCCATAGTGGTTTCAGGTCGAAGAGTGGTATACACCATTATCACCATGAGAATAACTTATGACACTTTGCATAACTTTCTATATAGTATTCTCATAGCGGGTCAATCCGGTATAAATATTACTCTTAATATTCATACCTATGTTTAAGACTTGATAACTCCTTATCCATGATTCATGAGATGTGATCATCAGTCTACAAACATAATAGTCTTAATGCTTTAATGTTATCCCACTTCACACTAAAGCTCGACTACGAATACTTTAAGAATAGTGTCCTTATGTTTAATGTGATCTCATGATTAAGTCATACTTGATACATTAAACAGACTAGCTATTCTAGGTACTTTATTAAACAAACGTAATAAAGAAAAGACCTTTTATTATTAATAAATAATTCGATACAAGTACCAAAAGTATTGGCCTCTAGGGCTTACACCAACAATCTCCCACTAACACTAGAGCCAATCAGGCATACCCTTAATACCCATAGATCTAGTGTGGCCATCATGCTTCTGCTGCGCAAGAGGCTTTGTCAGTGGGTCAGCAATATTGTCAAGTGTAGGTACTCTGCATATTTTCACATCTCCTCTATCTATTATCTCTCGAATGAGATGATAACGCCTAAGTATGTGTTTGGATCGTTGGTGAGAGCTAGGCTCCTTGGCTTGTGCGATAGCACCATTGTTATCACAGTAGAGACCAATGGGATCCACAATGCTAGGAACTATGCCAAGTTCACTAATGAACTTTTTGATCCAAACAGCTTCCTTTGCTGCACTTGAGGCAGCAATATACTCGGCCTCGGTTGTAGAATCAACAACTGTATCTTGCTTTGAACTTTTCCAGCTCACAGCGCCACCGTTTAAGCAAAACACATAACCAGATTGCGATCTAAAGTCATCCTTATCTGTCTGGAAGCTAGCATCGGTGTATCCAATTACAGCCAACTCTTCCTGACCTCCATATATCAAGAATGGGTCCTTAGTCCTTCTTAAATACTTAAGGACATTCTTGACAGCTACCCAGTGAGCATCACCAGGATCAGATTGGTACCTACTCGTTGCACTTAAAGCATACGAGACATCTGGTCGAGTACATAACATGGCATACATGATAGATCCTATTGCAGATGCATATGGAATCTTATTCATGCGATCCCTTTCTTCCTTAGTTAAAGGGGATTGTGTTTTTGATAGACACAGGCCATGTTGCATAGGTATGAATCCTTTCTTGGAATCATGCATATTAAAGCGTCTCAACACTTTGTCTATGTATGTACTCTGACTTAGGCCAAGCAGTTTTTGTGATCTATCTCTATAGATTTTGATTCCTAATATATAGGCTGCTTCACCTAGGTCCTTCATATAAAAGCATTTCCCCAACCAAGACTTTACTTGTTGTAGGGTAGGGATATCGTTTCCAATGAGTAATATGTCATCTACATATAATACCAGGAAAATGATTATGATCCCACTAACCTTCTTGTAGACACAAGGTTCATCTTCGTTCTTGATGAATCCATATTGTTTTACTATTTCATCAAAACGAAGATTCCAGCTTCTGGAAGCTTGCTTCAATCCATAGATTGATCTTTGTAACTTACATATCTTTTGGACTTCCTCTGGTATGTCAAATCCTTCAGGTTGTGTCATGTACACATCCTCAAGAAGATTTCCATTAAGGAAAGCAGTTTTGACATCCATCTGCCATATTTCATAATCATGATATGCGGCGATAGCAAGTAAAATCCGAACAGATTTAAGCATTGCAACTGGTGAAAAAGTTTCATCATAGTCAATCCCATGAATTTGTTTATATCCTTTTGCAAATAGTCTTGCCTTATAGGTATGTACCTTACCATCCATGTCAGTCTTCTTTTTGAAGACCCACTTGCATCCTATAGGGTTAACTCCTACAGGAGGCTCTACCAAGGTCCAAACTTGGTTTGTGTACATGGAATCCATTTCAGATTTCATGGCTTCTAGCCACTTCTCAGACTTGGGACCAGTTATGGCCTCTTGGTAGGTCACAGGCTCATCTTGATCCATGAGTAATACATCACCTTGATCAGTTATGAGATATCCATATCTCTCAGGTAGTTGACGTATCCTGCTTGACCTACGCCGATCTTGTTCTACTTGAGCAGGTTGCTCTTCCACAACTTCTTGTGTTTCCTGCTCTAATTCCTCCATAGGTGTATTTATGCTTTGTGATTCTTGAATTTCTTCAAGCTCTACTTTCCTCCCACCGGTTCCTTTGGAAATAAAATCCTTTTCTAGGAAAACTCCAGTTCGAGCGACAAACACTTTGCCCTCAGAAGGATTGTAGAAGTAATACCCTCTTGTTTCTTTAGGATACCCCACAAATAAACATTTGTCAGATTTGGGCTCAAGCTTAGTTGAAATTTGTCGTTTCACATAAACCTCGCAACCCCAAATCTTTATGTAAGACATATGTGGTTTCTTACCACTCCATATCTCATATGGTGTCTTCTCAACCTTTTTGGATGGAACACGGTTAAGTGTGTAAGCTGCTGTCAATAGTGCATGTCCCCAAAAGGAGTTTGGAAGATCGACGTGACTCATCATGGATCGGACCATGTCTAACATGGTTCGATTTCTTCTCTCATATACACCATTCCATTGGGGTGTTCCAGGAGGAGTAAGTTGGGATAGGATCCCACACTCTTTCAGATGGTCATCAAACTCTAGGCTTAAATACTCACCACCTCGATCTGATCGAAGAGTTTTAATATTCTTACCTAGTTGGTTTTGTACTTCATTCTTGAATTCCTTGAACTTTTCAAAGGACTCTGATTTGTGTTTCATTAAATACACATAACCATATCTACTGAAATCATCAGTGAATGTGATGAAGTACTGAAACCCTCCTCGAGCTGGTATGTTCAGTGGTCCACATACATCAATATGTATGAGGGCCAAAAGATCATCAGCTCTTTCACCTTTTCCTGTGAATGGAGATTTTGTCATCTTCCAATTACTTTGGGCAGTTTCTCTTCCAGTGTCCGGTCTTACCGCAATGGAAACAAGTGTCTGCCTTTGCTATGCCTCCACTAGGCTTCAAAGCAACAGTTGGTCTGGGTTTGGCAACTTCCTTGCCCTTCCTTTTATCACCCTGCTTGGTGGGCCTTTTGTTCTGTCTCTTTCCATTTCCGATCATCAGAATGGACTTCCCTTTTGCCTTCAGATTCTGCTCAACTGTTCTTAACATGCCTAGCAGTTCAAGAAGAGATTTATCCATATCATTCATATTGAATTTTAGGACAAATTGACTGAATCTATCTGGCAACGATTGCAAGATCAAATCAGTCGCAAGTTCCTTTCCGAGGGGAAAACCCAACCTTACAAGGTTTTCCATATACCCAATCATCTTGAGCACATGGGGACCTACAAGGGCTCCCTCATCTAACTTGTCTTGAAAAAGGCTTTTGAAACTTCAAGCCTTTCATGCCTTGCTTGCTCTTGATAGAGCATCTTTAGGTATTCTATCATATCGAACGCTATCATGTTCTCATGTTGCTTTTGCAACTATGAGTTCATGACATCCAGCATGAGACAAGCAGTTTCATTGGCATCATCGACATGCTTCTTATAAGCATCTCTTTCTGCCTTAGGTGCAGAACTAGGAGGTTCCTCTTCAGGAACAGGTTTCTCCAAGACATACAACTTTCTATTATGTTTGAGGACAATCCTCAGGTTTCGGTGACAATCTAGAAAATTTGTCCCAGACAATTTATCTTTGTCAAGGATTGATCGCAAAATGTTTGTTAGAGGTGTTTGTTGAGATTAATGAAAATATAAGTATCATTGACCTATTTAATTAGGGCTTTAATTAAATATGCTCCCACTATTTTACTCAAAACAAATGACCCTCATCATTTGATCCGGAAAATCCCGTTGGAAGATTTTCTAGTGGGTCGAGATCCATATTTCACTTCGTTCTAAGTCCGCATAGGCGGATTACACAAAACTAGGTTATTTAGGTAGGAACTTCTTCCAATTGTATCTCATATAACTCTCGAAAATTTCAGTTGGGTGAATAACTCCTTATTCCAATCCATCATATGGATCATTCCCAACTCTTGCTTCTAAACATATATAATATTATTATAATTAAGTTTGACCCATCGTTTTAGCAGTTGGATATTACAATTATCCCATCGCACCTTACCAATATAGAACATGCACCTCGCGTAGGCGAAACCTACATTATCCGATACTAGTCTTGATGAGTGCTAAAACTTGGAAAGCAAACATATATAGTATTATTATAATTTGTTTAGTTAAGTTTGACCCATTGTCTTAGCAGTTGGATATTACAATTATCCCATCGCACCTTACTAATATAGAACATGCACCTTGCGTAGGCGAAACCTACATTATCCGATACTAGTCTTGATGAGTGCTAAAACTTGGAAAGCATAAACTTAATATTTAATTTGAGGGAATTGTAATTGTTATGATCTCACCGGCTTATTTATCATATAAATCGTCTCTCACATGCATCAACATATATTCACATGCATCAACATACATACACATGCATCAACATACATAATGAAACGGTTATGGCCCCTAGCGTAATTGTTCTCCCAAGCCAATGAGAGAACCTAAGCTAACCTAATAACGATCTAAGCTTCTCCAAGCAATATCTTCAAGACTGTCCTCCTTTGATCTTCAAGGTTGTCCTCCTTTGATATTGAAATCTTCTCTTTCTTCATAACATTGTCTTCTTCTCTTTCTTCATAACATTACATTACAGAAGAAACTCGTTTTACATACGAGGGATTGAGATGAGAAAAGAAGTTACATTAAGAGATTAAAAGGAGAGGATCGACACGCAGGTCGTATTTAAAAACCCAAAACAAAATGAAGGAAGACTAATGCCATAATTGATCACCATAAGGCAATAATGATAAACACATTATTATTATTATTAATTTTTTTAATTCCTTTAATTTATTAAAACCAAATTAAATTTCGGCGAACGATCACACTATGCAGAGTTAGCCAGGGGTTCCGCTAGCCGTTGCGGGGTTGGAGGGGCAGCGGACGGGGGTCAAGGGGGCAGCGCCCCTTGCGGGGTTGGAGGGGCAGCGCCCCTGTCCAAAAATTTTAATGAACAATTCATTTGAAATGGACATTGTTTTGCATCAACACAACTCTTGCGCAGTCACAAAACAGAAACCCCGAGAATTCTGACTCTGTGAGTGTGACGACCGTCACAAGCATGTTACGACCGTCACAAGCATGTTACGACCGTCACAGGCCCATGACGAACGTCACGCGGCCAAAACAGAAACGCCTAGAATTCTGGATCTGTGAATGTGACGACCGTCACAAAGCACGTGACGACCGTCACGTCCAGCTTGTTACGATCGTCACAAGTCCATGACGATCGTCACGCGACCAAAAACCAGCGCTTTGAAACAGTCAGCAGACGTGTTCCAACAAGCCCTCAATTCACAACTCCTTGACAGCACAACCCTTGCGTCGTCACTAACCCTAATGCACTAGTTTCAGACCGTCAAACACACCTCGATTGTTGATTCAGTATGATTGATCAACAAGTCATTGCTTCACCATACTAATGTCGGATTCCGAAGCAAATGACCATTGATCGCTCAAAGGAAAACAACCACTTAGTGTTTGAATAAACGAAACAGAAACAGTATATCACATATATCGTACTTTGCATTAGGATTACTTATATCAAATATAAGTTGACCGGTCTCAATTGCGTAACCTATGGACGATCGATGTATCGCTGCTTCACCATACTAATGTCGGTTCCGAAGCATAATCAACATCAATCATCCAACTCGTACACTCATGATGCCAAATTTAATTACCCGTTTAATTAATTGATTCATTTTGTCTTTTAATCATATTAATACAGAAAATAAACAGCTATCCGAGTCATGGTTTCGTAAGTGGCTCTGATACCACTGAAGGAGAATTGCGATCCAAAACGCAACGGAAATTAAAATATTCTCCTTTAAAGATCCTTACAAATGGTCATGATCAGTGATAGAATATTTACCTCTTGTGACGATTGAAACCTTTGGTGCAGATCTCTTGTGACGATCAAAACCTTTGATGCAGATCCACGAAGCGATCACGAATGTTGAACGATGACAACGTCTCTACTCAGTCCACACGAATGGATTCCTTCAATCTCAGTGCTAGCTGGTACGAATGAAGGCTTTGAGTGAGAGAGAGAGAGAGAGAGAAAACGAAAATAATGCAACCACAATGAATGCTTCTGCACAAGGGTTCTATTTATAGAACCACTTGTGTGGGCTTCAAGCTAAAAAGTCCACTTAAGTGTATTTTGGCCCATATCTTATAATATGCCCAAAATCACTTAAGCTCATGGTACCTTACCATATTTCGTATTCTACTTAAGTACACCGTACCTTTACGATGTTCTACAATTCACTTAAGGGCACCGTACCTTACAGTGTTCCTTAGTTACTCTATCTCTCATCAATCCGTCCTTTGTGTGTGACCCTGTAGGTTTTCGCGTCATTGGCAATTATATTAAATCATGTATTTAACATAATAAATAGTGAGCGGTATCTAGAAACACATCACTGCTACCCAAGACACGAAAATGTCACGTGATCTGACAATTCCTTCTGTGATAATACTTATGTGTATAATTACCCTTTTGCCCTTATGTCTATATTGAACACAAGGCATAGACCGTGTCATCCTTGTCCAGTTCAATATTGGACCCATAGACATTTATCCTGTTATACAGGATGGGCAAATTCCATCTAGGTCACTCATGTCCCTCAGCATGCTTCGTGGAGTACCCATCAACTGTCTTTATGGTTATCCAGTTACGGACAATGTTTGATCAGCAATAAAGCACTCGACTCTACATCTAGCGTCCATAGTGGTTTCAGGTCGAAGAGTGGTATACACCATTATCACCATGAGAATAACTTATGACACTTTGCATAACTTTCTATATAGTATTCTCATAGCGGGTCAATCCGGTATAAATATTACTCTTAATATTCATACCTATGTTTAAGACTTGATAACTCCTTATCCATGATTCATGAGATGTGATCATCAGTCTACAAACATAATAGTCTTAATGCTTTAATGTTATCCCACTTCACACTAAAGCTCAACTACGGATACTTTAAGAATAGTGTCCTTATGTTTAATGTGATCTCATGATTAAGTCATACTTGATACATTAAACAGACTAGCTATTCTAGTGACTTTATTAAACAAACGTAATAAAGAAAAAGCCTTTTATTATTAATAAATAATTCGATACAAGTACCAAAAGTATTGGCCTCTAGGGCTTACACCAACAAAAACTCCCCAACATAATGGTGTGATAGAGAGAAAGCACCAACATATTCTTAATTTAGATAACTCCTTTCATTTCAATTCGAACACACCTTTATCCATGTCGAACTTTTGTGTCCAACATGTTATCCACATTATCAATATACCTTCTAGCCTTCTTCTTTACTCAAAAAGCCATTATGAACTTCTCTTTAAAACTCCTCACTCCTATATGCATATCAAATATTTTGGTTGCTTATGTTATGTAACATCTATTCAAGCCCATATAACCAAATTTGACTATAGGGCCATAAAATCCATGTTCATAGGTTATAAGGAAGGCACACGAGGATTTATTATCCATGACTTGTCCAATCATGATGTTTTCCTCTTGATAAATTTTATTTTCTACGAGTCGTTTTTCCCTTTTAAAGACCCTGTTAAGTCCCAGTCACAACAAACTACCAACTCAGACATGCCTAACCATACCCATATTCTCGATGACATTCCTAATGCACCACCTAATGTACCCCAACCAGATGCCTTGCCTAATATACCACCTAATTTACCTCAACCTAATGACTTATACATGTCAACTAATAATTTAGAACCATATACATTTATCCAGTATACTACATCAATTGTTGACCTCTCTCTCTCTCTCTTCCCATCACACATAATGGCATGTCCTTGTCTAGTCCATAATTATCTAACAGTTTCCCTGACAACTCAGGACCAATCCAACCTTTAGCTATAAGACATTCCACAAGAATCTCTAAAACTCCTTCTTACATATCAAATTACCAATGCCTTCAAACATCCATTGCCTCACCATATTTATATTCAAAAATCAGTCCATATCCCTAATCATTTGTGTTAACATATGATAATTGTTCCTAACCATATAAAAACTTATGTTATTTTATCTTCTCTCATATGAACTGAAATCATTTAACCAAGCCAACAAAATTGAATGTTGGAAAATTTATTAACAAAGACCATGGAATTTTGCTTATAAATCGTCATTCATTCCTTTTGATAATTCACTCAAACTATCTACATCATAAGGTACTACTCTAAATGACTCCACATCTTATAGAAGACTCATTGACAGACTGATCGAACTCATAAATAGTAGACATGATATTTCTTTTACAACACAACACCTCAACTAATTCATTTGCAAACCTCTTATATCCATTACAATGCAGCCATACAACTTTTGGTACTTAAAATCCTACTATTCCAGTGGTACTTTTTGCCCTGACATAAGAAAGTCCATCACATGGCTTTGTGTTTTCCTTTGTTCTTTTTTTTTGTACATTAATTAAAGAAGGAAAATCATGTCTCCAAATCTTCTATTGAGGCAAAGTACAAATCATTGACATCTTTAACCTGTGAGCTGCAATGACTTCAACATCTATTCAAAGATCTTTAAATCCATATTCTAACATTTGTTTCTGTTTACTATGACAGTCAATCAGCAATCTATCTGGCTCGTACCCAACATTTCATAAAAGGACCAAACACATTTAACTTGATTGTCATATGATTTACGGGAAGATTCAATCCAAGATCCTAGACCTTGTTCCTATTTCCAATACAAATTAGTTGACAAATATGTTTACAAAGCCTTTACATTCACCAACTTTGACCTTAATTTTATCCACATTGAGACTTTTTACCATACACAATCTAACTTGAGTGAGGTGTTAAATTCTTTACGTCCAATTATTTGTTTTTAGTCCTTTAGGCCAACTGTATTTTTCCTTTTTTAGTTGTGACTTATCACTGTATCTTGTAATTCAAATGCTAATCTCATAATGAATATGATTTTCTTCCATCTTTGCTCCCTCGGTGCATACTTTCAACATCCTTTCATTTACAAAAGAGGTGAAGCTTATATATAGCATAACATAGTTAAATAGTGTAAAAAGGGAATAGAAACATTTATGTCGAAACTAATTAATTTTAAGCCAATCACCTAAACTTATACTTGTTTTGTAATTAAATCCTAATCATACATCATTATTTAGAACATAAATGTATTTCATGTTGCGCTGTAAAATCATTAAACATGCCACACAAGATTTTTGATTTAGTCACAAAGGTAAAATGCGACAAATTAAGTTCATACTAGTATTTTTGGATAGTATGTATAATTAAGGATGTTGAGAGAGATGGAGGTACATAATTCCAAGAAAAGCATGTGAGCCTTACATCAAGCATGTGTGAAACCCCACAACTGCACATATTAAAAATATAGAATGAATTTATAGAGATTAATCACGTTTGATATGGTAATAAGTTAGAACATTACCTCAACGTTCTTTAATTCAAACTCTGGAGAATGAGCCAAACATCGATTTCCAAATGTTTCACAGGGTCCACTAGTTCCAGTTAACCTTTTCAATGAACATTCAAGAAAAGTTATTACTCAATTTTAGTAGTGAGACGTAAAAAATGTTAGTATTAAAATACTTACAAATCTCCATCTAAGCGTAAAGCAAAACCACCACCACCACCAAGTGCAAGTGAGTCATTGGAACATAAGTAATAGTATCTATTAACACCTGTAATTAAAAATCTAAATTTTTACCAATACTAAGAGAGATAGTTTGAAGATGTAAATCATGAAACACTTACCTGTGGGTCGAAAAATCCTTGGATGACCATATATGTTTGTAAAAACAAAAGTTTGGTGTGTTCCCTGTTACCAACAAATAAAACAACAATCATGTATACAAATTATATGTGCTATAAAATAAAAGTTGACATACTTGATATTTAGGTTTTGTTGTTGGTATTAAGGGGCAGTCAAGCAATGCACCAAACACAGCTCCTTGCATATCTCCAGCAACCTGTGTTTTTTTTAAATAAATAAATTAAATGTTATATTCATGATTTTAAATAAAAATATGTGATTATTATTATATGGTGATGAGGAAGGAAGAATGATAAATATTAAAATATTTTATAGATGTGATGTCGATTATATATTATCAGTTTAATAATAAAAAAATTACATAATATAAAGATCTATTTTTTTATTTTTATAAGGTTTATGTCCCTCCTGTTTTTTGTTTTTTCTTCAATAAAACTTTAGTTAAATTTTTTATTGAAATAGTATCATCATAATTATTAGAGATATTAAGAATTGTGATACAACAACCCTTTTTTAAACACTTTATTATATTAATCTATATATAAAAGGGATGTTGATTATATCAATATCAAGTTTTGGTA
The DNA here is from genome assembly GCF_024323335.1 of Lathyrus oleraceus. NCBI lineage: Eukaryota > Viridiplantae > Streptophyta > Magnoliopsida > Fabales > Fabaceae > Lathyrus > Lathyrus oleraceus. The sequence continues at coordinate 285,764,302 of NC_066584.1, forward strand.
TATATGTATTTTCTTCTAATTTTTTTCTAAATAAATAATTAAATCTAGTCTCTTTTAATAGTGATATACTGTATTTAAATTTTTAAAAAATTAAAATAATTATGTAAATAAATAAATATATTTTAAATAAATAACTATATATATATATATATTAACTCAATAAAATAATATTTTAATAATATTTTTTTTAATTTAATACTAAAATATTTTTATTGAATTTACTTTTTTTAATATAAACAAATATTTTTTTATTAAATCGAGTTGAATTATAACAAAATAAATAAAATATAATAAATTATAAAATTAACTTATCATACTATATCATATTGAGTTGAAAAAAATGATAATACAATTATCCTATAAATAGTTAACATACCAGCAAAGCAGGGGTATTAAGTTGAGCAGTGTTGCGAATCATTGTACGAAGTGATATTCCATGTTTCAAAGTACTGCCAAATATTCAAGCAAATAATTTTTAAATTAATAAAATTTCATTGCAAAAAAAAAAAGAAACACTATTATTCAATGTACAAAAATATAAAAATAAAGTACCTATAAAGTAAGACCTTTTTACACCCTTGTAATAACTTTGGAAGACATGATTCAAAAAAATGATTCAACTCAAAAGAAATAAAGCAAGAATCATCAATGAGCTTAAGTGGAGAATATTGCTCATCAACATTTTCTTCTTTAAAATCTTCAATTTCATTTTTCAATAAATTCATGTTATTAACATCAACATGTTTCTTTAATATACTATCTTCCCAGCAAATTTGTTGATATTTGAATCTAGCAAAAGCTGATTTCAGATAGCTTTTTTTGGATGTACCAAAGTTAAACAAAGTAATGATATCAGATAAGCATGAAAACAATGATGCTCCCTCTTTGAATTTTGGCCCAACCTACACAAATTAAATTAATATGTCAAAGAAAAAATAAAAAAAATAAAAAAATAAATTCACCTTTTCACAAAATATTAGAAACATGAAGCTAAAACCATTAAAGCAAATGGGTTTTTTCTTTCTACTCTAATTAAATAAAAGTTTGACTGATATTTTTCACGATATTAATCAAATATAAAAATAAATTTAAAAATTAATGATGATTTATAAATTAAATAGTAAAAATAAAATTTTATTATGATTAATAGATCTAATATATTAATTCATCACTTTACTTTTATTTTTTCTAAACAAATTAGATAGAACAGTGAGTTAATCGTGACTAATCCAAATTCTCAGTTCTTTCTCCTAAAAATAAGAAGTTAAATAAATCGATCCGACAATCTTATTCTTTTATGCTAGTTTTTCAAATAAATAACAAAAGAGAAAAAGAAATATTACCTTGGAAGAGGAGTGGTAAGAATTGCAGAAGATATGAAAAAACTTCTGAGCTTTCAAATTATACATCTTTTATCAAAATTGAAATGAGTTTTACTTGGCTTTATAATGAGTTTAATTTTGAAAATATAAATTAAAAATGATTGTATAATAGTTAAAAAGTAGAGAAAGAAGCAATTATATATAATTATATATAGTGTACAATTGAATTCATATAAAACACATTAGGATAAAAACGATAGATAAATAGATAAGAACAGACAAAATCATCTATACTATAAGGTATATTGTGATAAGAGGTATAATATGGATAAGAATTGAGAAAATAATAGTAGTTATACTCATCAAAATTTCACTAATTTTTTTTACAATATCACTTTTTCAACTTATTCCTTTTATTGCCAAAACATTTAAGGTAAGTTATCTAAAAAATACTATATTAATGGATTTATAAACTTTTCAATACAATGAATAAAGAAAATTTTAGATATATATATATATATATATATATATATATATATATATATATATATATATATATATATATATATATATATATATATATGTGTGTGTGAAAAAAATGTCAAGACATGAAAAATAGAAGTTATTATAAAAAGGAAAAATAGGAAAGGGATTTTTTTTTTGAGAATTGAGTTTAAATAAATTGTTTTTTATTATTATTTCTTATTTTTTGCATACATAATTTTATTATAATTTTTATCATGTGAACAAATATACCAAGTTTCAATCAATTTAAAATTATCTCATTTAAATATATATTTTTAAAATATATATACTTCATAAGCATTTGTAAAAAGAGGAAAAAATATGAAGATTTGCGTTTGAATAAATTTTTATATAAATTGTTCTCATAAAATACATAATATTTCGATAATATTTTTAATGGTTAAATATATGTTATCCCTGTAATATTTATCTTCATAAATTTTTTTTATCCCAACTAATAATAATATTAGTGATAACTTTTTTTATCAGCAAAAGTTATCCCCTTGTTATCTAAAACTACTTAAACACAATAAGTGATTTTGCAAAGTAGTTATCAATATATTATTATAAATTATTATTTATTGAATGAAAATAGTTTTATTATTGACCAATTTGTTCTATGACCTCTAATTATTATTATTGTTAATAAATAAACTTTATTATAGTTTTAATCTTGTATTTGACCTCGTTACTAAAACTAATAATATTATTTTAAATTTAAATAATTTTGATTCACTATAACATTGTTGCAATTAAAATTGATAATATATTGATGATGTATTTATTTTTGAATGATATTTTACATATGAAAAGTGACAAATCATATATATATATATATATATATATATATATATATATATATATATATATATATATATATATATATATATATATATATATATATATATATATATATATATATATATTAAAGATAAAAAATACATGTTACACGTCATTATAAAATAGATATATTATTAACTTTTAATATAAAAAATTGGAAAAATGATAAAATAAATTCTTTGTGGATCTTTAAAAATAAAAAATCTAAATTACACATCATTGAAATAAAAAATGATCATTAATTTTCAATACAAAAATTTGAAAAGAAAACAAAAAGTGTTTGAATTTGATACAAAATTAATTTCATGAAATTAGTAAAAGAAAGATACATGTGTGTTATTTTTTACTGAATTTTATTTTTCTAATAAATTTAAGAGATATAGTGAAGCACATATATTTATCAATCAACATAAAGTTTTTTTTCTTACAATAACATGAGTTGTTCATAATTCAATTTATTAACAATTAACATTAAATATAACAATTAACATGAGTTTTTTTTCTTCCCCTAATATTTTTTTTATTTTTGTCGTGATTCTTGTTACGGGAGAATATTTTCCATCATTCTCATTGCCATAGAGAATAAGAGATTCATGAAGATCGAATCTTAACAAAAAAATTATATTTTTTAATCAAAACTATGACATTAATATTTCGTTATTTTTTCCTTTTAAAAAAACATATATTTTTTGCATCTTTTAAAAAAAACACATTTTTCATCAATAACAAAAGAAAATGCAAAAATGTTTGTATTTAGGAAAACATAACAATTAATTCCCTAATTGAATGAAAAATAGATTACTAGGTGAAGTATAATGAAGATGAATACTAATTACCAAAACCATAATGAACAAAAGAGAGAGGTTGTTGTGATGATGATGAGAACAAAAAAGATGAGATATGAAGGAGAAAGAGAATTGAGAAAAAAAAAAAAGATGAGACGTTCACTGAATGTAATTGGTGCACTTTTTTGGAGTTTAGTACTTCGATAGTGAAATAATACATTATACAAATAGATAAAAAAAATAAAATATTCACCAGCTCTTCATTTCTAAATATATTAATTATTATTTTTTATAAAAAAACATGCAAAATTATATAATTATATATTTATATAATATATATAAAAGTTAAATAATATGGTCGGGTCGGAGAATCTGCGGGGTGGAGAGTACTTCTCTGATTTTCACCTCAAAGTGTCATCAGGAATTTTTTTCCCTCTATCTTCGTACCCAGGAGAGAAAAAATCTCTGACTTCGGTGCTCTGCACAAATAATCCCCACTGGATCCCGCAAACAGATGTAAATTGACATCCAGAAGCATAAATGACATAATCCAATTGATTGACCTTGAGTACATTAAGTCCGCCTAAATCAAATCAAATTTAATACTCTCTCGTCACTCAAATTAGATGCTCTATTTAAATTTTACTCATTTTTTTAAATAATGATTAATTACATTGATTTAAGGATTAATAGGTATTTATCCCCTGCCACTTAAGAGTCTTCTAATTTTTTTCCCTATAATTTTTTATTTTAAATTACAACCTTGCCACATGAAGATTCCCTTGACTTAAACCTTTTAATTCTCAGATTCACTTGAGGAACTTATGTGGCAAGTGGGTGTTGACTGAATCTAAAAATTCATTGCCACATGTACCAAATCTTTGACACATCATGTGACCGTAGTTCATGTAATTCTTCTTCTACACTAATCCTTTTCGCAACCCTAATTCACCCAATTCATCTTCTACCTTCGTCGTTCACGCGTATCAGGGCTTGTAAATGGCATGCATCAAATCATCCTCAATTGGTACTTCGAATGGAAGACAAACGCCTAGATGTGATTGCAATCAGGTCATGAAGATTTGGGTCTCAAATACGCCGGAAAATCCGAAGAGGAAATTTTGGAGATGCAGGAATTGGAAAAAGGTATGAAAATCATGTAACAATGTTTCTTATTTTTCGTTCTTCCCTAAATTAATGTTTTCTTTGATTATTAAATGCAGGTAAGGACTAGCTGCGACTTATTTATTTGGGATGATGAGCTTGATGAAATTGAGTTGAAATCTGGAATTAAGACAGTTGACAATAGTTTGCAGGTGATTAGAATAAAGGGGGAGACATGATTGGTTACTTGAGAGAGTTTGGAAAGAAATTCGCAAAGGAATTTGGCAAATAATTCGCAAAGGAGTTTGGGAAGGAGTATGTCAAGGAATCTTGCTCAAAGAAGCTTGAAAAAACCAAGAAAAATCTGCAACATGAAAGGAGAGTTATTGGTTATTTGTTGCACTAATAGTGTCATGGGTGTTATTTGCCATTGTATTTAATATGTTGTAGTTGTTTCATTACAGTATGACCTTTCATTGTATATGTTGTTGTACTTGTATTTAATTTGAAGTAATTGTTCCAATGTATCAGTTGTTCCAATGAATCAGTTTGAGATTTTAATGAATGAATAGATGAGTTTGTTTCAATATGAGTTTGATTCAATGTCTGATTTATTCAATATCGGTTTGATACAATATCAGTTTGATTCAATATATGAGTTTTCAAAATGAGTTTTATTCAATATGAGTTTGATACAATATCAGTTTGATTCAATATCTCAGTTTTCAAAATGAGTTCGATTCAATATTTGTTTTATTCAATATGAGTTTGGTACAATATTAGTTTGATTCAATATATGAGTTTTCAAAATGAGTTTGATACAAATATTAGTTTGATTGCAATATTACTTCTCAATATCAGTTTGGTTCAATTGCAGTATTACTTGTCAATATCAGTTTGGTATAAAATATCATTACATGATAACACCTATTATGCAATTGTCATTATATAATAAGGCAGAGTAGTCATTCAAAATATCATTACATAATAGCACTTGTTGTGCAATTGTCATATTAATTTAACAAAAGCTAATTATCCATATTATACCAACTGTCATACTAATTAAACTAGGGGTGGCAAAAGGGCATGCCCGCCCCGTTTAGGCCCGCCCCGCAAAAGCCCACAAAAAAACGGGACGGGGCGGGGCGGTCATAGTTGAGGATGTGGACCTAAAACTTAGACTCGCCCCGCAAAAACGTGAGGGCGGGGCGGAGAAAGTCCGCGGGCACTGCATTTTTTAAGCCTAAAAATGCAAAAATTTATGTAAATACACATGCCCGCAAAAGCCCGCGAAAAAAACGGGGCGGGGCGGGGCAGACACATTTGAGGGTGAGGGCCTAAATCCTTGGCCCGCCCCGCACAAAAGTGCGGGCAAAACGGGCATGCCCCGCGGGCCGAGCCCGTTTTGCCACCCCTAAATTAAACACATTATACTAATCACAACATAACAAGGTAGTAGTTTCTTATGTCAATATGTCATCTCCATCATCGGCAGTTTCATCAGTTCCACTTATTGCAAGGGTTACATTTGCAAGGGGTACTTCAACGTACCAGTAGTGACTATTGTTTTCTTTGCATAGTGTCTAGGTGTCTTTCTCTACAAATGAGAATTATGACAAGATTAACATCAACTAATTAGACAAGAAAACTAAGTACATTACAATAAGGAATTCTTACATTTCTTTTCAAAGCCTCTGGATTATGAACTGCTTCCTTGAATTTTCTTGAGATATAGCCCATTTTATCGCATTTAGGGCATCTATAAGTCACTCCAACTCTCCTCATTCTTGACCCACCTTCACCTAACTCCCTAAATCTAAGTTATTTTGGTCTCCTAGGACCTTTCTTGTAGACAGGAAGGTGTAATTCATCTGCATCAACTTCAGGCCACGTGTCTTTTTCATTTATAGGACTTATAGAAAAACTATAACAAATTGCATAAATTTTCCTTGAATAACATTCATCTATAAAGTCCTCTGGTTTTTGTTTTCTATAAGTTATTACTAAACAAGCATGTCTGCAAGGAATGCCAACCAATTCCCAAAACCTACATGTGCAAGTTCTCTTACCTAGATCAACAATAAACTATTGAGTATTGTATACATGTTTTACCTCTCATTCATCATTCATAGACCATGTTGGGATCCATTGACCACTTGTATAAACCTTTTTATCTAGCCTTTTCCTAGGTATTGGCATAATCATATGTTCCCATATGTACAACTTCTCTGTAGAGTTTGACATCATATTCATTAGGTAACTTCTAGTTCATTCACACATGGTTAGAATATGTTTATCCCTTGCAACCAATATTGTGGCATTAAATGATTCAGAAATGTTGTTCATTAATACATCACACTTAGAATAAAAGTTGAAAGCATGCTTACACCAAGTCTTAATTGGAACTTTCATCAACCATTCCCATGCATTTGTGTCAAGCATCTTCAGTTCCTGCATTTTTTCATGTCATCCTTGGTAATATGTGGCTTTGTCTGCACCCATCATCAAATATTTGATTAAAGTAACTCCAGCAAATTTCTTTTTGAAGTTAGCATAAAGGTGTCTCAAGCATAACCTATGTTTTATCCTTTCAAACATCTCTTCAAACACACTTACCAATCCCTGTAATTGTTAAACCACATAAGCTAAATCACACTAACACCATATCAGTTAAAACATACTAACAAATAAAAGACATACCTTATGTTGGCCATATATGAAGACGTATCTTCTTTCTTGCCATATGTCCTCCATTAGCAGTTGTAAAAACTATCTCCAATTGTCTTTGGTTTCTATCTCAACAAATCCAAAGGCCAATGGAAGGTATTGGTCATTTGGGTCTCTTCCTACATCTATTAATAACTGTCCACCATATGTAGCCTTCAAATGACAACTACCAACACCTACAAATGGTCTACAAGCCTTTGTGAAACCTTGTTTGTAGCCATCAAAGCAAAACTAGAAAGAACCAAACCTAAGTTGAATTGAAGGATTTGGTTTGTCCACATTAATCTTTGCAGTATTCCCTGCACACTTAACTCAGCTACATACCTCCAAATCATGGCATATTGTGTAGCAACATCTCCTTCAACTATTCCATTTGCTATTTCCTTTGCCTTTCATGCCCTACCTGGTGTTATCCCAACTGAGTAATTCTTCCTCATATCTATCATAATGTCAGCAATTCTAACCTTCTCACATATTTGCATCTTATTAACCACATCTTTTGCAACCCACTTGGATTTGGCACTTCTATTGTTCAAAACCCGAGCGCAAGTGTGGGTTCCCATCCGTGTTTTTATCTGAAAAGTTTGAGACCCACCAACTTTAAAGCATAGAGCCAAAAAACCATATTTTCCTTACATTTTACCCTTACCATGTTACTTTCATTCTTCACAAATGTAATTTCCCTTCCATTTAATAATGATCATTCAATTATGGCATCTTTGAAATTAGTTAATGAATTAAATTTCATTCCCAGCTTGAATTCATAGTCTTTCCCAAGTTGCTCCTTCCTAAAATTTTCATATTTAGGTAACTTCTCATCTTCAGAAGCATCTGGGTCTGAGTTACCTAATTCATCACTAACATATTGGTCTTATCCATCATCCTTGGGTTTATGATCTTTTTCTTCAGCAACATCTTTTGATTTCTTAGAAGGTGACATCACTTTCACCTTCACTGTCATTTTCTTCATAGTTGACTTACTTCCGCACATCTTAATCTTATATGACTTTTTATTTATATTAACTCCATTTGAACCTTCTTTGGGCATGTCGACTTCAACAACTTCAAATCCATCATTCAATCCAGTTGTTTTATCATCCTCACTATCATCAAACCTAACATTTCTTACATAACCATCACTTTCATCTGCATCTTCATCCTTTGATTCATTCCTAGCAGTAACATCAACGCATTGAGGCTTAACCACTTTGACCTTGATGTCCTTCAAATTGTGTTCAACATATAAATGACCTTCAATGGAGTTTCCAACTGCATAAGTAGCAATATCAATAGCACGATGGTCATTGTTAATTTCAAAATAACAATCACTTATACCTTCAAGTTTGCTCCATACCCTGAACTTGTTTCTTTTATAACCCAAGTCAAGAAAGATATTCATCACCTCAAATAAACCCCATTTTTCAAAATTTATTCATGGATAGTGCTTTGAGCCCCACCCCTGTAAAACATTGTTTTCTCCCTAACGAACTTTCCACCGTGATGGAAAACCACACTGAACATGATCAACTACAAAAATGAGAAACTTTATTGAGAAAATTTACCTACAAATGAAGCTTTGTTTCCAAAACACAAACCCCATCGTCACCTCTTCAATATCATTTTCACTACAGACTCTTCAACACTTCAATGGTGTCTTCTAATTTAGGGTAAATGCGAAGGACGAAAAGCAAGGGTAGAATTCCAAATTATTAGTGGTTACGTGAGGTGTCAAAGATTTGGTACATGTGGTAATGAATTTTTAGATTCGGTCAACACCCACTTGCCACATCAGCTCCTCAAGTGAATCTGGCCACTAAAAGGTTTTAGTCAAGAGAATCTTCATGTGGCAAGGTTGTAATTTTTTAATAAAAAACTACAGGGGGAAAACCAGAAAACCCATAAATGACAGGGGGTAAATACCTATTAACTCTTGATTTAATAATAAAATGAATATCATTTACTAAAATAACTTATTAATAATAAGTACATAAATTAAAATAGAATAAATAAATATAAATTAATGGAAAGAATAATAAATATTACAATATTTTAAAAGAAAACATCAATTTAAGGAAAATAAAAATAATCATAAGACTTGTGAAAGAATGGAGTATTGGCTCATATTTTTCTATATATGTTATGGGAAGCTATTGTGGTTGATATTTTCTTGTCATTCATTGAACACAATAATATTTTCAGATCAATTCAACATTAAAAGATATATTTAACATTCAACACTAATAAATCAATATTCTTTTTTTTTTCCAGGTGAGTTAATGTTTTTTATTTATAATCTCATATAGTAGAAAAGAAAACAGGACCAAGGGGGGAGGACCAGACTCATAATGAAGCTCAAAGGAGGAGTATACAAGACTAAGAGAAACGAAAGTTAGGCATCCTTAACTTATTTTGCACAAGATCTTTCCTTATAGGCTTAGGAGTCGTGTTCTACCAAGTAAAGTCGCCAGTAGACAACCCCATATTTGCAAGAGAGTCAACACACATGTTCCCTTCTAGAAATATGTGATTGATCACAAAGTGCATATTTTTAGTTGCATCCTGTCTATTTAATCACCTATTAAGAATCCTCGAAGGGCCAATGGTGTGATTGTTGAAAGCCGAGACAACCACTTTAGAGTCAGTTTCAATCCAAAGGTGGTTCCAATTTCTAGCACAAACTTGCTCAATGTCCATAACGATGCCCATGAGCGTGGAAAAAAGAGAGTTATTAACACCTATATTTACAGCAAAGCAGCCAATGCAATCACCTACATTGTCTCTGAAAATATCAACACAAGAGGAAGAACAAGGATTTCCTTAAGAGGAGTCATTTGTATTTTATTTAATCCAATTGATAATATGGGGCACCAAATCACCTCCCAAATTTGAGGAACTTTAGGAGGGTGAGATTGCACATGAAAGAATTTGAGGATAATGAAACCCATCATCAAAGGACCAACTGACATAGTAGAAAGATTTCTTGTGATTGAGACTGAAGAAATTATATTTTTAATAATAACATTATGAGACAAATACTTGTTGTTGAACCTAGCTTGGTTCTTGCAGTTCCAGATCGCCTTGTAAGTGGACAAAATAGTTGCAGCAATCACCAAAGCACATTGATGACTCCAAGTCTTCTTGCAAATATTCAAGGAAGAAATGAAATAGGTGAAGTCAATAGCCTAATTGAAGATGTTATGAAGCCATGATCAGAGTTTGGAAGCAAAGGGACAATCACTAAAAAGATGGCTTGCATTTTTAGAAGCCTTCTTGTAGATAGTGCACATGGAAGGGAAGAGCAACTTGTCGTACCCAAATTTTGCTCACCCTTCATATATTTTCTAGTATCACTTTATTTTGAATGAATGAGATAGCACGATTGGTAGAAGAGTATGTGTAACGAGTTACAAGGACGAGGTCTTAAGTTCGAGTTTCACATCTCTAGTATTTTTCTCCTTTTTTTATTTTTCTATACTTTTTGCATCTTTCTTTTTAGAATTGTATTATTATTATTATTATTATTATTAAGATTATTTTATTAGCATTATTTAATTATTAACATCTTTTTTCACTAACAATAGAATTATATTAGAATTATTTTTGTTATTACTAGATTTATTCAAGTTTTTACCATTAACATTATTATATTTTTATCTATTATAGTTATCGTTGTTATTATTAAGCAAAAAATAATAAAAATAAAAGTATTTATTATTAATTTTCATTTTATTAATATGTATTCTTTATAAAATAATTAATTTTCATTTTTTTTCACTTTTTATTCGAAAAATGTAAAAAAAAAAGGTCTAAAAAATACATTGTGATTATTAGAAAAAAAGTTAAAAAGTTAAAAAGTCAAAAGGGCTAATTTTAATTTTTTAATTTTAATTATAATTTTCATTTTTCTATTATGTTATTTTATTAATTATTTTTTATTTTTTTATGCTTTATTTTATTTTTGGAAATTGTTTTAATTAAAAACCATAAAATTCAAATATTTTGATTCATGGTATAAAATAAAATAAAAAATGTTTCTATGTTAGGTTAGAATCCATTTACATTAATTATTTATTTTATTTTTGATTCAACTTTGAATGTGATAATTAAATGTTTTAACTTAATAATTTGATATAAATAAAAGAAATATTTTCACACATTGAATTTTTTTTTTAAAAAATAACCATGTTTTTCAATTAAATTTTCAAAATAACCACTATTTCAAGTTATATACCAATATAACCAATTTCCATGCACCCCCTCTAAAGCATGTGTCAGTTGGACTGGCGCATACATGTTGACATTGAACTTAGATGTCAATAGCAATGGCGCATGCATGCAGATGAAGGCAATGCAATTGACGCATACTTTATGACATTAAGTGTATGCGCCATTGCATGCGGTGCATGTTTTGAATATTTTTTTTGTATTAATTTTATATGTTATACTTATATAAAATTGAAATAAATAAAATAAATAGGTAAATGAAAAATAATTATTAATATTATGATATAAACTAAAATACATAACAATTGACAAGAACATTAATGATATGCCCGATTGAATCGCCCCCTGTTCCACATCCCGGTGCGTTAGTCTGTCTTCGAGGTCTCCCACGATTTCTCTGAGGTGTTTGGGGTCTTTGAGTGCTGACATAATGCAATGGTGGTTAGTGTGAAGGTTCGGTGGAAGGTCAAACGGTATTTGATAAATTTGTCATCATTTCTCCTCAATAGCTAGAGGTTGTCGCCAACGGCGCTGCCGTAATTGAGTTTGGCGCTCATGTTGTCGTATTTGGGTCATTATGGTTAGGTGGTTTGCGGTCGTTGATTGGGTCTTTGTTGATGTCAATCTCCCAAACACGTCGTATGTTCTGGAATTTGTTGTTGCATGTCGAACTGTAGTTTCACACTGTCACTCTAGTTCATCTCCATGATAGTGAACCGAATTATTGGTGTTTTTGCTATCTAAACTGCAACATCATCATGGTTAACCTGATGGTCAATACCAGATACAACCTCCAGATAAAATGTATAAGAATTCGACATGATTAGAAGATATGTAATTGGATAATTTTTTAAAATCAAAAGTAGAGTTGTTTAGTAATAATACATCGTCTGGTCCAATGTGGTCTAAAAGATTGTGATAGACTACTACAACGTGTTTGGGACATCTATTGTAGTTCATCCCCTTAACTGACCACCTATATCGAAAAGATTGAAAATATATTAGTTACAGTCAATTATAGTATAAAGTCTAACAAATTATAAGATTTAAGATAAACTTACTTTGTTGCATAGGGGAATGTGAATGGCTTCTCGTTGACTGGAGTGATTGACGACATTCTTGACCAATCCCATGCTTGTAGCAAATAGACGTAAGAATAAAATGTACAAGTATTTTTTTTTTGGCCATTTTTACACAACGAACTATATAGATGGGACAAAACAGCTAAACCCCAATTATGTTTACCTACTTTATTTATGTTTCGTAATATTGACAAATACATAATATTTACCGCATTACCAGTACTTTCAGTAAATAAAAAATTACCAAATAAAACCATAATATAACAATGAGCTTTAATTATCTTTTCATACTTAGTAGATTCTTCGTTTAATGTTATACTTGAATAATATTGTTTAAGATATTTTAAATTAATACCTTGACCCCTAAGTTGACCTGAAGTCTATCCCGTAGTAGTGTCTTCACACAAAGGGGCCCCCAATCATTCATCGCATATAGAGTTACCTTGGTTAACTCTACCATTTATGGTCTTACAATTGATAGGTAAACCTAACAACATGCAAATGACCTCAAGTGTGACGGTACACTCATCCAAAGGAAGGTGAATTGTGTGGGTCTCAGGTCTCTATCTTTCTACCAAATCAAGAATAAATTTGTAATCAACTGAGTATGAGACTATGTTGAGTAGATTACAAAAACCACATGCTCGTAGATACGGTTTTATCAAAGGGTCGTGTGGTACATATTCATGTACACGACATCGAAATCTCTTTGGGTCCTAACAAAAGATAATTAAGAAATAAGTAAAAATAAGTAATAAACAATAGACATTTTGTTAGGAAATAATAAATAAGTAAGAATAAGTAATAAACAATAGAGAATAAGTAATAACTTACAAATGTCGCAATATTATCGATTGTTCCTCGATGTTCATCACCCATGATCAGTAGAGAGATTTTGTTTCTTTGAGTATCTGTTACTGACTACCATGCATCAAAGGTTTTGCTTTCTGTAAACCTATTATACAAATTGATGGTACATGGTTGTACGGGAAATATAACGGAACGCTACTGATGGCAATGGAACAAGATGGCAATAACAACATCTTCCAATCACATTTACACTAGTTGAAGGGGAGACTGCTAGGGGATGAAGTTTTTTCCTTAAAAAATCTCCGATTACACATTGCTCTTCATTCTAACTCATGTTTGATCTCAGATAGACACCCATCAATTGTGGTTCACAAGGTTGACTCCGACTATTTCGTCCTTAAAGGATTTGTATGGGACCCACAAGAAAGCGTTGTTTGGTACAAGGAATAATATATCATTATAGGGAACAACCAATTTGAAACCAAAGAATGGTACATTGGATCCATGAAGGAATAAACTCTGAACCAAAGAGTAAACAAGTGTATTTGCCAAAAAAGAAGGAATAAAGTGTTTGACATCAAGGAAAACATCTTTTGGTTCACAAGGTGGACTCCAATTAAATCGTCACAAAAGGATGTGCATGGAATCAAAGGGAAATATATTAGATCTCAAAAATATGGCATTGATTGATGAATAACTAAGAATCGTTGAATGGGGTAGGATTAATAAATAAGGTAGGATTAATAAATAGGGTAGCTCGCGGAGAATCTGAATCCTTGTGCCTACGTATTTTCACCGTGCAATGAGAAAGTCAGAGCTTTCGTAGTTCATCCCACTGCGAATGGAACAAAGACATCAAGATACTGAGGCGAGAGAAATGATATATGATAATGCAAGATGAAGAAAACTTGGCAGTCATTTGATATGAACCATACGAAAGTTTATAAGTAAAGGTGAATACGATGAGCAACTAGGTCATTCGTTCCGTACCCAAAGATATTTAGAATGAGTTAATAGAATTCTCCACTCTCATTCATTCTTTACTACTTAAGGCTCATGACATGCGATTCTCATCATAACTTTCAAGTTGCTGAAGAAGAATCCTTGTTGCTCCTTGTGATGATGAAGACTTTATCTATCATTTAATTCAAATTACACTAAAGTCTATGAACAAAGGTGAATACCTTGAGCAACTGAGTTATTCGTCTCATACCCAAGGATACCCTAGACAAGGATAGGAATTATCCACTTTCATCATTCTTTGTTACTTAAGGCTCATGACATACAACTTGAATCATGATTGATAAACTCTTACAAAAACACCTTTAATGTGTCTTGTATAATCCACTACTTGATTTGTCTGGGATGCCTTGATTGAAAGTTTGAACTTGAGGCCTTGAGATCTACAGCATTGCAGGAACTAGTCCTATCAAGTGATCAAAGGGCTTTAGATCACTTGAATAGACTGAGGGGTTATACACAAATCAAAGGATTTAGTTCATCAAAATTTATTTTGATCAACTTAAATGGAAGGGATTGAATTAATGGTCAATTATCTACAACCTAATCTAAAGGTCAAATGATATTCACAAACCCTAAGCTAATGGATCATGCAAATGTTAGGATCAAACTAAACATCAAACACCAAATATCACATGAAAAACAATGATTAAAAGATCAATTAATCTAAATCAAACCTTACTCTAAGGGATCATGAATTTCTATGACTAAACCTTAGGGTTAAAAGAGTCAATTCATATGGATGTTTAATTAGAAAGTTAGTTCTAAAGTTAAAATCTAATTAAGATCAATTATCCTAATTACCTAATTTTCAAACTAAACAAATAATTCAAACACAATTAAAATCTTAACTAATTGAATTCTAAAATTCTAATCAAGTTAATCCTAATTAAAATCCCCTAATTGGCCTAATTAAAAGCTAAAAAACAATTAACAACAACATTAATAAAAATGGGCTTAAACATGGGGGTGTCGCATCCGCGAAAAACAACCGGCGGGCTAAAACAAAAACAAACAGAGCCGCCACCGTGCGTTATTTATCCCAACAGAGGGAAAGGAAACGCTCGAAGTAAACCTGGAAAAGACATGGTCTCGCGACCAAAGAGAGATGGGATCGGGAGTCGGTTACGCAAGGGGAAGGTATTAGCACCCCTACGCATCCGTCGTACTCGACGGGATCCACGCTCAGAAAGACAGGATAAGGTTGCTAAAACTGCTCACAAACAATGCACACACACACCGGAAACAACACAGGTGGGAGAAGAGAGGAAAGGGCTCGCTAGAATATCGCATCCTATGCCTACGTATCTCATCTGGAATGAGAATCAGAGCTACCGTAGTTCGGCTCACGCACGCCAAACAAAACACATACAAACAAGCAAACATGGAAACCGAATGCCAATCGCTGGACTTACATCGGACTCTGAACCAACAAACACACACTGGAAACCAACTGCCAATCGCTGGACTTATGTCGGACTCCAAGCACACAACAATAGGATACAGAATGCCAATCGCTGGGCTTACATCCGTCTCCTAACACACACAAGAAGGATAACAAACAACAAGTTACTAAGGAGTCTGGCACTCGGGCCTAGCAACTGTCAAGCAAACACACGCAAAAAAGAAAAAGGGTGAACACACAGACTAACAGGGAGTCGGGAACTCGAGCCTGATAGCTGCCAAGCACAACACACTAAAAAAAGAAAAGGGTGCCCGGAGAGATCTCGTACGACCTCCTGCCTACGTACCTCATCTGGTATGAGGATCAGGGCAACGTAGTTCGGCTGAACAGGGGAGAAACTTTCTCCTAACCAGAGACTGGGAAATGACAAACTAGAAGGGAGACTGACTTGAGCCTAATAGTTATCATGTATTCCACAATGGTCCTAGGTTGAGTTTTCTATCTAACTTGCACAGGCAGCAAGCTATCCTAAACAGGCAAAGCAAAGCATACAAGCAAAACAAAGCAAACATACACACAATTAGCACACACTATATACAAGCAAAGTGGGCTCACACATGGCTAGGCTTTAGTCGAGGGGTCATGTCGACCTCGACAAACAAGCCACTGTATCAGGGTGATGTTAGCTCTTAACCCTAACATTGAGAGTTAAGGTGAAGCAGATGAAATGGGAAGTGAGGGTAAGACCTCACAGCTCTTATCCCTGGCCAGGGAGAGCTTCAGACAAATGAAAGTGTGGGTTCAGAAAGTGGGAACCCTTCTACACTTATGACTGACTCAACAGAGATCTTGGGTTAATATCCACAATGCATCAACACCAGTTGTGTGAGCAAAGGGATGACTCAACTGAATAGCAGGAGATGGATTGCACATCTCTTTTATCTACCAATTGCCTTATCAAAGGTCTTTTCCTGCTTGGCACAAAGATAAACAATCACAAGCATTGCCTCTTAAGGAGGACTTCAGATAGGTGCCTGCCCAAGTAACAGGACAGGTCTTCCAGACTACATGAAGTCAGTGAGTTATACCTCAATTGGTTAAGCAACCAAGCAACAGCAAAAGCAAGTTCAAAAGAACTATAGCAACTAATGTACCTGAAAACAACCTAACTCAGTCAGTATACAACTCAAAAAGTCAAACAGACAAACTAATGGTCAACAGTTAACTGTACACAAGCAAACAGACAAGCAAGCTATGCATCAAGATACAAGGCACAAGCTTAACTCAAAGGAGCTAATCCACCTACAAAACAACTCAATGTTAATCAACATCAATCAAATATCAATCCAAATAAGCAAATGAATCAAACTCCTCAAGGCCATATGCTTCTTGTCCTGAAAATAAAGCCCAAACATGAGAAGCAAACCACTAGGACAAGGCCTAGGGTCAAAGAGGAAGAAATAATTCAAAACAGAACATGAAAATTGGAATAAATCAAGTTCAATCAAATTAGAACATCATCCAATTGGTCCCATGTCAATATCATCAACCAATTTCATTTCACAAAGCATCTAAGGCAAGGCATGCAAGTTGAAAGCTCATTGAAGCAAACAGAATGAACCAATCCACATCAACTCCAAAATGACTCAATAAATTCCAAGAAAAATCATGGCTAAACAGCACTCATAAAATGATCATCATACCAAAAATCAAGGCATTTGGACAAGTGGAAACATGGCAAGTAAATTCCATAAGGCAAGGTATACACAAACAAGCTCAAATGAGGCACAATTTCATACATCAACTTCACACAAGCCTAAAACAGAATCTAAACATGATAAATGCATCCAACCAAAGCCACAATAAACTTCAAAGTGTCTAGAATCAATGTGCAAAATTTCAAGTTCATATGATAAACATCCAGCATTTAACAAATCATCTAAGTTCATGACTCATCAAAAGGTCCACAAATGACAAGCCAGCAAAGAAAATCCCAAACAAATCAAAAATGCATCTCAAATTCTACAAAAATTCATGATCAATCCTAACATCCAGAAGTAGCATCATGCAAAAATTCACATCATTTGGCATTGGATTGGCATGGAAAAGAAATTCCACAAGTCAAGCAAGCAATGGTGTGACACACATTGTCACACCTACATTAAACAGATCATAACTCATCAACCAGAAATGAGAAAAATGCAAACTCTATACCAAAATGTCCATTAAAGTGTCTATTTTAAGCATGCAAAATTTCACAATCATTGGATCAAAACTTATCATTTCACAATCAAAATGGCAAAGGAGGTACAAGATAACACATGTATGAACATTCCCTAAGCAAAATAAAAATCCATGCGTGCACAATTTCTGGAAAAATCACCATAAAATACCAGACATCATGAGGAACATCATGCAAAAAATCCCAGGCCAATTGGATCAATATTCAATGAGTTATGATTTTTTGAGATGAATGAAAAAAAAAAAAAACATGAAACCATGGTACATGAATGGCATGGAACATATGACATAAAATGCAAAAGGACCAAATGGAAATGCCTCCGCCTGGAATCGAAGTGAAGGCGATTTTGAATTGAGGCGCCAGGTTAAACGCCGCGTTTCATTTAATTGAAACGTTGGCCGATCAGAAGCCGACACCTGGACCAACGCATGAAGAAGAACACACAAACGCATGCAAATTACGCGGTGAGAGGATCAAACACGGTTTCTGGACAGAAACCCTAACATTCATGCAATGTTCTTCGTGTTCATCAACATCAAGATCCAACATGCACAGAAATTTATCATACGCATACCATTGGAATCGTCCTTCAACATACATCATCACGCCATAGCTAATTCGATCTAATTCGTCCTAGGTTCAAAGATTCGAAGCAAAACATTTTCATGCACCAATCTTAGATCTAACATAACTTCCTCATTTCTTGATGAAATTCGATGATTCAAAGCTCAATGTACTCTACATCCAAAGATCTACCAAAAGCACCTAATTATTTCATGAATTAGAACATTCAAAAACTGACCTTCAATGATGTACAGAAGTGGAATCAGTTGTTTCAGGCTTGGTAAGGTCAAAACAGGTGCTCTCCAATGCTCATGTGAATGAATGGATGAAGATTCAATGATCAATTGTGCTTGATACAGCTCAAATCCTCAGATGCCATTGATGAATGCTTGCTTCAACAGTCCTCAATTTGCATGACAGTTCATGGATCTTGCTTCCAAAGTCTTCAATTACACTTGTGAATCAATGATGGATCAAGAACAAGGCACGGTTCGTGAAGAAAATTGCAGAAAAGTTGAGAGGGAAAAAATGTGAAGTTTTTGGATCTAGATCTAGATTTCAGAATTCTGTTATGCTAATGAAGAAAACAGTTATGATTAGGTTTATATATGGTTTGTTAATGATGCACACTAATCATGATTAAGCAAATGCAATGGTATTAGTGAAATGAAGGTGTTATGCCAAATTGTCCAATTCACCTCTATACATACAATGACCAATAGAACAGTGCATATTCTGGTTTGAAATCCACATGAAATGGTATTTGGAGGCAAAAGTAATTGTTAGAAAGTGAAAACAAAGCATATTTTTCAAATTGCCATTTTCCCTCCAAAATTCAAATGGAAATTCAAATATTTTTGTGATCAAAATGCATGGCCTATGATGCTAGAATTGGATATTACATGACAAAACAAGAATGTTGCAAAAAATCCCACTCCATTTGGCCTTTTGGTTCAAAAGTTATGCCCTTATAAAGTTCAAATTTGCTTGACCAAGATTTGACCATATCTTGCCAACCACACATAAGAAATTCATGTTCTTGGACTTTTTGAAACGGTGAGAGCAAGATCTTCAACTTTCATGTTGGACAAAATTTTATTTGAAGATTTCTTGATGATGTAAACTTGAGGAGAAGACCTTTCCATTTTTGGCAATTTTGAATTACAAGTCACTTTCTATTTTTGGAAAGTTTTGTCCTGACTTTATTTTCTTCAATGTTGATGTTTGAAATGTCAAATGAGACTTGTTTGACCATGAATGAAGTGTTTCTAACCCTCTCCACTTCCAAATCCATCAGTTGACTTGTGGTTGACTTTTGTTGACCGATGAATGACTTGGCCATGCACAGATGAATTTGAGCCTCAATCTTCTGATGAAATGGCTCAAACATGAAACCCTAGCTTGCACAAGCTCCTTAAAACCATAGAATGATCCTTATCTCAATGAAGACCTCATCTTCTTGACAAGCCCTGATTGGCACAATTCAGATGATTAGGGTTGACCAGAGGTCAAAACCCTAATCCCAAGGAACATGATCAAGCATAATGAACCTCTTGGTGATGATAAGACCATGATGATGATGATGTACCATTTCAACCAAGATAATATCCAACCTCCTTAAGGCACCAAGAAACCCTAATTTGAAGCACAAACCCTCAGATGATTAGTGATCAACTCATGAAAACCCTCAGGCTTGAATCTTTTAACCTCTTTATCTTCTGATCAAGACTTGGGAGGATGACTTGCTCAATGTTGCCACATGATATGCAAAGATGCAATGCCTAATGTCCTAAAAAATTAAATGCAATATGCTAAGCTAGTCCCAAGAGAGGAGGGCAAATTTTGAGGTGTTACAGCTGCCCCTATTCAATCCACTGTGAACCTGTCGATATGAATAGCCTCGGCTTTCAGATGATCAGGGTGAAGAGTGATTGAATACCAAGAACAGACGAACAATTTGCACTTTGATGGGAAAATAATTAACAATGCCTGTCAGAATCGGCGAAGAAACAATCTCGAAAGAAAAACCCGTCTGGTACGGAGAAAGTCGGCCTGAATACCGCACAGAAATATTGTCTGGACAAATGGTAAAACATAGATAACCATGGCCTGAACACCACTCATCAGTTTGAATACTGATCCTCGGAATATGAGAGCATTAACGTTGGTCTGAACACCGGGAGACTAGCCTGAACGTAAAAACTGGCCTGAACGCCACTTTGGTCTGAACACCACCTCGGTCTAGATACCGCTTCGGTCTGGATACCGGGAAACTGGCCTGACTGCCGCAAGCTGCACCGATCTGGACTTCGGAAGCTTCTTCGATCTGGAAATCGGAAACTGGTCTGAATACCCACCTCGGTCTAGATACCGCTTCGGTCTGGATACCGGGAAACTGGTCATGCCTGTCAGCATCGGCAGAAAGGAACAGATACATGAGACGGCACATGTGCCAATGACCCATGCTGGGGATAACAAGCCACGAACCGGTTATTCTCTATTCAACCCTAGCCAACGAACACTTTGCGTTTAGCTGGGGATTATTCTTTCTCTTGTTTTCCTTTCCTTTTTGAACCCCGAAACTCCTTGGATTAACATTCCCATCTCCGCCCGACAGAAACCCTACCTCCAATATTGTTGTCATACCCCGATTTTGGTCCTGAATTTCTTTCATTTTTCTTTTTCACTTAGGCGTTTGGCCTAAAGTTCATTTGCATACATTCATTCCCAAATCCATATTTTGTGATAAACATTGGTTATCTAGCCTTTTGATCATGGTGCTTTGTGATTACAAAATGGATTTTAGTTATTTGACTTTTTTTTAATTTTTAATTTCAATTTAATTTCAAAGTAAATCTAATTCCAAATTTCGAATTAATCTTAATTGTTTTTTTTACTAATGATTCAAACTCTAATTGATTTTTTATTTCCACATAAATGTTAGAGTTGATATCAAAGTAATTTTAACAAATTATAGATTGATTTGGTTTTAATTGGTTTTGTTGGTTTTCTTTTGATTTTAAATTGAGATTTTGGTTAGTCTCAGGTTATCTCTAAAATCCATATCCATTTTTATAATCAATTATCCAAATTCCTTAAACCCACAATTAATCCATAAACCTTTTAATGGAGGTTTTCATTTACTATATTATTTATCCATAAAACAAGCAGGATTTTGGCCAGCATACCCTGTGAGCAAGGTCGGTTGGACGTGGCAATTTTACACTACAAACAAGTTGTTACATGTGACCCCAGTTTGGAAGTTTACAATAATTTGGGTTTTGCTTTGAGAGGTAGAGACAGAGTGGAAGTTTTCCATCCAGTGTTTGGCAGAACAAGACTTCAAATGCCAATAAGAATTGCTTACCACCGCTTTTTTACTGTGAAGTTTGTGATCTTATTTTGAATCCCAAGAGTGTGGAAAATCATAATAAAGGAAAGAGACATCGAGGAAGGTTATTAGAAGTACGTGAGAAATCAATGAAACATAAAACTTCAAATGGAGAAGAGATTAAACATAGTCAAAGTTCTCAAAATAATCCAGCAGTTCAACCTAAGAAAGTTCCCGTTGTTATTTCTAAAAGGAAAATACATCACAAATTCTACTACAAGCGCTACTTGAAATTCTTAATTCCACAAAGCCACACTACATTCGCGGTGTTAAACCCAATAATCTGCTAAAGCCGGCAAACTATTTGCTAATCACGATGTGGAACCTCCTCCAAATGTTGTTCCCTGCATCTCAAAGCCATGACAATTCTGCATTTCTTCTAACCGCCGCAGCCCGAACTTCAAATTAGAGTTTCTGCTACAATGCTATCTGAAACAGTTGAAGAAACTCAAAGTTTAACTTATGAAAGCAAGCTTGCAATGTACACCAGACTATTGAAAACTGTGGGATTCAACAAGAGCCAAGTTTCATAAACAGAGTTGATGAATCTTCAAGTGTTAGTTTTTCTTACCTGAGAAGCTTATGCAATATTTGAAAGATTTATCCAAGTTTCCAACGGGAGGTTTTGATCGGTTGGAGCTTTTAATAGCTAAGGCTCAGTTACTTGCATTCTACCGTTTAAAGGGTTACTCTTACTCGCCTGAACTCTGATATTTCAGAGGTTTGAACAACAACATCACAAGCCTAAACCATGGCATTCCAAATGTAGCAAGCAACAATTCTAGTTCTACAATGCATATCATACACCAAGTTGCAGCAATCAAAAACCATGAGCAGGCTATGACAACAACCTGCATTCCAAGCACCCTGCAAAAATCCACAAACTGCAGCAGTGCACCAAGCAATTAAACTTACCCTGCAAAAATCCACAAACTGCAGCAGTGCACCAAGTAATTAAACTTGCCATGCAAAAACTGAACAACTGTAGCCCTGCACTAATTCCCTTGCAAAAGCCACAACATCAAATAAAGGAACAAAATGCCCTAGTTGTGAAAAAAATTAGATCCGTTATGGCTGAGAGACAGGCTACCATTCTGGAAATTGAACTAGAGGCTGCTATATCTGAAAAGAATGAAGCCTTGGCTGCTCGAGACGTTGCCCTTAGGCAGAGGGATGAAGCGCTCGCCCAGAGGGATAATGCTCTGTTGGAACGGGATAATGCCCTTGCGGCCCTGCAATGTCGGAATAGTTCTGCCAACTTTTCATTCAACGGTGGAAATCATTGTGGATCAAAGCGGATGCACCGTTCTTCAAACCATCATCTATCCAACAAGGACTGCCGGTCTTCCGCAAAGTACTGTTGGAATGCTTCCAGCTCCATCATCAGCATCAGTACCCAAAACCAAATTTCAAATGAAATTCAAAGATTTATTAGTAGAAATAAAAAGAAAAATCACATAAAAGTGTAAGGAGGATCGCTGTAGCACAAAAAACCAGGAATACATTGTTGCCTTGGTACATGACAAAGAAATAGCTATACCTAAGCAGGAGTCCATCCAATCTTCCTTTTTCTGTTAATGCCAGTGGTCAATTCTGTGGAGTTGCAGTCCATCCAATATATCAGGAGACTCTGTCCATGGCACTTGCAAAGCATTTTGATGCGTGGCTACTAATTGTGGACTCTCTTTCACTTCCTGGTCGGGCACCATCGAAGGAAGTTGAAGTTACTAAAGAAAGCTCAAGGCCTGAGAGACCTGTGTTTATTAAGAGAAGTAGTACTCAGGCTGCATTGAATTTGAGCCAGAATTCTCTGGATGGACTGATTCCGTCTAAAATGACAACGAACCTTCATGCACTGCAAACCTGAAATTTTAGAAAATTGGTTAATAATTCACGTAACAACGGAAATTCTGAAAGCCAGGAGATACGCGGAAGAAGTAGAGACAAAAGAACCATTGATGGGGCTTTAGGAATTCTAAGAGCATGAAAAAAAATTCAAAGACATTGAAGAAAATGAAGCTCTCAATCAGAACTGATACTGTCACATGTGCATCTGCTCAAAGCAACCGCTTGTACTGCAATCATATTACAATTCCCAGCACAAGAATGTTATCAAATTTATTGCAAATTGGAAGCTGTGATCAACACCGGAACCAAACCACTCTTGAGTCTTCAATAATTTTTCACTGCAGTAACAAAACCCAGAGTAATCAGTCAAAGCGTTAAGATTTCAAGGAAATTCCCAATTTGGAATTGGGACAAAAGCAAAGAAGAAAGCTAAGTACAGATTACCATTTTAGAATTGTAGCATCAAAACAGGCTAAACTCGTTTCTGAGCAAAAAAGCGCTTCTGAAAGCTTTCTCCATTGAACCTTTATACACCAATCTAAAACCCTAATCAGAAGAGATAAATAGGAAAGCAAAGCGAATTAGTGGGGGAGACGAAAAAGTTAGCGGCGAGAACTTTTAAAAGAACCCTAAATCCAAAAATCGATACATACCTGATAGAGAGGCGAAATAGTGAAGTTTGAGCCGTCACTACCGTCTTCACCGCCGGAGGTGAGCTCCCTTTCACTTCAGCCTTTGTTTTCTTGTACGATTCGAGAGTTGTGGAGAGAAACGCGAGGTGGAAACGGAAGGATATTGAGGGTTTGAGTGAGCGCGCTTGTGAGAAGAGTGAAGGTTGGTGATGAGCGATTTTGAGAGCGACTGAGAGAGGTAAATGTTTAAGAGAGACGCGATTGTGAGTGAGATTGTGGGTCGAGAGAAGAGGGCGTGAGAGTTTGAGAGAGCATCGTTGAGATTGGACGAGACGGAGAGATTGAGAGAGGAAGAGTTCTGAGAGTTGGTTCATTTTCTTTTTTACTTTAAGCGTGGTTTAAAACTTTTTTTAATTCCATTTTAAGTGACTGTTGGTTTTCCAGTAGATATTAATATTGGCTATTAAAGTTGATTCTTTTTTACCATTTCCAACTTATTCCCCTTCGGAAATCCAACAGACAAGTGGTTGGAATTAATTAGGTTATTATACCCTTTTTTATTATTTAGTTTTTATTATTTTTTATTTTAATCCTTTTTAATTTATTTTAGTTTATATATTTAAGTTAGTATTAAAATATCAGTTAGCTAGTAAGTGATCTGGTGGAGGGGAGTGGCTTTTAGATCTTTAGTGTAGTGGGTTCGATACTCCTAGGTGTAGTTTTTCTTTCTTTTATATTTATGCTTTATTATTCATATTTCTTTTTTTATTTATTGTTTAATAATATGATTTGTTTTTTTCTTTTAATTGCATCATGCATTCGAAACCATTTTTTTTTTTTTTTAACTTATAAAAATCATATTTTCTCGATTTAATATCGAGCCCTTTTTCACACCCTTGTAAGTCGATTGCTTTTTAAGCATCGCCGTCAACCTCACATTGCTTACTCTTGGGCTTTCTTACAATGAGCCGGTTCTCTTGCACTTACACTCATACTTTTGCATTATTTATTGTTTGGGCCCGATTTAATTATTCCAATATTTTGAATCCCCATTTGACAAAATGTACCCCACTCCCCCGATGTGTAATAATCTTGTACTGTTTTATTTCTTTATTGTTTGACTGTGTAGTTAGCTACTAACACAAGAATAAAATCAACAATTTCAAAAATACAAAAAATATGACTCGATCCAACGTCGAGTATTTTCTCAACAAACAAATCAATTCATTTCTCTCTCCATTCTATTCCATTTCTTTCAAAAAAAACTTCATCAAATGCTTGATCCAACGTCAAGCCATTTCTCATAATAAAAACTCAAAAAAAAAATATTAATTCATAGTCAAGACTTTTTTCAATAAGATGGAAGTGGAACGTGGTGTATACCGCGCACTCCTGAGACTAGGATTCGAGATGTATATCTCGCCAATCCTAGCTCTCGCCATCATCCAAATTTATCCACTTTGTTTTCTCTCAAACACTCATTCAAATTTCTCAAACGTCCATCAATACTTGATCTAGGTCAAGTCATTTTCACAACAAAACTCAAAACACCTAATTCTTACTTAAACACTTTTTCCATAAAGGTGGAAATGGAACATGGTGTATACCATGCACTCCTGAGGTTAAGATTCGAGACGTATGCCTCGCCAATCTTAACTCTCGCCATCGTCTAAAATTGTCAATGTGGTTTCGTCAAACCTTTTTCTCAATCAAATCTAAGATACTTAAATCTTATTTAAGACTCTTTCAATAAAGGTGGAAATGGAACATGGTGTATACCATGCACTCCTGAGGTTAAGATTCGAGACGTATGCCTCGCCAATTTTAACTCTCGCCATCGTCTAAAATTGTCAATGCGGTTTCTTCAAACCCTTTCTCAATCAAATTCCAAAATACTTAATTCCTATCTTAAACTCTTTCAATAAAGATGGAAATGGAACATGGTGTATACCGTGCACTCCTGAGGCTAGGATTCGAGATGTATATCTCGCTCATCCAAGTTCTCGCCATCACTCAAAATACATCCAACCAATCAAACTCTTTCTCGCCGCCGTGCGATTAATCAAAAACCTTTTTCATAAATGAAAGATATATTGTCTTAAGAGATACAAAACAATGTTTCGGCCACGATTGTTGAGTAGAGATAAATGACGCTTTTCCGAATGTAGATTTATAAATCCGTTCGATGTGTGGTATGCGTCCACTCCTCATCTGTTTTGGGTAAAACAATGTTTTCGTCGATTAATACAGTATAGCTTTCGCTAAAAATCGACCAATAAACAAACATTTTTCTACCCAGAACTACGTAAGCCTTGATTTCTCTTTTGAGATACGTAGGAGCAGGATTTGTAAATCTTGTCAGGCCCACTAATAAAAAACTTAGGTTTAGTCCTTCGTTAAAAAATCCAAAAAACTTTATCCCCTCTTCTATTCTTTCTTTCCCACCTAATAAACTGAAAAGCCTAACATTCCAAACTAACATTAACGCACACAACTGACCTAATGGTTCCCGTTGAGTACAACGGACGTGAGGGGTGCTAATACCTTCCCCTTGCGTAATCGACTCCCGAACCCTGATATTGGTTGCGATGACCATATCTTATCCTTTCTTTTGTCTTGGGTTTTATCGATATTTCCCCTTTCCTTTTTAGGAATAAATAAAGTTCGGTGGCGACTCTGTTCAGTCCATCATTGCGAGCGTGCGATTGCGCTTCGCTTTGAAGTCGTATCCCCATTTTTTTCGAGGTGCGACAGATGGCGACTCTGCTGGGGATCTCCAAATCCCTAAGCAAGTCAAGCCTAGTTAGGACGTTTGTGTGCCTTTGTTTGTTTAATTTTATGGCTTTTCCCTTATTTATTGCTTTTAATATCTTTATTGTTATATTGATATATGTTGTATATTGGTTCTATTGCGATTGTTGGTACTTGGGTATTTGATTGCAAACCATGTGGGAAAGACTCTACACCCGAGTCTAGAGTGAAAAAACATAAGATAGGACGATGGTTGAGTAGTACGGACTCCCGAGGTGTATACTTCGTAAGAGTCGGTACGAGAACCTCACTTAGAGTAGATCCTTTTGCAAATATTGTCGCCCGAGGTGTATACCTCGTAAGCGACGATGTTTCAAAGGGGTCCATGACTCTAAGGACCTTTTAGAACATTAAACATTTGGCCAACTAGAAATGATGGTTGCGTAGTATGGATTCCCGAGGTGTATACTTCGTAAGAATCGATACGAGAACCTCGCTCAGAATAGATTCCCTAGATGGAGTTGATGACCGGAAAGTATTTTCCGTAAGCGTCAAACAGTCTTTCGAATCCATGACTCTGAGTACCCTGTCTAGAACCCAGTCGATGGTTGCGTAGTACGGACTCGCGAGGTGTATACTTCGTAAGAGTCGGTACGAGAACCTCACCCAGAATAGATTCCCTTGATGGAGTTGACGACCGGGAAGTATTTCCCGTAAGCGTCAAACAGTCTTGTGAATCAATGACTCTGGGGATCCTTTGTAACAAAGCCCTAGATCATACCCGGTGAGAACCCCGTTTTGGAAAGCAATCAAATTTATCCATACCTCGGACCTTTGAACCTATCCAAAAATAAAAAAGACAAAAAAAAAAGCATTGCATCCATTCATTCATTGCATATGCATAAAAAAGCAAAACTCTTAGTTGTTTCGCATTATTTCAGGAATCCAAGACTTGTTAGCAAGATGAATCCTGAAAGAAGGGGTACTTTTCAGTTCAAATACAAGAACGTGGACCTTACCAGCCTACAGAAGTTGAGTGCCAAAATAACACCACTCAAACTCAATAGCTTCGTACAAAACTATGGAAGAATTCTTGACATCCTAAATGAGAAGATGGACATGATGACCGCAGTGACTATTGCTCAGTTCTATGATCCATCTCTACGTTATTTCACATTTTCTGACTTCCAATTGGCTCCTACTTTGGAGGAGGTTGAGAGGATCATAGGCCGGAATTTGAAGGATCACAATCCATTTCCTAAGCTTGATGAAGATATTCCTCCCAAGAGAATAGCTTCAGCTTTGGGTCTGAAAGTTTCTGAAGTCGTGGATAATTGGGATGTGAAAGGACCTTTCAGTGGTTTTTCTAGGAAGTTCTTAGAAGATCAGGCCAAGAAGATGGAAAAAGAAGGAGATTGGGAATCCTTCTATGCTGTGTTAGCCGTGTTGATATATGGGATAGTCCTCTTCCCAAATATTGACCATTTCGTGGACCACCTGGCGGTGAGAATTTTCCTCTCTGGTAACCCTGTACCGTTCCTCTTGGCAGATCTCTACTACACTCTCCATGATCGTCATGAGAGGAAGGGAGGAATTGTCTTATGTTGCGCGCAGTTGTTGCACGCCTGGTTTAGATCCCACATGCCCGAAGAAGGTCCTTTTGTCTCAAAGGAACTCAAGCCCTTCCAAAAGTTAGCTTCCCTCACTTCCAGTCATGTTAAGTGGTATATCAGAGATTGGGAAACCGAGAATGTGATTGTCAGCATTGGAGACTTCCCCAATGTGCCTTTGATAGGAACCAAGGGTTGCATCAACTATAACCCCGTGCTATCTCTACGGCAGCATGGGTACCCTATGAATGGCCCTCCAGAAGCTAAAGCTCTAGAGCCTTTCATCTTACATGGTGTTGAAGCGGATCATCCAATGGTGAAAAAGATCAAGAGGTCTTGGCAAGCAGTTATCAGGAAAGGTAAGGAGTTGGGTAAGAGAAATGTCATTGCCCGAGAGCCTTACACTTGTTGGGTTAGAGAAAGGGTTCAGATGATTAAACTCCCTTATCCATTTGATCCTTCTATCTATCCATTGGTTCCTGAGCCAGAGCCCATATTACCTGAAGATGTGGAGGAGCTCAATGCCCGTATCAAGGAGTTGGAGTTGGAAAATGCTGATTTGAGAATCAAGCTTGGCCGAGTCTCGATAGAGAATGGGAACTTGAAGGACGATCAACAAAAGAAGGACAAAGAGCTTGAAGTCTCCAACAAAAGAGCTAGAGAGTCTGAAGCGAGGAGAGAAAAGTTTGGACAAGCACTCTATAGCACTAAATCTGTGTTCAAATCAAAGGAAGAGGAGTTGGATAGAGCTTTACTCCGGATTCAAAAACTCAACAAGACTCTGGAACTGACCCTTGAGATGAAAAGGGAAGCACGGTTGATTTCCGAGATTCGTACTCGTGAGCTGGAGAATACCATTCAGAAGTATCAGGATGCTCTAGAACGTGAGAAGCTGAAGACCGAAGAGTCAGAAAGAGTTTGCACACGGTTGAAGCATCATTTGGATCGAGCCGATGCTAGAATCCAAGCACTTGAAGGTGGGGATCAGGATGCTGCCTATATGGTGTTGCTGAATGAATGCAGATATTGGAGAAACCTCTATAGGGACATAGAGGTGACAAAGGCTGAAGACGTGCGCATTATCCAAGATCTCCAAGGGCTCTACACTGAGTGGAAAGGCAAATTTTTGAAGCTGTCCGGATTTGCGAGTTCCATCATGCGTGAGCTACCTGAGAAGCTGCAAGAGGCAGATTGGTGCATGTGTCCAGAGAACACCCCGCATCAAGTCTTTAATTTCATTAAGTTTTGTAAGGCAATGTTAGAAGGGTTAACTACCGACCTTGCTACGGTCCGGAAAGCCCATAAACCATGAGCACGTTGCTTGTATTTGAACTTGAATATGAGATTAATGAAAAATTGCTTTTGAGATTCATTTTATTGTGTTTCATTTCCTTATTATTTTGAATATTTGCAAACAAGTGTTGTGACATTTTTGAAATGAATGATTGAAACTAACCAAGAGTTTTGCAAACAAAATGCATTCATACATACATTCATGCATTTTCCAAAACAGAGTCTCATTCTGTCCTTTCTTCCTCCAGTTTCACGCTGAATTTTCAACACCAATATAATACTCGTGCCCGAGCTCGTCAAAGGATGGCAGATCAAGAGCATGAATTGGAGCGAGTGAGCTCAGAGCTCGAAGACCTGCGTGGAAACATGGGGCAGGTCATGGAGATATTACAGGTCATCAGGGCAAAGTTAGACACCCAAACAACGATTGTTTCTGAAATCGCAGGTCCATCGATTGAACCCCAACCTGCGAGGGCGGTACCAACAACCTGGCCAACCTATGGTTTACCTCCCGGTTTCACGCCTACAGTTGAAGGCGCCCCTGGTTTTGCACCACCTGCTCAGCAGACAGCTCCTCTACCGACCATCAATGAAAATCATCCAGTGGTTCACACGTTCGCACCTCCTCTCGTTCGTGCACACGTGCAACCCTACTTTGAGGACCAACAACACGCCCCAGACTTTTCAGATGAAGATGAGGAAAGGCAGGAGGACCTAAGAGGGATGAAGGAGAACTACCAGCTGCTTGAGAAGAGATTGAGGGCTATGGAGGGCGACCAAGTTTTTGGTGCTACAGCTAAGGAGATGTGCTTGGTGTCGGGTCTTGTGATTCCTGCGAAGTTCAAGACCCCAGATTTCAATAAGTATGAGGGCCACTCGTGTCCTAAGAGTCACCTTATTATGTACTATCGAAAAATGGCTGCGCATGTAGAGGATGACAAACTCATGATACATTGCTTCCAAGACAGCTTGAGGGGTGCTCCCTCCAAGTGGTACCTAAGCCTGGATCAGAGTAGGATTCGTTGCTTCCAGGACTTATCTGATGCCTTCATCCAACACTACAAGTATAACATGGATATGGCCCCAGATAGGAGACAACTGCTCAGCATGTCCCAGAAAGACAAGGAGTCTTTTAAGGAGTATGCGCAACGATGGAGGGAAGTGGCCTCGCAAGTCGAACCACCTTTGGCTGAGAAGGAATTAGCGGATTGGTTCATGGATACAGTTAAACCTGTGTTTTATGAAAGAATGGTAAGTAGTGTGTCTGCAAGTTTCTCTGACCTGGTCGCTGTAGGCATAAAGGTCGAACTTGGATTAAAGAATGGAAAGATGACGACTACCTCTGAAACATCTGGTAGTAATGCCAAAAAGTTTCCTGGAGGGTTTCAAAGAAAGAAGGAGGGGGATACGAATGCAGTATCAACCAGTCAAAGAAGGAGTCAGTCATGGAAGAAACAACACCAATTTACTCAACAACACCAATTTTCTCAACAACAACCAATTTATCCAGTACAATATGTCCAACAACCGTATGTGGCAGCTGTCACACCAAATTTTAACCAACCACAAGCTTCAGTTTATCAACCTGTTCCTACTCAACAAGCGCCGATATATCAGCAAGCGCCCGCGCCACCTGCTTATCAACAGCCGAGGGCACAGGCTCCTCGTCCGCAAAATCCTCAAAATCAAAATAGGGTGCCAAGAAGTAGAGTTCCGTTTGCTTCAATCCCTATGACATACACTGAATTGTACCCGTCATTGCTACAAAAAGGGTTAGTGACGCCCAGATCTTTGGGTCCTCCACCAAATCCTTTACCACCATGGTACAATCCAGATGCTCATTGTCCTTTCCATGGGGGTGCCCCTGGACATGACTTAGAAGGATGTTATGCTTTAAAGCATATTGTGCGAGACCTGGTTGAAAAGAAGATTCTGTCCTTTCGAGACGTCGGACCCAATGTCAAGAACAACCCTTTGCCAGCACATGGTGATGTCAATGCCGTCGAAGATGCTTCTGATGTGTGTGTAATCAATAATGTGGAGGATGTTAAAACCCCGTTGCTAGTACTTCATGCAGGATTGGTGAGGGCTAGATTGATTGATACCTGTCACGATAGCTGTGAAGAATGTGCCATTCAGCCGAAGGGATGTAAAGTAGTACAAAAGGATATTCAGAACTTGATGGATCAAGGCGTTTTGCAAATTTCTGGTCCAACAATTAATGAGGAAATTTCGGTCATTGAACCTGTCTTTAACATACCAGAGCCGTTTGAGGTGACTTATCACAGGAGAGACGTTATTCACCCGTCACCTGTGGTGGTATGCATGCCTACCCCATTTCCTTTTGAAAGTACCAAGGCGGTACCCTGGAAGTACGACATAACAGTGGTGGATGGGTTGGTAGATGGAAAACCCGGAATTGCTGAAAGTAAGGAAGTGATGGAGAATATTGACACTGACATCACCAATATCGCAGGAACAAGCAGAATGACCCGCAGTGGTCGGATTTATACTCCCAATTTTGATGTGAACCCTCAAGAGCCAGCAAGGGGAACTGCAAATGTAAATCCTACCCCAGAACGTGGAGGGGCACAGCCGGCTGTACAAACAGATGAAGCAAGTGAGTTCCTAAGGATAATAAAGAAATCTGACTACAAGATAGTTGATCAATTACATCAAACACCATCAAAGATATCTATCTTGTCCTTGCTTCTGAATTCCGAAGCTCATAGGGAGGCTCTACTAAAAGTGCTTGCTCAGGCTCATGTTACCCAGGATATAACGGTTGGCCAATTCGATGGAGTGGTCGCCAATATCACAGCCTGCAACACTCTAAGCTTCAGTAATGAAGAGCTGCCCAAAGAGGGGAAGAATCACAACTGCGCCTTGCATGTATCCATAAAGTGCCAAGAAGATGCTCTAGCCAGAGTTTTAGTTGACACTGGATCATCCCTCAATGTTCTACCAAAGAGGGCACTTGCTAAATTGTCTTACCAAGGTTCGGAGTTGAAACCTAGTGCGCTTGTGGTGAAAGCTTTTGATGGTTCTCGAAGGACAGTAGTTGGGGAGGTAGAGTTACCGATACAGATTGGACCGCATGTATTCCCCATCAATTTCCAAGTCATGGACATAAATCCAGCTTATAGCTGCCTTTTGGGACGCCCATGGATACATGCTGCCGGGGCAGTAACTTCTACTTTGCATCAAAAGATGAAGTTCGTTGTCGATAATAAGCTCGTTATTGTCTCAGGCGAAGAGGACTTTATCATCAGTCAACTCTCCTCTTTCCGTTATATTGAGGCTGATGAGGATGCCTTAGAAACCTCCTTTCAAGCCCTAGAAATATCCAATGCCACACTTGAAGAGGTTAAGGATCCTGTTGAGAAAGTTAGTTTGTCATTCGCCTCTTTGAAGAGTGCAAAATCAGCAGTTGAAAGTGGAGGCCCTGCAGGTTGGGGGCAAGTTATCAACGTCAATGAAAAGAATGACCGTTTTGGTTTGGGGTACAAGCCTTCTGCTAATGGAGGAGCCCTGGTCCCTGCAAAGGACCGTGTGCGGAGCATACAAGAAGTTTTCCTGAGCAAAGGATTTATCCATGGGGAACAAGTTGGTGCAGTGGAAGATGGCACTGAAGATGGAGAAACATCGAATCTGATATACCGGTGTGAAGCAGCCCTGACAAACTAGGAAGCGGTTGAGATTCCAGAAGTTTTTCCTGTGTCAAAGTAATTGTTGTTTTCCTTTGTGTTTTTTGAAAATCCTTAGCTCTGCCCAAGGCTAATGGATCATTTGTAGGGCCCCTTTTGAATTTCAAAAAAATCATTATGACAAATAAAGAGCATTTTGTTCAAATTCTTGTCGTTCATTTATCTGTTGTTTTTCTTAAAATGGCAATCCTTTCAAAAACTACAAAAAAAATTTTTACTTCTTTTTGCATTTTATTTCCATTTTTTTCTAAAAAGCCCATCATTAAAAAACATGCAGAATAATCAATAAACCAGTTGAATTCGATGACCCCGCTACTTCCTATAATTTTGAACTCCCCATCTACCAAGCGGAAGAGGAGAGTGATGAAGATTGTGACTTCCCTGAAGAACTGGAAAGGATGCTCGAGCACGAGTCGAAGGCCCTTCAGCCACATCAAGAACCAGTGGAAACAATCAACCTTGGCACTGAAGAAGATAAGAAAGAGGTCAAAGTCGGGACTACACTTGAGGCAAGCATCAAAGAAAGATTGATCAAATTGCTACATGAATATGTAGATGTATTTGCTTGGTCATATCAGGATATGCCAGGTTTAGATACTGACATTGTTGTCCACAAGTTACCATTACAGCCAGATTGTCCGCCAGTGAAGCAGAAGCTCCGAAGAGCAAGACCCGACATGGCTCTAAAGATTTGTGACGAGGTGAAACGTCAATTTGATGCCGGTTTTCTAGCAGTTGCAAAGTACCCTCAATGGGTAGCCAACATTGTGCCAGTACCCAAAAAGGATGGCAAGGTCAGGATGTGTGTTGATTATAGGGATTTAAACAAAGCTAGTCCAAAGGACGACTTCCCCCTGCCATATATTGACACTCTGGTAGACAACACTGCTAAGTTTGAAGTCTTCTCCTTTATGGATGGATTCTCGGGTTACAATCAAATTAAGATGGATCCAGAAGACATGGAAAAGACCACATTCATCACCCCTTGGGGAACATTTTGCTACAAGGTAATGCCATTCGGTCTCAAAAATGCTGGGGCAACTTACCAAAGAGCAATGGTCACTCTTTTCCATGATATGATGCATAAGGAAATTGAGGTTTATGTGGATGATATGATTGCAAAATCTCAAAGTGAGGAGGATCACATAGACCACTTGCAAAAGCTATTTGAGCGTCTTCGGAAATTTCGACTACGTCTAAATCCTGCTAAATGCACCTTTGGTGTCCGATCTGGAAAGTTGCTTGGTTTCATTGTTAGTCAACGAGGAATTGAGGTAGATCCAGACAAGGTTAGAGCAATACAAGAAATGCCTTCTCCGCGTACAGAGAAAGAAGTTAGAGGATTCCTGGGACGTTTGAACTACATCTCTAGGTTTATATCTCACATGACTGCCACATGTGAGCCTATCTTCAAATTGCTTCGAAAAGATCAAGCAGTTGAATGGAATTCTGACTGCCAAATGGCTTTTGAGAGAATCGGACAATACCTGCAAGAGCCCCCTATTCTAATTCCACCTGTTCAGGGGAGACCACTCTTTATGTACTTAACTGTGCTTGAAAAGTCAATGGGATGTGTGTTGGGACAACATGACGAAACTGGTCGAAAGGAACATGCTATCTACTATCTAAGTAAGAGATTTACCGATTGTGAAACCCGATATTCACTCTTGGAGAAAACCTATTGTGCTTTAGCATGGGCCGCTCGTCGTCTAAGACAATACATGATTTGCCACACTACTTTGTTGATCTCCAAAATGGATCCAATAAAGTACATCTTTGAAAAGCCTGCTTTGACTGGAAGACTCGCCCGTTGGCAGATGTTACTATCTGAGTATGACATCCAATATGTATCTCAGAAAGCCATTAAAGGGAGTGTGTTGTCTGATTACCTGGCAAACCAGCCCGTTGAAGATTACCAGTCGTTGAAGTTTGACTTCCCGGATGAAGACATTATGGTAGTGAAAGACTGTGAAATCCCAGGACTTGATGAAGGACCTGAACCCGGATCTCGGTGGAAGCTCATGTTTGATGGTTCCTCCAACTACATGGGGCATGGCGTAGGAGCTGTCCTGTTGAATCCAAATGGTGGATACACTCCCTTCACAGCAAGGTTGTGTTTTGATTGCACGAACAATATAGCAGAATATGAGGCGTGCATCCTAGGCATTGAAGCAGCCATTGATCTCCGAATCAAAATCCTTGAAGTATGTGGAGATTCAGCCTTGGTGATATACCAAGTCAAAGGCGAATGGGAAACCCGTGACACCAAGTTGATCCCATATCGTGCCTATGTCATGGAATTAATAAAATACTTTGACGAAATCACTTTCCGTCATATCCCGAGAACTGAGAATCAAATTGCTGACGCTTTGGCTATGTTGGCTTCAATGTACCAGGTCAGATTCCATAATGAAGCACCTCTCATTCAAATCGAGCGGAAAGTTGAGCCTGCCTACTGCCAGTCAGTTGAAGAGGAAGCCGATGGTAAACCCTGGTTTCACGACATCAAGTGCTTTTTGCAAAATCAAGAATATCCAACAGATGCCACAACCCTTGACAAGAAAACATTGAGGAAGTTAGCATCTAAATTCTTCTTAAGCAATGGTGTGTTGTACAAGAGAAATCACGACATGATTCTGCTCAGATGCGTGGATGGACGTGAAGCAGACCTGTTGATCAAGGAGATTCATGAAGGATCCTTTGGAACTCACGCCAATGGGCATGCCATGGCCAAGAAGATTTTGAGAGCTGGTTATTACTGGTTGACCATGGAATCCGACTGTTTCAATTATGCTAGAAAATGTCATAAATGCCAAATCTATGCCGACAAGGTACACGTGCCTCCGACCCTGCTAAATGTTTTGACGTCACCTTGGCCTTTCTCAATGTGGGGCATCGACATGATTGGCGCCATCGAGCCTAAAGCTTCCAATGGTCACCGCTTCATCCTGGTTGCCATTGATTACTTTACCAAATGGGTGGAAGCCGCCTCTTATGCTAATGTGACAAAACAAGTGGTTGCACGGTTTCTCAAGAAAGAGATCATTTGCCGTTATGGAATTCCAAGCCGGATCATCGCAGATAATGGGACGAATCTGAACAATAAGACCATGAAGGAATTATGCGAGAGCTTCAAGATTGAGCACCATAACTCTTCACCATATCGTCCAAAGATGAATGGCGCTGTTGAAGCCGCTAACAAAAACATCAAGAAGATCCTGCAGAAAATGGTAAAAACCTATAAGGATTGGCACGAGATGCTACCCTTTGCATTGCATGGATATCGGACTTCCGTCCGCACTTCAACAGGGGCAACCCCATTCTCTTTGGTATATGGGATGGAAGCAGTTCTCCCAATTGAGGTAGAGATACCTTCAATGAGAATCTTGATGGAAACCAAGCTAGAAGAGGCTGAGTGGATTCAAAATAGATTTGATCAGTTGAACCTCATAGATGAGAAGCGATTGACTTCTTTGTGCCATGGACAATTATACCAGAAACGGCTTAAAAGAGCTTTTGACAAGAAAGTACGTGTTCGGGAATTCAGAGAAGGAGACCTCGTACTTAAGAAGATCTTGCCAATACACAAGGATTCACGTGGGAAGTGGACTCCCAATTATGAAGGCCCATATGTTGTAAAGAAAGTTTTCTCCGGAGGTGCCTTGATTCTCACAACTATGGACGATGAGGAACTCTCACACCCCGTGAACTCTGATGCAGTTAAAAAATACTATGCCTAACAAAAACCCGCTAAATCGAAAACCTGAAAGGGCGATTTAGGCAAAAAAGGGTATCCCGGTGGACTGAAAACCCGAAAGGGCGGTCCAGGCAAAAGTTAGGGATGAATAAAAATTGGTAGCTCGCTAAGTTGAAAACCTGAAAAGGCGACTTAGGCAAAAAAGAGCGTCCCGGTGGATTGAAAACCCGAAAGGGCGATCCAGGCAAAAGTTAGGGGCATAAAGGCATAAACTGCATCAGTTGTTACTGATTAACACCGAAGAACTTGAGGTGGAAGATTAATCCAGTCACTCCCCTCAGAAGCATGGTTTTGGGAAGTCATATCTAGTAGGGATGTTAGTGGTCACTGAATTCAATGTAAACCTTTCCTTATTGCCATTTTCAAAAAATGTAACACTCTATGGAGCTACGCCATTTGTGTGCTACCATTCTTGAATAAAATACAAGTTTTCCCAATCATTGTTAATTTGTGTTCATCTATGCTTTCTTTGTTATGCAAAATGTCATTTATTTGTTAATAATGAAATTTTGAAACTTGGAAAAAGAATTTGAAACTTAGAACGAATTTACTTTGATACATGTGAAAATCGAAGGAAAATCATTTGTTTCCCCGAAAGGCTCAAAGTTTGCATAAATGCCCCAGGATCACCAACAAAAGTCCCCATGGAATACAACTTATGAATCCTCTAGAAGGATGGACCTTTGGTTATTTATAACTGTCAATCATGATAGTTTCTCCCCTGGATGCGCCTGTTAATTGCACGAGTATGAGTTATTGGTGTTGATGAATCAGAATCTCTGTCTCTACAAACACCCAGTCTGCCAAGTGTCAGCATTCTCATAATCATGATCATTCATATATCATGCATAAAAGGAAATGCAAATCATGCATAGCCGAAATGTACTTCGTGCTCATTTTGCATTGACTCAGGTCTTGTTGTCGATCCTATGATCCTTTGACCTTTGATTCCAGTTTGTATTTGGTGCCCTTAAACCCACGTCCGGTTTTCGCAGTCATTTTCAAATCCAATTTTTGTTCAATACCATTCAGGTCATGTATGAACCTGTTGTTGAGCTTTATTCCGGTGTCAGGTCATACATGAACCTGCTCTGAAGAGTTTTTCTGATTTTTGTTCAATACTATTCAGGTCATGTATGAACCTGTTGTTGAGCTTTTATTCCGGGGTCAGGTCATACTTGAACCTGCTCTGAATAGTTTTTCTAATTTTTGTTCAATACTATTCAGGTCATGTATGAACCTGTTGTTGAGCTTTTATTCCGGGGTCAGGTCATACTTGAACCTGCTCTGAAGAGTTTTTCCAAGTTTTGTTCAATACTATTCAGGTCATGTATGAACCTGTTGTTGAGCTTTTATTCCGGGGTCCGGTCATACTTGAACCTGCTCTGAAGAGTTTTTCCAATTTTTGTTCAATACTATTCAGGTCATGTATGAACCTGTTGTTGAGCTTTTATTCCGGGGTCAGGTCATACTTGAACTTGCTCTGAAGAGTTTTTCCAATTTTTGTTCAATACTATTCAGGTCATGTATGAACCTGTTGTTGAGCTTTATTCCGGTGTCAGGTCATACTTGAACCTGCTCTGAAGATTTTTTCCCTATATTTGTTCAATACTATGTAGGTCATGTATGAACCTGTTGTTGAGCCTTATTCCAGTGTCAGGTCATACTTGAACCTGCTCTAAAGATTTTTTTCCTATGTTTGTTCAATACTATTCAGGTCATGTATGAACCTGTTGTTGAGCTTTATTCCGGTGTCAGGT
This sequence comes from Lathyrus oleraceus, assembly GCF_024323335.1. Lineage (NCBI taxonomy): Eukaryota > Viridiplantae > Streptophyta > Magnoliopsida > Fabales > Fabaceae > Lathyrus > Lathyrus oleraceus. The sequence continues at coordinate 285,803,701 of NC_066584.1, forward strand.
CCCATGAACCTGCTCTGAAGATTTTTTTTTTATGGTTGTTCAATACTATTCAGGTCATGTATGAACCTGTTATTGAGCTTTATTCCGGTGTCAGGTCATACATGAACCTGTTCTGAAGAGTTTTTCCCCATGATTATTCCCCAGCGTTGTCAGGTCATATATGAACCTGTTGTAGCATCTTTTCCTTTATTCGGGTTTAGTAAGTCATATGTGAACTTACTACCAAAATCCCTTGTATTCTAAGTGTTATTCATCAAACCTCACTTTGAATACTCCCCAGTGTGTGTCTGATTCTCCAGCAGGACTGTTTCCCCAGCAAGTTGTTTTTTACCCTATTTGTCTGTCTCCCTGTGAACCATCAATATTCCCCACATATTGGTCTGTCTAGTAGCATCCCCTGTCAAGGGTCTACCATATCCCTAGCAGGGAAGAAAATTAAAAAAAAGAATCATGCATCCATGCATATCATATCATATCACATCATGTCATAGGGATTCAGGATCAAAATCCGGGTCTTCTTAGTATTTAACCATCTCCCACTATGATCATATGAAGAGTGCCCTGCTTCATATTCTCTAGTAGAAGATACTTAAATAGGGGCAACTGTCATACCCCGATTTTGGTCCTGAATTTCTTTCATTTTTCTTTTTCACTTAGGCGTTTGGCCTAAAGTTCATTTGCATACATTCATTCCCAAATCCATATTTTGTGATAAACATTGGTTATCTAGCCTTTTGATCATGGTGCTTTGTGATTACAAAATGGATTTTAGTTATTTGACTTTTTTTTAATTTTTAATTTCAATTTAATTTCAAAGTAAATCTAATTCCAAATTTCGAATTAATCTTAATTGTTTTTTTTACTAATGATTCAAACTCTAATTGATTTTTTATTTCCACATAAATGTTAGAGTTGATATCAAAGTAATTTTAACAAATTATAGATTGATTTGGTTTTAATTGGTTTTGTTGGTTTTCTTTTGATTTTAAATTGAGATTTTGGTTAGTCTCAGGTTATCTCTAAAATCCATATCCATTTTTATAATCAATTATCCAAATTCCTTAAACCCACAATTAATCCATAAACCTTTTAATGGAGGTTTTCATTTACTATATTATTTATCCATAAAACAAGCAGGATTTTGGCCAGCATACCCTGTGAGCAAGGTCGGTTGGACGTGGCAATTTTACACTACAAACAAGTTGTTACATGTGACCCCAGTTTGGAAGTTTACAATAATTTGGGTTTTGCTTTGAGAGGTAGAGACAGAGTGGAAGTTTTCCATCCAGTGTTTGGCAGAACAAGACTTCAAATGCCAATAAGAATTGCTTACCACCGCTTTTTTACTGTGAAGTTTGTGATCTTATTTTGAATCCCAAGAGTGTGGAAAATCATAATAAAGGAAAGAGACATCGAGGAAGGTTATTAGAAGTACGTGAGAAATCAATGAAACATAAAACTTCAAATGGAGAAGAGATTAAACATAGTCAAAGTTCTCAAAATAATCCAGCAGTTCAACCTAAGAAAGTTCCCGTTGTTATTTCTAAAAGGAAAATACATCACAAATTCTACTACAAGCGCTACTTGAAATTCTTAATTCCACAAAGCCACACTACATTCGCGGTGTTAAACCCAATAATCTGCTAAAGCCGGCAAACTATTTGCTAATCACGATGTGGAACCTCCTCCAAATGTTGTTCCCTGCATCTCAAAGCCATGACAATTCTGCATTTCTTCTAACCGCCGCAGCCCGAACTTCAAATTAGAGTTTCTGCTACAATGCTATCTGAAACAGTTGAAGAAACTCAAAGTTTAACTTATGAAAGCAAGCTTGCAATGTACACCAGACTATTGAAAACTGTGGGATTCAACAAGAGCCAAGTTTCATAAACAGAGTTGATGAATCTTCAAGTGTTAGTTTTTCTTACCTGAGAAGCTTATGCAATATTTGAAAGATTTATCCAAGTTTCCAACGGGAGGTTTTGATCGGTTGGAGCTTTTAATAGCTAAGGCTCAGTTACTTGCATTCTACCGTTTAAAGGGTTACTCTTACTCGCCTGAACTCTGATATTTCAGAGGTTTGAACAACAACATCACAAGCCTAAACCATGGCATTCCAAATGTAGCAAGCAACAATTCTAGTTCTACAATGCATATCATACACCAAGTTGCAGCAATCAAAAACCATGAGCAGGCTATGACAACAACCTGCATTCCAAGCACCCTGCAAAAATCCACAAACTGCAGCAGTGCACCAAGCAATTAAACTTACCCTGCAAAAATCCACAAACTGCAGCAGTGCACCAAGCAATTAAACTTGCCATGCAAAAACTGAACAACTGTAGCCCTGCACTAATTCCCTTGCAAAAGCCACAACATCAAATAAAGGAACAAAATGCCCTAGTTGTGAAAAAAATTAGATCCATTATGGCTGAGAGACAGGCTACCATTCTGGAAATTGAACTAGAGGCTGCTATATCTGAAAAGAATGAAGCCTTGGCTGCTCAAGACGTTGCCCTTAGGCAGAGGGATGAAGCGCTCGCCCAGAGGGATAATGCTCTGTTGGAACGGGATAATGCCCTTGCGGCCCTGCAATGTCGGAATAGTTCTGCCAACTTTTCATTCAACGGTGGAAATCATTGTGGATCAAAGCGGATGCACCGTTCTTCAAACCATCATCTATCCAACAAGGATTGCCGGTCTTCCTCAAAGTTCTGTTGGAATGCTTCCAGCTCCATCATCAGCATCAGTACCCAAAACCAAATTTCAAATGAAATTCAAAGATTTATTAGTAGAAATAAAAAGAAAAATCACATAAAAGTGTAAGGAGGATCGCTGTAGCACAAAAAACCAGGAATACATTGTTGCCTTGGTACATGACAAAGAAATAGCTATACCTAAGCAGGAGTCCATCCAATCTTCCTTTTTCTGTTAATGCCAGTGGTCAATTCTGTGGAGTTGCAGTCCATCCAATATATCAGGAGACTCTGTCCATGGCACTTGCAAAGCATTTTGATGCGTGGCTACTAATTGTGGACTCTCTTTCACTTCCTGGTCGGGCACCATCGAAGGAAGTTGAAGTTACTAAAGAAAGCTCAAGGCCTGAGAGACCTGTGTTTATTAAGAGAAGTAGTACTCAGGCTGCATTGAATTTGAGCCAGAATTCTCTGGATGGACTGATTCCGTCTAAAATGACAACGAACCTTCATGCACTGCAAACCTGAAATTTTAGAAAATTGGTTAATAATTCACGTAACAACGGAAATTCTGAAAGCCAGGAGATACGCGGAAGAAGTAGAGACAAAAGAACCATTGATGGGGCTTTAGGAATTCTAAGAGCATGAAAAAAAATTCAAAGACATTGAAGAAAATGAAGCTCTCAATCAGAACTGATACTGTCACATGTGCATCTGCTCAAAGCAACCGCTTGTACTGCAATCATATTACAATTCCCAGCACAAGAATGTTATCAAATTTATTGCAAATTGGAAGTTGTGATCAACACCGGAACCAAACCACTCTTGAGTCTTCAATAATTTTTCACTGCAGTAACAAAACCCAGAGTAATCAGTCAAAGCGTTAAGATTTCAAGGAAATTCCCAATTTGGAATTGGGACAAAAGCAAAGAAGAAAGCTAAGTACAGATTACCATTTTAGAATTGTAGCATCAAAACAGGCTAAACTCGTTTCTGAGCAAAAAAGCGCTTCTGAAAGCTTTCTCCATTGAACCTTTATACACCAATCTGAAACCCTAATCAGAAGAGATAAATAGGAAAGCAAAGCGAATTAGTGGGGGAGACGAAAAAGTTAGCGGCGAGAACTTTTAAAAGAACCCTAAATCCAAAAATCGATACATACCTGATAGAGAGGCGAAATAGTGAAGTTTGAGCCGTCACTACCGTCTTCACCGCCGGAGGTGAGCTCCCTTTTACTTCAGCCTTTGTTTTCTTGTACGATTCGAGAGTTGTGGAGAGAAACGCGAGGTGGAAACGGAAGGATATTGAGGGTTTGAGTGAGCGCGCTTGTGAGAAGAGTGAAGGTTGGTGATGAGCGATTTTGAGAGCGACTGAGAGAGGTAAATGTTTAAGAGAGACGCGATTGTGAGTGAGATTGTGGGTCGAGAGAAGAGGGCGTGAGAGTTTGAGAGAGCATCGTTGAGATTGGACGAGACGGAGAGATTGAGAGAGGAAGAGTTCTGAGAGTTGGTTCATTTTCTTTTTTACTTTAAGCGTGGTTTAAAAATTTTTTTAATTCCATTTTAAGTGACTGTTGGTTTTCCAGTAGATATTAATATTGGCTATTAAAGTTGATTCTTTTTTACCATTTCCAACTTATTCCCCTTCGGAAATCCAACAGACAAGTGGTTGGAATTAATTAGGTTATTATACCCTTTTTTATTATTTAGTTTTTATTATTTTTTATTTTAATCCTTTTTAATTTATTTTAGTTTATATATTTAAGTTAGTATTAAAGTATTAGTTAGCTAGTAAGTGATCTGGTGGATGGGAGTGGCTTTTAGATCTTTAGTGTAGTGGGTTCGATACTCCTAGGTGTAGTTTTTCTTTCTTTTATATTTATGCTTTATTATTCATATTTCTTTTTTTATTTATTGTTTAATAATATGATTTGTTTTTTTCTTTTAATTGCATCATGCATTCGAAACCATTTTTTTTTTTTAACTTATAAAAATCATATTTTCTCGATTTAATATCGAGCCCTTTTTCACACCCTTGTAAGTCGATTGCTTTTTAAGCATCGCCGTCAACCTCACATAGCTTACTCTTGGGCTTTCTTACAATGAGCCGGTTCTCTTGCACTTACACTCATACTTTTGCATTATTTGTTGTTTGGGCCCGATTTAATTATTCCAATATTTTGAATCCCCATTTGACAAAATGTACCCCACTCCCCCGATGTGTAATAATCTTGTACTGTTTTATTTCTTTATTGTTTGACTGTGTAGTTAGCTACTAACACAAGAATAAAATCAACAATTTCAAAAATACAAAAAATATGACTCGATCCAACGTCGAGTATTTTCTCAACAAACAAATCAATTCATTTCTCTCTCCATTCTATTCCATTTCTTTCAAAAAAAACTTCATCAAATGCTTGATCCAACGTCAAGCCATTTCTCATAATAAAAACTCAAAAAAAAATATTAATTCATAGTCAAGACTTTTTTCAATAAGATGGAAGTGGAACGTGGTGTATACCGCGCACTCCTGAGACTAGGATTCGAGATGTATATCTCGCCAATCCTAGCTCTCGCCATCATCCAAATTTATCCACTTTGTTTTCTCTCAAACACTCATTCAAATTTCTCAAACGTCCATCAATACTTGATCTAGGTCAAGTCATTTTTACAACAAAACTCAAAACACCTAATTCTTACTTAAACACTTTTTCCATAAAGGTGGAAATGGAACATGGTGTATACCATGCACTCCTGAGGTTAAGATTCGAGACGTATGCCTCGCCAATCTTAACTCTCGCCATCGTCTAAAATTGTCAATGTGGTTTCGTCAAACCTTTTTCTCAATCAAATCTAAGATACTTAAATCTTATTTAAGACTCTTTCAATAAAGGTGGAAATGGAACATGGTGTATACCATGCACTCCTGAGATTAAGATTCGAGATGTATGCCTCGCCAATCTTAACTCTCGCCATCGTCTAAAATTGTCAATGCGGTTTCTTCAAACCCTTTCTCAATCAAATTCCAAAATACTTAATTCCTATCTTAAACTCTTTCAATAAAGATGGAAATGGAACATGGTGTATACCGTGCACTCCTGAGGCTAGGATTCGAGATGTATATCTCGCTCATCCAAGTTCTCGCCATCACTCAAAATACATCCAACCAATCAAACTCTTTCTCGCCGCCGTGCGATTAATCAAAAACCTTTTTCATAAATGAAAGATATATTGTCTTAAGAGATACAAAACAATGTTTCGGCCACGATTGTTGAGTAGAGATAAATGACGCTTTTCCGAATGTAGATTTATAAATCCGTTCGATGTGTGGTATGCGTCCACTCCTCATCTGTTTTGGGTAAAACAATGTTTTCGTCGATTAATACAGTATAGCTTTCGCTAAAAATCGACCAATAAACAAACATTTTTCTACCCAGAACTACGTAAGCCTTGATTTCTCTTTTGAGATACGTAGGAGCAAGATTTGTAAATCTTGTCAGGCCCACTAATAAAAAACTTAGGTTTAGTCCTTCGTTAAAAAATCCAAAAAACTTTATCCCCTCTTCTATTCTTTCTTTCCCACCTAATAAACTGAAAAGCCTAACATTCCAAACTAACATTAACGCACACAACTGACCTAATGGTTCCCGTTGAGTACAACGGACGTGAGGGGTGCTAATACCTTCCCCTTGCGTAATCGACTCCCGAACCCTGATATTGGTTGCGATGACCATATCTTATCCTTTCTTTTGTCTTGGGTTTTATCGATATTTCCCCTTTCCTTTTTAGGAATAAATAAAGTTCGGTGGCGACTCTGTTCAGTCCATCATTGCGAGCGTGCGATTGCGCTTCGCTTTGAAGTCGTATCCCCATTTTTTTCGAGGTGCGACAATTGTACTACTGGGGGAATACTGTTGATTCAAAATTACGATGCTAAACTCCTCAGAGTAACATCTTCAAACTTCCGTCTCGTACGACAGAAATCTTCCTCCAGTATCGCGCTACTGGGGAATACCGTTGACCCAACGTCACAATGCCAAACTCCTCAGAGTATCATCTTCACTGACCGGCAAAACCCATTCTTGGATGGTAACCACGGCTTGGGGTTAACTTATGCTTGCAATGCTGATGTTGATCTTCCAACCAGCGAAACCACATCTCAAACGGTAACCACGGCTTGAGTAGCACCTTCACCCACTGGCGAAACCAAATCTCAAACGGTAACCTCGGCTTGAGACTAGCTGATACTTGCAATGATGATGCATGATGATTTTTAGCGCAATGCTCCATAATTATGGAAATGCTACGCCATTTATTATGCAATATGCTATGATCTCCTAAATGATGCATGCATAAAAGGTATCCCCCTTAAGGGACTCTTCTGGGGAGCTCGAGGCACTCTGCTGAGGAACTTGACAACACTCCGATCTCCCCCCTGCTGGGGAATAGTAATGCTGCTGGGAAAAGGCAACCCTTGTTGGGGATAAATTCCACTGAACCCGATCCGCTTGGGGACCTTGTTGGGGAAAGAACCACCAACGCACTCTGTGGGGAAACAACGGTCTCTGACTTGTCGGGGATATAACAATCCCGACTCTGCTTGGAGAGACCACTACCAATAGATACCTCCGCTGGGGAACGGCAACCTTCGGGCCTGGCTGCTGAGGAAACACCGATTCTCGAATCACGCTAGGGATATAACCATCCCAACCATGCTAGGGAAGACACAGACCTTGAATCTGCTGGGGAATTAGTCATCCCGACTCTGCTTGGGGAGATGAGGAAAGTTTGGTATAGAACACCCGTCGACTCGTCGAACCACGACATTCAACATCCAAATCCTAATGTCAGCTTTCCGATTTTGAGAACTCCCAGACTCGTCTGGCCTCTTCTGATTCATCACCTTGTATTCTCGACTGTTCCGCCCTCTACGAAGAGCGAAATCCTGGGATTCATACAGACTTTTTAATCTTCAGACTTTGAAGAGTCTTCTTGATTAATATCCAGGATCGTCCTCCTTCTTTCGTCGTCCTTTCACCGTTCCTCCATCCATTCGTCCCTGATTGGACTCCACGGGGATTGTTTGTCAAAAGCTTCAACACCACAACCTGCAAGTGAGTGAAAGATATCTAACAGCACCTGCGAAAGAGATCGTTAGATAAAAACGTGCCCCAGGCGTGTCAAGATTCCAACACTTGGGTCACTCAACCTTCCGAATAAGATTTCAAGTTTTTAATCTTATAAGCATGCATTGGAAGGGACCTGTATGTCTTAAAATGCAAAGATTCTTTATCAAAATAACTGGATGTTTTTGCAATCAAAGCGGTAATGAAAACAAAAACAAAATTATTTCACTGAATATGCATTTTATTGGTTAAAAAATGTGGCTCAAATTGAGCAATACAAAGGAAGCAATTCCTGAAAAGAGGTAATTGCGCACAAAAGGAAAAATCTATCCTAATGGCAATGTGAAACCCGTGATCTCATCGAGTTCCAACTCGGTTACACCCCGTATGTCCTCAGACCCTCCTTGCTTTCTGCCTTCTGAACAAGACGTTTCCGACTGCTCCCTACCGGGGATTATCCGTGTCATATCCAAAATAAACGATCATGCCAGACGCAGTTGTTCGTTTCAATCCCTCTTTTGCCTGGACCGCCCTTTCGGGTTTTCAGTCCACCGGGATACCCTTTTTGCCGAAGTCGCCTTTTCAGGTTTTCGACTTGCCGGGTGTACAATTTTTTCATTTTTATCCCTAATTTTTGCCCGAACCTTTTTCATTTTTTTTTCGGTTCGCCGGGATGCCCATTTTTGCCTGAACTATTTCGTTCTTTTCGTCCAGCGGGTCTCTTTATACAAAGTATTTTTTAACTGCGTCCGCATTCACAGGGGATAGAAAATCCTCGCCATCCATGGTCGTTAACAATAAGGCTCCGCTAGAGAAAACCTTCTTGACCACGAATGGACCTTCATAATTGGGTGTCCATTTGCCCCTACGATCGTTTTGAGGAGGAAGGATCCTTTTCAGCACCATATCACCTACGTGATACACACGAGGTCGCACCTTTCGGTCAAAAGCACGCTTCATTCTTTGCTGGTATAACTGTCCATGACAGATGGCCGCCAGCCTCTTTTCCTCAATCAGACTTAATTCCTCATACTGGGTCCTTACCCATTCCGCCTCTTGCAACTTCACGTCCATCAGGACTCTTAAAGAGGGAATTTGAACCTCAACCGGTAGCACGACTTCCATCCCATACACAGCTAGAAAGGCTTTTGCCCCAGTAGATGCACGCACCAAGGTTCGATACCCAGGATACCAGCTTCATACTCAATCACACCGTCGGTGCATTCAAATATTATCCGGGCAACAAAAGGAAGGTGGGATCCCTTTGTCGTAACCAAAGCAGCACTAACTCCTTCACATTAACCCCATCAGACATCAGAATTCGTTCGGATTCGGGGTCAGGCCCCTCCTCCGGGATCGGTTCCTCACAATCTTTCGATTTGAGCACCTCGAGATGTCCTCATCAGGGAACTCAAACTTCCTTGGTTGATAATCCTCCACGGGTTGTTAGGCGAGGTAATCAGACAATACACTCCCCTTCATCGCCTTCTAAGAGGTGTGCTGAATATTATATTCAGGCAAAATCATTTGCCATCTCGCAACCCGTCCGGTCAATGCTGGCTCTTCAAAAGTCTACCTGATCGGATCCATCTCAGAAATCCACAAAGTGGTACAAACCAGCATATACTGTCTCGGTCGGCGAGCAGCCTATGCCAAAGTACAGCAAGTTTTCTCGAGCAGTGAATATATTGTTTCACAGTCGGTAAACTCTTTGCTAAGGTAAATTGCATGCTCTTTTCGACCAGACTCGTCATGCTGCCCCAGTACACACCTCATAGACTCCTCGAGGGCTGTCAAGTACAGAATTGATAGTTGCTCCTTCCACAGGAGGCATCAGAATCAGAGGTTCCTGCAACTTATTCTTTTATGTTTTTTTTTCAATGCCCCTTGGCAATCATTATTTCACCTGACCGTTTGATCTTTTTTTTTCAACAGCTTGAGTATGGGTTCACACGTGGCTGTTAGATGAGATGTGAACCATGACCTGTAGTTCAATCTACCTAATAGACCACGAACCTCTTTTTCTGTTCTCGGTTCAGGCATTTCTTGTTTTTCTTTCTTTTTTTTTCTTCTTTTTTTTTTTTAAACAGGATCAACCTCGATTCCTCTCTTACAATGAACCCCAACATCTTACCGGACCGCACTCTGAAAGTGCACTTATTTGAATTCAACCTCAGTTTGAATTGTCTCAACCGGTCGCTCAGCTTGGCCAGATCTACCAGATGCCCCTCTTCTGTTTGGGACTTTGCTATCATGTCATCAACATAGCATTCAATTTCATGATGAATCATATCATGAAACAAAATGACCATAGCTCTCTGATAAGTAGCACCGACGTTCTTGAGACCGAATGGCATCACCTTCGCTCTTGACACTCGCCTCCAGGGCGGAACCAACTTTCACTTCCTCTCCGACCTCGGTGGTACCTGGATTAACAATCCCAACTTGCTCTTCATGCGGCTGAATCCCTTTCTCCTCTTGTTTCAATAACCTGGTTAATTCCAGCAAATCACAATCTTCTTCGCCTTCTTCTTCGGCATGATAGATCGGATTGTCGAAGTCATATGAGGGTGTAACAGGATTGTTATCAATGAGATCCGGAGAATTATTTTTCGAAGTTGGAACGAGACAAAACACAAGGAAAGAAAATGAAAACAAACATTGCCATTTTTATTTGTTTTTTAAACTGCAAAAATAAATGAAAAACAGGGAACACCGCTTTTAACTACAAAAACATCCATTCATTAATGATGCAAAATGTTGCAAAATGAAACATGAGGTGGCCCTTACAATGGACCATTACGCTTCGGGCAAAACGTATGGCTTCCATGCAAATAAAACTGAAAACAGAAACATTACTCTTCAGGATGAGTGACAGTGATGATCTTTGAGGCCTTCCAGCTCCCTGGTACGCACGATTTTATCCACGACTCCAGCTCGCGGTCACTGTCAATCTCTTCACCCACTGTATAGGCGTGACCTGGATCCAGCACTCCGGCACTGACAAATGTGAACGGTGGACGACGTCCTCTGTTTTGTCTAGACGACCCTTGATCCGGCTGATAGCCAACTCCGAACATATCCGCCTTCACCATAATGTCTATGATCTTTCCCCAGCCTGGGATCCCTCCATTTCTCACCACTTCCACGGCCTGTTTGTAAGAAGAAATGGACGATTTTCTCTCTTTCTCAGCAATAATGGAATTCTCCACCTTGACGGTTTCAACTGCCTGACATGGTGTTTCAAATTTTTCACCATCCATTTCCACCTCCATCATTCTCTGAGTCGTTCCCCTCATCATTACACACCCGTTTGTGGCGACAGCCGCACAACAATTATCACAACCAGGGAAATCTCCATTCTTCATCAGAGGTCTTTGAACCACAGACATTGGAATTTTTAACTGATCCTCCTCAGTCACCTTTATCCCTCTCTTGTCCTTCAACATCATTTTCACTTTTACAGGACCATGCCTTGATATGGGGTTAGTGTTGACATCTGTCGTCGGTGCAAAATTGATGGCTTTAGAATCCACCAAATCTTGAACGACATGCTTAAAAGCCTTACACCCCTCAATGTGATGTCCGGGTGCCCCAGCATGGAACTCGCAACTGATGTTCTCATCATAACTTGCAAGCCTCTGATCCGGTCTCACTGGAATCAATGTCCTCGGCTGAACCAACCCAAGCTCCTCCAACCTCTTAAACAGAAAGGCATAAGTCATGGGTAGCCTATCGAACTGACGATCCGTCATCCTCCTTCTCACCTGGTCCCCAGCTCTTTGTGTTCTCTGTTGAGGTGACTGTTGCCGCTGGGGTGCAGGTGAATTACCAACAGGAATGGTTACAGTGGCAGCATAAGGGTGGTAACGATCCTTACCGCGTTCTTTTTTTGCCTGCACACCACCTGATTCAACCTCCACCCTGAGTTGACCACTGCCAGGGGGTTTCTTTACTACGGATGACGGAGCCTTTCCCTGAGTTTTCTCCGTTCTCAGCCAGTTTTCAATCCTCTCCACCTTCTCGGAGATTGCCTTCTGCCCCAAGGCGAGCCCTCGTACAACATTGGACAACTCCCTTATCATCTCTTTCAGTTCGAGAATATCGGCGTTGGGCGGATTCATCATTCCTGTGTCAATCAAATAGGTTAGAAACTGACACCTGCAAAACAGAAGACAAGTTATTATGGTTCATGCATGAATGCAATGTCTATCCATATGAGGAACGTTCTGTCTTTCGATCCTGGTTTCATCGAGACAGATAATAATCCGATGACAATATTCTGACATCACATCTGTTGATTTTGCCATACAGATCAGAGATATATGATTTAGCAAAGTACCACCCAACCATGTGTGTGCTGTGTGAGTACATACAGGAAAGCAAATAAAGCTTGAAGACCGATCACTGAATGAAAATAACCATTACATATCAAAAGTGCACTACACGTGCAAGAGTCATACATCAAGTTGATACGAGTCAAATACAATCCTCCAGAATCAAAAGGAAATACAAGCAAGTGAATTTCGTCAACAGGCCTGACGGTAATCCACACAAATGAAAAAGGTCTAGCCTGACGAAGGTCCCACAGAAGGCCCGACATCATCAACCATCTTCGCAAACTCTGCAGCGAACCTGAGCTCAGTGTTCTCCTGCTGCAATCTCCCCACCTCCTTCTGGTGAATCTTCATCCGTCTGAAGTAATGATTTCTCTCAGCAATGTAATGATCTCTTTCAGCAACGATCTTCACGTTCTCCGCTTCCTTGGTCTTCAACTTTGCTTCCCACTCGGCGACGAGGATTCTGACTCTATCTTCCCTCTGATCTCTCACAAGGATTTGCCTCTTCTTCTCATCTTCAATGACCTTCGAAGCTCTGGATAACCTCTCCTTGGTGATGTCATGCTCCCTTGTGGACGACTCTAAAGCTTGGCTAACCTTGCCATAATAAGCGGTATCCATCTCAAAGCGCTTTACTTCCAAGGCATGTCGCTTATCCTGATCTTCCATCCTCACTCTGATCTCTTGATTAGCCATCTGAACCCGAGCAACACTCATCTCTAATTCAGTCTTCTCCGCCTGCAGCTGATCTCTGGATTTCTTCATCTCGAGGAACTCTTCCATACTGACAGAAGAACGCGGCCCCTCAATCATAGAACACCAAGGATCACCTCCAGGAAATGGTAGATGGGTGAGCTCAATCCTCTTCCTAAGCCAATCATCAAATGGAGGAAAAGACCTGCTGTTAACCTTGCCAAAAGGAACCTTGCCTTTTCTCTTAATGTTGCGCCATGCCCCAGACACTTGCCTCAACCGTGTCAGATTACCCTCAGTCGGGAAATAAAAAGACTCCTGAATCTCGCGCTCGAGAGGAGGAACCTCCATAGCAAACCCCATCTGTCTCCTAAGAAGCGTCGGGTTGTGATTAATGCAACCCTGAACTCCTATGAGAGGCACATTGGGAAAACTCCCACAACTGTATATGAAATCTCGTCCAGCCATACCGTTGTGAGTCCAAGCTATGTCCTTGGCTCGCAAACCCATCAACTTGGTCGCCCAATTCACAGTATGGTCATGAAGAACAAAAGCACAGGCACCTCTGGAAGGCAAATACCCCATAAACCATTTGTGCAACAGTTGAGCGCAACATCTGATCAGTCCCCCACGCCGCTTCTCGTTCCGATTATGGACCGAGTAATAAACATCTCCAACCAGAGTAGGAACAGGATTCCTCGGTATAAATAACCTGATGGCATAAATGTCTACAAAGTCCTTCTGATTAGGAAACAGGATGGTCCCATAAATGCTCACAGCAATCAAGGCACAGACAGTCTTCCAATTACCCACAGCAGCTTGTTCCTTGGCCTTAGCCTCCAAGAAACTCAAATGAAAACCGGGTAATTTTCCCTTTTCCTTCAAACCCCCCTTGGTCACCTCCGGGCTCAAATAAAGAGCACGAGAAATCTCAACGATGTCAGGCTCCACCCTAGTGGCACAGAAAGGAATCTGATCTCGGATCTGAATACCCAGGATGCTAGCATAATCTTCCATCAAGGGTCCCAACAAGTAATCCGGGAAGACAAAACATCTCAAGCCCGGGTCATAGAACTGGAGGAGAGTATGAATGGCACTCCTGTCACTGTCTGTGAGCCTGAAGACCAACTTCAGAATACCACCGTATGCCTCACGGAACATCCCCACATGGTCGGGTGTAATCAATGCTATCATATCTCTCAACACATCAATCTCTGGGTTGAAGAAACTGTAGACAACATCGTCCTTCAAACCGGTCCTCATGTCTGGGCAAAGAAATCTCTCAATCAGGATCTCAATCAAAAATGTCCCTGCATATGGATAAACATGTGTTAGATGCAGGTAAATGCAAAATGTTAATGATGCTGATGAATGAATGCAATGCATTGTGCCATCCTCCAAGTCATCTGATCAACTGTTGCACTGAAGCCTGATCTATGAATTGATCACCATCATCTGAAGTACTGATTAACCATAAGTCCAACTCAAGGGTTCCGAAATAAACGGAATTGAAAGGTACATCACCATCATCACCAGACAATCTCTGAGCAGATAACCATAACAACCTCTGAATCGGCCCGGGGAATCCTGAAATAAACGGATCCCCACTGATAAATAATACGGACAGCACTCCGGCGTCTCGGAAATAAATGTCCATAAATCCGACTTATAAATAGGACTCTGATCAACGGAACCATTAGTCACCATCAAAGTCACCATCAGAACATGCATCTGTAAGAATCAACCCTCCCCTCACAGGTGAATTCTAATCAGGTCATCCTAAGGCGGATAATGGTCTCGACAATCGGGCAAAGATACTCAACGGGTTTGCCCTTTCGGGTGTGCCGTTGTAACTCTCTTAGGATCATCTAAACCAAAGATCCGGGAAAGATCGGTCACCGAAGTCAATAGCTCAAACGAGGTGACTCAACCAAAGTGGATACCCCACAAAGGAAAAGCTCTCTCAGATGAACCTCGTCCGGCTTGTGGTATGTCACGTTGCAACAATATGCTGATAAAGCAAATGAGGAACGTGAGACCACACTAATCCTAGATGTATACTCGGGCCTGGGTTTTAGCCCCACTCAGAACACCCACCCCAAATCATAGGAACCACCTGTACAGGAGACAGCACAATGATAGTATGATGCATGCAAACATTTATGCAAATATATACACAACAGAATAATAATAAATGCAATAAATAGAGCAACACAAGCAACCTAAACTATCCTAGAAAGCTAGGAGAGACTCGCTTAGAGAAGATGGACCAGCAATAGGTCAACTTCTAATCCCCAGCAGAGTCGCCAGCTGTCGCATCCGCGAAAAACAACCAGCGGGCTAAAACAAAAACAAACAGAGCCGCCACCGTGCGTTATTTATCCCAACAGAGGGAAAGGAAACGCTCGAAGTAAACCTGGAAAAGACATGGTCTCGCGACCAAAGAGAGATGGGATCGGGAGTCGGTTACGCAAGGGGAAGGTATTAGCACCCCTACGCATCCGTCGTACTCGACGGGATCCACGCTCAGAAAGACAGGATAAGGTTGCTAAAATTGCTCACAAACAATGCACACACACACCGGAAACAACACAGGTGGGAGAAGAGAGGAAAGGGCTCGCTAGGATATCGCACCCTATGCCTACGTATCTCATCTGGAATGAGAATCAGAGCTACCGTAGTTCGGCTCACGCACGCCAAACAAAACACACACAAATAAGCAAACATGGAAACCGAATGCCAATCGCTGGACTTACATCGGACTCCGAACCAACAAACACACACTGGAAACAAACTGCCAATCGCTGGACTTATGTCGGACTCCAAGCACACAACAATAGGATACGGAATGCCAATCGCTGGGCTTACATCCGTCTCCTAACACACACAAGAAGGATAACAAACAACAAGTTACTAAGGAGTCTGGCACTCGGGCCTAGCAACTGTCAAGCAAACACACGCAAAAAAAAGGGTGAACACACAGACTAACAGGGAGTCGGGAACTCGAGCCTGATAGCTGCCAAGCACAACACACTAAAAAAAAAGAAAAGGGTGCCCGGAGAGATCTCGTACGACCTCCTGCCTACGTACCTCATCTGGTATGAGGATCAGGGCAATGTAGTTCGGATGAACAGGGGAGAAACTTTCTCCTAACCAGAGACTGGGAAATGACAAACTAGAAGGGAGACTGACTCGAGCCTAATAGTTATCATGTATTCCACAATGGTCCTAGGTTGAGTTTTCTATCTAACTTGCACAGGCAGCAAGCTATCCTAAACAGGCAAAGCAAAGCATACAAGCAAAACAAAGCAAACATACACACAATTAGCACACACTATATACAAGCAAAGTGGGCTCACACATGGCTAGGCTTTAGTCGAGGGGTCATGTCGACCTCGACAAACAAGCCACTGTATCAGGGTGATGTTAGCTCTTAACCCTAACATTGAGAGTTAGGGTGAAGCAGATGAAATGGGAAGTGAGGGTAAGACCTCACAGCTCTTATCCCTGGCCAGGGAGAGCTTCAGACAAATGAAAGTGTGGGTTCAGAAAGTGGGAACCCTTCTACACTTATGACTGACTCAACAGAGATCTTGGGTTAATATCCACAATGCATCAACACCAGTTGTGTGAGCAAAGGGATGACTCAACTGAATAGCAGGAGATGGATTGCACATCTCTTTTATCTACCAATTGCCTTATCAAAGGTCTTTTCCTGCTTGGCACAAAGATAAACAATCACAAGCATTGCCTCTTAAGGAGGACTTCAGATAGGTGTCTGCCCAAGTAACAGGACAGGTCTTCCAGACTACATGAAGTCAGTGAGTTATACCTCAATTGGTTAAGCAACCAAGCAACAGCAAAAGCAAGTTCAAAAGAACTATAGCAACTAATGTACCTGAAAACAACCTAACTCAGTCAGTATACAACTCAAAAAGTCAAACAGACAAACTAATGGTCAACAGTTAACTGTACACAAGCAAACAGACAAGCAAGTTATGCATCAAGATGCAAGGCACAACCTCAACTCAAAGGAGCTAATCCACCTACAAAACAACTCAATGTTAATCAACATCAATCAAATATCAATCCAAATAAGCAAATGAATCAAACTCCTCAAGGCCATATGCTTCTTGTCCTGAAAACAAAGCCCAAACATGAGAAGCAAACCACTAGGACAAGGCCTAGGGTCAAAGAGGGAGAAATAATTCAAAACAGAACATGGAAATTGGAATAAATCAATTTCAATCAAATTAGAACATCATCCAATTGGTCCCATGTCAATATCATCAACCAATTTCATTTCACAAAGCATCTAAGGCAAGGCATGCAAGTTGAAAGCTCATTGAAGCAAACAGAATGAACCAATCCACATCAACTCCAAAATGACTCAATAAATTCCAAGAAAAATCATGGCTAAACAGCACTCATAAAATGATCATCATACCAAAAATCAAGGCATTTGGACAAGTGGAAACATGGCAAATAAATTCCATAAGGCAAGGTATACACAAACAAGCTCAAATGAGGCACAATTTCATACATCAACTTCACACAAGCCTAAAACAGAATCTAAACATGATAAATGCATCCAAACAAAGCCACAATAAACTTCAAAGTGTCTAGAATCAATGTGCAAAATTTCAAGTTCATATGATAAACATCCAGCATTTCACAAATCATCTAAGTTCATGACTCATCAAAAGGTGCACAAATGACAAGCCAGCAAAGAAAATCCCAAACAAATCAAAAATGCATCTAAAATTCTACAAAAATTCATGATCAATCCTAACATCCATAAGTAGCATCATGCAAAAATTCACATCATTTGGCATTGGATTGGCATGGCAAAGAAATTCCACAAGTCAAGCAAGCAATGGTGTGACACACATTGTCACACCTAAATTAAACAGATCATAACTCATCAACCAGAAATGAGAAAAACGCAAACTCTATACCAAAATGTCCATTAAAGTGTCTATTTTAAGCATGCAAAATTTCACAATCATTGGATCAAAACTCATCATTTCATAATCAAAATGGAAAAGGAGGTACAAGATAACACATGTATGAACATTCCCTAAGCAAAATAAAAATCCATGCGTGCACAATTTCTGGAAAAATCACCATAAAATACCAGACATCATGAGGAACATCATGCAAAAAATCCCAGGCCAATTGGATCAATATTCAATGAGTTATGATTTTTTGAGATGAATGAAAAATAAAAAAAAACACGAAACCATGGTACATGAATGGCATGGAACATATGACATAAAATGCAAAAGGACCAAATGGAAATGCCTCCGCCTGGAATCGAAGTGAAGGCGATTTTGAATTGAGGCGCCAGGTTAAACGCCGCGTTTCATTTAATTGAAACGCTGGCCGATCAGAAGCCGACACCTGGACCAACGCATGAAGAAGAACACACAAACGCATGCAAAGTACGCGGTGAGAGGATCAAACACGGTTTCTGGACAGAAACCTTAACATTCATGCAATGTTCTTCGTGTTCATCAACATCAAGATCCAACATGCACAGAAATTTATCATACGCATACCATTGGAATCGTCCTTCAACATACATCATCACGCCATAGCTAATTCGATCTAATTCGTCCTAGGTTCAAAGATTCGAAGCAAAACATTTTCATGCACCAATCTTAGATCTAACATAACTTCCTCATTTCTTGATGAAATTCGATGATTCAAAGCTCAATGTACTCTACATCCAAAGATCTACCAAAAGCACCTAATTATTTCATGAATTAGAACATTCGAAAACTGACCTTCAATGATGTACAGAAGTGGAATCGGTTGTTTCAGGCTTGGTAAGGTCAAAACAGGTGCTCTCCAATGCTCATGTGAATGAATGGATGAAGATTCAATGCTCAATTGTGCTTGATACAGCTCAAATCCTCAGATGCCATTGATGAATGCTTGCTTCAACAGTCCTCAATTTGCACGACAGTTCATGGATCTTGCTTCCAAAGTCTTCAATTAAACTTGTGAATCAATGATGGATCAAGAACAAGGCACGGTTCGTGAAGAAAATTGCAGAAAAGTTGAGAGGGAAAAAATGTGAAGTTTTTGGATCTAGATCTAGATTTCAGAATTCTGTTATGCTAATGAAGAAAACAGTTATGATTAGGTTTATATATGGTTTGTTAATGATGCACACTAATCATTATTAAGCAAATGCAATGGTATTAATGAAATGAAGGTGTTATGCCAAATTGTCCAATTCACCTCTATACATACAATGACCAATGGAACAGTGCATATTCTGGTTTGAAATCCACATGAAATGGTATTTGGAGGCAAAAGTAATTGTTAGAAAGTGAAAACAAAGCATATTTTTCAAATTGCCATTTTCCCTCCAAAATTCAAATGGAAATTCAAATATTTTTGTGATCAAAATGCATGGCCTATGATGCTTGAATTGGATAGTACATGACAAAACAAGAATGTTGCAAAAAATCCCACTCCATTTGGCCTTTTGGTTCAAAAGTTATGCCCTTGTAAAGTTCAAATTTGCTTGACCAAGATTTGACCATATCTTGCCAACCACACATGATAAATTCATGTTCTTGGACTTTTTGAAAAGGTGAGAGCAAAATCTTAAACTTTCATGTTGGACAAAATTTCATTGGAAGCTTGCTTGATGATGTAAACTTGAGGAGAAGACCTTTCCATTTTTGGCAATTTTGAATTACAAGTCACTTTCTATTTTTGGAAAGTTTTGTCCCGACTTTATTTTCTTCAATGTTGATGTTTGAAATGTCAAATGAGACTTGTTTGACCATGAATGAAGTGTTTCTAACCCTCTCCACTTCCAAATCCGTCAGTTGACTTGTGGTTGACTTTTGTTGACTGATGAATGACTTGGCCATGCACAGATGAATTTGAGCCTCAATCTTCTGATGAAATGGCTCAAACATGAAACCCTAGCTTTCACAAGCTCCTTAAAACCATAGAATGATCCTTATCTCAATGAAGACCTCATCTCCTTGACAAGCCCTGATTGGCATAATTCAGATGATTAGGGTTGACCAGAGGTCAAAACCCTAATCCCAAGGAACATGATCAAGCATAATGAACCTCTTGGTGATGATAAGACCATGATGATGATGATGTACCATTTCAACCAAGATAATATCCAACCTCCTTAAGGCACCAAGAAACCCTAATTTGAAGCACAAACCCTCAAATGATTAGTGATCAACTCATGAAAACCCTCAGGCTTGAATCTTTTAACCTCTTTATCTTCTGATCAAGACTTGGGAGGATGACTTGCTCAATGTTGCCACATGATATGCAAAGATGCAATGCCTAATGTCCTAGAAAATGAAATGCAATATGCTAAGCTAGTCCCAAGAGAGGAGGGCAAATTTTGAGGTGTTATAGGGGGTACAGGCCCTATACAAGGTATGCAAAGCAGAATGTGCTTGGGCCCTAGGTGTTAGGCCAATGAAAATTCAATGCAGATTGGGGGTGCAGAACTAGATTTAGCGTGATGGTCAGGAATTGGTTCAGGGGCCAATGTGACAAGGCCCATCAGAAGCTTAGTCAATAAAATAATGGAAATCCACACATGGTACAATGAGTCAGCAGTGGAATCAATTGGCATAAGGGAAATTGACATGACAAGATTGAATTTAAAATTTCAATTAAAATGAGCGCGCCAGTTTACACATTCGTCATCTCAAGGACGTTCAACATAAGACCACCGTGCCAGAAATCGCTTCCGGCGACGGTGGCCACCAAAATGCAAATTGAACCCCTAATCGGATTCGTCTCCCTTTCCTCATTATGAATATGCTAACCATTTCTCTAGATTCCGAGTCTAAATCAAAAACCACAACCAAATCTCCAAGAACCCTAACATTCAATTCATCAGTTAAACCCTATCCACGAGGATTCAAAGCCTCGGGGGTTAGGGATTTCAACCTCATCTCCTAGTTCTACATCACCGTAACAAGAATTAAAGAAGTCGGTGAAAGAACACAAGAACTCACCGGTGGAGCAAACGCAAAAGTCACCGGAATTCTAGGTAGGTCCTCTGAATCTTTCTGTTTCAACCATTGAATCTTCTTCTTCGTCATTTCTTTTGACAACTTCCTAATTTGCGTGTCTGAATCGTGGATTCGAGAGAGAAAAAGATAATAGTGGATGAGGTTTATCTCTACTCTTATGAAGCTTCAAGGTGAAGCTTTAATGAGTATGTCGAAGGAGTTCTAGGTGAGGGATCGATGAGGGAACGTGAGAGAGAATCAAGCTTGAAAATATGAGAGTGATGAAAAATTGATTTATGAATCTGAGATTGAGGAGTGATCGAGACTTATAGAGTTGGGATCTCATATTCAGTTAGGAAATGAAATGCAAATATAGCTGAAATGTCATTTAGTTAGTTAGAAATTAGAAAGCTATTAGAGTCAAATTGAAATGAAATTCGAAATGAAATGCAAATGTTAGTTATTAAATGCAAAATTCTGTTAGTGTGGAATGTGTAACACCCCGATAAAATAAGATAATTATTTAAATTGAGTTAATAATATATTTATTAATTTAATTAAATAATTGGAATTATTATTATTATTGGAATAATAATTATTGGAATATTATTGGGATTATTATTATTGGATTATTTTTATTGTTATTATTGGAATAAAAGTAGAAATCAGTAAAAAGGTTCCATTTGGTAAAAAGAGTTATTTTCACGTGAAAAGGGAAAAGAGGCAGAAAAGGGAAAAAGGGCAAAGAGCCAGAGGACGAAGGTTGAAGGAAGGAAAAGCTTGGAGCTCAGAGATTGCCGGATTTACTCAGGTAAGGGGGGTTTATCATCGATTAATGGGTATTATGGGATAATATGTGATGGGTAGTGAGAAACCATTGATTTGCCTCTGATTGAATGATGTATGATGAATTTGTGAACTTTTGGGATGAACGAAATTGGGATTAAAATTGAAGAAATTCGTAGGAATTAGAGGTAGAAAGGTTAGAAATTTGTGAAATCCAAAGTGTATGATTCGTGTTAGACGAGATGAATGAATTGTGTGTAAAATTTGGACTGTGGAAGGTTGAATTGGATAGATCTCGTAGCAGGAGAAGCCATTGCAGATCTGGAAATTCTGGTTTCTGGCCATACGCGTATGGCACTAGGCAATACGCGTATGATATGGCTGGTACGCGTATGGATGAGGCCTTACGCGTATGAGTGAAAGAGATGAGGTTTTGAACGTGAAATTGTCTCTGTTGGTACGCGTATGAGAATGTGGTACGCGTAGCATACGCGTATGGGCGTGGGCAATACGCGTATGGATTTGGTCAGGAATGGGCAATACGCGTATGGGCATAGGCAATACGCGTATGGGCAGACTTGTGGTTTCCCTGAACTGTTGTGGTGCAGTTTTTGGTTGTTTAGGCTGAGTGCTGTAACTTAGCTGATGTATGACGTAGTGGGGATTATTTCCCGTTGTTTTGAGTGGTATAGGTATTAGTAGAGTGTGCTAATACTGTGTTTGATTATGCGGCATGATATGATATGCTTTTGTGATAAAATGTGTTGATGATGTTGATGGTATGCATGATGCTGTGAATGTATCAGTTATGTATGCATTGTGAATAGACTGTTTTATGGCTTAGAGTGTGAGCATATGTCTATTCCTGAGTTGTTGTTATTGTTGCATTGCTAGATGATTAGCATGCATATTGTGGCCCATTTGGGGTGGTAGCTAATTCCCATGGTGAGGAATTAGTGAGTAAATCATTTTGATTGTTGTTGATGTTTGCATGCTAGGTGATTAGCGTGCATAGCATGGCCCATTTGGGGTGGTAGCTAATTCCCATGGTGAGGAATTAGTGAGTGAGTCACTATGTCTCAAATGAGTGGGACTAGTGAGCTTGGTAGCCGTGCCTGGATTTGGACGGTGAGGTTGAATTATATGTTCACAAATAGTCGGTACCGCATGCATGGAGTCTCATTGCATAATATATGTATGGCGTATAATATGAATGGATGTATTCCAATATTATACGTGTGTTTGTGTTGTTATGGAGTATGATTTGAGATTATACTTGTGTTTTATGTTGGTGTTGAGCATGAGATTGAGCTGATGTGCTGTTACTGATTGTATGTTGCGATTAGGGTGATTAATGTGTTGAATTGCTTAACATGACATTATATTCTATAATGCTTATTATATTGATTGAGGAACTCACCCTTACAACTATTTTACAGGTAACGAGAAATGAGTTGAGTAGAAGCGAATGCTTGGAGTCTAGTGTAGTCTCCTTAGTGGGTCGTGCTCTGATAGATGTAACATCGGGATGGGTTGTCTTAACTTGTTTTAAATGTTTTATTGTTGGTTGAGAACCATTTTACATGTAATGTTTTACATGATTGATGAAATTTATATCCGCTGTGTTTTATGCAAATGTCTATGTTTTGAATTAATAAAAGAGCATGACCGTTATATTGTAGAATGGTGTGGAATATTGTGTGACACCCTTAAATGGCATAATTACTCTGATATTGTATTTTGATATTTAATTTAAATTATTGGGGTATTTTAGAAGGGTGTTACATTAGTGGTATCAGAGCATAGTCGGTCGAGTCGGGTCGTAATTATTCTGTTTCCCCTGTACGGGATAGGTGTTGTGTAACCCTATCAGTACTTATTGTTTTAGTTGTTGGGTTTTCAGAATAGAGATGGCTGGAAGAGGTAGAGATGATGCTGCAATTGCTGAGGCTCTGGGTATGCTAGCTGGAGTACTTGGAGGAAATCCGAATGTTGTGGGAATGGGAACTGCTCGTCAACTGAGTGAGTTCCAGAAGAACAATCCTCCAATGTTCAAGGGAGCATACGATCCAGATGGCGCTCAGAAGTGGTTGAAGGAAATCGAGAGGATCTTCCGAGTGACGGAGTGTGCCGACAACCAGAAGGTCAGGTTCGGTACGCATATGTTGTCAGAGGAAGCTGATGATTGGTGGGTTGCTACCCGCACTGAGTTGGAATCTGCTGGAAATGCTGAGATCACTTGGGCTGTGTTCAGAGAGAGATTTCTGAGGAAGTACTTTCCAGAGGATGTTAGAGGAAAGAAAGAGATAGAGTTCTTGGAATTGAAACAGGGTAACAGGTCTGTTACTGAGTATGCTGCTAAGTTCACAGAGCTGTCAAAGTATTATACTCCCTATAACGAGGCCACTGGAGAATTTTCAAAGTGTGTGAAGTTTGAGAATGGGTTACGTCCCGAAATCAAGCAGGCTATTGGATATCAGCGGATCAGAGTGTTTTCTGATTTGGTTGACTGTTGCAGGATTTTTGAACAGGATTCCAAGGCTAGAGCAGAGAGCTATCAGCAAAGGGTTGATAGGAAAGGCAAGAATCAGAATGATCGTGGAAAACCGTATGCAGCTGGCAAAGGTTTTCAGAAGCAGAGTGGGATGAAGAGGCCTAGTGGGGGAGACTCTAGTGCCCCTGCTAAGTGTTGCAGATGTGGTCAGGCTGGACATCGTATCCATGAGTGTACCAGTAATGAGAAGAAGTGTTTCAAGTGTGGAAAAGGTGGTCACTTGGCTGCAGACTGCCGGTTGAAGACTGTGACTTGTTTCAACTGCGGAGAGTTGGGTCATATTAGCCCACAGTGTCCTAAGCCGAAGAAGGAGAATCAGTCGGGAGGCAAGGTCTTTGCTTTATCGGGTTCTGAGACTTCTGCAGATGATCGTTTGATCCGAGGTACGTGTTATATTAATGGCTTTCCTCTTGTAGCTATTATTGACACAGGTGCTACTCATTCCTTTATATCTTTGGATTGTGCTGTGAAACTTAAGTTAGAGATATCTGAGATGCTGGGTAGTATGGTGATTGATACTCCTGCGAAGGGTTCAGTGACTACTACTTCAGTTTGTTTGAATTGTCCTTTGAGTATTTTTGGTAGAGACTTTGGAATGGACCTTGTGTGTCTTCCACTAGTACAGATTGATGTTATTCTGGGTATGAACTGGTTGGTGTGTAACCGAGTTTCTATCAACTGTTTTGATAAGACTGTGATCTTTCCTGAGATTGAGGAAGGAAAGAGTTTGTTTCTATCTGCAAGGCAGGTGAATGAGGAAGTAGCAGATGGGGCAGAGTTGTTTATGCTGTTAGCGACTTTGGAAGCTAAAGATAAACTGGTGATTGGTAATCTAGCCGTGGTGTGTGACTTTCCTGATGTGTTTCCTGAAGAAGTGAATGAATTACCGCCAGAGCGTGAAGTTGAGTTCTCGATCGATTTGGTACCTGGTACTAGGCCGATATCGATGGCTCTGTACCGTATGTCTGCTGTTGAGTTAACTGAATTGAAGAGTCAGTTGGAAGATCTGTTGGATAAGAAATTTATTCGTCCGAGTGTGTCACCGTGGGGTGCACCAGTGTTATTGGTTAAGAAGAAAGAAGGTACTATGAGGTTGTGTGTGGACTACAGGCAATTGAATAAAGTGACTATCAAGAATCGGTATCCTTTGCCGAGGATTGATGATTTGATGGATCAATTGGTTGGTGCGAGTGTGTTCAGCAAGATAGATTTGAGATCTGGGTATCATCAGATACGTGTGAAAACTGAGGATATTCAGAAGACTGCTTTCAGAACAAGGTATGGACATTATGAGTATTCTGTAATGCCTTTTGGCGTGACTAATGCGCCTGGAGTATTTATGGAATACATGAATAGGATTTTCCATCCGTATCTAGACCAGTTTTTTGTGGTGTTTATTGACGATATTTTAGTGTATTCGAAATCTGAAGAAGAGCATGCTGAGCATTTGAGAATGGTTTTAAGAGTTCTACGAGAAAAGAAGTTATTTGCTAAACTGTCTAAGTGTGAATTTTGGTTAGAGGAGGTTAGTTTTCTTGGTCATGTAATTTCAAGAGGTGGTGTTGCTGTTGATCCTTCTAAGATAGAAGCGGTATCTAAGTGGGAAGCTCCGAAGTCAGTTTCTGAGATAAGGAGTTTTCTTGGACTTGCAGGTTATTATAGGAAGTTCATTGAGGGATTTTCTAAGTTGGCGTTACCGTTGACGATGTTGACTAGAAAGGGGCAAGCGTTTGTTTGGGACTCAAAGTGTGAGGAAGGTTTCCAAGAGCTAAAGAGAAGGTTGACTACTGCTCCTATTCTGATATTACCGAGTTCGTCGGAAGCATTTGAGGTTTACTGTGATGCTTCATTGTTGGGTTTGGGTGGTGTGTTGATGCAGAATAAGCAGGTTATAGCCTATGCTTCGAGACAGCTGAGGGTTCATGAGAGGAACTATCCGACACACGATTTAGAGTTGGCAGCTGTGGTTTTTGTTCTGAAGTTGTGGAGGCATTACTTGTACGGGTCAAGATTTGAGGTTTTCAGTGACCATAAAAGTTTAAAGTATTTGTTTGATCAGAAAGAGCTGAATATGAGACAGAGGAGATGGTTAGAGTTTCTGAAGGATTATGATTTTGGTTTGAATTACCATCCGGGTAAAGCAAACGTAGTGGCGGATGCATTGAGTCGGAAATCATTGCATATGTCTATGTTAATGGTTAAGGAATTAGATTTGATTGAGCAGTTTAGAGACTTGAGTTTGGTGTGTGAGAGTACTCACAATAGTGTTAAATTGGGAATGTTGAAGTTAACGAGTAATATTTTGGATGAGATTAGAGAGGGTCAGAAATCCGATATGCTTTTGGTTGATAAGTTGACTTTAGTGAATCAAGGTCAAGGTGGTGAATTCAGAGTTGATGAGAGTGGTGTTTTGAAATTTGGCAATCGGGTATGTATTCCGGATGTTACCGAACTTAAGAAGAGTATCCTGGAGGAAGGACATCGTAGTGGCCTGAGTATTCATCCTGGAGCTACGAAGATGTATCATGATTTGAAAAAGTTATTTTGGTGGCCGGGAATGAAAAGAGAAATTGCTAGTTTTGTTTATTCTTGTTTGACTTGTCAGAAGTCAAAGATTGAGCATCAGAAGCCGTCTGGGCTAATGCAACCGTTGGCTATTCCAGAGTGGAAGTGGGATAGTATCAGTATGGATTTTGTGTCTGGTTTGCCGAGGACAAATAAGAATTTTGAAGCTATTTGGGTGATTGTTGACAGATTGACGAAATCGGCTCATTTCATTCCGATCAGAATGGATTATCCGTTAGAGAGATTGGCCGAGTTGTATATTGAGAAGATTGTAAGTTTGCATGGCATTCCGTCTAGTATTGTTTCGGACAGAGATCCTAGATTTACATCGAAGTTCTGGGAAGGTTTGCAGAGGGCTTTGGGAACTAAGTTGAGATTGAGTTCTGCATATCATCCGCAGACTGATGGTCAGACTGAGAGGACGATTCAGTCGCTAGAGGATCTTTTGAGGGCTTGTGTTTTGGAAAAGGGAGGTGCTTGGGATTGTTATTTGCCTTTGATTGAGTTTACCTACAACAATAGTTTTCATTCGAGCATTGGTATGGCACCGTTTGAAGCTTTGTATGGTAGGAGATGTCGGACACCTTTATGTTGGTATGAGTCCGGTGAGAGTGTTGTGGTTGGACCTGAAATTGTTCAACAAACTACGGAAAAGATTAAGATGATTTAGGAGAAGATGAGAATTGCTCAGAGTCGTCAGAAGAGTTATCATGACAAGAGGAGGAAGTCACTTGAGTTCCAAGAGGGAGATCATGTGTTTCTTCGTGTTACTCCGATAACTGGAGTTGGTCGAGCCTTGAAGTCGAAGAAGTTGACACCTCGATTTATTGGTCCTTATCAGATTTTGGAGAGGATAGGGGAGGTAGCCTATCGTATCGCTTTACCGCCGTCACTTGCGAATTTGCATGAGGTTTTTCATGTATCTCAGTTGAGGAGGTACATTCATGATCCGTCGCATGTAGTCCAAGTAGATGATGTCCAGGTGAGAGATAACCTGACTGTTGAAACATCACCTATGAGGGTCGAGGATCGAGAGTTGAAGCAGTTGCGGGGTAAAGAGATTGCCTTGGTGAAGGTAGCTTGGGGAGGACCAGCAGGTGGCAATGTGACTTGGGAACTTGAGAGCCAGATGAAGGAGTCTTATCCTGAGTTATTCACTTGAGGTATGTTTTAGAGGACGAAAACTCTTTTAGTGGGGGAGAGTTGTAACACCCCGATAAAATAAGATAATTATTTAAATTGAGTTAATAATATATTTATTAATTTAATTAAATAATTGGAATTATTATTATTATTGGAATAATAATTATTGGAATATTATTGGGATTATTATTATTGGATTATTTTATTGTTATTATTGGAATAAAAGTAGAAATCAGTAAAAAGGTTCCATTTGGTAAAAAGAGTTATTTTCACGTGAAAAGGGAAAAGAGGCAGAAAAGGGAAAAAGGGCAAAGAGCCAGAGGACGAAGGTTGAAGGAAGGAAAAGCTTGGAGCTCAGAGATTGCCGGATTTACTCAGGTAAGGGGGTTTATCATCGATTAATGGGTATTATGGGATAATATGTGATGGGTAGTGAGAAACCATTGATTTGCCTCTGATTGAATGATGTATGATGAATTTGTGAACTTTTGGGATGAACGAAATTGGGATTAAAATTGAAGAAATTCGTAGGAATTAGAGGTAGAAAGGTTAGAAATTTGTGAAATCGAAAGTGTATGATTCGTGTTAGACGAGATGAATGAATTGTGTGTAAAATTTGGACTGTGGAAGGTTGAATTGGATAGATCTCGTAGCAGGAGAAGCCATTGCAGATCTGGAAATTCTGGTTTCTGGCCATACGCGTATGGCACTAGGCAATACGCGTATGATATGGCTGGTACGCGTATGGATGAGGCCTTACGCGTATGAGTGAAAGAGATGAGGTTTTGAACGTGAAATTGTCTCTGTTGGTACGCGTATGAGAATGTGGTACGCGTAGCATACGCGTATGGGCGTGGGCAATACGCGTATGGATTTGGTCAGGAATGGGCAATACGCGTATGGGCATAGGCAATACGCGTATGGGCAGACTTGTGGTTTCCCTGAACTGTTGTGGTGCAGTTTTTGGTTGTTTAGGCTGAGTGCTGTAACTTAGCTGATGTATGACGTAGTGGGGATTATTTCCCGTTGTTTTGAGTGGTATAGGTATTAGTAGAGTGTGCTAATACTGTGTTTGATTATGCGGCATGATATGATATGCTTTTGTGATAAAATGTGTTGATGATGTGTGATGGTATGCATGATGCTGTGAATGTATCAGTTATGTATGCATTGTGAATAGACTGTTTTATGGCTTAGAGTGTGAGCATATGTCTATTCCTGAGTTGTTGTTATTGTTGCATTGCTAGATGATTAGCATGCATATTGTGGCCCATTTGGGGTGGTAGCTAATTCCCATGGTGAGGAATTAGTGAGTAAATCATTTTGATTGTTGTTGATGTTTGCATGCTAGGTGATTAGCGTGCATAGCATGGCCCATTTGGGGTGGTAGCTAATTCCCATGGTGAGGAATTAGTGAGTGAGTCACTATGTCTCAAATGAGTGGGACTAGTGAGCTTGGTAGCCGTGCCTGGATTTGGACGGTGAGGTTGAACTATATGTTCACAAATAGTCGGTACCGCATGCATGGAGTCTCATTGCATAATATATGTATGGCGTATAATATGAATGGATGTATTCCAATATTATACGTGTGTTTGTGTTGTTATGGAGTATGATTTGAGATTATACTTGTGTTTTATGTTGGTGTTGAGCATGAGATTGAGCTGATGTGCTGTTACTGATTGTATGTTGCGATTAGGGTGATTAATGTGTTGAATTGCTTAACATGACATTATATTCTATAATGCTTATTATATTGATTGAGGAACTCACCCTTACAACTATTTTACAGGTAACGAGAAATGAGTTGAGTAGAAGCGAATGCTTGGAGTCTAGTGTAGTCTCCTTAGTGGGTCGTGCTCTGATAGATGTAACATCGGGATGGGTTGTCTTAACTTGTTTTAAATGTTTTATTGTTGGTTGAGAACCATTTTACATGTAATGTTTTACATGATTGATGAAATTTATATCCGCTGTGTTTTATGCAAATGTCTATGTTTTGAATTAATAAAAGAGCATGACCGTTATATTGTAGAATGGTGTGGAATATTGTGTGACACCCTTAAATGGCATAATTACTCTGATATTGTATTTTGATATTTAATTTAAATTATTGGGGTATTTTAGAAGGGTGTTACAAAATGCTCATGAAATTCTGGTATTAGATATAAGATGTTGAAGGTAATGTCACGACACTAATATCTGTTAACATACAATGGATAAAAAATACAAAATGGTAAAGTAAATAACACAAGCAATTGTTAACCCAGTTCGGTGCAACTCACCTACGTATGGGGGCTACCAAGCTAGGAAGGAAATTCACTAAAATAGAATTAGTTCAAAGACTCTCCGTACACTTCAACAAGTTACAGTCTTTCTCACCTAATCTCTACCCGTGCAATTTCTACCTAAACACTCTTAGATATGAGAACCCACTCACTTCCCTGCAATCACACACCAGTGATTTTAAACAACAATCCCTTGTGAAAAGAAAATACTTTTCAATTACACACTCTTGATTTTACTTCACAGTTTCAATCAAGAAGACACACTCTTGATCTTGCTTTACAGCTTTGATCAAGAAGACACACACTCTTGCTTAACAGCTTTAGAGTGACAAATTACAACCACAAATCAGTCCAATTCAATCATCAATGGATGACTTGAATGACCTACAAATCTCACGACTAAACAGACACAAACCCTAGCTCTCTCTCTATATTTCGCTCAGTATTGGTTGTGTGTACAAACAGGTTTTCTAAGTCCTTTTTTATAGAAGCATCCAGCTGGGCTTGGACATCTTAAAAACCCTAAATCTATTTTCCAATCAAATCTTTTTATAACAGCTGGTTAGATCTCCTTGGAAAATAAGTAAATCTGGTTGTAATCCATGATTGAATGCGCCAGCTAATCATATCTTCAATCATACAAAGATTTCCATTAATTGTGCAATCACAAAACATCAAACATTCATACTGAATGTTCTGTGTACAGGATGTCATGACATCGGGTCTGACATCCTGGAAAAATCCTGCATAATCCAATAATTCCTTTTATAACTTCCAGCAGGTACGGCCATATCAGATGTCATGGCCTTGTGTATGTCATCTGAAACAATCCTGCATGAACATGTCTTTCATTTAAGCTCCAACAGGTACATCCAATATCAGAAGCCATGGCATTGTATGTGGCATTCTGAAACAATCCTGCATGCACATGTTCTTGAACTCCAGCAGGTACATAGGATATCTCATGTTAAGACATCACACATAACATCTTGTGAACACTCTTTGTTTTACCAAAATTGCTGCCAACACTTAGAATCAACAAACTCCCCCTTTGGCAAATTTTGGCTAAAACATATATCTGTCATTTTTGTTCACAAGGTAAACTATCAGCAGTTAAACAACTTAATAGTAGTTTAAACAGCAGCAGAAGCAAAACAATTACTAGTTATGGCTACTAGTAATACACACATGCACAAGGGTACTTCTCCTCCCCCTAAATCTGTGCAACAAACAGAATTACTAGTTATGGATGCAACTAGTAAGACACACAAATGCACAAGGGTACTCCTTCTCCCCCTAAATATGTGCACATACCAAACAGTCTTCATGAACATAACAGCTACTGTAACTCCAGCACCTGTACCAGCCAGAATGTCATTCTGACATCTGCTTCAACAACAACACCTGTGCACCATATCAGACATCCTCTTTGACATCTGTAAACATAATAGCATTCTGTTTTAACACCTCCTGTGCACTAATAATAGTTGTCCTTCTGTCCAGCCACATACATATCACAACTTCCACAACAACTTCCATATATCCACTTCTCCCCCTTTTTAGTCAAAATTGACCAAGGTGACCAATCAGACAAAATAAATGTCTATTAGCCTAGCAGAGAGTTTTAGATCAAATGTTATAACATTAAGCATGTTAAAACATAATATTCAGGAAGTACAAACCATCATTATACACAGCTGATAGCTGAGATAATGAACAAATCCAAGGAGCTCTTTAAGAGCCCTAAATATTACATAACAGGCATCAATGAGGACTGCCACAAAATACATATTTTTCAAAAAAACAATAAACCTTCAGCATCCATACAGCAACAGCAGAACAACTTCCACACCTCCCAGACTTCACCTTACCAGTCTTCAACACAGACAGAAACCATTAATCAGAAGAAGAAGTATCACCTTCACCTTCACTTGTATCTTCACCTTCACCTTCAGAGTCTTCAGAGCTTCCAGAGCTGCCACTGGATTGGGATTTTGATCTTGCATTTGAATCCTTACCAGCCTTCTCTACTTCTTCCTTTTCCAGGCTACAGATAAGAACTTCTAAAGCTTCTTTTCTAGCCTTGGCCACCCTTATCCCATTATCCAATTCCTTGCAGGTTTCTTTTAGTTGATCAACCAAGCTCCCTTGAGATGTAGGCTCCCTTCTGGAAGATGTCATGACATCATTGACATGACTTCCCTCAAACAACTTATAATGAATGGACAGAGGGGATTTTCTCCTACTTGGAATGTCACTTGTACTCAGGATGCCTGGTTGTTGGCTCATGATAATGCCACAAATAAGGGAGGGGAAGGCAATGGGTAACTTCACAGCATTTGTAGAAGCATGTTTAATGGTTTGATCAAATATGAACTTGCCAAAATCATAGTTAACCCTTGTTCCAATTGCATGAATGATTCTTCCAAGACTAATGGAGATGGTAGAGACATGATTAGTAGGCACCCAATTAGCTGAACCTATCTTGTGTAAGATGGCATATTTAACAGTGAGCTTCCCAGCTGATAAGTGATTCCTACTAGGCCATTCCTTAACTTGGCCAGCTGTGAAAACCCTACAGACCTCATTGTTTGTAGTCTCTAGGTCCACTCCTCCATCAGTTCCTCTTCCTAGGAACTTGTTGATAATACTTGGTGAGAATTTCACACATTTTCCCCTTACAAACACCTTGCAGAACTCCCTACTGCTCTTTTCATAAATATCCTCAGGGATATTAACAATAAACTCTTTAACCAACCCCTCATAACATTGGGGTAGAGCTTCCACAGTCTTCATTAGTCCTGCATTTTTTATCAAGTTTATTACTTCCTTTACCTCCACGGCCTCTTTTCCAAGCTCTCTTTCAATAGCTACTCTCCTCTGAATGATAAATTTCCATTTTGCTGCACCATCCTCTAAATGAAAGGAGATATTGTCTAGGTGCACAGCAGCAGCCTTGCCAGGAGACTTTTGAACAGCCTGCTTTTTTGCAGGGGAGATGTATGGGACATCGTCTTTGACATCTTCCTCAGAGTCAGAGCTATCTCTTTCTTTCCTTTTCCTAACCTCAACTTTGCTCCAAGATTTTGAGGGTCCTATACCAACAGTCTTTTTCACTCTTCCTATTCTCATTTTAACCATGCTTTTCCCTTTCCTAGTTCTCAGTTTCTCAGCTACACTAGGTTTTACAAGATTAACCAAAGGATCATCCTCTTCTTCAGAGCTTTCTTCCTCTAGGTCAATAACCTTCTCCTGAGACATATTTGCTGGTTTCTTGCTAGGTAGGGTTTTACCTAGAGAGCATAGTCCTTCAGCAGCAACTTCCTTTTCTGATCTAGATGAGTCATCATCTTTATCAGCATGAGGTTCCTCCTCAGAAGAGGGGTCCCTTCTGGACAGAGGGGTAGAAACCCCTTTGACTTCATGCCCTTCACTTAGAATCCTAGTGACTAGGTTCCTTATGGCACGATCAGCATAATGCATATCTTTTGGAAGAGAGGAGTTACCAGAGGTATTACCTTGCTTATCTCCAACCTTGGAAGAGGGACCTAGGGTGTCGCCTGGTATCATGCAAAGAATAGTAACGTCCATCACGTCTTCATCTTTAAACTCCATGGAGGGAGTTTGTGCATGGTGAGAGGATTTTGAACCAGATGCTGATGGATGTTAAGACATGTTGTAGAACTTTTGAGAAAAGTTTCTTTGCCCTAGCTGAGCTTCTCTGAGAAGTTGAATGGAAATGGAGGTTGTTGTGTTTAGGTAGCGTGTGCTAAGGGAATAGATACTATTTTCAATGATGGGGAATGATTTGTAATTAATGTGGCTCTTTCTTTTAAAAGGGTATACACTATTTTTATTTCTTTTATTTTTCCCTTTTAATAGCCATAATTTCACAAGAGTCAAAATCCCTAATTTTCCTCCCTCATATCCAATTTGAATTTCACCCAAGTTCCTTGCAACCCTGTCTGCTAGTTCCAGTCCATGCTTTAGGCTTCTGAGTTTGTCTTTCACGAATTTTCTAATGAGGTGATAATGGCAAACATAATACATTGTCCATTTGTGTTGAGTCTGATTTTTGGACCTAATTTCAGCATTCAGGTTGTCATAACACAATGTCATGACATCCTGTGTGACACTATATGCAATCATCAATAGTTTCATCCAACCCAGTTGAGCCCAACTGTTTCCATCTTTTATACCTTTCATATGTGTAGAAGCAGGTGTCATTCAAATCTTCTCCACATTGTTCTTGGCCTTTTTGTTTCTAGATAAACATAAAGTCCCCTGTGGCCTAGTCCCAGCAGTTCCATTCTGCCTATGACTGATCATATGTCCACCTATTTGATCTAACCTCTCATTTTTTTGAGCCATCATAACCTTTTCTCCTCTGAGCTTCTGGTGTGACATCTTTGTCTGACATTTCCCATGTACTTGTTTTTCATCACTCTTGAGAGCATCTATACTCATTAAATATTTTAAGGGATAATCCATTTGAGAGCTCCACCTGTAGCAGTTGTCTTTGGTCCTAATTCCCTTCATAATCACTTCACTATTTTTGTCAAAGATTAGACATTCAATTTTGGTGAAGTTAACATTCAGACCTTGATCACATGATTGACTTATGCTTATTAGATTTGCAGTCAAGCCCTTGACTAGTAGAACCTTGTCAAGTTTAAGAACTCCAAGACAATCAAGCTTACATGTTCCCTTGATTTCACCTTTTGCTCCACCTCCAAAGGTTACATGGCTTATGGTATGATGATGCAGATCAGTTAGCAGGTCTTGGTTTCCAGTCATGTGTCTGGAACATCCACTATCAAAGTACCATTCTTCTTTGGCTGAGATTCTGAGGGGAATGTGAGCTATCAGACTAATGACATTAGTCTTAGGAATCCATTGTTTCTTAAATATAGGCCTGTGTTGTTTGGGTCTGGATTGATAGTGATTCTGATGATGAGTATGTCTAGGATAACCATACAGTTTATAGCAAAATGGCTTCAGATGACCAAACTTCCCACAGTGATGGCATCTCCATCTCTGGTGTTTCCCTTTCTGCTGTTTTCTCCTCTGATGTTGGAACATATGATGTGACATCACAGGTTTACTTTTATTATGGGTGCACTTAGGTTTGGCTTGAGATTTGGCACCAGTGTAACTGCTCTCAGGTTTAGAGTCATTATACCCAATTCCAGATTTGTCTCCTGTTACTTGTCCAGTTTGGAGAATCTTGTCTAAGGAGTCAGATCCATTGCTTAACAATCTTACATACTTGGTCATCTCTTCTAGTTTAGAATTTAGAAACATAACTTCAGTTTTAAACTTAGAGATGGTTTTCACATGGTCTGCCTTCTCTCTTTCCAACTGTGTTATCTTCTAACTTTCAGCTTGTGGATTTTCAACTAGCTTGGCATTCAGACCCACTGCTTATGTTTGTAATTTGGAGATGGTTTCCAAGTATTCTACCTTCTCATTCTCAAGTTGAGTTATTTCTTTCTTCTGGTTTAAAACCTGTTTGCTCAGCTCTACACTTTTATGACACAACTCTCTGTAGGTAGAGGCCAAATCTTCAAAGGTTACTTCACCATCACTTGAGTCTTCATCAGATCCCCATCTTCCTGTCAAAGCAGTCACAAGATTTGCAGCCTCCTCTGTATCACTCTCATCTAACCAGGTGGCAGCAAGACTCATCTTCTACTTCTTGAGATAGGTTCCACATTCAGTTCTAATGTGTCCATACCCATCACATTCATAACACTTTACTTTTTTTCCTTCTTTGGGCTTCTCCTCTGACCTTACTCTTATTCTATTGCTGATGTTAGGTGAGATGTTCTTGACATTTGCCTTGGATCTTACATCCATTTTCTTTAACAAGTTGTTGAACTGTCTCCCCAACATTGCAACTTCATTGGCCCACTCTTCATCCACATCTTGACTGTTTTCCTCTTCTGTGTTAGATATGCAATGCTTTTGGTTTTCTTTTCAGTTCCATCATTCAATCCCATCTCAAAGGTTTGGAGGGAACCAATTAGCTCATCTACCCTCATGTTGGAAATATCTTGAGACTCTTCTATGGCAGTCACCTTCATTGCAAATCTCTTAGGAAGTGACCTGAGTATTTTCCTTACCAGTTTTTCATCTGTCATCTTCTCTCCTAGGGCTCCTAAAGCATTAGCAATTTCAAGGATACTCATGTGAAATTCATGAATGTTTTCATCTTCTTTCATCCTTAAGTTTTCAAACTTGGAGGTGAGCAGCTGAAGTCTAGACATCTTTACCCTAAAGGTGCCTTCATGAGTGGTCTTGAGAATGTCCCAAGCATCTTTGGCCACTTCACAGTTGTTTACCAGCCTGAAAATATTCTTGTCTACCCCATTGAATATTGCATTCAATGCTTTAGAGTTTCCAAGAGCAAGATCATCCTATTCCTTGGACCATTGTTCTTCAGGCTTCTTCTCAGTAGTGGCTTCTCCTTCTTTAGTAATGACAGGATGCACCCAACCTGTTAGCACAGCTTTCCAAGCCTTGTTATCAAGGGATTTCAGAAATGCTACCATTCGAGGTTTCCAATAGTCATAGTTAGAACCATCCAAAATTGGTGGCCTATGAACAGATCCTCCATCTCTCTCCATTGTACCAGAAAGTATTGCCCCTAGATCTCACCCAGAACCAGAGCAGGATGCCTGCTCTGATACCAATTGAATTTCTGGTATCAGATATAAGATGTCGAAGGTAATGTCACGACACTAATATCTGTTAACACACAATGGATAAAAAATACATAATGGTAAAGCAAATAACACAAGCAATTGTTAACCCAGTTCGGTGCAACTCACCTAAGTCTGGGGGCTACCAAGCCAGGAAGGAAATTCACTAAAATAGAATTAGTTCAAAGACTCTCAGTACACTTCAACAAGTTATAGTCTTTCTCACCTAATCTTTACCCGTGCAATTTCTACCTAAGCACTCTTAGATATGAGAACCCACTCACTTCCCTACAATCACACACCAGTGATTTTAAACAACAATCCCTTGTGAAAGGAAAATACTTTTCAATTACACACTCTTGATTTTACTTCACAGTTTCAATCAAGAAGACACACTCTTGATCTTGCTTCACAACTTTGATCAAGAAGACACACACTCTTGCTTAACAGCTTTAGAGTGACAAATTACAACCACAAATCAGTCCAATTCAATCATCAATGGATGACTTGAATGACCTACAAGTCTCACGACTAAACAGACACAAACCCTAGCTCTCTCTCTATATTTCACTCAGTATTGGTTGTGTGTACAAACAGGTTTTCTAAGTCCCTTTTTATAGAAGCATCCAACTGGGCTTAGACATCTTAAAAACCCTAAATCTATTTTCCAATCAAATCTTTTTATAACAGCTGATTAGATCTCCTTGGAAAATAAGTAAATCTGGTTGTAATCCATGATTGAATGCGCCAGCTAATCATATCTTCAATCATACAAAGATTGTCATTAATTGTGCAATCACAAAACATCAGACATTCATACTGAATGTTCTGTGTACAGGATGTCATGACATCGGGTCTGACATCCTGGAAAAATCATGCATAATCCAATAATTCCTTTTATAACTTCCAGCAGGTACAGCCATATCAGATGTCATGACCTTGTGTATGTCATCTGAAACAATCCTGCATGAACATGTCTTTCATTTAAGCTCCAGCAGGTACATCCAATATTAGAAGCCATGGCATTATATGTGGCATTCTGAAACAATCATGCATGCACATGTTCTTGAACTCCAGCAGGTACATAGGATATCTCATGTTAAGACATCACACATAACATCTTGTGAACACTCTTTGCTTTACCAAAATTGCTGCAAACACTTAGAATCAACAACTCAACTCAGTGATAATTGTTAGATGGTACAGGTTAATTTTCTTAGTGTTAAAAATGATTTATAAGATGGTAGTTCAAAATTGTTGTTGCTCAACTATTTCTTGCGCTGCCCTGCTATGTGATGTTGTATGCACTGACATGTGATGGATATTAACTACTATGTTGAATGTGAATGGTCTGCTCGATTTCATATATGGCCTGCTATGCCTTGGTATGATTGTTTCTATTGTTTGTATGATTTACTGAGTGTTATCGTGTATGGATGCAACTCAAATATGAAATGCTTCTGGCCATGGCTTGCTGGAGGACCTTGTTGATTGGATATGGTGCAGGTGTATGTGTTGCAGGTACATGGAAAAACAAACTTTATGTCAAGGCTTATGTGCAAGCAAGTGGTGATTGCATCATGATGGACCAAGGTTTGCAGCAAGAGGTCACATTTGTGTGCAATTCAGGTTTTGATGCAGTTTATGTT
This sequence comes from Lathyrus oleraceus, assembly GCF_024323335.1. NCBI lineage: Eukaryota > Viridiplantae > Streptophyta > Magnoliopsida > Fabales > Fabaceae > Lathyrus > Lathyrus oleraceus. The sequence continues at coordinate 285,842,259 of NC_066584.1, forward strand.
ATGTTCGTGTTCATTTGATGCTTATTCCTGCAAGGTTATGTTGTGTTGTAGCAGGATCTGTGTTGATATGTATTTATGAAACCCTGGCTTTGGTTTTATGCACTTGGTATGATCTTCCATAATTCTTGGCTTGGTGAGATGCAAGGTGTTTGCTGGTATTCTGGTCTTTTTCTGCAGGCATGATGTTGTGCAATGCTAGCATGATTGGGCTCATGTATGAACTTCGCCTATAACAATTATGCACGGTGGTTCTGGTGCGCACCAATGACTTGGTTGCAGTAGGTTACGTGATAGTTTCATTGCAGTACCTGATGTGGTTCTGTTGGTGGTTTGTAGGTTTAATCATGTTGTGCATTGTTGATACTTCCTTGTTCAGGTTCTGCAAGGTGAGGTTTACCCATGTTCATCTCATATTCTAACTTTGATGTTGGCAATGGTTATGCTACGTGTTATGCAATGCGTGCATTACCTCATTCTGACATTGAGTTTGTGTGTTTAGGTCTGCTAAGTTGCTATGGAAATGTGCTAGGCCTAATGCATTATATTGATGCTACTGATATGGTGCAGTACTTGTGAAATGCTTGATATTTTACATGAATTCTACAGGCCATTGGAATGTATATGGTTTTGCACTTAGTATTGGTTGGACATGGCATAAGATATAATGGCATCAAGTTTGAATTTTGGAGCAACATGTTTAAAAGGAAATCAAAAAAGTCAAAAGGGGATTTGGAGATTAGGATTAGGATTAAGATGGGATTTTAGGGTTTTAAAACCTTTTTTGGGGGATTGGGTTGACTTTGGTCAAAGTTGACCAAAAATCAATTGTTGACCAAAGTCAATACTTGGTCAAAGTCACCCCATTTTGTTGTTTTTTCGTGTATTTTATGACTTGTAATGAATGGCATTTGTTCATATTTGAATGGAATGGATTGGATTTGAATGAATCTTGATCATGAACATGACATTTGTATGGAACTTTGAATATCATGGACCATTGTATGAACATGCTTGAAATTGGATTAAAGTGCATTAACTTAAACATGACTTGTAATGAATATGACATAAAGAATGGATTGAATCAAGACATATAATGGAATAGAATCAAAGCAGAGGCCCGTGAATGAACCATTAACCATGAACCCAAGGGCATATCAATGGCTTAAATGATTAATGACAAGCATGAAATAAAGACATGTCAATAAATGAAATGAACAATGACCAGATGATAATAGGTTGAGCAAGGCAAGGGCTGGTACTAGGCATGAAGATGGCCAGATGAAATAGCACAACATGTACTTAGGCACGAACCAAGGGACACAAGCACATGATGCACATGTGAGAGAATGAAGTCTATGGGATCAAAAGCAAGAGACTAACATGAATGAACATGCACAAAGGTTATTGAATGAACCTTGACCCATCAAAAGAATCAAGCCACAAAGGAATGATTAGATGAAATTAGGGTTAGGGGGCACCCACAAGAGCATAGGACCACATCCCCCCCCCCCTTTATTAGGGTTTCCATGAAACATATCCCGTTAATCAAGGTATTTGAATCAATTAAGAGGCTTCACAATCAAATCTCCAATATATGAACCCTTCGTTAGGGTTTTGATAGCCAAAACAAGACCCGAAGAATATCCATGAGTCCTCATAACCAAATCATCAAGGAATTAGGGTTTGAAAGCCCTGAGGAGTACCCTAATGAGATCTTATTGAATTCATGCTTCAAAGACCAATCAATTAGGGTTTCATATCCCCTATGATCAGCTGAATGGCCAATGTTATACCTTTAAGCTTTGATCCACACACAAACCCTAGCTAGCAGGCCAAGAGCTTTGAGTCTACAACGATCAACTTGATGGTTCAATGATGCATATGAATGAAATATGAATTTCTGCCGATGATTCCCAAGCCAAGGATTAAATAAAAAGATGAAAAAGGGAGGGCAATTTTTGGGATACAATACATAGTTGTATGGAAAATATAAAGGAACGTTACTGATGGCAGTGGCACTAGATGGCAACAACAACACTTTTCCAATCGCCTTTGTACTAGTTGAAGAAGAGATTGTTTGGGAGTGGAGTTTTTTCCTAAAAAATCTATGATTGCACGTTGCTCCTCAGGCTAACTTATGTTTGATCTCAGACAGACACCACCAATTGTGAATGCCTATAAAAACATTGATAATTGCTTATAGGCTCTTCCTTCGACACATGTCTACTACATTAGACATATCGCTCAAAGTTTCATGCAGAAGATCAAAGATAAAATGCTACACAAGAAGGTTGTCAATGCAGGGTATGCATTAACAGAACCTTCCTTTAAGCATTACCGTGAAGACATCAGATTATCAAACGAAGATGCAATAAGGTGGATCGACAATATTCTATTGGAGAAGTGGACTAAGGCATACGACAACGGTCAACGATGGAGCCACATGACAACAAATCTTGTGGAATCGATGAACTTTGTCTTCAAAGGCATTTGAAACCTACCAATAACCGTTTTAGTACAAGCAACCTATTTTAGGCTAGGGGCGCTGTTTGAGATCAGACGTTCCAAATGGGGTTCAGTGTTACAATCTGGGTAGTTGTTCAGTGATGTTTAAATGAAATTCATTAAAGAAAAAACTATCAAAGCTAACACACATGTGGTCACAGTGTTTGGTCGTACTAAAGGTTGGTACAGTAGACTATTCATGCGCCATTGCATATGGCACATACACATGCATGCATCACTCCTAGTGGCGTCATGGACATAGATGCGTCAATGCCAGTGACACCTATGAATAATATTTTCATTGGATGCATCAATGCACTCGGCGCCTACGTTACATGTTTTTAGAAAAATATTTATTTTGGTAAATATTTTTAAATAATGGTTATTTTAGAAATTTAATTAAAAAACTTGATTATTTAAAAAAAAATCTAAATTTTTCTCACTTTTAGACTTTTTCTTCTTTTTGTATTTTTACCCTCACTTAAATTATTTTTAAATTAAATTTTTTACTTTTTTAGTTTTTATATTTAATTTTTTTGAATTTTTAATTTATTTTTAATAATTATTATATTTTTCATTTTTCATGTAATTTAGTCTAAAAAATCAAAAGAAAATTATTATTACATTTATTACACTATTTTTCATTATTATTACCATTTATTAAAATAATAAAAATCAATTTCATTTAATATTTTTGCTATTACAAATCTCATTTTTTTCTTCCAAAACTCCGAGGTTTATGTGAAACTTACAATTGAACCCTCTATTAAATAAGCTAGTTTAATTAAGTGTAGAACTAGAACATTGGTTCATTCTCATTAACAATTTTGACTCATTAACAATTTTAAAAGATTCATCAAACTAGATTCATCTTCGATTTTCGATCCAACTAACCAATTTTATAAAGTTTTTAAAACACTGGTTCATTCCAACAGAAGGATGAGAATTCAAATCATTATAGAAAAACATAATAATATGAAATGTATAACAAACATACATATATTATTAGAATTCGCCACGCTTCATACAAACATGCATCATATCATCTTATTAAAGAATCACATGTTTATCATCATACAACATGGCTCAACAATCCACAAGTATTCATTTATAAATATTAAACGATGTACAAAAGTCATATTTCATAACATATCGATTTCATGTACATATTATCACCTATCATCATTTACAAATCATCATCAAATATGTATACAACTTTCACATGATTCTGTAATGTATACAAGTCACAATTTCATCACATATATCACAAATATGCACACATATCACATCAACAATTAATATCAAATGGATCACCTAAAATCCACTTATATGCATATCTACCAAAATCATATCACATAATCACACAAACAACAATTCACACTGACATGTGCGACTCACGATATGCATGTGGATCTCATCCGTTATCATTTCCGGCTTGCCGAGCGTCTCTCAAATAGACTAAATAACCACCTCTTAAGCTTTCAAACCTCATTCGGCGTTAGGTTTGGGACAAGCAAATAATCTACGCGAGATTACCTAACATTGTCTCTTTCATATACTCATGCTAGTGTAAGTGTACAACAACAAAACTCATACAATTAAGACGATCACAACCCCCTAATCATACATAAGCATACCACATCCAACATTTGCACAACATACACCTAATATGACTTCAATCCCAAACAATACATCAAATATCATTCATCATCTCATCACAATAACATAAAGCAAATTCACCAAATTCACCCATTCATGTTATTCATCAAATTCACCGATTCACATACATAATTTCAATTCATGTTATTGGTGACTTTGAATTTATTTTAATTTATTTTTAATAATTATTATACTATTAAAATTATTGTCAAAAACTAGAAAATTTATTGTTGCAAAAATGTTGTCAAAAACAAGAAAAACTATTGAACCGTAACTCCATTTGAGGTGTCGTTTGAACCATTGCAAAGCTAAATCAATAACTTTTGAACAGTAACTCCATTTGAGATGTCGTTTGGACCGTTACAAAGTTAAAAATATTATCTATAACATGATATTCATTTTATTCATGTATGTTATATGTGTGATGAATGTGAATGACATGTTTTCTATTGTTTGGCAAATATTGGATGGTTTAGATGGATTTTGTAAAGAAACATTATACTTATATATGTTATGATGTGAATTTGATGAATAACATGAATTGACTTGTTTGCTTTATGTTATTGTGTTTTGATGAGAAGATTAATAATATTTGATGTATTGTTTGGGATTGAATCTTAAGTGTTGTTGTGCAAATGTTAGATGTGGTATGCTTAATCTTTGATTTTTGGTCCAACTAAAACATGATGAGATGATGAATGTTATTTAATGTATTATTTGGGATTGAATCTTTGATGTATGTTGTGGGATGTGGGATACTTATGTATAATTTCATCTTCGATTTTCAGTCCAACCAGCCAATTCTGTTTTTAAAACATTGGTCCATTCCTATTAACACCAGCTAAGTATAGAACTAAAAGGTTAGGATGGGAGGCAGGATGAGATTTAAAACTTTAAGATTTATCTATTAAAGTTGTTATAGTCAAAAGAATTTTTTTCTCTATAAACCACCCTTGTTTCAGTCATATCTGCCAAAATCCTACCACCCTTGTTTCAGTCATATCTGCCAAAATCCTACCACCCTTGTTTCAGCCAAAATCCTACTAGAATTAGAATTTTATCTCAGTTGAATACATGAAACCAGATTCCAGATTCCATATTGCATTTATCTCAGTTGGATACATGAAACCAGATTCCATTTATCTCAGTTGGTTTATAACTGTTTCGCCAGCCACCTACATAATTTAAATCACAATTCAATCTTTTTTTTTGTTTATTTTGTTGTCACCCCTATCTAATTTTGAGGTTAATTAAAGATTAAGATAGACAGCCAAACAATTAGAAAATAGCTATAAACATGTATTATCCCTCAACATAAACCCATGAATGAATAAAATAAAAATCCATGAGTTAGGAAGAAACAGAGGAAATAAATTGATTTAGTCAAATTCCGACACAAATTTGGCACATAAGAGATCCAATTTGCTTTGTAAATGACAAAACTATAAGCCAAACCACAATCCATGACATATAGCACAAAATTGAAATTGTAGCCCATAATGTAAACTCATGAATACAAAAGGATTTCATGAGAACTAATAACATGTAAAAGGCATAATATGATTTAGTCATCTTCCGACACAAACATGGCACAGAGAAGCCGGTCTGCTTTATAGATGACAAAATGAGAAATCATAATTTATGCAACAACAAAAATTCAGAATATACAACAGGAATCTCTTTGAAGAATATGAATATTAACTTAATAAGAATGATCAAAATAAAGAGGAAGAAGATAGTAGTTAGAAAGTTTGAGCAGAGTTTTTATCAGAGTGATTTAGGGTTTGTTATATGAAATTGAAACATTGCGATACTTATAAAAGAAGAGATTGCAATGCATACACGCCGAATAAGACTGACTGTAAACCCTAATTTTGGGGTTTGGGCTTCGGGTCATGGGCAGATGGGATCATTAGTCCAGCCCAAACACAAGCAATCGGTGATGAAATTTGGTTTTCATACTCCCTTTTTTGGCTATATATCCCTCAAAATATGATATACTAATTTTAAATACAGTTTTTTTAGGAGATCATTTTTTTTCTTTTGTTCTTAAACTAGAAATTTTCTCATTTATATTAGTTTTGTTTTTTTTTTTTAATTAAAAGAACAATCTTATCTTTTTTTATATGAAATGCAAACAATGTAGAACAATCTATTATGTAAAGAATTGATTAAAGCATTTATAACATATAAAAAAATGTACAAGAAAAGTTTTACATATACTCGATAGAGAAGTGAATATTACAAGATGAGATGTCGTTATGGAGGAAAAATAAGATATAGAAAATTAGAATTGGAATGTGAAATAAGTGGGTGAAAATAAGAAATTTGATGAAAGTTCAACTACAACATCATCTAAAAAATGTAGGTGTTCCTTTAAACTTAGATTGCAGTTGTGAAATAATGGAGTTGGATGGTACAAAAAATTAAACTTCTTAAAGAGATGGCCAAAAGTATAATCATAGAGTAAATGTTGATATAAACTTACTGGCCTAAGCTATAAATATTGTGTGGTATATTCAAAATATGTTCTATATAAGAATTTCAATCATTAATTTATACAGTCTTCATTTCTATGTATAATTTGAATACTATTATTTGAACATGTTAGTTTGCAAACAACAAGAACGAACAATACTATGAACAATTGCATTAGTCAAGGCCTTGTTATAGGTACTTTGTACTAGATTGTATTTTTTGAAGCTTTAGTGCAGATATTGTGTAAGGTCTCCAGCGCCTGCATATAACTTTTTGTTCGAGGCTAGTAATGAATTCGTAACATTCTGATGCCAACTTTAAAAATTATGTGAAGAGGGACCTCGATATCATTTGCCACAACAGCAGCAGGTCGGACATACTCCTCCTCTTCCTTTGGAGTGTGAATGGTGACAATATCAGGGAGGGGAGTTTTAGGACCTTGCTTACCTTTAGGATCCCAATCAAGCATGATCTTTACCTTGATACCGAGAACACCCTGAAACACAAAAAGGAAAATATCATCAGTGATACAGGCAAATGATAACTTCAAATGTTGTCAGCACAGCACAAGAAAATCAATCAGGTATGTATATCATAAGCAAACCTGTCTAAGGAGCACATGTCTCACTGCAGAGTCAATGTAGTCCTTGACTGGCTGTCCAGAAGAAATCATGTAACCATCCTTGAACTTCATGGACTTGGCTCTTTGGGCTCTTAACTTTCCACTGACAATGACCTACTCAAATGAAATAACAATTAGAACCAGTCATTATAGAAAGCAACATAACAAACAGGAGTTTAGAGTTGTTAAAGTATAACAAACCTCGCAACCCTTGGCACCACTCTCCATGACGAATCTCAAAACACCATAGCAAGCCCTGAAACAAATAGATAATAATACAGTTTATGTGTTGTCGCAAACTTACAAATAGTATAGTTGTTGCATTTAAGAAAACAAAAAGCCAAATTTCTAAGCTACTGCCACTTGAAATAAACACCAGTCACAGGAAAATGGAAATGTGTCTGTTATAGAAAGACAGATTTATGATTTGAACCGAGCACATACATTCATTCCCCAAAAAGTAGACGACCACCATGAAACAATAGTTGGAGAGTAATTATGCCATTTAATACTAGATGATGTTAAAGCTAATGGAGATTTAGTGCAATAAAATTAGTCAAGGAACAACATAGGAATAAAAAGATAAACATGAATTCAATCTTACAAAACAACGTAAAACATGAGTCAGAGGTCAGACGGTAAGCAGCAACAAGTTATGAGGAAAAGGACCATAATGTTTTGACCAAAAGAAAATCATGCTAAAAAATGGTAAGTGACCTGCCTAATATTCAATCAAAGTATCAAGTAGTCACATGTAGATGAGAACAACACCCACGTGAGTTTAGACACCACTGTAAGGAAGTCTGGTTTAAATCAAGCTAAAGACTTATTATAGTTCCAACGAAAGATGCAGAACGCAATTTAACCTCATGAGTACTCCGTCAAAATTACAAAATCAAAGAAACATGAGTCCCTTATTATATATTGCCTTTCATTAGAAAAGCTTAGCTGGCTGCGGCTTACAGCATAAATTATGGGTTTCCACTATTGGATAAATCATAGCATAAAATCAACCATCTTTCCACCATGGCAAACATAATCAAATATAGTGGTACCAATTCACAAATAGAAGGAAGAAATTCAGTTCCAATAGTTTCTCCATGTTCTGTTTTGGAATTCAAGTATAGAACATAGACTCTTTCAATAATCAAATTGCCACAGTACATCAATATATAGCACTTTGAGATTCATTTGACAAACAAATCAGTAATTAAAAGCCCACAACAAATTCTGTATGTACCTGCGGACAGCAAGACCACCAAGGAGTTTGTAACGAAGAGACTCAGCCTGAGCAATGGCACAAAGTCCTCTGTTGTTAACCTTCTCAGCATAAAGCTCTCTCTTCCTATGTATCCTCCTATACACCTTGCCATATCTATCACACTGAAATTGATCCTTCTGGCGAGCTAGATCACTGAAATTGATAGTGCAGATTCTACGAGCTAACCAAGTATAACTGGACAAAAATGTTGTACACAGTATAAACACAGGAATATAAACACAAGTTTCTTATATTCTAAGAAACTTTTAAAATTATGCCAGGGTTACAGTTATATCAAACTTCAGTTACGTTCAATGCAAACATGAAATATTGAATGCCAACAAAGAATAACCTTGTCAAGTGATACTGTGCAACCAATTACAAGAAAAAGAGAAGGTTTGTATATTACCGAGACCAGATTTTTGCACATCTTCCTATCTTTCCAAGCTCTAATTTGGTGTTGCAGATCAACTTTCCCCTACACACAGGTCTTCTTGCTTGAGCTTCAAGGACAAGATCATCAATCTCTTACACCCTTACCCACCCTTTTCTTTACTTCCATCCTGTGTGCATTTGACTAACATACATTTGACCCTAGTGAAGTGCCAGAAGTGTCTACTTCTGCTTCAGATCCTCATATTCATTTTGTTTTAGACCAGCATGAATGAGAGGTTTGTGAAGACTACCAACAAGTGCGGCGAAAACTCTATCATCAGGTATTAGGCCCATTTTCATCATCTCATCATACAACTTAAATGCTTCATCTGCTCTCCCCTCCTTGGATAATCCTGAAATAATTGATGTATGCGTTGCAACATTTCCAGTTATCCCCTTTAACCTCATTTCATTGAAAATTTTAAGCGCCTCGTCTACCCTGCCAACAATACATTCCCCGTGTATTAGCGATGTGTATGTATATACATCTGGCGATAACCCCTTGTTTATCATTTCAGATTTTGTCGAATGTGCTTGCTTCACTTTTTCTTTCTTGCAATACGCATCAATAAGAGTGTTATATGTAACAATATTAGGCACTTGTCCCCTTTTCTCCATATCCCTAAAGAACCTCTCGGCTTCAGCAAGGTTTCCTTCCTTGCAAAATATCTCGATAAACATAGTGAAAGTCACAACATTTGGTTCCACTCCTTTCTCTACCATTGAATTTAAAGTACACTTGGCTTCGTCATACCTATGCAATTTACAGAGCCCATTTGCAAGAATGTTGAATGTAAACACATCTGCTTTGAATCCTTTCCTTTCCATGATGGCTTGCAGCCTCAAAGCTTCATCCATCATTCCTCTTTTGCAGTAGCCATCTATCATCGTGTTAAATATTATTATATTTAGGTCAATTCCCTTACTCTGCATCTCTTCCAATAAGATTTCCGCAGCTTCCATTTGACCTGCCTTGCACACACCACCAATCAAGGCGCCGTAAGTATGTGCATTAGGAGCAATGTCTCTCTGAGTCATCTCATCAAACAACGCAAAGGCCCTTTTCATATTTCCTAATCTACAATTCCAACTTATCATCGACGAATAGACATAAACATCAATTTCTAGATTTCTTTCACGCATTTCCTCGAATATCTTCTCAGCCTCCCCAATATCAGCAGAACTGGAATACCACTGAATCAAAATACTATAAGTAGCCACACTAAAAACAATATGTTCCTTCTCCATCAACCTTAGTATCTCATCAACTCCCTTTTGATCCTTTCTTCCAACATACGCATTTAACAATGTATTATAAGTAAACACAGTCGGTTTCACAATGCTTTTACTGACCATCTCATCCATCAACTCCTTGGCTTTCTCAACCTCTCCTCTCCTACACAGCCCATCAATCACAAGTGTCAAAGAGTGAACCCTAATTTCAATTCCATTAGACTCAACCATCCGGCGGAAGAATCTAAGACATAAGTCAACCTCAGCGCATCTCTTCAAAGCAAGCAAAAGCACAAAACAAGACCTCTCCTCTATCACCAACCCCTTTCCTTCGACATAATCATAAACTCTAATTGCCTCTTGGAACAACCTATTATCAGAACAAACCCTAAACAACATATCACAAAGCTTCTCAACAAAATGAGGCTCAAATTCATCAACCAAATCAATAATACCCGAAACAGGACAGGGAAATTCGGAATCTGTAACTAGGGAATTCAAAATAGTCTTCATGGTGGCGAATTTCCGAGCTTTTAAGAGTCTAGAAAAGAGAATCAAATGGGCTTTGAGATCAGGTTTGAGTGAAATGCTGGAATGATGGGTTTTAAGAAAGTGGAAAAAGGGTAAATAGGAATGAGGTTGGAGAATAGGGTCGGAAAGAACACGGTAAGTAACATGGGGGGTGATGCAGGAAAGTATGGAGCGAAGTTGAGTGTTACTGAGTTTGAAATAGTTGGAGTTAGTTGAATTGATGAGGACGTGAGTAATTTTACGAGCAAGTTCATGTTGGTTCATGTTAGTTGAATTTGAAGGAAGAGACGCACCTTTGTTGAAAATTCTCAAAAGGGTTTTCTGGGAACACATTGTTTTGGTTTCACAAAGACAGTGTTGAAAAATTGAGTGAAGAGAAATTGAGATGGTTACACAGACCTTGTTATAGTTGTTGATGGTTTATTCAATCCAAGAGAGCTTGTTAGATGCAGCGGTGATGAAATTTGGTTTTCATACTCCCTTTTTTTTGGCTATATATCCCTCAAAATATGATATACTAATTTCAAATACTTTTTTTTAGGAGATCATTATTTTTTACTTTTGTGCTTAAAACTAGAAATTTGATCATTAATATTAGTTTCAGTTTTTTTAATTAAAAGAAGAATCTTACTTCTTTTTTTTCATATAAAATGCAAACAATCTATTATGTAAAGAATTGATTAAAGCATTTATAACAACATATAAAAAAATGTACAAGAAAAGATGGTTTGCATATTTAGAAAACTTTTTTTTTTTTTTAGAGAATGCACATAGAAGGGAAGAGCAACTTGTCGTACCCAAATTTTATCCACCCTTCATATACTTTCTAGTATCATTTTATCTTGAATGAATGAGATAGTACGATTGGTAGAAGATTATGTGTAATGAGTTACAAGGGCGAGGTCTTAGGTTTGAGTTTCACATCTCTAGTATTTTTCTCTTTTTTTTATTTTTCTATACGTTTTGCATCTTTTTTTTTAGAATTATATTATTATTATTATTATTAAGATTATTTTATTAGCATTATTATATTATTAACATCTTTTTTCACTAACAATAGAATTATATTAGAATTATTTTTGTTATTACTAGATTTATTCAAATTTTTACCATTAACATTATTATATTTTTATCTATTATAATTATCGTTGTTATTATTAACCTAAAAATATAAAAATAAAAGTATTTATTATCATTTTATTATTAATTTTCAATTTATTAATATGTATTCTTTATAAAATAATTAATTTTCATTTTTTTTTCACTTTTTAGTCAAAAAAATATTTAAAAAAAGGTTTAAAAAATACATTGTGATTATTAAAAAAAAGTTAAAAAGTCAAAAGGGCTAATTTTAATTATAATTTTCATTTTTCTATTATATTATTTTATTAATTAATTTTTATTTTTTTATGATTTATTTTATTTTTGGAAATTGTTTTAATTAAAAACTATAAAAGTCAAATATTTTGATTCATGGTATAAAATAAAATAAAAAATATTTCTATGTTAGGTTAGAATCCATTTACATTAATTATTTATTTTATATTTGATTAAGCTTTGAATGTGATAATTAAATATTTTAACTTAATAATTTTATATAAATAAAAGAAATGTTTTCACACATTGAATTTTTTATTTTTTTTAAAATAATCATGTTTTTCAATTAAATTTCCAAAATAACCACCATTTCAAGTTATTTATCAATATAACCAATTTTCATGCACCCCTCTAAAGCATGTGCCAGTCCAATGTTGACATTGAACTTAGATGTCAATAGCAATGGCGCGTGCATGCAGATGAAGGCAATGCAATTGACGCATACTTTATGACATGAAGCGTATGCGCCATTGCATGCGGCGCATGCTTTGAATATTTTTTTTGTATTATTTTTATATGTTATATTTATATAAAATTGAAATAAATAAAATAAATAGGTAAATGAAAAATAATTATTAATATTATGATATAAAGCTAAAATACATAACAATTGACAAGAAAAATAATGATCTGCCCAATTGAATCGCCCCCTGTTCCACATCCCGGTGCATTAGTCTGCCTTCGAGGTCTCCCACGATTTCTCTGAGGTGTTTGGGGTCTTTGAGTGCTGACATAATCCAATGGTGACCAGTGTGAAGGTTCGGTGGAAGGTCCAACGGTATTTGATAAATTTGTCATCATTTCTCCTCAATAGCCAGAGGTTGTCGCCAACGGCGCTGCCGTAATTGAGTTCGGGGCTCATGTTGTCGTAGTTAGGTCGTTATGGTTAGGTGGTTTGTGGTCGTTGATTGGGTCTTTGTTGATGTCAATCTCCCAAACACGTCGTAGGTTCTGGAATTTGTTGTTGCATGTCAAACTGTAGTTTCACACGATCACTCTAGTTCATCTCCATGATAGTGAACCGAATTATTGGTGTTTTTGCTATCTAAACTGCAGCATTATCATGGTTAACCTAATGGTCAATACCATATACAACCTCCAGATAAACTGTATAAGAATTCGACATGATTAGAAGATATGTAATTGGATAATTTTTTAAAATCAAAAGTAGAGTTGTTTAGTAATAATACAGTGTCTGGTCCAATGTGGTCTAAAAGATTGCGATAGACTACTACAACGTGTTTGGGATATCTATTGTAGTTCATCCCCTTAACTGACCACCTATATCGAAAAGATTGAAAATATATTAGTTACAGTCAATTATAGTATAAAGTCTAAAAAATTAGAAGATTTAAGATAAACTTACTTTGTTGCATATGGGAATGTGAATGGCTTCTCGTTGACTGGAGTGATTGACGACATTCTTGACCAATCTCATGCTTGTAGCAAATAGACGTAAGAATAAAATGCATAAGTATTTTTTTTGTGGCCATTTTTACACAACGAACTATATAGATGGGACAAAACAGCTAAACCTCAATTATATTTACCTACTTTATTTATGTTTCGTAACAATAGCAAATACATAATATTTACCGCATTACCAGTACTTTCATGAAATAAAAAATTACCAAATAAAACCTTAATATAACAACGAGCTTTAATTATCTTTTCATACTTAGTAGATTCTTCGTTTAATGTTATACTTGAATAATATTGTTTAAGATATTTTAAATTAATACCTTGACCCCTAAGTTGACCTGAAGTCTATCACGTAGTAGTGTCTTCACACAAAGGGGCCCTCAATCATTCATCGCATATAGAGTTACCTTGGTTAACTCTACCATTTATGGTCTTACAATCGATAGGTAAACCTAACAACATGCAAATGACCTCAAGTGTGACGGTACACTCACCCAAAGGAAGGTGAAATGTGTGGGTCTCAGGTCTCCATCTTTCTACCAAATCAAGAATAAATTTGTAATCAACTGAGTATGAGACTATGTTGAGTAGATTACAAAAACTGCATGCTCGTAGATACGGTTCTATCAAAGGGTTGTGTGGTACATATTCATGTAAACGACATCGAAATCTCTTTGGGTCCTAACAAAAGATAATTAAGAAATAAGTAAAAATAAGTAATAAACAATAGACACTTTGTTAGGAAATAATAAATAATTAAGAATAAGTAATAAACAATTGAGAATAAGTAATAACTTACAAATGTTGCAATATTATTGATTGTTCCTCGATGTTCATCACCCATGATCAATAGCGAGATTTTGTTTGTTTGAGTATCTATTACTGACAACCATGCATCAAAGGTTTTGCTTTCTGTAAACCTATTATACAAATTGATGGTACATGGTTGTACGGGAAATATAAAGGAACGCTACTGATGGCAATGGCACAAGATGACAACAACAACATCTTCCAATCACATTTACACTAGTTGAAGGGGAGACTGCTGGGGGATGAAGTTTTTTCCTAAAAAAATCTTCGGTTACACATTGCTCTTCATTCTAACTTATGTTTGATCTCAAACAGACACCATCAATTGTGGTTTACAAGGTTGACTCTGACTATTTCGTCCTTAAAGGATTTGTATGGGACCCACAAGAAAGTGTTGTCTGGTACAAGGAATAATATATCATTATAGGGAACAACCAATTTGAAACCAAAGAATGGTACATTGGATCCATGAAGGAATGAACTCTGAACCAAAGAGTAAACAAGTGTATTGTCCAAAAAATAAGGAATAAAGTGTTTGACATTAAAAAAAACATCTTTTAGTTCACAAGGTGGACTCCAATTAAATCATCATAAAAGGATGTGCATGGAATCAAAGGGAAATATATTAGATCTCAAAAAGATGGCATTGATTGGTGAAGAATTAAGAATCATTGAATGGGGTAGGATTAATAAATAAGGTAGGATTAATAAATAGGGTAGCTCGCGGAGAATCTGAATCCTTGTGCATACGTATTCTCACCGTGCAATGAGAAAGTCAGAGCTTTCGTAGTTCAACACACTGCGAATGGAACAAAGACATCAAGAGACTGAGGCAAGAGAAATGATATATGATAATGCAAGATGAAGAAAACTTGGCAGTCATTTGATATGAACCACACTAAAGTTTATAAGTAAAGGTGAATACGATGAGTAACTGGGTCATTCGTCCCGTACCCAAAGATATTTAGAATAAGTTAATAGAATTCTCCACTCTCATTCATTCTTTACTACTTAAGGCCCATCGCATGTGATTCTCATCATAACTTTCAAGTTGCTGAAGAAGAATCCTTGTTGCTCCTTGTGATGATGAAGACTTTATTTATCATTTAATTCAAATTACACTAAAATCTATGAACAAAGGCAAATACCTTGAGCAACTGGGTTATTCGTCTCATACCCAAGGATACCTTAGACAAGGATTGGAATTCTCCACTCTCATCATTCTTTTTTACTTAAGGCTCATGACATACAACTTGAATCATGGTTGATAAACTCTTACAAAAACACCTTTAATGTGTCTTGTATAATCCACTACTTGATTTGTCTGGGATGCCTTGGTTGAAAGTTTGAACTTGAGGCCTTGAGATCTACAACATTGCAGGAACTAGTCCTATCAAGTGATCAAAGGACTTTAGATCACTTGAATAGACTGAGGGGTTATACACAAATCAAAGGATTTAGTTAATCAAAATTTCTTTTGATCAACTTAAATCGAAGGGATTGATTTAATGGTCAATTATCTACAACCTAATCTAAAGGTCAAATGATATTCACAAACCCTAAGCTAATGGATCATGCAAGTGTTAAGATCAAACTAAACAACAAATAGTAAATATCACATGAAAAACAATGATTAAAAGATCAATTAATCTCAATCAAACCTTACTCTAAGGGATCATGAATTTCTATGACTAAACCTTAGGGTTAAAAGAGTCAATTCATATGGATATTCAATTAGAAAGTTAGTTCTAAAGTTAAAATCTAATTAAGATCAATTATCCTTATTACCTAATTTTCAAACTAAACAAATAATTCCAACACAATTAAAATCTTAACTCTAATTGAATTCTAAAATTCTAATCAAGTTAATCCTAATTAAAATCCCCTAATTGGCCTAATTAAAAGCTAAAAAATAATTAACAACA
This sequence comes from Lathyrus oleraceus, assembly GCF_024323335.1. Lineage (NCBI taxonomy): Eukaryota > Viridiplantae > Streptophyta > Magnoliopsida > Fabales > Fabaceae > Lathyrus > Lathyrus oleraceus. The sequence continues at coordinate 285,858,517 of NC_066584.1, forward strand.
AGATTAATAAAAATGGGCTTAAACATGGGGGTACAGGCCCTATACAAGGTATGCAAAGCAGAATGTGCTTGGGCCCTAGGTGTTAGGCCAATGGAAATTCAATGCAGATTGGGGGTGCAAAACTAGATTTAGAGTGATGGTCAGGAATTGGTTCAGGGCCCAACGTGACAAGGCCCATCAGAAGCTTGGTCAATAAAATAATGGAAATCCACACATGGTACAACGAGTCAGCAGTGGAATCAATTGGCATATGGGAAATTGACATGCCAAGATTGAATTTAAAATTTCAATTAAAATGAGTGCACCGGTTTACACATTCATCATCTCAGGGACGTTCAACATAAGACCACCGTGCCGGAAATCGCTTCCGCCGGCGGTGGCCACCAAAATGCAAATTGAACCCCTAATCGGATTCGTCTCCCTTTCCTCATCATGAATATTGTAACCATTTCTCTAGATTCCGAGTCTAAATCAAAAACCACAACCAAATCTCCAAGAACCCTAACATTCAATTCATCAGTTAAACCCTATCCACGAGGATTCAAAGCCCTAGGGGTTGGGGATTTCAACCTCATCTCCTAGTTCTACATCACCGTAACAAGATCTAAAGAAGTCAGTGAAAGAACAGGAGAACTCACCGGTGGAGTAAACGCAAAAGTCACCGGAATTCTAGGTAGGTCCTCTGAATCTTTCTGTTTCAACCATTGAATCTTCTTCTTCGTCATTTCTTCTGACAGCTTCCTAATTTGCGTGTTTGAGTTGTGGATTCGAGAGAGAAAAAGATAATAGTGGATGAGGTTTAGCTCTACTCTTATGAAGCTTCAAGGTGAAGCTTTAATGAGTATGTCGAAGGAGTTCTAAATGAGGGATCGATGAGGGAACGTGAGAGAGAATCAAGCTTGAAAATATGAGAGTGGTGAAAAGTTGATTTATGAATCTGAGATTGAGTGACCGATACTTATAGAGTTGGGATCTCATATTTAGTTAGGAAATGAAATACAAATGCAGCTGAAATGTCATTTAGTTAGTTAGAAATTAGAAAGCTATTAGAGTCAAATTGAAATGAAATTCAAAATGAAATGCAAATGTTAGTTATTAAATGCAAAATTCTATTAGTGTGGAATGTTAAGTTCAGTTCAGTGATAATTGTTAGATGGTACAGGTTAATTTTCTTAGTGTTAAAAATGATTTACCAGATGGTAGTTCAAAATTGTTATTGCTCAATTATTTCTTGCAATGCCCTGCTATGTGATGTTGTATGCACTGAAATGTGATGGATATTAACTATTATGTTGAATGTGAATGGTCTGCTCGATTTCATATATGGCCTGCTATGCCTTGGTATGATTGTTTCTATTGCTTGTATGATTTACTAAGTGTTGTCGTGTATTGATGCAACTCGAAGATGAAATGCTTTTGGCCATGGCTTGCTGGAGGACCTTGTTGCTTGGATGTGTTGCAGGTACATGGAAAAACAAACTTTATGTCAAGGCTTATGTGCAAGTAGGTGGTGATTGCATCATGATGGACCAAGGTTTGCAGCAAGAGGTCATGTTTGTGTGCAATTCAGGTTTTGATGCAGTTTATGTTATGTTCATGTTCATTTGATGCTTATTCCTGCAAGGTTATGTTGTGTTGTAGCAGGATCTGTGTTGATATGTATTTATGCAACCCTGACTTTGGTTTTATGCACTTGGTATGATCCTGCATAATTCTTGGCTTGGTGAGATGCAAGGTGTTTGATGGCATTCTGGTGTTTTTTTGCAGGCATGATGTTGTGCAATGTTAGCATGATTGGGCTCATGTCTGAACTTGGCCTACAACAACTATGCATTGTGGTTCTGGTGTGCACCAATGACTTGGTTGCAGTAGGTTACGTCATAGTTTCATTGCAGTAGCTGATGTGGTTCTATTGGTGGTTTGTAGGTTTAATCATGTTGTGCATTGTTGATACTTCCTTGTTTAGGTTCTGCAAGGTGAGGTTTACCCATGTTCATTTCATATTCTGACTTTGATGTTGGCAATGGTTATGCTACGTGTTATGCAATGTGTGCATTGCCTCATTCTGACCTTGAGTTTGTGTGTTTAGGTTTGCTAAGTTGCTATGGAAATATGCTAGGCCTAATGCATTATATGGATGCTACTGCTATGGTGCAGTACTTGTGAAATGCTTGATATTTTACATGAATTCTACAGGCCATTGTAATGTATATGGTTTTGCACTTGGTATTGGTTGGACATGGCATAAGATATAATGGCATCAAGTTTGAATTTTGGAGCAACATGTTCAAAAGGAAAGCCAAAAAGTTAAAAGGGAATTGGAGATTAGGATTAGGATTAAGATGGGATTTTAGGGTTTTAAGACCCTTTTGGGGGGATTGGGTTGACTTTTGTCAAAGTTGATCAAAAAGTCAATTGTTGACCAAAGTCAATACTTGGTCAAAGTCACCCCATTTTGTAGTTTTTTCATGTAATGGACATTTTATGACTTGTAATGAATGACATTTGTTCATATTTGAATGGAATGGATTGGATTTGAATGAATCTTGATCATGAACATGACATTTGTATGGAACTTTGAATATCATGGACCATTGTATGAACATGCTTGAAATTGGATTAAAGTGCACTAACTTAAACATGACTTGTAATGAATATGACTTAAAAAATGGATTGAATTAAGACATATAGTGGTATAGAATCAAAGCAGAGGCCCGTGAATGAACCATTAACCATGAACCCAAGGGCATATCAATGGCTTAAATGATTAATGACAAGCATGAAATAGAGACATGGCAATAAATGAAATGAACAATGACCAGATGATAATAGGTTGAGCAAGGCAAGGGCTGGGACTAGGCATGAAGATGGTCAGATGATATAGCACAACATGTACTTAGGCACAAACCAAGGGACACAAACATATGATGCACATGTGGGAGCATGAAGTCTATGGGATCAAAAGCAAGAGACTAACATGAATGAACATGCACAAAGGTTATTGAATGAACGTTGACCCATCAAAAGAATCAAGCCACAAAGGAATGATTAGATGAAATTAGGGTTAGGGGGCACCCACAAGAGCATGGGACCACATCCCCCCCCCCCCCTGATTAGGGTTTCCATGAAACATATCCCGTTAATCAAGGTCTTTGAATCAATCAAGAGGCTTCACAATCAAATCTCCAATATATGAGACCTTCATTAGGGTTTTGATAGCCAAAACAAGACCCGAAGAATATCCATGAGGCCTCATAACCAAATCATCAGGGAATTAGGGTTTGAGATCCCCGAGGAGTACCCTGATGAGATCTTATTGAATTCATGCTTCAAAGACCAATCAATTAGGGTTTCACATCCCCTATGATCAGCTGAATAGCCAATGTCATACCTTTAAGCTTTGATCCACACACAAACCCTAGCTAGTAGGCCAAGAGCTTTGAATCTACAACGATCAACTTGATGGATGAATGATGCATATGAATGAAATATGAATGTCTGTCGATGATTCCCAAGCCAAGGATTGTATAAAAAGATGAAAAGGGGAGGGAAATTTTTGGGATACAATACATAGTTGTATGGAAAATATAAAGGAACGCTATTGATGGCAATGTCACAAGATGACAACGACAACACTTTTCCAATCGCCTTTGCACTAGTTGAAGAAGAGACTGTTGGGGGGTGGAGTTTTTTCCTAAAAAATCTATGATTGGACGTTGCTCCTCAACCTAACTTATGTTTGATCTCAGACAGACACCCATCAATTGTGAATGCCTATAAAAACATTGATAATGGCTTACAGGATCTTCCTTCGACACATGTCTACTACATTAGACATATCGCTCAAAGTTTCATGCAGGAGATCAAAGACAAAACACTACAGAATAAGGTTGTCAATGTAGGGTATGCATTAACAGAATCTTCCTTTAAACATTACCGTGAAGACATCAGATTGTCAAACGCAGATGTAATAAGGTGGATCGACAATATTATATTAGAGCAGTGGACTAAGGCATACGACAACGGTCAACGATGGAGCCATATGACAACAAATGTTGTGGAATCGATAAACTTTGTCTTCAAAGGCATTTGAAACCTACCAATAACCGTTTTAGTACAAGCAACCTATTTTAGGCTATGGGCGCTGTTTGAGATCAGACATTCCAAATGGGGTTCAGTGTTACAATTTGGGTAGCTGTTCAGTGATGTTTCAATAAAATTCATTAAAAAAACGGCCAAAGCTAACACACATGTGGTCACAGTGTTTGACCGTACTAAAGGTTGGTACAGTAGACTATTCATGCGCCATTACATATGGCACATACACATGCATGCGCCACTCTTAGTGGCATCATAGACATAGACGCGTCAATGCCAGTGACACATATGAATAATATTTTCATTGGATGCATCAATGCACTTAACGTCTACGTTACATGTTTTTAGAAAAATATTTATTTTGGTAAATATTTTTAAATAATGGTTATTTTAGAAATTTAATTAAAAAACTTGATTATTTTAAAAAAAGAAATTCTAAATTTTCTTCACTTTTAGAGTTTTTCTTCTTTTTGTATTTTTACCCTCACTTAAATTATTTTAAAATTAATTTTTTTACTTTTTTAGTTTCTATATTTAATTTTTTTGAATTTTTAAATTTATTTTTAATAATTATTATATTATTATTTTTCATGTAATTTTGTCTTAAAAAAATCAAAAGAAAATTATTATTACCTTTATTACACTATTTTTCATTATTATTACCATTTATTAAAATAAGAAAAATCAATTTCATTTAATATTTTTGCTATTACAAATCTCTTTTTTTTTTCTTCCAGAACACAGAGATTTATGTGAAACTTACAATTGAACACTTTATTAAATAAGCTAGTTTAATTAAGTGTAGAACTAGAACATTGGTTCATTCTCATTAACAATTTTGACTCATTAATAATTTTAAAAGATTCATCAAACTAGATTCATCTTCGCTTTTCGGTCCAACTAACCAATTCTATAAAGTTTTTAAAACATTGGTTCATTCCGACAGAAGGGAGAGAATTCAAATCATTATAGAAAAACATAATAATATGAAATGTATAACAAACATACATATATTATTAGAATTCGTCACGCTTCATACAAACATGCATCATATCATCTTGTTAAAGAATCACATGTTTATCATCATACGACATGGCTCAACAATCCACAAGTATTTATTTATAAATACTAAACGATGTACAAAAGTCATAGTTCATCACATATCGATTTCATGTACATATTATCACCCATCATCATTTACAAATCATCATCAAATATGTATACAACTTTCACATGATTCTGTAATATATACAAGTCACCATTTCATCACATATATCACAAATATGCACACATATCACATCAACAATTCATATCAAATGGATCACCTAAAATCCACGTATATGCATATCTACCAAAATCATGTCACATAATCACACAAACGACAATTCACACTGACACATGCGACTCAATGCGATGTGCAAGTGGATCTCATCCGTTATCATTTCCGACTTGCCGAACGTCTCTCAAATAAACTAGATAACCACCTCTTAAGCTCGATTCGGCCTTAAGCTTTCAAACCCCATTCGACGGTTGGTTTGGGACAAGCAAATAATCTACGCTAGATTACCCAACATTGCCTCTTTCATATACTCATGCTAGTGTAAGTGTGCAACAACAATAAGACTCATACAATTAAGACGATCGCAATCCCTTAATCATACATAAGCACACCACATCCAGAATTTGCACAACATACACCTAATATGACTTCAATCCCAAACAATACATCAAATATCATTCATCATCTCATCACAATAACATAAAGCAAGTTCACCAATTCATGTTATTTATCAAATTCACCAATTCACATACATAATTTCAATTCATGTTATTGGTGAATTTGAATTGTTTTAATTTATTTTTAATAATTATTATATTATTAAAAATGCTGTCAAAAACCAAAAAAAATATTGTTGCAAAAATACTGTCAAAACAAGAAAAACTGTTGTTACAAAAATGCTATTGAAAACCAGAAAAACTATTGAACCGCAACTCCGTTTGAGATGCCGTTTGGACCGTTATGAAACTAAATTCAATAACTTTTGAACAGTAACTCCGTTTGAGATGCCGTTTGGACCGTTACAAAGCTAAAAACATCATCTATAACGTGATATTCATTTTAATAACAGTAGATTAATATTTTATCAAAAAAAATCATAATAGGGATGTATGTTACATGTGTGATAAATGTGAATGATATATTTTTTATTATTTGACATGTATTGGATGGTTTAGATGGATTTTGTAAAGAAACATAATACTTGAAATTATATGTAATGATGTGAATGGGTGAATTTGATTAATAACATGAATTGACTTGTTTGCTTTTGTTATTGTTTTGTGATAAAATGATGATTGATTAATAACATAAATTGACTTGTTTGCTTTTGTTATTGTTTTGTGATAAAATGATGAATGATATTTGATGTATTGTCTGGGATTGAATCTTAGGTGTATGTTGTGCAAATGTTAGATGTGGCATGCTTAATCTTCAATTTTCGGTCTAACCAGCCAATTCTATACAAAATTTAAAACATAATGGGATGATGAATGTTATTTGATGTATTGTTTGGGATTGAATCTTAGGTGTATGTTATACAAATGTTGGATGCGGTATGCTTATGTATGACTTCATCTACGATTTTCGGTCCAACCCGCTAAGTATAAAACTAAAAGGTTAGGATGGGAGGCAGGATGAGATTTAAAACTTTAAGATTTATCTATTAAAGTTGTTAGCATTAAAAGAACTTTTTTCTCATTTCTGTTTAGATAAGAAAAATTTACAGCATCAAAGTGATGCCGAAAATAAGTTACATCAAAACCGTTATAAACCACCCTTGTTTCAGTAAAATCTGCCAAAATCCTACCCTTGTTTCAGCCACAATCCTACTAGAACAAGAATTATTAAAACCAGATTCCATTTATCTCAGTTGAAAACATGAAATCAGATTCCATATTGCATTTATCTCAGTTGGATACATGAAACCAGATTCCATTTATCTCAATTGGTTTATAACTGTTATGTCAGCAACCTACATAATTTAAATCACAATTCAATCTATTTTTTTTGTTTATTTTGTTGTCACCCCTATCTAATTTTGAAGTTAATTTAAGATTAAGATAGAGAGCCAGACAATTAGAAAATAGCTATAAACATGTATTATCCCTCAACATAAACCCATGAATGAATAAAATAAAAATCCATGAGTTAGGAAGATACAGAGGATATAAATTGATTTAGTCAAATTCCGACACAAATTTGGCACATAAGAGATCCAATTTGCTTTGTAAATGACAAAACTATAAGCCAAACCACAATCCATGACATATAGCACAAAATTGAAAATGTAGCCCATAATGTAAACTCATGAATACAAAAGGATTTCATGAGAATTAATAACATGTAAATGGCATAATATGATTTAGTCATCTTCCGACACAAACATGGCACAGAGAAGCCGGTCTGCTTTATAGATGACAAAATGAGAAATCATTATTTATGCAACAACAAAAATTCAGAATATACAACAGGAATCTCTTTGAAGATTCAAGCACACAATAGTTTTCTTACTACACCATTTAACTAATTTGTCCATTAAACCAAAATGCTTATTATTAGCTCAAGAAAAAATGAAAACATGCTGTTTAAGCCATGGGTATTAAAAAAAACAATCAATGCTTAAAATACTTGCCACTGAGTGTAACAATTTCTTAGAACAGTCTGAAACTACAAAATTTGGGAGGCTAGTCTTTGACAACATCGAATGTAACAAGAGTCAAACCATGTGCTTAGCTAATTAAAAACTTCAAAGCAATCAAAACATTTTAAGCAACCGGAACTGGTACAGGGACTTCGATATCATTTGCCACAACAGCAGCAGGTCGGATATACTCTTCCTCTTCCTTTGGAGTGTGAATGGTGACAATATCAGGGAGGGGAGTTTTAGGACCTTGCTTACCTTTAGGATCCCAATCAAGCATGATCTTTACCTTGATACCGAGAACACCCTGAAACACAAAAAGGAAAATATTATCGGTGATACAGGCAAATGATAACTTCAAATGTTGTCAGCACAGCACAAGAAAATCATTCAGGTATGTATATCATAAGCAAACCTGTCTAAGGAGCACATGTCTCACTGCAGAGTCAATGTAGTCCTTGACTGGCTGTCCAGAAGAAATCATGTAACCATCCTTGAACTTCATGGACTTGGCTCTTTGGGCTCTTAATTTTCCACTGACAATAACCTACTCAAATGAAACAACAATTACAACCAGTCATTATAGAAAGCACCATAACAAACAGGAGTTTAGAGTTGTTAAGTATAACAAACCTCGCAACCCTTGGCACCACTCTCCATGACAAATCTCAAAACACCATAGCAAGCCCTGAAACAAATAGATAACAATACAGTTTATTGTGTTGTCGCAAACATACAAAGGGTATAGTTGTTTCATTTAAGAAAATAAAAAACCAAATTTCTAAGCTACCACCGCTTGAAATTAACACCGGTCATTGGAAAATGGAAATGTGTCTGTTATAGAAAGACAGACTTATGATTTGGAACTATAGCACATACATTCCCCAAAAAGTAGGCCACCACCATGATAACGGAAACTTAGTGCAATTAAATTATTCAATGAACATAGGAATAAAATATAAACATGAATTCAATCGTACAGATCAATATAAAACAAGAGTCAGATGTCAGACAATAAGCAGACAACGTGTTATGAGGAAAAGGTCTGTAATGTTTTGAACAAGAGAAAATCGTGCTACAAAAATGGCAAGTGACCTACCTAATATTCAATCAAAGTACCAGTAGTCACACATAGATTTGAACAACACCCATGTAAGTTTAGACTCCACTGTGAGGAAGTCTAGTGTAAATCAAGCTAAAGACTTATTATAGTCCCCAAAGAAAGATGCAGAACGCAATTTAATCTCACAAGTACTCCGTAAAAATTACAAAATCAAAGAAACATGAGTCCCTTATTATATATATTTTCTTTCTTATAAAAGCTTAACTGGCTGCAGGTTACAGCATAAATTATGGGATTCCACTATTGGATAAATCATAGCATAAAATCAACCATCTTTCCACCATGGCAAACATAATCAAATATAGTGGTACCAATTCACAAATAGAAGGAAGAAAAATTCAGTTCCAATAGTTTCTCCAATAGTTTTGGAATTCAAGTATAGAACATAGACTCTTTCAATAATCAAATTGCCACAGTACATCAATATATAGCACTTTGAGATTCATTTGACAAACAAATCAGTAATTAAAAGCCCACAACATATTCTGTAGTTACCTGCGGACAGCAAGACCCCCGAGGAGTTTGTAACGAAGAGACTCAGCCTGAGCAATGGCACAGAGTCCTCTGTTGTTAACCTTCTCAGCATAAAGCTCCACACTGTTCTCGGGAAACTTAAACCTCTTCTGTACCACTGAGGTAAGTTCTCTTATCCTCCTTCCTTTCTCACCTAAATATCATAACAATCCAAAATCAAACTACAAAAACTATACATCATTTCATATATAACAAGATTAAAACCCAATAAAACAGAAGATTAAAACCCAACATAACACAAAAATCATATCATGTATAACATAAAACAGAAATCATAAATCCATTTATAACATTATCATATAACATGTATAGAACCAACAATTATAATCATTATATCATATATTGAGATTCAACCAAATCAGTTAAAATTCGAAGATTGATGAAACCACTTACCAAGAACAGCTTGGGTACGAGTAGCTCTGATGATGATTTCAGTGCGCATCGGGGTAACCCTGACCTCAACACCTGAATAACCATCCTCTGCCAACTCTCTGGTCAAAACTTCATTCAATTCAGCGAAAAAAACTCCGTCTGCGACGAACTGCAACACAAATCAAATCAAATTAAGAATTTCTAACAGAGATGAATTCGAATACGATTAACGAATCATGGCACTAACTTTTCGCTTTTTGCTCATTTGTGTAGCCATGATTGAGAAACGGAAGAAAAACTGCAATCCGCAGCTATGGAAGGGAAGAGGGGCACAAAGGAACAGCTACAGCAAAAACCCTAGTGTTTGATGAGTGCTGAAAAATTGTTAAGGATGGAATTTATATGGGACAATGGGATGGCTTGATCGATCCAACGGTGGAAATAGATTTAGGCAATCGACGGATGATATGATATTACTTTAACTTATGATTAAAAATTATTTTAGTATTCTTTTTAGGTTTAATTGTTTTGTTATCAAAAAAAATGTTTAGATGTCACTTAACAAAGTTTTTTAATTAAGGGTGGTTGGATCTATTCTCAATTTTAGTTTTTAAAATCTGTTTTACAAATCTATTTTGTAAATTTGTTTTTGAGAAAATAAAATAAAAAAAATTGATTTGGTTATTCAATTTTTGAAAACTATTTTAAAAATTAAAAAGTGAAAAAATATGTTTGATAGTATAATTTGTAGAAACTGTTTTTTTTAATAGGACAATATAGCTTGTTTGATATTCTATATTTTAAAAATCTATTTTACTAAATAAAAATAATTGCGATATATTATTTGAAAATATTAAAATTCAGCTAATATACATTTAAGTTTATTAAAATATTTTTAATAATTAATGATAAAATATACAATTCACTTAATGTATAAAAATTATATTTGAGTGTTGGTTTGAATATATATGCACAATTCATTTAATGTATAAAAATATACTATTCACTTAATGAGGATTAATTAGAGAGAGAATAATTGAGAGTGAGAATTTTAATTTTCATTAACAATATATGAGGATTAACAATAGATTGAGAGTGAAATATTACAATTAAAAAATATTGCAAGTAATTACTATAATCCGATTAATGAAACCGTATTTTTTTTCCAACTTACCTCAATTGAAAATTGAAAATTAAAAAGTAAAACTGAAAATTGAAAATCAAAACATATTTTAATAGTTTCAGTTTTTTAGATTTTAAAACACTGGATTTTGAAAGTGTTTTTAGAAATAGTTTTGAGAAACAAATGTATCAAACAAGTTTTTTGTTTTTCAATTTTAAAAAATCATAAAACTGTTTTTTAAAACCTTTTCAAATGGGCCCTAAATCTTTAAATTTTAAAATATTTTATAACTAAAACCCTCCTAACTTATTTATTATTATGATTTTCATTTTTAGGATAATGTTTACTTGTGCCCTTAAAACTAAAGAAAATAATATTGTTTTAATAAATATATAAAATTATTTTTTTCATAGTCTTCATCTTTTCTTCTATGGCACAGAACTTCCTTTGTATCTCAGCATTGGTTGGTCCAAAAGCATCATAGACCGATTCATCTCTAGGATTGAATAAGGCATCGTTTTGATCCTCCACCTCGAAGACGGGAGGATTGACTGTGTTCTGATTCACCGGACCTCCTCCCATATTTGGAGGTACGCCCCCTGGGGGCCACAGGGATCTGTACAACAGGATTGCCAGGTCAATAGTAACCCTCTGATTGGCTTGGCGAAGTTCCTCATGACCCCTAGCAATAACTTTTTGGCCTTTGGTCACAGCTTGGATGGTCTCCATCAGTTGCCCCATTTGGGCACGCGTACCAAACATTTCTTCCCTCAAAGCGCTCTGGTTCTGCTCAAGCTGATCCATGAGTGATTTTTGCTTGCTTCAGGTATTGTATCGATGTTGAGAAGTTAGTTTGTTGTTTCTGGATGGAAAAATGTCAAGTGGTAAGTTTCTTGTTTTGCTTTTGTGTCATGCAAAATGATGCATGATTTAGTTTTAATATTATTACTATTATTATTATTATTTGGCAAAGCTCTTAGTTGTCGTGTTATTTATTGCGAGAAAATTTAGATAATTGGTATTACAATAAAAAATAAAAGCACACACAAGGTGGAATCATAAAATCTCATTCATTCATTCATTTTTTCTTTGAACACAACAAGTACAAGCAAACTAAAGAGACAACCATTTTTACATTAAAACAAATACAAACTACAAGTTGACTTGGAATATGATCCCCTGAGACTTTCGAAGAGCTTCAACATCAATGATTAGCTCGACTAGAGTCTTCTTATAGAACTTAACAAAGTTGTAGACTTGGTGATGAGTGTTCTCTGGACACATGATCAGATCAGCCTCTTTCATCATGTCGGGGAAATCCTGAAGAACGTAGTTAGTCAGAGTTGTCATATTCGCATACTTGTTCTTTCATTCTGTGTGGATCCCTTGCAAGTTCCTGATTATGGTGTCTCTTTCAACTATAACACCTTCGGTTTTTCTATAGGAATCTTCCCAATACAGACAGTTATTCCTTAACTCTTGGTAGGCTTCATCAATAATGCTTGCCTTCATACTTTGGATTTTCTCTTGGGCTCTTCCCACCTAGAACTTCTCATGAAGGCAAGTTCGGTGTATCTTCTCCTTTTCCAATCTTTCACGGAAGACATGTTCCTGATACTCTTTGATGGTCTTCCTTAGCTCACTGATTTGAGCTTCATAGTATTCTCTTGCACTCTTCTTGTCCATGTTGGACAACTCTAGAGTCCTTTCCAAGTCTCGGATAACGCACCAAGCTCGGTTCAATTCATTATTACGACCATTGAGTTCTGAATTTGCTCCTAAGAGAGCACCACTGACCCATTCCTTCTTTCCTTTCTCTTCCATAGCTCTCTTCTTGCTACTTTCATACAAGGTTTTTACTTTCTCGTCTTCGTCTTCCAAGTCATCACCCATTTGCTTCCTCCTTGATGATTTGGAGTCGCAAGAGAGTGTTCTCTAGTTCAAGTTCACTAATCTTACTAGTAAGTTTATCAATATCTTCTTGTAAGATTGGCTCAGACTCGGGTACTTGAGGGAGAGATGAGGACTTAAAGTAGAAAAGGATCTTGGCTACTTGGGCTCTTTCTTTTGCCCACTACACATATGGCTATTTGGTGGTGACATTCTTCTTCCCAAGTTTTGGACCACTTTTGACAATCTTCGTCCAAGCTTTTCTCATTTTCCTTACAGCAGGGTTAAGTGGATCGACATTGTTGATAACAAAAGGAACCAAGTCTTCATCTCTAGGAGGACCATCCATTGCATGCCCAAACTGCCTCATGCATAACACGGGATTGTAATTGATACACCCATGTGTACCTACCAAGGGTACGTTTGGAAATCCTCCACATCTGAGGATAATTTCTTGGGTTTCCCATTCCCTCTTGTACCACTGGATGACACCGACGGAGAGTGATGCAAATTTCTGACACCATGGGAGATCTTTGGATACAAAGGGACCCTTTTGTGGCATATGAGTCTTCATCCATATACACAATAATGGAGCACAACATAAGAAAGTCTCGCCCTTTTTCTCGTGGCGAGTGTGGAAGGTGTGGTAGAAGTCTGCCAGGAGGAATGACACTGGGTTGCCAAATAAGAAAACCTCTATTGTCGAACGATCTATGAAGTTGTCGGTGTTTGAGAATAGGACAATCCCATAAATCAACAATGCCAATACCGCAATACAAAATTCACATTTTTCTTTTTTAGCAAATTTCTAAGCATGACCTTTCAAAAACTTCCTTGTGAACCATTTGTCAACCCCTTTTGGAGCCCAACTGGCTGCTAGTTCACCTACGCCAATACCAATACCACTGCTAATTTGGGCATAGTGAAGTCTTCTTCAATCTTTGGGAACGGGTTATGATCTTTGATGAAGCGATTCAGGATTCTCTCAAACTCTTCCAAAGTGGGAGCTATTTGGAAGTCTGGGAAAGTGAAGCAACATAACAGGATGTCATAGTACTGAGCCAATGTAGTGAGGGCTCCATAGTCCACATTCTCGTTCACTAGGTCCAGAATGTTTCCATAAGCTGCACAACATTTGTACTTTACAGGCGCCAACTCGGAGCTTAAAGCTTTCAAACTGTCCAATCGAGGTTCTTAGTACCGGAATATGAATGTGCTTTTCATGACAAGAGGATTCATGATTGCTTTAGCAAAAAGCCTTGTAGTTTCATGCAATAAATACTAGATACTAATAGCTTTGTTGTTGTGTTGTTTATGTGTATGATGCATGAATGTATGAATGCATGAATGTACGGTGCATAAGCATGGTGTTCACAAGTTAAACACACAAGCAAGCATAGTATCACATGTTCGAGGTACAGATGGAGGATAACGCTGATTGCTTTCCATATTAGAGATCTCATCGGATGTGGTCTAGGGTTATAGATATGAACCCCATAGTCATTGATTCATTTGAATGTTTGTCGCTTATGGCAAAAGCATGTATGTCGACAACTCCATCAAATAGGTATATTCTGGGTGAGATCTTCGAACTGATCCTCGCGAGAAAGGCTTCTCGGGGACCATCACTACGCGACCATCAACATTTGGTTTTAGACAAAGGTATCAAAGTCATGGACTTCCTTGATTGTTTGTCGCTTATAGTAAAAGCATGTCGGTCGGCAACTCCATCAAGAAAATCTACTTTGAGTGAGATATTTGTACCGACCCTCGCGAGAAAAGCTTCTCGGGGACCCGCATTACGCGATCATCCATCTTAATTGGCCAAAGGTTCAATGTTCTACAATGGTCCTTAGAGTCATTAATCCTAATTAAAATATTGATCGCTTACGCTAAAAGTTTGACGGTTGTCAACATTCTCAAAAGAATTTACTCCAAGTGAGGTTCTCGTATCGACCCTTACGAGAAAAGCTTCTCGGTGGCCCATACTACTCAACCTCTCATATCTCAGGTTTCCACTCTAGACTTGGGTAGAGAGTCTTTTCCACGAGGTTTCTCGCAATCAGGGTAGTATCTGTCAATACCATGGCATAAGACCATATAACAGATATCCAATGAAAATTTAAAGCAAAAGGAAATAAATAAGGCAAGCAATTCAAAACGATAAACACCCACACATGCGAGGAAGCAACCTAGACTAGGCTTGACTTGCTTAGGGAAGAGTCCCTAGTAGAGTCGTCAGTTGTCACTACACGAAAAATACAGAGTCGCCATCAGTTTTTATTTATTCCAAAGGAAAGGGAAAATATCGAGAAAACCCCAAAAGAATGGTCATCGCAACCACAAATATGTTCGGAAGTTGGTTATGCAAGGGGAAGGTATTAGCACCCCTAACATCCATGGTACTCCATGGGAATAATCTAGGATGCCTACACTTGAATGGGTATCGTTATCTTAATGTTTACTTGCTAAAGGTTTGCGGACTGGAGATGGATTTTTAATTAGTGTGCTCGCCAATGATTTGGGTCCTCGTGTCTACGTATGCTCACTTGTTGAAGTGAGAAATCAGAGCCCTGTAATTCGTGGATACAAAATATTTGTTTATTTTGTTCATTTTATACCTTGAAAAAAGGTTTTCGAAGTGATTCCCTAAGGCTTAAACAAAAGGCTTGATGGGTTGATGTTGTTCTTAGGTTTTTGAAATGAATGTTCTTGATTTCGAATTGCACTAAAGACTATGGATAAAGGTGAATATCTTGAACTACCAAGTCAAGCGTCTTATGTTCAAAGCGCTTTGAATGAGTGTAGGAAAGTTCCATTCTCATTCATTCTTTACCACTTAAGTCTTGTGGCGTACAATCCTAATTGTATTTTATTATGTTTTTGAATTTGGTTTGAGAAAATACCGCTTGGCGTTGGATCAAGGGTTTGTTTATTGATGGTGAAATGGTGAACGATCCTAAGGTCTAATAATTAGCTAGCAAGCAATAACAAGACAAAGAAAAGCGAGTAAAAAGTACATCAAAAGGGGGGAGGGATACATGAAAAATACAAGGGACTTGCAAGAAATAAAGGGGCTCGTTATAAGGTAGCCCAAGAGAAAGTCTTGTGCGTGCATTGTGTCCTAAACTAAAAAGCATAATGATATTACAAACATAGCTCATTTTCTTCTTTGTGGATGATTCCATGAGTGCTCCCTTGTAATAAAAGATCACAAAGTCCAAAATACTCCAAATCATGCTTAGGTCAATCAATGATTAAAGGTTCAATGCAAAGGTCCTAAAAGAGTTCTATAAATCCATAGTTCATAGTCCTTGCTTAGGTCTTAATCAAGTCTCTTTTATCTTTTCCATTTTTTATGTTTAGTCCACTTTTTAGTTGATTATTAAGATGAAGTGGAGAATAATAATGATGAATGTACAATATGATATAAAGCAAAGTAAAGGCAAAGTAAGTATATGACAAAAAATTAAATGTTAGAAGTTAGGTACAAGAATGTAAAAAGTTAGAAATTGGAATGCGAAAACGTAAAAGTTAGGAGTTAGATGTTAGAAATTAGAAATTAGGATTAAAAAGAAATAGAGAAATATAAGAGAATTAAAATCAATACTATAATTAAATCTAGAAAAACAAATAACTAGAATTAAGTCTAAAATATCAATCTCTAAAAATATATCAAAAAAACAATACCTAAAGTAACATTCCAAAATCAATCAAAACAACATTCCAAAATCAATCTAAAAGATCAAAACAATATCTAAAATAATATCAAAAATCAATATCTAAAATATTTTTCAAAAATCAATTCAAAAAGATCCAAGCAATATCTAAAATAATATTCTAAAATAAAATTCTAAAATAAAATCAAACAATACTCTAATATTAATCAACTTGCAATTAACAAAAGGACGCATAAAATAAAATAAAAGAAGCAACCAGAATGAGCCTCCAATGGAATGGGAATGAGAAGGCCCACTCTGAAGGGGGGCACCAATGGACCACGCGTGCGAAACCAGAAAAAGGGGATTGAGGCCCACTCCAAGGCCCACTAGCCTTGTTCTCCCTACATGGGGGTGCAGTAGTTAAAGAATAGTGCAATCAGCAAAGGATTGGGCCTCTGATAGAAAGATGCCCAAGGCTAAAGGATCCAAATCTACATGGTCATATTACTGATCAAATTCACGTGTTCCTCATGATGACTCTGTTCTGAATGAAGACTCCATTCTGAATGAACCACCGGAGCAGCCTCATCGCTGGTCGTGGTGGAGCTCAAACTATAACACCAGACCACCAATAGAATCGTCTCCATCTCAAGGTTACAAATCCGTCCACCAAATAAACAGAAACATCAAACAAAATTCAAATCGAAATAGAATAATTTAAGAATCCTAGAGTTTTTTAACAAAAATTAAATGCCGAAGAAGGAGAATCAGAGCCTCTAGTCATGGGGCTTTGCTTCTCCAGACCTTGCCCTACATGGTGGTATCTGTAGCGGGAAATTCATGATCATCAAGCTATTGACAAGCTAAAGATCAATTAACAAGAGTCGCCACCGTGCTTTTATTATTTCCAAGGGAAAAGGGAAAAGTACAAACAAAACCCAAGTAGTAAGAAGTTTTCAAATAAGAACTAATAAAAATTCGAGATCATAGGTAAGGGGGTTGGTTACATAGAGGGAAGATGTTAGCACCCAAAGTGTCATAGGTACTCCTAGGGAACCCTTTTTATGTGCGTATGTATTTTGTACAAAGTGATGTTTACAAATAAATAGAATGGGGGGATGAGAAAAGAATTTATTAATTATATTTTTGTGTTTGACAAGATCTTTGGACTTGTGCCTACGTACCAACATAAAAATGAGGGATCAAAACCTCGTAGTTCGTGCTACAAATTTCAAAATGAGTGTGTTGATTTTAACAAAATTTAAGTTTGAAAGGCACAAAGACCTAAAATGGTTAGAATGAGTTAGTTCTTTTCGGCTTTTTGAAAGTTTAAGTCAAATATTTGTTAAGTTTGTTCACAAGTTTGATTCAAGAAAATAAGTTTGAAAATGCAATGGCATAAGGCCAAAGTTTCTACCTTTTTTGCAAAAAAATGGTCAAAGTTTTAGAACAAAAATAGTTCATACAAAGAAGAGTTTGAAAATGGAGGGAGAGATTTTGAAATTAAAGAAATAGGGGAAAGATGAAGAGACTACCCTATGCACAAAATTTAAAAGTTTAGAGTTGAAAAGATCTAACCAAATGGGTAGCAATCCAATAGACAAGTATGTCAATAGAAACCCAGAATTCCCTTGGACTTTTAGAATCAAACAACACACAAATGCACAATTATATTATCTTGAAGAGAAATACATCAAATAAAGATGGCCTCATCCAAGCTTATCCATTCCATGATCTTCTTCAAAAATAGCCCATGTAACAGATGAATTTCACAAGTTCAAAATGACAGTTTCACAATGATCATGTTGCAGATGAACTCTTAGAGAGATCTTCAAAGATGTATCAGATGAATTTTCAAATTGCTAGCACTTGGTTCTTCACAAATTGGCATTGGCTAAGTCCTTTAGCTTAGGGAGGTTGCCTAGATTCTAAGTCCATTTGTCCAAGATCAAACCAACAGTCCACTCAAAAGTTTTTTTTATGGTTTTTATGATTATTATGTATATTAATGGTCAAAGACCACACAAACACACAAATTATATACAAACAAAATATATCACACAATATGGCCCAAATACACAAAGTGAAAATTGCACTAACATAAACAATTAGAATGATATGAACAATGGCAAATGAAATAAAGTGCTAAAAATAAATTGCATTAAAGTAAAAGCTTGAAATTAAAAGTTAATGGTTAGTAAGTTAGGAGTTAGTTTTGCTTTGCTTTTACTTTTTCAAGACATTCTTTGGAGAACACTCAACCCACTTATCACAAGCATAGATCCTTGAACCAAAACATCTTCCAAAGGAAGGAAAGAAGGTCAAGTTTCCACACAATACCATGAAAGAGGGGAGACTTACAATCTCACTAACTAGAATGCTTATGCATTTTATGTCACAAATTTAACGCTATGTTAAGCAATCGTAATTGGACTTATGTAGAAGTCACAACTATTTGAGGCTGGGCAATATAATTTTGGTGTTAATGCATGTTAGAGACATAGTATAATGAACTATGCTCATGAAACATACCACACACAAAAAGAATATGCAAAAGGTATGGCATAATCTCATCCATACTCATGTCAATTTTTCAATCAACTAGCATTAAGATTTAGAGATGTCATTGGCCAAATGAAATGAATGGATAAAGAAGAGGAATGGGATGAAGTGGGAAGGGGATGAATGAGATCACAAATGAATGGACAAAGTCAAATCAACCTTGACCAAGGCCAATCAACAAACAAGCAAACTCAAATAAGTAAATACAAATGGTCAACAAAATTAAAATGATGTCTATTCAATTAAAAATAATAAAATAGTGCATTTAATTCAAATATGTTTTGTCCAAATCTTAAAATCTAATCAAAACACCAAAGAAATGGCCATGAGATTTATCATAAGTCAAACAAGGTCAAAGGACCTTGGAGAAAAAATTTCATAATTTTTGGACATTTAAAAATATTTTTAAACAATTAAAAACAAATGCAAAATCAATTAATTCATGAAAAATATTAATAATGATCCAAAAAATAATTTTAATTCAGAATATGAAAGAGAAAAATATTTGATTTTTTTTTGTGAAAGTCCCATATTTTTTGGATCAATATTGAATTTAATATGAATTATTGAAGAAAATGCAATTAAAACAAAATATCAGAAATTCAAAAATACGTGGACCATCTGATCTCCCTCATTAATTGAGGTGGTAGATCTGATGATCCAAAAAGCGCGTTCCACATGTGTCATAGTCAACTGCGTTGTACCAATGGTAATTACAAGGAATGATCAAGATTAAAACGTAGAGGATGGATCTTGTGGTTCTCAGCCTTGCCAAGTCATCGCCAGAGCCAGAGCTCCGGTCATCTTCTCCGGTGGCACTCCCCGGACTGGTCAAGATGAACCATCACCAAAAAGAAAAACAAGGACATGATCTTGAAGAAAAAATGGCATTGAGCTTGAATCTGACCTCCATTCACTCCAATTCCAAATGTATTGAGATATGTGGAATTGAAAATCGAGGTACATGAACTGAGTTGCTTCGATTTGACCTCAAAGCAACTCAATTTTCTTGCCTACATTGGTAGGACTTCAGACAACCAAAGAATCAATGGAATTGAGCAAGGAATTGAGAGAATCGAAGAGTTAAAAATTTCTGCAAATTACCTTAAATGGAGGTCTGAACACGATGAATCTTGATCTGGCTTGTGCTTGGACTCGCTTCAATTGCTTGCAGGAAGAGAATGGAAAGGTTTAGAA
Organism: Lathyrus oleraceus; assembly: GCF_024323335.1. Taxonomy (NCBI): domain Eukaryota; kingdom Viridiplantae; phylum Streptophyta; class Magnoliopsida; order Fabales; family Fabaceae; genus Lathyrus; species Lathyrus oleraceus. The sequence continues at coordinate 285,878,779 of NC_066584.1, forward strand.
GCAATGGACTCTTGGAGAATTGAATTCCAAAATAGTGGAGATTCAAGCTCAAATTCAAATGAATTTTCCAAGTTTATCCTATGAGAGTGAAGGGTTTTCAATGGGGAATCAAAGTTGGCGCAATGGTCCCCTCAATTCTGAGCAAATGAAGCTTTATTTATAGAAGAATCAAGTGATATTTGCACACTCACTTCCACTTTCCAAAATTGGCACATGATGATGCAATGGTGCATGGGCACGCATAGGCCCATGAAATGATAGCTAAAGGTCCAAAATTGCATATCAGATGGTTTGAAGTTAGCTTAGATTGCAAGGCACATGTACATGGATGCTTGAAGATTGATCCATGCCAAATGATATCAACCTGTTTAAGCCATGTGCAGCCTATACATTTCTTATTCAAAATGAATTAATTTGAGCTCTTTGGAAAGGTGAGATCAATAGGATCAAGTTTGATGTTGAACACTTTTTCATTTGGATCTTGGAACTTGGAGAAATTTGAGGTGGAAGTTTGGAAAAATTTGACATATCAAATTTTTTCTAAGTGTCAAGCCATATGTCTCAATATTCCACCTTGCTTAACTTTTTATAGGAGCTTCAAATGAGAAAATTATCTTCATCAAAGTTGTATATCTCTCAAAGACCTTCAAAATGTTAACCAATTTCATGTCATTTGGATTTGAAATGATAGAGTTATGCATTTTTAAAGTTTGGAAAAAATACTTGATCAATGGTATAGGTCAAAAGTGACCTATAATGTAGCCTCATGTCACATGCTCAAGAAAGTTGAATTAGCTCCCACTCCAAACATCAAAGTTGAATTAGACATATTTAATTTTATTGTGCAACTTGGAAATCTTTTATCTCATAAAAATTGAGCAAGTTATGGCCTTGGGAAGTTGACTTTCAAATTAGGGTTTAAACAAAATGACCTATAATGTTTCAACATAGAAAATGATTTTACAAGCAAAACTAGATATAGGTATAAACATGAAAGTTGTTTATAATGTCATTTAGAGTAAGTTTTCTCTTGGAATCATTTTCATATGCTGAAAATTGTAGGAGATAGGGTCTAGGGAGACCCAGTTTTGATCAGATGAATTCATCTGGCCAACCACCATCAACCAACTTGCTAACTTCCAATCTTCTTGACTTTCTTGGATCATGGTATATCATATATGCATAATATGATAAAAAAAATTTAAGTGTCCCTTGATAAATTTTATCAATTGGTGAGATAGCTTGTTGGAGAAGTTACTCAAGATACCCAGTCAAACTAGGGTTTCCAAGGCAAATCACCCTCAAACTCTTGAAGCAAACTTGATCAATATAGCATGTAGAGATCATTGGGACTCATATATGATATTCATAACCACTCTTGAATTAATTCTTAGTTGTACTCTTTGTTCATGAGGGTCTCAAAACCCTAGATGTGGACTTGATGAATCAATATGATCATGCCCTTCCTACAAAAGAGTTAAGCAAATGCAAAGACATATTTTTGGTATTTTAGTTAGTAAAATGATAATATACAAGTATGATATAATCACAAAATGCTTGGTGATCTCTCCCAAAACAAACCCAATGAAAGAGGGGTAAGGAGGATGCCAAGATATGATCCCAATGTTAATGCTTATGATGTAATTGCATGAGGGGTCTTAGGGTCAAAATTGGGGTCTTAGAGTATGCACAGTTGAAGAAACCATGGAAGTTGAAACTCTACCTCGCTAGAGAAGGTGATCGGAAGTGCTCAAGTACTTGTATTTCCTCCTCGTTCTTCTTCCTTAGTGTTCCTCCCCTTCTTTCAAGCTTCTTATCCTTATGAGATTGAAGGAATATAGAACTTCATAGTGAGATTGTGAGTATTCAAGTGAGTGGAAAAGGTGTCAGAGAAATGCTGATTTTTCAGAGCCTTGATGATTGGGCAATGGTTGCTTTTATATAGGGATCCAAGATAGGGTAATTTAGGGAATTAGAGTGTGAGTTTGTTGCCTTTTATCCAGCTGGAAAATAGGTGAATTTTTGAAAATAAAATGTGAGTTTAATTTGGAATAAGGTTACGTGAAATCCCTATGCCACATTGAATGAGCTGGCAATAATTCTTGTGACTTGTTTTCGATCTCTTCTTGCTGGTGTGAGTTGGATGCAAGCTCGAATGTACATCCTGCAACAGGTTTTCTTGGATTGGTTTGACATTTTTGCAGGGTGTTAGCTAATAAAATGGAAAGATCATTTGTACCTAACTCATTAGCCATTTGAACTGCTATAAGTGATGAACCTGGTTCATCTTGTAGGAAACTTGGTTTAGGTTTATGAAGTGGTTCACTTATTTAGCTAGTTGTTGTACTGCAACTTGGGTTATAGCCTCATTTGTACTGCATTGGAATTGATTTTGCATTATGATGTAACTGGGTTTATATTCTTCTGACTTATGCACTTGCAGGCTTGTTAGCAATGCTGGTAGTGAATGTAGATCTTGGTTCTTTGTCCAAATTTGGCTAGCCTATGTTTTGGTGAGGTGAACTTTAATGCACATGTTCATGCCTGCTTGATGATGGTTGGTTCCTAACTTGTATTGGAATGCTGCAGGTTCATGGTAAGTGATGATGGCTTACCATGATGCTTGTTAGTTTACTATGGTGCGCCAATGTTTGAATCAATTTTGTATGGCTACTTCTGATGCATTGCATACTTGGGTTTTGCATGATACATGAAGTTTGCACTTGGAATTGTGGTGTTGTATTGATTTGCACTTTTTTTATTCCAGTTTAGATTTGAACATTTGGTAATGGACTTGCTTTACTTGGCTTGTATTCCATGCTTCTATTGACCTTGATGTGCAACCCTGGTTTCCTGTGATTCTGCACCAAGTAATTATGGTTTTGAGTTTGCATTGCCCTTTTTTTGGTTTAATTGTGATCAGTTTGATAGTTTGCTTACAGATTTTACTCATGTGCATTCTGACTTAGGTGTAGCAGTTCATAGTCTCAAGGCTTGCAGCAATTCTGACTTGATGAATGGTTCAGCTGCTGATTGCTTGCATAATGGTCTTGTGAAGCAGGACATAGTGATTTGCAAGGAGATTGTGGTTCTGCAGCATGTTCAATGTCCATTTCCTGATGGTTTTCTGCAACATGTGATTGTGGTGTGCCCTCTGAAATGTGCTTGATTTGCCACATTGCCATATGGTTCAACATCTTTGCCATGTTTTCTCTATAGGTTTCACTTTTGTTTATGATGCCTTGCTTTTTGTTGTTGTCTATTTATATGCTTCTGCAGGTCTACACAGGCGCTACTGCAGGATGCCTATGCTGACAGTTAAATGGTTATTTGCTAGGCTGGGGGAAATAGCATTGCATGTGGGTTTGAGGTTATGATTGCAGCAGGGTTTGACTGGCACAATTTGTTTGGATGTTTATGGCTGCCTTACAAGTTTAAATTACAAGTTCTTGTGTTGGCATGATGTCTATAAATGTTGACACGATGACATTGTGTAGGCATTGGTTTCATGTGATTCTGCAAAATCACATTATGCTGCAAGTGGTTTTGTTGGTGCATAGCAAATCAATAGGGCATGCAAGGATCTTGTGGCTTGGAATTTTGAATTTTATTAGCCTATGTTTGCTCATGGTTTTTCTTTTGATGGAAATTCATAGTTGTTCTTCCCTTTTGTGTTCATTACTTTGAATCCTAATTTGTGGCTCACTCTGACAAGCTTGTGGAATACAAGTTTTGGTCATGTACACATGACAACACTTGAACAAGGCACCATGCATCTTGAATGGTTATGAGAGAAGTTTAGGGTTTAAGATGAGTATTTAGGGTTTAAGGGGCTTTTGTTGACTTTGGTTAAAGTTGACCAAAAAGTCAATTGTTGACCAAAGGCAACATGTGGTCAAACCTTTATTTTTTGTATTTTCCCCATGTAATGAACATTTGTAATGGATTGAATAAGTGGAATTTGTTATTTGTGAATGAAATTAACACCTTGACTGGAATTTGAATGAATGACCTTGATTTTGATATTGAACTGAATTAATGAATTTGAACATGAACCATTGCCTGACTTAAACAAGAATTGAAAAATGAAGAGGATGCAAGGTTTTGAAATGGATGAACACCTTACTATGACCATGACTTGAATTTGAATAATGAACATAATAACATGAATCAAGCAATGAACATTGGCCATTGGTGAATCAAAATCCCACAAATGAAACATGAAAGAATGGCACAAGATGAGTTATGACCAAACACCAAGCAATGATAATGCCATGAAATTGTATTGACCGGATGAAATAGGCCTAGGTAAGCTATGAACTAGACTCTAGGTATAAAGAAGAGCCAAGTGAAAGACTAAGGCTAGTAGCTAATAAAGATGGTGGGACCAGGACCTTGCTTCCAAAACCAATGGACATTGACAAACATACAATGTACATGTGGGAATCATGAAGTATATGGGATCAGGAGTAAGAGGACATACAAGCATGAACTATGCACAAGAGGTTGAGTGAAACTTGATCAAGTAAGAGAACCAAGTCATAGTGGCATGAAGGATAAAATTGGGGTTAGGGGCCCTCATGGTCAAGTATGGATCCCCAAACTACGATTTTGCTTTCACAAGAGGCCACAGTTAACACACCAAACATAGGCATATTATCCAAACATCAAGAGTTATCTCCAAGTTAGGGATTGATTAGGGGTCACCCCTCATATTGCTGAGAAACCCTATTTTTCACTAGGTACAAGCACAAAACTCTGGATTCAAGTCACATGTCTTCTTATGTTGAACCATGCTTATGCAAATGAAATGAATGCTTATGATGATATGCAAATGATTAGGTTTAATGACCTAGATGATCATTATGAAAGGTAGGGTGAATTTTGGGGTATGACAGTAATCAACATAGATATTGTTTTTTATGAGCAGTTAATGTTGAAGCAAGAAATTACAATAAATCTATCAACATCTAAAGGAGAAACTTCTAGCAAACAAGTTATTTAGGTGTATGTTGATCTGCCACAAATGAACAATATGCATGTAGTGCTTAAACAATAGGAAGAACCGAGATCTGATGTTGAAATTGACAATAAACCTAAAGTTTCAGATGGAGTACATGATTATATATGTGCACATGATCGATAGTGTCATTCAAGCAAGCCACTAAAGAGAAATGAGTATGAAGACTTGGCAACCTATGCATTTCTTACTAGTTCTGGAGACCCTTATACTTTTCGAGTGGATATAGCTAGCCAGGAGAAAGATTGGTGGATATGTATAATGGTGGATGAGATGGAATCCTTCAAGAAAAACTAGACATGGGAGCTTGTTCAGTTTCATAAGGGAAAAAAGTCATCAACTGTAAGTGGGTGTTCAATAGGCATAAAAACATAACTCATACTCGTCGATACCCACCCAAACTCGCTCTGAATTTGACGGGAAAACCTGTTTTAACTATGTTTAGATCCGGGTTTGGGTTTTCCCCAATTAAAAAATATGGGGACAATAATACCCACCCCGAACCCGCCTCGTTTATTTCATTATGTACTTTATTATTTTAGTTTTGATAATTTAGAATATTAAATATATGATTAATATTTTGTTATTTTAATTTGTCTTTGTTATTTAAAATATTTAAAATGCATGTATGGAAAATTTTGATATTTTTTAGTTTATTATTTGTAATGTAATTTGACTTTAGAAAAATAAATATTTTTATTAAAAAAATTGATTTCACTAAATAGATGGTGGTGGAGTGGGGATACCCGAACCCATTGGGGACAAGTTTGGGTTTTAATTCTCCATATCCTATGGGGATTGGGGCGGGGAACGAGGATTATTTTGGGATTTTGGTTTGAGTTTAAGGGAGGTAAAAAATGTCTTGGACCTGCCATGTTGTCATGCCTAGTGTTCAAGATAAAACCAATAGTAACACAAAAAGAACGGGAAAAGTTTAATGTCCATTTTGTAACAAACGAGGTACTCACAACTATGGATGAGAGTAAGTCAGGTCTTAAAAGGTATGAGCCTGGTCTATGGCTTATTATAGGATTTTTTCCTGGTTTAGCCTTTTTAAAATTTTAGTCTAGCATGAAAGTCTATTTGGAAAGCTTATTTCACATTAAGACTTTCAAATAGTTTATTTTACCTATTTTTTAAATAAACAACACGACATGTCATATAATATTTAGTTTATTTTTCTAATAAATATGCATATATAGACGAACTTAAAAGGCTTTGTATGCTTTTTTAATAGCTTAAGTCCGACCTATTTAATTAAATAGGCGTTTAAAAAAGCCTAAGCCTAAACTTTTTATTATATGAGATAGGTTAGACCAGGCCAAACTTAAATAGTCCAAGTTATAGGCCCCTATAAGCCGACATGGTTTATTCCCATCCCTACTCACAACATAATGGGGTTGATTATGACAATATTTTCTCTTTGATCTCCATATGTACTTCTATCAGGGTAGTGTTAGCATTGATAGCCAATTAAGACATGCATTTAGGGCAGATGGATGTGAAGACGACATTTCTTTATGATAATCTAGATGAGCAAATTTACATGGAGCGGTAAGAGGGACTCAACGACACTAGACACGACAAACTAAATTGTAACTTGAAGAGGTCTTTGTATGGTTTAAAGTAGTCTTTAAGGTAATGATATAAATGCTCTTACTCATACATGCTTATTATTGGCTACAAAAGGAGTGAGTATGACTGTTGTGTTTATGTTACGAGCCTTTATTATGACTCTTTTATTTTCATATTATTGTATGTTGATGATTTATTAATTGCTACTAATAATTTACATGGAAATCCATGGCTCTCTTATAAGATCTATGTTAGAAAGGCGTGAGGTAAGTTGGACATGAGTAATTAGAAGGTTATGAATACTCCATTGGTGAATCACTTTAAGCTCTCACTAGTTTGGTGTTCAAAGACATGTGCAAAAGTTGATTATATGTCAAAGGCCTCTTATGCTAGTGTTGTTGGTTGTTTAATGTATGTTATGGCTTGTTCTATACCCTATTTGGTGCAAGTTATAAGTCAAGTTTGTAAGTTTATGTTTGAACTAGGAGAGCACCACTAAGAAGTAATCAAGTGGATTTTCATGTACTTGAGTTTTTTTTTTGAAATCTTGGTATCCGATCTTGCGAACGACTAATCTAAGGGGACCAATCCCAGTTACCACTTGTAAAGGGCATTTAATGGCAAAATAAAGCTTTGTATGGACTTGGCTCAACATATGAATTGTTTACACCTAACTGAATTCAAACTTGAGACCTTGAGAGGATCATATTCTCAAGACCCAAGCTTTCACAATTAGGCCAACACCTGGAGGTTTACTTGAAGGGTATTATGATTTATGGTATCTTGTTTAGTAGTGAAATGGTTATCCTTTAGTTGTATGATATGTTGATTCAAACCATGTCGAAGATATGAATGACATGAGTTCTACAATAGGGTGTGTCTTTACTTTAGCAGGAAAACCTATTTGTTATAAATCATTGGTTCAATCCTTAGTGACCATGTTGGCAATTTAAGTATATTATATGGAAACAGTTGAAGCTACTTGTAACACCTCAAAATTTGCCCTCCTCTCTTGGGACTAGCATTAACATATTTGCATTTCATTTTAGGGCATTAGGCATTTCATATTGCATATCATGTGGTTACATTGTGCAAGCTATCTTCTCAAGTCTTGATCAGAAGATGGAGAAGTCTAAGTGCAAGCCTAGGGTTTATTGACTGATCATTGGCCATCTGAGGATTGGGCTGTGAATTAGGGTTTCATGATTCTTCAAGGATGTTGGTCTTCATATTGATTGCAATGATACATCATCATCATCATGGTTGGATATCATCAGAAGAATCAAGTGTTGAAGCATATTCCTTGAGATTAGGGTTTTGACCACTGGTCAACCCTAATCAGTTGCATTGGGCCAATCAGGGCATAATCAGGAGATGGGGTTTATGGAGGATATGGGGTTCATTCTTTGATTATATTGTGCTTATTGAGGCTAGGGTATCACCCTTGAGGCATTTCAGTTGAAGATTGGAGCTTAAATTGATCAATGCATTGCCTGATTCATCTGTCAGTTGAAAAAGTCAACTGTGGTCAACTGTACATGATCTGATGGATGTGGAGGTGAAAATGAGTTAGACCTACTTCATGCATGTTGGAACAAGTGTTAAATGGCATCTCAAAGCTTAAAAATGAAGAAAATCAAGTCAGGACAAAAACTGCCAAAAATAGAAAGTGACTTGTAATTGAAGTTTCCAAAAATGGAAAGTTTTTGACCTCAAAGCCACGTGTCCAAGGAAGCTTCAAATGAAAATTTGTTCAACATGAAAGTTGTAGATCTTGTTCTCACCTTTCCAAAAAGTCCAAGAACTTGAAAATCCAATGTATGGTTGGAAAGTTATGGCTCAGTGAAATTCAAAAATGACCTGTAATCAGGAGGCCATAATTTCCACATACTTTGTCCAAATTGCAAGTTCTTTATATGCACAAACTCCATTTGACATGTACTTTCATGGTGCATAATTGGATTTTCCCTAAAATGGCCAAGGCAAAAAGTCACTTTTCAACTGGACAGCTGAATTGGATCAGGGGCAAAATTGTCCAACTCTCAAAATAATTGGAATTTTTGAGTGGGGATTTTTGCAACACCTCATGAATGGCATTTGAAATGTGTTGGAATCATCACTTCATGGCTAGGCTTCATGGTTTGAGATTTGGCTTGAAAAATGGAAGTGTGAAAATGGACAAAATGCAAACACAAGGTGAATTTGAGAATTACACAACCAATGAGCATGAGGCAAGTTTCTACAGCTCACATATGATAATTGGAAGGTGTATGTGCTGTCAAAACAGGTGGCATGAGTTGTCATAGTGGAATTACATTTTTGCCCTTTCTTACAAATTACCATTTACACTAATAATGCTTTTGGCTAATTAAGTGGATTAAGGGATAATTAAGCTCATGTATATAAACCTAAACACTTGTTAATCATAACGAAATTTCATTTTCACCAAAATTCAGATCTAAACCTCTCACATTCTCTCAATTTTCATCAAGAACACCAAACCCTCAAATCCATCAATCTTCCTCAAATCTCAACCAATCTTCGAGATTTCTTTTGCATTCAACTCCTATAATCATCTTCTCAAACTGTTTTGGAGATTGGAGCTTAAAGAGCTTGAAAACGCAGCTGTCCAAAATTCATCCGTTCATGGCAAATCGTGATTTGAGGCATTAGAGGCAACCTGGACTCGAAGCAAGCGCATCAAACATCTTCTTAATCATCCTAGCTCACCTGTTTGGAGCTGAAACACGTGAAAGCCGCGCGCACAAGCACTGCCGTAGCAGGTATGTCAACTTTTCGACCGTCACGATTCTATTAATGCTTATATGCGTTAGAAAGAGCATGAAACGTAGGTTCTAATGCTGCTTGTGGTTTAGAAAATGATTAACTGTAGCTTGAGAAATCTAGGTTTGAAGTTATGAACACAAACCCTAACTTGCTCGATCCATAGAACATAGGAAGAATTGGTTAAAATGAGGTTCATATTTGGATTGTAGAGGTTGAGACGGTTCGAACGGTTGCTCATTTGCTCATTTCCATGATGATTTTGTGTTCGTCATTTTTCTGAAATTCTGGAAAAGGTTTGGTTGAAGATGAAGTTGGAAGCGCATTTGATCCAAAAAAATTGTTTAAAAATTTGAATAAGAGGTTTCCCTCCCGCGCCAAGCAATATTACAAAACTGCCATTGGCATTTTAATTAATTTTAATTAATTATTAACAAATATTTTAACACCTTAAAAAATGCATAAAAATAGTAGAAAATTCAGAAAAATATGGAGATTTTTTCTATGACTTCCTTGTTGACTTTAGGACTTTTTTGACCTATTGGTCAAAGTTGTGCTTGGTAGAAATTCCATTTGGCATAGGCTTGTTTCACATGTATCCATTTTTGCTACACTTTGCCAATTGATTCATGAAATGCACATATTGTAAAATAAATTCTTGGCAATTTTTGTGATGATTGTTGATTGGCTGAGGTTTATTTCCATGTAAATTTCATGCATTTTTGATACCTGGTCATGTAGTTATGAATTTTGGAAGTTAGGTGTGACAATTTGTGTCACACCTCTTGATGTCAATTTGCTGGAATTATTTGAGTGACCTATACATGTTGAAATTGATTGAAATTTTGCATGATGCTTAGTTAACATGTTAGGAAGCTATGAGAATTTTTGTGGAATTTTACATTGCATTTTCAATTTGATCATGATTTTTCATCTCTGTTGGTCACAATTGCAAGCTCATATGATACATGTTGGTAGATTGATTGAGAAATGCTCACATTATATTGTATGATCATGAAATTTGGCATGCTTGTAATAGACACATGTTAGGACCTCCCTGTTTTGGTCTCATCCATTTCTTTATTGTTTTCATTGAGTTATGAATTTTTGAAGTGAATGTATGCATTGATGTTGTGGTTTGAAGCATGAAATTGTGTCTGTTTTTGTTGATTTTCATTGACATGGTTCCATTTGCCCAAATGAGCTCAAATTTGACATGGTAGACCTTGGTGATCCCCTGTTTAGGTGTAATTAATTTGAGAATTTTTGGATTTGTTTTGATGTGGATTTGAATGCAATAGTTCTGTTTATATGCTTGGTGCCTCATTTGAACTAGTTTGCCTTATTTTGTGCATAGCATGAGCATAATGAATGATATAAACATGAGACCAATGATGTTTGCTCTTGTTTGACTTTAATTGGAGATTGGTTTGTGAATGCCTTGCTGTTTAAGGATTTTTCTTGTTTTGGACCCTAGGCTTGGCCTAGTGGTCTAGTTGCTAATGTTTGCTTGGTTTTTCAGGACAAGAAAAGCAATGCTTATGGAGAATGATCCAAATCAATTTTAATTGGTGTTGTTGATGTTTGTACACTAACATAACATTGTTTTGTAGGTTTTGAAGCTTGGGCTTAAGCTTTGAGCTTGCTTTGTTGTGTATTGAGTTGTATAGACTGATTGATTGAACTTGTTGTTTATGGCTTGTCTGTCTGATTACTAACTGTGTTTGATTGTTTCCAGGTACCTTTAGTTGCTCAGTTCCTTGTGAACTTTTGCTTTGCTTTGCTTAAAGCAATTTGCATAGAGGTATAACTTTCTAAACTTCATGTAGTCTGGAGACCCGGCTGTTACCGGGCCGGGCAAATAAATGTCTGAAGTCCTCCTTAAGAGGCAATGATTGTGGTTGTTTATTTTTAAGCCCAAGCAGGTGAAAGTCCTTTAAATAAGGCAATTGGTGGAAGGTAGGGGTACGCAGTCTACCCCCCACTATTCAGTTGAGTCTTCTCCTTGCTCCCATTACATGGTTGTAGCATTGAGATCAAAAGCCCAAGATCTGTGCAGTGCACATTGTGTCAGAGTCATCGAGTATAGAAGGGTTCCCCCATTCTGGACCCATGCTCATTTGTCAGACGCTCTCCCTGGTTAGGGATATGAGCTGTGAGGTCTGATCCTCACTTCACCTCTTCATCTGCTTCACCTTAGCCTCGCAATGGCAAGGTTAAGAGCAAATCAAAACCATGTACAGACGACTCGCTTCGGCGGTCAAACCCCTTTGATTGAGCCTCTTGTTTGGTTATAGCGTGTGCTCTGTGAATCTCTGATTGACATGCTTGTTTGAGATGCCTGTTCTCATTTGATATATGATGTATGCTTGTATGCTTTCTTCTTTCCTGGTTAGGATTAGATCGCACTGATGCAAGTAGGTAGAAACCTGAACTTAGGGTGACTTTGCATGACAACATTAGGCTCGAGTCTCAGCTCCCTAGTGTCGTGTCTTTCCCCGGTTTCTGGTTTGCAATTCAGTCCCTTTCAGGGGAACTACATCGCCCTGATCCTTGTTCCAGACAAGGTATGTAAGCAGGTGGTCGTGCGAGACCACTCCGGGCAACTTTTTTTTTTTTGCGTGTGTTTACTTGTTGTCTGATTGTGTTTTGGCTCGGATGCCGACGTAAGCCCAGTGATTGGCAGTCGGGCTCCACGTTTGCCCTTTTGAGTGTGTTTTGGTTCGGATGCCGACGTAATTCCATTCAGTGGTTGTCGGGCTCCATGTTTGCCACTCTTGTTTGTTTGTATGTTCTGTGTTGTTTGGCGTGCGTAAGCCGAACTACAGTGGCTCTGATTCTTGTTCCAGACAAGATATGTAGGCATAAGGTGCGATACCTTATCGAACTCGTTCCTCTTAACCCCACCTGCGTTCCCCGTGTGTGTGTGTGATGTTTAGCAACCTATTCTTTATTCTAGGACGTGGATCCCGTCGAGTACGACGGACGTGAGGGGTGCTAATACCTTCCCCTTGCGTAACCGACTCCCTTACCCTTTCTCTTTGGTCGCGAGACCATGTCTTTCCAGGTTTCTCTGAGCGTTTCCTTTCCCTATCTTGGGATAAATAACGCGCAGTGGCGGCTCTGTGTGTGTTTTGTTTTTAGCTCGCCGGTTGATTTTTCGCAGGATGCGACAGTTGGCGACTCTGCTGGGGACACGATGTAGACCTATGCTGGTCCATCGTCCCTAAGCGAGTCCTTCCTAGCGTTCTAGGATAGTTTAGGTTGCTTGTTTTGTGTTATTTATTGCATTTATTATTCTAACCAGTGTGTATCTATATTTGCATTAATGTCTGCATGCATCATACTATCATGTTGTTGCCGTCCTCTGTGCAGGTGGTTCTTCTGTTTGGGGTGGGTGTTCTGAGTGGGGCTAAAACCCAGGCCCGAGTATACACCTAGGATTAGTGTGGGTCTCACGTTCCTCATTTGCTAAATCAGCATGATGTTGTAACGTGACATACCACAAGCCGGACGAGGCTCATTTGGTAGTGCTCATCTCTGTGGATATTCCGCTTTGTTTGAGTTACTCCATCTGAGTTGTTGACTCTGGTGACCGATCATTTCCCGGATCTTTGGTTTAGACGATCTTAAGGGAGCTACAATGGCACACCCGAAAGGGCAAACCCATTGAGTATCTCTGCCCGATTATCGAGACTATTATCCGCCTTAGGATGACCTGTTTAGAATTTGCCTGTGAGGGGAGGGTGATTCTTTCAGATGGTGACTCAGGTGGTGACTTTTTGTTCTGTGGATCAGAGTTCTATTTATAAGTCGGAATTATGGTCATTTATTGCCGAGGCGCCGGAGTGCTGTCCGTGATTTATCAATGGGGATCCGTTTATTTCAGGATTCCCCGGGCCGAGTTATTTATCAGTGGGGATCCGTTTATTTCAGGATTCCCCGGGCCGATTCAGATGATGATGGGTATCTGCTCAGAGATTGTCAGATGATGATGATGGTGTATCAGTCTTCCGTTTATTTCGGAACCCTTGAGTCGGATTTGTGGTTAGTCAGACTTCAGATGGTTGTGATCAGTCCAGGGATCCGAGTTGTGGTTCAGAGCAACAGATGATCAGATGACTTGGAGGATGGCCCATTGCATTCATCTGCATCATTCTCATTTTGCATTCATCTGCATCGAACCTATGTCTAGCCATATGGGGAGTATTATTGATTGAGAATCTGGTTGAGAGACATCTGGATGTCAAAATTGTTATTGGTGAAATGTTATCTGTCTCGATGAAACCAGAATCCAGGACAGAATCTTCCTCATATGGATAGACGTTGCATTCATGCATATTAACCTGTTTGCTGTTTTGCAGGAATCATTGCTCGTGCTCGCAGAACCGTACCTTTGCACTCAACACGCCCTCACAGATATTACACCAGGCGCAATACTCCCAGACTGATGGATCCTCCCAACGCCGACATCCTCGAACTGAAAGAGAAGATGAGAGAGCTGATTCATGTCATGCAAGAGTTCGCCTTGGGGCAGAAAGTAATTGCCGAAAAGGTGGGGAGGATTGAAGACTGGCTGAAGATGGGGAACATGCAAGGAAACGCTTCGTCATCTGGACCGAAGAAATCTTTTGGTAATGACCAGCACAAGGATGAGGGTGAATCGAGTGCTGTGTACGCCCAGAGAGGGCACGGTAGGGGTCGTTACTACCAGCACACCGCTGCGGTAACTATTCCTGCTGACAATCAGCCTGCACAACAGCAACAGCAACGTCAGCCACCTCAACAGAGAGCCAGGTACCAGGTGAAAGGGAAAGGGATTGATCGCTATTTTGACAAGCCACCCGTGACCTATGCGGTTCTGTTCAAAAAGTTGATGGATCTTGGTTTGGTTCAGCCGAGGGCGATGGTTCCGATGAGAACAGATCAGAGGCCACCTAACTATGACGAGAACGCCCAGTGTGAATTTCATTCTGGAACACCGGGGCATAACATTGAGGGCTGTAGAGCATTCAAGAATGTTGTCCAGGACCTGGTGGACTCCAAGGCTATTAACTTTGCACCGTCTCCAAATGTTAATGCTAATCCCATGCCGGCACATGGTCAGGCGATGGTAAGTGCAATTGCTGAAGATTCGGATCACGTCTGTGTGATGGGGGAAGAGAATGACAGTAACTGCAGGTTTGATGGTTGGATAAAGCCGTGCGTACCAGGAAGCTGGAAGGCTTAAACAAGATCATCACTGACACTCGTCCTGAAGAGTAATAATTTCTTGTTTTCAGTTTATATGCATGAAAGCCATATGTGCTGCCCGACACGTAATGGTCCATTGTAAGGGCCACCTCATGTTTAAATTTGCATTTTCTGCATCATTAATAAATGGATGTTTTTCAGTCAAAAAAGCGGTGTTCCCTGTTTTTCATTTATTTTTGCAGTTTAAAAACAAATAAAAATGGCAATGTTTATTTTCATTTTTTATCCTTTTGTTTTGTCTCGTTCCGACTTCAAAAACAAGTTTCCGGATCTCGTTGATAACAATTTGGTTACCCCTCATATGACTTCGACAAACCGATCTATCTTGCTGAAGAAGAAGGCGAAGAAGATTGTGATCTGCTGGAATTAGCCAGGTTGTTGAAACAAGAGGAGAAGGTGATTCAGCCGCTTGAGGAGCGAGTTGAGATTGTTATTCCAAGCACCACCGAGGTCAGGAAGTGAAAGTTGGAGCCGCTTCAGGGGCAAGTCGAGAGCAGAATGGTAGTCCGGTTGAAAAGAGCATGTGGATACCTTCACCTGGTCATGTCAGGATATGCCAGGGCCGGGTACCGATGTCGTTGTGTATCAGCTACCATGGAAAGGAGACTGTCCTCTAGAGAGGCGAAACGCCGGTACTACTTATCAGAGAGCCATGGTGACTTTGTTTCATGATATGATTCATCATGAAATCGAATGATATGACATGATAGCAAAGTCCCATATGGAAGTGGGGCATCTGGCTGACCGGGGCAAGTCGGTTGACTGGTTGAGACAATTCAAACTGAGGTTGAATTCAGATAAGTGCACTATCAGAGTGTGGTCCGGTAAGATGTTGGGGTTCATTGTAAGAGAGGAATCGAGGTTGATCCTGCAAAAAAAAAAAAAAAAAAAAAAAAAAATGTGCCTGAACCGAGAATGGAAAGAGAGGTTCGTGGTCTCCTGGATAGATTGAACTACCTGTCATGGTTCACATCTCATCTAACAGCCACGTGTGAACCAATATTCAAGTTGTTGAAAAGATATCAAACGGTCAGGTGAAATAAGGATTGCCAAGGGGCATTGAAAAAATGAAAGATTAAGTTGCAGGAACCTCCGATTCCGATGCCTCCCTATGGAAAGAGACTGTTAATCTGGTACTTGACGGCCTTCGAGGGGTCTACGAGGTGTATTGGGTCAGCATGACGCGTCTTGTCGAAAAGAGCATGCAATTTACCTAAGCAAAAAGTTTACCGACTGTGAAACAATACATTCACTGCTCGGAGAAAACTTGTTGTACTTTGGCATAGGCTGCTCGCCGACTGAGACAGTATATGCTGATTCATGCCACTTTGTGGATTTCCGAGATGGATCCGATCGGGTATGTGTTTGAGAAGCCAGCATCGACCGGACGAGTGGCGGGAGAGCAAAAGAATGTTGACTGATTTGTGATCCGCTCAGAAAGCAATCAAGGGATGTGTTGTCTGATTACATCTCTCTGCAACCCATTGAGGATTATCAACCGATGAAGTTTGAGTTCCCTGATGAGGGCATCTCGAGGTACTCAAATCGAAAGATTGAGAGTAACCGATCTCGGAGGAGGGGCCTGACCCTGAATCCGAACGGATTCTGATGTCTGATGGGGAGGTTAAGGTGAATGAGCTGTTGTTGCCTGGATAACGTCTGAATGCACCGACGGTGTGATTGTGCAGAAAATGGTGGTAACCTACAAAGACTGGCATGAAATGTTGCCGTTTGCGTTGCATGGGTATCGCACGTCGGTGCGCACATCTACTGGGGCAAAGTCCTTTCTCATTGGTATGGGATGGAAGCGGTATTACCGGTTGAAGTTCAGATTCCCTCTTTGAGAGTCCTGATGGACGTGAAGTTGCAAGAGGCTGAATGGGTAAGGACCCGGTATGAAGAATTGAGCCTGATAGAGGAAAAGAGGCTGGCAGCCATCTGTCATGGGCAGCTATACTAGCAAAGGATGAAGCGTGCTTTTGACAAGAAGGTGCGACCTCGGGTATATCACGTAGGTGATATGGTGCTGAAAAGGATCCTTCCTCCTCAAAACGATCGAAGGGGCAAATGGACACCGAATTATGAAGGTCCATTCGTGGTCAAGAAGGTCTTCTCTGGTGGAGCCTTGTTGTTAACGACCATGGATGGCGAGGATTTTCCATCCCCTGTGAATGCGGACGCAGTTAAAAAATACTTCGTATAATTGACCCACTGGACGAAAAGAAGAAAATAGTCCAGGCAAAAATGGGCATCCCGGCGAACCAAAAAACAGAAAGAAAGGTTCGGGCAAAAATTAGGGATAAAATGAAAGACTGTACACCCGGCAAGTCGAGAACCTGAAAAGGCGACTTGGGCAAAAATGGGTATCCCGGTGGACTGAAAATCCGAAAGGGCGGTCCAGGAAAGAGAGGGATTGAAACGAACAACTGCGTCCAGCATGATCGTTTGCGCTTTGGTTAAAGCAACATGAATACCCGGTAAGGATCAATCAGAAGCGTCTTGTTCAGAAGGCAGAAAGCATGGAGAGTCTGAGGACATATGGGGTGTAACCGAGTTGGAACTTGATGAGATCACGGGTTTCACATTGCCATTAGGATAGATTTTTCCTTTTTTGCGCAATTACCTCTTTTCAGGAATTGCTTCCTTTTGTATTACTCATTTGAGCCACACACTTTTCTAATCAATAAAATGCATATTCAGTCAAATAATTTTGTTTTTGTTTTTCATAACCGCTTTGATTGCAAAAACATCCAGATATTTTTGATAAAGAATCTTGCATTTTTAAGACATACAGGTCCCTTCCAATGCATGTTTATGAGATTGAAAGCTTGAAATCTTATTTGGAAGGTTGAGTGACCCAAGTGTTGAAATCTTGACACGCCTGGGGCACGGTTTTATCTAACGGTCTGTTTTGCAGGAACTGTTGGATATTTTCACTCACTTGCATGTTGTGATGTGGAAGCTTTGTAACAGATCCCCAGAGAGTTCGCTCAGGAACGAATGAATGAAAAACGACGAAGTGACGTTGAGGCGTACGACGATCCTTGATGATAATCAAGAAGACTCTTCAAAGTCGGAAGATTTGGAAGTCTGTAGAAATTCCCCGCAGAGTTTGACCAGAAACGAATGGATGGGTAGAGAAGCAGTGAGAGACGTCGAGACGTCCGACGACCTTTGGAATTAATCAAGAAGACTCTTCAAAGTCGAAAGATTGAAAATTCTGTATAAATCCCAGGAGTACGTTTCTCGTCGAGCGCGGAACGATTTGGAATACAAGATGATGGAGCAGAAAAGGTCCAGACGAGTCTGGGAATTCTCAAAAGTGGAAGGTCGATACGAGATTGGGAGGTGGATACCGTGGTTCGACGAGTCGACGGGTGTTCTGTACCAACTTTTCTCATTTCCTCAGCTAGGTCCCCAAGCAGAGTCATAGGACTAGCTCCCCAGCAGATCCAAGGTCTGTGGATCCCAGCCGAGTCAGGATGGTTATCCCGGACAGGTTAAGACGATGTTTCCTCAGTTGCCAGACCTGAAGGTTGCTATTCCCCGAGTGGAGCGGGTCTTTTGCAAAGAAAATATCTCCAGCAGTTCCCCGAGTGGAGCGGGTTTCAATGAAATATATCTCCAGCAGATCCCCGAGTGGAGCGGGTTTCAATGAAATATATCTCCAGCAGTTCCCCGAGTGGAGCGGGTTTCAATGAAATATATCTCCAGCAGTTCCCCGAGTGGAGCGGGTTTCAATGAAATATATCTCCAGCAGTGTTCATCCTACCAGTGGGTTGAACAAGTTCCCGTAGCGGACGGATTTTTGCATCTCCAGCTGAGCTGATTCTACCTATGGATTGCATGGGTATCCCCAGCGGAGTAGTATGCGTTTCCCTAGCCGGGTCAGGATGGTTATCCCCAGCAGGTGATAGAGTGGTGTTTCCCCAGATGAGTCTGGAGATTGCTATTCCCCTAGCAGAGTCTCTGTGAGTGTTTCCCCAGTGAAGTCAACAGGTATCTGTGAGGGTTTTCCCAATGCAGGGTCAGGATTGATGTCCTCAACAAGTCAAAGACTGTTGTATCCCCACAGAGTGTTGGTGGTGTTTATCCCCAGCAGTTTCTCGAGCGGATGGGGTGCAAAGGAGGTTCTTCCCCAGCAAGGGTTGCCTATTTCCCAGCAGCAGTGTTATTCCCCAGCAGGGTGGAGTTGGAGCAGTGACGAGTTCCTCAGCAGAGAGTCTCGTATTCCCCAGAGGAGTCCCTTGAGGGGGATGTTTTTATTTTTGTGCATTCATCATGTGAAAAATAGCATGGCATATTGCATGGAAAAATAAATGGTCGCGTAGCATTTCCATAATTATGGAGCATTACGCAGGAAAAATCGATCATGCATCATTAAAAGCATGTGTTAGTCTCAAGCTGTGGTTACCGTTTGAGAGGTAATGTTGCATCAAGGTTTCTGTCGAGCGGAGATGGGAATGATAATCCAAGTTTTCCGGAGTTCAGACCGAGGCGGTGTCCAGACCGAAGTGGCGCTCAGGCCCAGTTTCCGATTCTCAGATCGAAGAAGTTTCCGACAATCAGGTTGAAGTACTTGTGGTATTCAGACCAGTTTTCCGGAGTTCAGACCGAGGCGGTGTCCAGACCGACGTGGCGTTCAGGCCTAGTTTCCGATTCTCAGATCGAAGAAGTTTCCGACAATCAGGTTGAAGTACTTGTGGTATTCAGACCAGTTTTCCGGAGTTCAGACCGAGGCGGTATCCAGACCGAAGTGGCGCTCAGGCCCAGTTTCCGATTTTCAGATCGAAGAAGTTTCCGACAATCAGGTTGAAGTACTTTTTCCGGTGTTCAGACCAAGGCGGTGATCAGACCGAGGCGGCAATCAGGCCCAGTTTCCGATGCTCAGATCGAAGAAGTTTCCGACAATCAGGTTGAAGCACTTGTGGTATTCAGGCCAGTGTCCCGGTGGTCAGACCGAAGTGGTTTTCAGACCAAGAAGAAGAAAAGAAAATTTCGGGGTTCAAGAAAAGTAAAAAAAAAAAAGAGAATAAAAAGAGAGAATAATAATCGTGAGTGGATGTGTGGTGATCAGACCATAGTTATCCCTGAGTTACCATTTATTTTGGGTATCCAGGTCGACGTTTTGAGTTTGTTTCGTTGCCGATGCTGACAGGCGTTGTTAATTATTATCCCATCAGAGTGCAAATTATTCGTCTGTTCTTGGTATTCAATCACTCTTCATCCTGATCATCCGAAAGCTGAGGCTATTTCGTATCGACAGGTTCACAGTGGATTGAATAGGGGCAGCTGTAACACCTCAAAATTTGCCCTCCTCTCTTGGGACTAGCATTAACATATTTGCATTTCATTTTAGGGCATTAGGCATTTCATATTGCATATCATGTGGTTACATTGTGCAAGCTATCTTCTCAAGTCTTGATCAGAAGATGGAGAAGTCTAAGTGCAAGCCTAGGGTTTATTGACTGATCATTGGCCATCTGAGGATTGGGCTGTGAATTAGGGTTTCATGATTCTTCAAGGATGTTGGTCTTCATATTGATTGCAATGATACATCATCATCATCATGGTTGGATATCATCAGAAGAATCAAGTGTTGAAGCATATTCCTTGAGATTAGGGTTTTGACCACTGGTCAACCCTAATCAGTTGCATTGGGCCAATCAGGGCATAATCAGGAGATGGGGTTTATGGAGGATATGGGGTTCATTCTTTGATTATATTGTGCTTATTGAGGCTAGGGTATCACCCTTGAGGCATTTCAGTTGAAGATTGGAGCTTAAATTGATCAATGCATTGCCTGATTCATCTGTCAGTTGAAAAAGTCAACTGTGGTCAACTGTACATGATCTGATGGATGTGGAGGTGAAAATGAGTTAGACCTACTTCATGCATGTTGGAACAAGTGTTAAATGGCATCTCAAAGCTTAAAAATGAAGAAAATCAAGTCAGGACAAAAACTGCCAAAAATAGAAAGTGACTTGTAATTGAAGTTTCCAAAAATGGAAAGTTTTTGACCTCAAAGCCACGTGTCCAAGGAAGCTTCAAATGAAAATTTGTTCAACATGAAAGTTGTAGATCTTGTTCTCACCTTTCCAAAAAGTCCAAGAACTTGAAAATCCAATGTATGGTTGGAAAGTTATGGCTCAGTGAAATTCAAAAATGACCTGTAATCAGGAGGCCATAATTTCCACATACTTTGTCCAAATTGCAAGTTCTTTATATGCACAAACTCCATTTGACATGTACTTTCATGGTGCATAATTGGATTTTCCCTAAAATGGCCAAGGCAAAAAGTCACTTTTCAACTGGACAGCTGAATTGGATCAGGGGCAAAATTGTCCAACTCTCAAAATAATTGGAATTTTTGAGTGGGGATTTTTGCAACACCTCATGAATGGCATTTGAAATGTGTTGGAATCATCACTTCATGGCTAGGCTTCATGGTTTGAGATTTGGCTTGAAAAATGGAAGTGTGAAAATGGACAAAATGCAAACACAAGGTGAATTTGAGAATTACACAACCAATGAGCATGAGGCAAGTTTCTACAGCTCACATATGATAATTGGAAGGTGTATGTGCTGTCAAAACAGGTGGCATGAGCTGTCATAGTGGAATTACATTTTTGCCCTTTCTTACAAATTACCATTTACACTAATAATGCTTTTGGCTAATTAAGTGGATTAAGGGATAATTAAGCTCATGTATATAAACCTAAACACTTGTTAATCATAACGAAATTTCATTTTCACCAAAATTCAGATCTAAACCTCTCACATTCTCTCAATTTTCATCAAGAACACCAAACCCTCAAATCCATCAATCTTCCTCAAATCTCAACCAATCTTCGAGATTTCTTTTGCATTCAACTCCTATAATCATCTTCTCAAACTGTTTTGGAGATTGGAGCTTAAAGAGCTTGAAAACGCAGCTGTCCAAAATTCATCCGTTCATGGCAAATCGTGATTTGAGGCATTAGAGGCAACCTGGACTCGAAGCAAGCGCATCAAACATCTTCTTAATCATCCTAGCTCACCTGTTTGGAGCTGAAACACGTGAAAGCCGCGCGCACAAGCACTGCCGTAGCAGGTATGTCAACTTTTCGACCGTCACGATTCTATTAATGCTTATATGCGTTAGAAAGAGCATGAAACGTAGGTTCTAATGCTGCTTGTGGTTTAGAAAATGATTAACTGTAGCTTGAGAAATCTAGGTTTGAAGTTATGAACACAAACCCTAACTTGCTCGATCCATAGAACATAGGAAGAATTGGTTAAAATGAGGTTCATATTTGGATTGTAGAGGTTGAGACGGTTCGAACGGTTGCTCATTTGCTCATTTCCATGATGGTTTTGTGTTCGTCATTTTTCTGAAATTCTGGAAAAGGTTTGGTTGAAGATGAAGCTGGAAGCGCATTTGATCCAAAAAAATTGTTTAAAAATTTGAATAAGAGGTTTCCCTCCCGCGCCAAGCAATATTACAAAACTGCCATTGGCATTTTAATTAATTTTAATTAATTATTAACAAATATTTTAACACCTTAAAAAATGCATAAAAAATAGTAGAAAATTCAGAAAAATATGGAGATTTTTTCTATGACTTCCTTGTTGACTTTAGGACTTTTTTGACCTATTGGTCAAAGTTGTGCTTGGTAGAAATTCCATTTGGCATAGGCTTGTTTCACATGTATCCATTTTTGCTACACTTTGCCAATTGATTCATGAAATGCACATATTGTAAAATAAATTCTTGGCAATTTTTGTGATGATTGTTGACTGGCTGAGGTTTATTTCCATGTAAATTTCATGCATTTTTGATACCTGGTCATGTAGTTATGAATTTTGGAAGTTAGGTGTGACAATTTGTGTCACACCTCTTGATGTCAATTTGCTGGAATTATTTGAGTGACCTATACATGTTGAAATTGATTGAAATTTTGCATGATGCTTAGTTAACATGTTAGGAAGCTATGAGAATTTTTGTGGAATTTTACATTGCATTTTCAATTTGATCATGATTTTTCATCTCTGTTGGTCACAATTGCAAGCTCATATGATACATGTTGGTAGATTGATTGAGAAATGCTCACATTATATTGTATGATCATGAAATTTGGCATGCTTGTAATAGACACATGTTAGGACCTCCCTGTTTTGGTCTCATCCATTTCTTTATTGTTTTCATTGAGTTATGAATTTTTGAAGTGAATGTATACATTGATGTTGTGGTTTGAAGCATGAAATTGTGTCTGTTTTTGTTGATTTTCATTGACATGGTTCCATTTGCCCAAATGAGCTCAAATTTGACATGGTAGACCTTGGTGATCCCCTGTTTAGGTGTAATTAATTTGAGAATTTTTGGATTTGTTTTGATGTGGATTTGAATGCAATAGTTCTGTTTATATGCTTGGTGCCTCATTTGAACTAGTTTGCCTTATTTTGTGCATAGCATGAGCATAATGAATGATATAAACATGAGACCAATGATGTTTGCTCTTGTTTGACTTTAATTGGAGATTGGTTTGTGAATGCCTTGCTGTTTAAGGATTTTTCTTGTTTTGGACCCTAGGCTTGGCCTAGTGGTCTAGTTGCTAATGTTTGCTTGGTTTTTCAGGACAAGAAAAGCAATGCTTATGGAGAATGATCCAAATCAATTTTAATTGGTGTTGTTGATGTTTGTACACTAACATAACATTGTTTTGTAGGTTTTGAAGCTTGGGCTTAAGCTTTGAGCTTGCTTTGTTGTGTATTGAGTTGTATAGACTGATTGATTGAACTTGTTGTTTATGGCTTGTCTGTCTGATTACTAACTGTGTTTGATTGTTTCCAGGTACCTTTAGTTGCTCAGTTCCTTGTGAACTTTTGCTTTGCTTTGCTTAAAGCAATTTGCATAGAGGTATAACTTTCTAAACTTCATGTAGTCTGGAGACCCGGCTGTTACCGGGCCGGGCAAATAAATGTCTGAAGTCCTCCTTAAGAGGCAATGATTGTGGTTGTTTATTTTTAAGCCCAAGCAGGTGAAAGTCCTTTAAATAAGGCAATTGGTGGAAGGTAGGGGTACGCAGTCTACCCCCCACTATTCAGTTGAGTCTTCTCCTTGCTCCCATTACATGGTTGTAGCATTGAGATCAAAAGCCCAAGATCTGTGCAGTGCACATTGTGTCAGAGTCATCGAGTATAGAAGGGTTCCCCCATTCTGGACCCATGCTCATTTGTCAGACGCTCTCCCTGGTTAGGGATATGAGCTGTGAGGTCTGATCCTCACTTCACCTCTTCATCTGCTTCACCTTAGCCTCGTAATGGCAAGGTTAAGAGCAAATCAAAACCATGTACAGACGACTCGCTTCGGCGGTCAAACCCCTTTGATTGAGCCTCTTGTTTGGTTATAGCGTGTGCTCTGTGAATCTCTGATTGACATGCTTGTTTGAGATGCCTGTTCTCATTTGATATATGATGTATGCTTGTATGCTTTCTTCTTTCCTGGTTAGGATTAGATCGCACTGATGCAAGTAGGTAGAAACCTGAACTTAGGGTGACTTTGCATGACAACATTAGGCTCGAGTCTCAGCTCCCTAGTGTCGTGTCTTTCCCCGGTTTCTGGTTAGCAATTCAGTCCCTTTCAGGGGAACTACATCGCCCTGATCCTTGTTCCAGACAAGGTATGTAGGCAGGTGGTCGTGCGAGACCACTCCGGGCAACCTTTTGTTTTTTTTGCGTGTGTTTACTTGTTGTCTGATTGTGTTTTGGCTCGGATGCCGACGTAAGCCCAGTGATTGGCAGTCGGGCTCCACGTTTGCCCTTTTGAGTGTGTTTTGGTTCGGATGCCGACGTAATTCCATTCAGTGGTTGTCGGGCTCCATGTTTGCCACTCTTGTTTGTTTGTATGTTCTGTGTTGTTTGGCGTGCGTAAGCCGAACTACAGTGGCTCTGATTCTTGTTCCAGACAAGATATGTAGGCATAAGGTGCGATACCTTATCGAGCTCGTTCCTCTTAACCCCACCTGCGTTCCCCGTGTGTGTGTGATGTTTAGCAACCTATTCTTTATTCTAGGACGTGGATCCCGTCGAGTACGACGAACGTGAGGGGTGCTAATACCTTCCCCTTGCGTAACCGACTCCCTTACCCTTTCTCTTTGGTCGCGAGACCATGTCTTTCCAGGTTTCTCTGAGCGTTTCCTTTCCCTATCTTGGGATAAATAACGCGCAGTGGCGGCTCTGTGTGTGTTTTGTTTTTAGCTCGCCGGTTGATTTTTCGCAGGATGCGACACTACTAAAGAAGCCTTTGTTGGTGTAAGCCCTGGAGGTCAATACTTTTGGTACTTGTATCAAATTATTTATTAATAATAAAAGGTTTTTCTTTATTATGTTTGTTTAATAAAGTCCCTAAAATAGCTAGTCCGTTTAATGTATCAAGTGTGACTTAATCATGAGATCCCATTAAACGTAAGGACATTATTCTTAAAGTATCCGTAATCGAGCTTTGTTGTAAAGTGGGATAACATTAAAGCATCAAGACTATTATGTATATAGACTGATGATCACATCTCATGGATCATGGATAAGGAGTTATCAAGTCTTAAACATAGGTATAAATACTAAGAGTAATATTTATACTGGATTGACCCACAATGAGAATACTATATAGAATGTTATGCAAAATGTCATAAGTTGTTCTCATGGTGATAGTGGTGTATACCACCCTTCGACTTGAAACCACTATGGACCCTAGATGTAGAGTCGGGTGCCTTATTGCTGATCAAACATTATCCGTAACTGGATGACCATAAAGACAGTTTATGGGTACTCCATGAAGCATGTTGAGGGACATGAGTGACCTAGATGGAATTTGCCTATCATGCATAACAGGATAAATGTCTACGGGCCCAATATTAAACTGGACAAGGATGACACGGTCTATGCCTTGTGTTCAATATAGACATAAGGGCAAAAGGATAATCATACACATAAGTATTATCACAAAAGGATTTGTCAGATCACATGACATTTTCATGTCTTGGGTAGCAGTGATGTGTTGCTAGATATCGCTCACTGTTTATTATGTTAAATACGTGATTTAATATAATTAAGTGATGGGCCACATACACTTAAGTGGGTTTTTAGCTTGCAGTCTACACAAGTAGTTTTATAAATAGAACCCTTATGCACAAGCATTTGTGCAGTTGAAATTTCATTTCTCTCTCTCTCTCTCTCTCTCTCTCTCTCTCTCACTCACTCAAAGCCTTCATTCGTAGCAGCTAGCACTGAGATTGAAGGAATTCGTTCGTGTGGTTTGAGTAGAGGCGTTGTCACCATTCAACGTTCATGGTCGCTCTGTAGATCTGCATCAAAGGTTTCAATCGCCATAAGAGGTAATGATTCTATCACTGATCATGCCCATTCGTAAGGATCACTGAAGGAGAAATTTTTAAATTCCGCTGCATTTTGGATTACTCTTCTCCTTCAGTGGTATCAGAGCCACTTACGAAACCATGCATCTGATAGCTATTTATTTTATGTATTAATACAATAAAAAGACAGAATGAATCAAAGAATAAACGAGTAATTAAATTTGGCATCGTGTTTGTATGATTTGGATGATTGATGTTGACTATGCTTTGTAATCCGACGTTAGTATGGTAAAGCCGCAATACATTGATCGTCCATAGGTTACGCAATTGAGATCGATCAAGTTATATATATGATATAAGTAATCCTGATGAAAAATACGGTATATATGTTATATTGTTTCTGTTTCGTTCATTCAAACACTTAATGATTGTTTTCCTTTGAGAGATCAATGATCATTTGCTTCTTGATCCGACATTAGTATGGTGAAGCAATGACATATTGATCAATTATACTTAATTAACAATCGAGGTGTGTTTGACGGTCTGAAATTGGTACATTAGGGTTCATGACGGCACAAGGGTTGTGTTGTTAAAGAGTTATACAATTAGGGTTGTGACTGCGCAAGAGTTGTGCTTTACACTATTAAGTGTTGATGCGAAAAACAACGTCGATTTCAAATGACTTGTTCATTAAAAAATTTGCGTCGGGGTGCCGCCCCTAACAACCCCGCAAGGGGGCGCTGCCCCCTTGACCCCCGTCCGCTGACCGGGCAGTGGAACCCTCGGCTAACTCTGCGTAGTGTGATCGGTCGCTAAAATTTAATTTGGTTTTAATTAATTAAAAAAATTTAAATTAATAATAATAATGTGTTTATTATTACTGTCTTGTGGTGATCGGTTATGGCCTTAGTTTTCCTTTATTTTGTTTTGGGATTTTAAAATACGACCTGCGTATCGTGCCTCTCTTTTAATCTCTTAATGTAACTTCTTTTCTCATCTCATTCCCTCGTATGTAAAATGAGTTTCTTTTATGTAATGTAATGTTATGAAGAAAGAGAAGAATACAATATCAAAGGAGGACAACCTTGAAGATCTTGCTTGGAGAAGCTTAGATCGTTATTATGTTAGCTTAGGTTCTCTCATTGGCTTGGGAGAACAATTGCACTAGGGGCCATAACTGTTTCATTATATATGTTGATGCATGTGAATATATGTTGATGCATGTGAGAGACGATTTATATGATAAATAAGTCGGTGAGATCCGAAAAATTGCAAATTTCCTCAAATTAAATATTAAGTTTATGCTTTCCAAGTTTTAACACTCATAAAGACTAGTATCGAATAATGTAGGTTTCGCTTACGCGAGGTGCATATTCTATATTAGTAAGGTGCGATGGGATAATTGTAATATCCAAATGCTAAAATAATGGGTCAAACTTAACTAAACAAATTATAATAAGATTATATATGTTTAGAAGCAAGAGTTGGAAATGATCCATGTGATGGATTGAAATAAGGAGTTATTCACCCAACTAAAATATTCGAGAGTTATATTAGATACAATTGGAAGGAGTTCCTACCTAAATAACCTAGTTTTGTGTAATCCGCCTACGCGGACTTAAAACAAAGTGAAATGTTGATCTCGACCCACTAGAAAATCTTCCAACGAGATTTTCCGAATCAAATGGTGAGGGTCATTTGTTTTGAGTAAAATAGTGGGAGCATATTTAATTAAAGGCCTAATTAAATATGTTATTGATACTTATATTTTCATTATTTTCATGTAGATTACCATGACAACAAACACCTTTAACAACATTTTACGATCAATCCTTGATAAGGAAAAATTGTCTGGGACAAATTTTATGGATTGACACCGAAATCTGAGGATTACCCTCAAACATGATAAAAAGCTATATGTCTTGGAGAAACCTGTTCTTGAAGAGGAACCTCCTAGTTCTGCACCTAAGGTAGAAAGAGATGCTTATAAGAAGCATGTTGATGATGCCAATGAAACTGCTTGCCTCATGCTGGCTACCATGAACTCAGAGTTGCAAAAGCAACATGAGAACATGGCAGCGTTCGATATGATCGAACACCTGAAGATGCTCTATCAAGATCAGGCAAGACATGAAAGATTTAAAGTCTCAAAAGCCCTTTTTCAAGGCAAGTTAGTTGAGGGAGCCCCTGTAGGTCCCCATGTGCTCAAGATGATTGGGTATATGGAGAACCTTGAGAGGTTGGGTTTTCCCCTCGGAAAGGAACTTGCGATTGATTTGATCTTGCAATCGTTTCCAAATAGATTCAGTCAATTTGTCCTTAATTTCAATATGAATGATATGGACAAATCTCTTTCTGAACTGCTAGCCATGTTAAGAACTGCTGACCAGAATCTGAAGTCAAAAAGGAAGTCCATTCTGATGATCGGAAATGGAAAGAGACAGAACAAAAGACCCACCAAGCAGGCTCATAAAGGGAAAGGTAAGGAAGTTTCCAAACCCAAACCCACAACTTCTACTTTGAAGCCTAGTGGAGGCATATCAAAGGAAGACACCTGCTTCCATTACGGTAAGACCGGACACTGGAAGAGAAACTCCCCAAGGTACCTGGAAGATAAGAAGAATGGAGTAGAGACTTCAACTTCAGGTATTTTTGTTATTGAAATTAATTTATCTACTCCTGCATCATGGGTATTAGATACTGGATACAGTTCTCATATTTGTAATAATGTGCAGGGGCTAAAAAGGAGTAGAGATTTGGCAAAAGGTGAAGTTGACCTACAAGTTTGCAATGGAGCAAAGGTTGCTACTTTAGTCGTAGGAACTTATGTATTGACTTTACCTAGTGGTTTAATAATTCAGTTAGAGAACTGTTATTATGTATCTGCGATTAGCAGGAATATTATTTTCTTTTCTTGTTTAGACAAGTTTGGTTTTTCATTTATAATAAAGAACAATTGTTGCTCAATTTATTTGAATGATATATTCTATGTTACTGCACAAATGAACAATGGACTATATGTCCTTGATCTTGAAATGCCTACTTATAACATTAATACTAAAAGGATGAAACCTAATGAGTTCAATCCAACTTACCTTTGGCATTGTCGATTAAGCCACATAAGTGAGAAACGCATTTCCAAACTCCATAAAGATGGACTCTTGGAATCTTTTGATTATGAATCATATGAGACATGCAGATCTTGTTTAATTGGAAAGATGACAAAGTCTCCATTCATATGAAAAGGTGAAAGAGCTAATGATCTTTTGGCCCTCATACATACTGATGTATGTGGACCACTGAACATACCAGCCAAAGGAGGTTTTCAGTACTTCATCACATTTACTGATGATTTCAGTAGATATGGTTATGTGTATTTAATGAAACATAAATCAGAGTTCTTTGAAAAGTTAAAGGAATTCAAGAATAAAACCAACTAGGTAAGAATATTAAAACTCTTCGATCAGATCGAGGTGGTGAGTATTTAAGCCTAGAGTTTGATGACCATCTGAAAGAGTGTGGGATCTTATCCCAACTTACTCCTCCTGGAACACCCCAATGGAACGATGTATCTGAGAGAAGAAATCGAACCTTGTTAGACATGGTCCGATCTATGATGAGTCACGCCGATCTTCCAAACTCCTTTTGGGGACATGCACTATTAACAGCAGCTTACACACTTAACCATGTTCCATCCAAAAAGGTTGAGAAGACACCATATGAGATATGGAATGGTAAGAAACCACATATGTCTTACATGAAGATTTGAGGTTGCGAAGTTTGTGTGAAACAACAAATTTCAACTAAGCTTGAGCCAAAATCTGACAAATGCTTATTTGTGGGGTATCCTAAAGAAACATGAGGATATTACTTCTACAATCCTTTTGAGGGCAAAGTGTTTGTCACTCGAATTGGAGTTTTCCTAAAAAAGGATTTTATTTCCAAAGGAATCAGTGGGAGGAAAGTAGAGCTTGAATAAATTCAAGAATCACAAAGCATTGATATACCTATGGAGGAATTAGAGAAGGAAACACAAGTAGTTGTGGAAGAGCAACCTGCTCAAGTAGAACAAGACCAACGTAGGTCAAGCAGGATACGTCACCTACCTAAGAGATATGGATATCTCATAACTGATCAAGGTGATGTATTACTCATGGATCAAGATGAGCCTGTGACCTACCAAGAGGCCATAACTGGTCCCGAGTCTGAGAAGTGGCTAGAAGCCATGAATTCTGAAATGGATTCCATGTACACAAACCAGGTTTGGACCTTGGTAGAGCCTCTTGTAGAAGTTAACCCTATAGGATGCAAGTGGGTCTTCAAAAAGAAGACTGACATGGATGGTAAGGTACATACCTATAAGGCAAGACTGGTTGCAAAAGGATATAAACAAATTCATGGGGTTGACTATGATGAAACCTTTTCACCAGTTGCAATGCTTAAATCTGTTCGGATTTTAGTTGCTATCGCTGCATATCATGATTATGAAATATGGCAGATGGATGTCAAAACTGCTTTCCTTAACGGGAATCTTTTTGAAGATGTGTACATGACACAACCTGAAGGATTTGACATACCAGAAGAAGCCCAAAAGATATGTAAGTTACAAAGATCAATTTATGGATTGAAGCAAGCTTCCAGAAGCTGGAATCTTTGTTTTGATGAAACAGTAAAACAATATGGATTCATCAAGAATGAAGATGAGCCTTGTGTTTACAAGAAGGTTAGTGGGAGCATGATTGTCTTCCTGGTATTATATGTAGATGACATATTACTCATTGGAAACGATGTCCCTACCCTACAACAAGTAAAGTCTTGGTTGGGGAAATGCTTTTCTATGAAGGACCTGGGTGAAGCAACCTATATATTAGGAATCAGGATCTATAGAGATAGATTACAAAAACCGTTTGGCCTAAGTCAGAGTACATACATAGACAAAGTGCTGAGATGCTTTAATATGCATGATTCCAAGAAAGGATTCATACCTATGCAACATGGCTTGTGTCTATCAAAAATACAATCCCCTTCAAATAAGGAAGAAAGGGATCGCATGAATAAGATTCCATATGCATCTGCAATAGGATCTATCATGTATGCCATGTTATGTACTCAACCAAATGTCTCGTATGCTTTAAGTGCAACAAGTAGGTACCAATATGATCCCGATGATGCTTATTGGGTAGCTGTCAAGAATATCCTTAAGTATTTGAGAAGGACTAAGGACTCATTCTTGATATATCGAGGTTAGGAAGAGCTTGCTGTAATTGGATACACCGATGCTAGCTTCCAGATAGATAAGAATGACTTTAGATTGCAATCTGGTTATGTGTTTTGCTTAAACAGTGGCGTTGTGAGTTGGAAAAGTTCAAAGCAAGATAAAATTGTTGATTCTACAACTGAGGTCGAGTATATTGCTGCCTCAAGTGCAGCAAAGGAAGCTGTTTGGATCAAAAAGTTCATTAGTGAACTTGGCATAGTTCCTAGCATTGTGGATCCCATGGTCTCTATTGTGATAACAATGGTGCTATCGCACAAGCTAAGGAGCCTAGATCTCACTAACGATCCAAACACATACTTAGGCGTTATCACCTCATTCGAGAGATAATAGATAGAGGAGATGTGAAAATATGTAGAGTACCTACACTTGACAATATTGATGACCCACTGACAAAGCCTTTTGCGCAGCAAAAACATGATGGCTATACTAGATCTATGGGCATTAGGGTATGCCTGATTGGCTCTAGTGCTAGTGGGAGATTGTTGGTGTAAGCCCTAGAGGCCAATACTGTTGGTACTTGTATCGAATTATTTATTAATAATAAAAGGCTTTTTCTTTATTATGTTTGTTTAATAAAGTCTCTAGAATAGCTAATCCGTTTAATGTATCAAGTGTGACTTAATCATGAGATCACATTAAACATAAGGACACTATTCTTAAAGTATCTGTAGTCGATATTTATTGTAAAGTGGGATAATATTAAAACATTAAGACTATTATGTATATATACTGATGATCACATCTCATGGATCATGGATAAGGAGTTATCAAGTCTTAAACATAGGTATGAATATTAAGAGTAATATTTATACTAGATTGACCCGCAATGAGAATACTATATAGAATGTTATGCAAAGTGTCATAAGTTATTCTCATGGTGATAGTGGTGTATACCACCCTTCGACCTGAAACAACTATGGACCCTAGATGTAGAGTCGGGTGCCTTATTGCTGATCAAACGTTGTCCGTAACTGGATGACCATAAAGACAGTTGACGGGTACTCCACCAAGCATGCTGAGGGACATGAGTGACTAGGCATGGCAACATAACCCGTACCCGCGGGTATCCACCTGAACTCGCCCCGAAGTTGACGGGTAAAACCCGTTTTGACTGGGTTTGGGTTCGGATTTGGATTTTCCCCGATTAAAAAATATGGGGATGGGTCGGGTAATGAGGACACTAGTACCCACCCCGAACCCGCCCCATTTATTTCATTATGTATATTATTATTTATTTTTGATAATTTAAAATATTAAATATGTGATCAATGTTTTGATCTTTTAATTTTAATTTATTATTTAAAATATTTGAAATGTATGTATGAATTTTTTTTAGAATGCTTTATTTTATTATTTGTAATGTAATTTAATTTTGGAAAAAATAACTATTTTTATTAAAAAATTGATTTTACTAAATGAATGGTGGCGGGGGCGGGGATACCCGAACCCGTTTGGGACGGGTTTGGGTTTTGATTTTCCATCATCGTTTGGGTTTGAGGCGGGGAACAGGGATTGTTTTGGGATTCGAGTTTGGGTTTGGGGGAGGTAAAAATTGTCCCCGACCCGCCCTATCGCCATGCCTATGAGTGACATAGATGGAATTTGCCCATTCTGCGTAACAGGATAAATGTCTACGGGCCCAATATTGAACTGGACAAGGATGACACGGTCTATGCCTTGTGTTCGATATAGACATAAGGGAAAAAGGGTAATTATACACATAAATATTATCACAAAAGGATTTGTCATATCACATGACATTTTCGTGTCTTGGGTAACAATGATGTGTTTCTAGATATCGCTCACTGTTTATTATGTTAAATACGTGATTTAATATAATTTCTAATGTCACGAAAACCTACGGGGTCACACACAAAAGGACGGATTGATGAGAGATAAAGTAACTAAGGAACACCGTAAGGTACGATGCACTTAAGTGAATTATATAACATCGTAAGGTACAGTGTACTTAAGTAGAATAGAAAATATGGTAAGGTACCAGACACTTGAGTGATTTTGGCATATCATAAGATATGGGCAACATACACTTAAGTAGGCTTTTTAGCTTGCAGCCCACACAAGTGGTTCTATAAATAGAACCCTTGTGCAGAAGCATTTGTGCAGTTGAAATTTCGTTTCTCTCTCTCTCTCTCTCTCTCTCTCACACACACACACACACACACACAAAGCCTTCATTCGTAGCAGCTAGCATTGAGATTGAAGGAATTCGTTCGTGTGGTTTGAGTAGAGGCGTTGTCACCATTCAACATTCGTGATTACTCTGTAGATCTGCATCAAAGGATTCAATCGCCACAAGAGGTAACGATTTTATCACTGATCATGCACATTCTTAAGGATCACTAAAGGAGAAATTTTTAAATCCGCTGCGTTTTGGATCGCTCTTCCCCTTCAGCCTTATGGTTAACATGATTTATGAGAGAATCGAGTGTTGAGCAAAGTGAAATTCAATTGCATTGTGACAGTCAAAGTGTCATTTATTTAGAAAGCAATGAGGTGTACCATGCAAGGACCAAACATATGTTAGGTAAAAAATAAATGCATAGAGAAAAAATAGGAACATAATAACAACATGGGAGATTAACGCATAAACTCCAATACTGGAGAAAAAACCACGACTATTGTCAAATGACAACCAAATAATAACAATATGTGAAAATTGTTACAACACATAGACTGTCCTCAACCAACCTAAGACCCTAATACACCCGCATTCTCCAAAGAAAATATTTAACCACCCCTCACATGACTCTAACATGAGAGTATAAGAGAAAATATTAAAAGTCAAATACAAGCTTAAAGTGTTTTTGACAGGTACATCTTACGACAAAGAACTTGAATCCTTTATATAGCCTTTGACTCCCTCTTCCTTCATATAACAAAGTGATGTGGAACTTCGAAGAACTTGAATCCTATATATATATCCTTGGAATCCCTATTCCTTCATAAAACAACGATGTGAGACTTCTTCAACATGTATATTTTCAACCAACTCCAACAGTCTCCACCTTGATTGAAAATAATACGTTAACTTTCATTGTCTTCATCGAAAATCATAATCCATCATAAAGAGTATAGTCACTTGAAGTTATACCACTCCAAGAATTTTCACATTGTCTTCACCGACAATCATAGTTTTAAAAACTATTATACTCGTACTAAAAAATAGTATACTTCACTTGAAGATAAACCACTTCAAGAATTTTCACATGTGAAAATCCAGATTGAAACTTTATGGTGCAACTTCTATGTTGGCAGGAAGCTCTTCAACCATTAACATAATCTCATAACACACTTTGCACCAATGCCCGTGTGTTAATTCACTAGCAATAACTCGTCCATTTCCATAGCAACATAAATTTCACGAGGACACATTTCTCAATTTTCAGATAAGATCATCACCTCCCATAGCGAGGGAAACATTGTTAGCATTTGACTCAATGCTTTTCTAAGATGATGCCCTATCATGACACATATACTTTACATGCCAAATCTCCAACTTTTCCAACATCTCGCACTCATTTCATTATCTTTATTCACATAAAACCTTCATCTAGCAACCAACACTGAGTTTGATGAAGTATTATCCTCACCATTCAATCTTATTTCTTTAGAAATAATTTTACTATCAATTTCTTCAAAACTCAAAGTTTCCTTCCCATATACCAAAACATGTTTAATATGCTCATAGGAAGATGGAAGAGACCATGTAAGTTTCAAAGCTTTATCTTCATCATCAATCTTCTCTGTAGCGGGGTATTTGTTACCTTTAGATTTATTGACTAAATCAAAAGTAAATCATACAATTTGAGTCGCCACCGCACTTCTATTTATCCAAAGGAAAGGTTAGAAAGCGAACAAAAATTGAGAAGTTTTATCAAATCAAAAACTAATAAAAATGTTAGAGATCTGGGTAAGGGGGTTGGTTATGCAATGAGAAGGTTTTAAGCACCCAAAACATCCTTAGTACTCTAAGGGAGCCCTTTTTGCAAATGTTGTATGGTAGGTTGGTATTTGTGAAAATCTTTGTGCAGACATGATTGGGGAGATGAGAAAAGAATATACAAATTATTTACAATTTTTGTTGTTTGAATGGATAAACCCATTGCCTACGTACCATCACAAAGGTAGGATTAAAACCTCGTAGTTCGGGGTAAAAATCTCAAAATAAGTTGGTGAATTGATTTGGACAAAATCCTTAAGGTCTTTTGTTATCAAAGGGAGAAAACTCAACCTAAACCAACAATCCACCATGTGAGGAGAGCTTCAACATACTAGTGAGGGATCCACCCTATAATAAGTATGGAAGACTTATAGTCCAATCACTAAGGATAAGGTGAGGTTTACATCAACCATTATGATAACTCAAACATAATAGATAATGTTTATGAAAAGCTTTGGCAAAGGTGGCCATTGGAACCACAAAAGAATTTGAAGTGAGTTGGGATTTACCAATTAGAAGTATTCACAAAAAGAAGTCAAAATTAACTTAAGGTTCAATTCAAAATAAGTATTATGAAAAGAGTTTGAAAAATCAAAGGCATAGTGCCTAGGTTTCTAATTTTGAAAAGAATGTCAATGTTTGTACAAAATAAGTTTGACTTGGGTCAGAGCGGAGGGAAGAAGATAAGGGCTAGTCCTAAACATGCAAAGATGAGGGAAGAGAATAAAACCCTTGGAGTTCATTTCTTGATATCATAAAGATGATCCAAGTTGCTCCTTTCCTTTGGACTTAGCAAACAATAAGCAATTAACTCAAGCAATCAAGCAAATATTCAATCAAGCTCCTAGGATCTTCCAATGTGGACTTGTCTCTCTCAACTTGGATGCTTATGACAATGGTCCCTCTAAATAGCTCAAGTTTAGGATCCCTATCACACAAGAACAAACAAATCAAAAAGTTCCACAATGCAATAGGAAATGGACAAAGATAGAGTTTAGATTAGGGGTCCTTTCAAGTTAACATCAAGATTAAGCATTCTAAAGGCATGAAGCCTAGTTGCTCTTCAACAATTTTAGCATTCTAAAGGCATGAGGCCTAGTTGCTCTTGAACTCCATTAAGCATAGGTAAGGTCCTAATTCTAAGTCCTTTATCCTTTTGCATTGGGTCACACAAACAAAACAAAACAAGCACAAAGCAAAATATATTCACAATAATGTGCTCAAGTGAGCAAAAGGCAAATGACATAAACATAAACATGAGCTCAAGTGAGAAAAGGGGAAAAGACAATATGAATAAATGAGCAAGAAATTAAATTGCATCAAAGTAAATTGCAAGAATTAAATGCTTGAATTAAAAGTTAGTAATTAGTAGTTAGTGTTAGTGTGTCATAAGACAATTTAGCGCTATGTTAAGCAATCGTAAGTGGACTAATGTAGTAGTCACAGCTATCTGAGGCCAGTTAATAAAACTATAGACAACTAAACACAAGTTAGAGATCATGACTAGTGAGTCAAGCTCCTACAACTTGCCATGCCAAAAGAAAAGAAGAATGACCTTGTATGGATTTTAGGTTTTTGCTTGACCAAGAAGCAACCTATCTTGGACACAAAGCAATTCACTTGATCTTTGATCAAGATGAATTTGATTTGGATCAAAGAAGGTTAAGCCTCTCATATGTCAAGGCTACCCACAAATCATTAACTCATTGGTCAAAAGAAAAAGAAGATGAAGATGAAGATAGAATGTACAAAAATGAAAGTTCAAATGACATAACCAAAACACATTGATCAAACATGAATGGAATCAACATCAATCAATGGTAAACAGAAGGGAAATGAAGCTTAAAGGTCAAGAAAGGTCAAACATATTTTTGGTATTTTTTGGAATTAAAATAATGCATAAAATAAAATGAACAAATAAAGGTCAAACTTCAAATCCAATTCAAATCAACCTAGATAAGTCCAATTGGATCATCATAAGTCTAATATGGTCAAACAAGGTTTGACAAACTTTCTCAATATTTTTTCAAAATAGAAACTAATTTTAAGCAATTAAAAATGAAGAAAAATAACATAATTGGACTAAAATCTCAAATAAATCTCAAATCAATTAAGAAATTGATGAGATTATTTTTCATAGATTCATCATTATCTAAAGATGTTAAAAAAATATTTTCGGCATTTTTGAATATCAAATGGTATTTTAAATGAATTAAAAACAATCAGAAATGAAATAATTCACAAAAAATATTAAATGGAATCACAAAAATAATTAAAAATCATTTTATGAAACTAGAATTTAAGAGAATTTTTTTGCAATTGGTCCCATATTTTTGTGATTCCAAATAAAGAAGTTATGAATTTTTTGAAAATAAATGGATTAAAATAAATTAAAACAGAAATTAAGAAATTAGAAAAAACCACAAGCGTCTGATCAAAGCTCGTTAATTGACGTGGCTGATCAGAAGGCTATGAAGCGCGCGCTCATTATGTTCCTTGGTCAACATCGCCACACATTGAATTAAAAAAAAGTCAAGTAAAGCAACAACCAAGATTAGATCATACCTCTTGGATCCAATGGCCAAAACGCTTCCACGTAAGGGACGGTGGTGGAAACCACCATCTTCTCCGGCAAACTCACTAATTCGGCCACCAGTTACATGTTTTACAACCTCAACAAAAACTCACGATCCATATACCAAATTAAAGCTGGGGTGATGTACATCACCCCTGTGACCTTAGTTTTTGCTCAAGATTCTTATGGAAAAAGAAATCTGAGGTTGAAAAACTAGGTGTTCAATTTGAAGTTCAACAATTCACAAAATTAAAGCCACCACTAGCTTGCCTCTCACATGAGGACTTCAGAAATGCAAATCAACACAAGCAATGCACAATATTCAGTGAGATTCGAAGCAAAACAGTTATGGTGAAAACCTTTGAAGTGCAACTTTTGTGAGCTTGATCCAATCCATTCCTTGATTGCAGCTTAATCTTGAAGTGACAATGAAGCAAGGTTAAGGAATTAGAAGTTGAAGATCAACCAGGGAAGTTGAAATTCAAGCTTGAAAAGAGAAGTGAGATTTCAGAATTCCTTTGGTGAGAGGGTGAGAAATGATTTATGCAGAGATTCAGGCGCCTTCAGGTTGAGATTTGAGTGAGGTAATGCCTTCTATTTATAGCCATAGCTGATGCAAGGAGGTGGAAAACTCGTGTGTGCATGAAGTTGGGTCCTCCATGCATGGACCTGTACATGCACATGTGAGGCCCAAAATCAATTGGTTTTGCATGCTGAACTCAAATGAATC
This sequence comes from Lathyrus oleraceus, assembly GCF_024323335.1. NCBI lineage: Eukaryota > Viridiplantae > Streptophyta > Magnoliopsida > Fabales > Fabaceae > Lathyrus > Lathyrus oleraceus. The sequence goes on from NC_066584.1 coordinate 285,917,306, forward strand.
AAGTTTGGATGTGCAGATGGCAAGGCAATGGATTGTGCATGAAGATTTAACATGAAATGCATAATTGATCACAATTGTTCTCCCATTCAAAAATCACATTTGGAAAATCCAAACATAAGCATGTGAGTAATGGTTGGAAAGGTATTGACATAAGGAACAAATGCTATGTTGAACAAAAATCAATTTGGAGTTTGGCAAATATTGAAAACTAGCCATGAAGTTCAAGGTACAAAACATGTATTTGAAAATTTTGCCAAAAATGAACAACTTCAAGCCCTTCTGTTTCAATGATGCAAGCCTCAAATGACAAAACATCCAACATAAAAGTTGTATATATTTTCAAGAAAATCAATTTGGAATTAAATTTTGCATAATTTGGATTTTTGATGAGAAAGTTATGGGCACTTGAAGTTGGACTTTTCAAGATTCAATGGCTTTGGTCCAAAGTGACCTATAATGTTTTGTATTATCACATGTATTTATTTTAGGATTATGAAAATTTGTCCAACATAACATTTGAATTATACATCTTAAAATTTCCAAGGCACTTGGTCTCACCTAAAAATCATAAAAAATGAAGGAGTTAGGTCTTTGGGAAGTTGACCTAAAATTAGGGTTTCAGTCAAAATGACCTATAATGTTTTGAAATGAATGATGATCTTCCAAGTTTCAAATGGATTTTTGATGAACATGAAAGTTGTTCATATAATTCTTCAGAACATTTTTTCTCTTGGGGTAATCATCATTTGACAAACACATCAAAAGTTATGTCTCAGTGGATTTTAAAATAGTCAGATGAATTGACTGGTCAACTTCTCAAGTCCAAACTTCAAATCTTGATGAATGAATGATTGAGGATACTCACATAGGCTCATATATGCATAAAATGATGAATTAAAGAATTTCTCTTGATTGTATTTGATCATAGGTTGAGGTTGCTTCATGAGCAAGGCAAAGTCAATGCACAACCAAAGTAGGGTTTCCTTGGGAAACAATCCTCAAGCCCTTTGGTTTATCTTGATCAAATTGACAAATTGAGATACTTGGGAGGCACATATGATGATTGAGATTTTTGGGAACCATTTTCATGCTTGCTTTCATCTTCATCTGGCCATATCAATGAGCATAGGTGTAACACCCCTTTTTCTACCCCAAATTATTCAACATATAATCAGAGTAAATAAGCACGCATATAAAGAAAAGGGCGTCACATCGACGTTTTTGAAACTTAACACTTTCAAAAACCCACAATACACCTGGTCATTCAAAATAACACATTTCCCTCATCATGAATATTCAAGCAATATGCGTTCGCAGCGGAAAATAAAGAATACTCATGTATTTCATAAAATGATTCATGTCCCATACCATGATCATCTCTCAATAATTACTCCAAACAAAATAAAACAAAATGACATAAAGTATATCAAAATAAAATAGGAGTTCAATACCACTAATCTACCCAGTGTTACATGACCAGAGCATTGACTCATTACCTAATTTCAAACTAAATACAGAAACTCTCCAGCTATTCTTGAGCGAGCTGCCGTCCACCTACTCCAGCAATACTACTCTGTAGTATCTGCACGATACCCATGTAAAGGTAACATTCAAACAGAAAGGGTGAGAATTCAAATCATCATGAAATAGCATAATAAGGCACAATGAATTAAAACACAATTTAAGAATTCATCACACTTGGTATAATCACGTCAATAATATTAACCAACAATCATCTCACATATTTCAAACGTACATCGCATCCACATCAATACATGCATTCAATGATCACATAACTATAGACGACTCAATGCAAGACAATGTGACTCCATGCATGTGGTACCTCAATGTGAACTCAAAGTTTCACCGCTTTCCGATTCAATATCTAGAATCCAAGCCACGCTTCCGATCCGGACAAGACCAAAGGCCTACGTCTGTTTCCAATAAAGGATCACCGCTTAATACTACGCCTAATCCCAATTAAGGATTAACGTCTGCTACGTTTGTTTCCAATGAAGGATCACCGCTTAATACTATGCCTAATCCCAATCAAGGATTAACGTATGCTCATGTGAACCCACAATTTCACCACTTCCACAATGAAGTCAACCATGCTATGAATGAATGGACACATACCAACACATATGCAATTAAGACCATCTATATACCGTCTTAACATCCCACATATCACCATGACTCACAATTGGTACATATACACATTCATCACAACACCTCAATTACGATTACATATACACATCCATAACCATAAATCATTCACAATTCAAATATGTTATACATACACATTCATACAATATTTTATTCACCAATATATGCCAACCATCAAATAGGTACACATAGATTTCATTCCAAAACGCACACAACAATTAAATATCAAATTTTCACTTTTCAAACAGTGTTAACCGGTTAACGCCCTGAATTAACCGGTTAACGCAAAACAGCAAGCGCTCCTTGGCTGTTTATAACAGTGTTAACCGGTTAACGCCCTGGGTTAACCGGTTAACGCAAGACAAAATGCAATTTTTCATAAATCGTAACAGTGTTAACCGGTTAACGCCCTGGGTTAACCGGTTAACGCAAAACAAAAAGCTGTTCCTGCGCTAACACGAAAACAGAATGCAGATTTCCCCGCATTTTTCATCGTTGGAGGACTTCCAGACCTCCGATTTTGATTCAGTAAAAAGCTACACGTTCAGAAAATTATGACTCATCCAAATATATATTCATTCACAGTTTTAGCATATTTAATCATCACAATTCAAGAGTATTTGTCAAAACCTAATAATTCCAAAACCACGTCAATTAAGGATTTCAACCTAAAACATGTTCCTACCCATTGACCCAATCATACTAACCCACAATGATAAGGATTTCCCCCCTTACCTTGCCAATTTGATGGAAACCTTGACTCCTCTCGCTTTTCCTCTCCTCTTTCTCTATTGCCTTCATTGCTCAAGTTAACCGGTTAACGCCCTGAATTAACCGGTTAACGCAAAACAGCAAGCGCTCCTTGGCAGTTTATAACAGTGTTAACCGGTTAATGCCCTGGGTTAACTGGTTAACGCAAGACAGAATGCAATTTTTCATAAATCGTAACAGTGTTAACCGGTTAACGCCCTGGGTTAACCGGTTAACGCAAAACAGAAAGCTGTTCCTGTGCTAACACGAAAACAGAATGCAGATTTCCCCGCATTTTTCATCGTTGGAGGACTTCCAGACCTCCGATTTCGATTCCGTAAAAAGCTACACGTTCAGAAAATTATGACTCATCCAAATATATATTCATTCACAATTTTAGCATAATTTAATCATCACAATTCAAGAGTATTTGTCAAAACCTAATAATTCCAAAACCACGCCAATTAAGGATTTCAACCTAAAACATGTTCCTACCCATTGACCCAATCATACTAACCCACAATGATAAGGATTTCCCCCCTTACCTTGCCAATTTGATGGAAACCTTGACTCCTCTCGCTTTTCCTCTCCTCTTTCTCTATTGCCTTCATTGCTCAAGTGAATTCTAATTCTCACTTCCTTCACTCTTACTATTTATAATAGTATTGTAGTTGGGCTTAAATCATCTAATTTAATCACTAGGCCCAATAATTCCTAATATTTAAATACCTCTATTTAAATTCAAATAATTAACCACTCACTATGCACACTAGGTTAATTATTAATTATTTAATTATATCTAATATCAACTAATTAATTAATTACCACACTAATTAAATTAATTAATCCATTATTATACTACCTCACCACCGCTTAATTACTTAACCCTCCAAATAATTAAATATAATATAATAAAAATAATATAATAATTAATTCCTAAAAATTTGGGCTGTTACAATAGGGGCCTCCTAGGAGCCTTGGATCACATGACTGCTTGAGCTTCAAAACAAAAGATGTTAGTGACATATTTTTATGCTTTTGGTTAGCAAAAAAAATAAGAAAAGCAATAATATACAATTCAAGTATGCTTGGTGGCCTCATACCAACTCACACAAGTCCCAACCCAAGGGTTAAGGGGCCAAGATGCTATGGTCCTTGAGGCAAATGCAATGAGCAATGGTATGATGCCATGAGGGATCTTAGGATCAAAATTAGGGTCTTACATTCTCCAATAGCTTCTAATTCATAAATAATACCATTTAGAACACTTATATGACCAGATACTTTCATATGTTCATCCATACGCATGCTATGAAATAACTCCTTCAATAACAACCGATTTGATATACTACTTCCTTGATATAGCCATTCAAATTTCCCCCAAATATCTTTGGATGATGACATACCAAGAACATTCACAAGAATATTCTTAGCCAAAGACATACGAATTGTATTTGAAGCTCTCAAATTTAGTTCTTCCATTTCTCGTTGTCCATGTTGGAAATGTTTCCTTTCAACGTATTGTGTATTCATAATTGTATCAAAATAGTTTTTACTTGAATTTTTCACATTCTAAAATTCGTTCTTCCATCAAATTTATCTAAGGCAATCTTCACTTCACTTGAAAATTTTGGCATTGCAGCCAAAATCTTTCTTGCAACAAAACTAAAATTTCCCAACCAACACATAATATAAAATTTATTTTCTGGTGGGGAAGATCACACAAAACTTAAACCATAAAGCATACTAAAAAAAAGTACACCCCATCAAACCAAGGCTCTTGATACCACTAATTAGGAAAAACCAAATGCATAGAGAATAAATAGGAGTACAATAACAACACAAGAGATTAATGTGGAAACTCTAAAATTGGAGAAAAAACAACAACCGTTGTCAAATGATAACCAGAGAATAACGTAATATGAAAATTGTTACAGCATATAGACTACCTTCAACCACCCCAAGTCCCTAATACACACGTACTCTCCAAAGAAAATATTTAACTACCACTCCCAACACTCTAACACAGGAATATAAGAGAAAATATAAAAAGTCAAATAAAAGCTTAAGGTGTTTTTGACCGGTACACCTTGTAACAAATAACTTGAATCCTTTATATAGCCTTAGACTCCCTATTCCTTTATAAAACTAAGTGATATGGGACTTCGAAGAACTTGAATAATGTATATAGTCTTTGACTCCTTATTCCTTCATAAAACTAAGCGATGTGAGACTTCTTCAACATGTAAAGAATTTCTCTTGATTGTATTTGATCATAGGTTGAGGTTGCTTCATGAGCAAGGCAAAGTCAATGCACAACCAAAGTAGGGTTTCCTTGGGAAACAATCCTCAAGCCCTTTGGTTTATCTTGATCAAATTGACAAATTGAGATACTTGGGAGGCACATATGATGATTGAGATCTTTGGGAACCATTTTCATGCTTGCTTTCATCTTCATCTGGCCATATCAATGAGCATAGGTGTAACACCCCTTTTTCTACCCCAAATTATTCAACATATAATCAGAGTAAATAAGCACGCATATAAAGAAAAGGGCGTCACATCGACGTTTTTGAAACTTAACACTTTCAAAAACCCACAATACACCTGGTCATTCAAAATAACACATTTCCCTCATCATGAATATTCAAGCAATATGCGTTCGCAGCGGAAAATAAAGAATACTCATGTATTTCATAAAATGATTCATGTCCCATACCATGATCATCTCTCAATAATTACTCCAAACAAAATAAAACAAAATGACATAAAGTATATCAAAATAAAATAGGAGTTCAATACCACTAATCTACCCAGTGTTACATGACCAGAGCATTGACTCATTACCTAATTTCAAACTAAATACAGAAACTCTCCAGCTATTCTTGAGCGAGCTGCCGTCCACCTACTCCAGCAATACTACTCTGTAGTATCTGCACGATACCCATGTAAAGGTAACATTCAAACAGAAAGGGTGAGAATTCAAATCATCATGAAATAGCATAATAAGGCACAATGAATTAAAACACAATTTAAGAATTCATCACACTTGGTATAATCACGTCAATAATATTAACCAACAATCATCTCACATATTTCAAACGTACATCGCATCCACATCAATACATGCATTCAATGATCACATAACTATAGACGACTCAATGCAAGACAATGTGACTCCATGCATGTGGTACCTCAATGTGAACTCAAAGTTTCACCGCTTTCCGATTCAATATCTAGAATCCAAGCCACGCTTCCGATCCGGACAAGACCAAAGGCCTACGTCTGTTTCCAATAAAGGATCACCGCTTAATACTACGCCTAATCCCAATTAAGGATTAACGTCTGCTACGTTTGTTTCCAATGAAGGATCACCGCTTAATACTACGCCTAATCCCAATCAAGGATTAACGTATGCTCATGTGAACCCACAATTTCACCACTTCCACAATGAAGTCAACCATGCTATGAATGAATGGACACATACCAACACATATGCAATTAAGACCATCTATATACCGTCTTAACATCCCACATATCACCATGACTCACAATTGGTACATATACACATTCATCACAACACCTCAATTACGATTACATATACACATCCATAACCATAAATCATTCACAATTCAAATATGGTATACATACACATTCATACAATATTTTATTCACCAATATATGCCAACCATCAAATAGGTACACATAGATTTCATTCCAAAACGCACATAACAATTAAATATCAAATTTTCACTTTTCAAACAGTGTTAACCGGTTAACGCCCTGAATTAACCGGTTAACGCAAAACAGCAAGCGCTCCTTGGCAGTTTATAACAGTGTTAACCGGTTAACGCCCTGGGTTAACCGGTTAACGCAAGACAAAATGCAATTTTTCATAAATCGTAACAGTGTTAACCGGTTAACGCCCTGGGTTAACCGGTTAACGCAAAACAAAAAGCTGTTCCTGCGCTAACACGAAAACAGAATGCAGATTTCCCCACATTTTTCATCGTTGGAGGACTTCCAGACCTCCGATTTTGATTCCGTAAAAAGCTACACGTTCAGAAAATTATGACTCATCCAAATATATATTCATTCACAGTTTTAGCATAATTTAATCATCACAATTCAAGAGTATTTGTCAAAACCTAATAATTCCAAAACCACGCCAATTAAGGATTTCAACCTAAAACATGTTCCTACCCATTGACCCAATCATACTAACCCACAATGATAAGGATTTCCCCCCTTACCTTACCAATTTGATGGAAACCTTGACTCCTCTCGCTTTTCCTCTCCTCTTTCTCTATTGCCTTCATTGCTCAAGTTAACCGGTTAACGCCCTGAATTAACCGGTTAACGCAAAACAGCAAGCGCTCCTTGGCAGTTTATAATAGTGTTAACCGGTTAATGCCCTGGGTTAACTGGTTAACGCAAGACAGAATGCAATTTTTCATAAATCGTAACAGTGTTAACCGGTTAACGCCCTGGGTTAACCGGTTAACGCAAAACAGAAAGCTGTTCCTGTGCTAACACGAAAACAGAATGCAGATTTCCCCGCATTTTTCATCGTTGGAGGACTTCCAGACCTCCGATTTCGATTCCGTAAAAAGCTACACGTTCAGAAAATTATGACTCATCCAAATATATATTCATTCACAATTTTAGCATAATTTAATCATCACAATTCAAGAGTATTTGTCAAAACCTAATAATTCCAAAACCACGCCAATTAAGGATTTCAACCTAAAACATGTTCCTACCCATTGACCCAATCATACTAACCCACAATGATAAGGATTTCCCCCCTTACCTTGCCAATTTGATGGAAACCTTGACTCCTCTCGCTTTTCCTCTCCTCTTTCTCTATTGCCTTCATTGCTCAAGTGAATTCTAATTCTCACTTCCTTCACTCTTACTATTTATAATAGTATTGTAGTTGGGCTTAAATCATCTAATTTAATCACTAGGCCCAATAATTCCTAATATTTAAATACCTCTATTTAAATTCAAATAATTAACCACTCACTATGCACACTAGGTTAATTATTAATTATTTAATTATATCTAATATCAACTAATTAATTAATTACCACACTAATTAAATTAATTAATCCATTATTATACTACCTCACCACCGCTTAATTACTTAACCCTCCAAATAATTAAATATAATATAATAAAAATAATATAATAATTAATTCCTAAAAATTTGGACTGTTACAATAGGGGCCTCCTAGGAGCCTTGGATCACATGACTGCTTGAGCTTCAAAACAAAAGATGTTAGTGACATATTTTTATGCTTTTGGTTAGCAAAAAAAATAAGAAAAGCAATAATATACAATTCAAGTATGCTTGGTGGCCTCATACCAACTCACACAAGTCCCAACCCAAGGGTTAAGGGGCCAAGATGCTATGGTCCTTGAGGCAAATGCAATGAGCAATGATATGATGCCATGAGGGATCTTAGGATCAAAATTAGGGTCTTACATTCTCCAATAGCTTCTAATTCATAAATAATACCATTTAGAACACTTATATGACCAGATACTTTCATATGTTCATCCATACGCATGCTATGAAATAACTCCTTCAATAACAACCGATTTGATATACTACTTCCTTGATATAGCCATTCAAATTTCTCCCAAATATCTTTGGATGATGACATACCAAGAACATTCACAAGAATATTCTTAGCCAAAGACATACGAATTGTATTTGAAGCTCTCAAATTTAGTTCTTCCCATTTCTCGTTGTCCATGTTGGAAATGTTTCCTTTCAACGTATTGTGTATTCATAATTGTATCAAAATAGTTTTTACTTGAATTTTTCACATTCTAAAATTCGTTCTTCCATCAAATTTATCTAAGGCAATCTTCACTTCACTTGAAAATTTTGGCATTGCAGCCAAAATCTTTCTTGCAACAAAACTAAAATTTCCCAACCAACACATAATATAAAATTTATTTTCTGGTGGGGAAGATCACACAAAACTTAAATCATAAAGCATACTAAAAAAAAGTACACCCCATCAAACCAAGGCTCTTGATACCACTAATTAGGAAAAACCAAATGCATAGAGAATAAATAGGAGTACAATAACAACACAAGAGATTAATGTGGAAACTCTAAAATTGGAGAAAAAACAACAACCGTTGTCAAATGATAACCAGAGAATAACGTAATATGAAAATTGTTACAGCATATAGACTACCTTCAACCACCCCAAGTCCCTAATACACACGTACTCTCCAAAGAAAATATTTAACTACCACTCCCAACACTCTAACACAGGAATATAAGAGAAAATATAAAAAGTCAAATAAAAGCTTAAGGTGTTTTTGACCGGTACACCTTGTAACAAATAACTTGAATCCTTTATATAGCCTTAGACTCCCTATTCCTTTATAAAACTAAGTGATATGGGACTTCGAAGAACTTGAATAATGTATATAGTCTTTGACTCCTTATTCCTTCATAAAACTAAGCGATGTGAGACTTCTTCAACATGTATATTTTCCACCAATCCTAACAATATAATTCCCAATAATGTGTTAAGGATTTGAATGAACACATGGTTTCACTCTCACTTGTTTGGGCGAGTCTTTGGCCTTTAGATGAGTTTTTGAAAAATGTCAATGCTCCCCTCATGACGATCCATCAATGGTATCAGAGTTAATGGTTTGAGTATTGGATCATCTCCTTGTATCAAAATTCTTTTTGATAAGGTGGTGAACAAGCGGTGTGACCCGTTGAAACTCCTATGATGTGGTAAGGATGTCAACAATGGTACAAGTGTATGTGGATGAACGAGTCCCCACTTGAAGGGTAACATAAGGGATGTACTCACACTTGAAGGGGGAGATTGTTGAGAAAGAATTATGAGTTGGTTAGTTCCACATTGCTTGGAAAAATGGAGGTTGAACACTTTATAAGTGAAAGTACCCATACACTTATCATCTTAAGGTTTTTGGTGAATATGTGGTGTCTCTCTCACTTGTATGGGTGAATCTTTGGCCTTTAAATGAATGTTTGACTGTTTACCAGTGTTTTTAGTAAACAATCACGAGTTTGAAAGTATATGAGATTAACTCGAAAAATCTCTAAAGCAATTTGTGCAAATAATTAGTGTGAGCACATGTGCGTGTGAATTGAATTCAGCATAACAAAATACTTTAAATGAAAGTTGTGATAAACGATAAGGTAAAATGCAATAGTTAAAATTAAATAAAGCAAAGGAAAAAGTACATGTTCCGTTTGAGGAGATAAAAATATTAATAAAAAAGGGTGGACATAGACGCATATATGTTTATCGTTCAACTGTTTCGCTCTTTGACTTGTGTACTCCAGAGGTATGGAGAGTACGAATAAAATTTTGTAACCTTTGATCCCATGTATGAGTCTGCTATTTATTCTATTTACAAGATAACGGTAGACGGTGGTTATGACCACTAGGGAATTGGTTGCATTTGCTCCATGTTCAGTCCTTCAGGTTCCCACTAGTGTGCTTACGTGTCTCCAATACGCTATCTGCTTGTAACCCATATTGAGTGGTAACTGTTTTTCCACTTCTTTGACTTCTTCATGATATATCAATGATAACTGCCCCAATGTGCTATCGACGATGCCTATCAAGGCTCTAAGACTTATAGAAATACTAAGTCTTTTATACCTTGTTATTTAGTTGACTGATCTTTTTTTGGTGGAATAATGGCTCATGTCAATTGTCCTTATCAAGATTCTAGACATGTTTATCAAAAGATATGGGTATTGGGGGTTTATCCCTGAGAGTCCTTCAAACCATATCTCGTTGTGTCGATGGCTCACTCGAGCCTTCATCGTTGGCCTATCGATGACTCACCATTAATGCTTCTCTTAAAGTTACTTCATTAATGTTTATTTAGTAAATGTCTTTTCATTCACATTCTTTGTTGACTTTCTAGTCATTGGAAATCCAAGTGTAATAGATGCCCCTAAAAAAAGTTCATTGTCGACCCATATCTGGAGGGAGAAAAATGACATTGTTTGTAACTACTTCCTCATTGTTCATATTTTAAGCCATGCCACTTAAATTGTGCTTGTTGTCATTCATTATGACTAACTTTCTTTCCAAACGTTTTATCTTTGAAGCATGTAGATGTCGCTCGGCGAAAAATACCTGAGAGCATCACACGCTCGAAGATACAACAAAGTCGCCACCGAACTTTATTTATTCACGAATGAAAGTAAAAAATATTGACAAAATCCAAGGGGAAGCGAAACGAGGTAAGGAAGTCAATTATTCAAGGGGAAGGTATTAACACCCCTCACATTTATTGTACTCAACGAGAACCATTTTGATTTTTCTTTATGCTGATGGGTGTTATTATCTAAAGATTACTTGCGAATGATAAAAATGAGAAAAAATAAGTTTATTAATTAGTGTGATCGCCAAGGATTCGAACTCTAGTGCCTACATATTCTCATTATGCAATGAAAAGTTTAGAGCTCTATAATTCATGGTAGAAAATACATATTTGTTGGTGTTTTTAGGGAACATTTATAATCATATCCTATAAGTGTGTAGACGTTATCTGATTTTGATCCTTGTTCAAATGCTCCAAGCTTTTAGTTTTACTGCTAAGGAACAAATTATAACAGTTCTTTTATGAAAATAAATAAAGTTGTTTTGAAAAAAAAGTTTGTGTGATAAAAATAAAAGAATTAGTTGCTTGACTTGAATTAAAAAGAGATTGCTTGAATTTCAAAAAAGGAGTTGTGAAATGAGGAAAGTGTTGTTTGAAAGTATGGTGAAAATATAATTTGGACCATGATTATGTTATTTGAAACCATAAATAGGTATGTCTGAACCAAAGGAGTGTCTGGCGTTAACCAATAGATGGTGTGTACAATGCAAAATTGTAGGATTTTACCTAGACCCAAGGATCAAAACCTACAAAAGGGGTGTTTGCATAAGCACATGGCTTATAAGGCATGAATGATGGTTGCCAGAGCATAAAGCTCTACAGGGAAATGCATGAGAGTTGTTAGAGCAAAGGGTTCCACATGGCAATGCATGAGATTTTCCAGAGCACAAGGCTCCATAGGGAAAAGTAAAAGAAAAGGGTTTGCTAGGGCACAAGGCTCCATAGGGAAATGCATGAAAAGGTTTGCCATAGAGCATGAAGCTCCACAGGACAATGCATGAAGGTTACTAGAGCATAGGGCTCCCCATGGCAATGCATGAGGGGTATTGGTTCAGAGATATATGTTTAACCATTAGGTGATTAACCCAAAGAATGGACGAATTGTCAAAGAGAATTGTGTTTGGTCCAAAGAGATAAGTATTGTTGATATTGATTGTTGACGTGTTGTCTGTGGAGAAGAAGAATTGATAGTTATTCAATTTGAATTACACTAAAGTCTATGAGTGGAGGTGGATACTCTGAACAACTGGGTCAGGCATCCCGTATCCAAAGATATTTAGAATGAGAGTAAGAATACTCTCTCATTCCTTCTCCACTACTTAAGGCTCGTGGCACATAATTCACATCATACCCGATAAGTGTTGAAAGAATAATCCTTTTGTTATGCTTGAAGAATGCTCAACAGTGATACAATCTTGATGTCCAGAGTCTTTAAAGTCTTGCATGTGAAGCTTGACTTGAATTTGACTTGAGAGGCCCAATGCAGTGCAATTGCAGAGGTCTAATCCAATCAAGTGATCAAGGGATTTGTGATCACTTGTTTGGATAGGGGAAACAAACAATAGTCAGGACAAGTCTAAGACAAGGTCTAATTGCAAGTGTAATCAATTGATCAAGGATCTATATCAGTGATTCAAACAAACACTAATTTCTATAATATTAATCCAACAATATTAATTGAAAGTATAATCGATGGACAAGAAAAATAAAAATCATTTTCTTTGATGATTGGATTGCTGCTTCGTTTCAAATCTTTTTTAAATTTGTATATTTTAATTCAGTATTTTATTCATTTTAATTCGAATAAATTAATATCAAGGCAATTTAATTCAATAAGTTTTCTATATAAAAAAACATGTAAAATGAGATGAGTCAATAGGAAGTGTACATATCACTAAAAAATGTGCAACAAATTAAAGAAAATTACACATCTACATTTTTTTTACTAGAAATGATATTTTTGGTAAGAATTTAAAGATAATTAATATAAAATAGAGTAAATTTGATATTAATATGATTATTTGAATATCCACCCCACATATATTAAAAAACATTATAAAAATATATCATAAATTTTACATTTAAATTTAATATGATAAATATTATACTATAAATATTTTGAACTATATCTAGATTAAAATAAAATATATTGAAAAATCATTATAAAATTGAAATACAAATAATATAAATTTCATTTTAAAAATATTTTTTAAAAATACATCTATCAAACAAGTTTTTTCATTTTCTCATTTCTAAAACAGTTTTTAAAAATAAGATTGCCAAATAGATTTTATTTTATTTTATTCTTTAAAACAATTTTTTAAAATTGATTTCAAAAATAGTTTTTAAAAACTAAAAACAAAAAGCCATTCAAACAAGCCCTTAGTATGTAGGATTGGAGTTTTTTCTATTATTGTTCTTATTGATTATGTGTGAGAGTGAGTATAGTATAGAGGATTTCAAATAGAGTTGAAGCAGAGAGAATTGAAAGAATGTTCTCTACAAAAATTGATCTTTTTGTGGAATTGTGATTTTCATATTGTGATTGTTGATCCAATGAAGGATATTAAATTACTATATAGAGGATGATAATGTAACTAACTCGGGCAAACTATGGGGCAGGGGTAGTTGAAGGTAAGGGCACCATGACAGTTGATGCAATTGAAGAGAAAAGTTATTATGGATGTTAACAGAGTTAGTTTCTTCTGTTAGCTAGTAGCTAGGTTTTGGTTTGAATGGTAAGTTAGATTGTTAGGTGTTAAAATTTAGTTAGTGAGGAATTTGCTAATGAAAATCTAATATTAGTTGTAATGGAACTGTTATAATTAAAACAACTAGATAATTGGATTTATAGTTAATTTAGTTATGAATGAAAAAACAGTTAGTGAAGTTTTGAAGTGAGGTAGTTTGTTTGAAATGTTAAGTGAAAAGAGTTAATATGCTTGTGACTGTTAGAATTGATTTAGTTGCTACAAATTGTTAGTGAACTGTTAGTGTGGTTGTTTAGAATTAGAGAGAATTAGGAAGTTTGTTGTTAGAGTGAAAGCTAGGCACTGAAGTAGAACCTTAGCATAACAACTATTTCCACAAGTTATAAGACCGAACAGGTGCTACTACATTATTTTGAAGTTATAAGGCTTGACAAATGATTCATCTGGAAAAAGACATTTGTCATTGTATTTTCCAGCAATATCGCTCCCAATGGCTAAAGTAGTGTGCTTGGAAAAATTTGATATTCTAATCTAATCAATGACTTTTAAAATAGATGTTTTCAAGCCACTTTTAGAATTTGCAGGGTAGCTAACATGAGAAGAAGTGACAATCCTATATTTAATGCCATTATTCATGTGTTTTACACTTGATTGTGAATGTCCTTCATTTGTAGAAGCTATTTTAGAATCATCAAGCTCATGTGTCTTGCCTATAACATCGATGGACTTAGAGGTGCAATAATGGTTGTCCACAACATGATTTGATGCCACAGAGCCAGATGGTTGCAAGTTAGAATTGTAAGAACTATGAACTATCGTGAAAATAGGTTGGTTACAACATGTTTAGCTGGATGTTAATGAATTTGAAGCTAATGGCTAATATGAGTTGAACTGTTTTGTTAGTAGTTGGCCATTATGGTTAGTTTTTAATTGTTAGAATGTTAGGGATGTTATATATATATATTGAATTGGAATGAATTGATGACATGAAATTTAGAATTAGAATTGGAAATTAGTTAAAACTAGTTATAGAGGAATAGTTATTAGTTTAGTTGTTTATGAATTTTAATGTTAATTGGTATGCTGAGTATGCTAGATTATGCAAGTTATTATGTTAGTAAGTTGGATTATGAACTGATATTTTATGTGTTATTTTAAGCTAATTGAGTGAGTTAATTTGGATGGTTACATTTTCTTGTGAGTTGACTTGTATGCAAGTTGGTTTATGTTGAATGGTATGCATGATGTTGGATGTGTATGACTATGCTTCTTTGATTGTGTCATGACTAAATTGCTTTTGCTACATGGCTGATGGCATATAATGGTACAATGTGCTCATGAAGATTTGGTTAGGAAGATATGGAATAAGTCATGGCATGAAGGTTTTGGTCAAAATAAAAAATCATGAAGAACTTGAAGGTTCACAAGAATGGGGATAACTTGTGAATGAAGAAAATGTAGGAATTAGGATTAAGATTAGTGGTTGACTTTGGTCAAATGTTTGACCAAAAAGTCAACAATTGACCAAAAGTCAACTTTAGGAAAAAAATGTAATTTTGTGTAGAATTTTGTAATCTTGGATTTGTAATGTGATTTGATGATTTTGTGATGAAAAATGGACTTTTGAAATGAATATGTATGCTTTGTATCTTAAAAAAGATGGTTTCCCTCCAAAATCCAACTTTGAATATTTGAACTTGTATTGTCCTCTTGAATGAATCTTGAACTTTGAATGAAACTTGAATTGATTTGAATCCTAGTTGCAGGGCCTTGAAAATAAGTAAACCAGACAAACAAGCCATGTAGGGCATTCATAAATAAAGGTCAACAAAAAGTCAACCTTAAAGTTAACTTTTGATGCCCCAAAACCAAATATGAGAATGACTTCCAAATCTCAATGACATGATGCAATCCAAAGTAACCAAAGATCATATTCCAGAAATTAGGGTTCCACGAGCATTGACCTATAAAGAATGAACCAACCATCACTGTTGTGCCAAAATAGTCAATACATGGTATAAGCTTGATCCACAAGTGCATGGAATGTACCAGAGTAATATAAAAGGTTGTCGAACCCATAGAGAATAATAGTCAATCTTATCTCTATCTACTGTTGCTATACAAATCTAAGGCTAATCTGATTTTGGTTGGTTTGAGAATGAATGTTGAGAATGAATGTAAAATACTAGTGGTTTAAAAATTTAATAAATGGAGACCAAAATGTGATTTATGGTGTACCTTCAGGACTCAAATCAATGTCGAACCCATAGAGAACAATAGTCAATCTTATCTCTATCTATTGTTGCTATACAAATCTAAGGCTAATCTGATTTTGGTTGGTTTGAGAATGAATGTAAAATACTAGTGGTTTAAAAATTTAATAAACGGAGACCAAAATGTGATTTATGGTGTATCTTCAGGACTCAAATCAATGTCGCCACTTTGTTTTGCTTTAAAATATTTTTTTGAGGAATTATTTATTTAAAAACACTACTCACTTTTGCGCAACCCGTTATGCTTCGAAACCGTACTAGTCCTGTTGTCGCTTCACATGATACAATTTCGAAACAATTTTTGAAAATTGATAAGTCCTTATTAATTTTCTAAAGTATTGTCGCTGTTTTTAGAAGTAAAAAAAATCCAAATTTTGTTGATCGGATATCGGTCTTAAACTGACGCGCTGTTGACCAGTATCTGAGTATTTTTGCTTTCGTGCAAAACCTTTTAATTTAAAAACAAAAAAATTCAGAGCAATAAAAAATAAATTAATATAAAAAATTAGCACAGATAAAGTTTACTAAGTCCCGTCGGAACGATGATCCTCACATTTCGGACCATAACGGTTTAGTCGGACATATTTGACATAATATTCTTACTATATTTAATATGCATGCAAAATAAAAACTCAAACATTATAATAATAATGATAACAAGTAACAACAACAACTAGCATTCAAATATATATAGGGACGGAGGGACGTATACTAATATGGGGACATGTGGCCCACTATATTTTTAAAAACTTTAATACTATTATATATATATATATATAGGGATGGAGGGACGTATACTAATATGGGGGCATGTGCCCCACTATATTTTTAAAAACTTTAATATTATTATATATATATATATATATATATATATATATATATATATATATATATATATAATTTATCAAAATAATATATTTAACTAAAATTATATATTTTAAATTAATTAAAATAATGTTATTGCTATGAAGATATTATTAAAAATTAAGTGAAAATGATAAAGTATATAAATATTTATTTTAGGATAATGTCCAAAAATTAATGCGAATTTTTTATTTTCAATAATTAAATCAAAACATGTCTGATTAAATATATTCAAATTGTTTTTTTTTATAATTTCAAAATAGTTTTTTCCTAACCTTTAAAAAAATTGATTTATAGGATTTTATATTAATATTATGATCTCATAAAAAAATATTTTTTCGATAATAAAATTTAGAAAATTACAAAAATAAAAAATTTAGAAAATTATTAAATATTTTTTAAAGATAAATTTCATTAAAAAATAAATATAATATATATTTATGATTTAAAAATAAATAAAAATATATTTATACATTAATATATTGCCCCCACAATTCAAAATCTCTGGCTCCGTCTATATATATATATATATATATATATATATATATATATATATATATATATATATAATTTTCAGCACAGTACATGTAGAATTTTAGTTTGTGGTAATTAAGACTAATAGAACAATAAAAAAATGATAATTATAAAATTAAGACTTAAAATAGTAAAATGCAAAACAATAAAGGAGAAAATACGTACTGAAAGTAACATAGTGCGGGAATTGGAAATCGAAAAACTTATAAATAAAACTCTGGAATTAATATGGCGGCAAACTTAAACGATGAATGATCCAAGTACAAACATGAAACTTGCAGAAGCTTAAAACTATGATGTGCTTATTACTCAATGTGATCAATCGAGCACTTTTACAATAAGTGGTTTTTCTGCCTACTTCATACTAAGAAACTTGGATGCCGAAAACCAAGAAACTAAAGTTATATATAGTGTTCCAAGAGCTCAGAAGTCGGTCAAAATTGTGTCGGAGTTGTTGAGAAAATCATGGTGAAGTGGGAGAAGACTGAGCAAGTCAGTTGCCGTTTTTTTGGACACGAAGCCCATGGCGAATGCCATGACTGCAACGTAGGGGGCATGGTTGATGAACGAGCCATGGAGAACATCATGCCTCTGAGGTGAACACCACGAATACTAGAGCACCCTTCTTTGACTTTCAACATGCTAAGGTGTCCCTTTTCTCCATTTTTGGCCATTTTTGCTCCATTTTCTCATGTGTCAACTCATACTTGGAAAATACCTGCAACAAAGATAAAATACTAACGTAACACTATATAAAAACATGAAATGGACTAAAATGGCATATGTGTCGAGTCAGAAACATGATACGTTTCATGGTTATCAAACTCCTTCGTACTTGAACCTTTGTTTGTCCTCAAGCAAATTGCTACACACATGAAAAGCTTTGAAAAATGCAGTATTTATAATGTCAAAACTAAAAAACAATAGCATTCAAATACTCATACTAGGCTACAAGCTCTATTTTGGTTAAGATCGCATTGATAGGTACTAATTTGCACACTAAGGATATCATAAGAACACAACTCCGCAACTGTGTAGTCATAATCCTCCCTCACATGCAAACCAATCTGAATCATGTTATCACGCTCAAGCCTAACTTACTCATTCTCTTTTTCATCCTTTTTTCATTCTAGTGTAATCACATTAAGCCTATTATCCTTTCACACAAATAGTAGGGAAATATGTTAGGGACCATGATCTTACTATTTTTTTTTCCGGGCACTTTGGCTTAAATTGCTAACAACCGAAAAGATTAGGTACCGTTGGGCTAAGTGACCGGGTGAGGGTCATCTAACTTAAAAGGAACCTTCCCTTTATTCATTTTTTTCTTATTTTAAGCCTATGGTCATTCACTTATTTGGATCGACATCCTACATAGTGTATGCTTAGAATGGTGTTGACTGCTAGATAAATTACTTAAGGGCTATTAAAGAATGAGAATTCAAGGTTATGAACATGATAAGTACTCAAATCGATTTCTATATTTGAGAGACTTATGGTGTTAAAACAATACCGATCTTGTACAGTTTTCCCAAGTCTCCGCAATCTAACCTCAATTTCATTTGTAGCTTATATACTTTCAAATCATGCAATAAATTTCCAAGTTATGAAAACAAAAAAAATATTTTGGTATGGCTCAATAAAAAGGGAAAATCAACAAACATCAAGGAATCATGCATAAAGACTCAATAACACATGCATTGACTCAACTAGCAACCATTAAACTAAAAATTGCATAAAATCCTAATAAACATGAAATAAACTAGAAAAACAATAAATCTAACTAAAAAACAATAAAAACGAAAATAGTAAAGTTCCTAGATGAAATGGTGGATGTTTAAATGGCAAAAGATGACACTTACTGGTTTTGAGCGCGTTCAAGGTTCATGACGGACACCATGAACCTATGGAGAACACCATTAGTGTTAAATGGGTTGGTTTAGGTTAATGAGGCCCATGGTGAATGCCACACCCCTCCATGGCGAATTTCATGGACCTAAAATGTGTGTTTCAGGTGCTTTTTGGGGTCCATTTTGTGTGTTTTGTCCCACTTGAGATATTATGAAGCTAAGTCTTTAATAAAAAATTTGTTGGAAATAAGTATGCTTAAAGAAAAAAAATGATGATTAAACTAAATAAAAATTAAAAATAGAGAAATTGAATTCAAAAAGTATGAAAAATTTCGGTGGGTTGCCTCCCACACAACACTTCCTTTTACATCGGTAGCTCGATGTAAGCACTTAATATGGTTCTTTCGTGAATGATTCCTCAATCAAAATAATATTCGGTTTTCATGGCCACTTATCAAGCCATCTCTCATATCCATCACCTTTTCTTTTCTTCCTTTTGTGGGGTGGTTCATTCTTCTGAATTTATGGTGATGGTTGTGGCTCTATCTTGAGTATCAACTTTTCAGGTTTAGGTTTAATTCTTTCATCCACCGCCTCAAAAGTTAACCTTCCCCTTTTAACATTAATGATTTCCCTAGTTTCATGGTACTCTAATTTTCTATTTTTATGTAGGACCTCAAACAAAGATACCTTGGTGTGGATATTACAATACCTCCACATACCTTTTGGATTGGGAGTCTATCTTATTTTCCACAAACCTTTACGGGAAAAGAATCGATGGGTTATAGGGAGGAGGAACAACATAAGGTGCTTCCTTCTCTACCTATTTGGCAACCTCCCTTTCGGGCGGTGTTGGTGGATTTTTTTCAATCTCTATTATTTTCTCACCAAAACTCTCCTCAACCTCATTATCACTCTCCTTAGGATTTTCGATTTGTTTTTCACTACTGGTTGTTACATCATCTTCATGTTCCTCAAGGATAAGTCCTAGAGGTTTTTGTGCAAGCATGGATATTTGAGTCTCCAAAACCTTGTTATTAGTCGTGAGGGACTCGACCACAATGTTTAACTGCCTAAGGATTTCATTAGTACAGAGATTTTGTTTTTTAAACTCTTTGTTCTGGAGAGTTTGTGTTACTACAAAGCGCTCCTCATAGATTCTAGCCTAGAGAGAGTTTGCGTCGCAATGAAATCCTCAATTAATATTTTGAGGTCGGATTTATGAAAATCTTGCGGCTCCTCAAAATACTGAGAGTTCTAATTGTAGAGATAATTTGGGTGATCCGTCTACTTATGATTAAAGTAATTGAAACAATAGTGCCTTAATCTATACGGTGTAACAACGAAGTTACGATATTGACTAAATTGTTCCCCGACTATGGCGCCTAAAACTTGATGTGAAATTTTCCTTCTCTTAGATGCTTTTCGCAAGTGCACAAAATGTATCGAGCTAATATAAAAGGTTGTTGAACCCATAGAGAATAATAATCAATCTTATCGCTATCTACTATTGCTATGTAAATTTAAGGCTAATCAAATTTTGTTTGTTTGAGAATGAATATAAAATACTAGTGGTTTTAAAATTTAATAAACGAATAGCAGAATGTGATTTCCGGTGTACCTTCAGGACTCAGATAAATGTCGACATTTCATTTTGCTTTAAAATATTTTTTCAGGGGAAATATTTATTTAAAAACACTCATAACTTTCGCATAATCCGTGTTATGCTTCAAAACCGTACAAGTCATGCCCTTGCTCCACATGATGCAATTTCGAAGCAATTTTTGAAAACATATAAGTCATTATTAATTTCTAAAGCACTATCGTTGGTTTTAGAAATTAAAAAAATCCAATTTTTGTTGATCGAATATTGGTTTCACACTATCGCGTTGTTGACCAATATTTGAGTGTTTTCGCTTTTGCGCAAGACCTTTTAATTTAAAAACTAAAAATTAAGAATCGAACAAAATAAATTAATATAAAAAATTATTGTCGATAAAGTTTACCGAGTCCCATCAGAACGACGATCCTCGCATTTTGGATCCTAAATGGTTTAGCCTGACATATTTGACATAATATTCATACTATATTTAATATGCATACAAAATAAAAACTCAAACATAATAATAATGATGATAACAAGTAGCAACAACAACTAGCATGCAAATATATATATATATATATATATATATATATATATATATATATATATATATATATATATATATATATATATATATATTATATATATATATATATATATATATATATATATATATATATATATATATATAATATATATATATATATATATATATATATATATATATATATATATATATATATATATATATATATATATATATATATATATATATATATATATATATATATATATATATATATATATATATATAATTTCCAGCATAGTGTCATACCCCAATTTTGTCCGGGCATTTTAAAAATTTCATAAATTCGATTTTTCATTTTCAGTTTACATCATATGTACAACATAACGCGCATTTCATCATGGATAACACATAAAATATCAGCCGGAATAAATTCTTGAAAATACAGACAAATCGGTTAAATCATTTCTCAAGAACATGCAAAATCAGCGGGTAAAAAGTTTCAAAATTAAAATTGCAGACGCCAGTATTATTAACCTATGATTCACGTAGTTTAACCTGGTGTGCCCGTTATATTTTTCAATGGCTGTTTCGGTTGCGTTTTGACCCGCCCGAGCTCTTTTAACCGATGAAAATTTATTTCAAAATTTAAAGAAACGCTGTATTTTTTCAATAAGTATATTTTGTGCTGATCATTTTAGTATATCCGATTTAATTTTTCGAGCAGATTTTTGCCTGACTTTTGTTCATTGTTAGTCATTTTAATTTTATTCTTTCGCCAAAATATTCGATTTAAATAAATAGGAATTTTCACATTTTCATTTCATTTTTATCATATTTATTTAGGAAGTCGTGAATTTTTATTTGAATTGATTGATTTAATCCCTTTAAACCAATTAAATCATTTAAAGAAGATAACATTGCAATTTTGACTAGTTTTGTTTTACTCTGAATGGATGATTCAAATTAATCAGTTGTCAATATTGGCACACCATGTGCGTTGCTATTCATCTATAAAAAAATTGAATTAATTAATAATAAAATGAAATGAAGAAATAATAGAGAAAATCTTGAGGCTCTCTCTCCAATCCACAAAAATCCTCACACAGATTTCCTTCACTCTCTCACGTTTCCTCTCACACTCAATCAAATGACGTCCATCTCCCTCACTCTCTCTCAACTCTCACTTGACATATAACAAAAATATAATAAAAACGTTCAGCTACCTACCACTCTCAAAAAATTGGAAAAAGAAAAAATTCTCTCTGCATATAGAAAAGACAACCCCACCTTCAGAAAGAAAAACCCATTATTCATCTGATATCTCCTACCTCCATTTCCAAACCAAAATCTCGTTAGACCACCTTCCGCGAACGACACAAATTTGAGTCGCCGTAAAACAACGATTCAACCATTCTTCTTCAACCATAACCGCGACTCACACAAAACCACCATTAAGCCACCCCTATTTTTTCACCTAAACAACACCACCCTTCTGACCCAGCTGTTGCGGATCCGCTCTCAGCTTCATAAACCATCGTCCTGCCTCAGCTTCACAAATCGATAATCTCCTTCATCAAACATCGATACACCGTCGCTGTTTAAAGCCAACACTTTTGATTCACCAAATTTGTAATTTGCAGGTTGATTGCGGGAATTAATTGGAGAGGGAAAGCGATGGATTAGAATTTTGTGGAAGAGCATATTCGGTTGCACCATCATCTTTCCAAGATCACGGAATATTGTAATGAGATTACTCTCATAAACGATGAAGATTTTGTTGTATCTGAAATTCTAGTTAACAGACTATCGATGTCACACAGGATGTTATGACATCCGATTCTGCGCAGACAGGAATGTATACAGCAGGAAATTGTAAGTGCAGTAGATAACACAAGTAATTGTTTACCCAGTTCGGTGACAAACACACCTACGTTTGGGGGCTACCAAGCCAGGGAGGAAATCCACTATTAGTAGTATTAATTCAGACCTTAAACCAACTGTTTAATCCTATCACTTAATACCTACCCAATGCAATTTCAATCTTACACTAAGATCAGAGTTCCTACTCACTCCCCCTCAATCACCTCAGTGATTACAACCTTTAATTAAGTTTAAAGACAATGGTGAAGTAATACTTCAAACAACTCTTGTTTGTGCTTAACAGCTTCAATCAAGATACACAACACTCACGCTTAAAAGCTTAGAGTGACACAACACTTACAACTCAATGAACACCCTAGTCCAATGCAATCATCTAGGTGATAATTGCCTGGCTTACAAGATAAACCTAATACAAGACACAAACAAAAATACAGCAGTGAAGTATGATGGTACAATGAAAGCTTCACGCCTAAAACCCCTAAGTTCTGAAAGAAGGATTGCCATCCTTTTATATTGCAGCACTTGGGCCTTGTACTTGTATTTCCTAAAAATAAGGTTAAGCAAGTTAACCTAATTTCCACATATTAGGGTGCTAACAAATAGGCTATTTGTTAGGTTCATTAATTGTAGCTCAGTTGTTAGTTTCCTGGATTTTAGCTCAGCTGTTGGATTCCTGAAAAATAGCCTGAGAAAAATACTGAAATAGAAAAACTAACCATCTTACACTTTAGCATATGCTGTCAGGAATGAATGTCACAACATTCAGTTTGACGTCCAAAATCATAGGCCATATGCTAGGTCTGTTATTTTCCTGAAAACAGACTGTACTAAATGTTGTACTGTAAAAGACCAACCAGTCTATACTTCAGTATCAGCTAACAGAAATAAATGTCATAACATCCAGTTTGACATTTAGACAATGGGATTTATGCCAGGTCTGTTATCCTCCTGAAAAAACAGACTGAATTAAATATTGAACTGTAGCAGAAAAACCAACCTACCTATTATTCAGTATATGCTGTCACTGATGAATGTCATAACATCCAGTTTGACATTCAGACAGTAGGCCTTATGCCAAGTCTGTTACTCCCTTGATAAACAGACTGAATTAAATACTGAGTTATAAAAGACAACCAATTGTTCTATACTTCAGTATCTGCTGTCAGGGATGAAGGTCATAACATCTAGTTTGACATTCAGTAAAATCTGTATTAGCTAAACCTGCAGCATACTACTCAAGTTTGTCATGACATCAGTCAAGACATCAGAGTACAGTTAGTGTTTTAACACAACACGCAGCCAATCAAACATCTCCAAAGCATGTCATGACATCAGTCAAGACATTAGAGCCCAGTTGGTGTTTTAACATAAAATGCAGCCAATCAAACATCTACAAACTCCCCATTTGGCAAATTTTTGGATAAAACAACTTGGCATCACAACAGAGTTCACAACAGCGGAAAACACACATCTAGCAGGGAAATTAACCTAGCTAATACACTCAGAGCAGCAACACACTCAACACACATAGAAGTTAACTAAAAACTTCAACCAGCAGCACACATACAAAAGTTAAATAAAAACTTCAAACAGCAGCACTCACACAGAAGTTAAATAAAAACTTCTAACAGCAGCACACATACAGAATGCACACATACAAGTTGAACATCAAGCTGCAGCACAACCTCTGGATTAGAGGATCTTCAATATCTGTTCAAGCACAAAGCAAATTTGTTGTCCTGGGGCACATGTGTTACTTACTCCCCCTTTTTGTCAAAAATGTTGCCAAAGCAACACTTAAAATTACAGACCAAAATAAAATAGAATTACACATAATTGTCAGAACCATAGTAAATGATTTAATCATCTGACTCAGAGTCAGCCTCATCATCAGTGCCATCATCAGGATTGGCATCCTCTTCACCCTATGCACTTTGCCTTGCAGCTCCTTCTGCAGCATCAACAGCTTCACCAAGCACACCACCTTCAGTCATCTCCAATTTGACAATCAAATTTTCCAAAGTGAGCTTCCTTGCCTCTAGCTCCTTGCACGTTTCTCTGAGTAATGCAATGACAACAGCTTTACCTGGTTGATTGCAAACACTTGATTTCTCTCCTGTTGTCATGGCAATGTCAGGGACATGCTTACCTAGGAATAGTTTATGATTGAAGATCAAAGGACTCTCTCTTCTTTTCACAAAATCATTCTCTGTCAATATGTTTGGAAATTGATTCAACACAATGCCACATATGAGGGAAGGAAAGGCTATAGGCCCCTTCACACTGAAGCTTCCTGCATGTTTCATGGTTTGATCAAAAATGTAGGTTCCATAGTCAAACTTTGCTTTGGTTCCAACAACATATATGAACTTTCCAAGCATCACAACCACAATAGATTTGTGATTGGTGGGCACCCAGTTGGCAGCTCCAATTTTGTGTAGCATAGCATACTTGACACTGAGTTTGCTGGCCACCAACTTACCTTTCAGATGACTTGACAGATTTTGTTGTCAGTCACCTCAAGCTCAGGTTGAGCTACATCAGGTCTTCCCAAATACATGTTGATTACTGAGGGAGAGAAGCTCACACACTTGCCTCGCACATATACTTTTCTGAATTCCCTAGACTTTCCATCACCACATTCCTCAGACACATTGACAATAAACTCCTTTACGAAAGTCTCATAGCACTTTGAGAGCTGAGTCACAGTTTTCATTAACCATGCCTCTTGAATAAGGTCTACAATCTCCTTACACTCCAGGACATTCTGAGCCAGTTCCCTCTCCAAATCCAGCCTCTTGTGATAGACATACTTCCACCTGTTCACACTAGAAGCAAAATGGAATGATATGTTGTCAATAGGTACCTCAGGGACACTAGCTGCCAGCTTGCTAGTGGTTGGCTTCTTCTTTGACAGAGATGTTGTGACATCACATGGGACATCTGAGTCAGACTCCACAACAACAGACTTAGTCTTCATTTTCTTGGGCACCTCTTGGCTCCAAGATTTTGTTGGACCATGCCCTTTCCTCTTGAGGGAACTCTCTGTCACCTTTGGATTGGGAGAAGTTGATACATCAATCTTCCTTTTTGGGGACCTCTGCACCACTGTTTTCTTTTCTCTCATAGTCCTAACCCTTTTGGCTATGCTAGGCACAACTGAGGTCAACAACTCATTATCAGAAAAATCCTCCAGGTTAACTGTTTCAGCTTCACCGTTAGGGTTGTCACTGACATCATGAGTGACACGGACTTCCTCATTACCCACATTCTCGAAGGGTTTGTCAATATTTGACCCCTCATGAGCATCAGTTTGCTCAACATCATCATCCACATTCTTTCCTAAGGCAACTGTATTTTCTTGACACGCAACGTTTTCCGGAACAATCGTGTTTAAGGGAACTGAGACCCCAAGAACTTTATGATTACCAGATAGAATGCCAGTCACCATAGTTGCAATGGCATTGTGAACATACCTGGAGCCTTCTCTTGTTTGTTCATCAAGCGCGATTGCTGAGGAGAAGCCTGAGACCATTTCTTTAGGTCTTCTTGCATGTGAGGAACTCGTAGAGCCATACACAGGATATTCCCTGTTAGGGTTGCATGACTCAGAGCTAGAGGAATCAGACATGGTCGTGTAGGAAGTTGAGTCGGATTGGTGCGACATGATGAATATCTCAGAGAAATGAAAAGTTTCTTTGAGAGAAAGCTTGCAAGTCTGAAAGTTGAAACGATGGAAGAGGAAACGCTTGTTGCACGAGCAATATCTATTATTTGTTGTCCAATCAGAGTGAACAATCAAATGTTTAATAAGTTGACTTATTAAACAGTAAGTAACTAACATCATTAGTTGCTATAATTTCTCAGAAGGACACATTCGCACTTTGCCCCTTAATTTGTCAATCTGAGTAACATCCAATGTCATGATATTCTGAGTGACATTGTACTCAGTCTGCATCTGGTTCATCCATACCAGTGGGGAACACCTGATACCAGATGCTAGGTACTTAGCTTCTGCAGCGGATAAGGATACACAATTTTGTTTCTCCCTTGCAACTACACCAGTTTGAAGAGGACTAATAGGTAAGGGTAACTCATGACTTTCAATCTGCATAAGTACCATTAAATGCATGGGCACCAGTTCCAGAAGTTTGGAAGATTTTGGATGTCCCATCTTGGGATATGACATCTTGGTTAGCTTGCCCACCTGACACTTTCCACATCCTTTTCTTTTATCCATAAGCAGATTTGGGATCCCTCTAACTGCTTCCTTGGATATGATCTTCTTCATTCCTCTTAAATGAAGTTGTCCACGTCTTCCATGCCAAAGCTTCACTTCCTGCTCTTCCTTGGCTAGGGGGCACTTTGAAGAGTTGTTTGAGACTTTAGATTCCCACAGATAACAATTATCTTTGGATCTGGCTCCTCTCATAACTTCCTGATTGCATCCATTCATCACAACACATAATTCTTTAGTGAACTGAACATAGAAACCTTGATCACATAGTTAGCTTATGCTAATAAGATTAGCAGTTAGTCCTTTTACTAACAGCACATTACTCAGTTTTGGAGCTCCAGGACAGTCCAGCTTACCAACACCTTTGATTTCCCCTTTAGCTCCATCACCAAATGTCACATACCTGGTAGTATGAGGTTGTATCTCCACCAACAAGTTACTCATCCCAGTCATATGTCTTGAGCAGCCACTATCAAAATACCAGTCTTGTTTGGTAGAAGCCCTTAGAGATGTGTGAGCTAGTCTAGCAACCCATTGTTGTTTCTGTAAGAACAAAAATTGTTCTACAACAGATTCCATGATTTTGATGATAACAAAGGATGAAACCAAAAATGGCACCCTAACGAAAAGTTTCTAAGTGTGCAGGGTTCTAAGGAAAGAAGGAAGAGATCTGATGACGTCATCAGATACAGAATCATATCAGATACAAATTATCAGAAGACCAGAAGTAGAAACACGTTCAAGAAAGTCTAACTCTGAGCAAAACAGCAAAATATCAGAAGCATCTGAACAAGAAGTACGCTCTAGAAGTTCTGACTCTGAACAACGGTATGTCAAACTCCAGAAGCTCTCAGCGCTATCTGAAGAAACCATCAGAACTCAAAAGAGATCAACATCAGAAGATTAGATAGCAAGATTCCAAGATTCCCAGAAACATCAAGACTCTGATCATGGATTTCCTAATAAAGAAAGAGTAACGTTAACTTCAAATAAAGGTTTGGAAATGGATTTCCTAATACAGAAAGAGACGTTAACTCCAAATTCAAATGAAAAGGAACTATATTTGGAAAGAAGTCATTCGAGGAGAAAAAGTAGTGTTGACATGAAGCTATATAAGTCATGGCATTAATTCAAATTATTATCCATCAGTTTCAACGACTACTTCACTCCTATATAAAGGACTGCAATCAACATTGAGAAAAATATACAGAGAACATACTGAAACATCAACACACATAAAAACGTTTTATTCTCTCAATCTTCACGAAGCTTTTGCTTAGAACGTGAAACACTTTTTGTTCTTACTGTTGTAATATTTGCTTATCTTAGAAGCACTCCAGATTACATAAGTCTTTATCCTTGCTGTATTTCCTCAAGTGACTCTGCGTAGTCTGTATACTTGAGAGGACTAAGAGATCTTTCTCTTAGACGTTGTTTGTAAACAATCTTTCAAGATTAGTGGATTAAGTCCTTGTTGAAGGCGAAATCACCTTGGCCGGGTGGACTGGAGTAGCTTTGTGTTATAAGCGAACCAGTATAAATTCCTTGTGTGGTTTTTATTTTAAAAAGTGTTTATTTTCCAAAACAATTCAAACCCCCCCTTTCTTGTTTTTCTCACCTTCAATTGGTATCAGAGCTCCGAATCTGTTATTGATTTTCTAATCAAACACTTAACAGTGTAGAGAGATCCAGAACGAGAAAAACTATGGCCCACACAAATGAAAAGGATAGTTACAATGCTAAGCCTCCTGTCTTTGATGGAGAGAAATTCGATTACTGGAAAGATAGAATTGAAAGTTTCTTTCTAGGCTATGATGCTGATCTCTGGGACATTGTCACAGATGGATACAAACCTCCTGTCACAGAGGATGGAGCTGAAGTTCCCAGAAGTAAGATGTCAGATGATCAGAAGCGAGTTTTCAAAAATCATCACAAGGCCAGAACCATACTCCTCAATGCTATATCTTACAACGAGTATGAAAAGATCACCAACAGAGAAACAACCAAAGACATACTTGACTCTCTGAGGATGACTCATGAAGGAAACTCTCAGGTCAAAGAGACAAAGGCTCTGGCGCTTATCCAGAAATATGAAGCCTTCAAAATGGAGGATGACGAAGCCATAGAGGTAATGTTCTCTAGATTCCAAACTCTTGTTGCAGGTCTCAAAGTTCTAGACAAAGGGTACACAACTGCAGACCACGTCAAAAAGATAGTCAGAAGCTTGCCAAAGAAGTGGAGACCCATGGTCACTGCTCTGAAGCTGTTTAAGGATCTGAACAATATCAGTCTTGAAGAGCTGGTCAGTTCTCTCAGAAGCCATGAGATAGAACTAGAGGAAGATGAACCTCAGAAGAAGAACAAGTCTGTAGCATTAAAGTCCAGATCTGAAAGACGCAAATCTGACAGAACCAAAGCCTTCCAGGCAGAAACTGAAGATGCTGATGACTCTGAACCAGAAGATTCTGATGATGAAGAAAAATTGTCCCTCCTGACCAGAAGAGTTAAACAACTCTGGAAAAAGAGGAACAACAACTTCAGAAGACCAAGACCCAGAGGGGATCGATCAGAATCAACCTCAAAAGGTAAAACTAACAAAGATATTACTTGTTATGAATGTAAAGAAACAGGTCACTACAGGAATGAATGCCCCAAGCTAAAGAAAGACAATTCTAGAAAAGAAAGCTTCAAGAAAAATACCTTCAGAACAAAGAAAGGATTAATGGCTACCTGGGATGATAGTGAATCTGGCTCATCAGAATCTGACTCTGATGAACAGGCAAATGTGGCATTTATGGCTACCACATCCAGAAGCAGCTCAGATGAAGAATCTGAAGAGGTATTTTCTGAACTCTCTCGATCTGATCTAGAATCATGCTTGTCAGAAACTCTTAGCTCATATCAGAAATTAAAACAAAAGTTTAAAAATATAAAAGGCTGTCTTGAAGCAAAATTTGAAGAATGTGGCAAACTTGAGATGACAATTCTAAAACGAGAGGATGAAATCAGATCCTTAACATTACAAAGAGATGCAGCAAATAAAAAACGTTTAGAACTGGAAGAAGTGTTATCTCAAACTCCACAGACTTCAAATGCAATAATTTATAAATACGAAGAAGCCTTTCAAGAATTTCTGAAAAATGGGATAGGAAGGAGTATCATGGCATCCATGATTTATGGAGTCAGTCAGAACAATAAAAAGGGAATTGGGTATGATTCTAAGGAAGATAAAATTTCTACTGGTGACCAACTTAAATCTCCGTTTTCATATCACTATACACACACACAAGAACAAAAATTTGAAAATGCTAGAAAACCAAAAGTTATAAGAAACTCTGGGAAAACTAATCAAAGAGGACCCAAGAGATTTTGGGTACCAAAAGATAAGATTGTTTTTGTTGCAGATATCCTATGCAGCAAAGTTCAGACACCAGTCATGGTACCTGGACTCTGGATGCTCGCGACACATGACGGGAAGAAAGTCTATGTTCCAAAGCCTGGAACTTAAAGATGTTGGATTCGTAGGCTTCGGAGGAGATCAGAAAGGAAGGATCAGAGGCTCCAGAACTATTGGTAATGGCACTCTTCCCTCTATATCTGATGTTCTTTACGTAGAAGGATTAATGCATAACTTGTTATCCATAAGTCAATTAAGTGATAACGGTTATGACGTGATCTTTAATCAAAAAACATGTAAAGCCATAAATCAAAACAATGGTTCAGGCCTATTCATAGGCAAGAGGAAAAACAACATTTATAAAATCAATCTTTCTGATTTAAAAGAACAAAATGTTAAATGTCTGATGACTGTTCACGAAGAGCAATGGGTATGGCATAGACGCTTGGGCCAGATTAGCATGAGGAAACTTTCTCAGCTAAATAAACTCGAGTTAGTCAGAGGCCTACCTAAACTAAAGTTTTCTTCAGATGCTCTATGTGAGGCATGTCAGAAAGGAAAATTTTCAAAAACGTCTTTCAAAAAGAAAAATGCTGTTTCTACCTCTAAGCCTCTGGAACTTCTCCACATTGACTTATTTGGTCCTGTGAAAACAGCATCAGTCAATGGAAAGAAGTATGGACTAGTCATTGTTGATGATTACAGTCGCTGGACATGGGTGAAATTCCTAAAGCACAAGAGTGAGTCTCACTCTGTATTCACTAGTTTCTGCTCCAAAGTGCAAAAAGAATTTGACTCTAAAATTATTAGAGTCAGAAGTGATCATGGTGGGGAATTTGAAAACAAAGATTTTGAGGAATTATTTGACTCTAATGGAATATCCCATGATTTCTCCTGCCCTAGAACTCCACAACAAAATGGAGTTGTAGAGAGGAAGAATAGGACACTCCAAGAGATGGCCAGAACCATGATCAATGAAACTAATGTGGCAAAGCACTTTTGGGCAGAAGCTGTAAATACAGTGTGTTACATTCAGAATAGAATCTCTATAAGACCTATTCTGGAAAAGACTCCCTATGAACTGTGTAAAGGAAGAAAACCAAACATTTCATATTTTCATCCTTTTGGATGTTCTTGCTTTATCTTAAACACTAAAGAACATCTGAACAAGTTCGATTCCAAAGCACAGAAAGGTATTATGTTAGGATACTCATAACGCTCTAAAGGCTACAGAGTATATAACACAGAAACCAAAATTGTGGAAGAATCAATTCATGTCAGATTTGATGATAAGCTTGACCCTGAAAAGTCAAAGCTAGTTGAAAATTTTGCAGATTTAGAAATCACTCTTGCAGAATCTGATAAAGCTCCAGAAGCAACTGTCACTCAGAACTCTGAAGAAATTAGATCCCCAGAAATCCCAAAGAAAGTTAAAAGTCGTATCAACGTATCTGAAGATTTGATTCTGGGAAACAAGGACGAACCTGTCAGAACCAGATCTACCTTCAGGACTTCTGAAGATACTCCTTTGGGACTAGTGTCTCTGATTGAGCCTACGTCCTGTGATGAAGCACTTCAAGATAACGACTGGGTTTCAGCCATGCAAGAAGAATTAGATCAATTCACAAAGAATGATGTCTGGGATCTTGTTCCAAAGCCCAGAGGCACTCACGTTATTGGAACCAGATGGGTATTCAGAAACAAGCTGAATGAGAAAGGAGAAGTCGTCAGAAATAAAGCTCGACTGGTAGCTCAAGGTTATAGTCAACAAGAAGGTATTGACTATAATGAAACCTTTGCTCCAGTCGCAAGGTTAGAATCTATTCGTCTTCTTGTATCTTTTGCTATAAACCACTCTATCAAATTATATCAAATGGATGTCAAGAGTGCATTCCTTAATGGTTATATTTCAGAAGAAGTGTATGTCAACCAACCTCCAGGTTTTGAAAATCCAAATTTTCCAGAACATGTTTTTAAACTTAAAAAATCGTTATATGGACTTAAACAAGCTCCCAGAGCTTGATATGAACGTTTAAGCAATTTTCTTCTGGAACACAATTTTATCAGAGGGAAAGTTGACTCCACACTCTTCTGTAAGAACCTTAACAATGATCTCATGATATGCCAGATATACGTTGATGATATTATTTTTGGTTCAGTTAACGCCTCTGTTTGTCAAGAATTCTCTAAGTTAATGCAGACAGAATTTGAAATGAGCTTAATGCAAGAACTAAAGTTCTTTCTGGGAATTCAAATTAACCAAACTCCAGAAGTTACATACGTTCATCAAAGCAAATACATTAAAGATGTTCTAAATAAATTTGATATGGCTGACTGCAACTCTGCAAAAACTCCCATGCATCCGACATGCATTCTTGAAAAGGAAGAAGTAAGCAAAAAGGTTTGTCAGAAGCTCTATCGAGGTATGATAGGCTCTCTTCTCTATCTGACTGCTACTCGTCCTGATATTCTCTTTAGTGTCTGTCTCTGTGCCAGATTCCAATCAGATCCTAGAGAATCTCATTTAACAGCAGTTAAGAGAATTCTCAAGTATCTGAAAGGAACTCCTAACTTGGGCCTGATGTATGAGAAAACATCAGAGTATAGACTTTCGGGTTACTGTGATGCAGATTATGCAGGAGATAGACTAGAACGAAAAAGCACATCTGGAAATTGCCAGCTTCTGGAAAACAATCTGATATCCTGGGCCAGCAAGAGACAGTCAACTATTGCTCTATCTACTGCAGAAGCAGAATATATCTCAGCATCACTGTGCACAACTCAGATGCTCTGGATGAAGAATCAGTTAGAAGATCTGCAAATCTTCGAGAGTAACATTCCTATCTTCTGTGATAATACTGCTGCCATTTGTCTAAGTAAGAATCCCATTCTACACTCCAGAGCTAAGCACATTGAAATAAAACATCATTTTATTAGAGACTATGTTTAGAAAGGGATAGTAACATTGAAGTTCATTGATACAGATCATCAATGGGCAGATATATTTACTAAGCCTTTAGCTGAAGATAGATTTCTTTTTATCTTAGAAAATCTGAACATTCAAAATTTCCCTGAATAAATTGTGCCTCTGAAGATGTAAAATGAGACTCTGACATAAACAAACAAGTTTCTGTCTCTGACTCTGATACTTCTACCAAGTTAAGAAGATATCTGAGTTAGAAATCTCCAGGAACCAATCCTTTGGTATTCCTGAAGATCAGATACATCAAAACACGTGGAGCACTCAGCATCTAACCTTGGAACTTCTAGACAGCTGTCCAGAAGAAATTCAAAGGCCAGACGATTGAGATCTCCTCGAGCAGTGTGCATACTGTTGGGATTAGACATTCATTAATGAGCCTTAATCATTTTTCCCCCAAGCGTGCTAACTTGAGTTCTGTGCTAACGCTGAATTGTGTGTCGTTTTGCATGTGTTTTCGTTTAGGGTATTTAAACACTCCTCTCACATTTCACACACTTATCACTCTCACTCACTCTCAAACCCTCTCTGAAGCATTTCTACAAACACTTCATCTTCATCTTCTTCTTCATCAACTATGGATGCTCAACAACAACAAGTTTTCAACTTTTCTCAACAAATGGAATCCAACACCACTGCTCAAAGTTCAAGCATTTCCACTCCAACAGTTACAGGCGTTTCCATTACTCCAGTGTACAAGGAACCCCATGTTCTTGATCGTCAACCTCATATCAACCTAGCAACTCCCTTTGAGGGACTGGAAGTGTTATGTGAAACACTGGTGGACTTCGACAACATGAGGAGAAATGGAGTAGATCTTACTGAAGAACTCCGTCAACAAGGGTGGGAAAACTACTTCCAAAGGCTTTATGGCCCTGTTTACCCAAATCTCATCAAAGAATTCTGGAGATTTGCTGACGCTGATGACCATTTCATCGTCTCCTACGTTTTGGGGGTAAAGATAGTGATTACTGAAAAGTCAATTGCTTCTTTACTGAACATGGAGAAAACTGGAGGAAGAAGAATCTACGACATCAACCCTAGATCAAGGTACATTGCTCAAGTAATCAATCCCACCATCTTCAAACCTAACACTGAAGGCAATCCATCAAAGAACAAAGAACTTCATCAGAACCTCAGAGTATGGCTCAAGATCATTCTGGGAACCATTCATCATCGCCCAACATCAAACTCCTCTGACTACATCAATACAGATCAGAAGTGCATTCTGTATTGCATTCACAAGGGTTTGAAGCTCTGCCTTCCTGCACTACTCTTCAGATATCTCAGAGACTCTATAAGGGAGACAAGAAACAACATGAAACCCAGAACCTACATCCCCCTGGGAAGACTGTTGTCTGATGTTCTGATCGAGAATGGGCTGGTAGATCATCTGGAGAAGAACAAACTGATGGAAGATCTGGCGATAGATACTGGAAAGCCTATGAACGCCAGAAATCTCAAGAGCATGGGAATCTTGAAGAAGATTCAAGTCAGACCCACGCTGGACACCTCCTGGGATGCGTTGAAAGATCAGAGGAAGTTGTCCCATGGTCTTGCAAGGTTCTTCAAGAATGAACCCAGAGACGCTATCCTCTTCTATATGCAGCGTCTGAAGGATGAAGGAGTCGACATCTCTGACTTCAGACTAGACGATTGTCTAGATTCAGAAGAAGACTTTGTCAGGTTCAAAAGAGGTCCCTCTGAAAAGAAATCTTCAAAGGCCAAGAAAGCAAGGCTAGGAGAGACTTCTGGAACCAGATCTCCAGCACCTCTGCAAGTAACTACTGGTACGTCTGCTCCCTCTATTCCCTCTGAACATCTTATGGCTTCTTCTAATCCTCTCCCAACACCACCTATATACATATCCTCTGAAACCCCACCTTCTACAACCAGAACCTCACAACCTCTACCCAATTTTAATCTTGCTCACACTACCACTTCCTCTTCATTATCTTCAGCCCCAGAATCACCTCCACACCTTAACCTCTCCTCTGACCCAGAACACTCTGACCCTAACTCTCCAACCATAGCCCAAATTCAGGCTCAAAACCTCGCTTCACAACAACCAACACAACCTGAAGTAACTTCACCACCACAACAAACAACAAACACACCCTCTGAAGCTCAACCCTCTGACCTCCACACCTCTGATATCACCCTGCCAAACACCTCCGCTGAACCTGAAGCTGAACCTGAAGCTGAACCTGAACCTCTAACACTAAACCTCAGCCCTCCAACCTCTCCACCTCATACCTCTGAACCTGACCTTTCTATACCTACCCTTGAGGAAGCCATCATGCTGTTCGCAGGGGCTTCAGTTCAGAAGGTCAAGTCTCTGACCAATAACTCTGACATCAGTGATGATCCCGATTCTGTAAGGACACACTGGAACAGAGTCATTGGCTGGATGACCTCTGAGGCTTTTAAACTGAAGCACATCTCTGAACAAGTCAGAAACGACTTTATCAGAGATGCTGAGGCAAGACTACAGGAGAGACTTGCAAGAGAAGCTGAAGAAGAAGCCAGAAGGCTGGAGGAAGAAAGAGCAAGGGAAGCTGAAATCCTAAGGGCAAAGGAAGCTGAAGCTAAAGCTCTAGCCGATGCTGCTGCTGCTGCCGAAGCTGAAGCACAGGCTGCTGCTGAAGCTGAAGCAAAGGCCGCTGCTGAAGCACAACAGGCTCTGACTCAGGGGGAGTCCTCATCTGTTGTTTCTATGGTTCTCCAGACGCTGGAAGAACTGAAGAAAGATCAGAAGGAACTCCGTGCCAGAATGGATAAACAAGACACTGTCAACGACAACATTCAGAACATGCTAGCTCAATTGCTTCAGAGAATGCCTCCGCCTCCCAACCCCTAGGCACTTAGGATTTTGTTTGCCTGTTGTTTTTTGCTTTCCTTGTTCCTGATGTTTACTTGTTCTTTTTGCCCTTGTCTCCATTGCCTTTTTATCTGAATATAATGCTTTTTCACTTGATTTTTTTTTTTGCTATGTCTTTTTGATTCTGACAAAAAGGGGGAGAAGTCATTAATAGCTCTGATGAAAATACTGTCTAAATACCTTAAGCACTCTGCAACATATTTTTCTTAAAAATAAATTTATCTAACACTAGACTTAAGAAATTGCAGAAGGTATCAAGAAACCTCATTGCTTGGAAGCTCTGGTAAGGACTTCTGAACTCCCTAGCCTATCTCAGGGGGAGCTCTTGTCTATCTGATCTGATATTGTTTATGTTTCATCTGCTAATTGAGTTTGTTTTGTCATCATCAAAAAGGGGGAGATTGTAAGAACAAAAATTGTTCTACAACAGATTCCATGATTTTGATGATAACAAAGGATGAAACCAAAAATGGCACCCTAACGAAAAGTTTCTAAGTGTGCAGGGTTCTAAGGAAAGAAGGAAGAGATCTGATGACGTCATCAGATACAGAATCATATCAGATACAAATTATCAGAAGACCATAAGTAGAAACACGTTCAAGAAAGTCTAACTCTGAGCAAAACAGCAAAATATCAGAAGCATCTGAACAAGAAGTACGCTCTAGAAGTTCTGACTCTGAACAACGGTATGTCAAACTCCAGAAGCTCTCAGCGCTATCTGAAGAAACCATCAGAACTCAAAAGAGATCAACATCAGAAGATTAGATAGCAAGATTCCAAGATTCCCAGAAACATCAAGACTCTGATCATGGATTTCCTAATAAAGAAAGAGTAACGTTAACTTCAAATAAAGGTTTGGAAATGGATTTCCTAATACAGAAAGAGACGTTAACTCCAAATTCAAATGAAAAGGAACTATATTTGGAAAGAAGTCATTCGAGGAGAAAAAGTATGTAAATTGTAAATGCGCCTAAGAGGGGGGGGGGGTGAATTATGTGGTTAAAAATTCTTCGATCTTGTTTCCGATTTTTGATTATTTTTCGATTAAGTGTGGAAAAATAAATTGCGGAAAGTAAAAAGACACCGGAAATTATAGTGGTTCCCTTCACAATCCGAAGGTACATCCACTCCCCTTTCGCCTCGAAAGAGATTTCACTATAGTTAGAATTATGGTACAGCCTACTCACACCAATGGTGATGCTTACTATCTAACCTATAGGTAAACAAGTGTATGAAGAACAATCCTCTTCAACACCAACCCTTGTGTCCAACAATCCTGGATCACAAGTCAAACAGAAATAAATCCTTTTTAATGATTTGAACAAAGTGTAGTATCATCAATCTTCTCTTGATTGATCTTCTCCTTTAGATAAATAATTCACTCAATGGTAATATACAAGTGTTCAACAAAAATAGAATGAGATGAAACTTTGATTATGAACACTTTTAAAAATATTGAAGGAAAATATGAAAGAGTGATTATGTTAAGTTTGTATGAAAATTCTTGGAGGTGAAAAATCATTT
Organism: Lathyrus oleraceus; assembly: GCF_024323335.1. Classification (NCBI taxonomy): domain Eukaryota; kingdom Viridiplantae; phylum Streptophyta; class Magnoliopsida; order Fabales; family Fabaceae; genus Lathyrus; species Lathyrus oleraceus. The sequence continues at coordinate 285,955,676 of NC_066584.1, forward strand.
TTGAAAATTAAGAATTTATATTGCCAAAACACCTTTTCAAAGAGGTATCATTTTCTCCATAAACATTGATGAAAAGATATAATTTTTCAAAAACATTTTCACTGTAACGAACAGTGTTAACCGGTTAACCAAATGGGTTAACCGGTTAACGCATACAACGTTAACAAAGAATTTCAAAAACTGGGCCGTTAACCGGTTAACCCATATGGTTAACCGGTTAACACTGTTGAAATGCAGAAAAATACTTTATGAAAATTATGTCTTGCATTTCAATGTGTTAACAAAAGGTTATGTTTAAAAAATGCAAATGCAGATCATGATTGTTGAACACTTGTATACTAATCTAAGAGTGAGTTAGATATACCTAAGAAGTGAATCAACAATCTTGCAAACGGTTGACTTGAAAAAGAAGCTTGATCAAAATGTTCCTCATGCGTATGTGGCTTGATCACTTTGATGCTTGAATTATCTTTGAAGCTCTTCTCTTTGATCAATCCAAGATAAATCTTCAAGACTTTAAATAATATGAAATCTTGTTCTCGCTTCAATGTCTTGATCCATTTCCTTTTTGAGCATGCATAACATCTTGAAAGAATAATGTTGTCTTCATCAAAACCATTTAGAGGCTTGCCTTCACATTCTCCCCCTTTTTGATGATGACAACCCAATTTTGAAAGTTTGCTCTACTTTTGTTTCTCTAACACAAAAGGCCCCCCCTTGATCAACGCTCCCCCTAAATTCATGATTTTTAGAGAGTCTTTTCTAGCTGCATTTTGTTAGAGAAAAACAAACACAAACACATATTTCTTCTCCCCCTTTGTCATTAGCAAAAAGGATGGGAAAAGACTTGAAATATGTAAAGACATCATGAAAAATTTAGAATAAAACAAAATAATAATGTTTACCTATGAGTTTTACCTCATGAGAGACTTCATCAAATAATTATTCTTGCCGAAACATGATTTTGAAGTCTTTGTTACAAAGTTGATTTATACTTGGAAGATTTTGCTTTAGTTTGTCAACTTAAAGTATGTCTTCAATTGGATGTGAAATTTAGTGCTTCAACTTTGCCAATGCCAAGAATTCTTCCTTTAAGGTATTCCCCATATGTGAAATAACCCTTGGACTTTGGAACTAGATTTGAAAGTTAGTTTATGCCTCCCATCAAAAACTTAGAACAACCACTTTATCAATAAAGCATAGATTTTGAAGTGGTCTCCAAGTAAACCTACAAAACAATTAAGTTTTATTTGGTACCCAATGTGCTTTGGGTCCATGATAGTTAGTTCCTTTCTTAACCCATACATAATGGCCTTGAGCAACACTAAAGTTTCTAACATAACATGCATTAGGAGTATGACCTTTAATACCACAATAGAAACATGTAGGCTCAAAGTTGCTTTTATATCTAGGAGGATAAGATTTCTTTTTATAATAAGATTTGTTCCTTTTCCTATTATTATATTGATGAACCACTTTAGGCTTGTTACTTTTATCTAGAGGAATTTGTTCTTTAGCTTTTACAAAAATGGTCTTGTTAGAAATATGTTTAGCAAATTTTGAATAACCTAAACCACTTTTATCATTTGAGTATCTTTGACTACTAAGAACATGTTCCAATCCGATTTGACCTTGTTCATATCTTTCAATAACTCTCTTCAATTGAACTATTTGAAAAGCAAGTGACTCACATTTAGTGCATGCAAAATTCTTGATTAATTCTTCCTTTTCATCTTTGAGATTATTTTTCATTTTCTCAATATTTTCTTCCAAAGTTGATATTTGATTCTTTTGAGATGAAATGGTTTTGTATAGAATTTTGCATTCACTTAAAAGTTCATCAATTGCTCCTTGAGCATCATTATCAAAAATTGAAAAATTACTACTAACCTCATCTTCTTCCTCGTCGGAATGATGTGATGCCATCAATGCTAGATTTGCGCTTTGATCACTATCGGAATTCGATGAAGAGCTTATTTCATTATCATCCCAAGCAATGTAGGCCTTCCTATTGTAATCCTTCTTTCCTTTGTTGTCACGATTCTTTGCAAGTTTGGGACATTCTGGTTTGATGTGGCCTTGTTTTCCACATTCATAGCATGTAATGTCTTCATTGGATGTTGATGCTTCTCTTTCTTTGTTCTTTGAGAACTTCTTTCTTCTTGTGTAACTAGAGTTTCCAATATTATTTTCTGCACCAAAATATTTTCCTAGTCTTTTTACAAGACGTATAAAGTTTTCGTCCTCTTCGGGATTGTCTTCTTTCTTCACAACTTTGGAATCAACTTTTAAGGCAATGCTCTTGAATTTCTTTTCTAGACTTTCGTGCTTCTCGAGCCTTCCAAGTTCCAATTCGTGTTCTTGAAGTTTGCCAAATAGAGACGCGGATGTCATCGTTGAGAGACTTTTCTTTTCCGAAATAGCGGTCACTTTCGGTTGCCATTCTCTTGTCAAAGATCTTAGGACTTTCAGGTTGAGATCATCATTGGTGAAAGTTTTACCGAGAGCAATCAAGTGATTTGTTAGATGGACAAATCTCTTTTGTAAGGCAACTATAGATTCACCGGGCTGCATGCGGAACATCTCATATTCTTGACTTAGAGTGTTTAGCCTCGATCTCTTCACTTCGGCGGTTCCTTCATGTGTTTCAACCAAGGTATCCCAAATCTCCTTTGCCGATTTACACTGAGATATACGGAAGAACTCGTCCATACTAAGAGCACTTTGGAGTATGTTGATTGCCTTCTTCTCATTCAGAATCTTTTTCCTATCATCTTCGTCATAAGTGTTTTTCAACTTTGCGGTACCAACTCCATTCACCACATTCACCGGTTTGTGTGGACCTTCTTCAACTGCTTCCCATATACCTTCTCCTTGGGCCTCAAGATGTGCCTTCATTCTTATTTTCCAAAAATCGAAATATTCTCCGGAGAAGAGTGGGGGCTTGTTGCTACTTCCACCATCTTTGAAAACCGGGTTTATGCTTGCGGAAGCCATGCTGGATCTCTAGGAACAAGTTACCTATAACTTGCTCTGATGCCAATTGTAAATTGTAAATGTGCCTAAGAGGGGGGGGGGGGGGGGGTGAATTATGTGGTTAAAAATTCTTCGATCTTGTTTCCGGTTTTTGATTATTTTTCGATTAAGTGTGGAAAAATAAATTGCGGAAAGTAAAAAGACACCGGAAATTATAGTGGTTCCCTTCACAATCCGAAGGTATATCCACTCCCCTTTCGCCTCGAAAGAGATTTCACTATAGTTAGAATTATGGTACAGCCTACTCACACCAATGGTGATGCTTACTATCTAACCTATAGGTAAACAAGTGTATGAAGAACAATCCTCTTCAACACCAACCCTTGTGTCCAACAATCCTGGATCACAAGTCAAACAGAAATAAATCCTTTTTAATGATTTGAACAAAGTGTAGTATTATCAATCTTCTCTTGATTGATCTTCTCCTTTAGATAAATAATTCACTCAATGGTAATATACAAGTGTTCAACAAAAATAGAATGAGATGAAACTTTGATTATGAACACTTTTAAAAATATTGAAGGAAAATATGAAAGAGTGATTATGTTAAGTTTGTATGAAAATTCTTGGAGGTGAAAAATCATTTTTGAAAATTAAGAATTTATATTGCCAAAACACCTTTTCAAAGAGGTATCATTTTCTCCATAAACATTGATGAAAAGATATAATTTTTCAAAAACATTTTCACTGTAACGAACAGTGTTAACCGGTTAACCAAATGGGTTAACCGGTTAACGCATACAACGTTAACAAAGAATTTCAAAATCTGGGCCGTTAACCGGTTAACCCATATGGTTAACCGGTTAACACTGTTGAAATGCAGAAAAATACTTTAAGAAAATTATGTCTTGCATTTCAATGTGTTAACAAAAGGTTATGTTTAAAAAATGCAAATGCAGATCATGATTGTTGAACACTTGTATACTAATCTAAGAGTGAGTTAGATATACCTAAGAAGTGAATCAACAATCTTGCAAACGGTTGACTTGAAAAAGAAGCTTGATCAAAATGTTCCTCATGCGTATGTGGCTTGATCACTTTGATGCTTGAATTATCTTTGAAGCTCTTCTCTTTGATCAATCCAAGATAAATCTTCAAGACTTTAAATAATATGAAATCTTGTTCTCGCTTCAATGTCTTGATCCATTTCCTTTTTGAGCATGCATAACATCTTGAAAGAATAATGTTGTCTTCATCAAAACCATTTAGAGGCTTGCCTTCACAAAGTAGTGTTGACATGAAGCTATATAAGTCATGGCATTAATTCAAATTATTATCCATCAGTTTCAACGACTACTTCACTCCTATATAAAGGACTGCAATCAACATTGAGAAAAATATACAGAGAACATACTGAAACATCAACACACATAAAAACGTTTTATTCTCTCAATCTTCACGAAGCTTTTGCTTAGAACGTGAAACACTTTTTGTTCTTACTGTTGTAATATTTGCTTATCTTAGAAGCACTCTAGATTACATAAGTCTTTATCCTTGCTGTATTTCCTCAAGTGACTCTGCGCAGTCTGTATACTTGAGAGGACTAAGAGATCTTTCTCTTAGATGTTGTTTGTAAACAATCTTTCAAGATTAGTGGATTAAGTCCTTGTTGAAGGCGAAATCACCTTGGCCGGGTGGACTGGAGTAGCTTTGTGTTATAAGCGAACCAATATAAATTCCTTGTGTGGTTTTTATTTTAAAAAGTGTTTATTTTCCAAAACAATTCAAACCCCCCCTTTCTTGTTTTTCTCACCTTCAGTTTCTAAATGGGGGCATTATGCTTAGCTGCCTTTTGCTTAGGTCTGACTTGAGGGATCTGGTTAGGATAACCATGCAACTTGTAGCAGAAGGGTTTTATGTGACCAAATCTACCACAGTAGTGACATCTCCATCTCTGAAATTTCTTCTTCTGATGGTTACTCCTCCTGGTTCCCTGATGTTGTGACATTGGTTGTGACTTCTGCTTGAGTTTCTGAACTTCAGCCTTTGAGCTTTTGAGTTCAGTTGAGGATTTCTTAACAAAGCCTAAACCAGACATGGTTCCTGACTTCTGTCCCACCTTTAGAATCTCTTCCAAAGTGTCAGTTCCTTTATTCAACATTCTGATGGATTTTGTCATTTGTTCTAGCTTAGATGTCAGCAATGATATCTCACCATTTAGACCATCTATGACTGTCAGATGCTTCTGTTTCTCAGCTTCCAGCTCCTTGATGAGTTTCTTCTACTTTTCTCCTTGGATACACACTTCTTCACTTTTGACACATAGCTCTTTATATGAAGCAGCAAGTTCATCAAAGGTAAGTTCATCTCCACTTGAGTCATCATCAGAGGCACATACACTAGTTAGTGCAGTGACATGTTTAGCAGATTCCCCTTCAAATTCACTCTCAGAATCTCCTTCAGACCAAATGGCAGATAACCCTTTCTTTTGCATCTTGAGGAAGGTAGGGCATTCAGCTCTAATGTGACCAAAGCCTTCACATCCATGGCACTGGATTCCCTTGCCTTGGGTGACCTTTTCTTCATATTTTGATCTTCTACTGATGTCAGATGAAGAGTTCTTGACATTAGGTCTGCGCTTTTGATCAACCTTCTTTATGAACTTGTTGAACCGTCTTCCAAGCATGGCTATAGCTTCTGAAATGCTTTCATTACATCCAACATTTCCTCCTTCCGAATCCTCTTCATTATTTGATACAAAAGCTATGCTTTTGTTCTTCTTTTCAACATCCTCACATAATCCCATTTCAAAGGTTTGGAGAGAACCAATAAGTTCATCAACCTTCATATTGCAGATATCTTGAGCCTCTTCTATAGCAGTGACCTTCATGGCAAATCTCTTTGGCAATGATCTGAGAATCTTTCTTACAAGTTTTTCTTCAGTCATTTTCTCCCCTAAGCCACCAGAAGTGTTGGCAATTTCAAGAATATTCATGTGGAAGTCATGAATAGTCTCATCCTCTTTCATCCTCAGATTTTCAAACTTGGTGGTCAGCATCTGAAGTTTAGACATCCTCACCTTGGAGGTACCTTCATGAGTTATCTTGAGGGTATCCCAAACTTCTTTAGCCAGCTCACAGTGATGCACCAGTCTGAATATGTTTTTATTTATTCCATTAAATAGTGCATTCAAGGCCTTAGAGTTTCCAAGGGCTAATGCCTCTTGCTCCTTGTCCCACTCTTCTTCAGGAATTTGCATAATGATTCCATCTTTACTTGTCTTTGTTGGATGTTCCCATCCTTTGTTGACAGCTCTCCAGACCTTGCTATCTAGAGACCTCAAGAAGGCTATCATACGAGGTTTCCAGTCATCATAGTTAGAACCATCCAGCATGGGTGGTCTATTTGAGTATCCTACATCCTTGTCCATGGTACTAGAAAGTAACGTCCCTAGATCTCACCCAGAAATTAACAGGCAGGGTGCCTGCTCTGATGCCAAGTGAAATTCTAGTTAACAGACTATCGATTTTACACAGGATGTTATGACATCCGATTCTGCGCAGACAGGAATGTATACAGCAGGAAATTGTAAGTGCAGTAGATAACACAAGTAACTGTTTACCCAGTTCGGTGACAAACACAGCTACGTCTGGGGGCTACCAAGCCAGGGAGGAAATCCACTATTAGTAGTATTAATTCAGACCTTAAACCAACTGTTTAATCCTATCACTTAATACCTACCCAATGCAATTTCAATCTTACACTAAGACCAGAGTTCCTACTCACTCCCCCTCAATCACCTCAGTGATTACAACCTTTAATTAAGTTTAAATACACTAGTGAAGTAATACTTCAAACAACTCTTGATTGTGCTTAACAACTTTAATCAAGATACACAACACTCATGCTTAAAAGCTCAGAGTGACACAACACTTACAACTCAATGAACACCCTACTCCAATGCAATCATCTAGGTGATAATTGCTTGGCTTACAAGATAAACCTAATACAAGACACAAACAAAAATACAACAGTGAAGTATGATGGTACAATGAAAGATTCACGCCTAAAACCCCTAAGTTCTGAAAGAAGGATTGCCATCCTTTTATATTGCAGCACTTGGGCCTTGTACTTGTATTTCCTAAAAATAAGGTTAAGCAAGTTAACCTAATTTCCACATATTAGGGTGCTAACAAATAGGCTATTTGTTAGGTTCATTAATTGTAGCTCAGTTGTTAGTTTCCAGGATTTTAGCTCAGCTGTTGGATTCCTGAAAAATAGCCTGAGAAAAATACTGAAATAGAAAAACTAACCATCCTACACTTTAGCATATGCTGTCAGAAATGAATGTCACAACATTCAGTTTGACGTCTAGAATCATAGGCCATATGCTAGGTCTGTTATTTTCCTGAAAACAGACTGTACTAAATGCTGTACTGTAAAAGACCAACCAGTCTATACTTCAGTATCAGCTAACAGAAATAAATGTCATAACATCCAGTTTGACATTTAGACAATGGGCTTTATGCCAGGTCTGTTATCCTCCTGAAAAAACAGACTGAATTAAATACTGAACTGTAGCAGAAAAACCAACCTGCCTATTATTCAGTATATGCTGTCACTGATGAATGTCATAACGTCCAGTTTGACATTCAGACAGTAGGCCTTATGCCAGGTCTGTTACTCCCTTGATAAACAGACTGAATTAAATACTGAGTTATAACAGACAACCAATTGTTCTATACTTCAGTATCTGCTGTCAGGGATGAAGGTCATAACATCTAGTTTGACATTCAGTAAAACCTGTATTAGCTAAACCTGCAGCATACTACTCAAGTATGTCATGACATCAGTCAAGACATCAGAGTACAATTAGTGTTTTAACACAACACGCAACCAATCAAACATCTCCAAAGCATGTCATGACATCAGTCAAGACATTAGAGTCCAGTTAGTGTTTTAACATAAAATGCAGCCAATCAAACATCTACAGTATCCATTTCCGATTCGCGATAACATTCAACCCTTTCAAGTTCAGTACACAAATATGTTGTGTTATTGATGTTGTGCTGAGAAAATAGTGCAATGATGTAAATATTGTAGGAATCATACCATGTCGCTGTGTTATATTTTGATCTGTCGTTTCCTTCTTCCTCACGACCAACAAATACACCACCAGCGACACACCTCATACGAGAACCCTTAAACACCACAAGAGACACCTTGCTGCAACCATAATCTCAGGCGAGCTCTCTGTTACACAACAACAAGTTCAAACGCAGCAGTAGTAAAACTCAGACGGTAACATTTCAGTTAAGCTTTTTGCATACTATTGTAATTTATCTAGTCATTTGCTTTGAGTTCGATGCTTTTCATTTCATTTTATTGAGCTTTGTGGTTTCCTTTTGGTTGTGCATTCTATTTGTAGTGCTTTATGGTGATTTTTTTTCATACAGTTATGAAGGTATTTCATATCTGTATCATCATTTGTGCATCCGGTGTCCATAGAGGTTTGCGTTTGCATCTATTATGAAATAAACTATGCACATATATTTATATTAAAGTCTCATTTTCAAAGTGCCATTTACCAATCCATACTTAAGAACTTCAAATATCAAATGTTGGATTGAAGTTTCTCTTTGGATCGTTTCCATTCCGTTAATAAGCAACGCACCATTTTCTAGTTTTTCAGAATATGCAATTTTATGTTTTCAACTTTAAATTTGAGTATGATAAGAGTATACCCAATATTCAAATTAAATGTTATTATGAGAACTTTAATTTGATCTACCAGCTCCATTTTTTTTAATTATAGCTTATTACTAATTTATTTAATATATGTTAAAACACTTCAAATCATGTTAAGGTATGTATGGGCCTTCCGCCAGTACTTTGTATGTTGATGCCCATTTGTAACTTATTGCACCCCTTTTGTTGCTTTGTTTTTATTTTTATTTTTTCCTCTCCTTATTTCATTAATTTAATTAATTAACTAACTAAAGTTTGTTTAAATAGTTAATTTTGCTAATTAAATTTAATTAACATGATTATTTGATTACTTTAATTTTTAATCAAATAATTTTGAGAATTATTTTTAAATTAGCCTAATTAATCAAGGTCATAAAATTTTAATCGATTAATTTTGTTGAATATTGATCGACTTATTCCACACTCACAGTTTCACTATCATTTCATAATACAAACTCGATTTCATTCGATTTCATCATCAACCAAAACCATGATAAAATTCACACAACTCTCGATTCAATGTCAAAATCATTTTCCATACCCTTGTAAGTCGATTGCTTTTAAGCATTGCCATCAACCTCACATAGCTTACTCTTGGGCTTTCTTACAATGAGACCTATTCGATTTTAATTAATCGAGTAGATGATTGATACACTAAATAAAATCCAATTTATCCATAAATACAAACTTAAAACCTCGACCCAATGTCGAGCATTTTTATCCAAATTAAATTAAAATATCCAATCACAATCAAGTACCATTTCATTTGGGAAATGAAAAGGGGGATGGTTTTGAGTTTTCAATTCCTCTCCTCGATTATTTGAATACGAGTTCTCTTACTCGGTTAGTCAAATAGTCGTCATTTCTATCCACATAAGCACAATCAAATCGAATTCATACTCATATTAATGAAACGAAAAGGGAGATGACTTTGAGTTTTCAATTTTTCTCCTCAATTATTTGAATACAAGTTCTCTTACTTGGTTAGTCAAATAATTGTCGTTCCTCTACAAACTTCCAAACCCCGATTAAATCAAAACACTTTCATAACAAAAATAAATTAAAAAAGGGAGATGACTTTGAGTCTTCAACTTCTCTCCTCAATTGTTTGAATACGAGTTCTCTTACTCAGTCAGTCGAACAATTGTCATTTTCCACCAACTTATACCGTAAGTCAAATCATTCTCAATCAAAACTATACGAAAAGGGAGATCGTCTTGAGCCTTCGATTCCTCTCCTCAAATGCTTGGATATGAGTTGTCTTAATCAGCCATTCAAGTATCTGTCGTTTATTCTAAAAATACGTCAACTATACACAAACCTATTTTCATAATCACTCAGATGAAAAAGAAAGCGGTCTAGAGTCTTCTATTCCCTTTCCCGATTATTAGGATACGAGTTGTCTTACTCGATTATCCGAGTATTTGTCATCAATTCAAAAATACCTTAATTATTATTAACTCCTTTCTATAATTAAGGATGAAAAAGAAAGTGGTCTAGAGTCTTCTATTCCTCTTCCCGATTATTAGGATACGAGTTGTCTTACTCGATTATCCGAGTATTTGTCATCAATTCAAAAATACCTTAATTATTATTAACTCCTTTCTATAATTAAGGATGAAAAAGAAAGTGGTCTAGAGTCTTCTATTCCTCTTCCCGATTATTAGGATACGAGTTGTCTTACTCGATTATCCGAGTATTCGTCATCCATTCAAAAATACCTTAATTATTATCAACTCCTTTATATAATTAAGGATGAAAAAGAAAGTGGTCTAGAGTCTTCTATTCCCTTTCCCGACTGTTAGGATACAAGTTGTCTTACTCGAATATCCAAGTAATCATCATCCAACAAAATGTCTCAACACATCAAATATATATATCTTCCGCGCCCCGTGCGATCAAAACCAATCAAATAAAACGTCAAACATATTAATCCAACTTGTCACCCTCGTGTGATCAAAACTCTTTTTAGAAAGAACACTGTTAATCCTTTCTAATGCGCACAACAAACTAGTGCTTAAGCCTCCGTCGAGAGTAGACAAGCCAGAGCTTAGCCTTTAGAATATGATCTAAACAGTTGTTCAAAAAAAACACACCAACCAACCGTAGTCCCCGAACTACGAATGCTCTGATTTCCTTATTATGCCATAAGGATACGTAGGCAGGAGATTGCTGTATCTTCGCGAGCACACTAAAAAAAACCTCCCTTTTCTCCTTTCTGAGGTTCTCATCCATTTCTATTTTCAATATTTTATAACCCAAAGATAACAAACAAACTTGAATTAACACTCGAAACACAAATTAGAACTAAAAGGTTCCCGTTGAGTACAACGGACGTAAGGGGTGCTCATACCTTCCCCTTACGTAATCCACTCCTGAACCCGAATATGGTTGCGACGACCATTATTCCATTTTCCCAAGGTTTTATCGATATTTTCCTATCCCTTTGTTGGGATAAATAAAGTTCGGTGGCGACTCTGTTCGAACATAAATATTTTCCGCGACCATCGTGAGGAATCGTATTTTTCGAGATGCGACACATAGTACGTGTAGAATTTTAGTTTCAATTATATGTATATGTCGTACTAGTAAGTGATGATAATATGTAGAACTTGCAATCAAATCAATGCTAATTAAGACTAATAGAACAATAAAAAATGGAAATTATAAAATTAAGACTTAAAACAGTAAAGTGCTAAAAAATAAAGAAGAAAATACGTACTAGAAGTAACACAATGCATGAATTGGAACTCAAAAAACTTATAAATAAAACTCGAGAATTAATATGGCGACAAACCTAAACAATGAATGATCCAAGTACAAACATAAAACTTTTAGAAGCTTAAAACTATGGCGTGATTATTACTCAATGTGAGCAATAAAGCATTTTTACAATAAGTGATTTATCTACCTACTTCATACTAAGAAACTTGGATGCTGAAAACCTAGAAACTAAAGCTATATACAGTGTTCCAAGAGATCATAAGTCAGTCAAAATTGTGTGGGAGCAATTGAGAAAATCATGGTGAAATAGGAGAAGACCGAGCAAGTCAGTTATAGTTTTTCTAGACACGAATCCCATGGCAAATGCCATGAGTGCAATGCGGGGGACGTATTTGTTAAAGGGGCCATGGCGAATGCCATGCCCCCGTGGCGTATACCACGAGTACTATAGTGCCCTTGTTTGACTTTCTACATGCTGAGGTGTCCTTTTTCTCTGCTTTTGGCCACTTTTGCTTAGTTTTCTCATGCGTCAACTCCTACTTGGAAAATACCTGCAACAAAGATAAGATTACCAACACAACACTATATAAAAACATGAAGTGCATATAAAACTGATTAAAATGGCATATGTGTCGATTCGGAAACGTGATATGTTTCATGGTTATCAGAGGTTTTACTTTTATTTAATCATAGTTTTTCCTTGCTTGGAGGTTGTCTATTGTCTCTAAACACGCCATATGTCCATATTCATGGGAGAAACCTTTTGTAACCTTTCTATTTAAACCCTTATTTTCCCTCACTTTTCTTTCTTACAACGATCCCAGCAATCCTACAGGGTGAACGCTATTTTCCAGTTTTCCTTTTGCCATTTCACTCGCTTTTCTTCCCTTGCCTCACACGATCAATGGTGCCTAACTTCTCTGGCTCACGTCTCCCTCCTTTTGCCGCTCAAATTGATGAACTAGTCTTGGTAAACATTCCATCTTACGTCCCTGAGCCTCCTCTTATGGAAAACATCTAAAGGTTGTGGTATTCTGATGCTTTTATTCCTTATTCTATTTCAGGTAATACATTTTCCTTCATGGGTCCTCTTCCAGGGTTTGTCAGGAAACCTAGCCCCTCTGACAGAATTTTCCCAACTACCTTGGTTGGGAACCCATGGTTTTCAGTGATCAACCCTTCGATTTTCACTTCTTAGAAAATCAGGTATATTTCCCCCTCTACTTGAGGCGTCTGACTCAGAATACTTAAACTGGTTAAATAGGGTGGAGAAGAAGAAAAAGGCCTTGTAGAAGTATTTGGGCATTTTCAATCTTATTAAGCTTTCGCGGGTTCACCTCAAATACAACCCAACCATGTTACTTGTTGCTACGTGCTTTTGGGAGTCGACTACTAATACTCTCCATCTCCCTTGTGGGATGCTGACTCCTGTTCCTTTTAATATTGTTTCCATCATTGGCCATGGACCATATAGGGAAGCTTACAGACCGTCCTGACCTACACGGACCAACCCTGTTTTTGATTTCTCCAACGAGCATTTTGATATTTTTATTCGAGCTAACCACGGCTCAAATGAATATGTCGATGCTCGCGAGCATATATCGTTCTTAACCCACTGGTTGAGCCGATATGTATTTTGCCCCACTAGGGACCAAATCCTGAAGATATTCGTACCTCTAGCCACTCAACTTCACGAACATCACAAAGTATGCCTTAGCAAACTGATATTCTGTGGTTTTTATAAGTCGTTGGGGATATCTTTCCAACAGATCCTAGATTGACCTTATCTCAACAATCTTCCAATATGAGGCCTCGTCTGGTTACTGCAGTTGTGGCTTAAAGCCACTTTTGTGTGCAATTTGCGCTCTGATAACATTCCCAGCATGGAAGTAGGTGTTAAAGGTATTTGGATTGCCAGTATTACTCCTGAGGATGGCGATGCCATGTTACAGGAGACGTTGGAGAAATACGTCTTTATGTTTTACAAAAGTAAAACATTTGTCTCCACCGTGGCCTCATTCGCTAATCGACAATATGGACCAACGTGGTTTTGCGAACCATTTCCCAGTCCTAATGTTGAACGGGAAAAAGTCAATTGTGGCGTCCTAATGCAATGCTTTTGGCCTGCTCCTTTATGGACGAGACTCATTATTGGGGGAAGCAGTATAAGACTAGTCACATACCAGCCTAACTTGGTAGAGTAAACTCCTTCCTAAGTCTCTCATCCCTTCGGAAGACTGCATGTTTATCTCCACGGACAATGCTTTTGAGGAAAACTCAACCAAGTTCCTTAACATTTTCAAGAACAAACTATTTTATCTGTCCCCTTTAAGTTGTTGCTTTCCTTTAACTATACCAAATAATTCAGAGACTGGTGGTGATCTTACTACTAGTTGGTGGCGGATCCAACACTCATGGCGCAACACATCTCAAATGTTTTTTCTTTTTATCGTTACGCGGGTATATAGTTTGCAGGTATACATTATCAGCCTCTTTATCTGGTGTTCGCACATTTCTAAATTCCAACGTTTTTTGCCTCAGGTCAGCCTAATCAGAGAGAGTTTGAGATTTTTGATGAAGATGAAGTCTTTAGTCCGCCTCAAGCTTTCCCTCCTAAGTCTAGGATTCCTGGAGAAATACATTCTACATCGCCAAAAAAGGGGAAATGTTCAACGGCTCTTGAGGTTGTGCCATCTGCGAACCCTGGTCACCTAGAGGAGAATAACAGGGTGAGGTTCGGGGTTGGGCATATGCTTACCTTCGACTTGAACAATGGGATAGAGGCCGAGGGCACCCTTTTATAGAGGAGAAGAAGAAGTGGGAACAACCATACTCTAAATCCTGAGTCTGCCTCTTCTAGTCTGCATTTGGATGCTAAAGAGGTAATTTTGACAAAATATTTGTCTCTTATACATTATGGTTCTCATTCCTTATCATATTGTCATTCAGATTCTTTCCAACCCACCAGCATGAAGGAGAAGAGCGATCCAAAACGCAGCGGGATTTAAAATTTCTCCTTTAGTGATCCTTACGAATGGGCATGATCAGTGATAAAATCGTTACCTCTTGTGGCGATTGTAATTGTAGCGGGAAATTCATGACCATCAAGCTATTGATAAGCTAGAGATCAATTAACAAGAGTCTCCACCGCACTTTTATTGTTTCCAAGGGAAAAGGGAAAAAGTACAAACAAAACCCAAATAGTAAGAAGTTTTCAAATAAAAACTAATAAAAGTCATAGATCATAGGTAAGGGGGTTGGTTACACAAAGGGAAGGTGTTAACACCCAAAGTGTCCTAGGTACTCCTAGGGAGCCCTTTTTGTGTGCATATGTATTTTGTACAAAGTGATGTTTACAAACAAATAGAATGGGGGGATGAGAAAAGAATTCATTAATTATATTTTTTGTGTTTGACAAGACCTTCGATCTTGTGCCTACGTACCAACATAAAAATGAGGGATCAAAACCTCGTAGTTCGTGATACAAATTTCAAAGTGGATGCATTGATTTTAACAAAATTTAAGTTTGAAAGGCACAAAGGCCTAAAATGATTTGAATGAGTTAGTTCTTTTTGGCTTTTTTGAAAGTTTAAGTCAAGTACAATTAAGTTTATTTACAAGTTTGATTTAAGAAAATAAGTTTGAAAATGCAACGGCATAAGGCCAAAGTTTCTATCTTTTGCAAAAGTGGTCAAAGTTTAGAACAAAAATAGTTCACACAAAGAAGATTTTGAAAATGGAGGGAGAGATTTTGAAATTAAAGAAATGGGGAGAAGATGAAGAGACTATCCTATGTACAAAATTAAAAGTTTAGAGTTGAAAAGATCTGACCAAATGGGTAACAATCCAATAGACAAGCATGTCAATAGAAACCTAGAATTCCCTTGGACTTTCAGAATCAAACAACACACAAATGAACAATTATATCATCTTGAATATCAAGGCATCAAATAAAGATGGCCTCATCCAAACTTATCCATTTCATGATCTTCTTCAAAATAACCCATGCAACAGATGAATTCCACAAGTCACAGGTTCAAAATAACAGCTACACCATGATCATGTTGCAAATGAATCTTAGAGAGATCTTCAAAGATGTATCAGATGAATTTCAAATTGCAAGCACTTGATTCTTTAACAAGTTGGCATTGGCCAAGTCCTTTAGCTTAGGGAGGTTGCCTAGATTCTAAGTCCATTTGTCCAAGATCAAGCCAACAGTCCACTCAAAAGTTTTTTTTAGGGTTTTTGTTATTATTATGTACATTAATGGTCAAAGACCACACAAACAAGCAAAGTAACACAAACAAAATATATCACACAATATGGTCCAAATGGACAAAGTGAAAATTACATTAACATAAACAATTAGAATGATATGAACAATGGCAAATGAAATAAAGTGCTAAAAGTAAATTGCATTAAAGTAAAAGCATGAAATGAAAAGTTAGTAGTTAGTAGGTTAGGAGTTAATTTTGTTTTGCTTTTCATTTCAAGACATTCTTTGGAGAACACTCAACCCACTTATCACAAGCATGGATCCTTGAACCAAAACATCTTCCAAAGGAAGGAAAGAAGGCCAAGTTTCCACACAATACCATGAAAGAGGGGAGACTTACAATCTTACCAACTAGAATTCTTATACCTTTTGTGTCACAAATTTAGCGCTATGTTAAGCAATCGTAATTGGACTTATGTAGAAGTCACAACTATTTGAGGTCGGTGTAGCGGTGTATTCGTCGCTATATGGTTTATTGATTAAACCATACGCAAAGCATACAAAGAATCGAGTCGCCACCGCACTTTTATTTATCCTAAGGAATGGCTAAAAAGCGAACAAAAGCCTAAGAAGTTTTACACATAGAAAACTAATGAAAAGATCAGAGAATCTGGGTAAGGGGTAAATTACGCAATGGGAAGGTGTTAGGCATCCAAAACGTCCTAGGTACTCCTAGGGAGCCCTTTTCACACTTGTTGAATGAAATGTTATTTGTTATGAAAATATTATTGTGCAAACGTGATTGGGAAGATGAGAAAAGAATATACAATTTTAATTGTTTTTGTGTTTGAACGGATGAACCCGTTACCTACGTACCTTCCATGAAAGGTAAGGATCAAAACGCCGTAGTTCGGCTAAAAGATTTCCAAAAATTAGTGAATTCATTTTAAAACACAAGCCCTAAGGTTTTTCATTACCAATGGGAGAAAACTCAACCTGAACCAACAATCCACCATGCGAGGATAGCTTCAACGTACTAGTGAGGGGTTAACCCTATAATAAGTATGGAAGGCTTACAATCAACTCACTAAGGATGTGGTGAGATTTACATCAACCACTATAATAATTGAAACCTATGGCTAATGTATGAAAACATATCAACAATGGACAAAGCCACAAAACAATTGAATGGGTGAAGTTAATTGATTATGAGTATTCCCAAAATATGGTCAAAGTATGATTAGAGTTCAATTCAGAAAGAAGTGTTATAAGAAATGGAGTTTGAAAATCAAGGGCTTAAGGCCCAGGTTTCTAATTTGAAAACAGGTGAAAAGTTTGCACAATAATATTTTCAAGTTTTTTTTTAAAGCCAACAAGTGCAAAGAGGTTTGAAGAAACAAAAGGATGGGAGGTGAGGGAGTGTAAAACTTCTCAGACGTTCACCTCTTGAAATCATATAGAAGATGATTCAAGTGTGTCCTTAGGAATAAGCAAATGAGCAATAATAAATAAGCAAAACAAATGATATCGGATGCCAATTGCTGGACTTACACCAATCTCATAAACAAAGGTGGATATCGGATACCAATCAATGGATTTACACCAATCTCCTAAAACAAACAGGGATATCAGATGCCAATAAATGGACTTATACTAATCTCCTAAAGCAAAACAAAACATGGATGTCAGATGCCAATCTATCTGGGCTTACTCTAATCTCCAACAGATGATCATGGGAAAACAAATGCCAATAACATGGACTTATAATTGAATCCTCACATACAACAAACAAACAAAAGCACTAAGTAAATAGGACATAAGTGGCCAATGAAATGGTCTTACACTCAATCCCTTCCAAATCATAGGAACAATGGCCAATGAATGGACTTACAGTTGATATGGACAAACTAAGGTGCGTCACAAAGATATTGTCGCAGTCCAAAAAATATGTGCGAAAAAACACCCGGCGAAGAAGGAATGACAGAAGAGTCGCCACCGTGCGTTATTTATCCCAAAGGAGGGAAAGGAAACGCTCGAAGTAAACCTGAAGAGAGTAAAGGAAAAGACAAGGTCTCGCGACCAAATCTTGGGTTCGGAAGTCGATTATGCGAAGGGAAGGTATTAGTGTTGGAGAATTGCCATCCAAGGCGCAGCGGAATTTAAAAATTTCTCCATTTAGTGATCCTTACGAATGGGCATGATCAGTGATAGAATCGTTACCTCTTGTGGCGATTCAAACCTTTGGTGCAGATCTCTGATAATGATCAAAACCTTTGATACAGATCCACGGGGCGATCACGAACGTTGAACGATGACAACGTCTCTACTCAGTCCACACGAACGGATTCCTTCAATCGCAGTGCTAGCTGTTTGTGAATGAAGGCTTTGAGTGAGAGAGAGATACGAAATTCCAACTCTTCAGTTGTGTTGTATTCCCATACAAAGCTTCTGCACAAGAGCTCTATTTATAGAACCACTTGTGTGGCCTTCAAGCCAAAAAGCCCACTTAAGTGCATTTTGGCCCATATCTCATAATATGCCAAAATCACTTAAGTATTTGGTACCTTACCATATTTCGTATTCTGCTTACGTATACCGTACCTTACGATGTTCCTTAATTATTCTATCTCTCATCAATCCGTCCTTTGTGTGTGACCCTATAGGTTTTCGCGACGTTGGCAATTATATTAAATCACGCATTTAACATAATAAACAGTGAGCGGTATCTAGCAACACATCACTGCTACCCAAGTCACGAAAATGTCATGTGATCTGACAAAACCTCCTGTGATAATAATTATGTGTATAATTACCCCTTTGCCCTTATGTCTATATTGAACACAAGGTATAGACCGTGTCACCCTTGTCCAGTTCAATATTGGGCCCATAGACACTTATCCTGTTACGCAGGATTGGAAAATTCCATCTAGGACACTCATGTCCCTCAGCATGCTTTGTGGAGTACTCATCAACTGTCTTTATGGTCATCCAGTTACGGATAACGTTGGATCAGTAATAAGGCACTCAACTCTACATCTAGGATCCATAGTGGTTTCAGGTCGAAGAGTGGTATACACTATTATCACCATGAGAATAACTTATGACACTTTGCATAACTTTCTATATAGTATTCTCATAGCGGGTCAATCCGGTATAAATATTACTCCTAATATTCATACCTATGTTTAAGACTTGATAACTCTTTATCCATGATCCATGAGATGTGATCATCAGTCTATAAACATAATAGTCTTAATGCTTTAATGTTATCCCATTTCACACTAAAGCTCGACTACAGATACTTTAAGAATAGTGTCCTTATGTTTAATGTGTTCTCATGATTAAGTCACACTTAATACATTAAACGGACTATCTATTCCAGGGACTTTATTAATCAACCATAATAAAGAAAATGCCTTTTATTATTAATAAATAATTCGATACAAGTACCAAAAGTATTGGCCTCTAGGGCTTACACCAACAATCTCCCACTAGCACTAGAGCCAATCAGACATACCCCGTATGCCCATTGATCTAGTATGACCATCATGCTTCTGCTGCGCAAGAGGCTTTGTCAGTGGGTCAGCTATATTGTCTAGTGTGGGTACTTTACATATTTTCACATCTCCTCTATCTATTATCTCTCGAATGAGATGATAACGCCTAAGTATGTGTTTGGATCGTTGGTGAGATCTAGGCTCCTTAGCTTGTGCGATAGCACCATTGTTATCACAATAGAGACCAATGGGATCCACAATGCTAGGGACTATGCCAAGTTCACTAATGAACTTCCTGATCCAAACAGCTTCCTTTGCTGCACTTGAGGCAGCAATATACTCGGCCTCGGTCGTAGAATCAGCAACTGTATCTTGCTTTGAACTTTTCCAGCTCACAGCGCCACCGTTCAAGCAAAACACATAACCAGATTGCGATCTAAAGTCATCCTTATCTGTCTGGAAGCTAGCATCAGTGTAACCAATTACAGCCAACTCTTCCTGACCTCCATATATCAAGAATAATTCCTTGGTCCTTCTCAAGTACTTAAGGATATTCTTAACAGCTACCCAATGGGCATCACCAGGATCAGATTGGTACCTACTTGTTGCACTTAAAGCATATGAGACATCTGGTCGAGTACATAACATGGCATACATGATAGATCCTATTGCAGATGCATATGGAGTCTCATTCATGCGTTCCCTTTCTTCCTTAGTTGAAGGGGATTGTGTTTTTGATAGACACAGGCCATGTTGCATAGGTATGAATCCTTTCTTGGAATCATGCATATGAAAGCGTCTCAGCACTTTGTCTATGTATGTACTCTGACTTAGGCCAAGCAGTTTTTGTGATCTATCTCTATAGATTCTGATTCCTAATATATAGGCTGCTTCACCTAGGTCCTTCATAGAAAAGCATTTTCCCAACCAAGTCTTCACTTGTTGCAGGGTAGGGATATCGTTTCCAATGAGTAATATGTCATCTACATATAACACCAGGAACACGATCATGCTCCCACTAACCTTCTTGTAGACACAAGGCTCATCTTCGTTCTTGATGAATCCATATTGTTTTACCGTTTCATCAAAACGAAAATTCCAGCTTCTGGAAGCTTGCTTCAACCCATAGATTGATCTTTGTAGCTTACATATCTTATGGGCTTCTTCTGGTATGTCAAATCCTCCAGGCTGTGTCATGTACACATCCTCAAGAAGATTCCCATTAAGGAAAGCAGTTTTGACATCCATCTGCCATATTTCATAATCATGATATGCAGCGATAGCAAGTAAAATCCGAACAGATTTAAGCATTGCAACTGGTGAAAAGGTTTCATCATAGTCAACACCATGAATTTGTTTATATCCTTTTGCAACCAGTCTTGCCTTATAGGTATGCACCTTACCATCCATGTCAGTCTTCTTTTTGAAGACCCACTTGCATCCTATAGGATTAACTCCTACAGGAGGCTCTACCAAGTTCCAAACTTGGTTCGTGTACATGGAATCTATTTCGGATTTCATGGCCTCTAGCCACTTCTCAGACTCGGGACCAGTTATGGCCTCTTGGTAGGTCACAGGCTCATCTTGATCCATGAGTAATACATCACCTTGATCTGTTATGAGATATCCATATCTCTCAGGTAGGTGACGTATCCTGCCTGACCTACGCTGGTCTTGTTCTACTTGAGCAGGTTGCTCTTCCACAACCATTTGTGTTTCCTGCTCTAATTCCTCCATAGGTGTATCGATGCTTTGTGATTCTTGAATTTCTTCAAGCTCTACTTTCCTCCCACTGGTTCCTTTGGAAATAAAATCCTTTTCTAGGAAAACTCCAGTTCGAGCGACAAACACTTTGCCCTCAGAAGGATTGTAGAAGTAATATCCTCTTGTTTCTTTAGGATACCCCATAAATAAGCATTGGTCAGATTTGGGCTCAAGCTTAGTTGAAATTTGTCGTTTCACATAAACTTCGCAACCCCAAATCTTCATGTAAGACATATGTGGTCTCTTACCACTCCATATCTCATATGGTGTCTTATCAACCTTTTTGGATGGAACACGGTTAAGTGTGTAAGCTGCGGTCAACAGCGCATGTCCCCAAAAGGAGTTTGGAAGATCGGATTGACTCATCATGGATCGGACCATGTCCAACAGGGTTCGATTTCTTCTCTCAGACACACCATTCCATTGGGGTGTTCCAGGAGGAGTGAGTTGGGATAAGATCCCACACTCTTTCAGATGGTCATCAAACTCTAGGCTTAAATATTCACCACCTCGATCTGATCGAAGAACTTTAATATTCTTACCTAGTTGGTTTTGTACTTCATTCTTGAATTCTTTGAACTTTTCAAAGGACTCTGATTTGTGTTTCATTAAATACACATAACCATATCTACTGAAATCATCAGTGAATGTGATGAAGTACTGAAAACCTCCTCTGGCTGTTATGTTCAGTGGACCACATACATCAGTATGTATGAGGGCCAAAAGATCATTAGCTCTTTCACCTTTT
The DNA here is from genome assembly GCF_024323335.1 of Lathyrus oleraceus. NCBI lineage: Eukaryota > Viridiplantae > Streptophyta > Magnoliopsida > Fabales > Fabaceae > Lathyrus > Lathyrus oleraceus. The sequence goes on from NC_066584.1 coordinate 285,977,349, forward strand.
CCTGTGAATGGAGACTTTGTCATCTTTCCAATTAAACAAGATCTGCATGTCTCATATGATTCATAATCAAAAGAGTCCAACATTCCATCTTTATGGAGTTTGGAAATGCGTTTCTCATTTATGTGGCCTAATCGACAATGCCAAAGGTAAGTTGGATTTAACTCATTAGGTTTCATCCTTTTAGTATTAATGTTATAAATAGGCATTTCAAGATCAATGACATATAGTCCATTGTTCATTTGTGCAGTTGCATAGAATATATCATTCAAATAAATTGAACAACAATTGTTCTTTATTATGAATGAAAAACCGAACTTGTCCAAACAAGAAACGGAAATAATATTCCTGCTAATTGCTGGTACATAATAACAGTTCTCTAACTGAATTATTAAACCACTAGGTAAAGTCAATTCATAAGTTCCTACGGCTAAGGCAGCAACCTTTGCTCCATTACCAACTCGTAGGTCGACTTCACCTTTTGTCAATTTTCTACTCCCTTTTAGTCCTTGCACATTTGTACAAATGTGAGAACCGCATCCAGTATCTAATACCCATGATGCAGAAGTAGATAAATTAATTTCAATAACAAAAATACCTGAAGTTGGAGTCTCTACTCCATTCTTCCTATCTTCCAAGTACTTTGGGCAGTTCCTCTTCCAGTGTGCGGTCTTACCGCAATGGAAGCAGGTGCCTTCCTTTTCTATGCTTCCACTAGGCTTCAAAGCAGCACTAGTGGGTTTGGGTTTGGCAACTTCCTTGCCTTTCCCTTTATCATGTTTGAGGACAATCCTCATGTCTCGGTACCAATCCAGAAAATTTGTCCCAGACAATTTTTCCTTGTCAAGGTTTGATCGCAATAAGTTGCTAGAGGTGTTTGTTGTCATGGTAATCTACACAAGGATTAATGAAAATATAAGTATCATTGACATATTTAATTAGGCCTTTAATTAAACATGCTCCCACTATTTTACTCAAAACAAATGACCCTCATCATCTGATTCGGAAAATCCCGTTGGAAGATTTTCTAGTGGGTCGAGATCCATATTTCACTTCGTTCTAAGTCCGCGTAGGCGGATTACACAAAAATAGGTTATTTAGGTAGGAACTCCTTCCAATTGTATCTCATACAACTCTCGAAAATTTCAATTGGGTGAATAACTCCTTATTCCAATCCATCATATGGATTATTCCCAACTCTTGCTTCTAAACATATATATAATCTTATTATAATTTGTTTAGTTAAGTTTGACCCATTGTTTTAACAGTTGGATATTACAATTATCCCATCGCACCTTACTAATATATAGATCATGCACCTCGCGTAGGCGAAACCTACATTATCCATTACTAGTCTTGATGAGTGTTAAAACTTGGAAAGCATAAACTTAATATTTAGTTTTGAGGGAATTGCAATTTTTTTGATCTCACCGGCTTGTTTATCATATAAACCGTCTTTCACATGCATCAACATACATTCACATGCATCAACATACATACAAACAAAATGAAACAGTTATGGGCCCCTAGCGCAATTGTTCTCCCAAGCCAATGAGAGAACCTAAGCTAACCTACAACGATCTAAGCTTCTCCAAGCAAGATCTTCAAGGTTGTCCTCCTTTGGCACTGACTTCTTTGCTTTCTTCATGTCATTACATTACATAAAAGAAACTCGTTTTACATACGAGGGAGTGAGATGAGAAAAGAAGTTACATTTGGGAGATTAAGAGAGAGGCACGACACGCAGGTCGTATTTTAAAAACCCAAAATAAAACAAAGGAAAACTAAGTTAGCCGAATGGGCGAAAATTTCCTTGCGTTAACCGGTTAACCATATGCGTTAACCGGTTAACACTGTTTTGAAATCTGAAAAAATTGTTTTCTGCCTTGCGTTAACCGGTTAACCAAATGCGTTAATCGGTTAACACTGTTTGAAAATGTCTTGGAAAACTGTTTTCCGCCTTGCGTTAACCGGTTAACACTGTTTGAAAATCTCAAAAAAATTATTTCGCATTCCGTTAACCGGTTAACCATACGCGTTAACCGGTTAACACTGTTCCAAAAAGTGTTTAGGAAGCACAACTCTTGTGCGTTCAAACCCCAATCGCATAACTCTCTGACAACACAACCCTTGTGTCGTCACTAACCCTAATGCACCAATTTCAGACCGTCAAACACATCTCGATTGTTAATTCAGTATGATTGATCAACACGTCATTGCTTCACCATACTAATGTCGGATCAAGAAGCAAACGACCATTGATCGCTCAAAGGAAAACAATCATCGAGGTTTTTGAATGAACGAAACAAGAACATTATATCATATATAATGTATTTTGCATCAGGGTTACATATATCACATATATGTAACTTGATCAATATCAATTTAACCTTTGATTCATTCTGTTTTAATCATATTATTACATAACAAAAACAGATATCAGATTCATGGTTTCGTAAGTGGCTCTGATACCACTGTTGGAGAATTGCCATCCAAGGCGCAGCGGAATTTAAAAATTTCTCCATTTAGTGATCCTTACGAATGGGCATGATCAGTGATAGAATCGTTACCTCTTGTGGCGATTCAAAACTTTGGTGCAGATCTCTGATAATGATCAAAACCTTTGATACAGATCCACGGGGCGATCACGAACGTTGAACGATGACAACGTCTCTACTCAGTCCACACGAACGGATTCCTTCAATCGCAGTGCTAGCTGTTTGTGAATGAAGGATTTGAGTGAGAGAGAGATACGAAATTCCAACTCTTCAGTTGTGTTGTATTCCCATACAAAGCTTCTGCACAAGAGCTCTATTTATAGAACCACTTGTGTGGGCTTCAAGCCAAAAAGCCCACTTAAGTGCATTTTGGCCCATATCTCATAATATGCCAAAATCACTTAAGTATTTGGTACCTTACCATATTTCGTATTCTGCTTAAGTACACCGTACCTTACGATGTTCCTTAATTATTCTATCTCTCATCAATTCGTCCTTTGTGTGTGACCCTATAGGTTTTCGCGACGTTGGCAATTATATTAAATCACGCATTTAACATAATAAACAGTGAACGGTATCTAGCAACACATCACTGCTACCCAAGTCACGAAAATGTCATGTGATATGACAAAACCTCCTGTGATAATAATTATGTGTATAATTACCCCTTTGCCCTTATGTCTATATTGAACACAAGGTATAGACCGTGTCACCCTTGTCCAGTTCAATATTGGGCCCATAGACATTTTCCTGTTACGCAGGATTGGCAAATTCCATCTAGGACACTCATGTCCCTCAACATGCTTTGTGGAGTACTCATCAACTGTCTTTATGGTCATCCAGTTACGGATAACGTTGGATCAGTAATAAGGCACTCAACTCTACATCTAGGATCCATAGTGGTTTCAGGTCGAAGAGTGGTATACACTATTATCACCATGAGAATAACTTATGACACTTTGCATAACTTTCTATATAGTATTCTCATAGCGGGTCAATCCGGTATAAATATTACTCCTAATATTCATACCTATGTTTAAGACTTGATAACTCTTTATCCATGATCCATGAGATGTGATCATCAGTCTACAAACATAATAGTCTTAATGCTTTAATGTTATCCCACTTCACACTAAAGCTCGACTACGGATACTTTAAGAATAGTGTCCTTATGTTTAATGTGTTCTCATGATTAAGTCACACTTAATACATTAAATGGACTATCTATTCCAGGGACTTTATTAATCAACCATAATAAAGAAAATGCCTTTTATTATTAATAAATAATTCGATACAAGTACCAAAAGTATTGGCCTCTAGGGCTTACACCAATAATTAGCACCCCTACGCATCCGTAGTACTCTACGGGATCCACTCTTGTTGTTCTTGTCTAAAGGGTGTGTGTTTATCTAATGTACTATTTACTAAAAGGGTCAAGAGAAAAATGACTCGCACAGATATCGCATCCATTGCATACGTATCTCATCTGAATATGAGAATCAGAGTCTTCGTAGCTCGGCTACCTATGGGTGAAAGAGATGTGTGCTCGCTAAGACATCGCGTCTTATACCTACATATCTCATCTGGAATGAGAATCAGGGCATAATGTAGTTCAACTAACTACGGGAATAAGGGTCTCGATTGCAACTAGGGCAAGAGAAAGGGAATGTCTCGATCGCAACGAGGGCGAGAGAAAGGATCGCAACAAAGGCGAAAGTAAACAAGGATTAGTTGTTAGTCGTTAGTCAAACTCGACAAGACATCGCATCTTGTGCCTACGTATCTCATCTGAACATGAGAATCAGAGTTGCCGTTGTTCGGCTACATAGGGGCTGCCATCTGAACATGGACTTGCAAAGGAGGACACCAGTTGTGTCAAAGGAGAGTGGGCAATGTGTTCACGTCCTAGCAGTAGGTGTCGTAGCTCGCTGAATCGAGTCTTAGGCAGTTACCTCTTTGCAATAGGATGGATTGACATGCCACAAGATCGGAGACGCACGGAAGGTCTAAAAGAAATGGGGAAGTTCTGCCCTAGAGTTGTCATGCAATATGTACTTAGGTGTTTACAAATCTACATTCGGAAAAACGTCATCTATCTCTACTCAACAATCGTGGCCGAAACATTGTTTTGTATCTCTTAAGACAATATATCTTTCATTTTAAAAGGTTTTTGATTGGTCGCACGATGGCGAGAGAAAAAAAGTTTGATTGGTTGGATGTGCTTTGAGTGATGGCGAGAACTAGGATTGGCGAGATATACATCTCGAATCCTAGCCTCAGGAGTGCATGGTATACACCATGTTCCATTTCCATCTTTATTTGCAAAAGTGTTTAATAGAGATTAAAGTATTTTTAGGTTTGATTGAGAAAGGGTTTGAAGAAACCGCATTGACAATTTTAGACGATGGCGAGAGCTAAGATTGGCGAGATATACATCTCGAATCCTAGTCTCAGGAGTGCATGGTATACACCATGTTCCATTTCCACCTTTATTGAAAAAGTGTTAAATAGGAATTAGGTATTTTGAGTTTTGTTGTGAAAATGACTTGACCTAGATCAAGTATTGATGGACGTTTGAGAAAGATTTGAATGAGTGTTTGATAGAGCAAAGTGGATAAATTGGATGATGGCGAGAGCTAGGATTGGCGAGATATACATCTCGAATCCTAGTCTCAGGAGTGCGTGGTATACACCACGTTCCACTTCCATCTTTATTGAAAAAGTCTTGACTATGAATTAATATTTTTTGAGTTTTTATTAGAGAAAATGGCTTGACGTTGAATCAAGCATTTGATGAAAGTTTGAAAGAAAAGGAATAGAATAGGAGGGTGAAATGAATTGATTTGTTTATTGAGAAAATACTCGACGTTGGATCGAGTCATATTTTTGTATTTTTTCAGAAATGGTGGATTTTACTCTTTGGTTAGTGTCTAAAACAAATAGAGAAATAAAACAATACAACATTATATACACATTGGGGAAGTGGGGTACATTTTGTCAAATGGGGATTCAAAATCATGAAATAATTAGATCGGGCCCAAACAACAAATGATGCGAAATATGAGTGTAAGTGCAAGAGAACCGACTCATTGTAAGAAAGCCCAAGAGTAAGCTATGTGAGGTTGATGGCGATGCTTAAAAAGTAATCGACTTACAAAGGTGTGGAAAATGGGCTCGATATTAAATCGAGAAAAATATGATTTTTATAGTTTAAAAATGGTTTTGAATGAATGATGAAATTAAAAGAAAGCAGATCAACCATGAGTATAATAAAAACATAAACATAAAATAAAATGCTAAAAGAAAATAAAATGCAAATGCTGAAAGAAATAAAACGCTCAATACGGGTATCGAACCCACTACACTAAAGACCATAGAAACCACCCCTCTCCACCAGACCACTCATGACTAGTTGTTATTTTGATGCTGGATTGGATAAATAAACTAAGATGGATTAGAAATTGGAATTAAAATAAAAAACTAATAAAGAGAAATCTGTTGGACTACCCTAATTAACCCAGCCGCTTGGCTGTTGGGTTTTCAATGGGGTATAAATTGAAAATATAAAAACAATTATTAACTAATAACCTAGGAATTTTAAACAAAATCTTTAATGTTTTCAAAAACTTATTCTGTTTAAAAATAAATTAAAGAAAAGAAAATAAGGAATAGTAACAGACTCGTTCTCTCCCCATCTCACGCTCTCGGCAAGCTCGCTCTCTCCTCTCACGAACTCGCTCCCAAACTCGAAGAAATCTCTCCCTCTAAATTGTACCTTCCCCCCCTCAACAGCTCTCTCTCAGACGAGACTCTCTCTACTCTCATCACCCTCAACGAATCTCTCAATCGCATCTCAACGAAGTCTCTATCAACAAACACATGAAAATGATAAAAGGAAAAAGGAAAAATTCTTACAAAGTGTCACGGCGGCGGTGAAAGGCGTGAAGAAGTTGGCCTCCCAATCCAGGTATTCGATTTTGGGATTTTAGGGTTTCGTTTGAGATTTTCGCCTCCAAGTTTTTTCGTTGTCAATTCCTGATTGTCTTCTCCTTTTATATTTCTGCAGCTAGGGTTTCAATTGGTGTTTTTTGTGTTCAAAGGAGCATCCTTGCGAATTACTTTTGATCTACTCAGAAACGAATTGCCCTGTTTAATGCTAAAACCGAAAATGATATTCTGAGCTCGCTGCTTTCTTCTTCATTTCTGTCTTAACTCTGTTTTGGGTAATCTTCTGAATTTTACTGCCTTGGCTAATTAACTCTACTTTTTTACTGCAGTGAAATTGGTGATTGTTGGTTCAGAGTTTCATATTCGAAACCAAGATTCGTTATGTGTTCAGCTCAAATTTCTTTGTGAAATCAGTGCTAGTTAGAATGACTCAGTGCGCCTCTAGGACATTGCTAATGCTGAGATGTTGAAGACCACTTATCATAAGAAACAGGGTACTGATCAAATTTGCTTTACTCATCACCAAGTTCTGTCATATGCTCTTCAAGGTACAGTTGGGAGTCTACTGGAGAATCGTTGTGGTATCCATCACGGTATGATAACCGCTGTCCATGGTGCTTCGGAGGGCATAACTTAAAGAATGGTGGTTTAGAGGTTGTTTCGAAGTTGTCAACTCTGAGGTACGAACTTGTTAAGTGGGTTCATCTGCAATTATCATCTCTGTGCTTGGTGAAATTGCGTGGCTGTTGAACTCGAGAGGCAACAATATCCCACATTCACCTGTTATGTACTTCAAAGACCAAACTGTTTTGCCGTAAGAGCGGGGTTCATACTGGTCATGGCTATGGTGGACAGTCACCTGCTCTTTGTAGGCGTGAGCTTTCTATTCAATCGTTACAACCTCCTTCGAATGACAACCTTGCTGTTATTTGCCATGCTTTAGCGTGTCGCTGGTATACAACTCGGTTCAACGGTGCGATTTTGGTACGACTCAAGCACAACTTCGGTACGATTTAGAGTTTGTTTTGTGTTTCAAATTGAAGTCATCTTGTGAACATTGTGCCTGCTGCTAACTTTGTTGTTTGTTGCAGGTTCTATTTGTTTTGTTGTGTTGGAGAGTGTTATGCATTTCCATTGTTGGAACTGCTGCAGGCTGGTTGCAATGCATTGTTTTATGATGTTTGGCCATTGTTTGCTTATTTGTGATTACAAGTTTGAAGGCTGCTTGATGTTGTTGCTGACCTATTTTGTAGTTTTCTTTTGTAGCTCAATGCAGGTCCATTGGTTTTTGCTTCATCATTTGGTTAGCCTTTTGGTCATGAGTGGGCATTTTATGCAGAGTTCACACTTGTTGGGTTCAGTGTGTATGCTGATGTTGCCAACTGGTTTTTGCAGGTTTGATTCTAGCTGCTACAGCCTTCATGAGCATTTCTCCTCATTGTGAGTTCAAAGCCAAATGCATGTGTATTTTTATGCCCAAATGGTTAATGTGGATGTCATGTGATTGTGGTATTAACATCAACTAACGGAAGGAGTCATGGTCTGATATTCCTGCAGTTGGTGTTGCTGACCTTCCTGTTATGGGTGATGCTTTTTCTCCTGTCGGCATCGCCAATCCAATTCAGTTAGTTTTCTCTTGAATTTGATTGCTCATGATAAACTAATCCATTCGTGACTCCGTTCCATTTCTTCATGATGCTGCATGCATGAATTGCAGGTGAGTATGATGGTGATTCGACGATGGTGGAATTAGTGAGCTGTTATACGCCCGACGATTCGCTTCACAACATGAGCCTGGCAATGCATCATTGCAATGTCGCCCATGTTTCAAAAATCCAATATCCCCTGAGCATCTTCTTACCAACCATTCACGAATGATTGATTGTATGACAATTGTAGCATCTTTAACAGTCTGAATTTTGTCTCTTTCAAACACAACTTTTCTGTTTCTGTATAATAACAGCAACTTTATGTCTCCGAAGCAAAACAACATATTCCTTTCCTGTTTTCTTTTTTACAGTAGAGTCATCAGCAGCTTCAACTCTGGTACAAGATCTTGGCACAAAAACTCCAATCCAACACCACATGCACCTTTAACAAGGGAACTTTGCAAACAAAAAGTACCTCAAGAAGTCCTGTGATGTTATGATATCTTTCTTTATGATCGGTTACATGGAGGCAACTGGAGACCAATCCAAGAGAAATTGCAGCAGACCATTGACGATGTTCATGTTCATGTTGGAGCAAACACTCCAAAAGAAAATTTGAAGCAGCGGATTCAACAGTGTGAACAGATGGAGGCAAAACGGCACAAAGTGCACCAATGACCAGTGATGATAAATTTTAAGGCTTGTTTCTCAAAACATTCGTAGTGGCCGCCTAAGAGCTTTCGCCTTTCGCCAGGCTTGAGAGTTAATGCTGCTATATCCTTCCTTGGATGTCTGAGGTCAAATTATTCTTTGTACTATTTCTGATGTTTCTTATCAATCTCTCCTACTTGGTGATTGTATGATATCAATTACTATCATGTGACAGATATCATCTCAGTCTCTGTAATTTAGAAAAATTATAAAATTTGAACAACATTTTCAAGCTAAAAAAAAAAAACAAGTTGCTTATCAAGGAATGAAAGTGCCCATGTCAAGCTTGTATACACGGAGCATGAATGTTGAGTTGCAAGTTTTCCACAGAGTTCCCAAATAGGAACCAACGTTGGACATCCCAAGATGTCGTTTGCTTTAATATTTTCCCACTGTGTCCATCTAAGTTTAAAGACCCACTAGTCAAATGAGAAGAGATTTCATCTGTGTTACCATTGAATTATCTATTAAAATCCATGCAAATGAACGATGACCTTCGGCCACTAGCTTGATTCCGACGATAACCAGGCTCGGTCCCTCTTAAAAAACTCACATGATAATGACTCTCCCTTAAAACATGGTAAACCACTGGAATCTCCTTGAATCAAACAATGTCCATAAAAGCTTTTCATGACTAATATTTTTGACCACATACTCTAATCCAAACACAATAATCCTCGAATTCCTTGATTACCACCGATGCGGAATGCGCCTATGCATCTAAATATGTTGACGGTAGAACCTCGCCTTGAATGTGCACAACACAACAAGGTGCACCCATAACAGAAAAGGAGACCACTTGATGCTCATGAAAAAGGAGTACCATAGTAGAGGAACAAAATCATGAGTAGCAAATAATGAATGAAATAATGATATGAATATCAGGGTCAAAATCGGGGTGTGACAGCTGCCCCTATTTAAGCGTCTTCAACTAGAGAATATGAAGCAGGACGTTCTTCATATGATCATAGTGGGAGATGGTTAAATACTAAGAAGACCCGGATTTTGATCCTGAATTCCTATGAAATAATTAACAATGCCTGTCAGAATTGGCAAAGAAGCAATCTCAAAAGAAGAATCCGTCTGGTACGGTGAAAATCGGCCTGAGTACCGAAACAGAAAGTTGACCTGGATACCAAAATAAATGGTAACACAGGAATACCCATGGCCTGAACGCCGCACATTAGTCTGAACACTAAGCATCAGAATATGAGAGTATCAATGTTGGTTTGATCACCTAAAATCTGGTCTGAACACCACTTCGATCTGGAAATCGGAAAACTGGCCTGAATGCCACAAGTATTTCGACTTGATCGTAGGAAACTTCTTCGATCTAAAAATCGGAAAAACTGGCCTGAATGCCATAAGTACTTCGACCTGATTGTCGGAAACTTCTTCGATCTGAACATCGGAAACTGGCCTGAATGCCACTTTGGTCTGGATACAGGGAACTGGCCTGAATGCCACAAGTTGCATCGACCTGAATGTCGGAAACTTCTTCGATTTGAATATCGGAAAAAACTGGCCTGAATGCCACTTCGGTCTGAATACCGAAAACTGGCCTGAATGCCACAAGTACTTCGACCTGATTGTCGGAAACTTCTTCGATCTGAAAATCGGAAAAAACTGGCCTGAATGCCATAAGTACTTCGACTTGATTGTCGGAAACTTCTTCGATCTGAATATCGGAAAAACTGGCCTGAATGCCACAAGTACTTCGACCTGATTGTCGGAAACTTCTTCGATCTGAAAATCGGAAACTGGCTTGAATGCCACTTTGGTCTGGATACCGGAAACTGGCCTGAATGCCACAAGTTGCATCGATATGAATGTCGGAAACTTCTTCGATCTGAAAATCGGAAGAAACTGGCCTGAATGCCATAAGTACTTCGACCTGATTGTCGGAAACTTCTTCGATCTGAATATCGGAAAAACTGGCCTGAATGCCACTTCGGTCTGGATACCGGAAACTTCATGCCTATCAGCCTCGGCAGAAATAGGGAAAATGATAATTGAGGCGGCACGTGGGCCAACGACCCATGCTAGGGATAATAAGTCATGAACAAACTTCAGTCTGAGCACTGGAAACAAACTTCTGGCTTATCACTTGGGATACCGAGAATGTTTTATGCTTACATGCGTATGTTTGAATTTTTCAATGGCGTAATGCTCTATGAAAATGGAAATGCTACGCGATTTGGGAGGATGCAATGCAATATGATTCTACATGCAGGGATGCGAAATGCTGGGTAGAATGCCAAGCCGTGGCAAGGAAGTCTGCTGGGGAAATGATCACAATCTTCCGGACCCTGGCACTACTGTTGGAGATGCACAACATAATGAACTATGTGGGGAAATGACCGGCCACGCGGTGTTCTGGCAATGACGAGATACCGAGACTCTGACTAGGGAGAGAACGGCGTTGCAAACCTGTTGTTGGGGGAAGCGATAGTGGTTTTGGCAACCATAATCTACGAGAGGTGACTCAGCAGGGGGAAGCAAACACCGATACGGTACCGAGGTTATGCTTCCAGGAAAGAGATCATCGATCTGGGATTGAAATCCTCGATCTGGCATCGAACTCTGAGGAGCAGCTGCTTCTGCTGGGAAGATACAGTCTGGTACTGTCAACTCCGCTGGGGAGTGTATAGTCTGACACACATGCTTAGGAAATGCCCCGATGGTATCTGTTCTGAATAGATGATCCAAAGCACTTAAAATTCACATCAACTTTAAATGTTTATTAAGCATATACCTGTAAAGCCCTTATGTGTCATGATGCAATGTTTATCAAAAATTCGGACGTCATTTTTGCAAACAAAACAGTAAAATGAAAATGAAAACAGAGATATACTGAGTAACATGATTTTATTGATTGAATGGCCTCTGTATAAGCATTTACATCAGGAAGCAATCCCTGGAAAGAGGTAATCGCACAAAAGATAAAAACAGAAATTAATCTAATGGCAATGTGAAATGGATTTCTATTGGATTCCAATTCTGCTATGACTTGCCCGTCTTCAAGATCTTCCAGATGATCAGCCTTCTGAAAAGGTGATTAGATTGTTTTCTTCCTTTTGAAAGTTTCCAGTCATCGACATGAGATGAGATTCAGAACTAACTCAGAACGCAGTCATTCGCTTAATCCCTAACTTTTGCCTGGATTGCCCTTTTCGGGTTTTCAATCCACCAGGATACCCATTTTTGCCTAAGTTGCCTTTTCAGGTTTTCAACTTATCGGGTGTACGATCTTTTCATTTTTAATCCCTAATTTTTGCCCGAACCTTTTCATTTTCTTGGTTCGTCGGGATGCCCATTTTTGCCTGGACTATTCTTTTTACTGTCCAGCGGGTCTATCTTATGCGAAGTATTTTTTAACTGCGTCTGAGTTCACAGGGGAAGTGAAGTCTTCGCCATCCATCGTTGCGAGCATTAAGGCCCCTCTATCAAAAACCTTGGTGACATATAAGGTCCCTCATAGTTAGGAGTCCACTTGCCCCTGTGATCCGTCTGAGGAGGAATGATCCTTTTCAACACCAAATCTCCGACTTGGAAACATCGAGGGCGCACTTTCTGGTCAAAGGCTCTCTTCATCCGACTCTGATACAACTGCCCATGACAAATGGCTGCCATTCTCTTCTCTTCGATAAGACTCAACTCATTGAACCTTGTCCGAATCCATTCAGCTTCATCTAGCTTGACATCCAACAGGACTCTTAGAGAAGGAATCTCCACTTCAACAGGTAGGACTGCTTCCATACCATACACCAGGGAGTAAGGGGTCGCCCCGGTCGACGTACGTACTGAAGTGCGGTACCCATGCAAGGCAAAGGGTAGCATCTCGTGCCAATCTTTGTACGTAACGACCATCTTCTGCACAATCTTCTTTATGTTCTTATTTGCTGCCTCAACAGCACCGTTCATCTTAGGACGATAGGGGGAAGAATTGTGATGCTGAATGTTGAAGTTCTGACACAACTCCCTCATCATTTTGTTATTGAGATTGGAACCATTATCAGTAATGATTCTTTCGGGAATCCCATAGCGACAAATGATTTCTTTCTTGATGAAACGGGCAACCACATGTCTGGTGACATTCGCGAACGATGCTGCTTCGACCCACTTGGTGAAATAGTCGATGGCAACAAGGATGAAGCGATGCCCATTGGAAGCAGTCGGCTCAATCTTTCCAATCATGTCAATGCCCCACATAGCAAACGGCCACGGCGAAGACATCACATTCAGAGGATTCGGCGGTACATGCACCTTATCAGCATAAATCTGGCATTTATGACACTTCCGAGCATACTTGAAACAATCTGATTCCATGGTCATCCAATAATAACCCGCCCTCAATAATTTCTTAGCCATTGCATGTCCGCCGGCATGAGTACCGAAGGAACCTTCATGAACTTCCTGCATTAACATGTCCCCCTCGTGTTTGTCCACGCATCTGAGCAAAACCATGTCGAAGTTCCTCTTATACAACACATCGTCTTTGTTCAAGAAGAAACTGCCTGCCAATCTTCTCAAAGTCTTTCTGTCATTGTTGGATGCCCCTGTAGGGTACTCTTGATTCTTCAGAAAGCACTTGATATCGTGATACCAGGGCTTGTCATCGACTATTAGTTCAGCGGCAAACACATACGCGGCCCTATCAAGGCGCATAACATCGATCCTAGGAGCATGGTTCCACCGAACCACCTTGATCATGGAGGATAGAGTAGCAAGAGCATCTGCCATCTGGTTCTCATCACGAGGTATATGATACAGCTTTACTGTTGTGAAGAAAGTCAACAGTCTTCTCGTGTAATCTCTGTAGGGGACCAGAGTGGGCTGGAGAGTATTCCAATCACCATTCACTTGATTGATCACTAGAGCTGAATCTCCGAAGATGTCCAGAGTCTTGATTCTCAAATCAATGGCTTGCTCAATACCCAAGATACAGGCCTCGTACTCAGCTTCGTTATTGGTGCACTCGAAGGTCAGACGAGCGGTGAAAGGCATGTGGGCACCTTTCGGAGTTGTAATGACAGCACCAATTCCACTTCCTCTGGCATTGACGGCCCCATCAAACAACAAAGTCCACTTTTCGTCTGGATCAGGTCCCTCCTCAACAACTGGCTCTTCGCAGTCTTTCATCTTGAGGAACATGATGTCTTCATCTGGAAAATCAAACTTCATTGGCTCATGATCATCAATCGGTTGCTGAGCAAGATAGTCTAACAGAATACTCCCTTTGATGGCTTTCTGGGATGTATACTGGATGTCGTACTCTGTCAGTACCATTTGCCAACGAACAACCCTTCCGGTGAGAGCTGGCTTCTCGAATATGTATTTGACTGGATCCATCTTGGAGATCAGTAAGGTTGTGTGAGTCAACATGTATTATCTCAATCGCTTAGCAGCCCATGCAAGTGCACAACATGTATTTTCAAGCATTGAGTATCTCGACTCGCAGTCTGTGAATTTTTTACTCAGGTAGTAGATGGCATGCTCTTTCCTACCTGTCTCGTCGTGTTGACCGAGAACACAACCCATAGAATTGTCAAGTACATAATCAGCGGTTTCCCTGGGACTGGAGGCATGAGGATAGGGGGATTATGCAAATACTCTTTTATCTTTTCAAAAGCCCTTTGACAATCGTCATTCCACCTGATAGCCTGATCTTTCCTCAGCAATTTGAAAATTGGCTCACACGTGGCTGTTAGGTGAGAGATGAACCTTGCAATGTAGTCCAACCTCCCTAAGAAACCACAGACTTGCTTCTCCGTTCTTGGCTCAGACATTTCCTGTATTGCTTTTACTTTGTCAGGATCCACCTCAATCCCTTTTCCGCTAACAATAAAACCCAACAATTTTCCAGATCTCACCCCAAAAGTGCACTTGTTCGGATTAAGCCTCAACTTGAATTTCCTTAACCGTTCAAACAATTTCTGCAGATTCATCAAATGTTTTTCTTTTGTCTGAGATTTGGCAATCATATCGTCCATATAAACCTCGATTTCATGATGAATCATATCATGGAACAGAGTCACCATAGCTCGTTGATATGTTGCCCCAGCGTTTTTCAGACCAAACGGCATCACCTTATAGCAGAAGGTGCCCCATGGGGTTATGAAAGTTGTCTTCTCCATGTCTTCTAGTGCCATCTTGATTTGGTTATAGCCAGAAAAGCCATCCATGAAGGAGAATACCGAGAACTGAGCTGTGTTATCCACCAAAACGTCGATGTGAGGTAATGGGAAATCATCTTTAGGGCTAGCTCTGTTCAGATCCCGGTAGTCGACACACATTCGTACCTTTCCATCCTTCTTAGGTACTGGAACGACATTTGCGACCCATGGCGGATAATTGGTAACCGCTAGAAACCCTGCATCCAACTGTTTTTGCACTTCTTCTTTTATCTTGACAACCATCTCTGGTCTTGTTCTTATGAGCTTCTGCTTGACCGGAGGACAACCCTCTTTGAGGGGTAAGCGGTGTACCACGATGTCTGTGTCAAGCCCTGGCATATCCTGATAAGACCAAGCGAAGACGTCAACATACTCTTGCAACAGTTCAATCAACCCCTTCTTCACATCATCTTCCAAAGCAGCCCCTATCTTGATTTCTTTCTTGACGTCCTCGGTGCCAAGATTAATCACTTCAGTAGACTCTTGATGCGGTTGAATGACCCTTTCCTCCTGTTTTAACAGCTTGACAAGTTCTTCAGGGAGTTCACAGTCTTCATCACCCTCTTCTTCAGCTTGGAAGATTGGATTTTCGAAGTCGAAGCGAGCCATAGCAGAATCGTTATCAATAGGATCCGGTGATGTGCATCTGCATGAGTGATGGTATGTGCTTATGAGTGTGAACAGTGAGTGAAAACTAAACAAAACATTGCCAAATATTTTTATTCTTTTGAAAATTTGAAAACTGCAAAAAATAGAAAGACAGTGAACAAAATATTGAATGCAAAAGACGTCCTTCATTTATGATAAACAATGCAGGTATTCACATAGATGAGCCCTACAATGAGTCATTACGCCCTGGGCGGAACATAAGACTTGGACATGCATGAATAAACAAAGAAAAATTACTCCTCTAGAAGAGTGACTTGGACAATTTCCTCGGAAGACCAATTGTTGATGACTTCACCAGGGATCCTCGGACGCACCTAGTTGTCGATGTCGCAATCACTATCTCCATTTTCATCGTTGATCGCCGAGATCTGGCCATATTGGATGACGCCAGCACTGGAGAAAGTAATCGGCCCCTGACGAGTCTGAAGTGCTGAAGTTGTAGAAGTCAGCGCTGGTTGATACCCAATCCCGAACTTGTCGTCTTTCATTGGTAACTCCAACAGACGTCCCCAACCGGGAGCAACACCTGAATCCATCAAGGCCTGTGCCTGCTTGAAGGATGAGATAGAGGCACCTGCTTTAACCTCTTCCACCGGAGCTGCATCCTTGATCTGAACTGATTCAAAGGCCTGACAGAGGGTCTCATGAATTTCACCTTCTACTTCTACATACTTGAAGGTAGACAGGTTACTTACCAGGATGTCCTCCTCACCACAGACGGTGATAATTCTTCCATTGACTGGGAACTTGATCTTCTGATGCAGTGTTGAGGAGACTGCCCCAGCATTGTGGATCCAAGGACGACCCAGAAGGCAACTGTACGAGGGACTGATATCCATCACATAGAATACGGTGTTGAAGGTTTGTGATCCAATCTGAATTGGCAATTCTACCTCTCCAAACACCGACCTCTTAGAACCATCGAAGGCTCTCACCATAAGATCGGAAGGTTTCAAGATCAAACCTTCTACTTCTAACCTTGACAGGGCTCTCTTGGGTAGCACATTGAGAGAGGAACCTGTATCCACCAGAACGTGAGATAACACGGTGTCTTTGCATTCCATTGAGATATGCAAAGCCTTGTTATGATTGCATCCAGCTGGTGTTAAGTCAGAATCAGTAAAACCCAACCCGTTGCTTGCATGAACATTTGCAATGATCCCTTCTAGTTGGTTTACTGAGATCTCCTGAGGCACATATGTAGCATTAAGGACCTTCAGAAGTGCCTCCCTGTGTGCCTCTGAACACAACAAGAGTGAGAGAATGGATATCTTAGACGACGTCTGAATCAACTGATCGACTACTTTGTAGTCGCTTTTCTTTATAATTTTTAAGAGCTCGTCCACATCATTCGAGAAAGTAGGCTCTGAGCCAGTCTGGGGTGCAGAAGTGCCCTCATTTACAACTTGTTTGCCTTTGGCCTTAACCGCGGCATCAGTGCTCTCAGTTTGGGTAACGGGTGGCGAGAATAGTCTGCCACTCCTGGTGAATCGCCCGATTCCACCAACATTGTCCACTGCGGGACCTTCAACTTCGAGTTCAGACTTTTGACCCTCTTCTACCTTCAAAGGTCGTTCCACCCCATGATCGTGTGTGTATACACTCCCCCCATAATGCCAAGGAATGGCCCTATCGCTTGTGAAAGGTAAAGGACCAGGGGTTGTGATTGTCATAGCGGTCGGTCGCACTGGTGGCACTGGTTGCGCTTCTGGCACACTGATCTGATTAGTCGGGTAAAAGATGGTGATAATAGCGACATCATAGTCATACTCAGGAATCTCATTCATTGAAACAAAAACATCCGGAACACCGGAATCAAGTTCAGTTACATCAAAATCAGACACATTGTTTGGTATATCAGCAACAACATTTGAAAAATTAAATACATCAATGGGAAATACACAATCAGCAGGAACAACATCTGTGAATTCTTCAACAGCATCTTCAAACACCTCTTCAACTACCCCTTCAGCAAACTCTTTGACAGACAAGTCTTCAACTTGGAGGGTACCATTGTCAAGCAAGACCTGGATACCCTGCTGCAGCTTCAAGCAATCCTTACCCTGTGTAGCGCAATCCAAACAACCCTTCCCACAACCGGGGAAAATATCGGCCTTCAACAAGCATTCCTTAATTTCCCACAACGGAGTCTTCAACTTCAACACATCCTTAACGGGCTTGGCTTCTTCTTCCAGCATATTCACGTTTGCACCACCATGTTGTGGCATGGGATTGTTGACGACATTAGGAGCCGGTGCAAGGTTGATAGACTTTGAATCTATGAGGTCCTGAACTACGTGCTTAAAAGCTTTGCAGTTCTCAATATTGTGGCCAGGTGCCCCAGAGTGGAAACTACACCTAGCATTGGCATCGTAACCCACCGGAAGTCTACCAACCGGAGGAGCCAGAGTGCGTAGCTGCACAAGTTGTAGTTGTTGAAGACTTGTAAGCAGCTGAGCGTACGACATTGGAAGAGTGTCGAAACGCCGGTCCATCATCCTCTGCCTCTGTTGATAGACGGGTCTGTTACCCAGCTGTTATTGTTGTTGATACTGAGTTTGCTGACGTTGTGGTTGTTGTTGTTGTAGTGGTGCTGCAGCCGGGATAGTCACAACTGCAACATACGGTCGCTGATGATAGTTTTGAAAATTATTCCTCCTGTTTTGATATGAAGACACAGAATTCACACCCCCTCCCTCTGCTTCTGTCCTCCCATAAACGGCTTCTTTACACCTGATGAAGATCCACCTCCATTGTGGCTCTTGTAGGTCTTCAGGTAATTTTCTACCCTCTCTCCGGTAGAGACCACATCAGCAAAATTGGAGGCATTGCACCCCACCAGACGCTCCAGGTAAGGTCCAGGCAACATATTCATGAACATGTTGGCCATTTCCTTTTCCAACATGGGAGGTTGAACACGGGAAGCTGTCTCCCTCCAGCGTTGAGCGTATTCCCTGAAGCACTCATTGCTTTTAAGAGACAGGTTCTGGAGTTGAGTTCTGTCTGGGGCCATGTATGCATTATACTGGTATTGCTTCACAAAAGCTTCCGCCAAATCCCTCCAGCAACGGATGTGGGCTCTATCCAACCTCATGTACCATTCCAGGGATGCCCCAGCTAGGCTGTCCTGGAAGAAGTACATAAGTAGCTTCTCGTCATCAGAGTATGCAACCATATTTCGGAAGTAGGCTTGCACATGGGTCTTCGGGCAAGAGCTACCATTGTACTTGTCAAAGATTGGGACTTTGAACTTCGGTGGGACCCTCACGCCTGGGACCAATCCCAAGTCAAAAACATCTACCCCCAGGGGGTTTTGTCCTTCTACCGCCTTCAGCCTCTCCTCTAATCTCTTGAACATGGGATCCATACCATGGCCCAAACCAAAGTCTTCTGGCAGCAAGAACTGATCATCTTGATCATCGTGAATGGGTTGTTGATCGTGGTTGTTATGTGGGATCGGGACAGGCCCCGGTCCATTAACCTCTGCAATTGGAGGATCAGTCACGACCTCTGGTTGAGTAGTTGCGGGATTCCTTTGTATCATTTGTCTAATCTCTTGCTGTCCTTGCGCTACTCCCTGAACCACATCCATGAATTGGTTCATGCGGACCCTCATCTCAGCAAGTTCTGCTTGTAGACTTTCCATTGCTTTCTGCTAGTTTCTGCGGGTTCCGTACCGGTGAATTCCTGAATCAGCTATCCTGCTAGTGGAACACCAAATAATATGAGAAGACCGCAGCGGTACCTGTTATGCAAGATATGAAAATGAATATGTAAATGCAATGACATGTTTATCAAATCCAAAAGGTATTCTACCCCCTTGATTCCAGTCTCACATCAGGTGAATAGTGCAAGAAGACCGAGTCATGGATAAACTTCTGAGATCAATATGCAATAAAAATCCAATATCCCCTGAGCATCTTCTTACCAACCATTCACGAATGATTGATTGTATGACAATTGTAGCATCTTTAACAGTCTGAATTTTGTCTCTTTCAAATACAACTTTTCTGTTTCTGTATAATAACAGCAGCTTTATGTCTCCGAAGCAAAACAACATATTCCTTTCCTGTTTTCTTTTTTATAGTAGAGTCATCAGCAGCTTCAACTCTGGTACAAGATCTTGGCACAAAAACTCCAATCCAACACCACATGCACCTTTAACAAGGGAACTTTGCAAACAAAAAGTACCTCAAGAAGTCCTGTGATGTTATGATATCTTTCTTTATGATCGGTTACGTGGAGGCAACTGGAGACCAATCCAAGAGAAATTGCAGCAGACCATTGACGATGTTCATGTTCATGTTGGAGCAAACACTCCAAAAGAAAATTTGAAGCAGCGGATTCAACAGTGTGAACAGATGGAGGCAAAACGGCACAAAGTGCACCAATGACCAGTGATGATAAATTTTAAGGCTTGTTTCTCAAAACATTCGCAGTGGCCGCCTAAGAGCTTTCGCCTTTCGCCAGGCTTGAGAGTTAATGCTGCTATATCCTTCCTTGGATGTCTGAGGTCAAATTATTCTTTGTACTATTTCTGATGTTTCTTATCAATCTCTCCTACTTGGTGATTGTATGATATCAATTACTATCATGTGACAGATATTATCTCAGTCTCTGTAATTTAGAAAAATTATAAAATTTGAACAACATTTTCAAGCTAAAAAAAAAACAAGTTGCTTATCAAGGAATGAAAGTGCCCATGTCAAGCTTGTATACACGGAGCATGAATGTTGAGTTGCAAGTTTTCCACAGAGTTCCCAAATAGGAACCAACGTTGGACATCCCAAGATGTCGTTTGCTTTAATATTTTCCCACTGTGTCCATCTAAGTTTAAAGACCCACTAGTCAAATGAGAAGAGATTTCATCTGTGTTACCATTGAATTATCTATCAAAATCCATGCAAATGAACGATGACCTTCGGCCATTAGCTTGATTCCGACGATAACCAGGCTCGGTCCCTCTTAAAAAACTCACATGATAATGACTCTCCCTTAAAACATGGTAAACCACTAGAATCTCCTTGAATCAAACAATGTCCATCAAAGCTTTTCATGACTAATATTTTTGACCACATACTCTAATCCAAACACAATAATCCTCGAATTCCTTGATTACCACCGACGCGGAATGCGCCTATGCATCTAAATATGTTGACGGTAGAACCTCGCCTTGAATGCGCACAACACAACAAGGTGCACCCATAACAGAAAAGGAGACCACTTGATGCTCATGAAAAAGGAGTACCATAGTAGAGGAACAAAATCATGAGTAGCAAATAATGAATGAAATAATGATATGAATATCAGGGTCAAAATCGGGGTGTGACAGATATGAAATGATGATCATGCAATAATGAGCAATTAATGATGATAAATGCACAAAGGCAAACAAGCAAACATGTACAGATGAACCAATAAGCAATCAATGATTCAGTTAGCACACACTATATATAAGCAATTAGGCTCAAGCAAGGGTTAGACTTTAAAGTCAATTGGAATGGGGTAAATGGTGCTCTTAACCTTAACATTGAGAGTTAAGGTGAAGCAGATGAAAATGAAATGAGGGGTGTGCCTCATAGCTTCTATCCCTGGCCTGGGAGAGCTTTAAATATTAGAAGGTGTGGGAGTTCAGAAAGTTGGAACTCTTCTCCACAAGTTATTGACTCTATAGATCTTGGGTTAGTATCCACAATGCATCAACATGTAATGTGAGCAAAGGGATGACACACTGAATAGTAGGAGATGGACTACACATCTCTTTTATCTACCAATTGCCTTATCAAAGGACTTTTCCTGCTTGGCACAAAAATAAACAAACACAAGCATTGCCTCTTAAGGAGGACTTCAGACAGGTGCCTGACCACATAACAGGCCAGGTCTTCCAGACTACATGAAGAAGAGAAATTATACCTAAGTGGTTAAGCAACCAAGCAAAAGCAAGTTCAAAATGAACTTAAGCAACTAATGTACCTGAAAACAATCCAATTCAATCAGTATACAACTCAAAAAGTCAAACAGATAATCCAACAGTCAACAGACAATACATAATCAAACAAGCAAGGCTACAATGTGCAAGGCACAAGCTCAACTCAAATGAGCACAAAGCATCCAACAAAACAAGTCAAGGTTAGTCAATATCAATCAAATAAACCAACTCAAGCAATGTGAATTAATCTCCTTATGGCCATGTACTTCTTAACCTGAAAACAAGCTCAAACATGAGAAGCAAACCACTAGGACAAGGCCTAGGGTCAAAGAAGGAGAAATAATCCAAAACAGAACATGAAAATTGACAAGAATCAAGCTCAATCAATTAAGAACATAATCCAAAAGGTCTCATGTCAATAACATCAACCAAATTCATTTCATAAATCAAATGAGGCAAAGTATGCAAGTTGGAAACACATTGAAGCAACAACATGAACAAATCCACATTAATTCAAAAATGGTTCAATAAATCTCAAGAAAAATCATAGCTAAAAAGCACTCATAACATGATCAACACACCAAAAATCAAGGCATTTGGACAAGTTTAAGCATGGTAAAGAAATTCCATAAGGCAAGGCAAGCACAAACAAGCTCAAAGGAGGCACAAATTGATACATCAACTTAAGGCAATCCTAAAACAGAGATGACAAATGGTAAATGACTCAAACCAAAGGCACAATAAAATTCAAAGTGTCTAGAAACAATGTGAAAAATTTCAAGTTCATATGATAAAGCATAAGCATTTCCCAAATCATTAAAGTTCAACACTATTCAAAAGTCCACAAATGGCAATCCAGAAAGAAAAATGTCAAACAAATAAAAAATGAATCCAAAAATTCATGATCAATCCTAACATCCAGAAGAAGCATCATGCAAAAAATCACATCATTTGGCATTTATTTGGCATGGAAAAGAAAATCAACAAATTGAGCAAGCAAAGGTGTGACACACATTGTTACACCTACATTAAACAGATCATATCTCAACAACCAGAAATGCTAAAAATGCAAACTCAATGCCAAAATGTCAATTAGGATGTCTAGTTTAAGCATGTCAATTTTCACATTCATTGGATCAACCATCATTATTTCACAAAGAAAATGGCAAGCAAGGTACAAGATAGCATATGCATACACAAACCCTAGGCAAAAACATTTTTCAACCGTGCACAAATTCTGGAAAAATAACCAAAAAAAAGTAGACATCATGAGGAACAAAGTGCAAAAAATCTCACATCAATTGGATCATTATTTAGGGAGTTATGATTTTTGGAAGTGAAAGGAAAAATTAAAAACACATGAATGAAGCATATGAACATGGATGAATGAAATGAAATAATTCAGCAAAGCAAATTTGGAAAATGCAAGCACGGGGAATCGAAGGGAGAATTCATTTGAATTGAAAAGCGCGCGCTACAAAACACGGTCGTTTTGGACTAAACCCTAGGCGCATGCAGAATCCATAATCCGCAGGTAAAGCTTATGAACACGTAGGAAAATTCGCAGCAAAGGCGATGAAGGTTATAGAAAAATCCGCAGGTAATTTCCAGCAACTCAAGAACACAATGAAGATCTTCATGATCTTCATCAACAATTTTCCAGAAAATCTCAAACTCTCCAGAAACACAAATTAAGCAATGCATCATGTAGATCTAACATCCAGCATCAAGAATCAACAATTAGTTCATCCAAAATCAACATAACATGCATGAATCGAGCAAAATGATAATCATCAACCAAACTTTAAATCAACCTTTCTCACTCAAATTGGCACGGTTTAACACGATTCAAAGCTCATAACAACCAGCAATCAAAGATCTATCACGTTATATCAACTAAAAACAAAATTATGAAGGTTGAATTTATGACCTCTTGTAGAACAGAACTTGATTCAGCTGCAATCGAGGACTTGTAATGCTTGAAAGCTCTTCTTCGATGCTTATGAAGTTTACTGGATGAGAATTGAAGGCTTGGATATGCACGAATCTTCAAGAACTTGGAGCTGCCATGGATGATGCAAAGCTTCCCTATACTTTAATGTTGCTCGAATTCCACCAATTCTATGAAGGATCCTGTTCAAAATCCACTCAATAACCAGAATCAAACACGAAAATGCAATGGCAAATGAAGAAAAGTGAGAGAGAAAAAATTTGTATTCTAGATCTAGATCTTGAGAAATGAAGTGTTGTTATTGATTTTCTGTTATGCTTAGGGTTATATACTCCCTCCTAATCCAATCCCTAATCATATTTAATCAATGCTAATGAAAATTAAGGGGATTGGAGGTGTTTTCACAAATTGGCATTTTCACCTTTGTGCATGAGCATGGCATGAACAGTGCACGTGGCTGCATGATTTTCACTCAAAATGCAATTTAAAACTTATTGGAAATGGCAAAATGTTTGAATTATGCACAAATTTCAAATTTTAGAAATTCCCTCCAAAAATCCAAAATTTTGCAAATGTTCATGGAATGAGAAATGATGCAATGCTATGCAAGATTTGGATAGTAGAGTTCAAGAGAGGAATTTAGCAAAAAGAACCACTCCATTTGGCCATTTGGTTGAGAAGTTATGCACTTTTGAAGTTCAATCCACACTTGGCCATGTTTGATCCATATCTTTTCAACCACAAATGAGAAATTCATGTTCTTGGACTTTTTGGAAAGGTGAGAGCAAGATCTTCAACTTTCATGTTGGACAAAATTTCATTTGAAGCTTGCTTGATGATGTAATCTTGAGGAGAAAACCTTTCCATTTTGGCAATTCCAAATTACAGGTCACTTACTATTTTTGGAAACTTTTCATCTGACCTCAAATTCTTCATTGTTGATGTTTGAAATGTCAAATGAGACTTGTATGGACATGAATGAGGTCTCTCTAACCATCTCCCACCTTCAAATCCATGATTGAATGCACAGTTGACTTGTGTTGACTTTTCTAGGGTTTCAGTTGACCTGGCTATGCTCAGATGAAATTCAAGCCTCTACCACTTGAGATCTTGATTCAAAATGATATCATGATTCATATGAACTCTTGTGAATGATCATGGTGCCCAAATTCTCAAGAATGGCCACCATCTATTGCTCAATGAATGCCTTTGACTGTCTTGACCTAGTGTTGCTTCATCTGCAAGTAACAAGGTTATATGACATATTTTTGTACTTTTGGTTTGTAAACAAATGAAAAGCAATGATATACATATGC
This sequence comes from Lathyrus oleraceus, assembly GCF_024323335.1. Taxonomy (NCBI): domain Eukaryota; kingdom Viridiplantae; phylum Streptophyta; class Magnoliopsida; order Fabales; family Fabaceae; genus Lathyrus; species Lathyrus oleraceus. Next base: position 286,002,193 of record NC_066584.1, read on the forward strand.
AAAACATGCTTGGTGATCAAGAAACACTCTCAAAAGGATAACCCACCCACAGGGAAGGGAAGCAAGGTGCACAATGATCCTTGAGGCAATGATATGATATGATATGATGCCATGAGGGATCTTAGGGACAAAATTGGGGTCTTACAGTCGGGCAATAGAATTTTGGTGTTAATTCATGTTAGAGACATAGTATAATGGACTATGCTCATAAAAAATACCACACACAAAAAGAATATGCAAAAGGTGTGGCCTAATCTCATCCATACTCGTGTCAATTTTTCAATCAACTAGCATTAGGACTTTGAGACATCATAGGCCAAATGGAATGAATAAATAAAGAAGGGGAATGATATGAAGTGGGAAGGGGATGAATGAAATCACAAATTGGTTAAATGAGGAATTTTACCAAATTAATATCATTCATTCATTTTGGGAGATGGAATGTACATTCCATCAATCCCCTAAATCCAATGATATTAACTTGACAAAGTCAAATCAACCTTGACCAAGGCCCAACAATAATAATCAAACTCATACAAGTCAATACAAATGGTCAACAAAAATAATTGACATTTATTCAATTAAAAATAATAAAATAATGCATTTAAATCAAATATGTTTTATCCAATTCCTAAAATTTCATCAAAACACCAAAGAAATGGCCATGAGATTTATCATAGGTCAAAGGACCTTGGAGAAAAAATTTCATAATTTTTGGATATTTAAAAATATTTTTAAACAATTAAAAAGAAATACAAAATCAATTAATTCATGAAAAATATTAATAATGATCCAAAAAATAATTTTAATACAAAATATGAAATACAAAAATATTTGATTTTTTTTGGTGAAAGTCCCATATTTTTTTGGATCAATATTGAATTTAATATGAATTATTGAAGAAAATACAATTAAATTAAAAATTCAGAAAATCTAAATTACGTGGACCATCATATCTCCCTCATTAATTGAGGTGGCAAATCAGATGGTCCCTAGCGCGCGTTCCACATGGACTTGAGTCAACTGTGCTGCAACTTGGGTAATCAACACCAACGATCAAGATTAAAACGTGAGGGACGAATCATGTGGTTTAAAGCCTTGCCAAGTCATCGTCGGAGCCAGAGCTCCGGTCATCTTCTCCGGTGGACCTCACCGAACTGGTCCACCATGAACCATCACCAAAAAGAAAAACAAGGACATGATCTTAAAGAAAAAATGGCAATGAGCTCGAATCTGACCTCCATTCTCTCCAATTCCAAGTATATTGAGAGATATATGGAATTGAAATTTGAGGTACATGAACTGAGTTGCTTCGATTTGGCCTCAAAGCAACTCAATCTTCTTGCCTACATTGGTAGGACTTCAGACAACCAAAGAATCAATAGAATTGAGCAAGAATCTGAGAGAATCAAAGAGTTCAAAATTTCTAGAAAATACCTTCAATGAAGGTCTGAATTTAGTTGATCTTGATCTTGCTTGTACTTGTTCTCACTCCACTTGCTTGCAGGAGAAGGATTAAATGGTTAAAAAGCTATGGATTCCTGGAGAATTGAATTCCAAAATAGTGGAGATTCAAGCTCAAATTCAAGAGAATTTTTCAGGCTTATCCTTTGAGAATTGAGGGTTTGAAATGGGGGATCAAAGTTGGCGCGATTGTCTTCTCATTTCTGAGCAATTGAAGCTCTATTTATAGCTGAAATGGTTGATAATTGCACACTCTAATTCACTTTCCAATTTTGGCAAATGGTGATGCAATGGTGCATGGGCACGCGTAGGCCCATGAAATGATTGTTTGAGGTCCACAAGTGAAGATCAGATGCTCTGAAGTAAGCTTGGATTGCAAGGCAAATGCACATTGATGTTTGAAGCTTGATCTTTGCAAAGTGATGTCACCCTGTTTAAGCCATGCGCAGCCTATGCATTTCTTATCCAAAATGAATGAATTTGAGCTCTTTGGAAAGGTGAGATCAAGAGGAACAACTTTAATGTTCAACACTTTTTCATTTGGAGCTTGGAACTTGGAGAAGTTTGAGGTGGAAGTTTGGAAATTTTTGACATATCAAATTTTTTCTAAGTGTCAAGCCATATGTCTCAATATTCCACCTTGCTTAACTTTTTATATGAGCCTCAAATGAGAAAAGTCTCTTCATCAAATTTTTATCTCTCTCAAAGACCTTCAAAATGTTCACAATTTTCATATGATTTGGATTTGAAATGATAGAGTTATGCATTTTTGAAGTTTGGAAAAATCACTTGATCAATGGTATAGGTCAAAAGTGACCTATAATGTGGCCTCATATCACATGCTCAAAAAAGTTGAATTAGCTCCCACTCCAAACATAAAAGTTGAAGTAGACACATTGAATTGGATTGTGAAACTTGTAAATCTTTCATCTCATAAAAATTGAGAAAGTTACGGCCTTGGGAAGTTGACTTTCAAATTAGGGTTTAGACAAAATGGCCTATAATGTTTCAACATAGAAAATGATTTTCCAAGAAAAACTAGCTCTAGGTATCAACATTAAATTTGTTTGGAATGTCATTTAGAGTAAGTTTTCTCTTGGAATAATTTTCATATGGTGAAAATTGTATGAGATAGAGTCTAGGGAGACCCAGTTTTGATCAGATGAATTCATCTGGCCAACCACCATCAACCAACTTGCTAATTTCCAATTCTATTGACTTTCTTGGCTCATGGTAGATAATATATGCATAAGATGACGAATTTTGAAGTGTCCCTTGAGAAATTTGATCAATTGGTGAGATAGCTTATTGGATAAGTTACTCAAGATACCCAGTCAAACTAGGGTTTCCAAGGCAAATCACCCTCAAACTCTTGAAGAAAACTTGATCAATATATCATGTAGGAATAAATGAAACTAATATATGATGTTCATAACCATTCTTGAATCAATTCTTGGTTGTGCTCTTTGTTCATGAGGGTCTCAAACCCTAGATGTGAACTTGATGAGTCAATGAGATCATGCCCTTCCTACAAAAGAGTTAGGCAAATGCAAAGACATATTTTTGGTATTTTGGTTAGTGAAATGATAAAATACAAGTATTATATAATCACAAAGTGCTTGATGATCTCTCCCAAAACAAACCCAATGAAAGAGGGGTAAGGAGGATGTCAAGGTATGATCTCAATGCTGATTCTTATGATGGAATTGCATGAGGGATCTTAGGGTCAAAATTGGGGTCTTATAGTAACCTTTTGTGCAGATCTACGGAGCGATCGTGAACGTTGAACGATGACAATGCCTCTACTCAGTCCACACGAACGGATTGCTTCAATCTCAGTGCTAGCTGTTACGAATGAAGGCTTTGAGTGAGAGAGAGAGAGAAGCGAAATTGCAACTGCACAAATGCTTCTACACAAGGGTTCTATTTATACAACCACTTGTATGGGCTGCAAGCTAAAAAGCCCACTCAAGTATATGTAGCCCATATCTTATAATATGCCAAAGTCACTTAAGCGCGTGGTACCTTACCATATTTCGTATTCTACTTAAGTACACCGTACCTTACGATGTTCTACAATTCACTTAAGTGCACCGTACATTACGGTATTCCTTAGTTACTCTATCTCTCATCAATCCGTCCTTTTGTGTGTGACCCTATAGGTTTTCATGGCATTGACACGAAAATGTCATGTGATCTGACAAATCCTTTTGTGATAATACTTATGTGTACAATTACCCTTTTGCCCTTATGTCTATATTGAACACAAGGCATAGACCGTGTCATCCTTGTCCAATTTAATATTGGGCCCATCGACATTTATCCTGTTACGCAGGATGGGAAAATTCCATCTAGGTTACTCATGTCCCTTAGTATGCTTCGTGGAGTACCCATCAACTGTCTTTATGGTCATCCAGTTACGGATAATGTTTGATCAGCAATAAGGCACTCGACTCTACATCTAGGGTCCATAGTGGTTTCAGGTCGAAGGGTGGTATACACCATTATCACCATGAGAATAGCTTATGACACTTTGCATAACATTTTATATAGTATTCTCATAGCGGGTCAATCCAGTATAAATATTACTCTTAATATTTATACCTATGTTTAAGACTTGATAACTCCTTATCCATGATCCATGAGATGTGATCATCAGTCTATATACATAATAGTCTTAATGCTTTAATGTTATCCCACTTCACAATAAAGCTCGACTATGGATACTTTAAGAATAATGTCCTTATGTTTAATGTGATCTCATGATTAAGTCACACTTGATACATTAAATAGACTATCTATTCTAGGGAGTTTATTAGACAAACATAATAAAGAAAAAGCCTTTTATTATTAACAAATAATTCGATACAAGTACCAAAAGTATTGGCCTCTATGGCTTACACTAACACAGCATCTCATACTATGAGGATGGGACAACCCGTACCCTTTCGACACTTGCCCATGGTTCGCATCCTGAGATCTTAGAGGAACCGACAGGCCAAGAGAACACTCTTATTCATATATCATCTCCCATGGCTTTAAGAGGAAGCAACCAGAGGCGTCATTAGCGCTTTTTGAACCTCTCTTCGACCCATCTAATGAAGCTTCTCTTGCCCTTTTCGATGTTTCCCTGACTCCCGATTTTGACAAGCTATTTGGGCAATTGAAGTCCAAGATAACTAGTTTGGACATCGTGGGAGTTCTCAAAAACGATCTTCCCATTCTTGTCGAGGTTAGAGAATTCGTGTCTCACTTTGTCCGTCCAAAGACTCCAGCTGCGATTTCTGCCTTTGTCCTAGACTTAAAGATTCTTCTACACCAAGCAGCTTTAGTTACTAACCTCAATAGACCATCTACCAACCTCCTTGAGGAGAAATCTGATGCTTTCTCTTAATAATGGGATGTAATGTCTCGATCCGAGCAACCATTAGCTTATTAGAGGGCAAAAATCCATGACCAAGAAGCTCTTACCTTCCTTAATGATATCATTTAAACTTGGACTCAGCGAATGAACTATCTACAATATCTTGTTGAGAGGGTGCAGAAGAAAAGGGCTATAATAGATATCCAAGACTTAAACATTCTTGAGCCTTCGAAGGATGCAAAAATCAACCTTGTCATAGAACAGTTCGCAGTCGCGCGGTCTTTAGAGAAGGAATTAGGGTATTTGAGAGCATAATACCTTCAGAATGATCAGAGGCTTAACCATATGCAATCGTGTTTTAATGGCATGAGGCGAGTGTTAGGACTCTAGCCTTCCTCTGTTTTTTCTTTTGTAATGACATTCCCATGTTTTTGCCCTCATACTATTTCCCGCTTTTGACATTTTTTTAATCTCGCCATTTGGCCAAATTAATGATATTTTAATTATTATTTTCCTCTTGTGATCTTAATTTCCTGAAGCATAGGCTTATACCTTTTTAAGTATTTCCCATTTATTCATAACGTTCGATTATCAAAGTTTAACTCTTTAATTTTGTACGTATTATAGGAAAAAACTTGATTAACTTTGAAAGGTCCTTCCCAATTGGGTGACCATTTTCCCAAGGTTATATCCTTCTTGTTAAGAGAAAGTATAACCTTCCAAACATAATTTCCAACAGAAAAAGCTTTGGACTTAACCTTTTTGTTATAAGTTTCAACTATTCTCGTCTTTTGCCTCACCAGGGCATATAGAGCGAATAATCTTTCTTCGTCCAGGTCGACCAACTCATCCATCACCATGCTCCAAAAATAGTCAGATGGGATTTTTTTCCTTTGAATTCTTACCGACTGCAAGTATATTTTTGCAGGTAGAACTGTATCCTGTCCAAACGTGATTCAAAAAGGTGTAGTATTGGTGGCATCCTTAGGTGAAGTTATGCAAGCCCAAAGTGCTTGATTCAAGTTTGTATGCCAACTCCTGGGCTTCTTGCCTATGTGTTTTTTTATAAAACTTATAATAACTTTGTTTTCAGCCTCTACTTGTCTATTAGCTTGTGCATAATAAGGGGTCAACATCAAGAATTTGATCCCTGTCTATGCAGCAAACTCCATTACCTTTCTACTAATAAAGATTGAACCCGGGTCAATTGTTATGGTTTTAGGAGTCCCATATCTACATATGATGTGACTTTGTATGAAGTCAATCACCGTATCTTGGGCGACATTGGTTAAAGGTACCGTCTCGACCCATTTTGTAAAGTAATCAATGCCCGTGAAGATATGTCTATGGGTTTTAGAGGATGCTGACTTGATCTCACCTATTAGGTCATACGCCCATCCCCGAAATGACCATGGCTTGATGATCAAATGTAACTCTCTAGCGGGAACATGTTGTATTCCTCCATGTTTTAGGAACTCTTGATATCCTCGAGTGAACTCGATGCAACCTTTCAACATAGTGGGCCAGTATATCCCCTGTCGACATGGCAACCATTTCATTTTGTTGCTTGCTTGGTTAGCACCACACGATCCGCTGTGAGTGTCAGAAATTGCCAAGTAGGCTTCGCTCTCGCTAATGCATTTGAGCAACACCTCTTGTGGAGTCCTTTTGAACAACTCATTTTCGGTGATGACGTAACTTAATGCCTTGCATTTTATTTTTTGACCTGTCGTTCCTATCGGGTTTTAAGGAACCCGACAATTCTCTTTGCTAATCATTGTTTGTTATGTTGTCGATGGAAAAAGTTTGTACAATTTCACAAAATTCTGGTAACTGCTCTGCCCCCACCAATTTTGGCGTTTATAACTCTGGTCAGAGGATGCTAGTTGACACCAGCTTGCCTTTCACTTCACTCAAGTTCTTCAATTTTTTCTTAGCTATTTGGGCCAAATCGTTGGCCTCTTGGTTTCTTATTCGCGGTACGTGTTCAATATCCACAATTTCAAATTTGGTAAGCATTGAATTTACCTTAATAGAGTATAGTAACATGTTATCTTTAATACATTTGCATTCCCTTGTTAATTGCTTAATTACCAGTTCAGAGTCACCTTTGATCTCGACTTTGGATTCCCCCAAGTCTAATAATATGGTAATACATGTAACCAAAGCTTTGTATTCAATCTCATTGTTAGAACGATAGCTATTGATTTTGATCTTATACTTAATAGGAATTCCTTATGGGGACATGATGAAAACATGCATGCATGTTCCTTTAGAATGGGTGGAACCATCAAAATAAAGTTTCCATGTCGGGAACTCGACATAGTTTTGCGCTATTTCCGTTATTGCATTATCTACTATGAAATCAACAACAATTTGGCCTTTCATGGGCCTTAAATTCTCATAAGTTAAAGAATATTTGGTAAGGGCTAATGCCCATTTTCTAACTCTACTATGTAAAATTGGTTTCGACAACATGCGCTTAATTCTGTTGAAATGTGAATAAACAAACACATTTGAATATTTTATATAATTCTTGAGTTTGGTACAAGAAAAGTATAAAGACAAACACAAAATTTCCACCATATCGTATTTAATCTCAGCATCATTCATAATTCAACTTAAATAATAAATGTCTCATTCGACGCCATCATCATCTTCTTGGGCTAACATACTCCTAATTATTGAGTCAAATGCAGAAACGTACAACTTCATGGCTTTGTTCCTCATGAGAGGTAACAACATTGGAGGTTTCAACAGGTACCTCTTAATCTCATCGAAGACTTGTTGATATTCTGGTCCACATCTGAAACCTTCTTCTTTATTTAATTGTAACAGTGGTGAGAATACTTTTGCATTTCCACTTAGATTTGAAATAAATCTTCTTAGAAAGTTGATTTTTCCTAACAATGACTGAAGTTATTTCTTGTTAGTTAGAGACTCGGTATTTTGTATGGTTTTCATCTTGTTTAAGTTTTCCCTTCTTATGGACGACAAAGCCAAGAAAGTCCCTCACATGAACACAAAAAGCACATTTTAATGGGTTCATTTTAAGCCCATGTTTCCTCATCCTTTAAAACGATTGTCGAAGGTGGTCGAGATGACCATCCTTAGATGAAGATTTGATGATAATGTCATTGATGTACACTTGCATAAACGTTTCAATGAAATCATGAAACATTGAGTTCATTACTCTCTGGAAAGTAGCACTTAGACCAAAAGGCATCACGACCCACTCGTACGTGCCCAAGGCCCACGGGCATCAAAATGTCGTTTTTGCAACGTATTCCTCTACAATGAAAATGTGGTTGTAACCATAGTATCTGTCGAGGAGACTTAGGTATTCAAATCCAGCCGCAGAATCGACCAACATCTCAGCCACTAGAATTTGATATTCATCTTTGGAAGTAGCAGCATTAAGATCTCTAAAGTCTATGCAGACTTTAAGGGTACAATTTTTCTTAATAATTGGAACAATATTAGCAAGCCATTCGACATACCTGTCAGGTATGATGAACTTGCTCTTGAGCAACCTTCCGATCTCAACTTCGATCTTCGACATGATATAAGTGCAAACCTTTGTAGGGTCTGATTTCCTAACTTCTTGTAGGATTTGATCGACAACTTTAGTTCAACTAGTTCACGACCAAGCCCATGCATTTCATCATAGTCCCAAGTGAAACAATCTCTGAATTATTTCAATACCTTGATCACTTCTGCTTTAGGTGTATGTCGATTTTGGAGTTATTGTATGTTGGCCTATTCGTCGTCCCATCTCCCAAGTCTACCTCTTCCAAAGGATCACGCGCTTACATTTTCCTGGTTAAGATCATTGGATCCTTCTCGAACCCCAAAGGCTCATCATCATAGATGCAATCTAGCCTTCGGCTTTCTGAAGCTGTTGCTTGGTTGGTAAAGCTAGATTGATTTACCCAAGAGTTCTCAAGCTTAATGGCTTCGACAACCAGTTGAGCCTATCGATATGATTGACACTCGCCACGAAAAAACTTTGATCTGCTTCAATGGTTTCGACGACCCTATCAGGCTCTTTAATGGTGATCCTCTGATGCATAGATGAGGCTACACATCCTAGTCTATGCAACCATTCTCTTCCCAATAGTAGGTTGTAGTTCACTTTAGTTGGCACCACCACAAACAATTTTGGCCTTGTGGTAGTTCCCACCACTACGTTGACTTTAATTACCCCTAAGGGTTTGTTGGTTTTTCCCTCATATATGGACAATACCATGTTATTATAGGCCAAATCCACTACAGATTTGCCTATTTTTCCAAAGAGGTATTGAGGCATAACATTAACACACACCCCACAGTTGATCATCACCTTGTTGATCTCCACGCCATTTACCTTGGCCCTTATATACAAAGGCTTCCAATGTTGTTACATGGCCATGTCGGGCCTTTCAAAAATGGCATGGTCTTCATTCATTTAATCATCATTCATCACATAATAGCACAAAGGTTTATGGGTAGCAAGTTCTTCATCAAGACCTTCTTCCTCAATTACTTTTGTGATTGTGTTGTACTCTAATGGCAACACATATATCATATTACTGATGATATCTAATTCTAGCTAAGACCCTGAATCGAAGTTATCTGTCTCCATCTCGGCGTCTTTGATTGCCTTGTCTTTTGTTATTTTCTCCTCTTTTATGGGTGACAAAGGGGGGAAACAATCTTTAATTAACTGGCCTTCGATTATTTTGGCCTTCATCGACATATCAAACACTATCACTTCCGCTAGAACTTCCAGCCTCTCGTGCAACTTTCTTGTTTCTCCGGTGCCTCCTCCACTGAGTCATGGTCATGTGTTTTTTTCCCATGTAGTTCTGTGAGACATAAGATTATTTCTTCGAGACTTGAGAATTGTCTCGATACGAGGAGCCAACATCAACATTCATAACTTTCCATTTGCCCTCACTAGTTCCTGATTTCCGAGCAAGACGTAACCATTTTTTGGGAGACACACTTGTAGTAGGGACATAAGTCCTACCTACCATGGCGGGAAAATTTTGAGATTAAGTTATTGATTAACTTAACTCAAAAAAGCAAGAGTCTCCACCGAACTTTATTATTTCCAAAGGGAATGGGAAAAAGGTCGAACAAAACCCACAAAAGGTAAAACAAAAGAGAAATCGAGATACATGGGTTGGTTATGCAAGGGGAAGGTATTAGCACGCCTCACATATATCATACTCCATATGAACCACTTGTAAATTGGTGTTTATAAAAAATCTTGGTTCTTGGTTCTTTGTTTATTGATTTTAATTTGAAAAGGACATTTTGTCGTATTCGAGTGGAAAACTGAACTTACTACCCACAAGTATGAGGAAATGAGCATTTGCATCATATTAATATGGAGGACTTTTAATTTGAATTTCTCATAAGTACGTCCCAACATTCAAGTGGAAAATGTCAATCATTTCTCAACATATTGTAGAAGTATAGTGGTTTGAATCACTACAAGAACAAACTAATATACAATCTTTTCAAAAAAATGCTCTTAAAGGAAAGTGCACAAATGCATAAAAAGAAGTTTGATGAGGTTTATCTTTTTTATAAGTTTGAAAAAAAGAGTTTAAGTATGCTTAATTGTTTTAGCATTCATTGAGAAAAATATTTTTTGGATCACTTGGCAAAGTCAAAGTTTATTAAGAAAATGTGTGAAGTTTGAAACAAGAGGTTTTTGAAATAGGGATAAGTTTTTTTGAAAATTGAAGAAGTGGGAAGGAGATGAAAAGATTGTCCTAAAGCATAAAGTAAATGACACGAAATAAAAGATCTCATTGTAAGGTAGCCCAAGAGAAAGGCTTTGTGTGTGCAAGTGTACTAACCACAAGATGGAGCAAGCATTTGACATTGGTTAAAACAAGAATTCCTTTCCCTTTGGATTGAGCCACAAGATGAAAAAGCACATAAGCCGATGAATATCAAAAGATTCAGATGAACAACAAAGTCTCAAAGCCACAAAAAACATCCAAGTCTTGAATTGAAGATCAAAGGGTCTAGAGGAATCACAAGGTCTCAAATACCACTCCAAGCAAGGGAAAGGACTAAGTCCTAAGCTCCAAAGTCCAAAATACTCCTCAAGCAAGGGATATTAACACAAAGTCCATTAGATTAGATTAAAGCTTTTTAGGATTTTAGCCACTTTATAATGTTTTTGTTCTTTTGAAATAAGAAAGCAAGAAAAGGCAAAAAGTAAAAGGCAATAATGTAAATGACATAAATGTAAAATTAGGTGTTAGCACAATTAATATGTCAATGTTAGTGTTAATGAGGATTCAACCGAGTCGGGACAATTTAGCGTTATATTAAGCAATCGGAAGTGGACTTATGTAGAAGTCACACCTATCTGAGGCCGGTCAATAACAATTTATGTGTCAAACATGTTAGAGAAATGATACAAAATTAGTCTCCTAAAACAATGTAACACAATAGCTAAAAACAAAAGAAGAATAGAGATGTAGACTAGGAGATATTGGAAAATAAGCTCAAATCATCACAATGGATTGTCTATCATTAAGTCCAAAAACCCAAACATATGAAACACCAAGGGATGAACTTATCATTAGTCCAAAGTGTTAAAAATGATCAAATAGTCATGTAATTAACATGTTTGAAATGATGAAGGTTCAAGTTAACCAAGGGTCATCTATACAATAATTTGAAGTGATGAAGTATTAACCAACTAAGTAACTTCTCAAGTCAAACAAAAGTAAACCAAAAATAAAATAAAAATGAATTAAAAGTCAAATTAAAATGTTTTTTAATGGAAAATAAAGAGAAAATTAAAATTCAGTACCAAAACATAAAAGAAATGGTTGAGAAAATTATAGAAAGTTAGAAAAAACACAAGTAAATAGATCTCAAAATGTTTGAAAATGGTTAAAAGTTAAATGCATAAATAAATTTAAAAAGAAAACAAGATAACAAAAAACAAATAAATGCTAAAAATGATTTAAAAATGTTTAAAAAATGAAATCAGATTGAAAATGTCTTTTAAGGTTTTTTGTAAAACAAATCGGGTTAAAAAGAGGTCAAGAGCTATTTTTAATACTTTTTTGAAAGAAATGGAATTCAAAACTATTTAAAACAAAATTAAAATAAGCGAAAAAAGCCCGAGCCATCAGATCTGATTACTAAAGCCAAGTCAGATGATCACACGACCAGGAACAAAAGTCAAAACATGTTCACCAATGGATCACAACGCTAGATTACAACAGACAAAAGAAATTGAAATCTACATGTTTCCTCATCTCATTGGACAAATTCAATTTTCTTTGGAGCAAAGTCTAAAACACGCGTGAAACACGTTCTTTTTCAACCTCCAATCAGATTTTGAAAACTTCATGAACTCGTGTTTTTAGCCATAACTAAGCATGGATTCAGTTTCCAAACACTTCATCGTTCATGTCTCTTTGCATCAGAGCCATTGATTGGCTATGAGCAATGAGAAATTCGCTAAAGAACACGAAGAACCATAGTTCTTCAAAGTAAAATTAAATTACTAATACACAACATAAATTCAAGGTAGTTGAGGGCTTTTGATCAGTGAATCAAGACGAACACACTGGTAACTTGTTTGCTCATAAATGTTACTTGTAACTACCTTTTCAATTGAAGCTTCGAAGGTCAACAATGATGGAAATGGCGAGCTTGATTTAAGAAGCTTCATAGCACGACAACAGTTAAGTTAGCTTAAGATGATGCTGATGAGTGATTCCGGGTGAAGAAATGAAGCTAAAAGAGTTTGAATCAAAGAAATGGTTAAATGGGTTTCTGAGGTATCAGGTTCAAATGGTTTCAGAGTTTCTCTGGCTATCCAAGCTTTTTAATATAGGCAAATGCTTCCTCTATTTATAGGAAATGAAATGAAGTCATGGTTTGTGTGAAATGGAGGCAAATTCGTGTGAATTAGGATCGAGTTTTGGTGTTTTACAATCTGTGTGAAATGAAACATGAAATGCATGAATTTGTGACGAAACCAAGTCTTTTTGAACTTGTTCATATGCATTTTAACATGACAAATAAGTTTACACACGTGCTTGTGGTCCCAGGTGAAGATTTGAATGATTTCGCACTTTTGTGCTTTCGTGAAATGCAAAGTTTGAGGTACCATGTTGGAGCTTAGGCCAAATTAAATTCACTCATGCATTTTGAGATGTTCTTTATGCCAAATGATCTCCTTATGGTGGAAGAATCAAATTAAAAAATAATCACATCAAAAGGATGCTTTAGTTGAAAATGGCATGGATGAAAAGTGCAAGTCATGACCTGAAATTCTGGGCCAGGCATTAGGTCGACCAGGTCTTTGGCCTACTTTTCTACACACATAGGCATCTTATCAAACTCCAAAATTGATGGACTTAGAGGCAAAATTAATGTTTGGCCCTTGAAGCAAAGTTATTGAGGAGTTCAAATGTTACATTTGGATCAAAGTAGATTCCAAAAATGTTGAGAAATGAGATAGTTTTGGTGTTTGGACCAAGTGACATGCCATACTTGATTTTAGGTAACCAAACATGTACCAACTTGTGATTTCTTGCAATTTATTGCATCCAAAGGCCCAATGATGAACACTTCAATAACAAATGAAAGAAACTTGATTGTCCCTTGAATAATTTTGATAATTGCTTGAAATTTGATGGAGATGGCATAGAAATAAATACATGAACCATACTTGAATCAACTCTAAAATTAGGAACCAAACTTAAACTTCTATTGATCAAATGATGTTGAATGAAGCTTGACATGAATGTGACCTAAGAGTATAGGTCTTACCTTGACGTAAAATCTCTTGTGGACCAATTGTTGACCAAACTTTAACCTTGGGAATCAAAACCCTAATTTAGAAACCAAACTTTATCCCTTGATTCCAAGTCCCTACCTTGTACAGTAAGAAAAAGGAAACAACACATATTTTTGTATTTTGATTAAGGTTAGTAAAGTTAGAATGCATGCAAGCAAAAAGGTAAAAAGAAAACACAAAGGGTGCTTGATGATCTCCCACAAAGGCAACCCCAAAGAGGTGAAGGTTAAGAGGATACCATGCTTGTGATCTTGGTTGAAATGCAAATGGTGTGATAAGTGGAATCTTAGGGGTAAAATTAGGGTATGATAGTTACCCCTATTTAAGTTTCTTCTATCCTAAGATATGGAGATTGGAAATCTTCGTATCAACATGATTGAAGAGACTTAAATATAGAAGACCCAATTTTTAACCCTAAGATGCCACACAATGCTTATGATAAGAATGCAAATGCTTGGACTCGGTGAGGAAGACGTTGCGAGAGACACACTCTGCGTAAATGAACTGCAAATCCAAGACTGCTGGAGAAAAACTTGAAGGGAGTCTGGCAGGGAGACAAAACTCATTGGGAACAATGCAACACCACAAAGGCCTATGCTAAGGAATAAACCAAAGTACAACCATAAGTGAAATAGATAGCAAACGACAGTGGAAAGCTCCACTGCGGAATATGTAGCAAGGAAAAAATACTGAACTTACTGGGGGATAAACCCTGAGTAAATAGTCGAAAAAGGAGTTACTACCAACTCATAGTTGAAGGTAGTAAACAAGATATAAACATACTTCCAACTCATAGACGAAGGTGATGACAAGATTTGAATTGATAACAAGTTTCCCATAACTTCTGATCTTTAACCTAGAACGATTCTCAGCTTCTTCCTTAACCAAGTCTTCCACCTGGAAAGGGTAATAAACTTCCTACGACTTCCGGTATTCAACCTGGAACGGGTCTTAGTTTCTTCTTTAACCAAGTCTTCCACCTAGAAAGGGTAACAAACCTCCCAAGACTTCTGATCTTCAACCTGGAATGGGTATCAGTTTCTTATTCAACCAAGTCTTCCACCTGGAAAGGGTAACAAACCTCCCATGACTTCCAGTCTTCAATCTGGAACAGTCTTCGCTTGCCGGAGATTTATTTTTTAACTCTGATTGGGGATCGCAAAAGACTTCTCAAATAAAGAGACAACCACCTGTTAGAAAACCAACCTGTGTTAACTTTGATCTGTTGAGTCACAACAAGATTCTCTGTCAGGGATTGACTAAAGAGATTTCCACTTGTTCCGAAGATAAGAATTGGTATTTCAGGAACAAACAAGCTTCTTAAATAAGGAGACTGCCACTTGGCGTTGAACAAAATCTCAGGGAGATTGTTGAAGTGATCCTTGTTGGGGAATTAGATTCTTCATTCATTGAACATGTCTTCTCGACTAAGGAAAACATGATGTCATCTATGTTTCGAGCTTGAAGAAGTCAAAAAATGTTGCAGGGGACCAAAGTTCAATCCATGCATGAACTAGAAAGAAGAGATCAAACAAGACTCTACTCGACGATGAATGAACTTGACTGAGGAGAAAGACTAAAATATAATTCTTCCCATGAGTCACAATCTCGGTGGGCAAATAGAATATAAACTATCTGTTAGGGGGAAAGTATAACCATGAAAACTGATTAGAGACACCAAGGACATGCAAATGAGCACGAATCTGCCTTCGGCCACACATGGCAATGATTTATGAATGCCTAAATGCATGTAATATTATGCTTATGCTGACAAAACACACAATGAATAAACTAGGAGACCAAAGTAATAAACAAACTGGATACTCAGCCAAATCTCAACTAGATGAAGACTTTGCCATAAAGCTTGTCTTCTGCCACATCTTCCAGGACAAAATATCCTCCGCCGGGGATAAAAGATCCATTGGGGAAACTTGAAATAAAAATCTTCAGGGATCAAAAGCTCTCTGAGGGCGTAGAAACTTTTGTTAACTTTGTTATGGGCGAACCCTAAATCAACATTGCAATCACAAAACTGGTTGGAGGAAACCCATTATTTGACAACAAATCTATTGGAGAAGTAAGATTATCAAACCAAGGATACACATAGGATAATCCACAAGAACTGATGTACTGGGGAATCTGATTTTCACATTTCAAGACTTGATCAATCTCGAACAACTGCCGATGTTCCTTTTAGTTTATTCAAAAATCAAAGAAAAATGTTTTGTAATTTTCAAAAGCATGTTTATTATTAAACCATTGTTTCAAAAATTATTATCTAAAATAAATGACGTTTTGCAAAAATAACAAATATATAAGAATTGAAATTAATTGGCAAAAAGTCGGGATTTTATTGATAGAATGGTAGTCCACAAAAGGCACGACTCCATGGATCATTGCAAAGTTCTGAAAATGGTAAATGGAAAGGTTACATTGAAATATAATGACCATTATTCTCCTTAATAACTTTGAATTCTTGTAATTAAGCTTCTAGTGAGAGAGATTAAACTGAGACTTTCCAGTCAATGATGTTGCTGCTTCAAGTGGTCAAGCCTTGCCTAATGTAGTTACTTTCCATAGAATCCCTAACCTTTTCCTAAATATCCCTTTCGGGTTTTCAATCTATCGGGATGAATTATTTCTGTTTATGTCTTAAATTTTTGCTTGGACCACCCTTTCGGGTTTTCAGTCCACCGAGATGCTCATTTTTGCCTAAGTTGCCCTTTCGGGTTTTCAACTTAATGAGCTGTTCTTTTGATTATTTAGGCGAATTATTTCTTGATTGCATCTGCATTCACCAGACTGTGGAGCTCCTCACCATCCATATTTGTAAGAACCAATTCACCTCTAGAGAATGCTTTCTTGACAATATATGAGCCTTCGTAATTAGGAGTCCACTTGCCTCGGGAATCATTATGGGGAGACGAGATATTTTTGAGCACGAGGTCACCTTCTCTAAATTCACGAGGACATGTCTTCTTATCAAACACGTTCTTCATCCTTTTTTGGTACAACTAACCATGACATAAGGTTGTCATCCTTTTTTCTTCAATTAAATTCACCTGGCCATATATGTTTTGACACCATTCAACTTCTGCCAACTTGGCTTCCATCAAGACTCACATTGATGGGATCTCAACTTCTATATGGAGCTCTACTTCCATGCCATAAACTAAGGTGAAAGGGGTTACCCCTGTTGAAGTGCGGACAGACGTATGAAATTCCATACAAAGCAAAAGGAAACATTTGATGCCAATCTTTATAAGTTACACCCATCTTTTGCATAATTTTCTTGATATTCTTATTAGCCACTTCATCAACCCTGTTCATCTTGGGTATGTAAGGTGAAGAATTGTGATGCTCAATCTTGAAATTTCCACATAGTTCTCTCATCATCTTGTTGTTCAGGTTTAAACAATTGTCAGTAATGATCTTGCTCAGAATACCATATCGACAGATGATTTGATTCTTGATAAATCAAACCACCACTTTTCTAGTTACATTGGTGTATGATGCTGCTTCGACCCATTTGGTGAAGTAATCAATAGCTACCAGAATGAAACGATGTCTGTTTGAAGCATTGGGCTCAATCATTCCAATCATATCAATTTCCCACATAGAGAATGGCCTTAGAGACGAAATAACATTGAGTAGAGATAGAGGCACATGCACCTCGTATGCATAAGTCTGACATTTATGACACTTCTTGACAAATTGACAACAATCAGATTCCATTGTCAACTAATAGTAACAAACTCTAAGCATATTTTTAGCGATAGAGTGTCCACTGTCATGAGTACTGAAGGACCTTTCATAAACTTCCTGCATTAACATGTCTGCTTTGTGTCTATCCATGCATCTGAGCAAGATCATGTCCTAATTCGTTTTATATAACACATCCTCATTGAGAAATAAGTTGTACGCCAATCTTCTCAAGGTTTTCTTATCTTTACCGAATTCCCCAACTAGGTATTCTTGACTCTGGAGGAAACACTTGATATCATGATACCATGGTTTATTGTCTACTTCCTCTTCTGCTGCAAACACATGAGCAGATCTATCCAGATGTATGATCATGATTTGGGGTGCCTCGTTGTGGAAATTTACCCAGTACATGAAGGACAACATGGCTAAAGCATCTGCCATTTGATTATCCTCTCGAGGTATATGATGGAAAATGACTTTATCAAAGAAAGGCAACAACCGCCTAGCGTAATCTTTGTATGGAATCAAACCCGGATGACGAGTTTCCCATTAACCTTTGATCTGGTTGATAACTAATGTTGAATCCCCAAAGACATCGAGGATCTTAATCCTGAGATTAGTAGATTCTTCAAGGCCAAGGATACATGCTTCATATTCTACCATATTATTTGTATAATCAAAACATATCCTTGCGGTAAAAGGAATATGAGAACCTCGAGGAGTGATTATAATTGGTCCAACTCCATGACCATATGCATTAGAAATTCCATTAAATACCAAACCCCATCGGGATCTAGGCTATGGTCCTTTTTCAGGACCTGGTTTATCACAATCTTTATCTATAATGGCCATAAAATCCTCATCCGGAAAGTCAAACCGAATAGACTGATAGTCGTTAATCGGTTGATGAGCCAAATGATCTTCCAACACACTTCCTTTAATAACTTTCTGAGTACAATATTCAATGTCATATTCTGATAACAACATCTTCCAACAGGAAATTCTTCCAGTTAGCGTAAGCTTCTAAAAATATACTTGATAGGATCCATTTTAGATATCAACCAAGTAGTATGGTTCAACATATACTGCCGAAGACGCCAGGCAGCCCATCGCAAGGCACAATAAGTTTTCTCAAGCAAAGAATATTGGGATTCACAATTTGTGAACTTCTTACTTAGGTAATAAATAACATGTTCTTTTCTACCTGTCTCGTCCTGTTGTCTGAGGACACAACCCATCGATCCTTCCAAGATTGTTAAATACATAACCAGAGGTTCCCTCCAACTGACGGGATCAAAATAGGAGGCTAAAGAAAGTAACTTTTAATAATATTAAAAGCCTCCTAACAAACTTTATTCCACACAATACTTTAATATTTACGAAGCAACTTGAAGATTGGCTCATAAGTGGCAGTGTAGTGAGAAATGAACTTGGAAATATAATTCAAACTTCCGAGAAATCATCTGACTTGCTTTTATATTCTAGGTGCAGGCATATATCGAATAACCCCGACTTTATCTGGATCCACTTCTATACCTTTCTGACTGACAATGAAACCCAAAAGCTTCCTAGAACGAACATCGAAAGTGCATTTGTTTGGATTCAATCGGAGTTTGCATTTTCTCAAACACTGGAACAACTTTAACAACTATTCTATATGACCGTCTTCAGTCTTAGACTTGGAAATCATATCATCAACATATACCTTGATTTCCTTATGCATAATGTCATGGAATAGGGCAGTCATAGCCCTCTGATACGGGTTACCAACATTCTTCAAGCATAAGAGCATCACTTTGTAGCAGAATGTTCCCCCAGGGGTGATAAACATTGTTTTTTTCTATGTTCTCAGGTGCAATTGTAATCTGATTATACCCGGAAAATACATCCATAAAGGAGAAAACATTTAACATGGCTGTAGTGTCTACCGACATGTCAATATGTGGCAGAGGAAATCATCCTTTGGACTCGCTTTATTCAGATCTCTATAATCTACACACATTTTGACTTTTCCATCTTTCTTTGGAACTGGAAAAATATTGGTCACCCATTGAGGATAAATAGACGTGACAAGGAAACCAATATCAATCTGTTTATGCACCTCTTCTTTAATCTTGACAGCCATATCATGATGAGTTCTTCTTATCTTTTGCTTCACTGGCAGACATTCTGGTTTAAGCGGCAACCGATGTTCTATAATATCAGTATCCAATCTTGGCATATCTTGATATGACCAAGAAAATACATCATCACACTCTTTCAATAGCTCTACCAACCTTTTCTTGACATCTTCACTAAGCAGTGCCCCAATCTTGACTTCTTTCTTGTTCTCTTCAAGACCCAAGTTGATCAGTTCGACATGCTATTTATATGGCTGAATAGTCATCTCCTCGTGCTCAAGCAGCCGAGTAATTTCTTATGGAATATCACCATATTCCTCACTCTCTTCTTCCGCTTCATATACAGGGAATTCAAAGTTTGGAGATGGCGCAAGGTTATTATTTTCGATGGGTTTATTGTTCATTAATCTATACATGATTTATGCTTTGCTTTAGAAAATAGACAAATTTGAAAGTGATATGCAGGAATTGAAATTGTTTTTTAACAGGTTTCTTAGTTACCATTTTCCAAAAAAAAAATGCATAAAGAAAAACACATTGGATAACAAAACGTCTTTTATTAATGATCTTAAAATTGGAAACAAAGGGCGCCCAAACAATATCACTTTCGCCTTAGGCAGAGTGAAAGGAATTATTTGAAAAATCAAAACAAATTACTTTGACAAATGAACGACATTAGGAACATCCACATCAATCCAATTTTGACTAATATCTTTATGCGTCACAAAGCAAGGTCATTCGGGATCTGAATCTCCTTCACTGATGGTAGCAACAACTTGATCTCTAGGGTGAATGAAACCAACATTGTGGAACACCTCTTGGATATGTATGATAACAACTTCACGCCTTAACGCTCTTCTAGTTGTATAGGGTGAGAACCTTAAACTAACTCTGCTCTTATTCTCGGGAAGCCCAACAATTTGTCCCCAACCTTCTGCTTGACCGCTCTTCATAACCTGCTGCGCATCTTTCAACGAAGCAATAGATGTCCCACTCTTTTGAATAACATTGACTATATCAAGGACTTGGAACTGAGTCCCAACAACTTTCTCGTTTGCATATATATATCGAAAAGAAGAAAGGTGTCTGACCAGCAATACCTGCTCACCATAAATGATTACCAACTTATTATTCTTAATTAACTCGAGTCTTTGATGAAGATTTGATGTTACTTCCCCAACATCATGTTCCCATGGTCTTCCCAATAAACAACTATACGCCAAGTAGATGTCCATCACCTGAAAAGTGAGTTGTAAAACTTGGGGACCTATCATCATTAGGAGATCTACTTCACAAATTATTATCCTCTTAGAACCATCAAAAGCTTTGACTACCACCCCATTATGCTTCATAGGAGCACCTTGATAAGCCAACTTAGACAAAGTTGCTTTTAGAATAACATTGAGTGAAGAACCTGTAGATAGGGAGTCCTCTCGGCACCTTATAGGTATATGCAAAGCATAATTGTGTTTCTTACCCTCTGGCGACAGTTCTTCATCACTGAAACTCAAGACATTATATGCCATGATATTTCCCACCACACCATCAAATTGATCCATTGTTATATCATGATCCACATACGCTTGCTCTAACACCTTCATCAAAGATTTCTGATGAGCCTCAGAGTTCAGCAACAAAGACAACACTGATATTTTTTGACGAAGTGTGAAGGAGTTGATCTACCACCTTGTAATCACTTCTTCTGATTAACTTTAGAAATTCTTAGGCATAATCATTTTTCTTAGGTTCATTAGACGGGCCAACGACCACAGGCTCTTGATTACCACAACAAAATCTTTACCATGCACTTTCTTACTTGCTGACACAAAATCAACCTTTCAGAGAGGTGCTGGAGCAAACATACAATCACTTCTAGTCACACCACTGGCATCTTCTATATTCTTGACAAATTGAGACTCTTCAATCATTACCTCCTTACCATCTTCCAACATAGTAGTATTATACCTCCAGGGAATAACTTTGTCGGATTCATATGGAATCGGTCAAGGTAAATAAATTATCAAGGGAGTCACAACACTTTCCTTGCTCTAGTAAATGATTTCCAAAGGCTCCTAAATATAAAAATAAGGAACAATAACAACTACTTCAACCTCTACCTCTTTACGCTTAGTACTGACCTGGATAGCTTTCTTCACTAGCGCACATCCTTCAGGATTTTATTCACACAACTGGAAGTATGTATGGTCATCTCCGACCAAACCATCCTCACATAACTTGTCATGCATATCATCCAAACGAGTCTTCACCAAATTAACATAAAAAAATCAAGTACTCTTCTGGACAAACTTCTACCATGCCGATAGAAGGTCCACCATGTTCGGGTAGAGGATTAACTTGCACGTTAGGTCCGACATCTCAGAACTTCAACAAACCATTCTTGACGAGCTTCTGAAATTTTTCTTTTAACGAGAAACAGGTTTCAAGATCATGCCCTGGTGCTTCCTGGTGAAAAACACAATAAGCTTCAGGTTTATACCACCATGGAAGTGGGTTTGGAACAAGTGGTGAATACTTAGTTTTAATCAACCCATTCTGCAAAAAGCTGGATACAATTCCATATAAGTCATAGGGATAAGATCAAACTGACTCTTCCTGGGACTACAAGCTTGCTAATTCTGATTAGACTGTTGATTTTGTTGAAACTGCGGTTCATAAGTCTGAACTGCAAGAGTTAGACTAACCACTAGAGTTACTGCGATAATATAAGGTTGCTGATAATATTGTTGTTGTAACTTGTTCGGATGATTACTTCCATTTTTGGTTCTTCTCTTCCCCCCCCTGAGAAATAGAATTAGTATTTCCTTATTTCTTTTTCTAGAAACTGTTGCCATACTTCTTCGTTCCACTTGATGAATCTACTTCTTTTGTCAAACGACCCTCTCTAACACCTTCTTCCAATTTGACTCCCATACCAACCATTTCAATGAAATCATTTGAGCGATAGCAAGCATTCTCTCATAATAGAAAGAACTCAAAGTTTTGAGAAACATCTTTGTCATCTCCTTCTCTTCCATCAGAGGATTAATCTGAGAAACAACTTCACACCATCTATAAGTCTATTCTTTGAATGATTCCTTATCCTTCCGTGACATGGCATAAAGTTGGTCACAACCAGGAGCCATGTCCAAATTATACTTGTATTGACGTCCAAATGCCTCTACAAGGTCATTAAAATAACTAATATGAGCATTATCCAGCCCCATATACCAATTAAAGTTACATCAGTCAATCTATATTGGAAATAATGGATCAACAACTTATCATCATCAGTGTGAGTAGCCATCTTCTAGAAATACATAGTCAAGTGACTCTAAGGACATGAATTACCCTTGTAATTTTCAAAGTCAGGGAGAAATCTTGACATAGGGAACCAAACACAAATCATAAGCATTTTTACCAAACAAGTCTTTCCCCTTTATAGCTTTTAACTTTTTCTGCAATTCTTGAAATTGATCATGGAATTCATCCATTCTCTCATAAACATTCCTATTCTCACTGGGAGCAGTGTGATAGATACGATCCTTTACTTGTGGCACAACATGCATAACTAGAGGAGTGGTGACCATTACATGTTGAATTGGAGGAACCTGATTCACCAAAGGAGCTTCAGTAGCAGAGTTGAGATTCTCTGGCATATAATTAGGAGGCATACCCCAAGGATAACCAACAAGCATCTGATTCTGACGCAGAGGTCTAGTAGGTATAATAGATACTACATGAGTTGTTGCAATCACAGAGATAACAATCACTTGGGGTTGAGACAAAGATGGATATTGATTCTGAGTTGCCACTAAAGATTCCAACAGAGCATCCATTCTGTCCATTCCTGCTTTCAATGAAATCACTTCCTTATGAAGTTCTCTTTGCTCCTGCTCAATTGTCTTCATATTTCATCTTGAGTTGGCATGAGTATTCTACCGGTGTCAGCTTGTTTTCTACGAAGACGAAGGAAAATGAATAAGAATCTGAAAAATATTTGCAGAAAGCAAGACCAAACGATGCAAATGGCGCTTGAAATGCAATGTGAAAATGATTGTTTTCAAGGAACTAAGGAATTAAAAATAGATTTAAAACATCATAATTAATAATATATTAAAAGAAAAACTCGAACTTTCATTTCATTAAAATATCTGGAAGGATTACAAATTCAATACATGATTTCAAAGAAATCCTAAACAAGAGACATACACTAAGGCCTATGATTCAAGGGAACCACAGCTAAAGAAGATCCACCTCCATGCTACAACTTCCTCTTGAGCTTCCTGATATGAGCTTCAAAATCAGTCTTCATGTCAGCCTTTTCTTTCAAGATCTTGTCAACAACACCTTTCCAAGTGTAGCGTGGTTTTTGTTACCTTTAGGTTTATTGAATAAACCAAAAGTAAACATATAATTCGAGTCGCCACCGCACTTTTATTTGTCCAAAGGAAAGGCTAAAAAGCGAACAAAAGCCAAGTAAGAAATTTTTCAAATAAAAAACTAATAAAAAAATGCCAGAGATCTGGGTAAGGGGGTTGGTTATGAAATGGGAAGGTTTTACGCACCCAAAACATCCTTAGTATTCTAAGGGGACCCTTTTTGCAAATATGTGTTGCAGGTTGGTATTTGTGAAAAGATTTGTACAAAAGATTGGAGGGATGATAAAAGAATAGATTATATTTACAAATTTTGTTGTTTGAATGGATGAACCCATTGCCTACGTACCATCACAAAGGAGGATCAAAACCTCGTAGTTAGGGGGTAAAAATCTCAAAGATTGGTGAATTGATTTGATCAAAAGCCTTTAGGTCTTTTGTTATTGTCGCATCTCGAAAAATACGATTCCTAGCGATGGTCGCGGAAAAAATGTTATTCGAACAGAGTCGCCACCGAACTTTATTTATCCCAACAAAGGGATAGGAAAATATCGATAAAACCTTCAGGAAATGGAATAATGGTCATCACAACCATATTCGGGTTCGGGAGTGGATTACGCAAGAGGAAGGTATTAACACCCCTTGCGTCCGTTGTACTCAACGGGAACCTTTTAGTTCTAATTTATGTTTCGAGTGTTAATTTATGTTTGTTTGTTATCTTTGGGTTATAAAATGTTAAGAATAAAAATGGATGAGAACCTCAGAAAGGGAAAGAGAGGTTTTTTATTAGTGTGCTCGCGAAGATACAACAATCTCCTGCCTACGTATCCTTATGGTATAATAAGGAAATCAGAGCATTCGTAGTTCGGGGAACTACAGTTGGTTGGTGTTTTTTAACGAACGACTCTGTAGCTCGCGTTCTAAAGGCTAAACGTTGGCTTGTCTACTCTTGGAGGAGGTTTAAGCATTGGTTTGTTGTGCGCATTAGAAAGGATTAACAGGTGTTCTTTGGTCACACTGGGGTGATAATTTGATATGTTGGCATTTTGATTTGTTGAGATGTTTTTGGTTGGGTGACGATTACTCGGATATTCGAGTAAGACAACTCGTGTCCTAACAGTCGGAAAAGGGAATAGGAGACTCTAGACCACTTTCTTTTTCATCCTAAATTATAGGAAAAATTAATAATAGTTAAGGTGTTTTTGAAAGGATAACAAATACTCAGATAGTCGAGTAAGACAACTCGTATCCTAATAATCAGAAAAGGAATAGAAGACTCTAGACCGCTTTCTGTTTCATCTAATTATTTATGAAAATAAAGTTGTATATGGTTGACGTATTTTAAAATGAACGACAAGTACCTGAATGACTGAGTAAAATAACTCATATCCAAGCATTTGAGAAGAGGAGTTGAAAGTTCAAAACCATCTTCTTTTTCATACAGTTTGTTATGAAAATGATTTGATTAAGGTATATGTTTGTGAGAAAATGACAATGGTTCGAATGACCGAGTAAGAGAACTCGTATTCAACCTATTGAGGAGAGAAGTTGAAGACTCAAAGTCATCTCCCTTTTCATTTGCTTAATGTGAAAATAATTTGATTTAATCGGGTTTAGAAGTTTGTGGAGGAACAACAATTATTTGACTAACCAAGTAAGAGAACTTGTATTCAAATAGTCGAGGAGAAAAATTGAAGACTCAAAGTTATCTCCCTTTTGGTTTCTTGTTATAAAGGGATTTGATTTGTTTGTACTTAAATGGATTAGAAATGACGACCATTTGACTAACCGAGTAAGAAAACTCGTATTCAAATAACCGAGGAGAGGAGTTGAAAACTCAAAACCATCCCCCTTTTCATTTTTAAATGAAGTGTTGTTTAGATGTGATTAAGTATTTTAATTTAACTTTCGATGTCGGATCGAGGTTTTAAAATTTGCATTTTTGTGAATGAATTGAATTTATTTAGTGAATAATCCATCTAATCGATTAATTAAAACCGAATAGGTCTCATTGTAAGAAAGCCCAAGAGTAAGCCATGTGAGGTTGATGGCGATGCTTTTACAAGCGATCGACTTACAGAGGTGTTTTGAAAATGGGCTCGACTTTGAATCGAGAAATATGTGATTTATTTTGAAATCGGCTCAGATTATTTTAAAATCGATGAAAGCGATGTGATTTTGTCACAATTATAACATGTCATTTCGTGTACACTCAAGGTATCATATAAACAAATAGATAAAAAATAATCATGCACATACACTCCTCAAGATAAATAAACATCTAAATTATGAAGGACATTTGTGATTCATAATCAATTAATTAATTGAATGTTTAACGAATTATTTTATTTTAATTAAATAATAAGTCGTAATAAAAAAATGAATATAACCAAATAATTAAATATCAATAATGATAACGACCATATAATTGTGTATTTACTTTTAAAAATTTATAATAATAATAGTAATATAATTACATATTTACTATATAATGATAGTAATATCAATAATGATAACGACCATATATATATATATATATATATATATATATATATATATATGTATATATATATATATGTATATATATATATATATATATATATATATATATATATATATATATATATATATATATATATATTATATATATATATATATATATATATATGTATATATATATATATATATGTATATATATATATATATATATATATATATATATATATATATATATATAATATATATATATGTATATATATATATATTATATATATATATATATATATATATATATATATATATATATATATATATATATATATGTATATATATATATATATATATATATATATATATATATATATATATATACAATAGTATAATTATAATTTCAAAAATAAAATAAAATAATATTAACAATAGTATAATTATAATTTCGAAAATGAAATAAAATAATATTAACAATAGTATAATTATAATTTCGAAAATAAAATAAAATAATATTAACAATAGTATAATTATAATTTCGAAAATAAAATAAAATAATATAAACAATAGTATAATTATAATTTCGAAAACAAAATAAAATAATATTAACAATAGTATAATTATAATTTCGAAAATAAAATAAAATAATATTAACAATAGTATAATTATAATTTCGAAAATAAAAATAAATAAATCAAAGCATTGTTCTATTCTAATGATCAAAGAATTTAGTGTAAATCAAAGTATTGTTCTATTCTAAACTGTGGGGTTGTGAACAGTCAAAGAACATGGGCCTAAGAGCAAAAGAAAGCCCAGGAAGGGTCTGGTCAAACGTTGACCCAGAAGACTCATCCTTTGAACGGTGACAAGTGTCCAGGGTTGGTGACACTTGTCACCACTACTCTCACGCTTCCATCGGCAATCTTAAAACAAAAATAGGAAAATAAAACATCATTTTCAATTTCCATTCTCTCTCTTCAATTTCCAACCTTAAACAAAACGCTCTGCACAGAGCGTCTCTCTCTGCAAACCCTAAAATTCTTTCCTCCCGGAGAAGACGGCCGAAGGCGGCGGCTCACGGCGGAGCCTCTGTCCTTCTCCGGTCACCCTACCCAAAGCGCAACCTAGACCACTAAATAAAAACTTCCGAGTTCGAATCCGAACTCCAAAATCCCCAAACCAATCTCAAACCTTCTAGATCGGAGCAAGAACCAACTGATCTACAACCTCTCCGATCCCTAAACTTTTACACAAAAACCAGGCCTTTGCATGTTGCGATATTAAGGAAGATAACGGGGATTTGTTTCACTTACCACGACGAAGGAGGCGGAAAGATGAGTTCAGGCGAAGAAGGAGCGCTTCAGGCCCGAGTTTGTCGTCGGCAATCCGTCACAGTTTAAGATAAGTTTCGTCTCAATCTTTCCTCTCGTCTCCTTCTTCTGTATGCTTTTGTTTTCTTGATGATTATATGGATTGTAAAGCTGTTTCTATTTTCTGTTTTATGATTAACTATTTTTCGGAAAACCCTATGTTTGATGTTCTCAGCGAAAGTAGTTTTCGATTCTCTCTGGGATTTCAAGAAAAATCTTCTCTGTTTAGTTTTTAGGGTTTTAAAAAAATATCCTGCTGTGTTGTTCTTGCTGTCTTTTAATGATGAATTTTCTAAGTCCTAAAGAAACTCTCCTCTGTTACGCTTTTTTCCCCAGATTATATGGGATTCCATTTGTAGATTTGTTACTGTTTTAAGCCATTTTCGAAATGCTTTTTTGAGTATTCATGTTGGTCTTCTGGATAAAGTGTTAATCTTATTAACTTATTAGTTATTTTTCAGTTTTTTAAGCGCTTTTGGAAAGGGCTTTTTATTTAAGCTGTTTTTTCTCTTTGCAGGTTACAGGTGAATTGACTTGATGGAATGGAAGGTGGGCTGCGTAAAGTTTCAAGACAACAGGTTTTGAGGCGTACCAGTTCCAGGGAGGGTTCAACGGTTTACTGGCTTTGGTCTCTTGGGCAATGGTTTTTTTGGGAATTCGTTCCTATCTGTTGAAATTGCAATAACATTCTTATTAAATTAAGATGTAATTAATTAGTTTTTTAGGTTAAATGTATATTTTGGATTATTGGATTAAATTTTAACCATGTAATTAACTTTTAAGCATTCAAAACTTATCTCAATATTTCTAGTTATGCTAATCAATTAAATCATTTTGAACTTTGTCCTCTTATTTCAATTGGCAACCTACTTGGGCCACCATGAACATTCAACCAAAAATTGCCTCTAGCATGTTATCATTAAAAAAAACAACCGTGACCAAGAATTTAAAACAAGACATGTCAATGTAATTTCAACTCTAAAAACAATACACTTTCAACTTAGGTACAAAGAAACCAAATGGGGACTTAACTTAAAAACAACACAATTCTAACTTCAACACATAAATCTAAATATGGTGCTTTAATTTAAAAACAAACACAATTCTAACTTCAACACATGAAATCTAAATATGGTGCTTTAATTTAAAACCAACACATACATGCCTAAAAAAAATGCAAATTTAATTTAGGAACCTATGAAGGACTTAGAACTTGGCATAAATATTTGGGATGTGTAAATGGACTAATAAATAGTGATCATAGAAATAATAACATGGCTCTTAATACTTACTAATAAGAAAATAGATTTTGGATTACTAGTGTAAAAAGATTCAAACCATATTTTAGATTATGAACACGCTTATGCAAATGGGCCTTTGAAACAAAGAGATCTCATGGGTAAACCACAAATGGCCGGACAAAATTGGGGTATGACAGCTGTCCCTATTTAATTACCTCAAACCGGTAAGTAACAATGACAGTAGTCTTTATGCATTCACGGTGGGAGATAATTAAATACAAGAAGACCCAAATTTTGTCCTAGGAAATGAAAGGAAGAAAATACAGGAAGAAAATGCGGTGAGAAATGGCAAAAGACATTATCCCACTGTAAAATGGAACAATCAAGACTTTCTGGGAGTCATCAGAACAGTATCTTGGATGTCATAGTCGAGATATGTTAGTAATGGAATGACATCCCTAGCTAAATCTCAAGATTTTTCAGGATGCTAGAGCAGCATAAAGAGAATCTGGCATGAGACTCTTCATATCGATGAAGCAACATCTCAACAGTAAAAGTGAGATTCTCTGTATCGAGTCGAAGCAGCATCTTATATGATAGAATTAAGATGTTCCAGCAAGGGAAAGATACCTTAATTGAATCTAAGACTCTCTGAGGATATTAGAGCAGTATCTCTAAAAAAATCTGAAATGAGACTCTTCATATTGATGAAGCAGTATCTCGAACAGTAAAAATGAGATTCTCTGTATCGAGTCGAAGCAGCATCTTTTCTGATAGGATTAAGATATTCCAGCAAGGGAAAAATACCTTAATTGAATCTAAGACTCTCCGAGGATATTAGAGCCGTATCTCTAAAAAAATCTGGAATGAGACATTTCATATTGATGAAGCAGTATCTCAAACAGTAAAAATGGGATTCTCTGTATCGAGTCGAAGCAGCATCTTATCTGATAGGTTTAAGATATTCCAGCAAGGGAAAATACCTTAATTGAATCTAAGACTCTCCGAGGATATTAGAGCAGTATCTCTAAAAAAATCTGAAATGAGACTCTTCATATTGATGAAGCAGCATCTCAAACAATAAAAATGAGATTCTCTGTATCGGGTCGAAACAACATCTTATATGATAGAATAAAGATATTCCAGCAAGGGAAAAATACCTTAATTGAATCTAAGACTCTTCGAGGATACTTAGAGCAGTATCTCAAACATATAAATGAGATTCTTTAGATAAATGAAGCAGTATCTCAAACAAATAAATGAGATTCTTCAGATAAATGAAGCAGTATCTCGACTGTTCGTCTGTTGGGGGAAAATATTAAGAAAGGACTCCTTTTGAGGGAGATTTACTAGAAATGCTCTGCAGGGGGAAAAGCTCATAAGAGACTTTTTTAGGGTAACCTCTGCTTGGGGAGCAATGATTGTAAAGAAAAATGTTGGGAATATCATTATTAATCATAAAGTTTGAAAAATGGTCTGCTGAGAAATAATCCCACGAGCATATGCCGGGTAATAACTTCATTTGGAAATGAGGAATGTCCAAGATATACATGAATGACCTTGGATCCTGATATTTTGGTGTGATTTTTGTGTGATATCCCACTTTAGGCGGGAATTCCATGCATGGGATGATGCATGAGATACATGCAAGT
Source organism: Lathyrus oleraceus (assembly GCF_024323335.1). Lineage (NCBI taxonomy): Eukaryota > Viridiplantae > Streptophyta > Magnoliopsida > Fabales > Fabaceae > Lathyrus > Lathyrus oleraceus. The sequence goes on from NC_066584.1 coordinate 286,032,802, forward strand.
ATGCAATTTGCTGGGGGTATTTGGTTGTGCATGTAGGAATGCTAATGATTTTTATCTCATTGAAATTTTCGTTTTGGGGAAGTATTATGCATGAGTGTGTTGATGACTGGTACGACTGTGTTTGATGAATCTTCTTGTTTGGCAGGAAATTATGCATGAAATGATGCCTGTGATGCATGTAGGAATGCAAATGGGTAATTAGATATGCCCTGGTTAAGACATTTCGCTTTGAGGTATGATGCCAACAATATGGATTTTTTATCATTGGGGCGATCAATGGAGATCAAATTTTAATGCCCCTGCTAGGTGGTTTTGGCAATATATTTGGGTTGTTCCGAGTCATTGAAAGGTTCAGACTTTTCAACACGCGATACTCCGTCCATGATTTATCAATGTTTCTGTTGGAAATGTGATGGAGCCTTGCCCCGGTCTGGCTATACCATGAGTACATTTATGAGAGGTACGAATCAGTAGTTGAAAGGAACATAACCGTCTGCAATCGGTCCTACACCTTTATGAAAGACAAGAGTGAATCTTGGGGACTAAAGGATTCGTCCGCTTACTGTTTCAAAAGCAATTTTAACACTTTATTCAAACATGCGTTTTATTTTCTCCAATAGTTTTTAAAAGTGATGTTTATCAAAAAAATAAAAGGTGCTTTGCAAACAAACAAATAAAATAAATAAAAAAATGATTTGGGCACACTTTTGTTGAGAAAAATTCTCTTTTATTGATTTGACCCTTAAATGGGTGGTTGTACATAAAGACGCAATTCCTTAATAAGGTAATCGTTGTGCATAGAAACAAAATGGCAATGAAAATTGAGTTCTTATTGAGTTTCCACACTGCTATGATCCTTATGTCTTTGATAGCCCGAGCACTTTGCTTTTGAAAAGTGAGGTAGATTGATTCTCTGTCTTCGAGGGTATGTCAGATGTTTGTAAGTACAACTCTTTGCCTTGAAATTAATCCCTAACTTTTTCCTGGACCGCCCTTTCGAGTTTTCGATCCACCAGGATACCCATTTTTGCCTGAGTCGCCCTTTCGGGTTTTCAACTCAGCGGGTCAATTTTTTTATTTTTATCCCTAATTTTTGCCTGGATCGCCATTTCGGGTTTTCGATCCACCGGGATAGCCATTTTTTGCCTAAATCACCCTTTCAGGTTTTCGATTTAGCAGCTTTTATTATTCTACTTTTTTAGGTGAAGTAATTTTTAACAGCATCAGTATTGGTGGGAAGAGGCAACTCATCACCGTCCATAGTTGCTAGAATTAGAGCGCCTCCGGAAAAGGCTCTAACCACCACAAATGGACCTTTATAATTTGGCGTCCATTTCCCCCCGGAGTCTTTGTGAATGGGCAAGATTTTCTTCAGTACTAAATCTCCCTCTTGAAACACCCTGGGACGAACTTTCTTGTCGAATGCCTTTTTAAGACGCCTCTGATAAAGTTGACCATGACCTAACGCTTTCAAGCGTTTCTCCTCAATAAGGTTGAGCTCGTCGTACCTTGATTGAACCCATTCCGCCTCGTCTAACTTAGCCTCCATCAATACTCTCATCGAGGGGATCTCCACCTCTATAGGGAGAACTGCTTCCATACCATAAACTAAGGAATAAGGGGTTGCCCCTGTTGAAGTTCGTACCGACGTGCGATAACCATGTAACGCAAAAGGTAACATCTCGTGCAATCCTTGTATGTGACAACCATCTTTTGGATGATTTTCTTGATATTTTTATTTGCAGCTTCAACGGCCCCATTCATCTTAGGTCGATAGGGTGATGAGTTATGGTGCTCGATCTTGAATGTTGCGCATAACTCATCCATGGTCTTGTTGTTGAGATTGGACCCATTATCAGTGATGATTTTGTTGGGAATACCATATCGACATATGATGTTATTTTTCAAGAAACGGGCGACTACGTGCTTTGTGACATTCGCATAAGACGCGACTTCCACCCATTTGGTAAAATAATCTATGGCCCCCAAGATAAATTTGTGTCCATTTGACGCTTTGGATTCTATCATTCCAATCATATCGATGCCCCACATAGAGAAAGGACAGGGTGATGCTATGACATTTAACGGAGTAGGCGGTACATGTATTTTGTCAGCATATATTTGGCATTTGTGGCATGCTCTGGTGTAATGGTAACAATCAGCTTCCATCGTCAACCAGTAGTAACCTGCCCTTAAGATTTTCTTTGCCATGGCATGCCCATTGGCATGCGTACCAAAAGAACCTTCGTGTATGTCCCTCATAAGCTGATCTGCTTCATGTTTGTCCACACACCTCAACAAAACCATGTCGTAGTTTTGCTTGTACAATACCTCCCCATTCAAGAGGATGTTTGATGCTAATCTCCAGAGGGTCCTTTTGTCAAGGCTGGAAGCCTCTGCCGGATACTCCCTCTTCTCCAGATATTGTTTGATATCAAAGAACTAGGGTTTACCATCTGGCTCTTCTGCTGTTGTCAGGCAATGGGCAGGTTCGTCAAAACGCCTAATCTCAATATGAGGCTGATGGTTGGGCCATATTAATTTGTACATGGAAGCCAGAGTTGCTAAGGCATATGCCATCTGATTCTCTTCTCGAGGAATATGAGAGAAAGTGATTTCGTCGAACTTTGGGAGTAACTTTAGCACATAATCCCGATATGGAATTAGGTTAGCATGTCTTGTTTCCCAATCGCCTCTGATCTGATGTATGACTAAAGCGGAGTCCCCAAATACTTCTAGTATCTTGATCTTCAACTCAATAGCTTCTTCCAACCCTAGTATGCAAGTTTCATACTCGTCCATGTTATTTGTGCAGGTAAAACAGAGCTTTGCGGTGAATGGTATATGGAAATTCTTGGGAGATATCAGCACTGCCCCAATTCCATGGCCTATTGCATTTGAGGCACCATCAAACATGAGCGTCCAGCCTGCTCTTGGCTCGAGGATTTCCTCTAGTTCGGAGTCTTCAACATCCTTAACAGCCATGATGTTCTCATCTGGAAAGTCAAATTTCAAAGATTGGTAATCCTCCAGTGGTTGGTGAGCAAGATGGTCTGCTAGTATGCTTCCCTTGATCGCTTTTTGTGCAACATATTGGATATCATATTCTGACAACAACATCTGCCATCGGGAAATCCTACCAGTGAGAGCTGGTTTCTCGAATATGTACTTGATGGGATCCAATTTAGATACCAGCCAAGTTGTGTGAGTTAGCATGTACTGCCTGAGACGCTTAGCGGCCCATGCGAGTGCACAATAAGTCTTCTTGAGTAATGAATATCTGGTCTCACAATCATTAAATTTCTTGCTTAGATAATAGATGGCATGCTCTTTCCTACCAGTCTCATCTTGTTGTCCCAATACACAACCCATGGATTCATCGAGCACGGTTAGATACATGATGAGAGGTCTCCCTTCGGCAGGGGGCATTAGAACCGTTGGCTCTTGCAAGTATTCTTTGATTTTATCGAAGGCTATTTGACAGTCCTCATTCCACTCTATGCCTTGACTCTTCCTCAGAAGCTTGAATATTGGTTTGCATGTTGCAGTAAGGTGAGAGATAAACCTGGCGATGTAATTTAGTCTCCCCAAGAAACCACGAACCTCCTTCTCAGTCTTTGGTGTAGGCATGTTCTGAATGGCTCGAACCTTGTCAGGATCTACTTCAATTCCCTTTTGGCTTACAATAAAGCCTAAAAGCTTCCCAGATCGAACCCCAAATGTGCATTTATTAGGATTAAGTCTCAACCTAAACTTCCTCAAACGAGCGAATAGTTTCTCCAGGTTGGTGATGTGCTCTTCTTATGTCTGGGATTTGGCAATCATGTCATCAACATACACCTCAATCTCTTCATGAATCATGTTGTGAAAGAGAGTCACCATGGCACGTTGATATGTTGCCCCAGCGTTTTTTAAACCGAACGACATTACTTTGTAACAAAAGGTTCCCTAAGGGGTGATGAACATGGTCTTCTCCATGTCTTCAGGATCCATTTTAATTTGGTTGTATCCTGAGAAACCATCCATAAAGGAAAACATGGAGAACTGAGTTGTGTTATCCACCAATACATTAATGTGAGGTAATGGGAAATCGTCTTTGGGACTAGCTCTGTTTAAGTCTCGGTAGTCTACGCACATGCGAACTTTTCCATCTTTCTTCGGCATTGGTACAATATTGGCAACCCATTGTGGGTATTTAACGACTTCCAGGAAACCAACGTCAAACTGCTTTCTCACCTCTTCTCTGATCTTGAGAGCCATATCTGGTCGAGTTCTTCTTAGCTTTTGTTTGACGGTAGGGCATTCTTATTTAAGGGGAAGCTTGTGAGTCACAATATCAGTATCTAATCCAGGCATGTCTTGGTATGACCAAGCAAACACGTCATCATATTCGTGGAGGAGCTCTATCAGTTTCGTCTTCACTGTATCTTAAAGTGCGGAGCCTACCCTTACTTCTCTCTTATCTTCTTTTGTTCCCAGATTGATAACTTCAACGTCTTCCTGGTATGGTTGAATGACCTTTTCTTCTTGTCTGAGCAATCTGGCCAACTCTTCAGGGAGTTCACAATCTTCCCCCACTTCGTTTTCAGCTTGGTAGATTGGACAATCAAAGTCATATTGGATCATAGCAGTGTCGTTATCAACGGTCTCGGTGGTGTTTCTGCATGTTATGATTTATGCAGTTTATTTAGAAAGTGCATGCATAAAAATTGATTGCCATTTTCGTAAATAGATCAAAACGAAAGAAAAGGAACAAAAATTTGAATGCAAAACATCATTTCATTAATGATAAAAACTCTTGAAAAAGATAAAGGAGGCCCTACAACATGCCACTGTGCCTTGGGCAGAGCACAGGGTTTTGTCTAAAAAGGATAAAATTACTTTTGAAATATTTGGGGGACTTCCACAGCCTTCCAGTTTGTTAGTTCTTCATTAGGTGCGGCTTGACGCATCCAGCTGGACACCCCCTCCTTGCGGTTTTCTTCACTGATCATTGCCACCTGCTTGCCAAAGATGTGGCCAGCGCTGGTGAACGTTTTCTCCACAGAAGGAATCTTCTCTTTGTCAAATTGGTTACTAGCTCTGTGTGATGACGGGTCATACCCCAAGCCAAACTTGTCTCGTTTCTCTTTCAATTCCACCACTTTGCCCCAGTCTCGTGCATCTTCACTTTCCATAACAGCTTTAGCTCCCTGCCATGAGGCCATGAATTGCCATCATGTTTACTACTTCCAAGGATTGGAAGGGTGTCTCAGTGATTTCACCATCCACCTCGATATATCGGAAAGATGTCAAGTGACTAACCAAGATATCTTCTTCTCTTCCAACCACAATCATCTTATCATTTGTAATGAATTTTAGTTTTTGATGCAGAGTGGAGGTGACAGCACCTGCGGAGTGAATTCAGGGTCTCCCAAGTAGGCAACTGTAACCAGGATTTATATCCATGACCTGGAATGTGATATTAAAAATAGTTGGACCTATCTTGGTTGGTAAGTCAACCTCTCATATCACTGCTCGCCTTGAGCCATCAAATGCCTTTACGATTAGGGTGCTGGGCTTCATACTTATCCCTTCCACTGGAAGCTTTATCAAAGTCGTCTTTGGCATGACGTTAAATGAGGAACATGTGTCTACCAACACCCTTGACAATATAGTATCCATGTACTTCAAGGAGATGTGGAGAGCATTGTTATGGTTTTTTCCTTCAATCGGTAGTTCGTCATCATTAAAACCCAAGAAATTTCCAGTAGTCACACAAGCTATCACGTCATCAAACTGTTCTATTGTTATGTCCTTTGTGATATGAGCGGCGCTCAATACTTTCAACAGCGAATTCCTGTACGCTTCTGAGTTGAGCAGTAGAGATAACATGGAAATTTTAGAAGGTGTTTGGTTTAGCTGGTCCACCACCTTATAATCGCTCTTCTTGATTATTCTCAAAAACTCCTCAGCCTCCTCACGAGTGACAACATCTTTAGGAGACAGGTGCATGTCTTACATCCCCCAATTAGGGATGGGGATCTGGACAGCAGCCTCCTTCCCTTTAGCTCTCTCATAAGTATCAGCAGTTCTTGGTGCGAATACCCGGCCACTACGCGTAATTCTTGCTGGCCCCACAATTGAAGTGACATTTGGTTCGTTAATCATTAAAGGTTTATCTTCTTGCCCCTGCTTAAAAGCTATGGGCTGATATATCCATGGGACTGCCTTCTCATCTTTATATTCGAATGGTGTTGGGAACTCTATCACCAACAGGCTTATAGGTCTTTCTACTTTGACCTCATCATAGGGGATATCTACCACGGCTATCTCTTCCTGGCGCTTGCTCTTGACACGGTAAGTTATCTGTAACTCACCTCGATCCAACATTTGTTGTATAAAACTCCTCAACTCTTCATTGTTCTCTTCCTCTACCAGCTCTTCCAGGATCAGACCACTCTTCAGCAATTGTTCTCCTATCATGGTGATAGGGGTTTGAATCTCTTCAACCTTACGGATCAATTTGCCTTGATCACTCTCCTCAATGGTACTGACGGAAGCATCCTTATGCGTCGGCATATGGTTGGTGTTCACGTTCGGGCGTCTTGGAGTGAAAGAAATGACCTTGGCTTCGATCAAGCCTTGTACCCGATTCTGAAATGCGAAACAGTTTTCCAAGGTATGACCAGGTGCTCCCATGTGAAATTCGCAATGGGCATTAGCATCGTATCCAGGTGGATATGGAAAAACAGTTGGTTTTAACTCCCTCAATGTTAGAAGGCCCTCCTTCTGCAGATATGGGAATATCTGACTATAAGGTACTGGTAGAGGATCAAGTTGCCTTCTTGGAGGTCTTGGCTTGAACTGTCTTGGTGGTGCGGTATTTTGCTGGTGATGATGTTGTTGATGTTGTGGCTGATGCATTTTTTGTTGCTGTATTGGCTGTTGATAGGGTATGGGTACCACGACAGCGACTTGGCCATATGAAGCCTGTTGCTTCCCTTTATAGTTTCTGGATATGGCATTTGTTTCGCCTTCTCTTTTCTTCGGGAAACCTCCAGAATATTTCTTTGGTGCGCTAGGTGCTATCACTGGTCCAGGAATCTTTCCATCCCTCAACCCCTTCTCTATGCGGTCTCCAATTGTAACTAGATGTGCGAAGTCAGATGCGACACTGCTCACTAATCGATCAAAGAATGGGTCCTTCAAGGTGTCCACAAATATCCTGGTCATTTCCTTCTCAGACAATGGTGGCTCTATCTGAGCAACCAACTCTCTCCATCGCTGGGCGTATTCTTTGAATGACTCACTCTCCTTCATAACCATCCCTTGCAACTGCATTCGGTTGGGTGCCATATCTAAGTTGTATTTGTACTGACGGAGAAATGCGTCAGCCAAATCCTCCCAACTTTGAATTCTCCCCTGTTCTAAACTCATATACCATCTCAGAGATGCTCCACTCAAACTGTCTTGGAAACAGTGTACAAGTAGTTTGTCATTTTCGGTATGAGCAGCCATTTTCCTGAAGTACATCACTAGGCGACTTCTTGGACAAGTCTGTCCTTTGTATTTCTCGAAATCAGGGGTTTTAAATTTAGCCAAGATGACTAAATTCGATACCAAACGCATGTTCATGGCAGAAGCACCGAAGATATTATTTCCTTCTATGGCTTTGATCTTCTTTTCCAGGTCACGGAGCCTATCTGCAGTAGGATCTGGAAGTATCTTAGGTTTTGGTTGATCAGGCATATAGAATGCATCATACTGGTCATCTCCAATTTTGGATCCATGATAAGTAGACGTATCAGAAGGTTCTGCACGGTCTCCATCTCCTTTGCCTCCTACTGGTATCTGAACCAATCTCTTCTTGGTGGGGACGTAACTTTCGTCTTGGGGATTCGGACCTGGCGCGCCATCATTCCTTTTTGCCCTAGCTTCTTCTTCCTCGCTCCTCTCTCTCTCTGAGCGATCGCAAGCATTGTCTCCAACAGTTGATCCATCTTCTCCTGGATCGTATTGATGTCTGTCCTCATGGTAACCTGGTTGGCCTCAACTTGCTCTAATGTCATCTTGTATTTGCTTCGCGTCTCGTATCGGTGTTGATTAGTCAGTGTGGCTGGATAAAGGGTAAAAAGGTTGGGTAAGTATTTTTGATTTTTATGAAGCGTGACGCATAATGAAGATGCGAATGTTATGCATATTTTATTTCCAGGGAGTCATTCGAGTTTCATTAGTTGTTAGTAATTCGAAGAAACAAAAAAATACTTAGAATAGCAATAATGGAGTAATTTTTAAACGTCATTCATTCCAATACATAACATAGAGGTCCAAAAAGGTCATAGTTCAAAAGTACATTTGTTAAAGGAACAAAATACAAGACATAGGCAAATTAAACAGCTGGCTTTCTGGCCTGAAGCTCTTCTAGTTCCTCATTGAATCTCTTCAACAACCCTTTGCAGAGCAGAACGAAATTGATTATGGCTGGAGGAGTGCTATCTTCTTTCAACTCTTCGACTGCGTCTCTCAACCTCCATGGCAATTCTTTAGCTTCCCAATTACAAAATCCTACTAGCCCATCGAGTTTTGCACGAAACTTATCCCTATCCCCTTGTAAGAAGTCTATGGTCTTCTTAAAGGATTCATAATCTTCAATCACATAGTCTCGCTCTTTCAACCATATGGAGCTGTCTTGGCGTAATGACTCTAGCTGGTTCTTCCAATAGCTTACAGACTCCCTGACATCTCTTACTTCTCGACACTTCTCCTCCCATACCATGGGTGACACCCTAGAAGCTTCAGTTGCTATATTCTTGAGTCGGCGCTCCTGATATACTTCAGCTTTTGCATGACGAACATAATTGTTGAGTTCTTTTATTTGAGCCCCAAGTGTATCCCTTATCGTCTTATTTTCCTTTGTGGCTAGATGCCACAAACGCTCATTGTCTTGACATTCTTTCTGAGCTTGTCGTAGTTGACCTTTAAGAGTATCCAAACAATGATCAGCTTGTTCTAATCCCACTTTGATCTTCTTTCTCTTATGCTCCTCCTTGTTGAACTTTTCCACGTGGGCTTGAAGTTATGCCTCCTTTCTCTCGAGCTCCCACTTCATATTGTTTTTCTCATTGATGGTTTGTTGGAGTTTTATCTGCAACTCTTCATTCTCTTTTTCTAGCTTTGCCATGGTGGTCTTGAGTTCCTCCATTTCTTCAATAGGGACATGGGTGAGTTTAGGTTCAGGAAGAGATATAGGTGTCTGAATGACAAACGACATTTTAATCATCTGCACCCTTTCCTTTACCCACTGAAAATATGGTTCTTTTGTAATCCTATTTGCTCTCCCTAACTCAACTTTCCCTTTTCGATTGACATTCTTCCAAGCTTCTTTGATTCGCTGGAATAAGCTAGGATTCTCAACCCCAAAGTCAAGTAACAAGAAAGCTTCCAAAGAATTTTCCTCTGGAGGGCCTTCCATTGGGTAGCCAAGTTGTCTGAGTGATAGAACTGGATTAGCATTTACACATCCTTGAGTTCCAATAAGCGGTAGGTTTGGGAAATATCCACAACTGAATATGATGTCTACGTTGATGTATTCTTTGGAGTACCAAGAGAGATCTTCAGATTGGAGTGATCCCAATCTCTGAGGCCAACTAACATCTGTCTGTTCAACCCAAGCACCTATCTTCGGAAGATGTTCTAGAAACCACTGATACAATAAAGGAGCACAACAAGCAATCAATCCCTTCTTCTTGGTATACCTATGACTTATGTGATAATAGACATCGGCTAACAAAGTGGGTACTGGGTTCATAGATGGCCAACGCAATAGCAGAGTAACAAGCATCCCAACTTTCTGCCTTCAACAGGGTATGAGCTCTTTCCAAAAGAAAACTTAGTGAAAATCCTTTGGTATTCCCTTTGGTCTCTAAGTTATCTTTTGCTTCCTTTTCATCCATGTGTAGCGCACTAGCAATGACTTCGAGGGGAAAAGATTCATCTGTCCCTTCAAATAGTGACTTGTCCTTCATAGGAATCCTAACAAGACGCTCAAATTCTTCCAATGTTGGTGCTAGCTGGAAGTCTTGGAATGTGAAGCATCTTAAAGGTAAGTCATAAAATTGGGCTAAACTGATAAAGGCTGTATGGTCCACTTGTTGATTGAGGATGCTGAGCAAATTGCCATAATTCTTTCCAAAGTTGATTCTGTATACAGGGTGCATCTGAGAGACCAGGTTACGTAAGTTCTTCAGATCGGGATCCTTGAATTTTAAAGAGTAAATGTTTCTTTTGCTTGATTCCATGTTTCTTGAATTCCTGCAACTCATGATACTCAGATTCCTTGGAAATAAAATAATATGAATGCTATGCTATGAATGATATTATGCGTGTCACATGTAGGTTGATATACAGGTCATGCGAGTGGGTATTCTTGGTTACTAAACAAAACCCTTTTGGTAGAATGCTAAAGGTAAGAAGTTCCCAAAGTCATCAATCAATATTTAAGGAAGTTATTGTCATGATGAAAACTCATCTGCTAATAACATCCCTAAACAGAGTCTCGTTTGGGTGAGGCCTTCGTATGATCCCAAAGAGGAAAACTCCTAGTGGGTCCATACTACACAACTCTCGAGTCCAAGGTTCTAATAAGGTTCTCAGAGTCATAGATCGAGGTTGGAAATACCACTGTAAGGTAGTAATACGCCTAAGGGATCTTATCTGATTAGGGCTTTCGTATTAACCCAATAAGTCTGGGACTTTTCAGGTATATACTACATAACCACCGAATATATAATGGGTTAAAAGGTCCCTAGAGTCATTGATCCAACTTGAGAATATTATCGTCGTGACGAAAACTCGTCGGGCAATAATATTTCAAGAGAACCTCCTCTAGGCGGGGTCTTCGTTTCTTCCCAACAAGGAAGACTCCTTGTGGGCGCCCACTACACAACCACCAACTTAATCTTATGATTTTTCTCAGACTCGGGTGGAGAGCCTATATCACCAAGTACCACTAACCAGAGAACCCCAATTATAGCCAATAAAACATCATACAATAATTATGACAACGTAATAATAACAAAATAAATAACAGGCAGATACACAAAATTAACACACAATACGTCAACTGAACTAAATTAGGTTTCACTCTCTTTTGCTTGGAGCTAGTCCCCAGTAGAGTCGCCATCTGTCACATCTCGAAAAATACGATTCCTCGCGATGGTCTCGGAAAAAATGTTGTTCGAACAAAGTCGCCACCGAACTTTATTTATCCCAACAAAGGGATAGGAAAATATTGATAAAACCTTCAGGAAATGGAATAATGGTCATCGCAACCATATTCGGGTTCAGGAGTGGATTACGCAAGAGGAAGGTATTAGCACCCCTTGCGTCCATTGTACTCAACGGGAACCTTTTAGTTCTAATTTGTGTTTCGAGTGTTAATTTATGTTTGTTTGTTATCTTTGGGTTATAAAATGTTGAGAATAAAAATGGATGAGAACCTCAGAAAGGGAAAGGGAGGTTTTTTATTAGTGTGCTCACGAAGATACATCAATCTCCTGCCTACGTATCCTTATGGTATAATAAGGAAATCAGAGCATTCGTAGTTCGGGGAACTACAGTTGGTTGGTGTTTTTTAACGAATGATTGTGTAGCTCGTGTTCTAAAGGCTAAACGTTGGCTTGTCTACTCTCGGTGGAGGTTTAAGCATTGGTTTGTTGTGCGCATTAGAAAGGATTAACAGGTGTTCTTTGGTCACACTGGGGTGACAATTTGATATGTTGGACATTTTGATTTGTTGAGATGTTTTTGGTTGGGTGACGATTACTCGGATAGTCGAGTAAGACAACTCGTGTCCTAACAGTCGGAAAAGGGAATAGGAGACTCTAGACCACTTTCTTTTTCATCCTAAATTATAGGAAAAATTAATAATAGTTAAGGTGTTTTTGAAAGGATGACAAATACTCGGATAGTCGAGTAAGATAACTCGTATCCTAATAATCGGAAAAGGATAGAGGACTCTAGACCGCTTTCTGTTTCATCTAAATATTTATGAAAATAAAGTTGTATATGGTTGACGTATTTTAAAATGAACGACAAGTACCTGAATGACAGAGTAAAACAACTCATATCCAAGCATTTGAGAAGAGGAGTTGAAAGCTCAAAACCATCTCCTTTTTCATACAGTTTGTTATGAAAATGATTTGATTAAGGTATATGTTTGTGAGAAAATGACAATGGTTCGACTGACCGAGTAAGAGAACTCATATTCAACCTATTGAGGAGAGAAGTTGAAGACTCAAAGTCATCTTCCTTTTCATTTGCTTAATGTGAAAATAATTTGATTTAATCGGGTTTAGAAGTTTGTGGAGGAACGACAATTATTTGACTAACCAAGTAAGAGAACTTGTATTCAAATAGTCGAGGAGAAAAATTGAAGACTCAAAGTTATCTCCCTTTTGGTTTCTTGTTATAAAGGGATTTGATTTGTTTGTACTTAAATGGATTAGAAATGACGACCATTTGACTAACCGAGTAAGAAAACTCGTATTCAAATAACCGAGGAGAGGAGTTGAAAACTCAAAACCATCCCCCTTTTCATTTTCAAATGAAGTGTTGTTTAGATGTGATTAAGTATTTTAATTTAACTTTCGATGTCGGATCAAGGTTTTAAAATTTGCATTTTGGTGAATGAATTGAATTTATTTAGTGAATAATCCATCTAATCGATTAATTAAAACCGAATAGGTCTCATTGTAAGAAAGCCCAAGAGTAAGCCATGTGAGGTTGATGGCGATGCTTTTACAAGCGATCGACTTACAGAGGTGTTTTGAAAATGGGCTCGACTTTGAATCGAGAAATATGTGATTTATTTTGAAATCGGCTCGGATTATTTCAAAATCGATGAAAGCGACGCGATTTTGTCACAATTATAACATGTCATTTCGTGTACACTCAAAGTACGATATAAACAAATAGATAAAAAATAATCATGCACATACGCTCCTCAAGATAAATAAACATCTAAATTATGAAGGACACTTGTGATTCATAATCAATTAATTAATTGAATGTTTAACGAATTATTTTATTTTAATTAAATAATAAGTAGTAATAAAAAAATGAATATAACCAAATAATTAAATATCAATAATGATAACGACCATATAATTGTGTATTTACTTATAAAAATTAATAATAATAATAGTAATATAATTACATATTTAATATATATATATATATATATATATATATATATATATATATATATATATATATATATATATATATATATATATATATATATATATATATATATATATATATATATATATATATATATATATATATATAATTTCGAATAGTATAATTATAATTTCGAATATGAAATAAAATAATATTAACAATAGTATAATTATAATTTCGAAAATAAAATAAAATAATATTAACAATAGTATAATTATAATTTCGAAAATAAAATAAAATAATATTAACGATAATATAATTATAATTTCGAAAATAAAATAAAATAATATTAACAATAGTATAATTATAATTTCGAAAATAAAATAAAATAATATTAACAATAGTATAATTATAATTTCGAAAATAAAATAAAATAATATTAACAATAGTATAATTATAATTTCAAAAATAAAAATAAATAAATCAAAGCATTGTTCTATTCTAATGATCAAAGAATTTAGTGTAAATCAAAGCATTGTTCTATTCTAAACTGTGGGGGTGTGAACAGTCAAGGAACATGGGCCTAAGAGCAAAGGAAAGCCCAGGAAGGGTGTGGTCAAACGTTGACCCAAAAGACTCATCCTTTGAATGGTGACAAGTGTCTAGGGTTGGTGACACTTGTCACCACTACTCTCACGCTTCCACCGGCCATCATAAAACAAAAATAGGAAAATAAAACATCATTTTTCAATTTCCATTCTCTCTCTTCAATTTCCAACCTTAAACAAAACGCTCTGCACAGAGCGTCTCTCTCTGCAAACCCTAAAATTCTTTCCTCCAGGAGAAGACGGCCGAAGGCGATGGCTCACGGCGGAGCCTCCGTCCTTCTCCGGTCACCCTACCCAAAACGCAACCTAGACTACTAAATAAAAACTTCCGAGTTCGAATCCGAACTCCAAAATCCCCAAACCAATCTCAAACCTTTTAGATCGGAGCAAGAACCAACCGATCTACAACCTCTCCGATCCCTAAACTCTTACACAAAAACCAGGCCTTTGCATGTTGCGATTTTAAGGAAGATAACGGGGGTTTGTTTCACTTACCACGGCGAAGGAGGCGGAAAGATGATTTCAGGCGAAGAAGGAGCGCTTCAGGCCCGAGTTTGTCGTCGGCAATCCGTCACGGTTTAAGATAAGTTTCGTCTCAATCTTTCCTTTCGTCTCCTTCTTCTGTCTGCTTTTGTTTTCTTGATGATTATATGGATTGTAAAGCTGTTTCTATTTTCTGTTTTATGATTCACTGTTTTTCGGAAAACCCTATGTTTGATGTTCTCAACGAAAGTAGTTTTCGATTCTCTTTGGTATTTCAAGAAAAATCTTCTCTGTTTAGTTTTTAGGGTTTTTAGAAAATATCCTGATGTGTTCTTCTTGCTGTCTTTTAATGATGAATTTTCTAAGTCCTAAAGAAACTCTCCTCTGTTACGCTTTTTTTCCCAGATTATATGGGATTCTATTTGTAGATTTGTTACTGTTTTAAGCCATTTTTGAAATTCTTTTTTGAGTATTCATGTTGGTCTTCTGGATAAAGTTTCAAGACAACAGGTTTTGAGGCGTACCAGTTCCAAGGAGGGTTCAACGGTTTACTGGCTTTGGTCTCTTGGGCAATGGTTTTTTTGGGAATTCGTTCCTATCTGTTGAAATTGCAATAACATTCTTATTAAATTAAGATGTAATTAATTATTTTTTTAGGTTAAATGTATATTTTGGATTATTGGATTAAATTTTAACCATGTAATTACCTTTTAAGCATTTAAAACTTATCTCAATATTTCTAGTTATGCTAATCAATTAAATCATTTTGAACTTTGTCCTCTTATTTCAATTGGCAACCTACTTGGCCCACCATGAACATTCAACCAAAAATTGCCTCTAGCATGTTATCATTAAAAAAAACAACCGTGACCAAGAATTTAAAACAAGACATGTCAATGTAATTTCAACTCTAAAAACAATACACTTTCAACTTAGGTACAAAGAAACCAAATGGGGACTTAATTTAAAAACAACACAATTCTAACTTCAACACATAAATCTAAATATGGTGCTTTAATTTAAAAACAAACACAATTCTAACTTCAACGCATGAAATCTAAATATGGTGCTTTATTTTAAAACCAACACATACATGCCTAAAAAAATGCAAATTTAATTTAGGAACCTATGAAGGACTTAGAATTTGGCATAAATATTTGGGATGTGTAAATGGACTAATAAATAGTGATCACTGAAATAATAACATGGCTCTTAATACTTACTAATAAGAAAATAGATTTTGGATTATTAGTGTAAAAAGATTCAAACCACATTTTAGATTATGAACACGCTTATGCAAATGGGCCTTTGAAACAAAGAGATCTCATGGGTAAACCACAAATGGCCGGACAAAATTGGGGTATGATAGTTATCAACGGGAGAAAACTCAACCTAAAGCAACAATCCACCATGTGAGGAAGGCTTCAACATGCTAGTGAGGGGTTAACCCTATAATAAGCATGGAAGACTTATAATCCAACACTAAGGATGAGGTGAGATTTACATCAACCACTATGATAACTCAAATCTATGACTAATGTTTTTGAAAATGTTTAATAAGATGGCCATTGGAACCACAAAAAACAACTTGAAATGAGTTATATTTACAAGTTAGATTTATTTACAAAATGAAGTCCAAGTTGAATTAGGATTTATTCACAATGAGTATTAATGAAAATAGTTTTGAAAAGTCAAAGGCTTAAGGCCTAGGTTTCTAATTTGAAACAAAGTCAAGGTTTGAAGAAAAAGATTTTGGCTTGGTTAGAGTGGGGAGAAGAAGAGAAGGGCTAGTCCTAAAGCATGCAAAGATAAGAGAGGAAAGATAAACCATTGGAGTTCCTTTTCTTGAAGTCGTAAAGATGACTCAAGATGCTCCTTTCCTTTGGACTTAGCACACAAATAAGCAATCAAACAATAGAATTCAAGCTCCTAGGATCTCCATTTTGCTTGTCTCTTAACTTGGTTGCTCATGACAATGGTCCTTTTTTTCTCAATCTCAAAGTGGGATCCCTATCACACACAAGCAAGCATCAAAAAATTCACAACACAATAAGGGGAATGGACAAAGAATAAGTTTGGAGGAGAAGTCCTTTGAAGTCAACTTTGAAATTTAGCATTCTAAAGGCATGAGGCCTAGTTTCTCTTCAACAAATTTAGCATTCTAAAGGCATGAGGCCTAGTTGCTCTTGAACTCCTTTAAGCATAGGTAAGTCCTAATTCTAAGTCCTTTCTCCTTTTTGCATTTGGTTCACACACAAAACAAACACAAAGCAAACACAAGATGGCAATATATTTATATACAATAATGAGCTCAAATGAGCAAAAGAAAAATGACATAAACATAAAATATGTGCTCAAGTGAGCAAAGGGAAAATCAATATGAATAATGAGCAAGAAATAAATGGCATTAAAAGCAAATGACAAGAAATTAAATGCTCAAACTAAAGTTAGTAATTAGTGGAGGTTATGTTAGCTTGTCATAAGACAATGTAGCGCTATGTTAAGCAATCGTAAGTGGACTAATGTAGTAGTCACACCTATCTGAGGTTGGTTAATAAAAATATAGGCAAAGAAACACAAGTTAGAGATCATGACTAGTAAGCCAAGCTCCATAAACTGCCAAGCCAAAACAAAAGGGGAAGGGCCTTGTATTGTCTTTAGGTTATTTGCTTGACCAAGAAGCAACCTATCTTGGACACAAAACAACTCACTTGATCATGGATCAAGTTGAGTTTGATTTGGATCAAAGAAGGTTAAACCTCTCATTTGTCAAGACTAACCATAAGAACTTAACTCATTGGCCATTGATGGAAAGAATGGGATGAAGATGAAAGGGAATGGAAAAGAAGACAAGTATCAAATCCAATTGATCAAATGTGAATCAAATCATCATTAATCAACACCAAACAGAAAAGAAATGAAGATAACAAGTCAACAATATTTTTTGGTATTTTTTTGAATTAAAATAAAATGCAAATAAAAAATAATCAAATAAGGTCAAACCTCAAATTCAATTCAAATTAACTTCAACAAGTCCAATTAAATTCTCATAGGTCTAACATGGTCAAACTAGCTTTGACTAATTTTCTCAACAATTTTTGGAAATCAGAAAGTATTTAAAAACAATTAAAAATAGCACAAAATGGATTAAAATCTCAAATAAATTTCAACTCAAATAAGAAATTGATGAGACTATTTTTCATTGATTTATCATGATCCATAAGTGCTAGGAAAATATTTTTGGATTTTTCAAAAGTCAGAAAGTATTTTAAAATGAATTAAAACTATTAAAAATTAAATAATTCACAAAAAATATTAAATGAAGTCACAAAAGTAATTAAAAATCAAAATATGAAACTAGATTTCTTAAGATAAATTTTGGATTTGGTCTCATATTTTTATGACTTCAAATAATTTTTTTATGAATTTTTGAAAATAAAAGGAATTAACTGAAAATAAAATGAAAAATAGAAATAATGGAAAATCCAGCGCCACAGGATGGATTCATTAATTGACGTGGCAAGGTTGGATGGCTCAGATCATAGAGAACACGGTGCAACCAAGTCAAGCGCACAACATTTTGAATTAAAATAAGTAAACGCAATGGAGGATCCAAATTAGAACGTGGAAACATAATCCAAAGGCCATGAAGGTGTACACATGGTGATGGTGGTGGAAAGCACCATCTTCTCCGGTGGAACAACAACCTCCGGCCACCAGTTGCAGAGGAAAAAAACTTAACAAAAATGGAAAGTAAGGACATGAAATTGAAGCTCGTGTGATGGAGATTAACACTATATCCATGGATCTTCCTCACTCTTCCTATATTAAGAGAAATATGAAGTGGAAGATCATGGTGTACCAACTGTAAGTGTACAAAATGGAAACTACCATTGGCTTGTCTCAAGTGTGAGGACTTCAGAAAACCACACAAACACAAGGATACTACATTAAATTGAAAGTTCTAGATCCAAAAAGTTTGAAGGTATACCTTTGAATTGAAGCTCTTCAAGCCACGAAACCTTCAAGATCTTGGCTCCTCTTTGCTCTAGGGATGCAGTGGAGATGAAGGGATAAGGAATTAAGATTTGAAGATCAACTAATGATGTTGAATTTCAAGCTTGAAAGTGAGAATTTTTTTGATCAAATTCCTTTGGTATGGCTATGGTTTCAATGCTGCAGCAATTCAGATCTCCAAAAGGTTGATGAATGAATGAGAAGGAGCAGTTATTTATAGCTGAAGATGGCTGTGCATTATGCTTCCCTCGTGTGCATGAAATTTGAACTTTGCTTGCATGGGCCTGTGCAAGTGTGTAGCAGGCCTAAAGATGAATGAAACATCTTGCTGATACCACATGGAATGGATTTGGACGTGTACATGAAAGGGAATCAGCTCGCATACCAAGTTACATCATGAAATGCCAAAATGCACATAAATGAAGAGTTCTTCGAAACTCCCAAATGGTAAGTCCAAAAGAGCACTGTGAGTAATGGTTGGAAAGCCCTTGAAACAAGGAACCAAAGTCATGTTAGGGAAAATTTCATTTGGCATTTGGAAATTAATGAAAAGTGGCCTGGAAAATCCAAGTACAAAACATGTTCAAAGTACTTTGAAATTTTTTCACCAAAAGCAAGCCTATTCAAACCCCTCTGTTTCATGATGAAAGCTTCAAATGGAAAAACCTCCAACATCAAAGTTGTAGATCTTTTCAAGATGATAAATGTAGACTCAAATTTTGTATCATTTGGATTTTCTATGACAAAATTATGGGCATTTAAAGTTGGGTACTTTTTCAAATTCAATGAATTAGGTACAATGTGACCTATAATGTTTTGTATTATCACATGTATTTCTTTTAAGGAAGTTATGCCCTTGGTAAGTTGACCCAAAATTAGGGTTTCAGTCAAAATGACCTATAATGTTTTGAGATGAAAGGCGACCTTACAAGTTTCAAATGGATTTTTTATGAACATGAAAGTTGTTCCTATTGTTCTTAAGAATAATGTTTCTCTTGGGGTCATCTTCATTTGACAAACACATCAAAAGTTATATCTCAATGGTGCTCAGCTTAGTCAGATGACTTGACTGGTCAACTTTTCAAGGCCAAACCTCCAATCTTGATGAATAAATGATTGAGGATCCTCAAATAGACTCATATATGCATAAAATGATGAATGAAAGAACTTCCCTTGATTAAATTTGATCAGAGGTTGAGATTGCTTCATGGGCAAGGCACAGTTGAATTAGGGTTTCCTTGGGAAACAATCCTCAAGCCCTTTGAGTTATCTTGATCAAATTGGAAAATTGAGATACTTGGGAGAAATATACGATGATTAGGAACTTTGTGGATCATTGTCATGCTTTTTTTCATCTTCATCTAGCCTTTTCATTGGGCTTAGGAGCCTCCTTGGAGCATTGGAACACATGATCACTTGAGCTTCAAAACAAAAGAGTTAGTGACATATTTTTGTGCTTTTGGTTAGTAATCAAATAAGAAAAGCAATAATATACAATACAAGCATGCTTGGTGGTCTCAAACCACTCACACAAGTCCCAACCCTAAGGTTAAGGAGCCAAACATGCTATGATCCTTGAGGCAATGCACTTGTGCAATGATATGATGCCATGAGGGATCTTAGGGTAAAAATTAGGGTCTTACACCAAGCACTAGACCTAGCCTATTGCTCCCTCTTCATCTTCTTTCTTATGATGTTCAACCATGCCATCCTTTTGGTGAAACAGATCATCTTTCTCCTTCAATTGCCTTTGTAGTTCTAACCTCTCTATGTTTGAAACATGAAACTTTCTCTCCCAATCATCTCTTTCTTGCTTCATCTAATCTAAAGCAACTTGGAGTCCTTTCAGATCTTCAACCGAAACAAGAATGGGTCCTATGACTTTAGGGAACCTAGGTTCTTCAGTAGGATAAGACATATTGATCTTAGTTTCCTTAACTCTTTCAATTCGATACATTTGAAACAAAACTGACGAGTATTTCTCCTTCTAGAGTCCATACTCAAATTACCTATGATGTTTGCAAATCAGGTTCCTAAGTTCCTTGAAAACCAGGTGAAAAAGAGATGTTCAGAATGCATGGATGCATGATTATGCCATAATCACAAATATAGGGGGGTCAAAGGTTCAACATTACGAGCTTGGAGTCAGGTGAACAGGGTGACAACCATCCCACATGGATGTCTCAAATATTAACCAGGTTCTAAAAAAGTTCCTAGAGTCATAAATCCATCTTTTGGATATTACTGGTTTAATGACTTGCTCGTAGACCAATAATATTCTCAAGAGAAACTCGTTTGAGTGTAGTATCGTGTATCAACTAGACCAGGTCTACGTCAGAAAGGTCATCACACTATTTCCTAAAAGGCTAATAGGGGTTAAAGTTTTCTAAGGTGTAGCGGTAAATTCATGACCATCAAGCTATGGATAAGCTAGACGCCAATAAAACCAGAGTCTCCACCGCACTTTTATTGTTTCCAAGGGAAAAGGGAAAAGTACGAACAAAACCCAAAAGTAAGAAGTTTTCAAATCAAAACTAATAAAATGCCAGAGATTACAGGTAAGGGGGTTGGTTACACAGAGGGAAGGTGTTAGCACCCAAAGTGTCCTAGGTACTCTTAGGGAGCCCTTTCTTGTGTGCATATGTATTTTGTACAAAATGATATTTACAAACAAATAAAATGGGGGGATGAGAAAAGAATTTATTAATTATATTTTTTTGTTTGACAAGACCTTCGGATTTGTGCCTACGTACCAACATAAAATGAGGGATTAAAACCTCGTAGTTCGTGGTATAAATTTCAAAGTGGATGCATTGCTTTTAACAAAATTAAGTTTGAAAGGCACAAAGGCCTAAAAATGGTTTGAATGAGTTAGTTCTTTTTGGCTTTTGAAAAGTTTTAAGTCAAGTATAGTTAAGTTTATTTACAAGTTTGATTAAGAAAAGAAGTTAAAAAAATGCAATGGCATAAGGCCGAAAATTCTAGTTTGCAAAGTGGTCTAAGTTTAGAAATCAATAAACACAAACAAAGAAGTTTTGAAAAAAAGAGGGAGAGATTTTGAAATTAAAGAAATGGGGAGGAGATGAAGAGACTAATCCTTAGCATAAATTTAAAAGTTAAGAGTTGAAAAGATCTGACCAATGAGCTGCAATCCAATAGACAAGAATGTCATATAGAAACCCAAATTCCCTTGGACAATAGAATCAAGCAACAAATAGTGCATAATATATCAACTTGAAGAGCAAGACATCAAATAAAGATAGCCATATCCAAGCTTAGCCACTCCATGATCTTCTTCAAATTGGCCTATGTAGCAGATGAATTCCACAAGTCACATGTTCAAAATAACAACTTCACAAGGATCATGTTGCAGATGAACTCAAATGGATCTTCAATGATGTATCAGATGAAGTTTCAAATTGCAAGCACTTGGTTTTATGAAAGTTGGCATTGACCAAGTCCTTTTTCATAGGGAATGTTGCCTAAATTCTAAGTCCAATTGTCCAAGATCAAACCAACAGTCCACACAATAGTTTTTTAGGGTTTTTGTTCTTATTATGTACATTAATGGTCTAAGACCACACAAGCAAACAAAATATACACAAACAAGATATATCACACAATATGGTCCAAGTGGACAAAGTGAAACTGACATTAATATAAACAATTAGAATGATATTAATAATGGCAAATGAATAAAGACTTGAAATTAAATTGCATTAAAGTAAATGACTTGGAATTAAATGTTAGTTGTTAATGAGTTAGAAGTTAGTATTACTTTTGCTTTTGCTTTTTATTTTTTAAGTCATTCTTTGGAGAACACTTAACCCACTTATCACAAACATGGATCCTTGAACCAAGACATCTTCCAAAGGAAGGAAAAAAGGCCAAGTTTTCACACAATACCGTGAAAGAGGGGAGACTTACAATCTCACTAACTAGAATGTTATGCCTTTTGTGTCAAAAATTTAGCACTATGTTAAGCAATCCTAATTGGACTTATGTAAAAGTCACAACTATTTGAGGTCGGGCAATAGAATTTTGATTTTAATGCATGTTAGAGACATAGTATAGTGGACTATGCTCATGAAACATACCACACACAAAAATAATATGAAAAAGTGGTGGCCTAATCTCACCCATACTTATGTTGATTTTGCAATCAACTAGCCTTAGGATTTAGAGATATCATATGTCAAATGGAATGGATGCATAAGGAAGGGGAATTAGATGAAGAGGGAGGGGAATGCATCAAAACTCAAATTGGTCAAAGGAGGACTTTTACCAAATTAAGATCATTCATTCATTTTGGGAGATGTAATGTACATTCCATCAATCCCCTAAATCCAATGATCTTAACCTAGCAAAGTCAAATCAACCTTGACCAAGGCCCAACAACACAAGTCAAACTTATACAAACAATTAAAATGGCTCAACACAATTATTTGGAATTTATTCAATTTAAAAATACTAAAAATAATGCATTAAATTAAATATGGTTTGTCAAATTCCTAAATCCTCATCAAAACACCAAATAAATGACCATGAGATTTATCATAGATCAAACAAGGTCAAAGGACCTTGGAGAAAAAATTTCAGAATTTTTGGAAACTTAAAATTATTTTTAAACAATTAAAAATATTCACAAAATCAATTAAATCATGAAAAATATTAATAATGATCCAAAAAATAATTTTAATTCAAAATATGAAAGAGGATTTTATTTAGAAATTTTTGGTGAAACTCTCATATTTTTTGGATCAATATTAAAAATAATATGAATCAATGAAAATAAAACAAATTAAATGAAATTCAAATAATCAGAAAAAACGTGGACCACTTGATCTCCCTCATTAATTGAGGTGGCAGATCAAATGGATGAAAATGCGCGTTCCATGGTACACTTGAGTCAGCGCGCCACACCAATGGTAATCAAAACCAACGTGTGAGATTAAAACATTTCAAATGAGATTAATGACTCAGAACCTGTCCAGCACACCACCGACACTGGAACTCCGGTCACCTTCTCAGGCGAGGCTCAGCGGACTGGTTCAGTCATCACCATCAAAAAAATGAAAAAGGAGGACATGATCTGAAAGAAAAAATGGCGTAGAGCACGAATCTGACCTCAATTTCAACTAACTCCAAATATATAGAAAGATATGAGGAGTTGAATTTTGAGGTGTGTCAACTGAGTTGCTTCGATTTGACCTTAAAGCAACTCAATCTTCTTGTTTACATTAGTAGGACTTCAGACAACCAAAGATCCAAGAGA
The DNA here is from genome assembly GCF_024323335.1 of Lathyrus oleraceus. Classification (NCBI taxonomy): domain Eukaryota; kingdom Viridiplantae; phylum Streptophyta; class Magnoliopsida; order Fabales; family Fabaceae; genus Lathyrus; species Lathyrus oleraceus. The sequence continues at coordinate 286,056,349 of NC_066584.1, forward strand.
ATTAATGAGAATTGAGTGAGAATCAAAGAGAGGAAGATTTCTGACAAATACCTTCAATTTTGTGCAGAATTGGATCTTGCTTGCTTCAAACTTGACTTGATCAAACTCGAGGAACTTGCAGAAGTGGTTTGGCAATGGAACAAAGCTTTGGATCCTGGAGTTCTTAAATCTCCAAACAGTAATATTCAACTCAATTTTCAAGTTGAAAATTCTCAGGTTTTCCTTTGAATTGTGAGGGTTTGAATTGGGGGGCAAAGCTGACGCGCAAGGTGTGTTTCAAATGAGCTCAGAGGCCTTGTATTTATAGCATTTGGGATTGATAATTGCACACTTGAAAGTTTTCTAAATTTGGCAATATGATGCACAAGCTTGCATGGGCGTGCACATGCCCATGAAGCAATCCATTTTGATCCAATTGCAACTGTACTAAAGTTCAAATGATGTTTGAATGGCAAGGCAATGTGAAATGGAGTTTTGGACATTTGATTTTTCCACTTGATGCAAACCTGTTAAGACCATGCGCAGCCCTAGCAAACCTTATCCAAAATGCATGAAATAAGACTCTTTGGAAATCTTAGATCAAGGGGAACAACTTTGATGTTGGACACTTTTCCATTTGGAACTTGGATCATGGTGAATTTTGAGGTGGAAGTTTGGAAATTTCAACATGTTGAAATTTTTTCTAAGTGTCAAGTCATATATCTCAATATTCCACCTTACTTAACTTTTTATGTGAGACCACCTTCAAAATGGTCACCAATTTCATGTCATTTGGATTTAGAATGATAGAGTTATGCATTTTTGAAGTTGAGGAAAATCACTTGTTCAATGGTATAGGTCAAAAATGACCTATAATGTATCCTCATATCACATGCTCATAAAAGTTGAATTAGCTCCCACTCCAAACATCAAAGTTGAAGTAGGCATATTTAATTTGATTGTTCAACTTGTAAATATTTCATCTCATAAAAATTGAGCAAGTTATGGCCTTGGGAAGTTGACTTTCAAATTAGGATTTAGACAAAATGACCTATAATGTTTTAACATGGAAAATGATTTTCCAAGCAAAAATAGATCTAGGCATCAACATGAAAGTTGTTTGGAATGTCATTTAGAGTAAATTTTATCTTGGAATCATTTTCATATGGTGAAAATTGTAGGAGATAGGGTCTAGGGAGACCCGATTTTGATCAAATGAATTCATCTGGCCAACCACCATCAACCAACTTGCTAACCTTCAATTCTCTTGACTTTTTAGGCTCATGGTAGATAATATATGCATATTATGATGAGTTTTGAAGTGTACCTTGAGAAATTTGATCAATTGGTGAGATAGCTTGTTGGAGAACTTAAGATACCCAGTCAAACTAGGGTTTCCAAGGCAAATCACCTCCAAACTCTTGAAGAATACTTGATCAAAGTAACATGTAAAGGTCATTGGGACTCATATATGATGCTTTGAGACATTGTGGATCAATCCTTGGTTATGCTCTTAGCCATGAGGGTCTTAAACCCTAGATATGAACTTGATGGATCAATGGTGATCATGCCCTACCTACAAAAGAGTTAGGCAAATGCAAAGACACATTTTTGGTATTTTGGTTAGTAAAATGATAATATACAAGTATGATACAATCACATAGTGCTTGGTGATCTCTCCCAAAACAAACCCAATGAAAGAGGGGTAAGGAGGATGCCAAGGTATGATCCCAATGCTAATGCATATGATGAAATTGCATGAGGGATCTTAGGGTCAAAATTGGGGTCTTACATAAGGTATCTCAGAATCTCGGACTCCCATGTCAAAAATAATAACGCCATTACGACTACTCACAAGGCCTTAGTACCTCCAAAGGGGTCTCATCTGAGTGGGGTTCTCATGCTAACCAAACAAGTCCTAATGCCAATAAGGTCAACATGAATATACCACCATTCTAGCTTAAATGCACTCAAGTATGGGTATGAGACTTATCTCACCACACAGAGATCATTAAGCACCCACAAACAAAAATAACAAACAAAAATCGATAACATAAACATACATAAATAAGCTAAGCTTAACCCACTTAGAGACTAATCCCCATCAGAGTCACCAGCTGTCGCGGCGGGAAAAAAATGAGATTAAGATATTGATTAACTTAACTTAGAAAAGCAAGAGTCGCCATCGAACTCTATCATTTTCAAAGGGAATGAGAAAAAGGTCGAATACAACCCATAAAAGGTAAAACAAAAGAGAAATCTGGATAATGGGGGTTGGTTATGCAAGGGGAAGGTATTAACACCACTCACATATATGTTACTCCATAGGAACCACTTGCAGATCTGCGTTTATAAAAAAGATGGGTTGTTTGTTAATCGATTTTAATTTGATAAATACATTTTGTCGAATTTAAGTGGAAAACTCAACTTACTACCCACAAGTATGAGAAAATGAGCATTTGCATCATCTTAATATGGAGAACTTTTACTTGGACTTTCTCATAAGCACGTCTCAACATTCAAATGGAAAATGTCAATAATTTCTCAATATATTGTAGAAGTATAGTGGTTTGCATCACTACAAGAATAAACTAATGTCCAATCTTTTCAAAAAAGGCTCTTAAAGAAAAGTGCACAGAGGCACAAAAAGAAGTTTGATGAGGTTTTTCTTTTTTAGAAGTTTGAAAAAAAGTTTAAGTATGCTTAATTTTTTAGCATTTATTGAGAAAAAAATTTTCTGGATCACTTGATTAAGTCAAGGTTTATTAAGAAAATGTGTGAAGTTTGAAAACAAAAGGTTTTTAAAATAGGAAGAAGTTTTTTAAAATTAAAGAAGTGGGAAGGAGATGATGAGACGAGCCTAAAGCATAAAGTAAATGACAAAAAATAAAAGGTATCGTTGTAAGGTATCCCAAGAGAAAGCCTTGTGTGTGTGCAAGTGTACTGACCACAAGATGGAGCAAGCATTTGACATTATTCAAAACAAACATTCATTTCCCTTTGGATTGAACACAAGATGAATAAGCACATAAGCAGATGAATATTAAAAGATCCAGATGAACAACAAAGCCACAAAGCCACAAAGAAACATCCAAGTCTTGAATCAAAGATCAAAGGGTCCGGAAGATCACAAGGTCTCAGATACCACTTCAAGCAAGGGAAAACACTAAGTCCAAAGTCCAAAATACTCCTCAAGCAAGGGATAATAACATAAAGTCCATAAGATCAGATTACAGATTTTTAGGATTTAGCCATTTTATAATGTTTTTGTTTTTTTTTTAAATAAAAAAGCAAGAAAAGGTAAAAAGTAAAAGGCAAGAATATAAATGACATGAATGTAAATGACATAAATGTAAGTGACATAAATGTAAAGTTAGATGTTAGAACAATTAATATGTCAATGTTAGTGTTAATGAGGATAAAATTGAGTCGGGATAATTTAGCTCTATGCTAAGCAATCGTAAGTGGACTTATGCAGAAGTCATACCTATCTGAGGTTGGTCAATAACAATTTATGTGTCAAACATGTTAGAGAAATTATACAAAATCATTATCCTAAAACAATGTATTACAACAGCTAAAAACAAAAGAAGAAGAGAGATGGAGATGAGGAGATACTCGAAAACAAGCTCAAGTCATCACATGGGATTGTCTATCATCAAGTCCAAGAACCCAAACATATGAAACACCAAAGGATGAACCTATCATTAGTCCAAAGTGTAAAAAATGATCAAATAGTAATTTAATCAACATTTTGAAATGATGAAGGTTCAAGTCAACCAAGAGTCATATATACAATAATTGGAAGTGATGAAGTATTAATCAACCAAGTAACTTCTCAAGTCAAACAGAATTCAACCAAAAATCAAACAAAAATGAATTAAAAGGAAAATTAAAATAATTTTAATGGAAAATAAAGAGAAAATTCAAATCAAGCACCAAAACATGAAAGAAGTGGTTGAGAAAATGATAGAAAGTCAGAAAAAACACAAGTAAATAAATTTCAAAAGTTAGATCTCAAAATGTTTGAAAATTAAATGCAAAACGAAATTTAAAAATAAAATAAGAGAAAAAAACAAATAAATTCTAAAATTACTTAAAAAATGTTTAAAAAATAAAGTTAGATAGAAAATATTTTTTAAGGTTTTCTTTAAAAAATTGGGTCAAAAAAAGGTTAGGAGTTATTTTTAATATGCTTTTGAAAGAAAAAGGAATTCAAAACTATTTAAAACAAAATTAAAATAAGCAAAAAAGCCGGAACCAACATATCTGATTAATAAAGCTAAGTCAAATGATCACACAATTAGGAACAAAAGTCAAAATGCACTCACCACTTGATTGCAACACTAGATCACAACGGACAAAAGAAATTTGAAAAATGCATGCGTCCTCATCTCATTGGACGAATTCAAATAATTTTTGGAGTGAAGTCTTAATCACGCGCGTAGAATGTTCATCTTCAACCTCCAATCATATTTTACAAACTTCATGAACTCGTGTTTTTAGCTATAACTAAGCATGGATTTAGTTTCCAAACACTTCATCGTTCATGTCTCTTTGCATCAAATTCGTTAATTGACTCTGAGCAAAGATAATTTCGCTCAAGAATATGAAGAACCCTAGTTCTTCAAAGTAAAATTAAATGACTAATACATAATATAAATTCAAGGTAGTTGAGGGCTTTTGATCAGTGAATCAAGACAAACATACCGATAACTTGTTTGCTCAGAAATGTTACTTGTAACTACCTTTTCAGTTGAAGCTTCATAAATCACCAATGGTGGAAATAATGATCTTGATTCAATAAGATTTAAAGCATGACAATGGTTCAGTCAACTTCAGATGATGTAGATGAGTGATTTTGGGCGAAGAAACGAAGCTAAAAGAGCTTGAATAAGAGAAATGGTTAACTGTTTTTTTGAGGTATCAGGTTTAAATGGTTTCAGAGTTTCTTTGGCTATCCAATCCTTTTAATGAAGGAAAATGCTTCCTCTATTTATAGGAAATGAAGTGAGGCTATAATACGTGTGAAATAGAGGTAAATTCGTATGAATTAGGGTTGAGTTTTGGTGTTTTTCAATCCGTGTGAAATGAAACATGAAATGCGTGAATTTGTGACGAAACCAAGTAGTTTTGCACTTGTTAAAATGCGTTTCAACATGACAAACAAGTTTGCACATTTGCTTGTGGTCCCGGCTGAAGATTTGAATGATTTTGCACTATTGTGCTTTCGTGAAATGCAGAGTTTGAGGTACCATGTTGGAGCTTAGGCCAAATGAAATTCACTCGTGCGTTTTGAGACGTTCCTTGTGCCAAATGATCTCCTCATGGTGAAGAATAAAATACAAAAATAATCACATCAAAAGGATGCTTGAGTTGAAAATTGCATGGATGAAAGTTCAGGTAATGACCTGAAATTTTGGGCCAGGTATTAGGTCGACCAGGTCTTGGGCCTACTTTTGTGAACACATAGACATCTTAGAAAATTCAAAAATTGATGGAATTAGAGGAAAAATTGATGTTTGACCCTTGAATCAAAGTTATAGAGGAGTTCAAATGTGACATTTGGCTCAAAATAGATTCCAAAAATGTTGAGAAATGAGATAGTTATGGTGTTTTGACTAAGTGACATGCCATACTTGATTTTAGGTCAACCAAACATGTACCAACTTGTGATTTCTTGCCATTTTTTGCATTCAAAGGCCCAATGATGAACACTAGAATACCAAATGAAGGAAACTTGATCGTCCCTTGAATAATTTTAATAATTGCTTGAAAATTGGATGGAGATGGCATGGAAATAATCACATGAACCATACTTGAATCAACTTTGAAATTAGGAATCAAACTTGAACTTATCTTGATCAACTGATGTTGAATGAAGCTTGACATGAATGTGACCTAAGATTATAGGTCATGCCTTAAAGCAAAAGCTCTTATGGACTACTTATTGACCAAACTTTCGCCTTGGGAATCAAAACCCTAATTTAGAAACCAAACTTGATCCTTTGATTGCAAGTCCTTACATTGTACAATAAGAAAAAGGAAACAACACATATATTTGTATTTTGAATAAGGTTAGCAAAGTTAGAATGCAAGAAAGCAAAATGGTAAAAAGAAAACACAAAGGGTGCTTGATTATCTCCCACAAAGGCAACCCCAAAGAGGTTAGAAGGATACCATGCTTGTGATCTTGGTTGAAATGCAAAGGATGTGATAAGTGAAATCTTAGGGGTAAAATTAGGGTATGACACTACCCGGGAACATTTTTGGGCCTTTCCCTTTGTTGGGGAAAGGTTCATTAGGTTTGTCTTTTCGGACAAACTTCTTGGTTTGATAAGGATTGGTCCTCTTCAGCTCTTTAGCAGCTTCCTTATCAAACACAGATTTGCACCTGGGACACGTCATTACCTCTGAATCTTTCAGCTTGCACCGATTCAGAAAATTAACGACCTCCTCTTCATCTTTAGGATAGGTCTTTGCTGTTTAATATTTATTTTGTTCGGTTTTCTATCTTCAGCCCTAACGCTAGCGACAATATTGATGACCATGATGTCTACTGGTTTGACAAAGAAAACATCAAATTTTGTTTCATTTTCCTCCTCTGGGTGTGGTTTCTGCTTGTCAGCAAATTTGAGTATGCCATCTTTGAGATCATTTTGCACCAGGTCGCTGATAAGTACATTGAGAAGTATTATGACCAAAAAATTATGGAATTTACAAAAACCTTTTTTCTTTCTCTGTTCTAACAGAGGAACTTTAGTCCCTTTTGGGACAACGATTTGTCCATCATCAACAAACAAATCAAAGATTTCATCACACTTAGTAACGTCAAAGGTATATGTTCTAGCAACAAACTTTTCATTTTTAGGATCTACGTGATTCTTCCAATTTGAGGGTTTTAGCACCTTGCATGTATAGGGAGGCCTCGACTTTAGTTCGGACACATTGACCTTATTCTCCTCTACATACTCATACTCTGAGTTATATGAGTTTCCTATGTTGTCTACTTCGACATAAGCTACTTTCTTTTTACTGAACTTCAAAGTTCTAACTTTTTTAACTATTAACTGCTGGACTTGTCGAACTCAATCGGCTAATTGGGTAATGTCTCTCAAGTTTTAGGTGTCTAAATTCTTCCTAATGGAGTAGTTAATACCCCCTACATTCCAGTTCAACTACCTCATGCTCAGGCACTTATGCAAAACATCTCACTTTCAAGGTTTTAAACCTATTGAGGTAATCGTCGATGCTTTCAGCCACCTTTCTTCTTACACTGGATAATTCCTTAAGGCTAATATTACATTGCCCATGTAGAATTGCTCATGAAAGGCCCTTTCTAGTTAGGTCCACATAAAGATGGGATTTGGGGGAAGGGTTATGAACCATGTGAAAGCGTTCTTCGTCAATGAGTTTGGAAAATACTAGATTTTTAAGCTCTCATGGATGGTTAAATAACCAACCTCAGTTTAGTATCAGGAAACATGTTTGACGATGGACTCACTAGTGTCGCCAACAAACTTGGTGAATTTTAGGACTTTCCAGCCCCTAGGCAATTCAGTCTTCCTTACATACTCAGACAACAAGGATATATAGTTTGGCCTATGGAGGCCTATGTTGAGGATATTATGGATTAAAATACATTAGGCTATGTTTGTGATATTATGATGTACCCCCATGTTGTTCTATCGGGCTTGTCTCATGACTTGATCGACATCTTGATTGTGCTGCACTAGGACTATATCAAGGCCTTCCGACCTTTGATCGTTCTTGACGACCCTATTTTCCAAAAGGTTAACCACTTGGGGGATGTTAGGCACTGGAGTTAGTGGCACTGGTGGTTCCAAAAAAATAGCAATCCTACCCATTTGATGGGTTAACTATTGATAACTCCTAGTCATGTTTTCTAGAAGTGGGGTAAACATGTTGCCTATCTGTTGTGCAATAGTATGAACCATATCGTGGTTGCTTTCATACATTAATTGTTTCATGACTTGGAGATACTTATTGGTTAAATACGAAGCACCTTGCGGAGGAAAATACCCTATTTCTCTTGGTGGTTGTACTAATTATCCAAAGGTTCCCATGGTGACGCTGAAGCCAAATATGGGTTAAAGGGCGATGATGTTACCATCACTCTCTGTATATATTACTAGGGTGCGGGCTTGCCATCATTCTAGTCGATATGTCATACAATTGTTCCTTTTGAGGCACCTAGAAGCCTAAGTAATGAGGCCTTTGGTCTCTTGGATTCCATAATTACCTAACGAAAGTTGGTGCGGTTGATACTCGTGGTGATGAAATCCCCACATCTGGAAGTATAGAATATGCCACTTCTTGGCTTATGATAATGGGTATCTCCTCGACTTTCTTCTTACATTGGTTAATTACTTGAGGCTAATTTTACGTTGCCTCATGTAGAAATGCTCATGAAAGGCCCTTTCTAGTTAGGCCCATGTAAAGATGGAATTTGGGGGAATGGTGGTGAACCATGTGAAAGTTTTCTTTGTCAATGAGTTTGGAAAATACTTAATTTTCAAGCTCTCATAGTTGGCTAAATCACCAGCCTCGGTTTGGTTCCAAGCAACGTGTTCGACGGTGGACTCACTATTGTCGCTAGCAAACTTGGTGAATTTTGGGACTTTCCAGCCCCTAGGTAATTCGGCCTGCCTTATATACTCAGACAAAGAGGATATATAGTTTGGCCTATGGAGGCCTACGTTGAGCCTATTCTGGACCAAAACACATTCGACGATGTTGGTGATATTATCCTATATCCCCATGTTGTTCTGTCGGGCTTGTCTAGTAACTTGATCGACATCTTGATTATGCTGCACTAGGACCATGTCGAGGATTTATGGCCTTTGATCATTCTCTATGACCCTATTTTTCAGAGGGTTAACCTCTTGGGGAATGTTAGGCACTAGAGTTGGTGGTGCTGGTGGTGTCAAACAAAAATGAGCAATCCTACCCATTTGGTGGGTTAGCTGTTGATAACTCCTAATCGTGTTTTCTACCAGTGGGGTAAACATGTTGCCTATCCGTTATGTAATAGTGTGAACCATATTGTGGTTGCTTTCATCCATTAACTATCTTATGACTTGGAGAGAGTTATTGGTTACAGACAAAGCACCCTGTGAAGGAAAATACCCTATTCCTCCCGGTGGTTGTACTAATTGGCCAAAGGTGCCCATGGTGACGCTGAAGCCAAATATGGGTTAAAGGACGATGATGTTGCCATCGTGCTCTCTGAATATATTGACGTACTAGGGTGCAGACTTTCCATCATTGCAGTCTGCATGCCATACAATTGTTCCCTTTGAGGCATCGAGAAGTCTAAGTAATGAGGCCTTTGGTCTCTTGGATTCCTTAATTACCTAACGAAAGTTGGTGCGATTGATACTTGTGGTGATGAAATCCCCACATATGACGGTATAGAATACGCCACTTCTTGGCTTATGACTGTGGGCATCTCCTCGAATTTCTTCTTACACTGGCTAATTCCTTGAGGCTAATTTTACATTGCCCCGTGTAGAACTGCTCATGAAAGGCCCTTTCTAGTTTGGCCCCTGTAAAGATGTAATTTAGGGGAAGGTTGGTGAACCATGTGAAAGCGTTCTTTGTCAATGAGTTTGGAAAATACTTGATTTTCAAGCTCACATAGTTGGCTAAATCACCAGTCTCAGATTGGTACTGGGCAATGCGTTTGATGATGGACTCACTAGTTTCATTAGCAAACTTGGTGAATTTTAGGACTTTCCAGCCCCTAGGCAATTCGGCCTGCCTTACATACTCAGACAACGAGGATATATAGTTTGTCCTGTGGAGGCCTATGTTGAGGTCATTCTGGAACAAAAACACATTAGACGACGTTGGTGATTATCCTATACCCCTATGTTATTCTGTCGGGCTTGTCTCATGACTTGATCGACATCTTTATTGCGCTACACTAGGACCATGTCGAGGCCTTCTGGCCTTTGATCATTCTCGACGACCCTATTTTCCAGAGGGTTAACCCCCTGGGGAATGTTAAGCAATGAAGTGGGTGACACTGGTAGTGTACAAAAAATAGCAATCCTACCCACTTGGTGGGTTAGCTGTTGATAACTGCTAGTCGTGTTTTCTAGTAGTGGGGTAAACATGTTTCCTATCTATTGTGTAATAGTATGAACCATGTCGTGGCTGCTTTCATCCATTAACTTTATCATGACTTGGAGAGAGTTATTGGTTAAAGAAGAAGCACCCTGTGAAGGAAAATACCTTATTCCTTCCGATGGTTATACTAATTGGCCAAAGTTGCCCATGGTGACGATGAAGCCAGATATGGGTTAAATGATGATGATGTTGCCATCGGGCCCTATGAATATATTGATGTACTAGGATGCAGGCTTTCTATCATTACATTCAGCATTCTATATGGTTATTCATTTTGAGGCATAGAGAAGCCTAAATAAAAAGGCCTTTGGTCTTCTGGATTCCGTAATTCCCTAATGAAAGTTGGTGCAATTGATACTTGTGGTGATGAAATCCCCACATATGGAGGTATAGAATACGCCACTTCTTGTCATATGATAGTGGGAATCTCCTCGACTTTCTTCTTCCACTGGCTAATTCTTTGAGGCTAATCTTAAATTTCCTCATGTAGAACTGCTCATGAAAGGACCTTTCTAGGTTGCCTCATGTAAAGATGGAATTTGGGGGAATGATGGTGAACCATGTGAAAGCGTTATTCATCAATGAGTTTGGAAAATACTCTATTTTCAAGCTCTCATACTTGGCTAAATCACCATCCTCGGTGTGGTACCAGGCAACATGTTCGACGGTGGACTCACTAGAGTCGCCAGCAAACTTGGTGAATTTTTGGACTTTCCAGCCCCTAGGTAATTCAGCCTACCTTACATACTCAGACAACATGGATATATAGTTTGGCCTATGTAGGCCTACTTGGATTCCATTCTGGACCAAAACACGTTCGACGATGTTGTTGATATTATCCTGTACCCCATGTTGTTATTGTAATACCCCAATTTTAACCCTAAGATACCTCATACTATCTCATCATTTGCATTGGCTTTGGGATCATACCTTGGCATCCTCCTTACCCCTCATTCATTTGGTTTGAATTGGGAGAGATCACCAAGCACATTTGATTATATCGTACCTTATTTTTCATTATTTACTAACCAAAATACCAAAAATATGTCCATGTATAGCTTTGTTTCTTTTGTAGGTAGTATGTGTATCCACCAATGCCTCATCAAGATCACTATTAGGGTGTGAGAACCTAAGTACAAGGATATCAATTAAGAGATGGTTCACATTGGTTCTAGACATCATATATGGATCCCCATTCTCTTCGCTTATCATTTTGATCAAGAAATCATCAAGAGTTTGAAGCTTGTTTGCCTTGGAAGCCCTATCTCATATGGGTATCTTGTGTGACTTCCTTAACAAGTTTCTTCAACATTTGATAAAATACTTCAAGTGATACTTAATATTACATCATCTTATACATGTACTATCCTCCATGAGTACCCAAGATCAAGAGAACTTCAAGTTTGCAAGTTGGTTCAAGGTGGTTGACTAGAGAAAGTCAACTGGTCAAAACTCGAGTTCCCTAGACCCTATATTCTACAATATTTGTTATATGAAAATGATTTCAAGCGAAAATTTACTATTTATGACATTACAAACAACTTTCATGTTGACATCAAGAGCTAGTTTTGTTTGGAGAGTCATTTTTTATGGTAAAAGATTATAGATCATTTTGTTTGTGCCCTGGTTAGGAGGTCAACTTCCAAGGACCATAACTTGATCAATATTTATGAGATGAAGGCCATTCAAGTTTAATGATCAAATTAAATATGTCTTATCAAAATTTTATTTTATGAGAAACTTAAAATACAACTTGCAAGGGCATATGCCAAGAGGAAACATTATAGGTCATTTTGGGCCATTACCTTTGAACAAGCAATTTTCCTCAACTTCTAAAATGAATAACTCCTTCATTCCAAATCCAAATAAGGTCAAATTTGTGACCAAATTTAAGGGATTTAAAAGAGCTACAACTTTGATGAATGAATATTTTCCATTTGAAGCTTATAATAAAAGTTATTCAAGGTGGAAGAAGTGGATATTTGACTTGGTACTTAGAAAAATTTCAATTATGTTTGATTTCTCAAACTTCCACCTTAAAATTCATCATGATCCAAGCTTCAAATGGAAAAGTGTTAAACATGAAAATTGTTCCCCTTGATGCCACCTTTACAAAAAGTCTAAGATCACCTCATTTGGACAAGATTTTAATGACTTGCACATGATTACTCTTCATGGTTCCATTTGGATGAATCACATAATCATTTCTCAACTACAAATGCATGGCCTCATGTTAGACTTTCAGTATCACTCATGATCATTTTTGGACCTTATTACATTGTCTCATGGGCCTATCACACGCCCACATAAACATGCACTTCACATTTCTATTTTTGGCCAAAGTTTGGAAGTGTGTGAAAAGCAATGAACATGGCTATAAATACATGACCTTGGTGTTCAGAATTAGGATCCCTCTTGCCCAAGCTTCGACCCCCTTCTTCCCAAACCGCATTGAAAGGATATTCTTGAAGATTTCTTGAGAAATCGAGTTTCAATTCTCATTCTGTTTTGGAATTAAAACTCCAAGAGTCCAAGCGTTTTAATCATCAATATCATCTCCTGCAAGCTTCTAGAGTCAAGCCAAGCCAAATTAGAAGCAAGATTAAGCTTATTTGAAGCTCCCCGAAGGTGAAATTTCAGAAACTTCTCTTCTTCGATTCTCCCTCATTTCTTATCCGTTTTGATTGATTGTTGGTTTGCTGAAGTCCTACCAATGTAGACAACAAGATTAAGTTGATTTGAGGTCAAATCGAAGTAAATCAGATAATGATCCTCAAAATTCATATCCATGTATCTTTAAATATACTTTGAATTGGAGAAAAATAAGGTGAGATTCGAGCTCCTGAGCATTTTTCCTTTAAAACCATGTCCATACTTTTTATTATGGTGAAGGTTTGTGGTGGACCAGTCTGGTGAGGTCCACCAGAGAAGAAGACCGAAGCTAGGGCTCTGGTGGTGCGTTGACACACTCTCAACCTTTTGATCCATTTGAAATGTTTTCATATTGGCCCTTGCTTTTGATTACCATGTGTGTGGCATAGTTGACTGAGGTGTTTATGGAATGTGCACGCTTGACCATCAGATCTGCCACCTCAATTAGTGAAGGAGATCCGATGGCCCTTGATTTTTCATATTTTCTTATTTTTCATTTAATTGATTTATTCTATTTAATTCATAATAAATCCATTTTTAATCCAGAAAATTAGGACTTTCATCAAAAAAATTCAAATATTTTTCTCTTCTATATTCTGAATTAAAATTATTTTTTGGATTGATTTTGGTATTTTTCATGAATTAAGTGTTTTTGTGTATATTTTTAATTGCTTAAAAATACTTATGACTTTTTAAAAATAGTGAATTTTTTTGTCTAAGGTCCTTTTACGTTGTTTGACCTAGGATAAACCCCTTGGCCATTTATTTGGTATTTTGAAGGGATTTTAGGTTTTGACCATATAAAAATGTATTTTAATTCATTTTTAAATTGATTTTTTAATTGATTAAATGTTTAAAAATGTTGTTGAGCCATTTTTATGGTCTTATGATGTTTGACTTTCTGTTTGAGCCTTGGTCATGGTTGATTTGACTTTTGTTAGATCAAAACCATTGGACTTAGGAGATTGATGAAATGTACATTTCTTCTCCCAAAATGAATGGATGGTTTTGATCAGACGAAATTCCTCTCATGATCAATTTGTGTTTCTATCTTCCCCTCCCTCTTCATCTTCATCCTTATTCTTTCTCATTCCCTCATTTGACCAATGAAATCTCTAATGTCTAAAGGCTAATTGATTCATCAATGACCTTGTGTCAGATGAATCAATACAAGTATGACTGAGATAGGTCCTTCCCATTTTCTTTTAGTGTGTGGTATGTTATATGAGTTTGGTTCTTGGTACCAAATCTCTAACATGCATTAACACCTATATTTTTATTGTTCGCCCTTAGATAGTTGTGACTTCTACATAAGTTCAATTGCGATTGCTTAACATAGAGCTAAATTTGACCCTCAAGGCATAACATTCTAGTAAGTGAGATTGTAAGTCTCCCATTCTTCATGGAATTGTGTGTAGACTTGACCTTTTTTCCTTTGATGGGAGCTAGTGGCATACTTGTTGAATTATCCAAGTTGGAGCCCTTCTCATGGAAGATGTCTTGGTTTAAGGATTCACACTTGTGAATGGATGGTTAAGTGTTCTCCAAAGAATGACTTAATCAATTAAAAATCATCACTAACATTTGACTAACTCTTGTTAATATTGCTTTACTTTCAAGTCATTTACTATTATGCAATTTAAATTTCAGTCCTTTATCATCCATTGCCATTTACACTTCATATAACTTGTTTATATTTCAAGTTCTTTCCACTTTGCTCATTTGAGCTATATCTTGTGATTGTATATATTATTTGCTTACTTTTGGTGTTGTTTGTGGTCTTTGGACCTTAAATAATTTAATAACAAGAAAAACCCCTAAAAAACACTTGGTGGACTATTCTACTTGATCTGAACTTTTGGACTTAGGATTAGGCAACCTTCCCTATGCTAAAGGACTTCGCCAATGCCAACATCTGAGATTGAACTATTCTTGACAAGTGATTTTCATCTGATACAAGACTTTGGGTCTCTTGGGATTCATCTGCTATTCTTTCTTTGTGCTTAATTTCTTATTTTGATTGTCTGTGTCTGATGTTTTGTTCTGAGTTGATCAAGGAATATTTCATATGATACACTGAAAGATAATGAAGACTGCTAGATATTGGAATGGTTGCTTGGATGTGGTTATCTTTATTTGATGCCTTGATCTTCATGATGTATGGATATCGCTCATTACTTATTGATTATTGCTTGATTAAAGTCCAAAGGAAAATGAGTTTCTATATGACATTCTTGTCTGTTGGATTGCATCCCATTGGTCAGATCTTTTCAACTCTTAAATTTTAAATTTGTGCTTAGGATAGCCTCTTCGTCTCCTCCCACTTCTTAAATTTCAAAATGTCTCCCTCTTTTCAAAAACCTTTCTTTGCTTGTGATTTCCAACTTAGACATTGTTTAATGATTAGAAACCTTGGCCTTATGCCATTGAACTTTCAAACTTTTTCTTAAATCAAGCTTGTAAATAAACTTAACCATATTGACTTAAATTTCAAAAGACAAAAAGAACTAACACTTCATTCAAATCTTTGGCTTTTATGCCCCTTTACTTAAACTTTTGTTAAAAGCAATTCATCAACTCATTTGAAATTTTTACCATGAACTACGGAGTTTTGATCCCTCATTTTAATGTTGGTACGTAGCCATAAGACCTAAGGTCTTGTAAAACAAAAAATATAATCAATGAATTATTTTCTCATCCCCATACTATATTTTCATCAAACATTATTTATACCCAAAACACATGCACACATAAAAAAGGGCTCCCTAAGAGTACCTATGACACTTTGGGTGCTAACATCTTCCCTCTGTGTAACTAACCCCCTTACCTGTAATCTCTGAAATTTTATTAGTTTTGATTTGAAAACTTCTTATCTTTGGGTTTTGTTCGTACTTTTCCCTTTTCCTTTGGAAACAATAAAAATGCGGTGGCGACTCTGGTTTTATTGAAGTTAAGCTTATCCATAGCTTGATGGTCATGAATTTATCGCTACAGAAATTAAGTGGCGACTCTTCTGGGGAGTAGTCCTCTGTGGGTTTAGCCTACTTTTTTATGTGTATATATTTGTATATTTGATGTTTGTATGTTATTTGTATGATATAATTTATCTGTTATGCTTGGTGATCTCTGTGTGGTGAGATAAGTTCTAACCCGAACTTGAGTGCAATTAAGATAGGAGGATGGTATAGTCATGTTCAACTTGTGCGGAGTAGTCCTTAACAAGTTGGCTTGATACCCATCTACTTAGTGGAGACCTCTTTAGAGTTACTGATGTCACACGAGTTATTTGTGGATATGCATTACTTTCTCTGATTTGGGGTCTGAGAAGCTGAGGACCGTAGAACATTTAACCTAACTTGGCCTATTTAGGACGTAGTGCGGAGACTATTCAAGTGTAGACTTGATAACAATTGTTACATGATATTACACTCAGACGAGTTTCTCTTGAGAATATTATGGGTTGATGAGTCAGTCATCCTAACCTATAATATCTGATAGATGGGATTAAGACTCTGGGAACTTTTGTAGAACATGATCTATAGGTTTTTATCCTTAGTACACTCCTTCGGGATGGTTCTTAACCTTACTCCATGCTTGTGACTCACAAAAAACCCTTTGATTCTCGGTTGATCCGATCAAATATCATTAATATCAATGGAACTTGGGTGTTGATAAGGTGAAAACCATAATCCACTGAAATGGATGATTTATCTTGATGATGACTTGATCCATCCCTTGACCTTTGTTTGTGTTTGCCTTGTGTGTGATCCCTTGTTTATGATTGTTGCATTCATGCATTCATGCACATCATAACATTCATCACAGAAATAAGTTTCAAGTAAACTAAGGTCTTATTTGAAAATATTTTCAGACTATGAATTATGGACGAAGGAACACTAAGAAGTGCAGTTTCAGATGTCCTGATTTAAAAGAGCTAAGGAAGTTGTCATCCTTTATATTAGATCCTTTGAACTTCAAGCAACGTCATTGGAAGCTCTTGTTTGTATTATCTACTGATGTGGTTGAAGGACTTCTGAGTGTTTTGGTTCAGTTCTATGATCCTCTTTATCGGTGCTTCACTTTTCCAGATTATCAACTTGTGCCTACGCTAGAGGAGTATGCCCATCTCTTGGGGATACCTGTATCTGATAAAGTACCTTTCAGTGGATTATAGGAGATTCCCAGATATCATGTCATAGCTAAAGCTCTTCATTTGAAGAAATATGAGATTGATGCTCATTTGGTGAAGAAATGAGGTATTCTTGGGTTGACTTTTGAGTTCCTCATTGGTAGAGCTACTGTTTTTTCTCAAGCCGGTAGTATGGATGCTTTTGAAGCCATCTTTGTATAGCTCATCTATGGTTTAGCTTTGTTCCCTAACATTGACGGTTTTGTTGATGTTAACTCCATTAGAATCTTCTTGATTGGGAATCTTGTTCATACTATGTTGGATGACATGTATTTCTTTTTGCATTTGAGGAATTCTAAAGGTGGTGGTACTATTATGTGATGTGTTCTTCTTCTGTACAAGTGGTTTATTTCACACTTGCCTCAGACGCCTGCTTTTTTGGAGAACAAGCAATGTCTACGATGGTCTCAAAGACTTATGTCTCTCACTAATGATGATATTGTCTGGTATAATTCTACATTGGGTAGCTTGGATATTAGTGATAGCCGTGGTGAGTTCTCTAATGTGCCTCTCATTTATACATAAGGAGGAATCAACTACAACCCTACTTTGGCTCGTCGTTAACTTAGGTTCCCCTTGAGAGATAAACCTAATAACACTCAATTAGAAGGCGTCTTTTATCAAGAGGGTAAAGATCCCCAACTTTTGAAGAAAACGATGATACATGTTTGGAATAATGTGCATAGGAAAGGAAGGTCTGAGCTTGGTCCATGCAACTGTGTAGCTATGGAAGCTTACACTATTTAGGTGAAGAAGAGAGCTTTGGAGCTGAAGATGCTGTATGCTTGTGAAAGACCTATGCATGTAGTTGTGGCTGAGCCATCAACTCTCCCTAACCAAGATGTAGAAGAGTTGGAAGACGCAATTGCCAAGATGAAGCAAGAGAAAGATATGTGGGAAGAGCGATTTCGTGCTTTGAACTGAAAGCATGAAGAGTTGCAGCTTGAGTCGAAAGACAAGAATGCGCTTATTGAGATTTTTGAAGACCATCCAGTCAAGAGACAAAGAGAGCCAGAGGGTTTATCTTCCTCTAGCATGCCTCAACCTTCCGGTGCTTGGAAGAAGATTGTTGATCAGCTAGTTCTTGAGAAAAATCAGATGAATACATCCTTTGAGTTCAGGATTCAACACATCCTAAGGAAGTACACACCCATAGCCAGATCATCTGATGCAGTTGCTAGGGATCCTTAGGACGATAACTTCCTTTTCTCTTGTATTTGTACTTTGGTTTCTGAAATTGTACTCAGTGTAATCCTTCCAATTTTTATGAATGAAAAGAGATTTTATGGTCAATCTAATTGTTATTGTTATTGTTAATTGTTATTATTTAAATATATATGTATATTTGAAAACGAGATTTCATATATTCCTTGAAATTAAAAACAATCAAAACATTGCATTTCATGCATCATTTACATGACATGTTTCTTTCGCCATATGTCTTATTAGTTCTTCTTTTGTGCATCAGCCAAGCTGACTCACCGCTATAATACTCGTGCTAATCAACCAAAGAGAATGAAGCATCTAGAGCAAGAGAATAGAAAGCTTAAGGATGAGATCGCTAGACTTACGATACTAATGGAATCTGTGATTGCTGCTCAGAATCAGTCATCGCCAACTCCTGCAACACATCCTCCTCAAAGGACCGTCATTTATGAGATAACTTCCTTAACTGTTCTTGTTGCCGCTGTCAACCAATCCATTCCTACTATGCCTGCTGGATTCCCTTGGGGAATGTCACCAAATTTTATGCCAGAAGGGTATGTACCCACCTTTGTTTCTCTGCATGCATCTAGTCTGGTCATGTCAGTGCCTCCTCCTGTTGTTCATACTCTTCCTCGTATTGAGGACACTATCTACCACTCTGAGTCGTCTGAAGGTCCAGACGTCTATGAAAATATGGATGAAATGAAAGATCAATTCCTTGAGCTACACAATGAATTGAAAACTCTTAGAGGAAAAGATTTGTTTGGGTAGAGTGCTGCTGAGCGCTGCTTAGTCCCTAATGTCAAGATCCCTGTAAAATTCAAGGTCCCAGACTTTGAAAAGTACAAAGGGAATACTTTCCCACTGAGCTATCTTGTTATGTATGCCAGGAAAATGTCTACTCAAACTGATAATGATCAGCTGTTGATTCACTAATTCCAAGACAATTTAATTGGAGCTGCCTAGAGGTGGTACATGGGTCTGGACAATGCAAGCATATGTACTTTCAATGACTTAGGTGAGGCCTTTTTCAAGTAGTATAAGTACAACGTGGATATGGCACCTGATAGAGACCAGTTGAGGACTATGTCTCAGAAGGACAAAGAGACATTTAAAGAATACGCCCATAGATGGAGAGAATTCGTTGCTCAGATAAGTCCGCCTCTCAAAGAGAAAGAGATGACTAAGATTTTCTTGAAGACGCTGAGTTCGTTTTACTACGAACATATGATTGTAAGTTCCCCTAATGATTTTACCGAAATGGTAAACATAAGGATGAGGCTAGAAGAAGGAGTTTGTGAAGGACGCCTGTCTAAAGAACAAGCGTCAACCAGCAATAAATACGGTGGTAGTTTCTCTAAGAGGAAGGAAGGAGAAGCTAATTCAATGTCAGTGGGGAGGCAGACGAGGCCTCATGTCAGAAAAGTTCTCAATCCCGTCAACATCAGCACCAAGTTTCTTCAGTAATTCTAGTTTTTTCCAACAATTCCA
Source organism: Lathyrus oleraceus (assembly GCF_024323335.1). NCBI lineage: Eukaryota > Viridiplantae > Streptophyta > Magnoliopsida > Fabales > Fabaceae > Lathyrus > Lathyrus oleraceus. The sequence continues at coordinate 286,076,021 of NC_066584.1, forward strand.
ATAATCAATTAGTTTCAATTCAACAATAACATCAACAACAACTACGACAAAGAACCAACTACAACAACAACAATAATCACCAACAAAATTTTAAGAGGAAAAAGGTCTCATTTGACCCTATTCCTATGACATATGCAGAGTTATACCCTAAACCCTAAACCCTAAACCCTAAACCCTAAACCCTATCTAAAGAAGAGGCGTCAACCAACAATAAATACGGTGGTAGTTTCTCTAAGAGGAAGGAAGGAGAAGCTAATTCAGTGTCAGTGGGGAGGCAGATGAGGCCTCATGTCAGAAAAAGTTCTCTATCCCGTCAACATCAGCACCAAGTTTCTTCAGTAATTCTGGTTTTTTCTAACAATTCCAATAATCAATTAGTTCCAATTCAACAACAACATCAACAACAACTACAACAAAGAACCAACAACAACAACAACAATAATCACCAACAAAATTTTAAGAGGAAGAAGGTCTCATTGGACCCTATTCCTATGACATATGCAGAGTTATACTCGTCATTGGTCCTTAAGAATCTGATTCAGCCAAGAAATCCTCTACAAATTCTTGAACTACTACCATGGTGGTTCAAGCTTGATATTCATTGTGCTTTTCACCAGGGAGCCCCTGATCATGATATATAGAATTGTTATCCTTTGAAGTACGAAGTTCAAAAGCTGGTAAAGAGTGGTATGGTGTCCTTTGATGATAGAGCGCCTAATGTGAAAGCCAATTTGTTTCCTCCTTATGGTAACACATCAGTGAACATGGTGGACGGTTATCCCGGTGAGTTCAAAATTTATGATGTCCGTTATATCAGAAGATCTTTAGTGGCCATGCATAAATATATTTGCTTGGTTAGTGAATGCGAACACGACCATGATGGTTGTGTAATCTGCAGTGTGAACTCTCGTGGATGTGTAATTGTCAAGAGGGATATTCAAAGGCCGATGGATGAAGGTCTTATTCAGATTTTCCAGTCGCGTCATTGGGGCAATGATGTGAACATAATTGTGCCAGTATTCAAGACCTCTGAGGTAGTCATTCAGTTTGATAGTAGCAACAACAATAATGTCAATAGATCGGTATCGCCGTTGGTCATAGGTTAGCAGGCCATGTCCCCTATGCATCCGATAAAGCTGTGCCATACCAATATAATGTCACAATGATTGAAAATGGTCAATAGGTTCCTCTACTAGTTGCAGACTCAGTGGTAAATATTACAGATATTGCAAAGGTGACCCGTAGTGGTCGGGTATTCAGTCTGGTGTTTCCAAAGGTTGTAGAAGATGTTGCGGTAAGTAAGAAGGCATATATTCTTGTAGTGAATCCCATTAGTACTCCAATGTGTCAGGCTGGTGAATCCAGCAAATTGAAGGCTAACAATGAAGATGAGGTATTAAGGTTAATTAAAAGAAGTGACTTCAATGTTGTAGAGCAGCTGCTCCAGACTCCGTCAAAGATCTTTGTACTATCATTGCTAATGAATTCTGAAGCATACAGAGAAGAATTGCAGAGAGTGTTGGAACAAGCTTATGTTGAACATGATGTTACTGTGGATCAATTTGACCAAATTGTTGCCAACATCACTTCTTGTAATAATCTGAGTTTTTATGATGAAAAGCTTCCTAAGGAAGGCAGGAATCACAATTTGGCGCTACACATTTCGATGAATTACAAGGAGGATGCTTTGTCTAATGTTTTGGTTGATACAGGATCATCATTGAATGTGCTTCCAAAGTCAACTCTGTCAAGACTCTCTTATCAAGGCGCCCCGATGAGGTATAGCGACGTAATTGTCAAAGCGTTCGAAGGTTCTCGTAAAACTGTTATTGGAGAAGTTGATCTTCCAATGAAGGTAGGCCCGAGTGATTTCCAAATTACTTTACAGGTAATGGATACCCACCCGGCCTATAGCTGCTTGTTGGGAAGGCCATGTATTCATGAAGCTGGATATGTGACGTCTACTCTTCACCAAACATTGAAATTTGTGAAGAACCGCAAGCTTGTCATTGTTGGTGGAGAGAAGGCATTATTGGTGAGCCATTTGTCATCTTTCACGTATGTTGATGCTTAGGAGAAGGTCAGAATGTCGTTCTAAGCCGTATCAGTTGCTGATGAATTAAAGAAAACTAGGGCACCCATGTCTTCTTTGAAAGATGCACAAGAGGCTATTCAGACTGAAAGTATTGATAAGTGGGACCGTGTTGTGGAGATCGTTGAGAATAAGAACAACGCCGAACTCGGATTTCAACCAGATCCATTCAACGCCAAAGCCAAGGTTATGCAACCAATTTTCTATAGTGGAGGGTTTATTCATGGGAATGATCAACACTCAGGTGGCATTATTGAAGATAGTGACGAATACGAAGCGTGCGCCAACTTTATGACGCATGGCCAGACTTGCACCAATTGGGTTGCTGTTGATGTTCCTACTGTCATTCACCGTTATAAGTAATTTATTTTATTATCTTGAGAAAAATCCTCCTCCTATGCCTAAGGGAGAAGTGAACATTGTTGGGCATTTTTATTACTATCATCAATAATGTACAATTTTATTCATCCACATCTATGATGTTTTACTTTTTCTTTTTTTCTTTTTCTGAAAATGGTAATCACAAAAAACATAAATAAATAATAATCTTCCATCTGCATAATATTTGTTTGCACTACACTCCTCTAAAATCAAAATATCAAATCATTATGCAGGCTGATTCTCAAACCCATTTAATACAATGATCCTACTCCCTCTCCAAACTTTGATTTCCATGTGTTCGAAGCTGAGGAAGAGAATGATGATGAAGAAGTATCTGCTGAGTTATCCTGTTTGCTTGAGCGCGAGGAAAAAGCCATTCAGTCGTTTGAAGAGAAGATTTAATTAGTCAACTTGGCTTCCGAAGATGATGTGAAGGAAGTCAAGATTGGGTCTAAATTGTGTCTAGAAGTTAAGAAGGGGTTGATTAATCTTCTTCAAGATTATTCTGATGTGTTTGCCTGGTCCTATCAAGATATGCCTAGTTTGGATTCTAAGATTGTGGAGCATAGATTATCGTCTAAGCCAGAATGTCCGCCGGTTAAGCATAAGTTAAGGAGAACTCATCCTGATATGCCAGTAAAGATAAAAGAGAAAATGCAAAAACAGATTGATGCTGGTTTTCTTGTTACCTCCGAGTATCCGTAGTGGGTGGCCAACATTGTGCATGTTCCTAAGAAAGACGAAAAAGTCCGCATGTGTGTTGATTTTAGAGATTTAAACAAAGCTAGTTCAAAAGATGATTTTCCTCTGATATGTTCGTATACAACACAATTAAATTCAAAGTCTTTTCGTTTATGGGCGGATTTTCCGGTTACAATCAAATCAAGATGGCACCTGAAGATATGGAGAATACCACATTCATTACATCCTAGGGAACATTCTATTATAGAGTGATGCCTTTTGGTTTAAAGAATCCTGGTGCAACGTACCAAAGAGCTATGACCACTCTTTTTCATGATATGATGCATAAAGAGATTGAAGTTTATGTTGATGACATGATTGTCAAATCAAGTGATGAAGAAGAATATGTTGAGCATTTGTTGAAGTTATTCCGGCGTTTGAGGAAGTACAAACTTCGCTTAAATCCCAATAAGTGTACTTTTGGTGTTTGTTCTGGTAAATTATTGGGCTTTATTGCCAGTGAGAAGGGTATTAAAGTTGATCCTGCCAAGGTCAAAATAATACAATAGATGCCTGCTGTAACACCCTTCTAAAAGACCCCAAATATTTAATTAAAATAATAAAATATCAATCAGAGTAATTATGCCCTGAAGGGTGTCACACAATCATTTCACACCAATCATCAAAATATCCTGTCATGCTCATTTATTTAATCAAAATAAGACATCTTTGCATAATTCGCAGCGGATACAAAATAACAACATTCAAATCATGTACTACATTACATGTAAAGTTGTTCAACAACCAACAGAAAACATAGTAAAACATCCCATCCCGATGTTACATCTACCAGAGCATGACCCACTAAGGACTACACTAGACTCCAAGGACTAGCTTCTACTCAATCACTGCTCGTTACCTGAAAACATAGTTGTAAGGGTGAGTTCCTCAATCGATATAATAAGCATTATAAATTAACATGTAATGCCAAGTAATTTCACACATACATCACCCTAATCAGATCATACATATTCAGCAACGGCAATATCAACTCATAATCATCACCATCATCATAATCAAACTCAACACAACCATAAAACACACGTATAATATTGGAATCCATCCATTCATATTATACGCCATACATACATATATTATGCAATGAGACTCCATGCATGCGGTACCGACTATTTGTGAACATATAGTTCACCTCACCGTCCAAATCCAGGCACGGCTACCAAGCCCACTAGTCCCACTCATTTGAGACCTAGTGACTCACTCACTAATTCCTCACCATGGGAATTAGCTACCACCCCTCAAGGGCTATGCTATGCACGCTAATTCACCTAGCATGCAACATCAACAACAGTCCATAATGACTAACTCACTAATTCCTCACAATGGGAATTAGCTACCACCATAAGGCCACAATATGCATGCTAATCACCTAGCAATGCTACATCATCAACAACAATTCAAGAATAGACATATGCTCACACTCTAAGCCATAAAACAGTCTATTCACAAATGCACACATAACTGATACATTCACAGCATCATGCATACCATCACACATCATCAGTATTTTATCATATAAGCATATCGTATCATGCCAAATAACAACCACAGTATTAGCACACTCTACTAATACCTATACTACTCAAAACAACGGGAAATGATCCCTAATATATCGTACATCAGCTACAATACATCACTCAGCTGAACAGCTAAAAACTGCACAACAACAACTCAGGAAAATCACAAGTCTGCCCATACGCGTATTGCCTAGTCCCATACGCGTATGGCCCATTTCTCAGCCAAAACCCATACGCGTAACACCATCCCATACGCGTATGCTACGCGTACCACATCCCCATACGCGTACCAACAGAGACCAAAACACGTTCAAAACATCATCTTCCTCATCCATATGTGTATTGCCTAGTGCCATACGCGTACCAGACCATCTCATACGCGTATTGCCTAGTGCCATACGCGTATGACCAGCAACCAGAGTTTCCAGATCTGCAATGGCTTTCTCTGCTACGAAATCTATCCAATTCAACCTTCCACAGTCCAATTTTACACATTATTCGTTCATATCATCTAACACGAATCATACCCTATTCAATTTCACCAATTCTAACATTTTTACATCTAATTCATACGAATTCCTTTCAATCATAACCCAATTTTTCGTTCATCCAATATTTCACAATTTTCATCACGCATCATTCAAATCAGGGACAAATCAATGGTCTATCACTACCCATTACATGTTATCCCATAATACCCGTTAATCGATGATAAACCCCCCTTACCTGAGTTAATCCGGCGAATCTTTAAGCTTCAAGCTCTTCCTCCCTTCAACCCTTGTTCTCTGGCTCTCTTTGCCCTTTTTTCCACTTTCTGTTTCTTTTCCCCTTTTCACGTGAAAAATAAACCTTTTTACTAAATGGGACCTTTTCTAAATTCCAACTTTTATTCCAATAAAATAATAAAATAATCCAATAATAATAATAATCCCAATAATATTCCAATAATTATTATTCCAATAATAATAATAATTCCAATTATTTTAATTAAATTAATAAATATATTATTAACTCAATTTAAATAATTATCTTATTTTATCGGGGTGTTACACCTGCGCCCAAAACTGAGAAGAAAGTCAAAGGTTTTCTCGTCCGCTTGAACTATATCTCGAGATTTATATCGCATATGACTGCCACATGTGCGCCTATATTCAAGCTTCTTTAGAAAGACCAGTCTTGTGATTGGACCGAAGATTGCCAAAAAGCTTTTGATAGTATCAAAGAGTGTCTGCCTGAGCCCCCGATTCTGTCTCCACCTACTAAAGGAAGACCGTTGATCATGTATTTGACTATGCTTGAAGATATTATAGGTCCTGCCAAGTTCAAAACAATACAATATATGCCTGCGCCCAAAACTGAGAAGCAAGTCAGAGGTTTTCTCGTCCGCTTGAACTATATCTCGAGATTTATATTGCATATGACTTCCACATGTGCGCCTATATTCAAGCTTCTTCAGAAAGTATCAAAGAGTGTCTGCCTGAGCCCCTGATTCTGTCTCCGCCTGTTGAAGGAAGACCTTTGATCATGTATTTGACTATGCTTGAAGATAGTATGGGTTATGTTCTTGGTCAGCAAGATGAATTTGGGAAGAAATAATATGCAATTTACTACCTCGGTAAGAAATTCACCAAAGGTGAGACTCAGTATTCTATGCTTGAGAAGACATGTTGCGCATTGGCTTGGGCTGCTAAGCGTCTGCACCAGTATATGTTGAATCATACTACTTGGTTGATATCCAAAATGGATCCAATCAAGTACATTTTTTAGAAGCTTGCTTTAAATGGGAGGATGTTGGTAGATGTTGTTATCTGAGTATGATATTGAATACCGATCTCAGAAAGCTATTAAAGGTAGTGTTTTAGCTGACCATTTGGCTCATCAACCTATTGAAGATTATCAGTAAGTGCAATATGATTTTCCAGACGAAGATATTTTGTACTTGAAAATGAAAGATTGTGATGAACCATTTCTTGAAGAAGGGCGAAAACCTAGTTCCTATTGGGGCATGGTATTTGATGGAGTTGTTAATTCATATGGTAACGACATTGAGGCAGTGATTATTACTCCTCAAGGCACTCATTTTCCGTTTACAGCTAGATTTACTTTCAAATATACAAACAATATGGCTGAGTATGAAGCTTGCATTATGGGGATTGAAGAGGCCATTGATCTCAGAATTAAATATCTTGACGTCTATGGAGATTCAACTTTGGTTGTGAATCAAATCAAAGGTGAATGGGAGACGAATCAACCCGGTTTGATACCATATAGAGACTATGAGAGGAGTATTTTAACTTTCTTTACAAAGGTTGAGTTTCATCATATCCCTCGAGATGAAAATCGTATGGCATATGCTCTTGCAAAATTAGCTTCAATGATTATGGTGAAATTTTAGAATGAAGTTCCCAATTTGACTGTGATGCGTCTTGATAGGCCAGCTCATGTTTTTGCTATTGAAGAAGTCAAAGATGAAAAGCCTTGGTATTATGATATCAAATGTTTCCTTCAAAGTTAGATTTACCCGTATGGGGCATCTTTGAAAGATAAGAAGACTTTGAGGAGATTGTAAGACCCTAATTTTGACCCTAAGATCCCTCATGGCATCATATCATTTACTTAATGCATTGCCTCAAGGATCATAGCATGTGTGGCTCCTTAACCCTTGGGTGGGACTTGTGTGAGTGGTTTTAGATCACCAAGCATGCTTGTATTCTATATTATTGTTTTTTTATTTTGATTACTAACCAAAAGCACAAAAATATGTCACTAACTCTTTTTTTTTAAGCTTAAGTGATCATGTGCTCCAATGCCCCTAGAAGGCTCCTAAGCTCAATGAAAGGGCTAGATGAAGATGAGAAAAGGTATGACAATGGTCCACAAAGTTCCTAATCATCATATATGTCTCCCAAGTATCTCAATTTGCCAATTTGATCAAGATAACCCAAAGGGCTTGAGGATTGTTTCCCAAGGAAACCCTAATTCAACTATGCAATGACTATGCTTTGCCCATGAAGCAACCTCAACCTATGATCAAATTTAATCAAGGGAAGTTTCTTTCATTCATTATTTTATGCATATATGAGCCTGTGTGAGGCCCATCAATCATTCATTCATCAAGATTTGAAGTTTGGCCATGAGAAGTTGACCAGTCAAGTCATCTGACTAAACTGAAGATCACTGAGATACAACTTTTAATATGTTTGTCAAATGAAGATGACCCCAAGATAAAAACTGTTCTTAAGAACCATATTAACAACTTTCATGTTCATCAAAAATCCATTTGAAACTTGGAAGGTCATCATTCATTTCAAAACATTATAGGTCATTTTGACTGAAACCCTAATTTTGGGTCAACTTCCCAAGGACCTTACTTCCTTATTTTTTATGATTTTTAGGTGATACCAAATTCATTGGAAATTTTAAGATGTCTAATTCAAATGTTATGTTGGACAAAATTTCATAATCCTAAAAGAAACACATGTGATAATACAAAACATTATAGGTCACTTTGGACCTAAGTCATTGAATTTGAAAAATGTTCAACTTCAAGTGCCCATACATTTCTCATGAAAAATCCAAATGATGCAAAATATGAGTCTAAATTGATCATCTTGGAAAGATCTACAACTTTTTTGTTGGAGGTTTTTCCATTTGAGGTTTTCATAATTGAAACAGAAGGGCTTGAAGATGCTTGCTTTTGGTAAAAAAATTCAAAGGGAACCTAGACATGTTTTGTACCCAAACCTTCACATCCAGTTTTCATAAATTTCCAAACTCCAAATGATTTTTTTCCCAACATGACTTTTGTTCCTTATTTCAAGGGCTTTCTAACCATTACTCACATTAATTTTTTGGACTTTCCATGTGGGAGTTTCGAAGAGCTTCATGTTTATGTTCATTTTTGCAATTCACATTATAACTTCATGTGCAAGCAAATGCCAAGCCTTGTGCACGTCTAATTCACTTTTATTTGATCTCAGAATGGATTTCCATTCATTCTTGGGCCTCACATGCGCCTGTACAAGCCTATACAAAAGTTATTCAAACTTCATGCACATGAGCCAAGCATTGCCTTGCATCACATTCCAGCTATAAATAGAAGTGCAATCTCATTCAAATGGTAACCAAGTGGAGATCTGAAGTGCTGCTGAATTGAAAACCAAACCCTCACTAAAGGAATTTTCAGTTTTCTATTTCATTTTCAAGCTTGAATTTCAACATCATTAGTTGATCTTCACAGCTCAATTCCTTAACCTAGCATCATCACTACACTTCTAGGGCAAAATTGGATCAGGAGTTTGGAGAATTCGTGCTGTTTGAAGCTCCATTTCAGAGGTATAACATCAAACTTTCTTGATCTAGGTCATGCAATATGATGTGAATTTCTTTGGTTTGTGTTGTTTTCTGAAGTCCTCATGCATGAGGCAGGCCAGTGGTGGTCTTAACTTTGCAAATCGTGCCATTTCAGTTCATGCACCATGATCTTCAAGTTCATGTTTCTCTCTAAATAGGAACTGTGAAGAGGATCCATGGTTACAGGGGTGATGTACATCACCTTAGCTTCATTTTGATACCTTCCTTTTTCATTTTCATTGAGGTTTGATTTCCTGCGCGTGGTGGCCGGATCTTGTTGGATTACCGGAGAAAATGGTGGTTTCCACCACCATCCCCACGTGGTAGCCTCCCAGCCATTGGATGATGCTGAAACGTTTTAATCTTGACCCTTGCTTGTATTGACTTATTTTAAATCCATGTGTTGCGCGTTTGACCAAGGTGTATCATGCGACCGCGCCTTTGAGCCCTAGAGTCGTTGCCATGTCAATTAATGAAAGGATCCCGTGGCTGCGCATTTTTGTTATTTTCTTGTTTTCTGATTAATTCCATTTAATTCCTTTTATTTTCAAAAAATTTCACAAATATTTCATTTGAAGTCACAAAAATATGAGACCAATGCCAAAAATTTTCTTGAAAAATCTAGTTTCATATTTTGATTTTTAATTATTTTTGAGACCTCATTTAATATTTTTTGTGAATTATTTGGTTTTTAATAGTTTTAATTCATTTTAAAATACTTTTTGATATTTGAAAAATCCAAAAATATTTTCTTAACACATATGGATCATGATAAGTCAATGAAAAATAGTCTCATCAATTTCTTAATTGATTTGAGATTTATTTGAGATTTTAATTCATATTGTGTTATTTTTATTGTTTTTATTTATTTTATAATAGTTTCTGATTTAAAAAATTGTTGAGAAAAATTGTCAAAGCTTGTTTGACCATGTTAGACCTATAAGAATTTAATTGGACTTGTTGAAGTTGATTTGAATTAAGCTTGAGGTTTGACCATATATTGTTTATTTTATTTTGCATTTATTTTTTATTCAAAATTACCAAAAAAATATTTTTGACTTGTTGACTTGTAACCTTCATTTCTCTTCTGTTTAGCATTGGTTGATGATGATTTGATTCACTTTTGACCAATTGTGTTTGACACTTGAATTCTCTTTCCATTCATTTCATCTTCATCTCTTCCTTTTTATTTTGGCCAATGAGTTAATGTCTTATGGTTGGGCTTGACAAATGAGAGGTTTAACCTTCTTTGATCCAAATCAAACTCAACTTAATCCAAGATCAAGTGTGTTGCTTTGTGTCCAAGATAGGTTGCTTCTTGGTCAAGCCAAAAACCTAAAGTCCATACAAGGCCTTTCTCTTTTCTTTTGGCATGGCAATTTTTTTTTTGGAGCTTGGCTTACTAGTCATGATCTCTAACTTGTATTTATTTGCCTATAGTTTTATTGACCGGCCTCAGATAGGTGTGATTTCTAAATTAGTCCACTTACGATTGCTTAACATAGCGCTAAATTGTCTTATGACAAACTAACATAACCATACTAACTACTAACATTAATTTGAGCATTTAATTTCTTGCCCTTTACTTTAATTCCATTTACTTCTTGCTCATTTATTCATATTGCCTTTTCATTTTGCTCACTTGAGCACATATTTTATGTTTATGCCATTTTCCTTTTGCTCATTTGAGCTCATTGTAATACCCCAAAATTTACCCTTCATTTTTCTTGGAAGCATGGGATTGTGTCTTACATTTCATTAGCATCATACTAGGTCATACTCATTGCATACTGCATCAGTGACTTGGGAAATCAGGGTTTGATTGATCACTCCTTAACCAGAGGGAGCTCACACAAAGCAAGACTGAGAATTGAACTTCATTCTCCAAATATACAAGTCTCAAGGTAGTCCAAGTGTCTTATGGTGGTCTATAGTTCATCGGTGGAAGATTCAGAGCTCTTAGAGTGTGCATCTGCATTTAATCAGAAATCAAGGTTTCATGGCTATCTGCAACCGGCAAGGTTTGATTGGAAGTGAAAGGGGCTCATTCATGTCATGATTATAGAGGCATCTTGGCCTAGGAAGATTCACAATTATCTCACAAAGATCCATTGGCAATCAGTGCAATAAGTTCCTAGTCATCTTTGCCCTAAAACTAGGTTTTGGTATAAAATCGGTTTATTTCTGATTCCTTGGGTGAAACTCATTTCCATGGCCCTCCATATGTCCACAAGGGTCTACATACAAAAAATAAGCTCTTTATTTGAGCCAGAGGTGCTTCAATTGACCAATGAAGTCGAGAATCAGACAGTTTGGGAAAAGGCAACTGTGGGGCCAAAAAAGTCAACTCCTGACATTTTGAAAGTGGAATCTCAAAATTCATGCCTAAGGGAGCCTACATGTGAAATTTGATCAAGGTTGGATCATGGATTCATCATTTAATCAGGAGTTGGAAAAGTTACTAAATTTGGAAATAGTTGACTTTCCATTTAAGGCAAGTTTTTATGGTTTTTGCACCCACTTTAAGCCTATATTCCATCAAGATGAAAGCTCCATTTGAAAATTTCTCCAACATGAAAGGTGTTCCTTTTGTTCCAAGATTTCTAGAGAGATAAAGTTTTTTTCATTTGGATTAAAATTGAGAAAGTTATGCTTGGTCAAAGTGAGACATTATTTTAGGACACTTAGAAAATGTTCTAAGTCCAAAATCTGCAAGATTTGTCAAGACTTATGAGCCAGTTTTCTTGCACATCAAGGCATCTTTTGAAAATACTTTCTTCATGACAGTTGTACCTTTCTATGTCCTCTTTCACACATTTATGGAACCACCCCATTTGGATCATTGGTTTGGAAGATACACTCATCTAAAGTTGGTATCATAGACTGATTTTTTTGACAGCATTTAGGCCAAACTGGCCCAACCATTTTGCAGCTATGGAACCTGAACTTTATGGCCATTTTCACCTCTTTCCACTCATCATTTCAATTTGTGTTCAACATGAAATATTTTAAGCTTCATGCCCTCTTTCTACTATTTGCATTGCCTTGCCATTTGGACATGTATTCATCAAGATACAAGGTCATAAAGTCACCCTCTTGAACTTATTTCCAAAAAACCATGCCATGTTGCACAAACCAACCAACACACTTTTTACCTCATTTGGCCATGTGCTTTTGGTTCACTCACTTAAGTTTAGCCACAATTAGATCTTCTAATACACCTCACTTTTGGCACATGTTGCTCATAAACCAAAAGCATACACTTAAGCCCATTAAGAACACCGTGAGCCTACATATTTAAACATCATAAACCCTAATCTGAAGAGGGTGGCTGCTGTATTTTCAAGGCAAGGCAAGAGAGAAAGATCAAGTGTCATCCCATTTCCATTTCACAAGTCCTTGAAGTTTCAAAGAGCACCTCATTCTTCCTTCCATTCTTCCAATACCAAGAGACAGTGGACTGTTTTCCACTAGGTAAACTCTCTAATTCATTCTCATAACTATGGCCTTGTTCATTTCATGCTTGTCCATTGTCATTTTTCCATGCTAACAATACTTATTCATTCCTTTACCATGCTATTTTTCACTATGCCATGCTTGTTTCATGCTAATATTTGTTGTTAATACTATGCTATGCATGCTTGTAAAGTCCTCACCATGAGACATTATTGTTGAACTTAAGTTTGTGTTGTTAAATTTTCTGTTGAATCCAGGTGCATGAAGCCCCCTTGTTGTTCTTTTTTCTACATGCTAAAGTCATTATTTTTCATGAAACAAAGCACCATTGTGTTCTACATGTTCCATACCTGAACTTTGGTTTTTACATCTTCTCATTTGGAGCCCTGTAGCATGAGTTATGTTGGTTTGAAAATGGAGGAAATGGGCTGCGTTTTTCATGTGTGCTGAATCCGGGTGCATGAATCCCCCTTGTTGTTCGCTTTTCTACATGCTAGAGCCATTATTTTTAATAAAACAATACACCATTGTGTTCTACATGTTTCAAACTTGAATTTTGCTTTTTACATCATCCCATTTCATGAACCATAGAGTGAGATATGGTTGTTTGAAGATGAGCCAAAGTGTGCTGCATTTTTTCGTGTATTTTTATCCATGCATGGCTTTTGTTTTCATTCCATGAAAAACGCACGCGTGGCAGGCTGTACAGCCATCAGATCGCGCGTCTCTCATTTAATCTCCACCGTCCAGGGCGTTTTTGTCTTCTTGTGACTAAAGGTCCACCTTGTCCAATTGAGGCAATGTTACATAACTTATTTAAATGAACATATTTTTGTGTCACATGCTGAGCATTTTGGACCGGGCCAGCGCCTCAACATGTTGTTCGCACCACCCCCATCTGGCCCATTTCACTTTATTTTATTTCCATTCATTTTATTTTCATTTTTTTAATTCTTATTTTCTGTTTTGTTTAATTAAATAAAAAATATTCTATTTGTTCATAAAAACATCAAAAATTACTTTTTACTTTCCTTAATGTTTTATTTAATTTATTTAATTTTTATTTTTATATTTTATTTAATGTTAATATTTTATTTTAATTATTTATTTTAAATAGTCCATTTTAACACACATTTTTTCATTTATTTTATTTTCATGACTTAGAATTATTTTTAATTTATGATTTTTGGGATGAGGGTTGACCAATGTCTCATGGTCAACCTGACCTTTTATTGGAATTTTATTTCCCATTTTCAATTTATTTTGGATTTATTTTTGACCTAGTTTGCTTGGTTGACTTTTCATTTGACTTCTGTTTCATTTCAATTAATTTATACACTAATTTTCATTATTTTTGAAATCTTTTGGGGGATGATGATGTCCTAACCCCACCTAACTTAGTTTAATTTTTCATAATTTTATTGATTAATTTACTATTTATTTGGTAATTTTTAAGTTGACCTGACTTTTCGGTTGACTTTTCCATGATTGATGTTTGACTTAGGGATTGCTTAGGGCAATTGAAGAGATCTTTTGATCCTCCCTTGTTCATCTCATATGCCATATATTAGAGGCTTTTCATCTTGATTTTATTTGATCCTTGCATCATTTCCCGATTACATTATTCAGTGATCCTTTGTGTGCATAGTTTCACCTGCCTGATCCATCTGATATTTTTTTATACTTGTTTCTTTCATCCATACTTCTATTTTTTGATTGCTTAACATGTTTATACTTCTCATGCATTGTCTAATGCTCATTCATTTCATTCTTTGATTATTTGACTTGATCATATACTTGTTTATATATCTTATTGTTTGATTAACTGTTGCCTACTTGTATGTTGTATGAGGCACATATATTCTTATTTGCTTGATTGCCATGAACAACCCCCATTCATAAAAAATGTACCCCTCTCCCATGAAGTGTATAATGTTTATTCTTTCATTCTTTATTCATCTGTTAATACAAGAAATAAAACAAACATTCGACAACCCTTTCAAAACAAGATCAAAACCTCGATCCAACGTCGAGTATTCATTTTCAAAACATAACAGAACCAACACGTATTCATCCATTCTTTTGTAAGTCGATTGCCTCAGGCATCACCATTTCTCTTGTAAGTCGATTGCTTATGGCATCGCCATCTACCTGTAAGTCGATTGCTTCGTGCATCGCCATCTACCCTTACCCCTGGTTCTTGTCCTTGCTCCATTCGTCGAGCCTTGTTCCGTTTAGGTAGCACCCATTAGGTAGAACCCTTTGTATGATAACATAGGTAGAATTCCCTCATTCTTTTGTATGATAACATAGGTAGAATTCCCTCATTCTTTTGTATGATAACATAGGTAGAATTCCCTTATTCTTTTGTATGATAACATAGGTAGAATTCCCTTATTCTTTTGTATGATAACATAGGTAGAATTCCCTTTTTCTTTGCATGCTAACATATTAGGTAGATGTTCCCATTTGTAAATCCTAACACTTAGGTCCAGATTGCATGACAACTCTAGGGTAGAGCTTCCCATTTTTAGACCTTCTGTGCGTCTCCAATCCTGTGGCATGTCAGTCCGTCCTATTGCAAAAAGGTAACTGCCTAAGACTCGATTCAGCGAGCTGCGACACCTGCTGCTAGGATGTAAACACATTGCCCATTCTCCCTTGACACAACTGGTGTCCTCCTTTGTAAGTCCATGTTCAGATGGCAACCCCTATGTAGCCGAACTACGGCAACTCTGATTCTCATGTTCAAATGAGATACGTAGGCACAAGATACGATGTCTTGCCGAGTTCCTTTTTGACTGACGACTAACGACTAATCCTTGTTTGCTTTCGCCCTCGTTGCGATCTTTTCTCTCGCCTTCGTTGCGATCGAGACCTTCCCTTTCTCTTGCCCTAGTTGCAATCGAGACCCTTGTACCCTTAGTTAGTTGAACTACGTTTTGCTCTGATTCTCATTCCCGATGATATACGTAGGCATAAGACGAGATGTCTTAGCGAGCACACATCTCTCTCACCCATAGGTAGCCGAGCTACGAAGACTCTGATTCTCATGTTCAGATGAGATACGTATGCAGTGGATGCGACATCCGTGCGAGTCATTTTCTTTTGACCCTCTCTTTTAGTAAATAGTACATTAGATATTACACACACCCTTTAGACAAGAACAATAAGAGTGGATCCCGTAGAGTACTACGGATGTGTAGGGGTGCTAATACCTTCCTTTCGCATAATCGACTTCCGAACCCAAGATTTGGTTGCGAGACCTTGTCTTTTCCTTTCCTTTCTTCAGGTTTACTTCGAGCGTTTCCTTTCCCTCCTTTGGGATAAATAACGCACGGTGGCGACTCTTCTGTCATTTCTTTTTCGTCGGTTGTTTTTTCGCATACTATTTTTTTTAGGCTGCGACAGCTGACGACTCTGCTGGGGACCCGGTTTCCCTAAGCGAGTCCCTCCTAGCTTTTGTAGTTTCTTGTTTGTTGGGTGTTTATTCTTTTGTATAGTTATTTACTTTCAGCATTTATCTGCTTTACCTTATTGCATTTATGTACATATCATTGTTGTATCTGTTGGCTTCGTGGGGGTTGTTTGTTTGTTAGGGTGGGATGTTCTATGAGAGATAAGCCCACTACCCAGGCTTGAGCGTACACACAGGTTTTAAAGTGGATAGTCATGAGGCTTGCGTGGCATGTTGCTATGTTAAGTCGTTCATGAGACCCACATCCAGACGAGGTTTCTTTTGGATATATTATGTCATATGGGTGTTCCATAACGACAAATGTTCCTTTAGAAATCGTCGACTCTGGTAACCATTTCCCGAGGACTCAGTCAAGGCCTCTCCTCCAAGACGCGTTTATGTTAGCTCTGGTGGGCGCATTCTCATTGCTCAATCCAAGGACCCCGAGACTAGGAACTTGCTTTAGGATATCCTGTTGAGGGGAGTCAGTAGAGGTCTTTTATCCCGTAATAATGCCAAACCTTCAGTGGTAAACGTATTATTTCTCGACTGAAGGACTGAAGCTGATGAACTTTTGTTCTTAGAACCTACTAGTGAGGGGTGGGCTAAATTCAGGAAACCTTGACCTTCAACCAACCCGGTTTTATGGAGCAGAGCTTTGATCTTGTGTTATATTCCTCAGTAGGTTTCTCTTCAGACAGTGCAACCTGACAGTTGTCCAAGCAGATACAGCAGTCCTGATTTCCATGTCACTGCATTGCATCACATCATTTTGCATTCATATCATTTAATACGTGTTTATCTATTTCTAGGGGGTTTACATCTTCTTCTTGATTCCGGTCGAGGTTCTCTGGTTTTTCTAAGATGGATACTGGCAGAAAGAGACATGTCACCTACAAGTTCCCTGTGGTTTGTTTGGAGCCTATTCAGCTGCTAATGAAGTTAATGGATCATGATTCTCTAGAAGGTTTCCGGAAGGATTACGGTTTGATTCTAAGCTTCGTTACAGTCCTCTCCAAAGATCAACACGATGCTCTCTTTACACTGTTGCAGTTCTATGACCCTCCATTGAGGTGTTTCACATTCCCGGATTATGTCTTGGTCCCTACTTTGGAGGAGGTTGCCAGTTTTCTCAGAGTGCCAATCAAGCCGCAGTTGCTATTCTACAGTTCTGAGTTTCTGCCCGATCTCAGCATGGTTACTTCAGCCACATATTTGGGGAAATCAGTCTTGAAGTCTAATATGTGTCAGAAGGGAGGAGTCAGTGGTTTTCATTTGAGTTTCTTAGTGGGAAAGGCCAAGAAGAAGCTTGAAGATGGTGATCAGAGGGGTTTCAATGTTGTGTTGGCTCTTTGTGTGTATGAGATTGTCCTGTTCCCTAATGTTGCGAAATTTGTGGACGTAGACACAATATGCCTCTTCGTTTTGGGAAATCCAGTGCCGACTTTGTTAGGAGATTTCTTTCATTCAGTGCATCACAGGAATGAGAATCGAAAAGAAGGGTTGGTGAATTATTGTGCACCTTTATTTCATAAGTGGTTCAGTTCTCACCTACCCAAGTCAGGAGCGTTCGTTGACTTCAAGGACTCGTTGAGTTGGTCGAAGAGACTAATGGGGATAAGAGCTGAAGATATTTCTTGGTGGTCTGACCGGAGCTTGCTTCGGGCGGATATTATTCACAGTTGTGGAAACTTCCCGAATGTACCATTGGTAGGAAGAAGAGGAGGAATCAACTACAATCCTTCTCTAGCAGTCAGACAGTTTGGATACGCTTTAAGGACTTCGCCTTTGGAAAAGGATGTGGAAGAATCTCTGTTTTTCCATGCTTCATCTGATTTGACTGTATCCCGTAAGGCAGCTGAGGCCTGGCTCAAAGTGATCAAGAGAGGAAGAACTGTGCTTGGAAAAGGAGATTGTGGGGCTTACCCTCAGTATGAAGATTGGCTTCAGGGAAGAATTGAAGAGTTTGGTCTGCCGTTTCCTATTGAAGAACCTTTGTATCCACCAACTCCTGAGCAGTCAACAATGGTGAGCCAAGAAGAATATGACAAATTGAAGAATGCCATGGAGGAGCTTCAAACTGAAAAATCGGAGTTAAGTGCGAAGTTACAAGACTGTATGCATCAATTCCATGAAGCGGAATATCAGAAGGGGGAAGCCGTCAGATTGCAAGAGGAAGCAGAGAAGAAATTGGCTGTGGAGGTGGACTTCTTCAGGAAGACAGACAAAGCCTTGGGATCATCCAGTTCTGAGTTGAGGTGAGTCAAGCAGCAGTTAACAGATGCTCATGGTAAGTTAGCTGGGTGACAAGAGCAATGGGATGCATTTTCAGCTTCTAGGAAGGCAAAAGAGGAGGAGATGGTAGCTCAATTGACTAATCAGATGGAGAAGTTGAAGATACTACTGAAGGAGAAGAACAATGAGCTTCTGTGTGCCCGTTCAACCAATGGTTACATGACAGATCAACTCGGCAAGGCTCAAGAGCAGATTGAAGAAATCAAAGTCCTGGCAGGTTTGAAGAAGTCCAGACTTGAAGAGGTATTCAGAGAAGATGATGGGAATTACTACAGAGAGCACATCAACAAACTGGGTGGGGTTATTCACAAGAGGAAACTGCTTATCCGGCGTTTGACAGAATCTCCAGATTATCCTGACACAATGGCATTGATGGCTGAAGTGAGGAGCAGTCCTTATGGGTTATATACAGGAGGTTGATTCCTGATGTTGGTTCCTTTTCTTACTTGTTGTGTTTCCCTGTTGTTTTGTAGTGATGATCCACAGGCTTGTTGTGGAGATCCTCCTTTGATGTATTGTTGGCTAAGGCCCTTCTCCTTAGATTCATTTATATGATGGTTTTCCTTTATTGCATCTTGGTCTCCGAAGTTTATCCATGACCCGGTCTTCTTGCACTTTCACCTGATGTGAGACTGGAATCAAGGGGGTAGAATACCCTTTGGATTTGATAAACATGTCATTGCATTTACATATTCATTTGCATGTCTTGCATAACAGGTACCGCTGCGGTGTTCTCATATTATTTGGTGTTCCACTACTAGGTGTAGCGGGGTATTCGTTACCATTAGAGATATTGACTAAATCTAAGGTAAATCATACAAGTCGAGTCGCCACCACACTTCTATTTATCCAAAGGAATGGTTAGAAAGCGAACAAAAACCTAAAAGTTTTATCGAATCAAAAACTAGTAAAAAAGTCAGAGATCTGGGTAAGGGGGTTGGTTATGCAATGGGAAGGTGTTAGGCACCCAAAACATCCTAGGTACTCCTAGGGAGCCCTTTTCACATTGGTTGTAAGGTTGGTGTTTTGTGAAAATTTATTTGTGCAAACATGATTGAAGAGATGAGAAAAGAATATACAAGTTTATTTACATTTTTGTGTTTGGATGGATGAACCCATTGCCTACGTACCATCTTAAAAAAGATTAGGATCAAAACCTCGTAGTTCGGGGTAAAAATCTCAAAAATGAGTTGGTGAATTGATTGGTCCAAAAGCCTTAAGGTCTTTTGTTATCCAAGGGAGAAAACTCAACCTAAAACCACAAATCCACCATGTGAGGATAGCTTCAACATGCTAGTGAGGGGTTAACCCTATAATAAGCATGGAAGACTCATTGTCCATCACTAAGGATAAAGGTGAGTATTACATCTACCTCAAGGATAACTCAAACCTAATAGCTAAAGGTTATGGAAAATTTGATTAGGAAAGTGGCCATTGAAACCACAAAAAGACATTTGAATGGGTTATATTTACCAATGAGAAGTATTTACAAAATGGTCAAAGTTAACTTAGAAGTTCAATTCAAATAAGTATTAAGAAAAGAAAGTTTGAAAATCAAAAGCATAAGGCTTAGGTTTCTAATGTTGAAAACAAGTATTAAATGTTTGCACAAAGATTCTGGCTTGGGTTAGAGTGAAGAGAAGAAGAATAAAGGCTAAAGTCCTAATCATACAAGAGGTAAGGGACAAGAAGCAAAACCACAAATGGAGTTTCTTTCTTGAGATCATATGGATGATCCAAGTAGCTCCCATCCTTTGGAATAAGCAATCACAATAATGGTAAACTCAAGCAATCAACAATCAAATGAAGCTCTTGGAAAGTTCCTCAATGTATCTTGGATCCCTCTCTCTTAGAAGCTCATGGCAATGGTTCCTCAATTTGGCTCAATGTTGGAATCCCTAGCACAAAAACACACACATCAAAAGGTTCTATGAAAACAAACAAGGAATGGACAAGAGTTTAGAGATTTGGTCCTTCCAATTCATCTTCAACATTAAGGCCTTTTTTACTCCATTTTGCATAGGGAATGTCCTAGAATCTAAGTCCTTTTGTCCATTTTTTGCATTTGGTCCACAACAATCAAAACAAGACACAAGCACAATAATATATACACAATTATATGCTCAAGTGAGCAAAAGGCAAATGGCATTAACATAAACATGTGCTCAAGTGAGCAAAGGAAAAAGCAAATGAATAATATGTACAAGAATAGTAAATTGCATAAATATAAAGTGCAAAAAGTAAATGTTAATTGTTAATGGTTAGTGTTAGTTGTTAGTAGTTAGTGTGCCATAAGGCAAATTTAGCGCTATGTTAAGCAATCGTAATTGGACTTATGTAGAAGTCACAACTATCTGAGGCCGGTCAATAATAATGTAGGAAACAACACAAGTTAGAAGTCTTGATTAGTGAACCAAGTTCCAACAACCTGCCATGCCAAAAAGAAGAAGAAAATTGATCTTGTATTAGTTTAAGTCTTTTGCATGATTTAGGAAGCAACCTATCCTTAATGCAAAGCCATTCACTTGGTCATTTGATCAAGATGAATTAGATTTGAATCAAGGAAGATTAAAACTCCCTAATCAATGCTAACTTATCAACCTTCAACTCATTGATCAAAAAGAAGAAAGAAGAAGAAGAAGATGAATAATGGAAAATGGAAAAGGAAAGAATAAAGTGCATTAAGATGAAATAAAATGTACCAATCAACATGTGTTGACCAATGACATTGAGGATCATGGTCAAACAATCAAAAACAGAAATGAGATGAAGACTGGGAGTCAAGAAATGAACAAAATATTTTTGGCATTTTTTAATATTTAAAATAAACTTGAATTAAAATATTAAAGAAAAGTCAAACTTCAAAATCACTTCAAATCAACCTTGAAAGGTCCAAGTGATTTATCCTAAGTTCAACAAGGTCAAACAAAGTTTGACAAAAAAATTCAGCATTTTTAAAAGTCAGAAACTATTTTTAATCAATTAAAAATGAATAAAAATAACCTAATTGAACTAAAATCTCAAATAAATCTCAAATCAATTAAAAAATTGATGAGAATATTTTTCATAGATCCATCATCATTCAAATAGGTTAGGAAAATATTTTTGTATTTTTTGAATATTGAAAACTATTTAAAATGAATTAAAAATAACCAGAAAAGAGAAAATTCATAAAAAATATCAAATGACAAAATAAAAAATATTAAAAATCATTTTTAGAAACTAGAATTTAAATGGAGAAGAATGCAATTGGTCCCATATTTTTTGGATTAAAAATAAAGAAGTTATGAATTTTTGAAATTTAAGGAAATAAAAGAAATAAAATTAGAAATTAGAAAATAGCAAAAATCAGGGAACGTTGGATTGAATCTCATTAATTAACGTGGCCAATCCTAAGGTCCTCAGGCGCGCACTCATGGTAAGTCCAAGTCAATGAGAAATATCCAGCATTATTAAAAGTAAACCAAATGCATGGCTGAGATTATAACGTGGGAACTGCATCCAAGGGTCCAGATTCAATCTAGCAAGAGACGGTGGTGTACACCACCGTCTTCTCCGGCGAGCATGCATTTTCCAGTGACATTTGCAGGTTTTAAAAACTTAATAAAAATGAGCGATCCTCATATCATTGGAAAGCTGGGGTGATGTACATCACCCCTGTAACCTTAGATTGTACTCAAAGTTTCTATGGAGTGAGAAATCAGAGTTGGAAAATCCAGGTACATGAACTGAAATTCATCAAAACATAAAATCAAAGCCACCACTGGCTTGCCTCTCAGGTGAGGACTTCAGAAAACACATTGGCCAGGCAAATAGATCATGGAACAAGGAGATTCGAAGCAAAAACCAGTTGAACCATACCTTTGGATTGTGAAGATTTGAGCTCTTTTCCTTGCTTCCTTTTGCAAAACAGAAGCTCAATGGATCATATGAGGAAGGTCTATGAACTTTAGATCTAAAGATTCAACCAGATTTAGTTGAATTTTAGATCTGAAAAATTGAAGAAAATGTGAACTAGTTCCTTTAGGTGTGGCTGGGTTTTGATTTCTGCAGCATTTCAGGTTGATTTTGGGTCCTCAAATATGAAGCATAACATGTCTATTTATAGATGGAATTGGCTGAGCAAGTGAAAATTCTCGTGTGCATGGCAAGTGGATATTCTTTGCATGGGCTTGCATGATCATGTAGAAGGCCTAAACTTAATTGCATTTGCATGCTGGTGATCTATCAAATGGATTTGGACGTGCATATGGCAATGCAATGGCTTGTGTAATGAGTTTCAACATGTTATGCACAATTATGCCTAAAACTTCACCTCTTTGAAAATGCCACTTGGAAAATTGAAACATAGGCATGTGGGTAATGGTTGGAAAGGTCTTAACATAAGGAACAAATGTTATGTTGGACCAAAACTCATTTGGAGTGTGAAAATTTATGAAAACAGTCCATGAAGTTCATAGTGCAAAACATGCCTTTAAGAATTTTGTCAAATTGGTCCAACTTTAAGCCCCTCTTTTTTGATGATGCAAGCCCCAAATGGAAAAACTTGCAACATAAAAGTTGTAGGTATTTTCAAGAAAATCAAAATGAACTTAAATTTTGCATCATTTGGATTTTTTATAAAGGCGTTATGGGCACTTGAAGTTGGACTTTTTTGCCTTTCAATGCATTTGGTCCAAAGTGACCTATAATGCTTTGCATTATCACATGTATTTCCTTTGAGATTATGAAATTTTGTTCAACATAACATTTTAAGTAGACATCTTAAGCTTTCCAATGCATTTGATCCCACCTCAAAATCATAAAAAACTAAATGAGTTATGTTCTTGGGAAGTTGTCCCAAAATTAGGGTTTCAGTCAAAATGACCTATAATGTCTTGAAATGGATGATGACCTTCCAAGATTCAAATCAATTTTTGATGAACATGAAAGTTGTTCATATTGTCCTTAAGAACATTTTTTCTTTTGGGATCATCTCCATTTGACCAACATATAAAATGTTAGGTCTTAGTGTATTTCAAAATAGTCAGATGAATTGACTGATCAACTTTCCAAGTCCACAACTCATATCTTGATGAATTGATGATTGAGGACACTTAAATAAGTTCAAATATGCATGAAATGATGAATTAAAGAACTTCCCTTGATTGTATTTAACCATGGGCTGAGGTTGCTTCATTAGCAAGGCACAATGGGCACACAAATGAATTAGGGTTTTCTTGGGAACAAACCTCAAACCCTTTAACTTGCTTTGATCAAAATGATGAATTGAGATACTAGGGAGGCATATTTGATGGATGAGAGCTTTGGGAACCATTACCATGTTTGCTTTCATCTTCTCTTGACCATATCTTTGCACAAATGATCTCATAGAAGCTCTTGACCTTGTGATTGCTCAAGCTACAAACAAAAGATGTTAGTGAAATATTTTTGTGCTTTTGGTTAGTAAATAAAATGGGAAAAGCAATAATATACAATTCAAGCATGCTTGGTGATCTCAAACCACTCACAAGAAGTTCCAACCAAAGACAAGGGGAACTAAGATGCTTATGATCCTTGAGGCTTTGCAAATGCAATGTTATGATGCCATGCGGGATCTTAGGGACAAAATTGGGGTCTTACACTAGGATAGCTGATTCAGGAATTCACCGGTACGGTACCCGCAGAAACCAGCAGAGAGCTATGGAGGGCCTACAAGCAGAACTCGCCGAGATGAGGATCCGCATGAACCAATTCATGGATGTAGTCCAAGGGGTAGCTCAAGGGCAGCAAGAGCTTAGATAGATGATGCAGAGGAATTCCGCCACTAATCAACCAGAGACGGTGACTGATCCTCCAGCTGGAGAGGTTAACGGACCCAGTAGACCGGGCCTACCCCGATCCCACATGTCAACTCCGGTCAACAGCCCGTCCATGATGATCAGAACGATCAGTTCACCTTGATGCAGGAAGACTTTTGCATGGGCCATGGCATGGACCCCATATGTAGAAGATTAGAGGAGAGGCTGAAGGCAGTGGAAGGACAGAACCCTCTAGGGATAGACGTTGCTGACTTGGGGTTGGTCCCAGGCGTGAGGGTGCCACCGAAATTCAAGGTTCCGATATTTGACAAATACAATGGCAGCTCTTGCCCAAAGACTCATGTGCAAGCCTACTTCCGTAAAATGGTTGCATACTCTGACGATGAAAAGTTGCTTATGTACTTTTTCCAGGATAGCCTAGCTAGGGCATCCCTGGAATGGTATATGAGGCTGGACAGAGCCCATATCCGTTGCTGGAGGGATTTGGCCGAGGCTTTCGTGAAGCAGTATCAGTATAATGCAAACATGGCTCCGGACAGAACTCAACTTCAGAATCTGTCTCTTAAAAGCAATGAGTGCTTCAGGGAATACGCTCAACGCTGGAGGGAGACAGCTTCTCGTGTTCAACCTCCTATGTTGGAGAAGGAAATGGCTAACATGTTCATGAACACTCTGCCCGGACCTTACTTGGAGCGCCTAGTGAGTTGCAATGCCTCCAACTTTGCTGATGTAGTCTCTACCGGTGAGAGGGTGGAGAACTACCTGAAGACATGCAAGATCCAGAGTGGAGGTGGATCTTCATCAGGGGTGAAGAAGCCGTTTATTGGAGGACAGAAGCAGAGAGAGGGGGTGTGAATTCTTTGTCTTCATATCAACGCAGGGGTATCAGAAGGAACAGTTTTCAGAACTACCATCAACAACCGTATGTTGCAGCTGTGACCATTCCGGCTGCAGCACCAGTACAACAACAACAACCACAACGTCCACCAACTCAGTACCAACAACAACAACAGGGTAACAGACCCGCCTACCAACAGAGGCAAAAGGCGATGGACAGGCGTTTCGAAACTCTTCCAATGTCGTACGCTCAGCTGCTTCCTAGCCTTCAACAACTACAACTTGTGCAATTACGTACTCTGGCTCCTCCTATTGGCAGACTTCTGGTGGGTTATGACGCCAACGCTAGGTGTAACTTCCACTTTGGGGCACTTGGCCATAACATTGAGAACTGCAAAGCTTTTAAGCACGTAGTTCAGGACCTCATTGATTCGAAGGCTATCAACTTTGCGCCGACTCCTAATGTCGTCAACAATCCCATGCCTCAACATGGTGGTGCAAATGTTAATATGCTGGAAGGAGAAGCCAAGTCCATTAAGGATATGTTGAAGTTGAAGACTCCGCCGTTGGAGATTAAAGAATGCTTGCTGAAGGCCGATGTTTTCCCCGGTTGTGGGAAGGGTTGTTTGGATTGTGCTACACAGAGCAAGGGTTGTTTGAAGCTGCAACAGGGTATCCAGGCCTTGCTTGACAATGGTATCCTCCAAGTTGAAGACTTTTCTGTCCAAGAGTTTGCTGAAGGGGTTGCTGAAGAGGTGTTTGAAGATGCTGTTGAAGAATTCACAGATGTTGTTCCTGCTGATTATGTAATTCGTAATGATGTATTTAATTTTTCCAATGTTGTTGCTGATATCCCAAACAATGTGTTTAATTCTGATGTACCTCTTGAACTTGATTCCGATGTTTCGGACGTTTATGTTTCAATGAATGAGATTTCTGAGTACGACTGTGATGTTGCTACTATCACCATTTTCTACCCAACTGCTCAGATCAGTGTGCCAGGAGCGCAACCGGTGCCACCAGTGCGACCATCCACTATGACCATCACGACCCCTGGTCCTTTACCTTTCACCAGTGAAAGGGCCATTCCTTGGCATTATGGGGGAAGTGTCTACACGCACGATCATAGAGTGGAACAGCCACTGAAAACAGAAGAGGTGCAGAATCAGAAGCCTGAATCTGAGGTGGAAATAAAAGATCCCGCAGTGGATAATGTTGGTGGAATCGGGCGATTCACCAGGAGTGGTAGACTATTCTCACCACCTTTTACCCAAGCTGACAATGCTGACGCCGCGGCAAAAGCCAAAGGCAAACAAGCTGTGAATGAGGGTACCTCTGCACCACAGGCTGGTACTGAGCCTACTTTCGCGAAGGACGTGGACGAACTCCTAATAATTATAAAGAAAAGCGACTACAAGGTAGTTGATCAGTTGATTCAGACGCCGTCCAAAATATCCATTCTCTCACTCCTATTGTGTTTGGAGGCACACAGAGAGGCACTTCTGAAGGTTCTTAATGCTGCATATATGCCTCAGGAGATCTCAGTAAACCAACTAGAAGGGATCGTTGCAAATGTTCATGCAAGCAACGGGTTGGGTTTTACTGATTCTGACTTAACACCAGCTGGACGCAATCATAACAAGGCTTTGCACATCTCGATGGAATGCAAAGACAATGTGTTACCACATGTTCTGGTGGATACAGGCTCCTCTCTCAATGTGCTACCCAAGATAGCCCTGTCAAGGTTAGAAGTAGAAGGTTTGGTCTTGAAGCCTTCTGATCTCGTTGTGACAGCCTTCGATGGTTCTAAGAGGTCGATGTTAGGAGAGGTAGAATTGCCAATTCATATTGGATCATAAACCTTCAACACCGTCTTCTATGTAATGGATATCAGTCCCTCGTATAGTTGTCTGTTGGGTCGTCCTTGGATCCATAATGCTGGAGCAGTCTCTTCAACTCTACATCAGAAGATAAAATTCCCAGTCAATGGAAGAATTATCACCGTCTGTGGTGAGGAGGACATTCTGGTCAGTAACCTGTCTACATTCAAGTATGTAGAGGTAGAAGGTGAAATTCAGGAGACCCTGTGTCAGGCCTTTGAGGCAGTTCAGATCAAGGACGCAACTCCGGTGGAAGAGGTTAAAGCAGGTGCCTCTATCTCGTCCTTCAAGCAGGCGCAGGCCTTGGTGAATTCTGGTGTTGCCCCCGGTTGGGGACGTCTGTTGGAATTACCGATGAAAGAAGACAAGTTCGGGATTGGGTATAAGCCAGCTCTGACTTCTACAACTTCAGCGCCTCAGACTCGTCAAGGGCCGATTACTTTCTCCAGCGCTGGCATCATTCAGTATGGCCAGATCTCTACAATCAACGATGAAGATGGGGATAGTGATTGCGACATTGACAATTGGGTGCGTCCGAGGGTCCCGGGTGAAGTCATCAACAATTGGTCTTCTAAAGAGATTATCCAAGTCACTCTTCTCGAAGAATAATTTTTCTTGTTTGTTCATGCATGTCCAAGTCTTACGTTCCGTCCAGGGCGTAATGACTCATTGTAGAGCTCATCTATGTGAATATCTGCATTGTTTATCATAAATGAAGAACGTCTTTTTGCATTCAAATATTTTGTTCACTGTTTTTCTATTTTTGCAGTTTTCAAAAATCAAAAATCAAAAAAATATTTGGCAATGTTTGTTTAGTTTCCACTCACTGTTCACACTCATAAGCACATACCATCACTCATGCAGATGCACGTCACCGGATCCTATTGATAACAGTTCTGCTATGGCTCGCTTCGACTTTGAAAATCCGATCTTTCAAGCTGAAGAAGAGGGTGATGAAGACTGTGAACTCCCTGAAGAACTTGCCAGGCTGTTAAAGCAAGAGGAAAGGGTCATTCAACCGCATCAAGAGTCTACTGAAGTGATTAATCTCGGCACCGAGGACGTCAAGAGAGAAATCAAGATAGGGGCTGCTTTGGAAGACGATGTGAAGAAGGGGTTGATTGAACTGCTGCAAGAGTATGTTGACGTCTTCGCTTGGTCTTATCAGGACATGCCAGGGATTGACACAGACATTGTGGTACACCGTTTGCCTCTCAAAGAGGATTGTCCTCCGGTCAAGCAGAAGCTCAGACGAACAAGACCAGAGATGGCTGTCAAGATAAAGGAGGAAGTGCAAAAGCAGTTGGATGCAGGATTTCTAGCAGTTACCAATTATCCGCCATGGGTTGCAAACATCGTTCCCGTACCCAAGAAGGATGGAAAGGTACGGATGTGTGTTGACTACCGGGATCTGAACAGAGCTAGCCCCAAAGATGATTTCCCATTACCTCACATCGACGTTTTGGTGGATAACACGGCTCAGTTCTCGGTATTCTCCTTCATGGATGGTTTTTCTGGATATAATCAAATCAAGATGGCACCAGAAGACATGGAGAAGACGACTTTCATAACCCCGTGGGGCACCTTCTGCTACAAGGTAATGCCGTTTGGTCTGAAAAATGTTGGGGCAACATATCAACGAGCTATGGTAACTCTTTTCCATGATATGATTCATTATGAGATCGAGGTTTATGTGGATGATATGATTGCCAAATCTCAGACAGAAGAAGAACATTTGATGAATCTGCAGAAACTGTTTGAGCGGTTGAGGAAATTCAAGTTGAGGCTTAATCCGAACAAGTGTACTTTCGGGGTGAGATCTGGAAAATTACTGGGTTTTATTGTTAGCGAAAAAGGGATTGAGGTGGATCCTGACAAGGTGAAAGCGATACAGGAAATGCCTAAGCCAAGAACAGAGAAACAAGTCTGTGGTTTCTTAGGGAGGTTGAACTACATTGCAAGGTTTATCTCTCACCTAACAGCCACGTGTGAGCCAATTTTCAAGTTGTTGAGAAAAGATCAGGCTATCAGGTGGAATGATGATTGTCAGAGGGCTTTTGAAAAGATAAAATAGTATTTGCAGAATCCTCCTATCCTCATGCCTCCAGTCCCAGGGAGACCGCTGATTATGTACTTGACAGTACTTGACAATTCTATGGGTTGTGTTCTCGATCAACACGATGAGACAGGTAAGAAAGAGCATGCCATCTACTACCTAAGTAAAAAATTCACAGACTGCGAGTCGAGATACTCAATGCTTGAAAAGACATGTTGTGAACTTGCATGGGCTTCTAAGCGATTGAGACAATACATGCTGACTCACACAACCTTACTGATCTCCAAGATGGATCCAGTCAAGTATATATTCGAGAAGCCAGCTCTCACTGGAAGGGTTGCTCGTTGGCAAATGGTACTGACAGAGTACGACATCCAGTATACATCCCAGAAAGCCATCAAGGGGAGTATCCTGTCAGACTATCTTGCTCAACAGCCGATTGAAGACTATGAGCCGATGAAGTTTGATTTTCCAGATGAAGACATCATGTTCCTCAAGATGAAAGACTGTGAAGAGCCAGTTGTGGAGGAGGGACCTGATCCAGATGAAAAGTGGACGTTAACGTTTGATGGGGCCGTCAATGCCAGAGGAAGTGGAATTGGTGTTGTCCTTACTACTCCGAAAGGTGCCCACATGCCTTTCACCGCTCGTCTGACCTTCGAGTGCATCAATAATGAAACTGAGTATGAAGCCTGCATCTTGGGAATTGAGCAAGCCATTGATTTGAGAATCAAGACTTTGGACATCTTCGGAGATTCAGCTCTAGTGATCAATCAAGTGAATGGTGATTGGAATACTCTTCAGCCTAATCTGGTCCCCTACAGAGATTACACGAGAAGACTGTTGACTTTCTTCACAACAGTAAAGCTGCATCATATACCTCGTGATGAGAACCAGATGGCAGACGCTCTTGCTACTCTATCTTCCATGATCAAGGTAATTCAGTGGAACCATGCTCCCAAGATCGATGTTATGCGCCTTGACAGGGCCGCGTATGTATTTGCTGCTGAACTGGTATTTGATGACAAGCCCTGGTATCACGACATCAAGTGCTTTTTGAAGAACCAAGAGTACCCTGCAGGGGCATCCAACAACGACAAAAAGACTTTGAGAAGATTGGCATGCAGTTTCTTCTTGAACAAGGACGATGTGCTGTATAAGAGGAACTTTGACATGGTCTTGCTCAGATGCGTGTGTCATACCCCGATTTTGTCCCGGTTTTATTTTTCTCACGGATACCACAATGCATGCACCATGACTGTAAAACTTTTATCTCTTTGGATTCTTTGAAACCATACGAGCTTGCACTTAGGGTTTAGGCTCCACCAGGACCCTCTAAGTGAAAATCTCATCGCACATTGCTTCAATGAACCTATGGAGGTGCAGTTGGCTAAAGTTGGATGGTCATTACCTTAATTAATTGGACATTTATCCAAGTCATGAGGATACATCACTTTAGATTCGCATCATTATTGTATCACTTCCATGTTACTGGGAAACTTGCGTTTCATAAATCCAATTCCGTCCAAAAGCATGGTCTAGTACACGAATGCAGGAAAAAGGATATGAGGAAGGGATATTACTTGAAGCGATCTACTAATTTGAATTAAGAGCAAAGCTTACCCTGAATTTGGATTTTTGTTGAACCAAGTTGATAAAGGTTAACGGGATGTCGATGAATGACTTAAAAATGAATTTGTGGCTTTTGTTCATCATTCGTGCTATCATTTGTTTTAGGGTCATGAATCAAGGAGTCTTTTAGGATGAAGACCAAGTGCTCATTTGGCATCATATGATCATGGATTTCAGACACAACATTGTACAGTTGGGAGTTTTGGTTTAAAAACACATTAGTTGGACAAAATTCTGGGTTTTACAATCACTTGCTTCAAAAGTCAAAAGGAATACATTATATAACTGATCATAAGCAGTTCTAGTTGCTAAATGACATTACACCCAAGCCAAATGCAGGAGGTAAATTTCTAAAGTTAAAAATGCACATCAGTTTGCCGTGACGGCTCCCTGGACCTCTTCTTGCGCTGGTCTCCGAAGACATTATAAGGTATCGCCTCGTACCATGCGATAACTGGCGGGTCCAAGAGCCAATAGCATCGTGTCGGCAAGGCGAACAAGAATCCATGTGTCTCAAAATAAAAGGTAGTTGAATACATGAAATTATCACCATCAACTCTGAATACAGAACCTACAACAACAACAACAAAAACGGAATTTGTCAAGTCGCAATTACTGTAGACCAAACACCAAATACAGATAGAACGTGTCCAAACTAAGCCAAACAAATTATAGAATTCGGGTTGTAGATCCTGCAGCACAAGAGCAATAGCATCCTGTCACAAACATGACCAAAAGAAATACCCACAAAACCAAGCATAACATCATGTTACAAGTGCAATTCGGACCAGCTATAATTCCATATCATGCTAAGCCAAGTGACTGCTATAGATTGGTGTCATGATACATTTTGAGACTTAGCTTAAACTACAAGATAGTTAAGAATCTAACAGTCTGTAGCATTTGGAAGGGAGCTTCAGATTTTGCAGATATACTCCGCTCCAATATTGGCTCAGTCTACTTCTCGCCTCCATTTAAAACCATGACAAAGTTGTCCACAAATTCTAACAACCACCCTGTACCAAAAGGATCAAGCTGCAAAAAGTAGGCGACATACGAAACCGGCAACATGTCATACGGTTTGTTTTCAGAAGAGTTAAAACCATGAGAAATGATAAAGTGACATTCAGAGCAGCCAAGGTCCAAAAGTCATTACAAAATGCGAATTGCCACGCTTACCTTGTGAACCAACATGATAAAGTGTACATCACCCCTGTAGTGTCAACATTCCTTCGAGAAACCGCACCAGACTGAGTATCAACGGCATGATGAAATCATGACTTAGCACTTCGCAAGCATTGGTAGCTAGTGCTGCAAGCCAAGGCTACGAATAAGAGGTGGCTGTGGTATACCGACCGGAAACCATGAGACCTTGTGGCCAATGTCCCGCATTATCAAACAAACCTGCAATACATTTTTAATACCATAAGAGCCACGCGGTGATGTAAAACAAATTCAGCATAACTACACCATGATACCAAGATACACGACGCATAACGTACCTAAGGCCAAACAGGACAAAATGTTGCTGCTTTACACCAGCCTGGAATCACTACAACAACAAAGCCATGCCAAGCATCATGAATTCACCATCACCATGACTTCAATCCTTACAACAGCCAGACCTGCATTAACCATTCCAAACTACAGTTCGTTTCTACATACTTGAGACAATGGGGCTACAAGGCAAACTATATATGTGACTCATCGTTCCAAAAAATGGCAAGAGTTTTGCACGACAATTCCAAATTTCCAGCCAGAAAGAATCCCTCTGTCACTTTGAGCATAGACTCATCATTTCCAAAACAGCTGTCGAGTAAGCTGAAAATATCGCCAAATGATATTCTTGACCTGGATTTAGATTGGCTTGGTGGTGACTTACAGGATCACGATAAGGAGTTTTTACATCGAATATGAAGGAAGAGTCCGCCAAAATGCACAAAGTCATTCGAAAGGTGTGCCTTGCCAAGTTGTGACTGAAGATGAATGAAACCTGGA
The DNA here is from genome assembly GCF_024323335.1 of Lathyrus oleraceus. Classification (NCBI taxonomy): domain Eukaryota; kingdom Viridiplantae; phylum Streptophyta; class Magnoliopsida; order Fabales; family Fabaceae; genus Lathyrus; species Lathyrus oleraceus. The sequence goes on from NC_066584.1 coordinate 286,108,535, forward strand.
GTTTTTCAAAAGCCTAAATATCTCACCACATTCAAGTAGCAGCCGAATGATCAAGGCAAAATGATTTCAAACTTTGAACATCAAGCTATTCCTGGTTGTGACAATGAGAGGAGAACATCCCAACAAAGAGTTTAAAGTGAGGACGAATGGAGGATTGGGTAAACAGTATGCAGTAATATACATCACCTCTAGAGGACATCATTAAAATTACCTGAACCTATGCATCCTATAAGTTGGTTTTAACCCTGCAATTGCCATAACTCTGTCAAGCAAATATGGGCATTGTCTCCAAGAACAGATACATATGTTGAAGTCCTGTTTTGTGCTGCACATAACATATGGAAAACAGGATATAATCAGTTAGACCTCAAGGCAAAAAATTGCAGAAGCATGTTGCAAAGAAACCGCTTATTATAACCAATGCTTTATAGACAAGGTTAATACAGGAAAGCTCACGTCACCTATAAACCATGATGGACGAATATTAAAGTCAGGTAGGAGCATCACTATTGTGCGTATAATCTTGACCAAATAATAGTAGACAAACTCCATGAAAATAAACCTGTAACAACAGAAGATTTACCAAATTACAACCATGGTTAAAAATCTTCGATTCTATGAGCAAAACAATACAAAAGTGAAAACAATACTCTTACCACGACACGTAGATCTTTCACAGCGGTAAATGAGAAACTCAACACAGGATACTTGATTCTGAAGATTTCACTACGGACAAAACAGAAACAGATTTCACCACCTTCATTCCTGGGACCACACCAAAATCTAGAAAGGATTTGATCCTAATGGATTTTTGGAATCTTTGCCAGCTCAGGAGTGAGAAACCTCGTACCTCCAAAGCTCTATATAAAGAGCATCCATCACTGGGATAAAGGGACCTTTTCCAGCGCCGTTACTTTGCAGAAATAGAATCAAAACATCACTAAAGCTCTAATCTTTCTTTTGGAGTTTGTTGAAATTTCATATTGAAACTTAGCAAACTCAAGCTAAAGCCCCAGACTACCCTAAAACGGTTACTACCGCCATAGCAGCGACGTAAGAAGGAAAGAGAAGGAGAAGAAGCGAAGAAGACGGAAAGTTCAGAAGAAGGAAGAAGGAACCTCGAAAGACGCTAAAGAAATCGTTTACCTCGCCTTGACCGGAGTCGAACGTCGGACTAGCTCTTGGTATTTAAACTTCTCCTTTGCATGATTTGAGGTTACCACCTTGTTCACATCGCCTCATATACCATAACCCCCATGATTATTACATGAGATTTCTGTTGTATTAAGTTTAATTTGGAGTTGAAAATTTAGGTCTCTTGCTTGTTTATGCTTTGATCTGGGTCCTTTGTTTTCGTTGTTTTCTGGCTTCGATTCTTTGGATCTTTGTTTTTGATTTGGAAACTACATGGCTAGATTTGGGTTTTTAAGTATTTGCGTGGATAAGGGTAGGATTTTCCTCTGAGTTATGAGCGCTCACGACTTGCCACCACGGCTACACAAAAGTGTCGTCGGAGATTCCTGTTACCACCGTCGTGGTTAATCCAATAGTGATGGTGGTGTTAGAACAGAGGTGGAGAAAATGAAAAGCAGGGAGAGAGTGTGAAAAGAGTATTTTAATTAGAGGAGACAAGAGGGAGTTCGTTCGTGCTTCTCTGCTGATTGTTTTTCTTTTATGGATTTATTGTTGCTCAGATTAACCTTGTTTTAAATTAAAATATTAATTAACGTGTGGAAGCTTGGGGAGTTCGTTGACCGTGTTTTTCTTTATGATTGCCTTACCAAGAAAAAAGGCATTCATTGTTCTGATAAATGCTGACAACTGTTGGTTTTCTCAAAAGAACCTTGTGAAATTCCCATTTAATTATGTGAGTAGTGGCCGCCAGATGTCAGGAGGGAGGTTGAGGCCATTCGCCTCGCTCCTTTTCGTCGGTTACCTCCACTAGGTCTTACTAGTTGGACTGGATTCGGTCCTTTGGCCCAATCCGGTGGGCAGCTGCAGCGCTTGGGCCTCATGGGCCCTTGTGGTTTGCTAAACTCGTTAAACAACCCCCTAGTTCAAATTCATACCCTGCTTTATTTGTTTTATTTATTTTTAAGTTTTAATGCTTATTTAATCTTCCCAACAAGAAGATGACATCAATAATAATAGTCAGAAATAGATTAATTTTCCAATTAAATATTTTTCCTTATTTTGTGTAGATTTTTATATATTCTTTAGAATATTGCGATTAAAATATTAGTTAGATGTTAATATTGGTAAATGATACCAAATCATTATACCTTATTGTAAAAATAATTAAGCCTTGGTCTAGCACCAAGTAATTTCTCTCGAATCAGATTAATTCTAAAAAATTTCAAATTCAACATATTTAATTAATATACTCTCCCAAATTATTTTAATTAATTTTGAATGAAAAGGAGAATAGTAAGCTTCCGCTTCACTATCTCTCGACTATTCGAATAATTGGTGTACGCCATATTGCTCGGATTTTCGTCATTCAATTAAAACCCTATAAACTCTATTAAATTAAAATCGCTTCCTCAAGTTAATTATAAATCCTAAAAGTTTCATTATCTAAATTTAGTTTTGAATGAAAAGGAGAATAGTAAGCCTCTGCTTCACTATCTCTCGACTATTCGAATAATTGGCGTACGCCATATTGCTCGGATTTTCGTCATTCAATTAAAACCCTAAAATTCTATAAAATTAAAATCACTCCCCCAAATTATTTATAAATTCTAAAAGATTTATTTTGATAATTAATTTTGAGTGAAAAGGAGAATAGTAAGCCTCCGCTTCACTATCTCTCGACTATTCAAATAATTGACGTACGCCATATTGCTCGGATTTTCGTCATTCAATTAAAACCCTAATAATCACACAAAATACAAATCATCTTCCTAAATTAAGGTAATACTCAAAATATATTTTTATAAACTTGGGATGAAAAAGAATATAGGGAGAGTACGCTTCGCTATTTTCTCAATTTCTCGAATAATTGGCGTACGCCATATTGCTCGAGTTCTTGTCGTCCGATTAAAACATCAAATCATAACATTCTGAATCATTTCTTTTAAATCAACTACAAAATTCCAAAATCTTTTAATGCTAAATTTACGATAATTAAGGATGGGAGGCGTTCGCTTCACTATCTTCCGATTATTCGAATAATTGGCGTACGCCATATTAATCGAATCTTCGTCATCAAATTAAAACGCGATCGAATAAATTCAAATCATCTTTTATAACAAATACAACATTTAAAAACCTTTCTTCTTAAATTAAACTTCGGATGATAAAAGATGGGAGGCGTTCGCCTCATCATCTCTCGATTGTTCGAATAATTGGCGTACGCCATATTGCATGAGTCATCGACTTCCGATTAATACATTTTAAATAAACTTGGATAAAGGAATAAGTGGCGTACGCCTCATTATTCTTTGAACAAGCAAGTAGGAGGCGCACGCCTCACTACCGTGCATATTCAACATCCACAAACAAACTTTCAAAATAATTGAGCGAAAAAGGAGTAGAAGGCGTTCGCCTTATTATTCCTCGAAAGAATTGGACGATTGGTGTGCACCACATTGCTCAATCTTTCGTCGTTCTTCAAAACACCTTAATAAATCAAATTAATGTCTCGCCCCCGTGCGACCAACAACTTAAAATTATTTTCAAAAGAACACTGTTAATCCTTTCTAATGCGCACCACAAACCAATGCTTAAGCCTCCGCCGAGAGTAGACAAGCCAGCGTTTAGCCTTTAGAACGCGATCTACATAATTGTTCATTAAAAGACACCCACAAAAACCGTAGTTTCCCACGAATGCTCTGATTTCCTTATTGCACTATAAGGATACGTAGGCATGAGATTGCGAGATCTTGGCGAGCACACTAATAAAAAACCTCCCCTTTTCTCCTTTTGAGGTCTTCACCCATATCTATCATCAATTCTAATTATTCTAAGAAAGCAAATAACATTTAACTAACATTCAAATAGAAAATTAGACTAAAAGGTTCCCGTTGAGTACAACGGACGTGAGGGGTGCTAATACCTTCCCCTTGCGTAATCGACTCCCGAACCCGAATATGGTTGCGACGACCATTATTCCATTTTCTAAAGGTTTTCTCGATATTTTCCTATTCCTTCATTGGGATAAATAAAGTTCGGTGGCGAATCTGTTCGAACAACATTTTTTTTCCGCGACCATCACGAGGAATCATATTTTTCGAGATGCGACAGATGGCGACTTTGCTGGGGACCAGCTCCAAGCAAGAGAGAGTCAAGCCTAACTTAGTCAATTTGCTATGAATGTTAGAATACCGCTTTTTTTTTCTGTATATCTTGATGTATTATTTATGCTATGTAATTTATTTTGCTATTGTGTTGGGTGATTTATGGTGTTTGACATATGTTGTGAGATAAGCTCCGTACCCGAGCTTCGAGAAGAACTTAGAACCCGGAGTTGTGTAGTATTGAACCGAGGGGTGTACACCTCATTAGGACAATACGAGAACTCCACCTAGAGTAGATCTGTTCAGAATTTCCATCCTAATATGGCTAGCCCATTATTATGAGGAAGCGTTGAACACGGTCCATGACTCTGGGAACCTCATCTTAAACTGAAGTCCGTCTTCATGATTGGCGATCGTGTAGTATTGAACCGAAGGGTCTACACCCTGTTCGAACAATACGAGGATCCCACTTAGAGTAGACCGATTCAGAACTTCCATTTCAATGTGGCCAGCCCATTATTGCGATGGAAGACTGAACTTGGTCCATGACTCTAAGTTCTTATCATGAAAATGGAAAACTTTAGGAGCAATCCTTGATGTGTGGGGTAAAAGACATAGAACCGCTGTTAAGTTGAACCTTGTGATATATGTGAAACCTGGATCCCTGTCATTGCATAAACATCATGTTGCATTCATTATGAGCATAGCAAAATCATTTACACACTTTTTATTTTCAGGGAATTTCAAAAATTTCAGTTAATTAAGCATTCAAGAACAAATGGAGTCAGAAAAGAAAAAAACATTCCAAATCAAAGTTAAGGTACCATGTGTGAAGGGGTTCATTGCATTCAGAGATGGGTTGACTAATATCCGTCGAGACGCATTCACACTCAAATATGGGAAGATTCTACAATTGTTGTTTGTACCAGTACAGAAGGATTCTATTACCGCACTAGCCCAGTTTTATGATTCACCACTCAGAAGTTTCCTCTTTAGAGATTTCTAGTTGGCCCCGACTTTGGAAGAATTTGGAAGAATATTGGACTCTCCTAAGCATAAGAAAGGACCATACAAAGGGTTAGGTCAAATCCCTAAACCCGAAGAGTTGGCTGAAGTATTAGACATCCCAGTCAAAGATCTAACCCCTAACATCAAAATTTGGGGGAAGGTGCAAGGAATTCCACAAGAGTACCTGGAGAAAACTGCTCAAAGCTTTGCTGAAGCCCAGAAGTGGGAAGCCCATGATACTATTATGGCTTTACTTATTTTTGAATTGGTGTTATTTCCTAATAGGGAGAAGTTAATTGATGCAGCAGCTATCAGCGTGTTTTGGGCTGTCAAGGTTAAGAATGAAGATCCAGTGCCCGCACTCCTAGCAGATGTTTATCACACCTTGCACTTACGCTTTGAGAAGAAGGGAGGACTAATGTTATGTTGCATACCACTCCTTTACGAATGGTTTGTATCTCATGTGTTCAAAGAGGTTGATACAATTAAAAGTATGGATGGATATGAGTGGTCTCAAAAGCTAGTAGGACTCATTGAAAATACCATTATTTGGTATCCTCATGGTTTGAATGTGGAAGATACAATTACTAGTTATGGAGAATTTCCGGATGTACCATTAATAGGGTCAAAAGGGTGCATTAACTACAACCCTATTTTAGCAATGAGGTAGTTGGGTTATCCTATCACATACAAGTCGGACGACCAGTTGTTAGAAGGTTTTGTGTTCCATGATATGGAGGATCTCGTTATGCTGAGAAGGGTTATCCGAGCCTGGGAAAAAGTTCGCTTCAGAGGACAAGACAAAGGAAAGGGTGTCATAGGGGATAGAGAACCCTATTATCAATGGGTCACTAGAAGAAGTCAAGAGATCAAACTGCCATTCATCCTCGATCCTCCAACTCAACCTCCACCACCAGAACCCATCCCTGTCTCCATGGAAGAAGTGGAAGCGTTGAGAGCTACTATAGCAAGACTTGGACGAGAAAATGAAGAGCTACAGACCAGCTTCCAGCAAGTTTCGAATGAAAGAAATGAAATAAAGTGGGAACTAGAGAGGAAGAAGGCCCAGCTAGAAGCGACTGAGGAAAAGGTCGACAAGGAAGAACACAAGAGAAAGAAAGTGAAAGTAGGCATGGAACAAGCCGACCACTGCCTAGAAACAATTAAAGAGCAGTTGAGACAAGTTGAGAAAGAATGCCAAAAGAATAAGCGATGGTGGCTATGAGCTACAGAAGAGAAAAAGAAGTTAGAGAGATATTGGAGGCTAAGATACAAGATCTCACTATCTCCCTCCATAAGGCTGAGACCCAAGCCGAGCATGAGCGCCGACTTAAGGAAAGAGCCCTTGAAGCTTCTTGAGTCACACCTACGACTTGGGCCGAGAAATGTCAAGAAGCGAAAGATGCTAGAGAAGTTGCTCAACATTGGAAAGATAGATTCGAGGCATTCCATCAAGACAGTGTGATATGGATAAGGGAAAGAGAGCAAGTCATTGAGGATTACGATACCTTTAGGAGAACTATCAATTTCTTGCAAGCGGACAAAGATGGGTACCGTACAAAGCTCAACAATTTGGTAGAATTCTGCAACTGGACGGCCCGAGAAAAGCCTTGGAGGTTGAGAGAGGCAGTGGAAGGATTGGACCAACATGGCACACATCCCGCTGTAATCCGTTTTGTATTGATGTGCGAGGGGATGGTGAAGAGGTTCAAGTTTGAATTAGAAGAACTCATAACTCGAAAGACTGCTGTGTGATTCTTTTGTTTTTCTTATATCCAATTTAGTATTTGAGCTGTATCGATTTGGGCGGTTATGCCTTTATACTCCGTACTTTAAACATTTGAATAGAGGAGGATGATCCTCATTTTTATTTCCTGACTTTATGTTTTCTTCAAATGCTTAATATAACTACAACCGTAATGAAAATTCCCTGAAAATAAAATGTGCATAACATTCGCATCCTCATTATGCATCATGCTTCATAAAACTCAAAAAACTTACCCAACATTTTGCCCTCTATCCAGTAACGCTGACTAATCAACACCGATACGAGACGAGAAGCAACTACAAGATGACGTTAGAGCAAGTGGAGGCTAACCAAGTTACCATGAGGTCAGACATCAATACGATCCAAGAGAAAATGGATCAACTGCTGGAAATAATGCTCGCCATCGCCCAGAGAGAGAGGGTTGCAGATGCAGAAGCTGGAGCTAGAAGGAATGATAGCACATCGGGTTTGGCCCACCAAGACGAGAGCTTCGTCCATGCCAAGAAGAGTTTGGTTCATATACCAGTAGGAAGCAAAGGAGATGGGAATCGTGCAGAGCCTTCTGAGGCGCCTGCTCATTATGGGTCCGAAATGGGAGATGACCCATACGAAGCTGTCTATGTGCCTGATCAACCGAAGACTAAAATACTTCCAGACCCTGCTGCATATAGGCTTCGTGCCTTGGACAAGAAGATCAAAGCTATCGAAGGGAATAATATCTTTGGTGCCTCTGCCATGAACATGCATTTGGTATCAAATTTGGTCATCCCGGCTAAATTTAAAACTCCTGATTTCGAGAAATACAAAGGCCAGACTTGCCCAAGAAGTCACCTAGTGATGTACTTCAGGAAAATGGTTGTTCATACCGAAAATGACAAACTGCTTATACACTGTTTCCAAGACAGTTTGAGTGGAACGTCTTTAAGATGGTACAAGAGCTTAGAGCAAGGGCGGATTCAAAACTGGGAAGATTTGGCTGACGCATTTCTCCGCCAGTACAAATATAATCTGGATATGGCGCCTGACTGAATGCAGTTACAAGGGATGGCAATGAAGGAAAAGAAGTCCTTTAAAGAATACGCCCAGCGATGGAGAGAGTTGGCTGCTCAGGTAGAGCCCCCATTGTCTGAGACGAAAATGACTGGGATATTTGTGGACACGCTGAAGGAACCATTCTTTGATAGATTGGTGAGTAGTGCAGCATCCGATTTTGCGCATCTAGTCACAATCGGAGATTGCATAGAAAAGGGTTTGAGGGATGGAAAGATTTCAGGAGTCGTGGCAACCCCTAGCGCATCGAAAAAGTATTCTGGAGGCTTCCAAAAGAAAAGAGAAGGTGAAATGAACGCTGTATCTAGAGGCTATAAGGGGAAGCAACAGGCTTCATATGGCCAAGTCGCCGCCGTGGTACCCATACCTTATCAACAACCCATACAACAACAACCAATGTATCAACCACATCATCAACAACCTCGCCAACAGCAGAACACAGCACCACCAAGACAATTCAGGCCAAGGCCTCCAAGAAGGCAACTTGACCCTCTACTAGTACCTTATAGCCAAATATTCCCATATTTGCAAAAGGAGGGCCTTCTGACATTGAGGGAGCTAAAACCGGCTGTCTTTCCATATCCACCAGGATATGATGCTAACGTCCATTGTGAATTTCACATGGGAGCGCCCGGCCATACCCTGGAGAATTGTTTTGCATTTCAGAATAGGGTACAAGACCTGATTAAAGCAAAGGCTGTCACCTTCACTCCGAGACGCCCGAACGTGAACACTAATCCCATGCCAACACATGGAGATGCTTCCGTCAGTGCCATTGAGGAGAGTGATCAGGGAGAACTGATTCTTAAGGTTGAAGAGATTCAAACCCATATCGCCAAGATAGGGGCATAGTTGCTAAAAAATGGTCTAGTCCCAGAGGAGCTAGTCAATAATGAGAATGATAAAGGGTTGAGGAATTTTATACAACAAATGCTGGATCAAGGAGAATTACAGATAAATCGCCGTGTCAAGAACAAAGGAGAGGAAGAGATAGCCTTCGTGGTGGACATCCTTTATGATGAGGTTAACGTGGACATCCCTTTTGATGAGGTTAATGTGGACATACCTTATGATGAGGTTAATGTGGAAATCCCTATAAACCCATTGGTGATAGAGTTTCCAGCACCATTCGCCTATAAAGATGAGAAGGCGGTACCATGGATATATCAGCCCAGAGCTTTTAAGCAAGGGCAGGAAGACCGACCCGTGGTAATCAATGAACCAAATGTCACCTCGATTATGGGGCCAGCTGGAATGACGCGCAGTGGCCGAGTGTTCGCGCCAAGGGCTGTTGATGCTTCTACAAAAGCCAAAGGGAAAGAAATTGCTACTCCTGTCCAAATCCCTGTCCCTAATCAAGAAATGCAAGACTTACACCTATCTCCTAAAGCCGCAGTCACTCGCGAGGAGGCCGAGGAATTTCTAAGGATAATCAAGAAAAGTGATTATAAAGTGGTAGACCAGTTGAATCAAACACCTTCAAAAATCTCCATGTCATCTCTGTTGCTCAACTCAGAAGCGCACAGGAATTCATTATTGAAAGTGTTAAGCACAACACATATCACAAAAGACATAACGATAGAACAGTTTGATGATATGATAGCGTGCGTAACCACTGGAAATTTTTTGGGGTTTAACAGTGATGAACTTCCAGTTGAGGGAAAGAACCATAACAAGGCCCTACATATCTCCTTGAAATGCATAGACACTATACTATCAAGGGTATTAGTAGACACAGATTCCTCACTGAACGTCATGCCAAAAACCACTTTGATAAAGCTACCAATGGAGGGGATGAATATGAAGCCCAGTACCCTAATTGTAAAAGCATTCGATGGCTCAAGACGAGCAGTGATAGGAGATGTTGACCTACCAATCAAAATAGGCCCAACTTTCTTCAATATCACATTCCAGGTTATGGACATACATCCCAGTTATAGTTGCCTACTTGGAAGACCATGGATCCACTCTGCAGGCGCCGTCACCTCCACTCTACACCAAAAGCTAAAATTCATTACAAATGACAATATGATTGTGATTGGAGGGGAGGAGGATATATTGGTTAGCCACTTAACATCTTTCCGATATATTGAGGTGGATGGCGAGATAACCGAGACACCATTCCAGTCCTTGGAAGTGGTAAATATGATGGATGTCCAACAAACATTGGAGACTCCGAAGTCAGGACCATCCATGGCCTCGTGGCAAGGAGCTAAGGCTGTGATGGAAAGTGAAAATGCTCAAGACTGGGGCAAAGTGGTGGAAGTGAGAGAGAAGCGAGACAAGTTTGGGTTAGGGTATGACCCGTCGTCAATTGAAGCCAGTAACCAACATGATAAAGAGCAGATTCCTCCCGTAGAGGAAACTTTCACCAGCGTTGGCCATATTTTTGGCAACCAGGTGGCAATGATCAATGATGAAGATCACAAGGAGGGGGTGTCTAGCTGGATACGACAAGCCGTGCCTAATGAAGAACTGACAAACTGGAAGGCTGTGGAAGTCCCTCAATTTTTTCAAAAGTAATTTTATTATTTTAGACAAAACCCTGTGCTCTGCCCAAGGCACAGTGGCATGTTGTAGGGCCTCCTTTATCTTTTTTAAGAGTTTTTATATCAATAATAAATGGAGATTTGCATTCAAATTTTTGTTCCTTTCCTTTCGTTTTTCTGTTACAAAAAATGGCATCAATTTTTAATGCACGCACTTTCTAAATAAACTGCATAAATCATAACATGCAGAGACACCACCGAGACCATTGATAACGACACTGCTAGGGTCTGGCATGACTTTGATTGTCCAATCTACCAAGCTGAAGATGAAGTGGGGGAAGATTGCGAACTCCCTGAAGAGTTGGCCAGATTACTCAGACAAGAAGAGAAGGCCATTCAACCACACCAGGAGGACGTCGAAGTTATCAACCTGGGAACAGAAGAAGACAAAAGAGAAGTAAGGATAGGTGTCGCGCTTCAAGATGCAGTGAAGACTAGATTGATAGAGCTCCTCCATGAATATAACGATGTGTTTGCATGGTCATACCAAGATATGCCCGGATTAGACACTGATATCGTGACCCATAAGCTTCCCCTTAAAGAAGAATGCTCTGCCGTCAAACAAAAGCTAAGAAGAACTCGACCGGATATGGCTCTCAAGATCAGAGAAGAGGTGAGAAAGCAGTTTGACGTTGGTTTCCTGGAAGTCTCTAAGTACCCATAATGGGTTGCCAACATTGTACCGGTACCAAAGAAAGATGGGAAGGTCCGCATGTGCATAGATTACCGAGACTTAAATAGAGCTAGTCCCAAAGACGATTTCCCATTACCTCACATTGATGTATTGGTAGATAACACAGCCCAGTTTTCTATATTTTCCTTTATGGATGGGTTCTCTGGATACAACCAAATTAAAATGGATCCCGAGGACATGGAGAAGATCACGTTCATTACCCCTTGGGGCACCTTTTGTTACAAGGTAATGCCGTTTGGATTAAAGAACGCTGGGGCAACATATCAACACGCTATGGTGACTCTCTTTCATGACATGATTCATAAAGAGATCGAGGTGTATGTTGACGACATGATTGCCAAATCCCAGACAGAAGAGGAACATATCACTAATCTGGAGAAACTGTTTGCTCGTTTGAGAAAGTTTAGGTTGAGACTTAATCCTAACAAGTGCATATTTGGGGTTCGATCTGGGAAGCTTTTAGGCTTTATTGTAAGCCAAAAGGGAATCGAAGTAGATCCCGACAAAGTTCGAGCCATTCAGAACATGTCTGTACCAAGGACTGAGAAGGAAGTCCGTGGTTTCCTGGGAAGACTGAATTACATCGCCCGGTTTATCTCTCATCTTACTGCCACGTGTAAACCGATATTCAAACTTCTAAGGAAGAATCAAGGCGTGGAATGGAATGATGACTGCCAAATAGCCTTCGACAAAATCAAAGAATACTTGCAAGAACCGCCGATTCTGATGCCCCCTGCAGAAAGGAGACCCCTCATCATGTACTTAACAGTGCTCGACGAGTCCATGGGTTGTGTATTAGGACAACAAGATGAGACTGATAGAAAAGAGCATGCCATATATTATCTGAGCAAGAAGTTTAATGATTGCGAGACAAGATATTCCTTACTCGAGAAGACTTGTTGTGCACTCGCATGGGCCGCTAAGCGTCTCAGGCAATACATGCTAACTCATACAACTTGGTTGGTATCTAAAATGGATCCCATCAAGTATATATTCGAGAAACCAACTCTTACAGGTAGGATTGCCCGATGGCAGATGTTGTTATCAGAGTACGATATTCAATATGTTGCACACAAGGCAATCAAAGGAAGCGTACTAGCAGACCATCTTGCCCACCAACCGTTAGAGGATTTGTAGATGTTTGATTGACTGCATTTTATGTTAAAACACTAGCTGGACTCCAATGTCTTGACTGATGTCATGACATGCTTTGGAGATGTTTGATTGGCTGCATTTTGTGTTAGAACATCTAATTGTACTCTGATGTCATGACATACTTGAGTAGTATGCTGCATTTACTGAATGTCAAACTAGATGTAACGATATTCATCCCTGACAGCAGATACTAAGGTGTAGAACAGTTGGTTGTCTGCTATAACTCAGTATTTAAGTTCAGTCTGTTTATCAAGGGAATAACAGACCTGGCATAAGGCCTACTGTCTGAATGTCAAACTGGATGTTATGACATTCATCATTGACAGCATATACTGAATAATAGGCAGGTTGGTTTTCTGCTACAGTTCAGTATGTATCTCAGTCTGTTCTTCAGGAGAATAACAGACCTGGCATAAGGCCCATTCTGTAAATGTCAAATTGGATATTTTGACATTTATTACTGTAAGTTGATACTGAAGTAGACTGGTTGGTCTTTTACAATACATCATTTTGTACAGTCGGTTTTCAGAAAAATAACAGACTTAGCATATAGTCTATGTTCTGGACGTCAAACTGAATGTTGTGACATTCATTCCTGACAGCATATGCTAAATTGTAGGATGGTTAGTTTTTCTGTTTCAATATTTTTCTCAGGCTATTTTTCAGGAATCCAACAGCTGAGCTAAAATCCAGGAAACTAACAACTAAGCTACAATTAATGAACCTAACAAATAGCCTATTTGTTAGTACCCTAATATGTGGAAATTAGGTTAACTTGCTTAACCTTAATTTTAGGAAATACAAGTACAAGGCCCAAGTGCTGCAATATAAAAGGATGGCAATCCTTCATTCAGAACTCGGGGATTTTGAGGCGTGAAGATTTTATTGTTCCATCATACTTCACTGCTGTATTTTTGTGTGTTTTGTATTAGGTGTATCTTGTGAGCCAAGCAATTATCACCTAGATGATTGCATTGGACTAGGGTGTTCATTGAGTTGTAAGTGTTGTGTCACTCTAAGCTTTTAAGCGTGAGTGTTGTGTATCTTGATTAAAGCTGTTAAGCACAATCAAGAGTTGTTTGAAGTGTGACTTCACTGTTATCTTTAATATAATTAAAGGTTGTAATCAATGAGGTCATTGAGGGGGAGTGAGTAGGAACTCTGATCTTAGTGTAAGATTGAAATTGCATTGGGTAGGTATTAAGTGATAGGATTAAACAGTTGGTTTAAGGTCTGAATTAATACTACTAATAGTGGATTTCCTCCCTGGCTTGGTAGCCCCCAGACGTAGGTCTATGTGACACCGAATTGGGTAAACAATTCCTTGTGTTATTTACTGCACTTACTTTTTAAGTTCTGCATAATTCTTGTCTGCGCAGAATTGGATGTCATAACATCCCGTGTGACATCGAAAGTCTGTTAACTAGAATTTCAATTGGTATCAGAGCAGGCACCCTGGCTGTTAATTTCTGGGTGAGATCTAGGGAAGTTACTTTCTAGTACCATGGACAGGGATGTAGGATACTCAAATAGACCACCCATGCTGGATGGTTCTAACTATGATAACTGGAAGCCTCGTATGATAGCCTTCTTGAGGTCTCTAGATAGCAAAGTCTGGAGAGTTGTCAACAAAGGATGGGAACATCCAACGAAGACAGGTAAAGATGGAGTCAGTATGCAAATTCCTGAAGAAGAGTGGGACAAGGAGCAAGAGGCATTAGCCCTTGGAAATTCTAAGGCCTTGAATGCATTGTTCAATGGAATAAGTAAGAACATCTTCAGACTGGTGCATCACTGTGAGCTGGCTAAGGAAGTTTGGGATACCCTCAAGATAACTCATGAAGGTACATCCAAGGTGAGAATGTCTAAACTTTAGATGCTGACCACAAAGTTTGAAAATCTGAGGATGAAAGAGGATGAGACTATTCATGACTTCCACATGAATATTCTTGAAATTTCCAACACTTCTGGTGGCTTAGGTGAGAAAATGGCTGAAGAGAAACTTGTAAGAAAGATTCTCAGATCATTGCTAAAGAGATTTGCCATGAAGGTCACAGCCATAGAAGAGGCTCAAGATATCAGCAACATGAAGGTTGATGAGCTTATTGGTTCACTCCAAACCTTTGAAATGGGCTTATGTGAGGATGCTGAAAAGAAGAACAAAAGCATAGCTTTTGTATCAAATACTGAAGGGGATTCAGAAGAAGGAAACATTGGAGGGAATGAAAGCATTTCAGAAGCCATAGCCATGCTTGGAAGATAGTTCAACAAGTTCATAAAGAAGGTTGATCAACAGGGTAGACCTAATGTCAAGAACTCTTCATCTGACATCAGTAGAAGGTCAAAATATGAAGAAAAGGTCACTCAAGGCAAGGGAATCCAGTGCCATGGATGTGAAGGTTATGGTCATATTAAAGCTGGATGCCCTACCTTCTTCAAGATGCAAAAGAAAGGGCTATCTGTCACCTGGTCCGAAGGAGACTCTGAGAGTGAATATGAAGGAGAATCTGCTAAACATGTCACTGCTCTGACCAGTGTCTGTGCCTATGATGATGACTCAAGTGGAGATGAACTTACCTTTGATGAACTTGCTGCCTCGTATAAAGAACTATGTGTTAAAAGTGCAGAAGTGTGTATCCAAGGAGAAAAGCAGAAGAAACTCATCAAAGAGCTGGAAGGTGAGAAACAGAAGCAGCTGACAGTCATAGATGGTCTGAATGGTGAGATATCTTTGCTGACATCTAAGCTAGAACAAATGACTAAATCCATCAGAATGCTGAATAAAGGAACTGACACCTTGGAAGAGATTCTAAAGGTGGGACAGAAGTCAGGAACCATGTCTGGGTTAGGCTTTGCTAAGAAATCCTCAACTGAACTCAAAAGATCAAAGGCTGAAGTTCAGAAACTCAAGCAGAAGTCACAATCGATGTCTCAACATCAGGGAACCAGGATGAGTAACCATCAGAAGAAGAAATTTCAGAGATGGAGATGTCACTACTGTGGTAGATTTGGTCACATAAAACCTTTCTGCTACAGGCTGCATGGTTATCCTAACCAGACTACTCAAGTCAGACCTAAGCAGAAGGCATCTAAGCATAATGCTCCCATTGAGAAACAACAATGGGTTGCTAAACTAGCTCACACATCTCCAAGGGCATCTACCAGACAAGACTGGTATTTTGATAGTGGCTGCTCAAGACATATGACTGGGATGAGAAACTTATTGGTGGATGTACAACCTCATGCTATCAGGTATGTGACATTTGGTGATGGAGCTAAAGGAGAAATCAAGGGTGTTGGTAAGCTGGATTGTCCTGGAGTTCCAAAACTAAGTAATGTGTTGTTAGTAAAAGGACTAACTGCTAATCTCATCAGCATAAGCCAGCTATGTGATCAAGGCTTCAATGTACTGTTCACTAAGGAAGGATGTATGGTGATGAATGGCTGCAATCAGGAAGTTATGAGAGGAGCCATATCCAAAGATAATTGTTATCTATGGGAATCTAAAGTCTCACACTACTCCTCAAAGTGCCCCTTGACCGAGGAAGAGCAGGAAGTGAAGTTGTGGCATGGAAGACTTGGACAACTTCATTTAAGAGGAATGAAGAAGATCATATCCAAGGAAGCAATTAGAGGAATCCCAAACCTGCTTATGGATGAAAGAAAAGGCTGTGGAAAATGTCAGATTGAAAGCCATGAGTCATCCTCACCTATTGGACCTCATCAAAATGGTGTAGTAGCAAGGGAGAAACAGAAGTGTGTATCATTATCCACTGCAGAAGCTAAGTACCTAGCTTCTGGTAGCAGGTGTTCACCACTGGTATGGATGAACCAGATGCAGACTGAGTACAATGTCACTCAGAATGTCATGACATTGGATGCTACTCGGTTTGACAAAGTTAGGGGCAAAGAGGGAATGTGCACTTCTGAGAAATTATAGCAACTAATGATGTTAGTTATTTACTGTTTAGTAAGTCAACTTATTAAACAATTGATAGTGCACTCTGATTGGTCAACAAATAATAGACATTGCTCGTGCAACAAGCGTTTCCTATTCCATCGTTTCAACTTTCAGTCTTGCAAACTTTCTCTCAAAGAAACTGTTCATCTCTCCTCCGAGATATTCATCATGTCGCACCAATCCGACTCAACTTCCTACACAACCATGTCTGATTCCTCCAGCTCTAAGTCTTGCAACCCTAACCGGGAAGATCCTGTGGTTGACGCTGCAAAGACGTCTCATGCAAGAAGACCTAAAGAAACGGTCTCCGGATTCTCCTCAGCAATCGCACTTGATGAATAAACCAGGGAAGGCTCCAGGTATGTGCACAATGCCATTGCAACTATGGTGACTGGGATACTATCTGGTAATCATAAGGTTCCTGGGGTCTCCGTTCCCTTAAACACTATCATACCTGATAATGTTGCATGTCAAGAAAACGCAGTAGTCTTAAGAAAGAATGCCCCTGACGAGGCTGAGCAAAATGATGCTCATGAGGGGTTAAATACTGGCAAACCCTTAGAGAAAGTGGGTAGTGAGGCAGTCCGTGTCACTCATGATGTCAGTGACAACCCTAAAGATGACACAGTTAATCTGGAAGAGTTCTCTGATAATGAACTATTGACCTCAATTGTCCCTAGCATAGCCAAAAGGGTTAGGACTAGGAGAGAAAAGAAGACTGTGGTACAGAGGTCCCCAAAAGGGAAGATTGATGTGGCAACTTCTTCCAATCCAGAGGTGACAAAGAGTTCCCTCAAAAGGAAAGGGCATGGACCTGCGAAATTTTGGAGCAAAGAGGTGCCCAAGAAAATGAAGACCAAGTCTGTTATTGTGGAATCTGATTCAGATGTCCCATGTGATGTCACAACATCTCTGTCAAAGAAGAAGCCAACCGCTAGCAAGCCGGCTGCTAGTGTCCCTGAGGTACCTATTGACAACGTGTCATTCCATTTTGCTTCTAGTGTGAACAGGTGGAAGTATGTCTATCACAAGAGGTTGGCCTTGGAGAGGGAACTGGCTCAGAATGCCCTGGAGTGTAAGGAGATTGTAGACCTTATTCAAGAGGCAGGGTTAATGAAAACTGTGACTCAACTCCCAAAGTGCTATGAGACTTTAGTAAAGGAGTTTATTGTCAATGTGTCTGAGGAATGTGCAGATGGAAAGTCCAGAGAATTCAGAAAAGTATATGTGCGAGGCAAGTGTGTGAACTTCTCTCCCTCAAGTGACTGACGATAGAATCTGTCAAGTCATCACTGCAAATCAAGTCAGGAAGTGGCCTCTTAAAGGTAAGTTGGTGGCCAGCAAACTCAGTGTGAAGTATGCTATGCTACACAAAATTGGAGCTGCCAACTGGGTGCCCACAAATCACAAATCCACTGTGGCTGTGATGCTTGGAAAGTTCATCTATGTTGTTGGAACCAAAGAAAAGTTTGACTATGGAACCTACATTTTTTATCAAACCATGAAACATGCTGGGAGCTTCAGTGTGAAGGGGCCTATAGCCTTTCCTTCCCTCATATGTGGCATTATGCTGAACCAATTTCCAAACATATTGACAGAGAATGACTTTGTGAAAAGAAGAGAGAGTCCGTTGGCCTTCAATTATAAACTATTCCTGGGTAAGCATGTCCCTGACATTGCCATGACAACAGGAGAGACATCAAGTGTTGGCAATCAACCAGATAAAGTTGTTGTCATTGCCATACTCAGAGAGACCTGCAAAGAGCTAGAGGCAAGGAAGCTCACTTTGGAAAAGTTGATTATCAAATTGGAGATGTCTGATGATGGTGTGCTTGGTGAAGCTGCTGAGGCTACAGAAGGAGCTGCAAGGCAAAGTGCAGAGGGTGAAGAGGAGGCCAGTTCTGATGATGGCACTGATGATGAGGCTGACTCTAAGTCAGATGATTAAATCATTTCCTGTATTTCTGTCATTTATGTATAATTCATTTTATTTTGGCCTGTAATTTAAAGTGTTGCTTTGGCAACATTTTTGACAAAAAGAGGGAGTAACACCTGTGATGCCCTAGGACAACAGATTATGTGATTAAACAGATATTGAAGATCCTCTAATCCAGAGGTTGTGCTGCAGCTGATGTTCCACTTCTATGTGTGATGAGTGTGAGTGTGTTTTCTGTATGTGTGCTGATGTTAGAAGTTTTTATTTAACTTCTATATCTGTGCTGATATGTGAAGTTTTTATTTAACGTCTATGTGTGTTGAGTGTGCTGCTGCTCTGAGTGTATTAGCTAGGTTAATTTTTCCCTGCTAGATGTGTGTTTTCCGCTGCTGAGAACTCTGTTGTGATGCCAAGTTGTTTTAGCCAAAAATTTGCCAAAGGGGGAGTTTGTAGATGTTTGATTGGCTGCATTTTATGTTAAAACACTAGCTGGACTCCAATGTCTTGACTGATGTCATGACATGCTTTGGAGATGTTTGATTGGCTGCATTTTGTGTTAGAACATCTAACTGTACTATGATGTCTTGACTGATGTCATGACATACTTGAGTAGTATGCTGCAGGTTTAGCTAATACAGGATTTACTGAATGTCAAACTAGATGTAATGATATTCATCCCTGACAGCAGATACTGAGGTGTAGAACAGTTGGTTGTCTGCTATAACTCAGTATTTAAGTTCAGTCTGTTTATCAAGGGAATAACAGACCTGGCATAAGGCCTACTGTCTGAATGTCAAACTGGATGTTATGACATTCATCATTGACAGCATATACTGAATAATAGGCAGGTTGGTTTTCTGCTACAGTTCAGTATGTATCTCAGTCTGTTCTTCAGAAGAATAACAGACCTGGCATAAGGCCCATTCTGTAAATGTCAAATTGGATGTTTTGACATTTATTACTGTAAGTTGATACTGAAGTAGACTAGTTGGTCTTTTACAGTACAACATTTTGTACAGTCTATTTTCAGAAAAATAACAGACTTAGCATATAGTCTATGTTCTGGACGTCAAACTGAATGTTGTGACATTCATTCCTGACAGCATATGCTAAATTGTAGGATGGTTAGTTTTTCTGTTTCAGTATTTTTCTCAGGCTATTTTTCAGGAATCCAACAGCTGAGCTAAAATCCAGGAAACTAACAACTAAGCTACAATTAATGAACCTAACAAATAGCCTATTTGTTAGTACCCTAATATGTGGAAATTAGGTTAACTTGCTTAACCTTAATTTTAGGAAATACAAGTACAAGGCCCAAGTGCTGCAATATAAAAGGATGGTAATCCTTCATTCAGAACTCGGGGATTTTGAGGCGTGAAGATTTTATTGTTCCATCATACTTCACTGCTGTATTTTTGTGTGTTTTGTATTAGGTGTATCTTGTGAGCCAAGCAATTATCACCTAGATGATTGCATTGGACTAGGGTGTTCATTGAGTTGTAAGTGTTGTGTCACTCTAAGCTTTTAAGCGTGAGTGCTGTGTATCTTGATTAAAGCTGTTAAGCACAATCAAGAGTTGTTTGAAGTGTGACTTCACTATTATCTTTAATATAATTAAAGGTTGTAATCATTGAGGTGATTGAGGGGGAGTGAGTAGGAACTCTGATCTTAGTGTAAGATTGAAATTGCATTGGGTAGGTATTAAGTGATAGGATTAAACAGTTGGTTTAAGGTATGAATTAATACTACTAATAGTGGATTTCCTCCCTGGCTTGGTAGCCCCCAGGCGTAGGTGTGTGTGACACCGAACTGGGTAAACAATTCCTTGCGTTATTTACTGCACTTACTTTTTAAGTTCTGCATAATTCTTGTCTGCGCAGAATTGGATGTCATAACATCCCGTGTGACATCGAAAGTCTGTTAACTAGAATTTCAGGATTACCAACCTTTGAAGTTTGACTTCCCAGATGAGGACATCATGGTTGTCAAGGATGCTAAAGACTCCGAACAAGAGGAGAATCTCGAGCCAAAAGCAGGCTGGAATCTCATGTTCGACGGCGCCTCAAATGCAATAGGTCATGGAATTGGGGCAGTGCTGATGTCTCCCAAGAATTTCCATCTACCATTCACTGCAAAGCTCTGTTTTACCTGCACAAATAACATGGCTGAGTATGAAGCTTACATACTAGGGTTGGAAGAAGCTATTGAGTTGAAGATCAAGGTGCTAGAAGTATTTGGGGATTCCGCCCTAGTGATACATCAGATCAGAGGTGATTGGGAAACAAGACATGCCAACCTAATTACATACCGGGATTACGTGCTGAAGTTACTCCCAAAATTCGACAAAATCACTTTCTCTCATATTCCTTGAGAAGAGAATCAGATGACAGATGCTTTAGCAACCTTGGCTTCCATGTACAAGTTAATATGGCCCAACCATCAGCCTCACATTGAAATCATGCGTTTTGATGAACCCGCGCATTGCCTAACGACAGCAGAAGAGTCAGATGGTAAACCCTGGTTCTTTGACATCAAACGATATCTAGAGAAGTAGGAATACCCGACAAAGGCCTCTAGCCTTGACAAAAGTACCCTCCGGAGATTGGCATCGAAGTTCCTCTTGAATTGGGAGGTATTGTACAAGCAGAATTATAACATGGTTTTGTTGAGGTGTGTGGACAAACACGAAGCTAATCAGCTTATGAAGGACATACACGAAGGGTCTTTCGGCACACACGCAAATGGGCACTCCATGGTGAAGAAAATCCTGAGGGCAGGTTACTACTGGTTAACGATGGAAGCCGACTGTTATCATTACACCAGAGCCTGCTACAAATGCCAAATCTATGCTGACAAAATACATGTACCGCCTATCCCGCTGAATGTTATAGCATCACCCTGGCCTTTCTCTATGTGGGGCATCGACATGATCGGGATGATAGAACCTAAAGCATCTAATGGGCATAGATTTATCTTGGTGGTCATAGACTACTTTATGCGAATGTCACGAAGCACGTAGTCGCCCATTTCTTAAAGAACAACATTATATGCCGATATGGGGTTCCCAACAAAATCATCACTGATAATGGGTCCAATCTCAACAACAAGACCATGGAGGAGTTATACACAACGTTCAAGATTGAGCATTACAACTCGTCACCATATCGACCTAAAATGAATGGGGCTGTTGAAGCTGCAAACAAAAATATCAAGAAAATCATCCAAAAGATGGTCGTCACGTACAAGGATTGACATGAGATGCTACCTTTTGCGTTGCATGGTTATCGTACGTCAGTACAAACTTCAACAGGGGCAACCCCGTACTCCTTAGTATACAGCATGGAAGAAGTTCTCCCCATAGAAGTAGAGATTCCCTCGATGAGAGTCTTGATGGAGGCTAAGTTAGACGAGGCAGAATGGGTTCAATCAAGGTTCGACGAGCTCAACCTTATCGAGGAGAAACGCTTGAAAGCGTTAGGTCACGGTCAACTCTATTAGAGGCGTCTTAAGAAGGCATTCGACAAGAAAGTTCGTCCCAGGGTGTTTCAAGAGGGTGATTTGGTGCTGAAGAAAATCTTGCCCATTCACAAGGACTCTAGGGGGAAGTGGACACCAAATTATGAAGGTCCATTTGTGGTGGTCAGAGCCTTTTTCGGAGGCGCTCTAATCTTGGCAACTATGGATGGTGATGAATTGCCACTTCCTACCAATGTTGATGCTGTTAAAAAGTACTTTGCCTAGAAAAGTGGAATGATAAAAAGCCGCTAAATCGAAAACCTGAAAAGGCGATTTAGGCAAAAATGGCTATCCCGGTGGATCGAAAACCCGAAAGGGCGATCCAAGCAAAAATTAGGGATAAAAATAAAAAATATTGACCCGTTGAGTTGAAAACCCGAAAGGGCGGCTCAGGCAAAAATGGGTATCCCGGTGGATCGAAAACCCGAAAGGGCGATCCAGGCAAAAGTTAGGGATTAATTCCAAGGCAAAGAACTGTACTTTTAGGCATCTAACATATCCCCCGAAGACAAAGAATCAATCTACCTGACTTTTCCAAAGGCGAGGTGCTTGGATTATCAAAGACATAAGGATCATAGCAGTGTGGAGACTCAATAGGAACTCAGTTTTATTGT
This sequence comes from Lathyrus oleraceus, assembly GCF_024323335.1. Taxonomy (NCBI): domain Eukaryota; kingdom Viridiplantae; phylum Streptophyta; class Magnoliopsida; order Fabales; family Fabaceae; genus Lathyrus; species Lathyrus oleraceus. The sequence continues at coordinate 286,131,024 of NC_066584.1, forward strand.
CGCTTCGTTTCTACACACAGCAATTACCTTATTGAGGAATTGCATCTTTATGTACAATCACCCATTCAAGGGTCAAATCAATAAAAGAGAAATTTTCTCGACAAAAGTTGTGCCCAAATTATTTTGTATTTTATCTGTTTGTTTGCAAAGCACCTTTATTTTTGATAAACATCACTCTTAAAGATTTTGGAGAAAATAAAAACACATAATTGAATGAAGTAATAAAATTGCTTTTGAAATAGCAAAAGGATAAACCTCTTAGTCTCCAAGTTTGCTCTTGTTTTTCATAGAGGTGTAGGACTGTGTGCATGCACCTATGTTCATTCCAATTGCTAATCAGCACCTCTCATAGATATACTCATGGTATAGCCAAATCGGGGCAAGTTTCTAATGTATTTCCAGCAGAAACATTAAATCATAGTCGGAGTATCGCGTGTTGAGAAGTCTGAACCCTTCAGTGGTTTGGGGCACCCCAAATATATTCCTAAAATCACCCAGTGGGGCATCAAATTTTGATCTCCATCATGACAAAAGTCCACACTGTTGGCATCATCACTAAACCAGAAACGCCCTAACCAGGGCAAATCCCAATTACCCATTCGCATACCTGCATGCATCACATGCGCCATGTGCATCAATTACATACATAATTTTCCTACCAAATAGGAAGGTTCACCAAGAAGTAATCATACCAATCATTGGAATACATATGCATAGCCTTATATGATTCGCATCCCTATATGCACATCTTAAATATCCCCAGCAATTGCATAATGCATACACTTCATGCATCCTCCCATGCATGGCATTTCCACCCAAAGTGGAACATCGTACAAAAAATTGAACATAAAATATAAGGATCTAATGTCATTCATGTCTATCTTAGACATTCCTCATTTCCCAAATAAAGTTATTACCCTATGTATGCTCATGGAATTATTTCCTGATCAGTCATCTCTCTTAACTTCGTGGTTGATAGTGATATTCCCAACATTTTCTTTGCTACCGTTGCTCCCCAAGCAGAGGTTACCATAAAAGTCTCTTGAGAGCTTCTTCCATGCAGAGCTTCTTAAGCAGATTTCCTTCAAAAGGAATCTTTTCTAAAAATATCCCCCCAACAAACATTCATTCTTTGATATAGTACTTCATTTATCTGGAGAATCTCATCTTTTGCTGTTTGAGATGCTGCTTCATCAATATGAAGAGTCTCATTCCAGTTTTTTCTCTTGAGATACTGCTCTAGTATCCTCGAAGAGTCTTAGATTCAATTAAGGTATCATTCCCTTGTTCGGAATATCTTAATTCTATCATATAAGATGCTGCTTCGACTCGATACAAAGAATCTCATATTTTGCTGTTTGAGATGCTGCTTCATCAATATGAAGAGTCTTATTCCAGTTTTTTCTCTTGAGATACTGCTCTAGTATCCTCAAAGAGTCTTAGATTCAATTAAGGTATCATTCCCTTATTCAGAATATCTTAATTCTATCAGATAAGATGCTGCTTCGACTCGATACAGAGAATCTCATTTTTGTTGTTTGAGATGCTGCTTCATCAATATGAAGAGTCTTATTCCAGTTTTTTTTTTCTTTTGAGATACTGCTCTAGTATCCTCGAAGAGTCTTAGATTCAATTAAGGTATCATTCCCTTGGTTGGAATATCTTAATTCTATCATATAAGATGTTGCTTCGACTCGATACAGAGAATCTCATCTTTTGCTATTTGAGATGTTGCTTCATCAATATGAAGAGTCTCATTCCACTTTTTCTTTTAAGATACTGCTCTAGTATCCTCGAAGAGTTTTAGATTCAATTAAGGTATCATTCCCTTGTTCGGAATATCTTAATTCTATCAGATAAGATGCTGCTTCGACTCGATATAGAGAATCTCATCTTTTACTGTTTGAGATGCTGCTTCATCAATATGGAGAGTCTCATTCTAGTTTTTCCTTTGAGATACTGCTCTAATATCCTCGAAGAGTCTTAGATTCAATTAAAGTATCATTCCCTTGTTCGGAATATCTTAATTCTATAAATAAGATGCTGCTTCGACTCGATACAGAGAATCTCATTTTCTTTACTGGTTGAGATGCTGCTTCATCAACATGAAGAGTCTCATTCAGTTTTAGAAACATTGTTCTGCTTATTACCAGACAATCTTGGATACAGTTGGGATATTATTCCTTTAATGGGATACCTCGATTGTAATTATCCAAGATACTGTGCTGATGATTCCTTCTCATACTGTATTTCTCACTACATTTTTTCTTTATGAATTTATTCCTTCCATTTCAAAGGACAAAACTCGGGTCTTCTTGTATTTAATTACCTTTCACTATGAACGCATGAAGACTACTGTCATTTCTGCTTTCTAGTTCACTGTAATTAAATAGGGGCAGCTGTCATACCCCGATTTTGTCCCGGTTTTATTTTTCACACGGATACCACAATGCATGCATCATGACTGTAAAACTTTTATCTCTTTGCATTCTTTGAAACCATACGAGCTTTCACGTAGGGTTTAGGCTCCACCAGGACCCTCTAAGTGAAAATCTCATCGCACATTGGTTCAATGAACCTATGGAGGTGCAGTTGGCTAAAGTTGGATGGTCATTACCTTAATTAATTGGACATTTATCCAAGTCATGAGGATACATCACTTTAGATTCGCATCATTATTGTATAACTTCCATGTTACTGGGAAACTTGCGTTTCATGAATCCAATTTCGTCCAAAAGCATGGTCTAGTACGCGAATGCAGGAAAAAGGATATGAGGAAGGGATATTACTTGAAGCGATCTACTAATTTGAATTAAGAGCAAAGCTTACCCTGAATTTGGATTTTTATTGAACCAAGTTGATAAAGGTTAACGGGATGTCGATGAATGACTTAAAAATGAATTTGTGGCTTTTGTTCATCATTCGTGCTATCATTTGTTTTAGGGTCATCAACCAAGGAGTCTTTTAGGATGAAGACCAAGTGCTCATTTGGCATCATATGATCATGGATTTCAGACACAACATTGTACAGTTGGGAGTTTTGGTTTAAAAACACATTAGTTGGACAAAATTCTGGGTTTTACAAACACTTGCTTCAAAAGTCAAAAGGAATACATTATATAACTGATCATAAGCAATTCTAGTTGCTAAATGACATTACAACCAAGCCAAATGCAAGAGGTAAATTTCTAAAGTTAAAAATGCACATCAGTTTGCCGTGACGGCTTCCTGGACCTCTTCTTGCGCTGGTCTCCGAAGACATTATAAGGTATCGCCTCGTACCATGCGATAACTGGCGGGTCCAAGAGCCAATAGCATCGTGTCGGCAAGGCGAACAAGAATCCATGTGTCCCAAAATAAAAGGTAGTTGAATACATGAAATTATCACCATCAGCTCTGAATACAGAACCTACAACAACAAAAAAAACGGCATTTGTCAAGTCACAATTACTGCAGACCAAACACCAAATACAGATAGAACGTGTCCAAACTAGGCCAAACAAACAATAGAATTCGGGTTGTAGATCCTGCAGCACAAGAGCAATAGCATCCTGTCACAAACATGACCAAAAGAAATACCCCATAAAACCAAGCATAGCATCATGTTACAAGTGCAATTCGGACCAGCTATAATTCCATATCATGCTAAGCCAAGTGACTGCTATAGATTGGTGTCATGATACATTTTGAGACTTAGCTTAAACTACAAGATAGTTAAGAATCTAACAGTCTGTAGCATTTGGAAGGGAGCTTCAGATTTTGCAGATATACTCCGCTCCAATATTGGCTCAGTCTACTTCTCGCCTCCATTTAAAATCATGACAAAGTTGTCCATAAATTCTAACAACCACCCTGTACCAAAAGGAGCAAGCTGCAAAAAGTAGGTGACATACGAAACCAGCAGCATGTCATACGGTTTGTTTTCAGAAGAGTTAAAACCATGAGAAATGATAAAGTGACATTCAGAGCAGCCAAGGTCCAAAAGTCATTACAAAATGCGAATTGCCACACTTACCTTGTGAACCAACATGATAAAATGTACATCACCCCTGTAGTGTCAACATTCCTTCAAGAAACCGCACCAGACTGAGTATCAACGACATGATGAAATCATGACTTAGCACTTCGCAAGCATTGATAGCTAGTGCTACAAGCCAAGGCTACGAACAAGAGGTGGCTGTGGTATACCGACCGGAAACCATGAGACCTTGTGGCCAATGTCCCGCATTATCAAACAAACCTGCAATACATTTTTAATACCATAAGAGCCACGCGGTGATGTAAAACAAATTCAGCATAACTACACCATGATACCAAGATACACGATGCATAACGTACCTAAGGCCAAACAGGACAAAATGATGTTGCTTTACACCATCCTGGAATCACTACAACAACAAAGCCATGCCAAGCATCATGAATTCACCATGACTTCAATCCTTACAACAGCTAGACTTGTATTAACCATTCCAAACTACAGTTCATTTCTACATATTTGAAACAATACAGGGGATACAAGGCAAAATATATATGTGACTCATCGTTCCAAAAAATGGCAAGAGTTTTGCACAACAATTCCAAATTTCCAGCTAGAAAGAATTCGTTTGTCACTTTGAGCATAGACTCATCATTTCCAAAACAGCTGTCGAGTAAGCTACAAATATCGCCAAATGATATTCTTGACCTGGATTTAGATTGGCTTGGTGGTGACTTACAGGATCACGATAAGGAGTTTTTACATCGAATATGAAGGAAGAGTCCGCCAAAATGCACAAGGTCATTCGAAAGGTGTGCCTTGCCAAGTTGTGACTGAAGATGAATGAAACCTGGAGTTTTTCAAAAGCCTAAATATCTCACCACATTCAAGTAGCAGCCGAATGATCAAGGCAAAATGATTTCAAACTTTGAACATCAAGCTATTCCTGGTTGTGACAATGAGAGGAGAACATCCCAACAAAGAGTTTAAAGTGAGGACGAATGGAGGATTGGGTAAACAGTATGCAGTAATATGCATCACCTCTATAGGACATCATTAAAATTACCTGAACCTAGGCATCCTATAAGTTGGTTTTAACCCTGCAATTGCCATAACTCTGTCAAGCAAATATGGGCATTCTCTCCAAGAACAGATACGTATGTTGAAGTCCTGTTTTGTGCTACACATAACATATGGAAAACAGGATACAATCAGTTAGACCTCAAGGCAAAAAATTGCAGAAGCATGTTGCAAAGAAATCGCTTATTATAACCAATGCTTTATAGACAAGGTTAATACAGGTAAGCTCACGTCACCTATAAACCATGATGGACGAATATTAAAGTCAGGTAGGAGCATCACTATTGTGCGCATAATCTTGACCAAATAGTAGTAGACAAACTCCATGAAAATAAACCTGTAACAACAGAAGATTTACCAAATTACAACCATGGTTAAAAATCTTCGATTCTATGAGAAAAACAAAAATCAAAAGTGAAAACAATACTCTTACCACGACACGTAGATCTTTCACAGTGGTAAATGAGAAAATCAACACAGGATACTTGATTCTGAAGATTTCACTATGGACAAAACAGAAACAGATTTCACCACCTTCATTCCTGGGACCACACCAAAATCTAGAAAGGATTTGATCCTAACAGATTTTTCGAATCTTTGCCAGCTCAGGAGTGAGAAACCTCGTACCTCCAAAGCTCTATATAAAGAGCATCCATCACTGGGATAAAGGGACCTTTTCCAGCGCCGTTACTCTGCAGAAATAGAATCAAAACATCACTAAAGCTATAATCTTTCTTTTGGAGTTTGTTGAAATTTCATATTGAAACTCAGCAAACTCGAGCTAAAGCCCCAGACTACCCTAAAACGGTTACTACCGCCATAGCGGCGACGTAAGAAGGAAAGAGAAAGAGAAGAAGCGAAGAAGACGGAAAGTTCAGAAGAAGGAAGAAGGAACCTCGAAAGACGCTAAAGAAATCGTTTACCTCGCCTTGACCGGAGTCGAACGTCGAACTAGCTCCGATTTGGTATTTAAACTTCTCCTTTGCATGATTTGAGGTTACCACCTTGTTCACATCGCCTCATATACCATAACCCCCATGATTATTACATGAGATTTCTGTTGTATTAAGTTTAATTTGGAGTTGAAAATTTAGGTCTCTTGCTTGTTTATGCTTTGATCTGGGTCCTTTGTTTTCGTTGTTTTCTGGCTTCGGTTCTTTGGATCTTTGTTTTTGATTTGGAAACTACATGGCTAGATTTGGGTTTTTAAGTATTTGCTTGGATAAGGGTAGGATTTTCCTTTGAGTTATGAGCGCTCACGACTTGACACCACGGCTACACAGAAGTGTCGTCGGAGATTCCTGTTACCACCATCGTGGTTAATCCAATAGTGATGGTGGTGTTATAACAGAGGTGGAGAAAATGAAAAGCAGGGAGAGAGTGTGAAAAGAGTATTTTAATTAGAGGAGACAAGAGGGAGTTCGTTCGTGCTTCTCTGCTGATTGTTTTTCTTTTATGGATTTATTGTTGCTCAGATTAACCTTATTTTAAATTAAAATATTAATTAACGTGTGGAAGCTTGGGGAGTTCGTTGACCGTGTTTTTCTTTATGATTGCCTTACCAAGAAAAAAGGCATTCATTGTTCTGATAAATGCTGACAACTGTTGGTTTTCTCAAAAGAACCTTGTGAAATTCCCATTTAATTATGTGAGTAGTGGCCGCCAGATGTCAGGAGGGAGGTTGAGGCCACTCGCCTCGCTCCTTTTCGTCTGTTACCTCAACTAGGTCTTACTAGCTGGACTGGATTCGGTCCTTTGGCCCAATCCGGTGGGCAGCTGCAGCGCTTGGGCCTCATGGGCCCTTGTGGTTTGCTAAACTCGTTAAACAACCCCCTAGTTCAAATTCATACCCTGCTTTATTTGTTTTATTTATTTTTAAATTTTAATGCTTATTTAATCTTCCCAACAAGAAGATGACATCAATAATAATAGTCAGAAATAGATTAATTTTCCAATTAAATATTTTTCCTTATTTTGTGTAGATTTTTATATATTATTTAGAATATTGCGATTAAAATCTTAGTTAGATGTTAATATTGGTAAATGATACCAAATCATTATACCTTATTGTAAAAATAATTAAGCCTTGGTCTAGCACCAAGTAATTTCTCTCGAATCAGATTAATTCTAAAAAAATTCAAATTCAACATATTTAATTAATATACTCTCCCAAATTATTTAAATTAATTTTGAATGAAAAGGAGAATAGTAAGCTTCCGCTTCACTATCTCTCGACTATTCAAATAATTGGCGTACGCCATATTGCTCGGATTTTCGTCATTCAATTAAAACCCTATAAACTCTATAAAATTAAAATCGCTTCCTCAAGTTAATTATAAATCCTAAAAGTTTCATTATCTAAATTTAGTTTTGAATGAAAAGGAGAATAGTAAGCATCCGCTTCACTATCTCTCGACTATTCGAATAATTGGCATACGCCATATTGCTCGGATTTTCGTCATTCAATTAAAACCCTAAAATTCTATAAAATTAAAATCACTTCCCCAAATTATTTATAAATTCTAAAAGCTTTATTTTAATAATTAATTTTGAATGAAAAGGAGAATAGTAAGCCTCCGCTTCACTATCTCTCGACTATTCGAATAATTGGCGTACGCCATATTGCTCGGATTTTCGTCATTTAATTAAAACCCTAATAATCACACAAAATACAAATCATCTTCCTAAATTAAGGTAATACTCAAAATATATTTTTATAAACTTGGGATGAAAAAGAATATAGGGAGCGTACGCTTCGCTATTTTCTCAATTTCTCGAATAATTGGCGTACGCCATATTGTTCGAGTTCTTGTCGTCCAATTAAAACATCAAATCATAACATTCCGAATCATTTCTTTTAAATCAACTAAAAAATTCCAAAATCTTTTAATGCTAAATTTCCGATAATTAAGGATGGGAGGCGTTCGCCTCACTATCTTCCGATTATTCGAATAATTGGCGTACGCCATATTAATCGAATCTTCGTCATCAAATTAAAACACGATCGAATAAATTCAAATTATCTTTTATAACAAATACAACATTTAAAAACCTTTCTTCTTAAATTAAACTTCGGATGATAAAAGATGGGAGGCGTTCGCCTCATCATCTCTCGATTGTTCGAATAATTGGCGTACGCCATATTGCATGAGTCATCGACTTCCGATTAATACATTTTAAATAAACTTGGATAAAGGAATAAGTGGCGTACGCCTCATTATTCTTTGAACAAGCAAGTAGGAGGCGCACGCCTCACTACCGTGCATATTCAACATCCACAAACAAACTTTCAAAATAATTGAGCGAAAAAGGAGTAGAAGGCGTTCGCCTTATTATTCCTCGAAAGAATTGGACGATTGGTGTGCACCACATTGCTCAATCTTTCGTCGTTCTTCAAAACACCTTAACAAATCAAATTAATGTCTCGCCCCCGTGCGACCAACAACTTAAAATTCTTTTCAAAAGAACACTGTTAATCCTTTCTAATGCGCACCACAAACCAATGCTTAAGTCTCCGCCGAGAGTAGACAAGCCAGCGTTTAGCCTTTAGAACACGATCTACATAATTGTTCATTAAAAGACACCCATAAAAACCGTAGTTTCCCGAACTACGAATGCTCTGATTTCCTTAGTGCACTATAAGGATACGTAGGCACGAGATTGCGAGATCTTGGCAAGCACACTAATAAAAAACCTCCCCTTTTCCCCTTTTGAGGTCTTCACCCATATCTATCATCAATTCTAATTATTCGAAGAAAGCAAATAACATTTAACTAACATTCAAATAGCAAATTAGACTAAAAGGTTCCCGTTGAGTACAACGGACGTGAGGGGTGCTAATACCTTCCCCTTGCGTAATCAACTCCCGAACCTGAATATGGTTGCGACGACCATTATTCCATTTTCTAAAGATTTTCTCGATATTTTCCTATTCCTTCATTGGGATAAATAAAGTTCGGTGGCGAATCTGTTCGAACAACATTTTTTCCACGACCATCGCGAGGAATCGTATTTTTCGAGATGCGACAGCGTGGATAGACACGAAGTGGACATGTTAATGCAGGAAGTTCATGAAGGCTCCTTCGGTACCCACGCCGGCGGACATGCAATGGCTAAGAAATTGTTGAGAGCGGGTTATTACTGGATGACCATGGAATCTGATTGTTTCAAATATACTCGGAAGTGTCATAAATGTCAGATTTATGCTGATAAGGTGCATGTGCCGCCAAATCCTCTGAATGTGATGTCTTCGTCATGGCCATTTGCTATGTGGGGCATTGATATGATTGGAAAGATTGAGCCGACTGCCTCCAATGGGCATCACTTCATCCTTGTTGCCATCGACTATTTCACCAAGTGGGTCGAAGCAGCGTCATTTGCGAATGTCACCAGACTTGTGGTTTCCCGATTCATCAAGAAAGAAATCATTTGTCGTTATGGGGTTCCCGAAAGAATCATTACTGATAATGGTTCTAATCTCAATAACAAAATGATGAAGGAGATGTGCCAGAACTTCAACATTCAACATCATAATTCTTCCCCTTATCGTCCTAAGATGAACGGTGTTGTTGAGGCAGCAAATAAGAACATAAAGAAGATCATGCAGAAGATGCTCGTTACGTACAGAGATTGGCATGAGATGCAACCCTTCGCCTTGCATGGGTATCGTACTTCAGTGCGTACGTCGACCGGGGCAACCCCTTACTCCCTTGTGTATGGTATGGAATTAGTCCTACCTGTTGAAGTGGAGATTCCTTCTCTAAGAGTCCTGTTGGATGTCAAGTTGGACGAAGCTGAATGGATTCGAACAAGGTTCAACGAGTTGAGTCTTATCGAAGAGAAGTGAATGGCAGCCATTTGTCATGGGCAGTTGTATCAGAGTCGGATGAAGAGAGTCTTTGATCGGAAAGTGCGTCCTCGATGCTTCCAAGTCGGAGATTTAGTGTTGAAAAGGATCCTTCCTCCTCAGACAGATCACAGGGGCAAGTGGACTCCTAACTATGAGGGACCGTATATTGTCACCAAGATTTTTGATGGTGGAGCCTTAATGCTTGCAACTATGGATGGTGAAGACTTCACTTCCCCTGTGAACTCAGACGCAGTTAAAAAATACTTCGCATAAAAAAGACCCGCTGGACAAAAAGAATAGTCCAGGAAAAAAATGGGCATCCCGGTGAACCAAGAAAATGAAAAAGGTTCGATAAAAAGTTAAGGATAAAAATTGAAAAGATTGTACACCCGGTAAGTTGAAAACCTAAAAAGGCAACTTAGGCAAAAATGGGTATCCCGGTGGATTGAAAACCCGAAAGGGCGATCCAGGCAAAAGTTAGGGATTAAGCGAATGACGCGTTCTGAGTAGTTTTGAATATCATCTCGTGTCGATAACCGGAAACTTTCAAAGAATAGGAAACAGTCCAATCACCTTTTTTCAGAAAGCTGATCATCTGAAGGATCTTGAAGACGAGCGAGTCATAGTAGAATTGGAACCCGATAGAAATCCATTTCACATTGCCATTAGATTAATTTCTATTTTTCATCTTTTGTGCGATTACCTCTTCCCAGGGATTGCTTCCTGATGTAAATGCCTATTCAAAGGCCATTCAATTAATGAAATCATGTTATTCAGTATATCTCTATTTTCATTTTCATTTTACTGTTTTGTTTGCAAAAATGACGTCCGAATTTTTGATAAACATTGCATCATGAAACATAAGAGCTTTTACAGGTACATGCTTAATAAACATTTACAATTGCTGTAAATTTTAAGTGCTTTGAATCGTCTATTCAGAACAGGTACACTCGGGGCATTTCCTTAGGGTTCCCAACAGATACTCACGGATGTTTGTCCTCAACAATGGTATTTGGTGTCTGATCCCTGCAGAGTTGGTCCGAACATTGGATTCTTCAATCCCCAGCAGGTTCTCACCACTGTATTCCCCAAGCGGTTGTTTCAGATTATACACTCCCCAGTAGAGTTGACAATACCAGACTGTATATCCCCAGCGGAGTTGACAGTGCCAGACTATATCTTCCCAGCAGAAGCAGTTGCTCCTCAGAGCTCGATGCCAGATCCATGATCTCGACGCTAGATCCATGATCTCTTTCCTTGAAGCAGAACCTCGGTACCGCGTCGGTGTTTGCTTCCTCTTGCTGAGTCTCTCTCGCAGATTATGGTTGCCAGAACCACTGTCGCTTTCCTCAGCAGCAAGCTTTCAATGCCAGTATCTCCCCAGTCAGAGTCTCGATACTTCGTTATTGCCTGAACATCGCATGGACGGTCATCTCCCCACAGAGTTCATTGTGCTGTGCATCTCCAACAGCAGTGCCAGGGTCCAGAAGATTGTAATCATTTCCCCGGCAGAATTCCTTGCCTCGGCTTGGCATTCTCCCCAGCAATTCGCATCCCTGCATGTAGAATCATATTGCATTACACCCTCCCAAATCGTGTAGCATTTCCATTTTAATGGAGCATTACGCCATTGAAAAATTCAAACATACGCATGTGAAGCATAAAACATTCTCGGTATCCCAAGTGATGAACCAGAAGCTTGTTTCCAGTATTCAGACTGAAGGTTGTTCATGACTTATTATCCCCAACATAGGTTGTTAGCCCACGTGCCGCCTCAATTATCATTTTCCCTATTTCTACCGACGCTGACAGGCATGAAAAGTTTCCGGTATTCATACCGAAGTGGCATTCAGGCCAATTTCCGGTATCCAGACCGAAGTGGCATTCAAGCCAGTTTCCGATATTCAGATCGAAGAAGTTTCCGACGTTCAGGTCGATGCAACTTGTGGCATTCAGGCCAGTTTCCGGTATTCAGACCGAAGTGGCATTCAGGCCAGTTTTCCGATATTCAGATCGAAGAAGTTTCCGACGTTCAGGTTGATGCAACTTGTGGCATTCAGGCCAGTTTCCGGTATTCAGACCGAAGTGGCATTCAGGCCAGTTTTCCGATTTTCAGATCGAAGAAGTTTCCGACGTTCAGGTCAACGTAACTTGTGGCATTCAGGCCAGTTTCCGGTATTCAGACCGAAGTGGCATTCAGGCCAGTTTCCCGGTGTTCAGACTGATGTTTGATAATCTCATATCTTTCGATGCTCAGATCGAAGTCATTTCCAATATTCAGACTAATGAGCGGCATTCAGGCCATGGTTATTTCTGTGTTACCATTTATTTTGGTATTTAGTCTAACATTCTTTTTCGGTGTTCAGACCGACTCTCACCGTACCAGACGGATTCTTTGTTGATTCTCAGATCAAGATTCTTGTGTTACCATTTATTTTGGTATTCAAGCTAACATCCTTTCGGTGTTCAGACCGACTCTCACCGTACCAGACAGATTCTTGTTCAAAACCGCCTCTTTGCCGATTCTGACAGACATTATAACTTCATTTCTCACTTCAGTGTAAATTTCCGGGTTTTTATTGTATTCAATCCCTTGATACCTCGAAAGTGCGAAAGTCGTTGTTGTCTCCCTTTCGGGACTCTAGTTGATTGAATAGGGGCAGCTGTAATACCCCAAAATTTACCCTTCATTTTTCTTGGAAGCATGGGATTGTGTCTTACATTTCATTATCATCATACTAGGTCATACTCATTGCATACTGCATCAGTGACTTGGGAAATCAGGGTTTGATTGATCACTCCTTAACCAGAGGGAGCCCACACAAAGCAAGACTGAGAATTGAACTTCATTCTCCAAATATACAAGTCTCAAGGTAGTCCAAGTGTCTTATGGTGGTCTACAGTTCATCAGTGGAAGATTCAGAGCTCTCAGAATGTGCATCTGCATTTAATCAGAAATCAGGGTTTCATGGCTATCTGCAACCGGCAAGGTTTGATTGGAAGTGAAGGGGCTCATTCATGTCATGATTATAGAGGCATCTTGGCCTAGGAAGATTCACAATTATCTCACAAAGATCGATTGGCAATCAGTGCAATCAGTTCCTAGTCATCTTTGCCCTAAAACTAGGTTTTGGTATAAAATCGGTTTATTTCTGATTCCTTGGGTGAAACTCATTTCCATGGCCCTCCATATGTCCATAAGGTTCTACATACAAAAAATCAGCTCTTTATTTGAGCCAGAGGTGCTTCAATTGACCAATGGAGTCGAGAATCAGATAGTTTGGGAAAAGGCAACTGTGGGGCCAGAAAAGTCAACTCCCGACATTTTGAAAGTGGAATCTCAAAATTCATGCCTAAGGGAGCCTACATGTGAAATTTGATCAAGGTTGGATCATGGATTCATCATTTAATCAGGAGTTGGAAAAGTTACTAAATTTGGAAATAGTTGACTTTCCATTTAAGGCAAGTTTTTATGGTTTTTGCACCCACTTTAAGCCTATATTCCATCAAGATGCAAGATCCATTTGAAAATTTCTCAAACATGAAAGTTGTTCCTCTTGTTCCAAGCTTTCTAGAGATATAAAGTTTGTTTCATTTGGATAAAAATTGAGAAAGTTATGCTTGGTCAAAGTGAGACATTATTTTAGGACACTTAGAAAATGTTCTAAGTCCAAAATCTGCAAGATTTGTCAAGACTTATGGGCCAGTTTTCTTGCACTTCAAGGCATCTTTTGAAAATAATTTCTTCATGACAGTTATACCTTGCTATGTCCTCTTTCACACCTTTTTGGAACCACCCCATTTGGATCATTGTTTTGGAAGATACACTCATCTAAAGTTGGTATCATAGACTGAATTTTTTGACAGCATTTAGGCCAAACTGGCCCAACCATTTTGCAGCTATGGAACCTGAACTTTATGGCCATTTTCACCTCTTTCCACTCATCATTTCAATTTGTGTTCAACATGAAAGATGTTAAGTTCCATGACCTCTTTCTACTGTTTGCATTGCCTTGCCATTTGGACATGTATTCATCAAGATACAAGGTCATAAAGTCACCCTCTTGAACTTATTTCCAAAAAACCATGCCATGTTGCACAAACCAACCAACACACTTTTTACCTCATTTGGCCATGTGCTTTTGGTTCACTCACTTAAGTTTAGCCACAATTAGATCTTTTAATACACCTCACTTTTGGCACATGTTGCTCATAAACCAAAACCATACACTTAAGCCCATTAAGAACACCTTGAGCCTACATATTTAAACATCATAAACCCTAATCTGAAGAGGGTGGCTGCTGTATTTTCAAGGCAAGGCAAGAGAGAAAGATCAAGTGTCATCCCATTTCCATTTCACAAGTCCTTGAAGTTTCAAAGAGCACCTCATTCTTCCTTCCATTCTTCCAATACCAAGAGGCAGTGGACTGTTTTCCACTAGGTAAACTCTCTAATCCATTCTCATAACTATGGCCTTGTTCATTTCATGCTTGTCCATTGTCATTTTTCCATGCTAACCATACTTATTCATTCCTTTACCATGCTATTTTTCACTATGCCATGCTTGTTTCATGCTAATTTTTGTTGTTAATACTATGCTATGCATGCTTGTAAAGTCCTCACCATGAGACATTATTGTTGAACTTAAGTTTGTGTTGTTAAATTTTTTGTTGAATCCGGGTGCATGAAGCCCCCTTGTTGTTCGCTTTTCTACATGCTAAAGTCATTATTTTTCATGAAACAAAGCACCATTGTGTTCTACATGTTCCATACTTGAACTTTGGTTTTTACATCATCTCATTTGGAGCCTTGTAGCATGAGTTATATTGGTTTTAAAATGGAGGAAATGGGTTGCGTTTTTCATGTGTGCTGAATCTGGGTGCACGAAGCCCCCTTGTTGTTCGCTTTTCTACATGCTAGAGCCATTATTTTTAATAAAACAAGACACCATTGTGTTCTACATGTTTCAAACTTGAATTTTGCTTTTTACATCATCCCATTTCATGAACCATAAAGTGAGATATGTTGGTTTGAAGATGAGCCAAAGTGTGCTGCGTTTTTTCGTGTATTTTTCTGCATGCATGGCTTTTGTTTTCATTCCATGAAAAACGCACGCGTGGCAGGCTGTACAGCCATCAGATCGCGCGTCTCTCATTTAATCTCCACCGTCCAGGGCGTTTTTGTCTTCTTGTGACTAAAGGTCCACCTTGTCCAATTGAGGCAATGTTACATAACTTATTTAAATGAACATATTTTTGTGTCACATGCTGAGCATTTTGGACCGGGCCAGCGCCTCAACATGCTGTTCGCACCACCCCCATCTGGCCCATTTCACTTTATTTTATTTCCATTCATTTTATTTTCATTTTTTTAATTCTTATTTTCTGTTTTGTTTAATTAAATAAAAAATATTCTATTTGTTTATAAAAACATCAAAAAATACTTTTTACTTTCCTTAATGTTTTATTTAATTTATTTAAATTTTATTTTTATATTTTATTTAATGTTAATATTTTATTTTAATTATTTATTTCAAATAATCCATTTTAACACACATTTTTTCATTTATTTTATTTTCATGACTTAGAATTATTTTTAATTTCTGATTTTTGGGATGAGGGTTGACTAATGTCTCATGGTCAACCTGACCTTTTATTGGAATTTTATTTCCCATTTTCAATTTATTTTGGATTTATTTTTGACCTAGTTTGCTTGGTTGACTTTTCATTTGACTTCTGTTTTATTTCAATTAATTTATACACTAATTTTCATTATTTTTGAAATCTTTTGGGGGATGATGATGTCCTGACCCCACCTAACTTAGTTTAATTTTTCATAATTTTATTGATTAATTTAATATTTATTTGGTAATTTTTAAGTTGACCTGACTTTTCGGTTGACTTTTCCATGATTGATGTTTGACTTAGGGATTGCTTAGGGAAATTGAAGAGATCTTTTGATCCTCCCTTGTTCATCTCATATGCCATATATTAGAGGCTTTTCATCTTGATTTTATTTGATCCTTGCATCATTTCCCGATTAAATTATTCAGTGATCCTTTGTGTGCATAGTTTCACCTGTCTGATCCATATGATATTTTTTTATACTTGTTTCTTTCATCCGTACTTCTATTGTTTGATTGCTTAATATGTTTATACTTCTCATGCATTGTCTAATGCTCATTCATTTCATTCTTTGATTATTTGACTTGATCATATACTTGTTTATATATCTTATTGTTTGATTAATTGTTGCCTACTTGTATGTTGTATGAGGCACATATATTCTTATTTGCTTGATTGCCATGAACAACCCCCATTCATAACAAATGTACCCCTCTCCCATGAAGTGTATAATATTTATTCTTTCATTCTTTATTCATCTGTTAATACAAGAAATAAAACAAACATTCGACAACCCTTTCAAAACAAGATCAAAACATCGATCCAACGTCGAGTATTCATTTTCAAAACTTAACAGAACCAGCACGTATTCATCCATTCTTTTGTAAGTCGATTGCCTCAGGCATCACTATTTCTCTTGTAAGTCGATTGCTTCTGGCATCGCCATCTACCTGTAAGTCGATTGCTTCGTGCATCTCCATCTACCCTTACCCCTAGTTCTTCTCCTTGCTCCATTCGTCGATTCTTGTTCCGTTTAGGTAGCACCCATTAGGTAGAACCCTTTGTATGATAACATAGGTAGAATTCCCTCATTCTTTTATATGATAACATAGGTAGAATTCCCTCATTCTTTTGTATGATAACATTGTTGGTGTAAGCCCTAGAGGCCAATACTTTTGGTACTTGTATCGAATTATTTATTAATAATAAAAGGCTTTTCTTTATTATGTTTGTTTAATAAAGTCCCTAGAATAGCTAGTCCGTTTAATGTATCAAGTATGACTTAATCATGAGATCACATTAAACATAAGGACACTATTCTTAAAGTATCCGTAGTCGAGCTTTATTGTGAAGTGGGATAACATTAAAGCATGAAGACTATTATGTTTATAGACTGATGATCACATCTCATGGATCATGGATAAGGAGTTATCAAGTCTCAAACATAGGTATGAATATTAAGAGTAATATTTATACTGGATTGACCCGCTATGAGAATACTATATAGAATGTTATGCAAAGTGTCATAAGTTATTCTCATGGTGATAATGGTGTATACCACTCTTCGACCTGAAACCACTATGGACCCTAGATGTAGAGTCGAGTGCTTTATTGCTGATCCAACATTGTCCGTAACTGGATAACCACTAAGACAGTTGATGGGTACTCCACAAAGCATGCTAAGGGACATGAGTGACCTAGATGGAATTTGCCCATCCTGCGTAACAGGATAAATGTCTATGGGCCCAATATTGAACTGGACAAGGATGACACGGTCTATGCCTTGTGTTCAATATAGACATAAGGGCAAAAGGATAATTATACACATAATTATTATCACAGAAGGATTTGTCATATCACATGACATTTTCGTGACTTGGGTAGCAGTGATGTGTTGCTAGATACCGCTCACTGTTTATTATGTTAAATGCGTGATTTAATATAATTGCCAACGTCGCGAAAACCTACAGGGTCACACACAAAGGACGGATTGATGAGAGATAGAGTAACTAAGGAACACCGTAAGGTACGGTGCACTTAAATGGTAAGGTACCACACGCTTAAGTGATTTTGGGCATATTATAAGATATGGGCCAAAATACACTTAAGTGAGCTTTTTAGCTTAATGCCCACACAAGTGGTTCTATAAATAGAACCTTTGGGTAGAAGCATTGTCACTCTTGCATTTCGTTTCTCTCTCTCTCACTCAAAGCCTTCATTCGTAGCAGCTAGCACTGAGATTGAAGGAATCCGTTCGTGTGGACTGAGTAGAGACGTTGTCATCGTTCAACGTTTGTGATCGCCACAAGAGGTAACGATTCTATCACTGATCATGCCCATTCGTAAGGATCACTAAATGGAGAAATTTTTAAATTCCGCTGCGCCTTGGATGGCAATTCTCCTTCAAACATAGGTAGAATTCCCTCATTCTTTTGTATGATAACATAGGTAGAATTCCCTTATTCTTTTGTATGATAACATAGGTAGAATTCCCTTTTTCTTTGCATGCTAACATATTAGGTAGATGTTCCCATTTGTAAATCCTAACACTTAGGTCCACATTGCATGACAACTCTAGGGCAGAGCTTCCCCATTTTTAGACCTTCCGTGCGTCTCCGATCCTGTGGCATGTCAGTCCGTCCTATTGCAAAGAGGTAACTGCCTAAGACTCGATTCAGCGAGTTGCGACACCTGCTGCTAGGACGTAAACACATTGCCCACTCTCCCTTGACACAACTGGTGTCCTCCTTTGTAAGTCCATGTTCAGATGGCAACCCCTATGTAGCCGAACTACGGCAACTCTGATTCTCATGTTCAGATGAGATACGTAGGCACAAGATGCAATGTCTTGCCGAGTTCCTTTTTGACTGACGACTAACGACTAATCCTTGTTTGCTTTCGCCCTTGTTGTAATCTTTTCTCTCGCCTTCGTTGCGATCGAGACCTTCCCTTTCTCTTGCCCTAGTTGCAATCGAGACCCTTGTACCTGTAGTTAGCTGAACTACGTTTTGCTCTGATTCTCATTCCCGATGAGATACGTAGACATAAGACGTGATGTCTTAGCGAGCACACATCTCTCTCACCCATAGGTAGCCGAGCTACAATGACTCTGATTCTCATGTTCAGATGAGATACGTATGCAGTGGATGCAACATCCGTGCGAGTCATTTTCTTTTGACCCTCTCTTTTAGTAAATAGTACATTAGATCTTACACACACCCTTTAGACAAGAACAACAAGAGTGGATCCCGTAGAGTACTACGGATGCGTAGGGGTGCTAATACCTTCCCTTCGCATAATCGACTCCCGAACCCAAGATTTGGTTGCGAGACCTTGTCTTTTCCTTTCCTTTCTCCAGGTTTACTTCGAGCGTTTCCTTCCCCTCCTTTGGGATAAATAACGCACGGTGGCGACTCTTCTGTCATTTCTTTTTCGCCGGTTGTTATTTCGCATACTATTTTTTTTAGGCTGCGACACTCATTAGTGTATATAAATATATTGTTGTCTTGTGTTGGTTTTGCTTTTGTTTTGTCTGAACATAATGCAAAAAGAGAAAGGACTTAGAATTAGGACTTACCTATGCTTAAAGAAGTTCAAGAGAAACTAGGCCTCATGCCTTTAGAATGCTAAATTGGTTGAAGAGCAACTAGGCCTCATGCCTTTAGAATGCTAAATCTCAAAGTTGACTTCAAAGGACTTCCTTCCCAAAACTTATTCTTTGTCCATTCCTCTTATTGTGTTATGAACTTTTTGATGTTTGCTCTTGTGTGATAGGGATTCCATCTTGAGATAGTAAGGAGGACCATTGTCGTGAGTAGCCAAGTTAAGAGAGAGACAAGCCAAGTGGAGATCCTAGGAGCTTGAATCTAAATTGTTTGATTGTGTTTGCTAAGTCCAAAGGAAAGGAGCATCTTGAATCATCTCTATGATTTCAAGAAAAGGAACTCCAAGGGTTTGACCTCTTTCTCTTATCTTTGTATGCTTTAGGACTAGACCTTCTCTTCTCCTCCTCACTCTAACCCAAGCCAAAACGTTTTCTAACTTTGACATTGTTTTCAAACTAGAAACCTAGGCATTATGCCTTTGACTTTTCAAAATCTTTTCACCAATACTCATTATGAATAAATCTTAATCCAATTTTGACTTCATTTTGTAAATAAATCTAACTTGTAAATAGAACTCACTTCAAGTTGATTTTGTGGTTCCAATGTCCACCCTTGTTAAAACCTTTTCATAAACATTAGTCATAGGTTTGAGTTATCATAGTGGTTGATGTAAACCTCACCTTATCCTTAGTGATTGGATTATAAGTCTTCCATACTTATTATAGGGTTAACCCCTCAATAGTATGTTGAAGCTCTCCTCACATGGTGGATTGTTGGTTTAGGTTGAGTTTTCTCCCTTTGATAACAAAAGACCTTAAAGCTTTTGATCAAATCAATTCACCAATCTTTGAGATTTTTACCCCGAACTACGAGGTTTTGATCCTACCTTTGTGATGGTACGTAGGCAATGGGTTCATCCATTCAAACAACAAATTGTAAATATAATCTATTCTTTTCTCATCCCTCCAATATTTTGCACATATTTTCACAAATACCAACCTACAACACATATTTGTAAAAAGAGGTTCCCTTAGAGTACTAAGGATGTTTTGGGTGCGTAAAACCTTCCCATTTCATAAACAACCCCCTTACCTTGATCTCTGACATTTTTATTAGTTTTTGATTTGATAAAACTTCTTACTTGGCTTTTGTTCGCTTTTTAGCCTTTCCTTTGGACAAATAAAAGTGCGGTGACTCGAATTATATGTTTACTTTTGGTTTAGTCAATAAACCTGAAGGTAACAAATACCCTGCTACAGAAAAGTGGCGACTCTGCTGGGGATCGAAACTTGTTTCCTAGTGGGTTTAGCCTACTTTTTGCTTGTATGTGTTGTATTTTTTGTGTGACATATTTTTGTGCAAATTTGGGATGACTGTATTGTTTGTAATGTATGAATTGCTTGATATATTAATTGCTTGTATGCTTGGTGGTTTCTTGTGAGATGAGTTCTATACCCGAACTCGAGTGCACTTATGATAGGAGCATGGCACAGTCTTGTTGACTTGTGTGGAGTTATTCCTTAGCAAGTTGACTTGCAAGCCCATTCACTTGGTGGAGGTCTTGTTGGGATCAATAATGTCACACGAGTAGTCGTGGTTAGGCATTACTCTTTCCAATATAAACCTTAGAAGCCAAGGACCTTAGATACCTAGCCCATCTTGGCCTATTTTAGGACGTAGTGCGAAGGTAGTTCAAGTGTAAGATTTGATACGATTGTTACGCGATACTATACTCATAAGAGTCTCTCTTGAGAATATTCTTGGAATATGAGTAGTCGTTTTATCCGATAATATCTGAAAGATGAGATGATGACTATGGGGACCTCTTTTAGAACATGATTGTCAGGTTTAATCATAGTACACTCCCTTTGGGTGGTTCTTAACCGAGACTCCATACTCGTGACTTACAATAAACTCGTGATTCGCGGTTGATCCGTTCTCGTATATTCTCAATATCAATGGAACTTGGGTGTTGATAAGGTGTAAACCATAATCCACCAAAACGGATGATTGATATTGACAATGATATGAGCCATCCCGTGACCTTTGTGTGGTGTGGCTTGCTTGATCCTTGAGTGTGATTGTTGCATCCATGCATTCATGCATTCATTTGCATCCATATCATCAACAGTGAAAATTTCAAGGAACTTAAGAGGTCTATTTGCAAAATTGCAGACATGGATAAACAAAGAAGGAATACGAAGAAGTACAGTTTCAGACAACCCGACTTGAAAGAGTTAAGGAGTTTGACATCTTATGTATTAGAGCCTTTAGAGTTCAAAGCTCGCCATGGGAAGCTTTTGTCTATTCTTTCTACCTGGGTGGATGAAGGCCTGATGAGTGTGTTAGTGCAGTTCTACGATCCTTTGTATCGGTGCTTCACTTTTCCGGATTTCCAGCTTCTTCCTACACTTGAGGAGTATGCCTATCATGTGGGTATACCTATTCTTGATCAATTGTCGTTCAGTGGTTTGGAGAGGGTTCCTTCTTCCCAAGAGATTGTTGATATGCTTCGCATAGATGTATTTGATATTGTTGCTCATATGACTACCAAAGGTGGAATTCAAGGTCTCCCATCTGATTTTCTCATTACCCAAGCTACTTTGTTTGGGAAGGCCATGAGTGAGGACGCCTTTGAAGCCATATTTGTGCCACTCATCTATGGGCTAGTGTTATTTCCCAACATCGACTATTTTGTGGATGTGAACGCTATTAGAATTTTCCCTTCTCTTAATCCCGTTCCGAACCTATTGGGTGACACTTATTTCTCTTTGCATATGAGGAATGCAAAGGGTGGTGGTTCCATTGTGTGTTGTCTGCCTTTGTTGTACAAGTGGTTTATGTCACACTTGCCTCAGACGCTTGCCTTCAAGGAGAACAAGGGATGTCTACGGTGGTCTGCGAGACTTATGTCTCTCACTAATGATGATATCTCTTGGTATAACTGTGTTTATGATGGCGTTCAGATTATTTATTCTTGTGGAGAATTCTCCAATGTGCCTCTTCTTGGTACATGTGGTGGAATTAACTACAACCCTGCTTTGGCTTGCCGTCAGCTTGGGTTCCCCTTAAAGGATAAACCTAACAACATTTTGTTAGAAGGCGTGTTCTTTCAAGAAGGTAAAGATCCCCAGAACTTGAAGGCTAGGATGGTCCGCGCCTGGCGCAAGGTTCATAGGAAGGGAAAGAAGGAGCTTGGTCCGAAGAATTGCATTACTTTGGAACCCTACACCGCTTGGGTGAGGAAGAGAGCTCTTGAATACCGCATGCCATACGATTATCCGAGACCTACCCCTATGGTTATGGTTGGGCCTTCAACCCTCTCTAACCAAGGAGTGGAGGAGTTGAGAGATGAAGACCGGTCGCGTGCATGGGTTCGTGAGCGTAAGGAACTACTTAAGCAGCTTAGAGACAAGGATGCAGTGATAGAATTTCTAGAGCATCAGGTTATTGATGAGCCTGATAATGTGGTTACTTCTCTTCTTCCTCACTCATCTAGGTTTTGGAAGAGGAAATATGATCAGCTTGCCAAGGAGAAGGCCGATATGGAAGCAACCTATGAGAGAGAGGTGAAGAGGCTTCGTGCAACTTATCATCCGATTTAGAGAGCTTTGGATGATTGTTTCTAGGGCTCCATAGGATGTTCATTCTCCTTTTCTCTGGTATTGTATTTGGTTACCAAAACTGTACTACTTCTTTGGTGTAAAAACTTTCCAAATATCATTGCTATGAGTCTTCCATATATGTCTTAAAAGTTCAATATTTTTCAAATGTTTGCAAATAGATCTCTATAAAGTTCCTCTGATAAAAAACAAATCATATGCACAAGCATTGCATGCATCATATGCATAAGTAGGTTTTGTTCCGAGCTCTTGATCAGTGGTCTAACTCTTTGCTCTTTATTTATTTTGAAAACAAGCTAACGCACCGGTATAACACCAGAGCCAACCATCCAAAGATAATGGAGCATCTAGAGCAAGAGAACAGAGAGCTGAAGGAAGAGATTGCTAGGCTAACTGCCATGATGGAGTCAGTTCTGGACGCCCAGAGCCAAGCTTCGCCAACTCCTGCAACTCCTCCCGCGAGGATGGTTATTTCTGAGATAGCTGCGTCAACCGTGCCTGTTGCAACAACCCATTTCGCTCCATCTATTCCAGACGGATTCCCTTGGGGAATGCCTTCTAATTTTGTGCTAGAGGGTTTTTCTCCTACTCTCGCCTCCATGCCGGCATCTAGCCTGGTCCTATCTGTGCCACCTCCCGTTGTGCACACCTTACCCCGTGTTGAAGACACTATCTATCATTCTGAGCCATCTGAGGACCCGAACATTTATGAAAAGATGGACAAGATGAAAGACCAATTCCTTGAGCTGCGCAAGAAACTGAAGACTCTGAGGGGTAAGGACCTCTTTGGGAAAAGTGTTGTTGAGTTGTGCCTAGTGCCCAATGGCGCATCCGCGAAAAAACAACCGGCGGGACTCAAATAAAAACACAACACAGAGCCGCCACTGCGCGTTATTTATCCCAAGATAGGGAAAGGAAACGCTCAGAGAAACCTGGAAAGGAAATGGTCTCGCGACCAAAGAGAAAGGGTAAGGGAGTCGGTTACGCAAGGGGAAGGTATTAGCACCCCTCACGTCCGTCGTACTCGACGGGATCCACGTTCTAAAATAAAGAATAGGTTGCTAAACATCACACACACACACAGGGAACGCAGGAGGGGTTAACAGAAGGGAGCTCGATAGGACGTCGCATCCTATGCCTACATATCTTATCTGGAACAAGAATCAGAGCCACTGTAGTTCGGCTTACGCACGCCAAACAACACAACACACAAACAAGCAAGGGTGGCAAACATGGAGCCCGACAACCACTTGATGGAATTACGTCAGCATCCGAACCAAAACGCACTCAAAAGGGCAAACGTGGAGCCCGACAGCCAATCACTGGGCTTACGTCGGCATCCGGACCCAAGCATACACAATCAGATAACAAGTAAACACACGCAAAAAAGAAAAAGGTTGCCCGGAGTGGTCTCGCACGACCACCTGCCTACATACCTCGTCTGGAACGAGGATCAGGGCGATGTAGTTCCCCTGAAAGGGACTGAATTGCTAGCCAGAAACCAGGGAAAGACACACTACTAGGGAGCTGGACTCGAGCCTAGTGTTGTCATGCATCGTTACCCTAAGTTCGGTTTTCTATCCTACTTGCATAAGCAAACTACTCCTATCCAGGAAAGAAGCAAGCACACAAGCATACAGAATAATTCAAGCATACATCAAATGAGAACAAGCATCTCAAACAGATATCCATATAGCACGCACTATAACCAAACAAGTGGCTCACACAATAGGTTTGACTGCCTCAGCAAGTCGTCTGTACGGGCTGTGTTTGCTCTTAACCTTGCCATTACGAGGCTAAGGTGAAGCAGATGAAAGGATGAAGTGAGGATCAGACCTCACAGCTCTTATCCCTAACCAGGGAGAGCTTCTGACAAATGAGCATGGGTCCAGAATGGGGGAACCCTTCTATACTTAGAGACTCTGACACAATGTGCACTGCACGGATCTTGGGCTTGTAATCTCAATGCTACAACCATGTAATGGGAGCAAGGAGAAGACTCACAGAATAGTGGGGGATAGATTGCATATCCCTACCTTCCACCAATTGCCTTGATTAAGGACTTTACCTGCTTAGGCACAATATTAAACAATCACAATCATTGCCTCTTAAGGAGGACTTCAGACATTTTGCCCGGTCAAATAACAGACCGGGTCTCCAGACTACATGAAGTTAGGAAGTTATACCTCAATGCAAGTTGCTTAAGCAAAGCAAAGCAAAAGTTCACAAGGAACTGAGCAACTAAAAGTACCTGGAAACAGTCAAACACAGTTAGTACTCAGACATACCAAAATAAACAGCAAGTATTAATCAGTCAGACTATACAAACTAATGCACAATCAAGGCAAGCTATAAGCTCAAGCCCAAGCTTCACAACCTACAAAACAAAGTTGTGTTAGTGTCCAAACATCCAATAAACTCATTTGAATTAACTTGGATCATTCTCCATAAACATTGCACCTTTTCATCCTGAAAAATCAATCAAATGTTAGAAACTAGACCACTAGGCCAAGCCTGGGGTCCAAAGGCAAGAAAAATTCCTAAACAGCAAGGTATCTCTAACCAAAGTCAAATTAATGTCAAACAAGAGCCAACACAATTAGTCCCATGTCCATATCATTCATCATGTTCCTTTCATGCACAAAACAATCCAAACTAGTTCAAATGGAACACCAAACATCCAAACAGAACTATTGCATTCAAATCCATATCAAAACAAATCCAAAAAATCTCAAATAAATTACACCTAAACAGGGTCTATTCAAGGTATGGCACACAAAATTTCAGCTTAATTGGGCAAAGGAAACCATGTCAATGAAAATCAACAAAAACAGACACAATTACATACTCCAAATCACAACATCAACACATGCTTCCACTTCAAAAATTCATAAGTCCATGAAAACAATAAAGAAATGACTGGGACCAAAACAGGGATGTCATACAATGTGTCTATAACATTCCTACCAAATTTCATGATCATTCAATACCATATGAGCATTCCACATCAAATCTACCAACATGTATCACATGAACTTGCACAATCAACCACCAGAGATGAAAAATAGCAATCAAATTGAAAATGCCACATAAAATTCCACAAAAATTCACATAGCATCTTAACATGTTAATGAACATCCATGCAAAATTTCATATTATTCTAACAAGTATAGGTCACTCAAAAAAATCCAGCAAATTGACATAATGAGGTGTGACACCAATTGTCACACCTAAGTTCCGAAAATTCATAACTCAATGACCAGGAATCAAAAATTCACAAAGTGTACATGGAAATAAACATCAACCAGTCTACAATTACCACAAAAATTTTCAGGCATTTATTTTAGAATATGAGAATTTCCCAATCAAAATGGTAGAATGTATCAAATATAGCACATGTGAAACAAACCTAAGTCAAACATAAATATTACCATGCACAACTTCAACCAATAGGTCAAAAAAATTCTACAGTCAACAAGGAAGTCAACACAAAAATTCCTACATTTTTCTGATTTTTTAATGATTTTTTATGAATTTTTTAAACATGTTAATGAATTTTTATGAATTAATTTAATTAATTAAAATATCCAGTGGCACTCTGGTAATTAGTGGAGCGCGGGGGAGGGAAACACGTTATTTGAAAATTCAAACGGATTCAAAGATCAAACAAGCATTTCATCATCACTTTCATTCAGAAATTCCCAGGAACACGCATGAACATGAATTTTCAAATCAACACCAAAATGCGCAAATGAATAGCCGTTCAAACCGTCTTAACATGTACAATCCACATATCAACTTAATCTAACCTAAATGTTGCTATATCACGTGAATCGATCAACTTAGGGTTTTGGTTCGAAACTTCCAATCCAGATTTCTTAGCCTACAGTGCATCATTTCACAAACCAAGCACATCACCATAACCTACGTTCTAAGCTCTACAAAACGCACCTAAGCACTTGAAAAATCGTGACACTCGAAAAATCACATACCTGGAATGGCAGTGGTGTTCTAGCTGTTCTTTGCGTGCTTCAACCTCAAACAGATGAACTAGATGCTTCAGGGAGTTGAATGATGTGATTAGGTTTGATTGAAACAGCTCCTAACGCGCGAAATCACAATTCACCATGAATGATGCTTCTTCGAACAGTCGTGTTTGGAGGCTTGATTGATGATGAGAAGCAAAAACAGATGTAGAAGATGATGATACAAGATCAATGCAAGAAGAATTTCGAAGATTGAGCCAATATTGAAGAAGATTGATGGATTTGAAGGTTTTGTGTTCTTGAGAGAAGTTGAAGAGAATGAAGAGTTTTCAGATCTGATTTTGGGAAGTGTGAGTTTCTGTTATGATTATCATGTGATTAGGAATATATATGTGTGCTTAAACCATGATTAACCATGCTAATTAACCAAATTGCATTTGTTAGTGAAATGTTAATTTTCAAGCCTAAGGGCAAAATTGGAATTTCATAAGCCAGCTCATTGCCACCTCTTTGACAGCTCACACAACTTCCAAATGCCATGTGTGAGCTGTTGCCACTTGCCTCACTCTCATTGGATGTGTATTTTTGAAATTCACCATGTAATGCCACTTTGTCCAATTTTGCAATTTCATTTTTCAAGTCAAATTCCAAACCACAAACCTTAGGCATGAAATGATGATTCCAACAACTTTTAAATACCATTTGTGAGGTGTTGCAAAAATCCCCACTCAAAAATTCCAATTATTTCACAAGTTGGACAATTTTGCCCTTGGTCCATTTTAACTGTCCAGTTGAAATTTGACTTTTTGCATTGACCTTTTTTGAGAAAATCCAATTATGCACCATGAAAGTACATGTCAAATGGAGTTTGTGCATATAAAGAACTTGCAATTTGGACAAACCATGTGGAAATTATGGCCTCCTGATTATGGGTCATTTCTGAAATTCACTGAGCCATAATTTTCCAACCATACATGGGATTTTCAAGTTCTTGGACTTTTTGGAAATTTGAGAACAAGATCTACAACTTTCATGTTGAACAAATTTTCATTTGAAGCTTCCTTGGACACGTGGCTTTGAGGTCCAAAACTTTCCATTTTTGGAAACTTCAATTACAAGTCACTTTCTATTTTTGGCAGTTTTTGTTCTGACTTGATTTTCTTCATTCTTAAGCTTTGAGATGTCAAATAACACTTGTTCCAACATGAATGAAGTGCATCCAACTCATTTCCATCTCCAAATCCATTAAATCATGCACAGTTGACTACAGTTGACTTTTCAGCTGACAGATGAATTTGGCCATGCATAGATCAAATTGAACCCCATAACCATCATAAACCCCATCTCCTGATCATGCCCTGACTGGCCCAATGCAACTGATTAGGGTTGACCAGTGGTCAAAACCCTAATCTCAAGGAATCTGCCTCCACACTTGATTCTTCTGATGATAACCAACCATGATGATGATGATGTACCATTGCAATCAAGATGAAGATCAATGTCCATTGAGAATCATGAAACCCTAATTCACAGTCCAATCCTCAGATGGCCCATGATCAGTCAATAAACCCTAGGCTTGCACTTTGACTTCCTCATCTTCTGATCAAGACTTGGGAGTATGGCTTGCACAATGTAACCACATGATATGCAATATGACATGCCTAATGCCCTAAAAACGTATGCAATATGTTAATGCTAGTCCCAAGAGAGGAGGGCAAATTTTGAGGTGTTACACCCAACATGAAGATCCCTGTAAAATTCAAAGTACCTGACTTTGAGAAATACAAGGGAAACACATGCCCACTCAGCCATCTTGTGATGTATGCTCGCAAGATGTCAACTCAGACTGATAACGATCAACTGCTGATCCACTACTTTCAGGATAGCCTGACAGGTGCTGCGCTCCGGTGGTATATGGGGATGGAGAGTGCAAGCATCCGTTCTTTCAATGATCTAGGAGAGGCCTTCGTCAAGCAGTATAAATATAATGTGGATATGGCTTCGGATAGGGACCAATTGAGGGTGATGTCGCAGAAGGACAAAGATACCTTTAAGGAGTACACCCAGAGATGGCGAGAGTTGGCAGCTCAGATAGTGCCACCCCTAGAAGAGAAGGAGGTGACAAAGTTCTTCTTGAAGACTTTGAGCTCTTTCTATTATGGAAGAATGATCGCCAATGCTCCCTCAGACTTCACCGAAATGGTGAATATAGGGATGAGATTGGAAGAAGGGGTCCGTGAAGGACGGTTATCCAGAGAAGATAGCTCCTCAACAAAGAAGTATGGAGGTTTTGTGAGGAAGAAAGAGGGAGAGGCTTATGATGTGTCCTCTCATACTAAAAGAAGGCCCTCCGTGAGGAGGAAAGATGTGCGTCCTTCCGTCAACCAACACCAGGTGGCTCATATAGCACCTGCTTTTCGAGAAGTTCACCATTAACAACAACAACAACATCGTCAAGAACAACAGGCCTACCATCCTCGCAACAATAATAACACCAACACCAACAATTACGAGAGGAAGAGGGTAACTTTTGACCCGATCTCGATGACATATGCTGAGCTCTATCCTTCTTTGATTGATAGAAAGCTGATAACTCCTCGCGATCCTCCTGTTGTACCAGCCAACCCTCAGTGGTGGTATAAGCCAGAGCTTCATTGTGTATATCATTCCGGTGCTCCCGGACATGACGTGGAGAACTGTTACCCATTGAAGACCAAGGTGGAAGACCTTGTGAGAAGTGGTATATTATTTTTCGAGGACGTAGGTCCAAATGTCAAGAAGAACCCATTGCCCGAGCATGGGAAAACAACTGTTAATATGGTCCAGGGATGCCCTGGCAAATATAAAGTCCTTTATGTGAATGACATAAGGTAATCTTTAGTCGAGATGCATAAACTGTTGTTTGAACACAGCCATTACGAGCATGACCATGATAGGTGCCAGGTGTGCACTATCAATGAGAGAGGATGCCGACAAGTAAGAAAGGACATCCAAGAGATGATTAATCAGGGGATGATTGAAATACTTCAGAATCGTAATGAGGACGAAGTTGATGTTATCACCCCGGTGTTTAAAATTCTTGAGCCTGTTGTCGTCATGTATGATGGCAGCAAGAAAAAGGTATCACCAGCTCTTGTGATCAAGCCAGCGGGTCCTCTACCGTATGTATCGGACAAGGTTGTTCCCTACCGATATAATGCTATAATGATGGAGGATGGAAAGGAGGTATTGTTGCCCTCAACTTCCGTAGTGAGAATTTTTGACGTCAGTGGTGTGACCCGTAGTGGTCGTGTTTTCTCGGCGTAGCCGAAATCCCATGAAGATGTCATGAAGAGAACTGTTGTTAATTCTGCCGGTCCCGTGGAGACTTCTTCTTCAAACAATCTTGTTCCTGTTGTTGACCCTGTTGCTATTAAGAATAACAACACTCCTGTCCTGGTTGGCCAGTATGGCATGTTAAAAGAGGACGGTGATGAGATGCTGAGGCTCATCAAGAGGAGTGAATACAATGTTGGTGATCAGCTGCTACAAACTCCATCAAAGATATTTTTCTTATCTTTGTTGATGAATTCTGAGCCACACCGCGAAGCTTTGCAGAGGGTGTTGGACGTGGCATACGTGGACCATGATGTCACAATTGAACAGTTTGATAGCATTGTTGCAAACATAACTGCTTGCAACAATTTGAGCTTCTGCGATGCTGGTCTTCCCGAGGAGGGGAAAGACCACAATTTGGCTTTACACATATCAATGAATTGTAAGGATGATGCCCTGTCCAATGTGTTGGTGGACACAGGGTCATCACTTAATGTATTGCCAAAATCCACTCTTGCCAAACTTTCATATCATAGGCCTCCCATGAGGCAGAGTGGAGTGGTTGTGAAGGAGTTTGATGGATCACGAATGTAGCGGGGTATTCGTTACCATTATAAATATTGACTAAATCCAAGGTAAACCATACAAGTCGAGTCGCCACCACACTTCTATTTATCCAAAGGAATGGTTAGAAAGCGAACAAAAACCTAATAGTTTTAACAAAACTAATAAAAGAAACAGAGATCTGGGTAAGGGGTTGGTTATGCAATGGGAAGGTGTTAGGCACCCAAAACATCCTAGGTACTCCTAGGGAGCCCTTTTCATACTTGTGAAGGTTGTTTTGTGAAAACTTTATTTGTGCAAACATGATTGAAGAGATGAGAAGAGAATGTACAAGTTATTTACATTTTGTGTTTGGATGGATAAACCCATTGCCTACGTACCATCTTATAAAAAGATTAGGATCAAAACCTCGTAGTTCGGGGTAAAAATCTCAAAAAACAAATTGGTAAATTGATTGGTCCAAAAGCCTTAAGATCTTTTGTTATCAAAGGGAGAAAACTCAACCTAAAACCACAAATCCACCATGTGAGGATAGCTTCAACATGCTAGTGAGGGGTTAACCCTATAATAAGCATGGAAGACTCATTGTCCATCACTAAGGATATAGGTGAGTATTACATCTACCACAAGGATAACTCAAACCTAATAGCTAAAGGTTATGGAAAATTTTGATTAAGGAAGTGGCCACTGGAACCACAAAAAGGAAATTTGAATGGGTTATATTTACGAATTAGAAGTATATACAAAAATGGTCAAAGTTGACTTAAAGATTCAATTCAAAATGAGTGTTATGAAAAGAAAGTTTGAAAATCAAAAGCATAAGGCTTAGGTTTCTAATGTTGAAAACAAAGGTTAAATGTTTGCACAAAAAGGGTTTTGGCTTGGATTAGAGTGGAGGGATGAAGAAGAAGGGCTAAGTCCTAAAGAGAACAAAAAGATGAGGGATAAGAAATGAAACCACACTAGGAGTTCCTCTCTTGAGATCATATTGGTGATCCAAGTAGCTCCCATCCTTTGGAATAAGCAAGCACAAAGTATAAGCAATCAAACAAATCTCATAAGAGATCCTCAATGTATCTTGTATCTTCTACTTGGATGAACACGGTAATGATCCTCCAAATAAGCTCAAATGGAAACTCCTAGTTCAAGAGCACACACATCAAAAGTTCCATGGGGTAAAGCACTCTCCTAACCAGAGACCAGGGAAACAACAAACTAAAAGGGAGATTAAGACTCGAGCTTAATAGTTGTCATGCAATCAACATCCCTAAGTTGAGGTTTCTAACAAGAACTTAACTCACAAGTAAACAAACATCACACACTATATCCATACAAGAGGCTCAAACAATGGGTGGGCTTTAGTCAAGAGGGGTCATGTCAACCTCGACAAACAAGCCAAACTGTAATGGGTAATCTGTAGCTCTTAACCACTAACATTGAACGTTAGGGTGAAGCTGATCAAAATGGTAATGAGGATGAGACCTCATGCTCTTAACCCTGGCCAGGGTGAGCTCATGACAAAGGAAGCGTGGGGATCCAGAAAGTGGGATCCTTTTCCACTTGACAGACTCTGGACAAAGATCTGGGGCACATGTTCAGAAGCATCAGCACGTAGTGCGAGCATAAAGAACGACACACTGAATAACGGGGGATTGGCTACTAATCCCTTTTATCCGTCAATTGCCTCTTCTCTTGGAGGTCTTAACAAATAACACATGCCTCTTATTGGAGGTCTTTGAGCATAATTTTAAACAAACACAAATAGAGCCTCTGAAGGAGGACTTGCCAACAAAATGCCTGCCAAAAAGGTGACAGAACTTCAGACTACATGAAGTAAGAAGCTAACTACCTGAGTGGTGTGTCAACCATAATCCAATGCTCAAGAAAGAGCTAAAGCAAGCAAGCAACTAAGGTACCTGTACAAAGACTAAACAATTAGTACTTCAGTCATACAACCAGAAAACAAACAGTGAAACCCTCTAACAGTTACACAATTCAGTGCATAAGTGCCCTAGCACTCAAATGAGCTCATGAGTTCACCACATCAATTAGAACCCTACAAAATAACAATAGGTCAGTACTCAAATGCATTTGTATCTCACAAGATCAATGATGAGTATCCAAACCTGAAACACAAGACAAAGTTAGTTTATGTGCATTTAAACAACACAACAAAACACCAACAAACAAAGGCATAAGAGATGAATTCAAAACCTAACCAAATGACCAAACCAGAACCCAATCTTCTACACATTACACCTTCCAACACTCCACTAAATTTCCTCAAAAGGACCAGCATCAAATTAATAACCAAATGCCTCAAACTGCCTATGCCATGCAATGACCAAAAATAGGCACAAAATGAACTTCCAACTTAGAAAATTCATATCAAATCATAAATGCATGCAATGACTTTGAGATTTTTTGTATAAGTTTCTCATGCCATGAATGTTCAACATGCAAAAAATCAAATCCAGAATGATGCAAATGCTATATGAACAAAAATGCACCAATTCAATGTCAAAAATGTGACACAAATTGTCACACTTTTCTCTATGTGTCAAAAATGATGATAACATGTGAGAAAAAAAATCCAAACCAGTGACCAAAAATTCATATTATGTATGAATGTCAAGCATGCAAAAAATTGGATCAAACGGCTCAAAAATGAGGATTTCACAAGGCATTGAATGCAATAGGTCAAATTGGCACAACATCAATTCAAAAATTCACAAATAAAAATCAAGACATCAACAATTCATGAATTCAGCACCATAAAAAAGTAGACATCAATACAAAACTATGAAAAAAAATTGGGACTCATTTGGATCATTTTTGCATTTTTTATGAATTAAACAAAATGACTAAAATAATTGGAAAATGCATGGAAAATTGAGGGAAAAGAATTAATTCAAATAAACTCAGAAATAACCACAGCCATCAGATATGGCGTGCATCAAGATCAAAGGCTCAGATTTGAATACATGAAACGCACTGTTTCACTTAACCCAGTCAGCATGCCACTCAGCGCTTCAACGCATGCGTGGCTCAAACAAAACGCGTTCCCCCAATCACTCTGCCACGCAGTGCACACATGGAGTCCACATCAACTAAACCCTAGCAATACACAGACGCCATAGCTACAGCTCTGGTCGTCTTCTCCGACGACTCACGCGGAAGCGCCACTCAATAAATTTCCAGAAATTCACCAAACTTATATCATTCGATTCATCTTTCAACGAGGATTCCAAATATGACCTTAATTCTTCCTAGATTTTGCAGATCGAAGTGAATAAGATTCTAGATCCAAACTTTTAGTCAACCTAACATCTTCAATACTCACTCATTTTCAATTCTAAACATATGTACATGCTCTACTCAACAAGATCTACAGTTCTATGGCTTAAAAACAGCAAAAGGAGAGATCGAAATTGAAGTCACCTTGGATTGGAGAGCTCTGAAAACGTGTCCTCACGCGCTCATCTGCTCCAGATCTTCTCCTATGCACTTCTTTTGAAGCTTTAAGCAAAGAGCAATGGCTGAAACCACTTGAATTCACCTCAATTTCCAAAATCCATCAACATGATAATGCATATGAACTGCTCGAAATCTTGATGAATTGCACCAAACAAATGATGATTCTTGATCAGTGAAGGATGAGGATCAAGAATATGTAAAGATCTTTGAGCTTTGTGTGAAGAAAATGAGAATTCGAAGTGAGAGAATTTTGGAGAGTTCTTGAATTTTCAGATCTGAAATGGTGGTCCTTTTAGTTATGATTAGGGTTTCTGTTTATATACTCCATGCTAATGACAATGCTAATCATATTTTCCATCCACTAATCATGATTAATGAGATATGAAGCAATTTGCAAAAATGCAAAATGAGCTCATGTGCCGATAATACATGTGATCAGCTCCATGTTAAGCTTCCAATTCACTTATGGACATCCAATGGTCATGATTTGAAGATCAATTAGCTTGCATCTTAAGCCAAAAATGAATGTTGAATATTTTCTTCATTTTGCACATGTGTGGAATAATGAACATACACACTTTTCTCATGCATGGCAAAGCTCATTTTGAGATGTCTTGAACATGAGAAGCATTTTGCCAAAAGAATGAACCAATTTGGAGCATTGTATCAAAAGTTAGGCCATTTTAAATTTCCATGCACACTTTGTGATCAAATGACCATAACTTCTCAACCATTCATCATATGGACGTGAATTAGGACTTTTTGGAAAGGGGAGACAAAAATATACAACTTTCATGTTCACCAAAAATCCATTTGAAACTTCTTTGACATTGACAAGTCAAGTTGAAAGTGGACCAAAAACTTGCCAAATTTGGAAACTTTGAATTATAGGTCATTTTCCATTTTTAGTAACTTTTGCCATGACCTTTGAATCTTCAAGATGGATGTTTAGAATGATGAATAGACCCCATTTGAACATGATTGAGGTGTCTCAACTCATTTCCCCCATCTCATAGCCCTCAGTTGACTGCACAGTTGACTTTTGGTCCTCAGATGACCTTGAAATGTCTTGATTAACTTGAGCCTCTACCACTTGGTGAAATGGCTTCAAAATGAAACCCTAGCTCATGTAAGCTCCTTATAATAATCATGTGATCCTCATCCCAAGAAAATACCTCATCTCTTGCACAAATGAACTTCTTGAAGCTCTTGACCTGGTGATTGCTTAAGCTACAAACAAAAGATGTTAGTGACATATTTTTGTGCTTTTGGTTAGTAAATAAAACAAGAAAAACAATGATATAAAATTCAAGCATGCTTAGTGATCTCAAACCACTCACAAGAGATCCCTACCCAAAGGGAAAGGGAGCCGCGATGCTCAAAGATCCTTGAGGCTATGCAATGCAATGTTATGATGCCATGAGGGATCTTAGGGACAAAAATGGGGTCTTACAGCGAAAAACTGTGATCGGTGAATTAGAACTCCCGATCAAGATTGGACCTGGTGATTTCCATATCACCTTTCAGGTCATGGACATCCATCCGTCTTATATCTGTTTGCTTGGCAGACCATGGATTCACGAGGCAGGCGCTGTGACATCTACCCTACACCAAAAGTTGAAGTTTGTGAAAAACAAAAAATTGGTGGTGATAGGGGGAGAGAAGGCTCTCTTGGTCAGTCATTTATCTTCCTTTTCCTATATTGATGCTGAGGCTGAGGTTGGGACTCCGTTCCAAGCCTTGTCTATTGCTGAGCCTTCAGGGAAAGGACTTTCTTCATTTGTCTCCTACAATGATGCAAAGTTGGCCATTGAGCATCATACAACTACTTGTTTGGGGAAAATGATCAAGTTGGAAGACAACAAGTCCTGAGCTGGTATATGGTATTCTTCTAGTGTTTCCAATGAGCGTGGGTTGTTCCAGAGTGGAGGTTTTATCCACACCGTCGAGGATCAGGAAGCTGCTGCCATTGTTGAAGATGATAAAGAGGAAGATCTTGGCAACTTTGTCATACCTGGCGGAATCTGCAATAATTGGGTTGCTGTTCATGTTCCAACAGTTATCCATAAGTCAACGTAATGTGTTCATTTTGTTTGAAAACCCTTCTCCTATGCCAAAAGGAAAAGTGAAGACATTGTTGGCACAATTTGATTAATACAATGATATTCATTCAATAATCACATGTTAAATGTTTGTTTTTCCAAATTATTTTCCCTTTTTTCTTTTTGCATGAAATTGGTGATCACCATAAAACCCTAAAAAGAGAATAAAATCAATCTTTTCATCTGCATAATGATTTGGCTTGTCTGAATTCTGAAATCTCTTTTATACTCAAAATTATTATGCAGGTTGATCAAACCCATTGAACATAATGATCCAACACCATCTCCCAACTTTGAGTTCCCTGTATTTGAGGCAGAAGAAGATGATGTTGAAGAGATTCCTGATGAGATTACCCATTTGCTTGAGCACGAGGAAAAGATCATTCAGCCGCATCTTGAGAATCTGGAAATAGTCAACTTGGGGTCTGAAGACTGCGTTTGTGAGGTGAAGATCGTGGCACTCCTTGAAGAGTCTGTTAAGAAAGGGTTGATTGAGTTGCTACGAGAATATGTCAACGTCTTTTCCTGGTCGTATGAAGACATGTCTGGTCTAGATACTGATATCGTGCAACATTTCTTGTCGTTGAAGCCTGAGTGTGTGCATGTGAAGCAAAAGCTCAGAAGAACTCATCCTGATATGGCAGTGAAGATTAAAGAAGAAGTTCAAAAGCAAACTGATGTGGGGTTTCTGGTGACTTCTACATATCCTCAATGGGTGGCCAACATTGTGCTTGTGCCTAAGAAAGACGGAAAAGTCCGAATGTGCGTGGATTATAGTGACTTGAATAAAGCTAGTCCGAAAGATGATTTTCCTCTACCACACATTGATATGTTGGTAGACAATACAACTAAATTCAATGTCTTCTCATTTATGGACAGATTTTCCGGTTACAATCAGATTAAAATGGCACCCGAGGATACGGAGAAGACAACATTCATCACACCTTGGGGAACATTTTGTTATCGAGTGATGCCCTTCGGTTTGAAGAACGTCGGAGCCACGTATCAACGAGCTATGACTACCTTGTTTCATGATATGATGCACAAGGAGATTGAGGTATATGTCGATGATATGATTACGAAGTCGAAAACGGAAGTTGAACATGTAGAACACTTGTTGAAGCTTTTCCAGCGTCTAAGGAAGTATAAACTCCGCTTGAATCCGAACAAGTGTATATTTGGAGTCTGTTCCGACAAGTTATTGGACTTTATCGTCAGTGAAAGAGGTATTGAAGTTGATCCTGCCAAGGTCAAAGCAATACAAGAGATGCCTGCGCCCAAAACTGAGAAGTAAGTCTGAGGTTTTCTTGGCCGCTTGAATTACATTTCGAGATTTATATACCACATGGCTGCCACATGTGCGCCTATATTCAAGCTCCTCCAGAAAGATCAGCATCATGATTGGACCGAGGATTTCCAGAGAGCTTTTGATAGTATCAAAGAGTATTTGTCTAAGCCTCTGATTCTGTCTCCGCCTGTTGAAGGGAGACCTTTGATTATGTACTTGGTCGTACTTGATGATTCCATGGGATGTGTATTGGGTCAGCAAGATGAATCAGGGAAGAAAGAATATGTGATATATTACCTGAGTAAGAAGTTTATTGATTGTGAGTCTCGGTACTTGACGCTTAAAAAGACATGTTGTGCTTTGGCTTGGGCCGCTAAGCGCTTACGTCAGTATATGTTGAACCATACGACTTGGTTGATATCCAAAATGGATCCAATCAAGTATATCTTTGAGAAGCCTACTTTAACTGGGAGGATTTCCCGTTGGCAGATGTTGTTATCTGAGTATGATATCGAGTATCGAGCTCAGAAAGCTATTAAAGGTAGTATCCTGGATGATCATTTGGAACATCAACCAATTGAAGATTATCAGTCTGTGCAATACGACTTCCCTGATGAGGAGATTCTGTATTTGAAGATGAAAGATTATGATGAGCCCACGCTCGATGAAGGACCAGAGCATGGTTCCCAATGGGGTATGGTGTTCGATGGTGCTGTTAATCAGTATGGAAATGGTATTGGGGCAGTGATTATTACTCCTCAAGGCACACACTTTCCTTTTACAGCAAGGCTAACTTTCAAGTGCACGAATAATATGGCGGAGTATGAGGCCCGTAATATGGGTTTGGAAGAATGTATTGATCTTAGGATCAAACATCTTGATGTTTATGGTGATTCGGCCCTTGTTGTTAATCAGATTAAGGGTGAATGGGAGACGAATCAGCCTGGCCTCATCCCATACAGAGATTATGCGAGGAGGATTTCAACTTTCTTTACTAAGGTTGACTTCCATCATATTCCTCAAGATGAGAATCGGATGGCAGATGCTCTTGCTACGCTTGCTTCAATGATCATAGTGAAGTCCCTAATATTACCGTGATGCGCTTGGATATACCAGCTCATGTGTTTGTAGTTGAAGAAGTGAAAGATGATAAGCCGTGGTATTATGATATCAAGTGTTTTCTTCAGAGTCAGACGTACCCGCCTGGGGCATCTGTTAAAGACAAGAAGACTTTGAGGAGGTTATCCGATAGTTTCTACCTTAATGGTGATGTGCTTTATAAGAGAAATTTTGACATGGTTATGCTCAGATGCGTGGATAGAAACGAAGTAGACTTGTTAATGACTGAAGTCCATGAGCGTTCATTTGGTACTCATTCCAATGGACATGTTATGGCAAAGAAGATGTTGAGAGCAAGCTACTATTGGCTGACAATGGAGTATGACTGCTGCAAATATATGAAGAAATGCCACAAGTTTCAAATCTATGCTGATAAGATTTATATTCCCCCCACACTTCTGAATGTTATTTCCTCACCATGGCCTTTCTCCATGTGGGGAATTGACATGATTGGCATGATTGAACCAAAGGCGTCAAACGGTCACCATTTTATTCTCGTAGTTATTGATTACTTCACCAAGTGGGTTGAAGCTGCATCATATGAAAATGTGACCAGGCAGGTGGTTGTAAAGTTTATCAAGAATCAACTCATATGCCGATATGGTGTGCCAGACAAGATCATCACTGATAATGGATCTAACTTGAACAACAAGACGATGAAAGAGCTGTGTAGCGAGTTCAAGATTGCACATCATAATTCTTCTCCCTATAGACCCAAGATGAATGGGGCTGTTGAAGCTGCTAACAAGAACATCAAGAAGATTATTCAGAAGATGGTTGCTACGTACAAAGATTGGCATGAGATGCTGCCATTTGCTTTACATGGTTATCGTATATCTGTCCGCACTTCAACAGGGGCAACTCCTTTCTCTCTTGTATATGGCATGGAGGTTGTGCTCCCCATAGAGGTTGAGATCCCATCAATGAGCGTCTTGATGGAAGCCAAGTTGACTGAGGCTGAGTGGGTTCAGAGTCGTTTTGACCAACCGAACTTGATTGAAGAGAAGAGGTTAACTGCCATGTGACATGGTCAGTTATATCAGCAAAGGATGAAGAAAGCCTTTGATAAGAAGGTCAAGCCTCGTGTGTTCCGGGAAGGTGACCTCGTGCTCAAGAAAGTCTTATCTTTCACGCCCGATTCCAGGGGCAAGTGGACTCCAAACTATGAAGGCCTATATGTTGTTAAGAGAGCCTTTTCAGGTTGTGCTTTGTTGCTTACAACTATGGATGGGGAGGATTTCACTCGTCCTGTGAATTCATATGCAGTCAATAAATACTTCACCTAAAAATAAAAAATAAAATAGCTCGCTAAGTTGAAAACCCGAAAGGGAGGCTTAGGCAAAAATGAGCGTCTAGGTGGATTGAGAACCCGAAAGGGCGGTCCAGACAAAAGTTAGAGACATGAAAAAAAAAAAAATATATATATATATATATATATATATATATATATATATATATATATATATCCCGCTAGATTGAGTACCTCACCCTGGGGCAATCTAGGCAAAATTAGGGATTTGGCAAGTAACTGCATCCTGACAAGACTTTGTTCTTCAACTGTCATCTATCAAAGATTCTTGCTCAGTCATCGTCAACTGAAGCTTCAAATACATTGGATTCGGAGTTGGTGGAGAAATGGTCATTATGTTCAACGTAGCCTTTTTCAAATATATATCACCAATTTCAAATTTGTAAAGATCCATGGAGTCTCGCCATTTGTGGGCTACCATTCTATTAAATAAATTTGAGCCTTTATCCAATTCTTGTCACTCTTATTTATTTATGTTTAACAAGTGTTTGCATGTTTTAATTGATAAATATCATTGTTTTAAACGAATAAAGTTTTTATAAACTGTTTTAAATAAATTGAACATTCACGATGACTAAAAGGATAGTTGGAACGTCTTCAGTGCTCTCCCAAGGATAGTACGATTTCCAAAAGGGTAGGACATTTGTTCATTTTCTGGCATTCTTATATCCTCTTCATCAGCTTTCAAGTTGTCTCCCCAGCGAGCGCAGAAAAGAGTGATACATCATCAGCTTCCCAAAGAGTCTGACACTAGAATTTGTGTTTTATCAATTATATGGTTGTCATCCCTTGTGTGGACTGGCCTAAAATCCCTTATAGATTGATAAAAGTTGATATGTTGTCTATTCACGAGGAAGTTTGTCTATCCCCGGTATGAGTAGAAGTCCCCAGCGGAGTAGGCATGTGTTCCCTGCATTGCTGCCTTTCCAAATAAATTGTCTCTTCAAGTAGGAAGTTTGTCTAGAGTAGTTGATGAAGGGCTTGTTCCCCTTTTCATCCCCGGTACTGCAGCGTATTGGCGAAGGATTTGTTTCCGTGTCCCTCAGCCAGGACAGTTCCTTCGGGAGTATTAGCAATTTATCCCCGGTAGGGTTGCTTACAGTCCATCCCCAGTAGGGTTACCTGATCCGAGCTTGATAATTTATATCCCCTCTGAGTCTGAGATCTCTTCCAGTATTGAGGGATTTTAAGGAAGATGTGTTGTATCCTTCCCTAGCGGAGCAAATTGGTCTTTCTCCCCTTAGCAGAGATGTCTCTCCAACAGTTAGAAGTGAGTGTTTTGATTGATGGGTATCTGTTTGGTGGGTGTTCCCCATAGAATTTCACATCATCCCTTGATAAGATCCCCAGTAGAGTTCTTCTACGACAGATCTTATCGGTATCCAGCCACCTGTTCCCGAGAACTGATGGAAGATCCCTGGCAGTTGGTAGATGTGACCTTTGCCTATCCCTAGCGGTGATTTATGTCTCCTGATATTAGATTATCCCCATCAGAACTGATTTCTCCTGTGGGCCTGGCCCTTCTCTTTTGAGATGTTATGCCAGATGTCCTTTCGTGGCTCTCGAACTTGTGTGTGTTAGATATGTCTGTCTGTCAGCATTAATCATACATAAACCACGCATATACATGCATAATCATAGCACTCAGGTGTTCATGTTGCATACTTTGTCATATATCTTTGCTTGTTATCTCCTGCTATTGGTGAAATGTTCTTTCCCAAGCAGATGTTTGTGTATGATCTCTCCATTTAGAGTCAGCCTCATAGGCAGAAAGTGTTTATCTTTCCTTCTTTATTCCCCACTGAGTTATGTCCTCGTGGATGATTATTGTTTCAGTTTCCTCCCCAGTTATGTATCGGGATGGAATTACTCCCCTGAGTTATATCCTCATCGGGTTGAGTCTTGTTTGACTGTGTCTTTCTAGTTTGTTCATAGACTAACTCCTTTCTTGTTATCCCCTGCAGTTCCCTTGTGGTTTAGTTGTTCAATTGATCAGTAACCAGTCATTGTTCATCTCTTCCCCAGTGGATTTTCTGTGGTTTTCTAGCCAGTAACCGGTAGATGTAATCCCCTCTCTGTTGGTTGTCTTTACCCAGTAATCGGTATTGATATTCCTTCATTTTGAGTATACCACCCAATAGTCGGTTATATATCTCTTGGATAATTGCTCTCATCAGGAAATTTATCCCCGCCGAGTCATCTTTCATTTTACCCTTGTTTGGTAATGATTGTTTCTCCTTCTGATTGGTCATTATTTTATACCCAGTAACCGGTATCCCGATGTCCTTTCTTTTCGGTCGATTTATCCTTTATCAACCCAGTAGCTGGTTATGGATAATCTTCCATGTGAGTATGTTATCTACGTTTTGACGGTAATAGATAATATGTCTCATGCGCTCTTCAGTCGAAGTCTTTTTCTTCCCCAGTTGAGTAAGATTTATATTTCCTTTGTGGAATCAAATGACCATCCTGTAAATCGAGTTCGCTTTTTCAACCCTCCTTTCGGATGATGAGTGTCTTGGATATGTTCCTAATTCACGCTTGGTTGGTCACCTATTATATGCCCAGTAACCGGTATCCCTGGTGTTCTTTCCTTCTGCTCCTTATTATGAGTTTTTGTCCCTTGTGGAGTCAGATTTTCCTGAGTTAGATGTGCCTTTTGGATCCTCCTCAGATGTTTCGGAGGATTGATATCT
The DNA here is from genome assembly GCF_024323335.1 of Lathyrus oleraceus. Lineage (NCBI taxonomy): Eukaryota > Viridiplantae > Streptophyta > Magnoliopsida > Fabales > Fabaceae > Lathyrus > Lathyrus oleraceus. The sequence goes on from NC_066584.1 coordinate 286,173,638, forward strand.
CTCACCCTTATATCGGTCTTAGATATTCTTTCTCCCTGAGCGTGTTGTTCTCTCACCCAGTAATCGGTGTTGTGATAACATGTCCCTTTGTGAGTTTATTACCCAGTAACCGGTAATATCTCGTTGTTTCTCCCCCAGCTGGGTCCTTTGTGGACGTCCCCGTTTGAGTCTAGATTTTTCACCCGATGTATCCTTTGTGGATAGCTTCGCTGTATTGGCGTATTCCCCAATACGTGCATCTTTGTGTCAGCTCGAGTCTTTCCGTCGATTTATTTTCGTGGAATCCCTTTGTGTCTCCCAACAAGTTTTCAAGTCGTGACCTGCTCACGCATTTTACCCTATTCCCCCCCCCCCCCAAAGCCTCTGTCTCCCTAGTGAGTGTGTTACTTCTAGGGATTTTTTCAGTTTCTCCTGATTTCTTTTCCTTTATGGTAATTATTCACCATGAAGATTTTATTTTTGCATACATACATTTGCATCATGAGGTCTCTAAAGGACCAAAATTCTTCTCTTTGTTATTATTTAAGCCCATTCTACCTCGTCGAGACGAAGATTTTAACCTTCATATCTCCGGTTAGAATGACCTTAAATAGGGGCATCTGTAAGACCCTAATTTTGACCCTAAGATCCCTCATGGCATCATATCATTTACTTAATGCATTGCCTCAAGGATCATAGCATGTGTGGCTCCTTAACCCTTGGGTGGGACTTGTGTGAGTGGTTTGAGATCACCAAGCATGCTTGTATTGTATATTATTTCTTTTTTTATTTTTATTACTAACCAAAAGCACAAAAATATGTCACTAACTCTTTTTGTTTTGAAGCTCAAGTGATCATGTGCTCCAATGCCCCTAGGAGGCTCCTAAGCTCAATGAAAGGGCTAGATGAAGATGAGAAAAGGCATGACAATGGTCCAAAAAGTTCCTAATCATCATATATGTCTCCCAAGTATCTCAATTTTCCAATTCGATCAAGATAACCCAAAGGGCTTGAGGATTGTTTCCCAAGGAAACCATAATTCAATTGTGCATTGATTGTGCCTTGCCCATGAAGCAACCTCAACCTATGATCAAATTTAATCAAGGTAAGTTTCTTTCATTCATTAATTTATGCATATATGAGCCTTTGTAAGGCCCCTCAATCATTCATTCATCAAGATTTGAAGTTTGGCCTTGAGAAGTTGACCAGTCAAGTCATTTGACTAAACTGAAGATCACTGAGATACAACTTTTGATGTGTTTGTCAAATGAAGATGACCCCAAGAGAAAACATGTTATTAAGAACCATATTAACAACTTTCATGTTCATCTAAAATCCATTTGAAACTTTTAAGGTCATCATTCATTTCAAAACATTATAGGTCATTTTGATTGAAACCCTAATTTTGGGTCAACTTCCCAAGGACCTAACTTCCTTATTTTTTATGATTTTGAGGTGAGACCAAATTCATTGGAAATTTTACGATGTCTACTTCAAATGTTATGTTGGACAAAATTTCATAATCCTAAAAGAAACACATGTGATAATACAAAACATTATAGGTCACTTTGGACCTAAGTCATTGAATTTGAAAAATGTCCAACTTCAAGTGCCCATAACTTTCTCATGAAAAATCCAAATGATGTAAAATTTGAGTCTAAATTGATAATCTTGGAAAGATATACAACTTTTATGTTTGAGGTTTTTCTATTTGAGGCTTGCATCATTGAAACAGAAGGGCTTGAAGATGCTTGCATTTGGTAAAAAAATTCAAAGGGAACCTAGACATGTTTTGTACCCAAACCTTCACAACCAGTTTTCATAAATTTCCAAACTCCAAATGAATTTTTGCCCAACATGACTTTTGTTCCTTATTTCAAGGGCTTTCCAACCATTACTCACATTAATTTTTTGCACTTTCCATGTGGGAGTTTCGAAGAGCTTCATGTTTATGTTCATTTTTGCAATTCACATTATAACTTCATGTGCAAGAAAATGCCAGGCCTTGTGCACGTCCAATTCAATTCTATTTGATCTCAGCATGGATTTCCATTCATTCTTGGGCCTCACATGCGCCTGTACAGGCCCATGCAAGAGGAATTCAAACTTCATGCGCATGAGCCAAGCATTGCCTTACATCACATTCCAGCTATAAATAGAAGTGCAATCTCATTCAAATGGTAACCAAGTGGAGATCTGAAGTGTTGCTGAATTGAAAACCAAACACTCACTAAAGGAATTTTCAGTTTTCTATTTCATTTTCAAGCTTGAATTTCAACATCATTAGTTGATCTTCACAGCTCAATTCCTTAACCTAGCATCATCACTACACTTCCAGAGCAAAATTGGATCAGGAGTTTGGAGAATTCGTGCTGTTTGAAGCTCCATTTTAGAGGTATAACATCAAATGTTTCTTGATCTAGATCTTGCAATATAATGTGAATTTCTTTGGTTTGTATTGTTTTCTGAAGTCCTCATGCATGAGGCAGGCCAGTGGTGGTCTTAATTTTGCAAATCGTTCCATTTCAGTTCATGCACCATGATCTTCAAATTCATGTTTCTCTCTAAATAGGAACTGTGAAGAGGATCCATGGTTATAGGGGTGATGTACATCACCTCAGCTTCATTTTGATACCTTCCTTTTTCATTTTCATTGAGGTTTGATTTCCTGCGCGTGGTGGCCGAATCTTGTTGGATCGCGCGGAGAAGATGGTGGTTTCCACCACCATCCCCACGTGGTAGCCTCCCAGCCATTGGATGATGCTGAAACGTTTTAATCTTGACCCTTGCTTGTATTGACTTATTTTAAATCCATGTGTTGCGCGTTTGACCAAGGTGTATCATGTGACCGCGCCTTTGAGCCCTAGGATCGTTGCCACGTCAATTAATGAAAGGATCCTGTGGCTGCGCATTTTTGCTATTTTCTTGTTTTCTGATTAATTCCATTTAATTCCTTTTATTTTCAAAAATTCATAAATATTTTATTTGAAGTCACAAAAATATAAGACCAATGCCAAAAAAATTCTTGAAAAATCTAGTTTCATATTTTGATTTTTAATTATTTTTGTGACCTCATTTAATATTTTTTGTGAATTATTTGGTTTTTAATAGTTTTAATTCATTTTAAAATACTTTTTGATATCAGAAAAATCCAAAAATATTTTCTTAACACATATGGATCATGATAAGTCAATGAAAAATAGTCTCATCAATTTCTTAATTGATTTGAGATTTATTTGAGATTTTAATTCATATTGTGTTATTTTTATTGTTTTTATTTGTTTTAAAATAGTTTCTGATTTCAAAAATTGTTGAGAAAAATTGTCAAAGCTTGTTTGACCATGTTAGACCTATGAGAATTTAATTGGACTTGTTGAAGTTGATTTGAATTAAGTTTGAGGTTTGACCATATATTGTTTATTTTATTTTGCATTTATTTTTTATTCAAAATTACCAAAAAAATATGTTTGACTTGTTGACTTGTAACCTTCATTTCTCTTCTGTTTAGCGTTAGTTGATGATGATTTGATTCACTTTTAACCAATTGTGTTTGACACTTGAATTCTCTTTCCATTCATTTCATCTTCATCTCTTCCTTTTTATTTTGGCCAATGAGTTAATGTCTTATGGTTGGTCTTGACAAATGAGAGGTTTAACCTTCTTTGATCCAAATCAAACTCAACTTGATCCAAGATCAAGTGTGTTGCTTTGTGTCCAAGATAGGTTGCTTCTTGGTCAAGCAAAAAAACTAAAGTCCATACAAGCCCTTTCTCTTTTCTTTTGGCATGGCAATTTTTTTTTGGAGCTTGGCTTACTAGTCATGACTCTAACTTGTGTTTATTTGCCTATAGTTTATTGACCGACCTCAGATAGGTGTGATTACTACATTAGTCCACTTACGATTGCTTAACATAGCACTAAATTGTCTTATGACAAACTAACATAACCATACTAACTACTAACTTTAATTTGAGCATTTAATTTCTTGCCCTTTACTTTAATGCCATTTACTTCTTGCTCATTTATTCATATTGCCTTTTCATTTTGCTCACTTGAGCACATATTTTATGTTTATGCCATTTTCCTTTTGCTCATTTGAGCTCATTAGTGTATATAAATATATTGTTGTCTTGTGTTGGTTTTGCTTTTGTTTTGTGTGAACCTAATACAAAAAGGAGAAAGGACTTAGAATTAGGATTTACCTATGCTTAAAGGAGTTCAAGAGCAACTAGGCCTCATGCCTTTAGAATGCTAAATTGGTTGAAGAGCAACTAGGCCTCGTGCCTTTAGAATGCTAAATCTCAAAGTTGACTTCAAAGGATTTCCTTCCCAAAACTTATTCTTTATCCATTCCTCTTATTGTGTTATGAACTTTTTGATATTTGCTCTTGTGTGATAGGGATTCCATCTTGAGATAGTAAGGAGGACCAGTGTCATGAGTAGCCAAGTTAAGAGAGAGACAAGCCAAATGGAGATCCTAGGAGCTTGAATCTAAATTGTTTGATTGCTTGATTGTGTTTTCTAAGTCCAAAGGAAAGGAACATCTTGAATCATCTCTATGATTTCAAGAAAAGGAACTCCAAGGGTTTTATCTCTTTCTCTTATCTTTGTATGCTTTAGGACTAGCCCTTCTCTTCTTCTCCTCACTCTAACCCAAGCCAAAACCTTTTCTAACTTTGGCATTATTTTCAAACTAGAAACCTAGGCATTATGCCTTTGACTTTTCAAAATCTTTTCACCAATACTCATTATGAATAAATCTTAATCCAATTTTGACTTCATTTTGTAAATAAATCTAACTTGTAAATAGAACTCACTTCAAGTTGATTTTGTGGTTCCAATGGACACCCTTGTTAAAACCTTTTCATAAACATTAGTCATAGGTTTGAGTGATCATAGTGGTTGATGTAAACCTCACCTTATCCTTAGTGATTGGATTATAAGTCTTCCATACTTATTATAGGGTTAACCCCTCACTAGTATGTTGAAGCTCTCCTCACATGGTGGATTGTTGGTTTAGGTTGAGTTTTCTCCCTTTGATAACAAAAGACCTTAAAGCTTTTGATCAAATCAATTCACCAATCTTTGAGATTTTTACCCCGAACTATGAGGTTTTGATCCTACCTTTGTGATGGTACGTAGGCAATGGGTTCATCCATTCAAACAACAAATTGTAAATATAATCTATTCTTTTCTCATCCCTCTAATCTTTTGCACATATTTTCACAAATACCAACCTACAACACATATTTGCAAAAAGAGGTTCCCTTAGAGTACTAAGGATATTTTGAGTGCGTAAAACCTTTCCATTTCATAACCAACCCCCTTACCTAGATCTCTGACATTTTTATTAGTTTTTGATTTGATAAAACTTCTTACTTGGCTTTTGTTCGCTTTTTAGCCTTTCCTTTGGACAAATCAAAGTGTGGTGGCGACTCGAATTGTATTTTTACTTTTGGTTTAGTCAATAAACCTGAAGGTAACAAATACCCCGCTACAGAGATTAGCTGGCAATTTCTACCTAAATGATGATGTGCTTTATAAGAGAAACTTCGATATGGTTTTGCTCAGATGTGTGGATAGACACGAAGCATACTTATTGATGATTTAAGTCCATGAAGGTTCCTTTGGTACTCATTCTAATTGACATGATATGGCAAAGAAGATGTTGAGAGCATGTTACTATTGGTTGACAATTGAATCCGACTGCTGCAAGTTTGTGAAGAAGTGCCACAAGTGTCAAATTTATACGGATAAGATTCATGTTCCTCCAACATTGTTGAACGTCATTTCCTCTCCATGGACCTTCTCCATGTGGGGAATCGATATGATTGGTATGTTTGAGCCCAAAGCTTCAAACGTACATCGTTTCATTCTGGTGGCTATTGATTACTTCAAAAAGTGGGTTGAAGCGACATCGTATGCGAATGTGACCAAGCAAGTTATTGTGAGGTTTATAAAGAATTAGATTATATGCTGTTATGGTGTGCCAAGTAAGATCATTACTGATAATGGATCTAACTTGAACAATAATATGGTGGAATGTCTTTGCAAAGACTTCAATATTGCACATCATAATTCTTATCCCTACAGACCCAAGATGAATGGGGTTGTTGAAGCTGCAAACAAGAACATTAAGAAGATCATTCAGAAGATGGTTGCGACATATAAAGATTGGCATGAGATGTTTCCTTTTGCTTTGTATGGGTATCGTACATCCATCTGCACTTCAACAGGGGCAGCCCCTTTCTCTCTCGTTTATGGAATGGAAGTTGTGCTCCCCGTGGAGGTTGAGATCCCGTCATTACGTGTCTTAATGGAAGCCAAGTTGGTAGAAGCTAAATTGTGTCAGACCAGATATGACCAGCTGAATTTGATTGAAGAGAAAAGGTTGACCGCCATGTGTCATGTTCAGTTATATCAACAGAGAATGAAGAAAGCTTTTGATAAGAAGGTCAAGCCTCGTGTTTTCAGAGAAGGTGACCTCGTGCTCAAGAAGATTCTATCTTTCAAACCTGATGTTAGGGGAAAATGGACTCCTAATTATGAAGGCCCGTATGTTGTTAAGAGAGCATTTTCGGGCGATGCTTTGATTCTTACAACTATGGATGGTGAAGAGTTCACTCGTCTTATGAATGCTGATGAAGTCAAGAAATACTTCGCCTAAAAAGAAAAAAATAACTCTCTAAGTTGAAAACCCGAAACGGCGGCTTAGGCAAAAATGAGCGTCTCGGTGGATTGAAAACCCAAAAGGGAAATCCAAGCAAAAGTTAAAGACATAAAATAGAAATTTATCCCAGTAGATTGAATACCCCACCTTGGGGCAATCTAGGCAAAAATTAGGGATTATGGCAAGTAACTACATCCGGCTGGTCCTAATCTTTGAAGCAGTTTTGAGTAGTCATTTGGTTCTGGTTCATCATTCTCAACCAAAGACAATAGCACATCATATTTCAAAGTTGGTAGGGAGAGTAGTGATCATTGTATTCAATGTATCCCTTTTCCATGTAAATTACCATTCTCAAACTTTCTAAAGATTCATGGAGTCTCGTCATTTACGGATTACCATTCTATTAAATAAAGTTGAGCTTTTATCCAATATTTTTTATTCCTATTTACTTATGTTAAATAAATTTTATTTTTTATGATGATAATTTTGAAATAAATTAATGAATAATTATTTTTCTTAAAATAATAAAAAAAATCACTTTAAGAATAACCGATTTCAGTAAGGAATGTCAGCAGTAATCTGAGAACAGGTAAGTCGTGAAGTATGAAGCATTGTTGGTCTTCCCCAACCAGTTGGTTTGGTAACTTTTTCCCTCCCCAACGGTTCATCATTTATCCCAGACTTGGTCGATGAGTTTCTCCCCGAGTAATCTCCTCCCCCTAGTAGAGTTGTTGGGTTTCATCTCCAGTTGAGCTGATAATCGCCCCCCTTTGCAAATCCATGTTCCCCAGCTGAGGTGTTCATATTTTGCACCCCTAGTTTGTGATTTATGATTGGACCCTGGATATCCGGAACCTTTATTTAGTTTTCAGATCCCCATTTTCATTTGTTTGTGTTGCATAACCACAATAGTCAGATCCAGTTATCTTTGCCTTGGAATTAGTCTATTTTGTAATTTCCAAGAAGAATTTGATGATTATTGTGATGGTTCTTTGGTTTGCTCCGGCAAATTACAGCATCCCTAACATTTTGCTCGATTCCCCACTCAGAGTTTTATCTCTGATATTCCCTGGTGGAGTTTATCTTCTGATGGAAGTTCCATCTCTCTCGGCAGTATTTGGTTCTGAGCAGTATTTGATTTGTTTTCCCCTGTAAGGTTGTCTCCCATTTAACATGGTGTTGACTTAAAATTCCCCGCAATATTAACAATCTAGATCCTCAGCAAATCCTTTCTCTATCCTCGACATGATCATCTTTCAGCAGTACTCTCCCACCTAAGAGTTTACCGTGATTGATTGAAAGCATGTTCCCCATGACTTTCCCTAGCCAAAGTTGATTTATTCAGAGCTAGATGATTTATTTTCATCCCTATCATTTTCTCCAGTTGGTGTTTCTATCTTGTTGAGATTAGCCGAGTGTTGTAGTGATGATTCAAATCTTTGTTATTTGTATCTTTTACGCTGTTTTGTCAGTATAATTATAATCATATACATACATACTCACACATAAAACACATCATCAGATATTTCATTATGTATTTTATCGCATTGATTTTTCTTCTGATCCCCTGCTTTGGTGATATTATTTCCCCATGCAGATTTGGTGTGTCTGTCCTCCTTCAATTGTAGAGTGTGAGCCCTTTAAGCAGAAAAAGTTTAACCTTTCTCATTCTCCACTGAGTTATTTCCTCGTGGATGATTGTTATTTCAGTTTCCTCCTCAGTTAATTATCTGGATGGAACCACTCCCATTGAGTTTTATCCTCATTGGATTGAGTCTTTGTTTGACCGTTTCTTTTTAGTTATTGCCTAGATAGATCTTTTGGTCTCCAAGAGTCTATTACTCAGTAACTGGTAATATTCTGCTTGATGTTAAGTACTTTACTTCTGCCTAATACCCGGTAAAATATAATCTACTTCCTTTTTTTCCCCAACAGGTTCGTTTTCACGTTTCCCGGTAAGTTTATCCTTTGATATGTTCATCCTAACCGATGATAGGTATTCTCCCCTTTTGGTATTCTACCCAGTAAAAAGGTAGATGTAATCCCTATTTTATTCCCCAAAAAGTCTATCCTTGATATGCTCACTTTAACCGATGATGGATTTTCCCTTCTGTTTGGTATTCTACCCAGTAACCGGTAGTTGTAATTCCTACTTTCCCTTGTTGAGTCTATCCTGGATATGTTCATCCTAACTGATGACGGATATTATCTCTTTGGTATTCTACCCAGTAACTAGTAGATATAATTCTTATTTCTTTCCGACAGTCTATCCTTGATATGTTTACCCTAACCGGTAACGTATATTCTTCCTCATTCCCCAGGTGGTCTATCCTTGATATGTTCATCCTAACCGATGACAAATATTCTTCCTTTGAGTTTATCCTTGATATGCTCACTTTAATTAGGTGACAAATACTCTCTATTTGGTTTTCTGCCCAGTAACCGGTAGTTATAAATCCTATTTGATATTTTTCCCCAGTAGGTCATTCTTACCCAGTAATCGATAATGAATATGCCTCTTTTTCCTCAGCGAGTCATCCTTGATATGTTTACCCTAACCGGTAACGGATGTCCCTCTGTCAGAGTATATTATCTTCTCACCCAGTAGCCGTTAATGGATAATATATCTCTTTTACTCCTGTGATGAAGTTCATTCTTCCCTAGTTGAGTTGGAGTGCGTATTTCCTCAACGAAATCGCCATTTCCTGTTTGGTTTGAGTATTTCAGGTTTGTTCTGATCTACCCACCCCCTTGTAGATTTCCCCGGTTCCCAAACCGAGTATTTCCATTGATGTATTTTCATGGAAAATCCCTCGCCTCTCCTAACAGTTTTAAGTCATAGCCTGGCCTACGCATAACTTTTATCCCCTAGAGTCTTTGTCTCCCCAGTGATTTTTCCTTACGGAATACATTGTGATCCTGTGGACTTTCAGTCTCTCTGAATTCTTTTCCTTTGTGGCAATATATTCCCCACAAAGATTACTTTTAACATTCATACCATATGCATCATGAAGTCTCTTAGGGACCAAAATTTGTTTCTAGATGTTGTTATTTAAGTCCATTCTACTGATTGATACGAAGATTTTAACCTTCACATCCTCAGTTAGAACGCTCTTAAATAGGGGCAGCTGTAAGTCCTCAATTTTGACCCTAAGATCCCTCATGATATCTCATCATTTGCATTGACTTTGGGATCATACCTTGGCATCCTCCTTACCCCTAATTCATTGGGTTTGCATTGGGAGAGATCACCAAGCAAATTTGATTGTATCATACCTTGTTTTTCATTATTTACTAACCAAAATACCAAAAATATATCCATGTATAACTTTGTTTCTTTTATAGGTAGTGTGTGCATCCACCAATGCCTCGTCAAGCTCACAATTAGGATTTGAGACCCTCAGTACAAGAAGATAAACAAAGAGATGTTTCTCATTGGTTCTAGACATTATATATGGATCCCCATTCTCTTCACTTATCATTTTAGTCAAGAAATCATCAAGAGTTTGAAGCTTGTTTGCCTTGGAAGCCCTATTTCATCTGGGTATCTTGTATGACTTCTTCAGTAAGTTTCTTCAACATTTGATCAAATATTTCAAAGGATAATTAATATTACATAATCTTATTAATGTATGATCCTCCATGAGTCCCAAAGATCAGTAGAACTTCAAGTTTGCAAGTTGGTTAAACGTGGTTGACCAGAGAAAGTCAACTGGTCTAAACTGGGGCTCCCTAGACCCTATCTCCTACAATTTTTGTCATATGAAAATTATTTCAAGATAAAAGTTACTCTTTATGACATTAAAAACAACTTTAATGTTGACATAAAGAGCTAGTTTTTCTTGGAAAGTCATTTTTTATGGTAAAAGATTATAGGTCATTTTGTTTGTGCCCTAGTTAGGAGGTCAACTTCCAAGGACCATAACTTGCTCAATTTTTATGATATGAAGGCCATCCAAGTTCCATGATCAAATTGAATATGTCTTCTTTAACTTTTATTCTTTGAGAAAATTAAAATTAAAATTTCAAGGGCATATGCCAAGAGGAAACATTATAGGTCATTTTGGGCCATTACCTTTAAACAAGCAATTTTCCTCAACTTCTAAAATGCATAACTCCTTCATGCCAAATCTAAATGAGGTAAAATTTGTGACCAAATTGAATTGAATTGAAATATATAACTTTTATGAATTAACTTTTTCCATTTGAATCTCATAGCAAAAGTTATTCAAGGCGGAAGAAGTGGATATTTGACTTGGTACTTCGAAAAATTTCAATTATGTTTGATTTCTCAAACTTCCACCTCATAATTCATCATGATCCAAGCTTCAAATGGAAAAGTGTTCAACATGAAAGTTGTTCCCCTTAATGTCACCTTTCCAAAATGTCTAAGATTACCTTATTTGGACAAGATTTGAATAACTTGCACATGGTTACTCTTTATGGTTCCATTTGGATAAATCACATGATCATTTCTCAATTACAAATACATGGCCTCATGTTAGAATTTCAGCATCACTCATGATCATTTTTGGACCTTATTACATTATCTCATGGGCCTATCACACGCTCATGCAAGCATGCACTTCACATTTCTATTTTTTGCCAAAGTTTGGAAGTGTGTGAAAAGCAATGAACATGGCTATAAATACATGACCTTGGTGATCAGAATTAGGATCCCTCTTGCCCAAGCTTCGACCCCCTTATTCCCCAAACCCCATTAAAAGGATAATCTTGAAGATTTCTTGAGAAATCGAGTTTCAATTCTCATTCTGTTTTGGAATTGAAACTCCAAGAGTCCAAGCTTTTTAATCATCAATATCATCTCCTGCAAGCTTCTAGAGTCAAGCCAAGCTAAATTGGAAGCAAGATCAAGCTAATTTGAAGCTCCCATAAGGTGAGATTTCAGAAACTTCTCTTCTTTGATTCTCTAATTTCTCATCCATTTTGATTGATTGTTGGTTTACTGAAGTTCTACCAATGTAGGCAATAAGATTGAGTTGCTTTAAGGTCAAATCGAAGTAACTCAGATCATGATCCTCAAAATTCAAATCCATATATCTTTCAATATACTTGGAATTGGAGAAATTTAAGGTCAGATTCGAGCTCTTAAGCATTTTTCCTTCAAAACCATGTCCATACTTTTTATTTTGGTGAAAGTTTGTGGTGGAGCAGTCCGATAGGTCCACCATAGAAGAAGACCGGAGCTAGGGCTCCGGTGGTGCGTTGGCACACTCTCAACCTTTTGATCCATTTGAAATGTTCTAATCATGGCCCTTTTTTATTACCATGTGTGTGACGCAGTTGACTGAGGTGTTGTGGAACGTGAACGCTTGGCCATCAGATCTACCACCTCAATTAATGAGGGAGATCTGATGGCCCTTGATTTTTCATATTTTCTGATTTTTCATTTAATTGCTTTATTTTGTTTAATTCATAATAAATCCATTTTAATCCAAAAAATATGGGTCTTTCACCAAAAAAATTCAAATATTTTTCTCTTCCATATTCTTAATTAAAATTGTTTTTGGATTGATTTTGGTATTTTTCATGAATTAAGTGTTCTGTGTATATTTTTAATTGCTTAAAAATACTTATGACTTTTTAAAAATAGTGCAATTTTTTGTCTAAGGTCCTTTGACCTTGTTTGACCTAGGATAAATCCCTTGGCCATTTATTTGGTGTTTTGAATGGGTTTTAGGTGTTGACCAAATAAAAAATGTATTTTAATTCATTTTTAAATTGATTTTTTAATTGATTAAATGTTTAAAAATGTTATTGAGCCATTTTTATGGTCTTATGATATTTGACTTTCTATTTGGGCCTTGGTCATGGTTGATTTGACTTTTGTTAGATCAAAATCATTGGATTTATGGGATTGATGAAATGTACATTTCATCTCGCAATACGAATGGATGGTTTTGATCAGATGAAATTCCTCTCATGATTAATTTGTGTTTCTATATTCCCTTCCCTCTTCATCTTCATCCCTATTCTTTCCCATTCCCTAATTTGACCAATGAAATCTCTAATGTCTAAAGGCTAATTGATTCATCAATGACCTTGTGTCAGATGAATCAATACAAGTATGACTGAGATAGGTCCTTCCCATTTTCTTTTAGTGTGTGGTGTATTTTAGGAGTTTGGTTCTTGGTACCAAATCTATAACATGCATTAACACCTATATTTTTATTGCCCGACTGTCGCATCCTGCGAAAAACCGCCGAGCTAAAAAGAAATAAAACACAGAGCCGCCACCAAACGTTATTTATCCCAAGATAGGGAAAGGAAACGCTCAGAGAAACCTGGAAAGACATGGTCTCGCGACCAGAGAGAAAAGGTTCGGGAGTCGGTTACGCGAGGGGAAGGTATTAGCACCCCTCACGTCCTAGGTACTCCTAGGGATCCACGTTCTAAAATAAGAAAAGGTTGCTAAACATCACACACACACACGGGGAACACAGGTGGGGTTAAGAGGAACGGGCTCGATAAGGTATCGCACCTTATGCCTACATATCTTGTCTGGAACAAGAATCAGAGCCACTGTAGTTCGGCTTACACACGCCAAACAACACCAAAACGCACAAACAAACAAGAGTGGCAAACATGGAGCCCGACAACCACTGGATGGAATTACGTCAGCATCCGAACCAAAACACACTCAAAAGGGCAAACATGGAGCCCGACAGCCAATCCTGGACTTACGTCGGCATCCGAACCCAAACATACATAATCAGATAACAAAGCAAACAAACCAACAAATAAATAAAAAGGCGCCCGGAGAGGTCTCGCACGACCTCCTGCCTACATACCTCGTCTGGCACGAGGATCAGGGCGATGTAGTTCCCCTGAAAGGGACTAAATTGCTAACCAGAAACCGAGGGGAAAACACGACACTAGGGAGCTGAGACTCGAGCCTAATGTTGTCATGCAAAGTCACCCTAAGTTCGGTTTTCTATCCTACTTGCATAAGCAAACTAACCTAACCAGGAAAGAAGCTAGCACACAAGCATACAATCATATATCATCAAATGAGAACAGGTATCTCAAACAAGCATGTCAATCAGATATCCACATAACACGCACTATAGCCAAACAAGGGGCTCAATCAATCAGGTTTGACTGCCTAAGCAATCGTCTGTACAGGCTGTGTTTGCTCTTAACCTGTCCATTACGAGGCTAAGGTGAAGCAGATGATAGGATGAAGTGAGGATCAGACCTCACAGCTCTTATCCCTAACCAGGGAGAGCTTCTGACAAATGAGCATGGGTCCAGAATAGGGGAACCCTTCTATACTCGACTCTGACACAATGTGCACTGCACAAGATCTTGGGCTTTTGATCTCAATGCTACAACCATGTAATGGGAGCAAGGAGAAGACTCAACTGAATAGTGGGGGACAGGCTGCTTGTCCCTACCTTCCACCAATTGCCTTATTCAAAGGACTTTCACCTGCTTGGGCTTGAAAATAAACAAACACAATCATTGCCTCTTAAGGAGGACTTCAGACATTTTGTTTGCCCGGCCCGGTAACAGCCGGGTCTCCAGACTACATGAAGTAAGAAGGTTATACCTCTATGCAAGTTGCTTAAACAAAGCAAAGCAAAAGTTCACAAGGAACTGAGCAACTAAAGTACCTGGAAACAATCAAACACAGTCAGTACTCAATCAGACAAACTATACAGCAAACAGTTAAACAGTTTAAACTATACAACACAAAGCAAGCTCAAGGCTTAAGCCCAAGCTCCAACACCTACAAAACAATGTTATGTTAGTGTACAAACATCCACAACATCAATTAAAATCAACTTGTATCATTCTCCATGTACATTATGCTTTTGATCCTGAAAAACCAAGCAAATATTAGCAACTAGACCACTAGGCCAAGCCTAGGGTCCCAAAGCAAGAAAAAAGTTAAAACAGCAAGGTATCCACCATCCAACATCAAATTAACATCAAACAAGAGCAAACATCCTTGGTCTCATGTTTATATCATCCATCAAGTTCAATTCATGCACAAAACAATCCATGTTGGTTCAAATGAAGCACCAAATATACAAACAGAAGTATTGCATTCAAAGCCATGCCAAAACACATCAAAAAAATCTCAAATTAAATACACCTAAACAGGGGTCAATCAAGGTCTACCATGTCAAATTTGAGCTCAATTGGGAAAATGGAACCATGTCAATGAAAATCAACAAAAACAGACACAATTACATGCTTCAATTCACACCATCAATGCATACATCCAATTCAAAAATTCATATCTCATTGAAAACAAAAAAGAAATGGATGAGACCAAAACAGGGAGGTCACACAATGTGTCTAGTTCATGCATATCAAATTTCATGGCCATACAATACAATATGAGGATTTCCCAATCAATCTACCAACCTATGTCACATGGACTTGCAAATTTAATCACCAGAAATGAAAAATCAAGATTAAGTTGAAAATGCAATGAAAAATTCTACAAAAATTCATCAAGCATCCTAACATGTCAACAAGTCATCATGCAAAATTTCAGCCAATTCCAACATGCATAGGTCATCCAATTAAATTCAACAAGTTGACATCAAGAGGTGTGACACAAATTGTCACACCTAAGTTCCAGAATTTGCTGCTCTCTAACCAGGTATCAAAAATTCATGAAATTTACATATAAATAATCCTCAATGAGTCAAGAACCACCACAAAAATTTTCAGCCATTTATTTTATGATATGAGTATTTCATGATCAAATTACAAACATGTATCAAAATGTGACATACATTTGAAAAGCCTATGCCAAATAAAATATTTGCCAAGCACAACTTTGACCAATAGGTCAAAAAAATCCTACACAAGTCAACAAAGTCAAGGAAAAAATCTCCATATTTTTAGGAATTTTTTACTATTTTTTATGAATTTTTTAAAGTGTTAAATATTTTTTAGAAATTAAATGAATTAATTAAAACTGCACAGTGGCATAACTGTAATTATTTTGAGCGCGGGAGGGAAACAGCATTTTTGAATTTTCAAATGGAAATTTGGATTGAACACTGTTTTCTACAGAAACTATCGTCTCCTTCCTCACGCACTTTCCAGAAACGCATGACTACGACGAACACGAAATCTTCACCAAAACGAGCAAATGAATACTCGTTGGAAAGGTCTTTGAACCTAGATTACAAAAATCCACCTAATTTTGTCTAATTCTTCCTATGTTCTCTGGATCGAGCGTTCTAAGGTTTGAACTCGAAACTTCCAATCCCGATTTCTTCACCTACGGTTATCCGTTTCTAAAACCAACAGCACCACTACGATCTATGATAAACAGGCTTCACAACGCATATGATAATTGCACATTTCATGAGATTCGAAAAAACTCAAACCTGTAATGGCAGTGCTAAAACCAACGTCCTTTGCTCTCAATTCCTTAAAACAGCAAGAGTAGAGGGATGAGGAAGATGATAAGTGGTGCTAGCCGCAACTGCCTTTGCTCCTATTGTCCATAATTCGATTTTGCCATTGTTGAGGTGTTCTTGAACAGTTGCGATGCAAGGCTTGATTGATGATGCCAAACAAAAACAGTCCTAGTACATGTTGAAACACGATCGCAGCAAAAAGAAATTCAAGTTTTGGTTGAAGATTGAGGAAGAAACTTGAGATTGAAGCTTGTTGTGTTCTTGAGGGTTTGGAGAGAATGTGAGAGATCTAGATCCAATCTTGGGAAAAGTGAGGTTCTGTTATGATTAGGAGATGATTTAGAATATATATGGTAGCTTAATCCATCACTAATCATGTTAATTAGCATTTTGGCATAATTAGTGAAATTGCAATTTTGCAAATGGAGGGTAAAATGGTCAATGCACAATGACAGCTAGTGCCAGCTGTTTTGACAGCTCAAGCAATCCCCAAATGCCCTATGTAATGTGTAGAAACTTGTTTCATGTCCATTGGTGGAGTATTTCTCAAAATCACATGTGTGTGGTAATTGATCCATTTTTAGCATTTCATTTTTCAACCCAAAACTCAAACCATGTGCATTAACCACAAAATGAATATTCAAACACACTTAAAATGCCATTCCTGAGGTGTTGGAAAAAGTCCCATTCAAAAATTCCAATTATTTTGACATTTGGACGATTTTGCCCCTGGTCCAATTCAGCTGTCCAGTTGAAAAGTGACTTTTTGCCTTGGCCATTTTTGG
Source organism: Lathyrus oleraceus (assembly GCF_024323335.1). Taxonomy (NCBI): domain Eukaryota; kingdom Viridiplantae; phylum Streptophyta; class Magnoliopsida; order Fabales; family Fabaceae; genus Lathyrus; species Lathyrus oleraceus. The sequence continues at coordinate 286,190,482 of NC_066584.1, forward strand.
GAAAATCCACTGATGCACCCTCAAAGTACATGTCAAATGGAGTTTGTGCATATAAAGAACTTGCAATTTGGACAAAGTATGTGGTAGTTATGGCCTCCTGATTACGGGTCTTTTCTGAAATTCACTGAGCCATATCTTGCAAACCATACATTGGATTTTCAAGTTCTTGGACTTTTTGGAAAGGTGAGAACAAGATCTACATCTGTCATGTTGAACAATTTTTCATTTGAAGCTTCCTTGGACATCTGTTTTTGAGGTCAAAAACTTTCCATTTTTGGAAACTTCAGTTACAAGTCACCTGCTATTTTTGGCAGTTTTTGTCCTGACTTGATTTTCTTCATTCTTAAGCTTTGAGATGTCATATAACACTTGTTCCAACATGAATGAAGTGTATCCAACTCATTTCCACCTCCACATCCATCAGATCAAGCACAGTTGACCACAGTTGACCTTTCAACTGACAGATGAATCTGGCAATGCATATATCAAATTGAACCCCAATCTTCAACTGAAATGGCTCAAGGGTGACACCCTAGCCTCAATAATCACCATATAATCACAAAATGAACCTCATCTCCATCTTAAACCCCATCTCCTGATCCAGCCCTGATTGGCCCAATACAACTGATTAGGGTTGACCAGTGGTCAAAACCCAAATCTCAAGGAATCTTCTTCAATCTTCTGATGACATCCAACCATGATGATGATGCATCAATTCAATCAACATGGAGACCAATACCCTTGGGAATCACAAAACCCTAATTCACAGTCCAATCCTCAGATGGCCCATGATCAGTCAACACCCTAGCTTGCACCTTCTGACTTCCTCATCTTCTGATCAAGACTTGGAAAGATGGCTTGCACGATGTAACCACATGATATGCAATATGAGATGCCTAATGCCCTAAAATGAAATGCAAATATGTTAATGCTTAGTCCCAAGAGAGGAGGGCAAATTTTGAGGTGTTACAGCTGCCCCTATTCAATCCACTGTGAACCTGTCGATACGAAATAGCCTCGGATTTCGGATGATCAGGATGAAGAGTGATTGAATACCAAGAACAGACGAACAATTTGCACTCTGATGGGATAATAATTAACAACGCCTGTCAGCATCGGCGAAGAAAAACTCGAAAAACCGACGACCTGGATGCCAAAATAAATGGTAACGCAGGGATAACCATGGTCTGAACACCACATCCACTCGGGATTCTCATTCTTTTTTTGCTTTTCTTGAACCCCGAAAATTTTCTCTTCTTCTACCTGGTCCGAAAACCACTTCGGTCTGAACTCCGAAAAACTGGCCTGAATACCATAAGTGCTTCAACCTGATAGTCGGAAACTTCACTAATCACCACTCTAAGGGCAACACGTCAGAGGGTACACCTTCAACCAGACACTGACTGATGACTGGGAAGAAACTCGACGTTTACTGAACATCGGACGATGATGTTTACTGACACCAAAAAAAGCTCGACCAGACATTAACCAATGACCGGGAGGAAACTCGATGTTTACAGGCACCGAACAATGATGTTGACATGACATCAAACAATGATGCGGACAGACATCAAACAATGATGCGGACAGACATCAAACAATGATGCGGACAGACATCAAACAATGATGCGGACAGACATCAAACAATGATGCAGACAGACATCAAACAATGATGCGGACAGACATCAAACAATGATGCGGACAGACATCAAACAATGATGCGGACAGACATCAAACAATGATGCGGACAGACATCAAACAATGATGCGGACAGACATCAAACAATGATGCGGACAGACATCAAACAATGATGCGGACAGACATCAAACAATGATGCGGACAGACATCAACCAATGATGCGGACAGACATCAAACAATGATGCGGACAGACATCAAACAATGATGCGGACAGACATCAAACAATGATGCGGACAGACATCAAACAATGATGCGGACAGACATCAAACAATGATGCGGACAGACATCAAACAATGATCGACCAAACACTTACTGATGTCTGGGAAGAAACGGTGGTTCCAAACTCACAATGCTGAACTCCTCGGAGCATCGTCTTCGCTGTCAGACAAAACCAAACCTCAAGCGGTAATCACGGCTTGAATCGCGCCGATCGCGTAACGTCTTCTGACTGTATCCCCATCTCTGTCCGACGGGAACATTTCCTCCAATATCGCACTACTGGGGAACATTGCTGATCTGACGTTGTGATGCTAGTCTCCTCAGAGTAACATCTTCACCTTTGGTGAACCCCAAATCTTCAAGTGGTAACCACAGCTTGGGTTGCGTTGAATACATCCCTTTTCCATCTCCGTCCGACGGAAGGAGTCTTCTCCAGTGTCGTACCACTGGGACAATACCTGTGATCCAATCATGAGGCTATACTACTCGGAGTAACACTTTCATTTTCTGGCAAAATACCTCTCAAACAGTAACCACGGCTTGAGACTGGCTGACGTTTGCAATGATGCATGCTTGATTTCTTCTGCGTAATGCTCCATAATTATGGAAATGCTACGCGATTATTTATTTTTCTATGCAATATGCAATGCTTATTCTACATGATGAATGCATAAAAATATTCCCCTCAAGGGAATTTTCTGGGGAAAACGAGACTCTCTGCTGAGGAACTCGCCACTGCTCCGATTTCCACCCTGCCGGGGATAGCACTGCTGCTAGGAAATAGACAACCCTTGCTGGGGATACAGATCCTTTGCACCCAACCCTCTCGAGGACATGCTGGGGAATACCTCCTTTGCACCCCACCCTCTCGAGGACATGCTGGGGATACAGATCCTTCACTGCACTCTGTGGGAATACCACAGTCTTTGACTTGCTGGGGATATAGATCCCAACTCTGCTTTGGGAACCCTCACAGATACTCCCGCTGGGGAAATGAGCAATCTTCAACCTGCTGGGGGAATACCATCCAGACCCTGCTAGGGGAACGACAACTACTCCGCTGGGGAGGACCCAATCAATCCACATGTAGGATACCCTCGGCTGGGGATGCAGATATTCGTCTGCTACGGAAACTTGTTCAATCCACTGGTAGAATGAACACTGTTGGAGAGATATGTCATTGAAAAAAACCCGCTCCACTCGGGGAACTAGCTGGGGAAATAAGAAAAGTTGGCACAACACCTGTCGACTCATCGAACCAAGGTATCCACCTCCTAATCTCGCACCAGCTTTCCACTTTTGAGAACTCCTAGACTCGTCTGGACCTTTTCTGCTCCATCATCTTGCATTCCAAGTCGTTCCGCACTCGACGAGAGACGTACTCCTGGGATTTATACATAAATTTCAATTTTCCGACTTTGAAGAGTCTTCTTGATTAATTTCAATGGTCGTCGGGCGTCTCTCGTCGTCTCTCCGTTCCTCCTTCGTCCCTGATCGAACTCTGCGGGGAATTACAAACTTTCCAGTCTTCCGACTTTGAAGAGTCTTCTTGATTATCATCAAGGCTCGTCATACGTCGCAACGTCGCTTCGTCGTTTCTTCATACGTTCGTCCCTGATCGGACTCTCATGGGGATCTCCCTTGTCAAAGCTTCCACATCACAACCTGCAAGTGAGTGAAAAACATCTAACAGTTCCTGCAAAACAGATCGTTAGACAAAACCGTGCCCCAGGCGTGTCAAGATTTCAACACTTGGGTCACTCAACCTTCCAAATAAGATTTCAAGCTTTCCATCTTATAAACATGCATTGGAAGGTACCTGTATGTCTTAAAATGCAAGATTCTTTATCAAAAATATCTGGATGTTTTTGCAATCAAAGCGGTAATGAAAACAAAAAACAAAATTATTTGACCGAATATGCATTTTATCGACTGGAAAAGTGTGTGGCTCAAATGAGCAATACAAAAGGGAGCAATTCCTGAAAAGAGGTAATTGCGCTCAAAAGGAAAAATCTATCCTAGTGGCAATGTGAAACCCGTAATCTCATCGAGTTCCAACTCGGTTACACCCCATATGTCCTCAGACTCTCCGTGCTTTCTGCCTTCTGAACAAGACGATTCCTGATTGATCCCTACCGGGTATTATCCATGATGCTTTAACCAAAGCGAAAACGATCATGCTGGACGCAGTTGTTCGTTTCAATCCCTCTTTTGCCTGGACCGCCCTTTCGGGTTTTCAGTCCACCGGGATACCCCTTTTTGCCCAAGTCGCCTTTCCAGGTTTTCGACTTGCCGGGTGTACATTTTTCATTCTTTATCCCTAATTTTTGCCCGAACCTTTCTTTCTGTTTTTTGGTTCGCCGGGATGCCCATTTTTGCCTGGACTATTTTATTCTTTCCGTCCAGCGGGTCTCTTTACACGAAGTATTTTTTAACTGCGTCCGCATTCACAGGGGATGGAAAATCCTCACCATCCATGGTCGTTAACAACAAGGCTCCACCAGAGAAAACCTTCTTGACCATGCTGGGGATTCATGACTGAGTGTCCGTTTGCCCCTTCGATCGTTTTGAGGAGGAAGGATCCTTTTCAGCACCATATCACCCACGTGATATACCCGAGGTCGTACCTTTCTGTCAAAAGCACGCTTCATCCGTTGCTGGTACAACTGCCCATGACAGATGGCTGCTAGCCTCTTTTCTCCAATCAGGCTCTCTGAGTGAGAAAGGCGTTTGCCCCAGCAGACATACGTACCACGGTACGGTACCCAGGATACCATCTTCCTACTCAGTCACCATCGTTGGTACATTCCATCGTGCCCCGGGAAGCACTACCTCATCCACCTTATCTTCCCCATCAGACATCAGAACCCGTTCGGATTCAGGGTCAGACCCCTCCTCCGGGATCGGTCACTCTCAATCTTTCGATTAGAGCACCTCGAGATGTCCTCATCAGGGAACTTCAAACTTCATTGGTTGATAACCCTCAATGGGTTGCGGAGCAATGTAATCAGACAATACACTCCTTGATTGCTTTCTGAGAGTATTACAAACCAGTCAACATTCTTTTGCTCCTCTCACGACCCATCCGGCCAATGCTGGATTCTCAAACCCATACTTAATCGGATCCATCTTGGAAATCCACAAAGTGGCATGAATCAGCATACACTGTCTCAGTCGGCGAGCAGCCTATGCCAAAGTACAGCCAGTTTTCTCGAACAGTGAATGTATTGTTTCACAGTCGGTAAACTTTTTGCTAAGGTAAATTGCATGCTCTTTTCGACAAGACGCGCCATGTTGACCCAATACACCTCGTAGACCCCTCGAAGGCTGTCAAGTACAGATTAACAGTCTCTTTCCATAGGAGAAATCGGAATCAGAGGTTCCCGCAATTTTTCTTTTATTTTTTCCAATGCCCCTTTGGCACACATTATTTCACCTGACCGTTTGATCTTTTTTTTTTCTTTCAACATCTTGAATATGGGTTCCTACGTGGCTGTTAGATGAGATATGAACCATGACAGGTAGTTCAATCTATCTATGAAACCACGAACCTCTTTTCTTTCTCGGTTCAGGCGTTTTTTTTTTTTTTTTTTTTTTTTTTTTTTTTTTTTTTTTTTTAGCAGGATGAACCTCGATTCCTCCTTTACAATGAACCCCATCAGCTTACCGGCCCGCACTCTGATAGTGCTCTTATCTGAATTCAACCTCAGTTTGAATTGTCTCAACCGGTCAAACGACTTGCCCCGGTCTACCAGATCTACCAGATGCCCCACTCCTGTTTGGGACTTTGCTATCATGTCATCAACATAGCATTTGATTCCATGATGAATCATATCACGAAAAAAAGTCACCATGGCTCTCTGATACAGGCACTGGCGTTCTGCTTCTTTAGAGGACAGTCTTCTCTCCATGGTAGCTCGTGCACAATTACATTGGCATCCAACCCTGACATATCCTGACATGACCCGGTTGAAACATACGCATGCTCTTTCAATCAAGCCTACCATCCTGTTCTCGATTCGCCTCTGAAGCGGCCCTAATTTCACTTCCTTCCTGACCTCGGCGGTGCTTGGAATAACAACCTCAACCCGCTCCTCGTGCGGCTGAATCACCTTCTCCTCTTGTTTAAACAACCTGGCTAATTCCAGCAGATCACAATCTTCTTCGTCTTCTTCTTCAGCAAGATAGATCGGTTTGTCGAAGTCATATGAGGGGTAACCAAATTGTTATCAATGAGATCCGGAGAATATTTTTGAAGTTGGGACGAGACAAATCAAAAAGGAAAAACAGAAAACATTGCCATTTTTATTTGTTTTTAAACTGCAAAAATAAATGAAAAACAAGGAACACCGCTTTTTGACTGAAAAACATCCATTTATTAATGATGCAGAAATGCAAATTTAAACATGAGGTGGCCCTCACAATGAACCATTACGTGTCGGGCAACACATATGGCTTTCATGCATATAAACTGAAAACAAGAAATAATACTCTTCCAGATGAGTAACAATGTTGATCTTTTCAGGCCTTGCAGTTCTGGATTTGCTGCCCTGGTGCACACGATTTTACCCAACCATCCAGCTTACAGTCACTGTTGGTCTTTCCACCCACTGCACAGGTGTAATCTGCATCTTCAGCAATTGCACTCACCGTCGCTTGACCATGTACCGGCATGGGATTAGCATTAACATTCGGTGATGGCGCAAAATTGATAGCTTTGGAGTCTACCAGGTCCTGGACGACATTCTTGAATGCTCTACAGCCCTCAATGTTATGCCCCTGCGTACCAGAATGAAATTCACACTTGGCATTCTCATCGTAATCAGGAGGCCACTGATCAGGTTCTAATGGAGTTAATGTCCTCAATTGTACCATTCCGAGATCTTTCAACTTCCTCAACAGAAGAGCATACGGTATGGGTGGCTTATCAAATTGACGATCAACCCCTTTTCCTCTTACCTGGTTCCCAGCTCTCTGTGCTCCCGGGCGAGGTGACTAGTGTCTCGGTGGTACGGATGAACCACCAACAGGAATGGTTGCAGTGGCAGCATAAGGGTGATAACGATCCTTACCGCATTCTCTTTTAGTCTGCGCACCACCTGATTCAACCTTCTTCTTGGGCTGACCACTGTCAAGGGATTTCTTCACCACAGAGCCAGAGGGATTTGTTACTTCGGATGACGGAGCCTTTCCCTGAACTTTCTCTTTGATCATCCAGCCCTCAATCCTAATCCTTTCTAATCTCTTGGCCATGGCTTTCTGCCCCAAGGCAAGCCCTTGCACAACCCTGAACAAATCCCTCACCATCTCTTTCAGTTCGAGGATGTCGGCGTTGGGAAGATCCATCAGTCTCGGATTTGTGCCTGGTGAAGTATCTGTGAGGGCGTGTTGAGTGCAAGGGTACAGTTCTACGAGCACGAGCAATGGTTTCTGAAACAGACAAGCACGTTAGAACCCGACACCTGCAAAACAGCAAACAGGTTAATATGCATGAATGCAACGTCCATCCATATGAGGAACACTTTGTCTCTTGATTTTGGTTTCATCGAGACAAATAATATTTCATCAATAACATTCTGACATCCGAATGTCTCTCAACCAGATTCTCAATCCATAATATTCCCCATATGGCTAGACTCAGGTTTGATGCAGATGAATGCAAGATGTGATGATGCAGATGTATGAGTGCACTGGGCCATCCTCCAAGTCCTCTGATCATTTGCACTGAATCTGGATTCTGAACTGATCATAAACATCTGAGGAATAAACAACCACAATTCTGACCCACGGGTTCCGAAATAAACGGAAGACATATACATCATCATCATCATCATCAGTCTCTGAGCAGACACATCACCATCTGAATCGGCCCAGGGAATCCTGAAATAAACGGATCCCCACCGATAAATAACTCGGCCCGGGGAATCCTGAAATAAACGGATCCCCACTAATACATCACGGACAGCATTCCGGCGTCTCGGAAATAAACGGCCATAAATCCGACTTATAAATAGGACCCACGGAACAAAAAGTCAACATCTGAGTCACCATCTGAACATGCATCTGAAAGAATCACCCTCCCCTCACAGGTAAATTCTAAACAGGTCATCCTAAGGCGGATAATAGTCTCGACAATCGGGCAGAGATACTCAATGGGTTTGCCCTTTCGGGTGTGCCATTGTAGCTCCCTTAAGATCGTCTAAACCAAAGATCCGGGAAATGATCGGTCACCAGAGTCAACAGCCCAAAAGAGATAACCCAACCAAAGTGGAGAACCCCACTGGAAGAGCATTTCTCAGATGAACCTCGTCCGGCTTGTGGTATGTCACATCGCAACATCATGCCCAACCGACATGTGAGCGACGCGAGACCACGCTAATCCTAGGTGTACAGTCGGGCCTGGGTTTTAGCCCCACTCAGAACACCCACCCCACACAGAGGAACCACCTGCATAGAGGACGGCAACAACATGATAGTATGATGCATGCAAGTATTAATGCAAATATATACACACTGGTTAGAATAATAAATGCAATAAATCACACAACAAGCAACCTAAACTAATCCTAAAACGCTAGGAAGGACTCGCTTAGGGACGATGGACCAGCATAGGTCTACATCGATGTCCCCAGCAGAGTCGCCAGCTGTCGCATCCTGCGAAAAAACCGGCGAGCTAAAAAGAAATAAAACACAGAGCCGCCACCAAACGTTATTTATCCCAAGATAGGGAAAGGAAACGCTCAGAGAAACCTGGAAAGACATGGTCTCGCGACCAGAGAGAAAAGGTTCGGGAGTCGGTTACGCGAGGGGAAGGTATTAGCACCCCTCACGTCCTAGGTACTCCTAGGGATCCACGTTCTAAAATAAGAAAAGGTTGCTAAACATCACACACACACACGGGGAACACAGGTGGGGTTAAGAGGAACGGGCTCGATAAGGTATCGCACCTTATGCCTACATATCTTGTCTGGAACAAGAATCAGAGCCACTGTAGTTCGGCTTACACACGCCAAACAACACCAAAACGCACAAACAAACAAGAGTGGCAAACATGGAGCCCGACAACCACTGGATGGAATTACGTCAGCATCCGAACCAAAACACACTCAAAAGGGCAAACATGGAGCCCGACAGCCAATCCTGGACTTACGTCGGCATCCGAACCCAAACATACATAATCAGATAACAAAGCAAACAAACCAACAAATAAATAAAAAGGCGCCCGGAGAGGTCTCGCACGACCTCCTGCCTACATACCTCGTCTGGCACGAGGATCAGGGCGATGTAGTTCCCCTGAAAGGGACTAAATTGCTAACCAGAAACCGAGGGGAAAACACGACACTAGGGAGCTGAGACTCGAGCCTAATGTTGTCATGCAAAGTCACCCTAAGTTCGGTTTTCTATCCTACTTGCATAAGCAAACTAACCTAACCAGGAAAGAAGCTAGCACACAAGCATACAATCATATATCATCAAATGAGAACAGGTATCTCAAACAAGCATGTCAATCAGATATCCACATAACACGCACTATAGCCAAACAAGGGGCTCAATCAATCAGGTTTGACTGCCTAAGCAATCGTCTGTACAGGCTGTGTTTGCTCTTAACCTTGCCATTACGAGGCTAAGGTGAAGCAGATGATAGGATGAAGTGAGGATCAGACCTCACAGCTCTTATCCCTAACCAGGGAGAGCTTCTGACAAATGAGCATGGGTCCAGAATAGGGGAACCCTTCTATACTCGACTCTGACACAATGTGCACTGCACAAGATCTTGGGCTTTTGATCTCAATGCTACAACCATGTAATGGGAGCAAGGAGAAGACTCAACTGAATAGTGGGGGACAGGCTGCTTGTCCCTACCTTCCACCAATTGCCTTATTCAAAGGACTTTCACCTGCTTGGGCTTGAAAATAAACAAACACAATCATTGCCTCTTAAGGAGGACTTCAGACATTTTGTTTGCCCGGCCCGGTAACAGCCGGGTCTCCAGACTACATGAAGTAAGAAGGTTATACCTCTATGCAAGTTGCTTAAACAAAGCAAAGCAAAAGTTCACAAGGAACTGAGCAACTAAAGTACCTGGAAACAATCAAACACAGTCAGTACTCAATCAGACAAACTATACAGCAAACAGTTAAACAGTTTAAACTATACAACACAAAGCAAGCTCAAGGCTTAAGCCCAAGCTCCAACACCTACAAAACAATGTTATGTTAGTGTACAAACATCCACAACATCAATTAAAATCAACTTGTATCATTCTCCATGTACATTATGCTTTTGATCCTGAAAAACCAAGCAAATATTAGCAACTAGACCACTAGGCCAAGCCTAGGGTCCCAAAGCAAGAAAAAAGTTAAAACAGCAAGGTATCCACCATCCAACATCAAATTAACATCAAACAAGAGCAAACATCCTTGGTCTCATGTTTATATCATCCATCAAGTTCAATTCATGCACAAAACAATCCATGTTGGTTCAAATGAAGCACCAAATATACAAACAGAAGTATTGCATTCAAAGCCATGCCAAAACACATCAAAAAAATCTCAAATTAAATACACCTAAACAGGGGTCAATCAAGGTCTACCATGTCAAATTTGAGCTCAATTGGGAAAATGGAACCATGTCAATGAAAATCAACAAAAACAGACACAATTACATGCTTCAATTCACACCATCAATGCATACATCCAATTCAAAAATTCATATCTCATTGAAAACAAAAAAGAAATGGATGAGACCAAAACAGGGAGGTCACACAATGTGTCTAGTTCATGCATATCAAATTTCATGGCCATACAATACAATATGAGGATTTCCCAATCAATCTACCAACCTATGTCACATGGACTTGCAAATTTAATCACCAGAAATGAAAAATCAAGATTAAGTTGAAAATGCAATGAAAAATTCTACAAAAATTCATCAAGCATCCTAACATGTCAACAAGTCATCATGCAAAATTTCAGCCAATTCCAACATGCATAGGTCATCCAATTAAATTCAACAAGTTGACATCAAGAGGTGTGACACAAATTGTCACACCTAAGTTCCAGAATTTGCTGCTCTCTAACCAGGTATCAAAAATTCATGAAATTTACATATAAATAATCCTCAATGAGTCAAGAACCACCACAAAAATTTTCAGCCATTTATTTTATGATATGAGTATTTCATGATCAAATTACAAACATGTATCAAAATGTGACATACATTAGAAAAGCCTATGCCAAATAAAATATTTGCCAAGCACAACTTTGACCAATAGGTCAAAAAAATCCTACACAAGTCAACAAAGTCAAGGAAAAAATCTCCATATTTTTAGGAATTTTTTACTATTTTTTATGAATTTTTAAAGTGTTAAATATTTTTTAGAAATTAAATGAATTAATTAAAACTGCACAGTGGCATAACTGTAATTATTTTGAGCGCGGGAGGGAAACAGCATTTTTGAATTTTCAAATGGAAATTTGGATTGAACACTGTTTTCTACAGAAACTATCGTCTCCTTCCTCACGCACTTTCCAGAAACGCATGACTACGACGAACACGAAATCTTCACCAAAACGAGCAAATGAATACTCGTTGGAAAGGTCTTTGAACCTAGATTACAAATATCCACCTAATTTTGTCTAATTCTTCCTATGTTCTCTGGATCGAGCGTTCTAAGGTTTGAACTCGAAACTTCCAATCCCGATTTCTTCACCTACGGTTATCCGTTTCTAAAACCAACAGCACCACTACGATCTATGATAAACAGGCTTCACAACGCATATGATAATTGCACATTTCATGAGATTCGAAAAAACTCAAACCTGTAATGGCAGTGCTAAAACCAACGTCCTTTGCTCTCAATTCCTTAAAACAGCAAGAGTAGAGGGATGAGGAAGATGATAAGTGGTGCTAGCCGCAACTGCCTTTGCTCCTATTGTCCATAATTCGATTTTGCCATTGTTGAGGTGTCCTTGAACAGTTGCGATGCAAGGCTTGATTGATGATGCCAAACAAAAACAGTCCTAGTACATGTTGAAACACGATCGCAGCAAAAAGAAATTCAAGTTTTGGTTGAAGATTGAGGAAGAAACTTGAGATTGAAGCTTGTTGTGTTCTTGAGGGTTTGGAGAGAATGTGAGAGATCTAGATCCAATCTTGGGAAAAGTGAGGTTCTGTTATGATTAGGAGATGATTTAGAATATATATGGTAGCTTAATCCATCACTAATCATGTTAATTAGCATTTTGGCATAATTAGTGAAATTGCAATTTTGCAAATGGAGGGTAAAATGGTCAATGCACAATGACAGCTAGTGCCAGCTGTTTTGACAGCTCAAGCAATCCCCAAATGCCCTATGTAATGTGTAGAAACTTGTTTCATGTCCATTGGTGGAGTATTTCTCAAAATCACATGTGTGTGGTAATTGATCCATTTTTAGCATTTCATTTTTCAACCCAAAACTCAAACCATGTGCATTAACCACAAAATGAATATTCAAACACACTTAAAATGCCATTCCTGAGGTGTTGGAAAAAGTCCCATTCAAAAATTCCAATTATTTTGACATTTGGACGATTTTGCCCCTGGTCCAATTCAGCTGTCCAGTTGAAAAGTGACTTTTTGCCTTGGCCATTTTTGGGAAAATCCACTGATGCACCCTCAAAGTACATGTCAAATGGAGTTTGTGCATATAAAGAACTTGCAATTTGGACAAAGTATGTGGTAGTTATGGCCTCCTGATTACGGGTCTTTTCTGAAATTCACTGAGCCATATCTTGCAAACCATACATTGGATTTTCAAGTTCTTGGACTTTTTGGAAAGGTGAGAACAAGATCTACATCTGTCATGTTGAACAATTTTTCATTTGAAGCTTCCTTGGACATCTGTTTTTGAGGTCAAAAACTTTCCATTTTTGGAAACTTCAGTTACAAGTCACCTGCTATTTTTGGCAGTTTTTGTCCTGACTTGATTTTCTTCATTCTTAAGCTTTGAGATGTCATATAACACTTGTTCCAACATGAATGAAGTGTATCCAACTCATTTCCACCTCCACATCCATCAGATCAAGCACAGTTGACCACAGTTGACCTTTCAACTGACAGATGAATCTGGCAATGCATATATCAAATTGAACCCCAATCTTCAACTGAAATGGCTCAAGGGTGACACCCTAGCCTCAATAATCACCATATAATCACAAAATGAACCTCATCTCCATCTTAAACCCCATCTCCTGATCCAGCCCTGATTGGCCCAATACAACTGATTAGGGTTGACCAGTGGTCAAAACCCAAATCTCAAGGAATCTTCTTCAATCTTCTGATGACATCCAACCATGATGATGATGCATCAATTCAATCAACATGGAGACCAATACCCTTGGGAATCACAAAACCCTAATTCACAGTCCAATCCTCAGATGGCCCATGATCAGTCAACACCCTAGCTTGCACCTTCTGACTTCCTCATCTTCTGATCAAGACTTGGAAAGATGGCTTGCACGATGTAACCACATGATATGCAATATGAGATGCCTAATGCCCTAAAATGAAATGCAAATATGTTAATGCTTAGTCCCAAGAGAGGAGGGCAAATTTTGAGGTGTTACACCGACCTCAGATAGTTGTGACTTATACATAAGTTCAATTATGATTGCTTAAGATAAAGCTAAATTTGACCCTCAAGGCATAACATTCTAGTAAGCGAGATTGTAAGTCACCCATTCTTCATGGCATTGTGTGGAGACTTTACCTTTTTTCCTTTCATGGGAGCTAGTGGCATACCTGTTGAATTATCGAAGTTGGAGCCCTTCTCATGGAAGATGTCTTGGTTTAAGGATTCATACTTGTGAATGAATGGTTAAGTGTTCTCCAAAGAATGACTTAATCAATTAAAAATCATCACTAACATTTGAATAACTCTTGTTAATATTACTTTACTTTCAAGTCATTTACTATTATGCAATTTAAATTTCAGTCATTTATCATCCATTGCCATTTACACTTCATATAACTTGTTTATATTTCAAGTCCTTTTCACTTTGCTCATTTGAGCCATATCTTGTGATTGTATATATTGTTTGCTTGCTTTTGGTGTTGTTTTAGGTCTTAGGACCTTAAAACATTTAATAACAAGAAAAACCCCTAAAAACACTTGGTGGACTGTTGTACTTGATCTGAACTTTTGGACTTAGGATTAGGCAACCTTACCTATACTAAAGGACTTGGCCAATGCCAACATCTGAGACTGAGCTATTCTTGACAAGCGATTTTCATCTGATGCAAGACTTTGGATCTCTTGGGATTCATCTGCTATTTTGTATTTATGCTTAACTTCTTATTTTGATTGTCCGTGTTTGATGTTTTATTCTGAGTTGATCAAGGAATATTTCATTTGATACACTAGAAGATAATGAAGAGTGCTAGCTATTGGAATTTGCTTGGATGTGGCTATCTTTATTTGATGCTTTGATCTTCATGATGTCGGGATATTGCTCATTGCTTATTGATTATTTCTTGATTAAAGTCCAAAGGAAAATGGGTTTCTATATGACATTCTTGTCTGTTGGATTGCATCCCATTTGGTTAGATCTTTTCAACTCTCAACTTTTAAATTTGTGCTTAGGATAGCCTCTTCATCTCCTCTCACTTCTTAAATTTCAAAGTCTCTCCCTATTTTCAAAAACCTTTCTTTGCTTGTGATTTCAAACTTAGACATTGTTTAATGATTAGAAACCTTGGCCTTATGCCATTGAACTTTCAAACTTTTTCTTAAATCAAACTTGTAAATAAATTTAACCATATTGACTTAAATTTCAAAAGACAAAAAGAACTAGCGACCTCATTCAAATCTTTGGCTTTTACGCCCCTTTACTTAAACTTTTGTTAAAAGAAATTCATCAACTTATTTAAAAAATTTACCACGAACTATGGGGTTTTGATCCCTCATTTTTATGTTGGTACGTAGGCATAAGACCGAAGATCTTGTCAAACACAAAAATATAATCAATGAATTCTTTTCTCATCCTCACACTCTATTTTTATCAAACATCATTTATACCAAAAACACATGCACACATAAAAAAGGCTCCCTAGGAGTACCTAGGACACTTTGGATGTTAGCACCTTCCCTCTGTGTAACAAACCCCCTTACCTGTAATTTCTAACATTTTATTAGTTTTGATTTGAAAACTTCTTATCTTTGGGGTTTGTTCGTACTTTTCCCTTTTCCTTTGGAAACAATAAAAGCACGGTGGCGACTCTGGTTTTATTGATGTTAAGCTTATCCATAGCTTGACGATCATGAATTTACCGCTACAGTTATGTCCCCACATCTGGCGGTATAGAATACGCCACTTTGTGGCTTATGATAATGGGCATCACCTCGACTGAGGTTGAAGTCACAGAACTGCCGACACTAGTAACCGTCGGTTGTCCTCTTGGATTTGAATTATTACTTTGGGAAGATGTTTGGTCTTTTCGAGACATACCAGAAAGATGCTTACCACTCCTCGAGTGCATAGAACACGAAAGGCCGCAAAAACCATTCAAGTTTGAGGGTATTCACTTCAAACGTTAGGAAGCTAAAATGAAATTTTTTTCTAACCTTAAAGAAGGTTGCCAACGTTCTGAACAAGGTTATTCTCGTTGCTCATTATGGATCAACCAAACAAACTAATGGTAAGAAGTCTATGGATTCAGGTGGATTTGCTAAAACTGATGAATCTTCTACGAGTGATTTTTAGAGCTCGGGAAAGAAATCACCCTATCGCATGAGAATGACTATATTTGCAAAAATCACATTTTGAACGGTCTTGGTGATGATCTGTATAATTATTATAGCAACTGCAAGATTGCTAAACAAGTATGGGAAACTCTGCAAAAGAAGTATGACCCCTAGGAAGCTGGAACAAAGAAGTACGTTGTAAGCCATTACTTAAAGTATCAGATGGTAGATGAAAGGTCAGTGGAAGCACAATGCCATGACCTTCAGAAAATTGCCATGAAATAATTACAGAAGGTACGCCCCTTGACGAACAATTTCAAATTGTTCTTATCATTGACAAACTACCCTCTGGTTGGAAATATTTCAAAATTTTCTTCAACACAAAACAAAAGAGTTTTCAACCGAGAGTGTGATCGCTCGCCTCTAAATTGAAGAGGATGCTAGGAGACAAGATCAGAAAGATGAAGTCTTAGTTGTGTCTAACAACAAAAAGAAATTCAGTGCGGTTCTGAAGCATACATGCAAACCATTGAAGAATCAGAATCGCAATGCCGTAAATCGAATTAAGAATGAGAGTCCCTCTATGGCCCCATCTGCTCCGATTGCTAGGCAATAACCACCACCTCAGAGAAATGACGCTTCGATTTTCACTTGCTTCAATTATGGAAAATCAAGTCATATAGCTAAGAGATGTAAGAGTAACCCTAAAATTATTGTTGGCTCAAATTTAACCTAACTTATGAGAAATTAATTGTTATGATCACCGAAATCAACATGGTTGGTGGAAGTGATGGATGATGGATAGAAAATGGTGCCTCTTGTCATGTCTGTTATTATCATGCTATGTTCAAGACATACACGAATGCTGAAGATACAAAAGTGATGTTGGGATATGCTCACACCACTAATGTTGCTAGAATTGGAGACGTTGATTTGAACTTCACCTCAGGAAATACTTTAATCGTGAAGAACGTCACGCATGTTCCTAAAATTAGGAAGAATCTTATTTCTGGTTTTATTTTAAATAAGGCAGGATTTAGCCAATCTATTAGGGCAGATTTGTACACCACCACTAAGAATGATATTTTTGTTGGGAAATGGTATGTCGCTGATGGCATGTTTAAGTTGAATGTTAATTTAAATTAAACTTGTCCTCCTGTTTATTCTTTGTGTGATTTTAATATTTGGCATGCTAGACTTTTTCACGTTAATAAACAAATTATTTGTAATCTAAGCAACTTAGGCTTAATCCCGAAATTGAATGTCAAGGATTCAGAAGAATGTGAATATTGTAGTCAAGCTAAAATAACCAAGACTTCACATAAATCAATAATTAAAGAGTTTGATCTCCTAGATCTTATACACTATAATATATGTGAATTAGATGGAACTTTAACTAGAAATAGTAAACATTATTTTATCACTTTTATTGACGACTGTTCTGATTGTACTTATGTGTACTTAATAAAGAATAAAAGTGAAGCGCTTGGCATGTTTAAAATGTATGTGAGATTGAAAGTCAATTTAGTAAGAAGATTAAGAGACTTCGTATTGATAGGGGAATTCAGTACAATTCTGGGTTATTTAATGAATTTTATAAAGAAGATGGAATTGTACACGAAACAAATGCACCCTACTCTCCTGAAATGAATGGTAAAGCAGAAAGAAAGAATATAACTCTTATTGAACTTGTTGTTACAATCATGTTGAATTCTGGTGCTGCTCTTCACTAGTGGGGGGAAATTTTGTTGATTGTTTGTTATGTCCTGAATAGACTTCCCAATTCAAAAAGTAAGATCTCTCCTTATGAGATATTAAAGAAAATACAACCAAACTTGTCTTATTTAAGAACATGGGTTGTCTGGCTTATGTTACAATTACGGATCCGAAGCGAGTGAAACTCGCTAGTAGAGCATATGAATGTGTATTAGTTGGGTATGCAGCAAATAGTAAAGCATGTAGGTGTTATGGTCTAAATGCTAAAGTGATCATATAATCAAATTATGTTGAGTTCTATGAAGGCAAATTTTCTTTCAAATCGAGAAATAGTGGGGGACATTGAATCAAATCACAATCATGTTATAAGAAGTACCGAAAGCAACAAAGAAGTAGAAATAGAACTTCAACGAAGTAAACGAGTAAGAGTTGCTAAAGAATATGGGCCTGATTATGCGGCCTATATAGTAGAGGAAGATCCATCAAATCTTCAAAAAGACTTGTCATCTATGGATGCAGACTTATGGCAAAAAACTATTAACGATGAGATAAATTCTCTAGAATCTAACAGAACCTGACACTTAGTAGACTCACCTCCTGGTTGCAAACCAATTAGTTGTAAATGGGTTTTGAAAAACAAAACTAAAACCTAATGGAACTATTGATAAGTATAAGGCTCTCCTTATAGCCAGGTAAAGAGAAAATATAGATTTCTTCGACACCTTTTCTCTAATCACTATAATTACATCCATTAGGATACTAATTTCAATTGATGTTATTTATATCTTAATAGTATACCAAATGGATATAAAAAATGCTTTTTTAAATGATGACTTAGAAGAAGAAATCTATATGGATCAATTGAAAGGGTTTGTGATTCATAGATAAGAAAACAAGATTTGTAAGTTAGATAAGTCTCTGTATGGTATAAAACAAGCTCCAAAGTAATGGCATGAAAATTTTGATAACTTAATGATATCAAATGGGTACAAAGTTAATGAAAGTTACAAATGCGTTTATTACAAATATGAGAAACAAATATGCATTATCATATATCTTTATATAGACAATTTACTCATATTTGCATCAAACATTAAGACCGTTAATGATGTGAAATCATTGTTGCTCAACAACTTTGATATGAAAGACCTCAGAGAAGCGGGTGTGATTCTCAGAACTAGATACGGAAAATGAATTTCTTTGGATCAATCTTATTATATAGAGAAGATCTTAAAGAAATATAACTACTTTGATTGTAAACCCGCTTGCACACCATACGATCCAAGTGAAAAATTGTTTAAGAACACTGATGATAGTGTCAGGCAAACATAATACGTGAGCATCATTGGCAGTCTCAGGTATGCCACTGATTGTATTAGACCCGACACTACATGTTATAGGTTTGTTGTACAAGCTTACTAGTAAACTTAGTAATGAGCATTGGAAAGCTATTGAGCGAGTCATGCAGTACCTTAAAAGGACCATGAATCTTGGTTTGAATTATCAGGGATTTCCTGTTGTACTTAAAGGATATAGTGATGCTGATTGGTATACCTTATCAAATGATTCCAAAGTAACCAGTAGCTATATATTTAATATAGCTGGAGGAGTTGTATCTTTAAAATCAAAGAAACATAATATCTTAGCTCAATCCATGATGGAGTCTGAGATGATAGCATTAGCGACTGCTAGTGAAGAAGCAAGTTAATTAAGATGCTTTCCAGTTGAGATCCCTTTGTGGGAAAAACCCACGCCAACTGTGTTGATCCAATGTGATAGTAAGACGACTATTGCAAAATTGAGAACCATTATTATAATGGTAAAAGACGTCAAATTAGAAGAAAATACATCACTATTAGAGGTTGTATCTCTAAAGGAGTTGTAAGAGTGGACAATGTATGCACTTATGAAAATTTAACAGTTCCTTTGACGAAAGGATTAGCTAGAGAGAAAGCCCAAGATACATCAAAGAAGATGATACTAATGCCTATTGAAAAATGAGTTGTTCATGATGGTAACCTGACCTAAATGATTGGAGATCTCAAGAGATGGTTCAAATGGGTAATAACAAGTTTTGAGTAATACGAGACGATCATGTGAGTATAAATAACTAAAGCATGAATCCTGAAGCAATAAGAGGATGAAATGATAGAAACTCTTAATGAGATTTATACTTTGTATGAGGAAGTACCTAATCTACATGAGTACTCTCGATAGACTCGCATATGTGATTGTGGAACTTAGGTCGGTTATATGGAATTTCGAGGCAGAATTCCTAGAGCCTTCACTAAACTAGGATACACATGCATGGTCATTAAAGCACGAGCTATTAGAATACACCTTAAGAAAAGATTGTGTGTGTATTTGATGTCTGAGATAGAGTTCAAGACAATAATGTCACTCTTGTTGAATCAGAATCCTACCTGATACGTAGAGGTTCAAGTCATAGACACTTTTACGTATGCACAATCTTAGAAATGTTTGACATTCATTCTAAAATCACCTTTTTAAATTTAAGTGGGGGATTGTTGAAATACTTAGAATGATGAAAACTTGGAGTGAGGACTTGGAGGAAGTTAATGACATTAAGCTGGCAATAAATGAGCACAAATATGAGCTAGAGTGTTTGTTAGCAAATTTAAAAATGTTCATTAAAGTCTCATATATGAGGGAGAGCACACTTTAGTAGTGTTTATATATTCCAAATGGACAAATTGGGTTGACCCCAAGGGGTGCCCAAATTTGTGGTTGAGTTAGAACACACTACCATGAAACATAACGCACGCGCGCCCACTGTCGTCGTCGTCCGTTCGGCCGACTTGGTTGGGCTCAGTCCGGTCTTGGGCTTGGTCGTTGATCCAATATCTTTTTTGGTACCCAAAATGATGAAAAATTATTTAATATTAATTAATATATTAATCGTGTGTACTGTAAAATAATTAATTAATTATTAATTAATGGTGTGTTGTAAATTACTGATTAATTAATTAACGGTAAATTTTTGACCATATTTTGTCTTGCCAAGTCTCCTCGCTTCCTTGCTGACCAAGTGAATAGCAACTAGTTTTGTCTGGGCCGATTCCACTCTCCCACGTTTTCCTCCCATAAATGTTTCTCCATTCTAGTCATATCCTTAGCTATAAATATCATTCTTCCCATCACTTGCAATTCACTCCGGATTTCACAATCCGAAATCTCTCTCTTCTCTCACATATTCACTTCTAAATCTATATAATATATTAAATTTGAAGCAATAGATTATATCACGACACATCATATGCCACATACTCTATGTTTGTCACATCACAATTATTCTTATGTGACACCTCCCAAAATTCATTTTCAATTTTTAAAAGGTCAAATCACAAATTATACTTTTTTGAGGTCATGAGTTCAAACCTTAGTAAAAATAAAAATATATTAACATAACAATTATTTTGTAATTTTGAAATATACTATTTACTTAAACCATATAGCACATTATTTATTTATTTTGAAATAAATTTTGGAATTATAAAAAGAGAGAAAAGAAACATGTATAAATATTGTTAATATAATGTCTCTAAAATAATTTAATTAATTTTTGTTTTATAAACTTAAATGGTATAGTATTTTTTACCATACTACATACAACAAAGAATACTATCCCAACAAATAATTTGTTAGTTTTAACTTTTGATTTTAAATCACAATGCAATTTTTTTTAATATTGTATGATACATTTATAAGTTTTTTTTTTCATATAAATGACATGTCCGAGATTCAACTAATTACAATAATTTATCCTTATTTTAAAAAATATTTTGAAAGTGTTAAATATTTTATGTTAATTTATTTAAAAAATGTATTATATACTTGACTCCCTAATAGAAAAGTGTATTATATACATGATATAATAACTTTTGTTAATTTTTTTTTATAAAAATATATAATGTATTTTACACGTGATTCCCAAATAAAAAAAGTGTAATATATATTTATATATATATATATATATATATATATATATATATATATATATATATATATATATATATATATATATATATATATATATATATATATATATATTTATAACTTTTGTTCACAACATTACTTAAAGTTATATATATTATATGACTTGTCGCGCGATGCGTGGGTCTACATCTAGTATTCTATAATTTTCTCTTTTCTGTTTTTGAGTGATTTGCTTGCACCATCTCTAATTGGTTATCTAGATATTGCGAGTGGTTCAACACCATCAGAATGTGTGAATGTGTATTTCTGAAACGATCATATATCATATAAGTAATGATCATATAATTGAATTGAGATGTTTTATACTATAGACAATGCAGTAGTTCGACTTCTTTACATATTTTTAAATAATATCAAGAAACATCTTTTATATATATATATATATATATATATATATATATATATATATATATATATATATATATATATATATATATATATATATATATATATATATAAACATTAGAATCCTAATTCATAAAATAATAAATAAAAGAAATTATAGTTAGTCTATAATCAATAATCATAAAGGTATATACCATTGTTGAAAATGTATTAACTTTGATTTTTATTGTATTCATTATTCTTTACTTTTTTTTTTGTTAATCTTTAATCTTTGTTGCTGTTCAAATAGACTTATAAAAAAAGTCATTTCATTTCTTATAAACTCTAATTGGACAATTGTATTTTTCCCGATGTTTGGTTTTACAAATGTTTATGAGTTGTAGGTGTCACATCATGCCAACCATCAAATTCAAAACTCTATCAATTATCCACACGCTCACCTCATAAGGCTCCTCCACTAGCTTTGTTTTCCACACTCATTCATGTACTTTTTAAAGCAAAATAGTAAAACATTACAATTTTTTACAGCAATAGTACACACCATTTCTAAAACCTAAACTTTTTCTATCTGTACATTGTTTGTACTCATTCTAAAGACATATAAATAGTACTACTCACTATAGTGACTAGATGCAACTCATCCTTCTCCACATCTACTCATGTCTTAAGGCTATCCACAGAAACCTAACACAAAGCCTTTGAACTTCAAAGAAATTGCCATGGTTTGATCCATTAGTACTATACACAAACCAAAATGAAAAAAAACATATTTTTTTCTTTGATTCTAGCTTTATTTACAAATCTAAACCCACCCCATTTTGCAGAATCTTCATCTGATTACACTACATTGATCTACAAAGGTTGTTCAAAAGAGACTTTCACAGATCCAAATGGATTATACTCCCAAACACTTTCAACACTCTTTGGTTCACTAGTTTCACAATCCACCAAAACAAAATTCTATAAAACCACTTCTGGTAGTGGCCAAAACAGCATAACAGGTTTGTTTCAATGTAGAGGAGATCTCACCAATTCCGATTGCTACAACTGTGTAAACAAGCTTCCAATTTTGTCCAACAAACTATGCGGCAAAACCATAGCCGCAAGAATTCAACTACTAGGTTGCTATCTACTCTATGAAGTTGTTGGTTATGTTCAAATATCAGGTATGCAGATGCTGTACAAGACCTGTGGTGCAACGAATGTTGCTGGAAGTGGTTTTGGAGAGAGAAGAGACACTGCTTTTTCTGTGATGGAAAATGGTGTGGCTAGTGGTCATGGTTTTTATACAACTAGCTATATGGCTTTTTATGTTTTGGGACAATGTGAAGGTGATGTTGGTGACTCTGATTGTGGACAGTGTGTGAAAAATGCTGTTCAGAAAGCTCAAGTTGAATGTGGTTCCTCAATTTCAGGCCAAGTCTTTTTGCATAAGTGTTTTATTAGTTTTAGCTATTACCCTAATGGAGTTCCATCTAGATCATCTCAATCTTCATACTCCTCATTTTCTTCAGGTAATGCTTAAAGATACTTAGCATTGACGCTTCAGATTAAAATTGTAGTGTGTCTGATATCTGACTCGTGTTACGACGCCAACACATATAAATTCATTCTTTTTAAAATTACTATCGATATCAACGTGTCAGTGTTAGTATCGTGTCACGTGTCTGCGTCTGTATTGATTATTGATTTGATGCAATGACAGGGCAAAATCCAGGGAAAACAGCTGCTATAATACTAGGAGGAATTGCTGGAGTGGCTTTTCTAGTTATATTCTTGTTATTTGCTAGAAGTTTGAGAAAGAAACACAGTGGTATGAGTTATTTGCTGCAAGAACTGTTTATTTATGAGGTTCTAAGTTTATGTTTTATTCTTTCATGTTTTGATTCTTATTTACTTAGTTTAAAGTTTCATTGTATCTTGCACAGATTATTGACAGAAGAAGCAGAAAATGACTTCTGAGAAGCCAAAGTTATCTTCTGATAAGTTTTTTCCTTACATTTTTATGGTGAATAGAGCTTGATGGATTTAGGACAGAAATAATATAAAGTGCTTCAAAGTAATGATTGTTGTACTAAATGTTGAGAAGGGTTAGCAGTATTATTTGTCATCATTAGTGAACGAAATTTTGGGTCATACCATATTTGTTGTTGAGCCATGTGGTTAATTATCTTCTGCATTCTTCTCCTAGTTTTATGTCTTTCTCTATCCTCAAATACATAGAAGTTTAGGTTTTTTTCTTCTTCTTTTTTATTGATATTAATTGGAGTAAGAGATTCAAATATCTTAAACAAATGGTTATAGGTTCCCTCTTATAAGCAAATTATCTCTTTTTAAATTTATTGAGTAATTAATGTAACCTAATCTATATCTATATCAGCTATACCAATTAATCAAGCAATGATCTTGAAAATATAATTTTTGCTTATAACAATAACACGAGGGTGTAGAAAATTTGTTCATAAGGAGAACATCAATTTTGAACCAAATTTAATTGGAATTATTTATACACTAAAACATAATTAAAATAACAAACAAGTTTTTATGATCATTGATCGAGTTATATTCTCCTTTTTTATATTTTAATATTTAGTATCAACTCAAATCAAATTAGAGACAACGAGTAGCATATTGATGATTAGCATATTGATGATGCGACTTTAGCCCGCCACCGTTATATAACTTTCATTAAATATGAGATAATTGATTTTCATCGTGGTTTCTTATTAATGATCAAAGAGTATATATATTACATGAGAGTTGACCTTATTTAGCATAATTACATGAATCATAATTACAAATAAATATAAAATAAATACAAATTAGTACAAAATAAATATAAATTCTATCGCACCCCGCACTCGAAGTGGGAGGTTGATGGACACTTAGATTGGTCCCGAAATCATCAAAGAGAATTCTAGGAAGGTCTTTGGTGAAAATATCAACAATCTGGTGTCGGGAGGGAACATGAAGAACACGGGCTGACCACGAACGACCTTCTCCCGAACAAAGTGAATGTTCATCTCAATGTGTTTAGTACGCTGATGTTGGACGTGATTGTCGGATAGATAGATAGATATCATTAATATTATCATATTACACCAAAGTTGCCTAGGAAAGGGGAAAATGAAGCTGCAAGAGAAGGTTGTGGAGTCAACATGATTATGACACCACATTAGCAACGCTCCGGTACTCAGCCTCTGCAGTGGAACAAGAAAGTGTGGGTCGTCTTTTGGAAGACCATGAAATTAGGTTGTCACTAAGAAAAACACAATAATCAGAAGTAGATCGACAGGTGTCGGGACATACACCCCAATCAACATCTGTGTAGGAAATAAACTTCTTGATGGGAGAAGGATAGAGATACAAATCATACTATAAGGTGCCCTAAACATAACGTGGGATGCATTTCAATGCAAGCCTGTGTTTGGTGCAGGGAGTATTCACGTAAAGACACACCTGTTGGAAAACATAAGAGATGTCAGAACAGGTAAATGTGAGATACTGCAAATCACCAACAAGACTCGTATATAATGTATGATCATCATATGGGGTGCCAGCGAAGGTACTAAGCTTCTGCTTTGTGTCAACTAGAGTGGCGGAAGGTTTGTATGAGGCCATGCCAGCTCAAGAAATAATGTCACTGGCGTAGGTGCTATGACTAAGAAAAACACCATTTGCATATATGGTTATTGCAATACCCAAAAATAACTTAACGGTCCCAGATCCTTCATAGCAAACTCATAGGCAAGAAACGCCATGATATATTTGTGTAGGTCATATGAGGAACTGATTACGATGATGTCATCAATATAAAGGAAGATGTAAGCCATGTTAGAGCCACACTAGTAGATAAAGAGATAGTGATTTGAGGTGTTGTGTTGAAATCCAATGGTGAAGATATAGTCAGCGAAAAGTTGGTACCAGACACGGAGCGCTTGCTTCAAACTATAGAGATATTTTCGCAAGCAACACATATAATTTGGGTGATGAGGATCATTGAAACTCAATGGCTGATGCATATAGATTGTTTCATGAAGATCACCATGTAGAAAGACATTTTTAACATCTCACTAATGAATGGCCCAGGACTTGGAGAGAGAAATGGTGAGAATAGTTCAAATGGTCACAGGTTTCACCATAAGATTGAAAGTCTCATCACAATCCACTTCTGTAATCTGAGACCTGCCATCACTTATAATACGAGATTTATAACGCTTAAAAAACAACCATTAGATTTCTTTTTATGCCTAAAAACCCACATACAATGAATAATGTTAACATCATAACACTACAACAAACAAGACCTTAGACAGCGCTTTTTTTAGCCTTAGACAGCGCTTTAAAGCGCTGTCTAAACCTCCGCTGCTAAAGGTTTAGACAGCGCTTTTTTAAATCTTAAAAGCGCTGTCTAAGCCCCCCCCCCCCCTTAGACAGCGCTTTGGCCAAAAGCGCTTTAGTGAGGTGTTGTGTTGAAATCCAATGGTGAAGATATAGTCAGCGAAAAGTTGGTACCAGACACGGAGCGCTTGCTTCAAACTATAGAGATATTTTCGCAAGCAACACATATAATTTGGGTGATGAGGATCATTGAAACTCAATGGCTGATGCATATAGATTGTTTCATGAAGATCACCATGTAGAAAGACATTTTTAACATCTCACTAATGAATGGCCCAGGACTTGGAGAGAGAAATGGTGAGAATAGTTCAAATGGTCACAGGTTTCACCATAAGATTGAAAGTCTCATCACAATCCACTTCTGTAATCTGAGACCTGCCATCACTTATAATACGAGATTTATAACGCTTAAAAAACAACCATTAGATTTCTTTTTATGCCTAAAAACCCACATACAATGAATAATGTTAACATCATAACACTACAACAAACAAGACCTTAGACAGCGCTTTTTTTAGCCTTAGACAGCGCTTTAAAGCGCTGTCTAAACCTCCGCTGCTAAAGGTTTAGACAGCGCTTTTTTAAATCTTAAAAGCGCTGTCTAAGCCCCCCCCCCCCCCCCCTTAGACAGCGCTTTGGCCAAAAGCGCTTTATAAGACCCTCTTATTTTAAATTTTTTAGGTATACCTTAGACAGCGCTTTTGAAAAGCGTTGTCTAAGCCCCACCCCCTTAGACAGCGCTTTGGCCAAAAGCGCTTTCTAAGACCCTCCTATTTTAATTTTTTTAGGTATACCTTAGACAGCGCTTTTGCCTAAAGCGCTTTCTAATCCCCCCCTTAGACAGCGCTTTTTACAAAAGCGCTGTCTAAGGTATACGAAAATTTTTGAAGCTTTTGTTTTAAACCACATTTTTTCCAGGTTTATAAACCAGAATTTCTACCTGTTTTCAACCAGATTTTGACAGACAATTATCACATTTTATATATGCCATTTTGGCCTTTTTTCTACCAATTTTTGGCTAACAAAATATATATATATACCAATTCAAACCAATTTTGCCTTAAATGTATCAAAATATATACAAATTTATGTACACATTTACAAGTCATTACATATACTACAAATGTACACATTAATTACACAAATTTATGAACAAACATTGAGCTCTATCATGAATTGACACCACTCCTCTTTGATTTCGTCCACTTGATCCTTTGTATAAAATGCACACTTGAATTCCTCAAAGTACTACATAATAATATAACATATTTTGAATTAATTCCAACTATTTAATTATATGAGATATGTGTAAATATAAAAATAACTCATAAGTTAGAAATACATACATCGGTGGGAATCTTTAATCGGCCCAAAGCAAGAGTATCTCGCATAAACCTCAACATGAAATACCCGCAATCTATTTGATTACGTTGTTGAGGACACTACATATGAAAAAAAAAATATGGATTATAAATCCTAAGTTTTATCAAGTGTCATCACTAATATAATAAAAAATGTGGTAATTAAAAATATAGCGCCACTTTAATCCATGTAATGGAGTTGGCGCCCCTCCTTGAGGTTTGGATATCTCGTTGGGCCCGAAAAGCTTGTAGGACGCTAATAAAATAAAAATGAAGCAATTAGAACAATTCACATAAACTAAGAAAAATTTTGAACATTCTCACTTACGTGTCAATTAGGACCTTCATATCCGGGTATGTTGTCCAATCATTTCCTAACGAGTCAAGATAATACACAATTTCTCGGATAGGATTGATTGCGAGCAACAACCAATGTCCACTGTAATGATTAGGCAAATGTTAGATGGTAACTTGGAAAATAATTATAATAGATGAATTTAGAATGAAATGCTAACCCGGTATTAAACGGTATAAAAAACAACTTCTCCGCATCTTTATTGTCCATGAGGATCCGAAGAACGTACTCCGTCACGGTATCCGGTCTACTTAAGATTAAACCTAAGTTGACGGTCGCGGGTGCTAAGAATCCGAATGACACGTCCAAACCATTGGGGCGCATCAATTTGTCATACAAAAACCTAATATAAAAACATCATTAACACCTCTTTTGAAACATAAAGTAAACCGGATTAACATAAAGTAAACATCATTAACATAAGTTGTTTAATTAATAAAACAAAGTAGACCGGATTTACCTAATATATGTATTGACAACGGTGACGCCGATTTCTTCATGACTAAAAACTTGCATGAAGTCTTCATTACCAATCATTTGGTCGTAATCAAAGTCGAAAATCCCTACCTCCATATGTACAGTCCGAACACCTTCGGTCGGTATATCGGTCATCTCTAGAAATGTCCTGAGGCACGACCTATACTTGGTGGTAGGTTTTTTCCTAGATACGGTCTTCTTAGCACCAGAACTTTTTACCCGTGCGGAGGCGTTGCTAACCTCCTTTTTTTGTTATGCGGAGGCATTGCTAACCTCATTTTCTTGAAGCTACATGTCATATAAATAGTTAGATCAAATTAAGAATGTAACAACTTCCATGAATATATGTCATATAATTGTATATTACCTCTTTTCTTGAAACCGTGGACTCGGTATGCCGTGGAATCGCATTATCTTTTGATTTGGATTTTGTGGGAGTCTATTTAACATAACCAAGGAAAATATGTAAGTAAAATTTTAAGCATAAATTTTAAACTTTGAATATACACATTAAAGTTAACATAAGTTTTAAGCATACCTCATATCCTACGCATATGAGGTTTGTCGGCCATGCAACAAACGAACCTACTGCTTCGTGCACCGTTGTTGCATCTGAATCATCGCTAGGATATGGTAATGCTGCATTTGGCTCAACTGCAATATCAATTGATACCTTCAAACATCCAGCAGGGAGCTCTCTAGTGTGGAGTAATACTCCGCTAACGTTATGCACTTTTCCCTTGCCAACCATCCGATAGTATGGTGACGACAAATACAGCTGACAATGGGAAATGCCCTAAAACCAATAATAACAAGAAATCGTTAATGTGTATATATGTCAAATACATAATTTAAGCAAATAGTTCAATTTAAGACAATTATATGTAATTACCTCTGGAATGTTCGGCTGAAAGGTACAGTTGATACTGTCTTTGTCCGAAGCATCTTTGTATACTGTTGAGGCGCTAGCCTCTCTTTCTCTCCTCAATGCATCAAGCTCAGCTTGCATGGCTTCCAATCTTGCATGAAGCTCCCGATTACTAGGAGCCTTTCCTTTTTTAATACTCAGGGAGGTCGGAGTGACTCCAAATCCCTTACCCCTCACCCGACCAGAATACTCAGGGACATCTAATGCCCGACTAAGTATGCCCTTAGTATCATCGGGAGATAAAGACTGAGATAGCTCCTCCTGAAAAATCAGATGAATACCGTATACTTGTCAAATATTTGTGTATAAAAATGTTATTCAATTAATGAAAAAATGTTATACTTACACATTTCTGGTATACGTGTAAAACTTCTTCTTGAGGAACTCCAGATTTGCCCACACGGGCTTCCTTCCACAAAACATGTGCAGGAAGAGATGTTTCTGAACTTTCCTCCTTCTGCAGCTACACATTAAGTCATACAATTTGATCATATAAAACTAATATATGATGAAAAAATTTGTTATCGCAATTTATAAATACTTACCATGGATTGTTCTAAGCGTCCATATCCGACACGTCCTTTTCGGTACGGATATGCGGGACTTGATGCTCTTTCCTGATTTGTAGCACTTATTCTTTGAAAAACCGGGTCTTGTCTTTTGGATTTGAAAGCTTCCCATTCTTCAGCCGATATCAAACTTTCATATTTTTTAGGAAGCTCCGCATCCACAAAATTACCATCCGCATCCTTAAGGAACTTGGATGATAAAAATGTCCGAAACCCTCTTAGAAGCTTTCCGGCCAATTTCATACAAAAACCTCTTCTTTCTTCTTCGATGTTAAAACATCGCTAAGAAAAACATACAGATTGATAGTTAGTATCGGTAATTGAAAAAACATAATTGATACCGTATAATTAAGGGCCAAATGATTGTACCTTTATCTCGCTCCAAATTTTTTCTTTGGACTCATTCAGCTCTTTGTTTCTCCAAACATCACATGTAATGGGAATTTCATTCCTTACTAGTGCACCGATAAAACTAGTTAAGGTATGCCCATTAGGTTCTATAAGCTGTCCCTGGTTGTTCCAATAGACATCTAGTATGATGCCTCGAGATCTTCCTTGGACCACCCTTCTCATTACTGTGATGCCTCTTCGAATTTCTTCTTCCGCGGATACTTTTTTACTAACTTCCTCATGTTGGTCATCAGCCATGTCTAACCTGTAATAAACCAAGGAAACCATCAAATATCAAATATAACTTATAATCAAAGCAATTGAAAACAAAAAAATAAAGAAATCATGCATTATCAGATATAACTTATAATCAAAGCAATTGAAAACAAAAATATAACGAAATCATGCATTATCAGATATAACCCCACTCTCGTACTCTTTGGTCATTCGATCGGCACAGATCCATGTTTTATCCATGGTTTTCCTACTTATTAAAGTAAACAATTATTTTTTCTATTACCTCATCACTTTCATTTTTTCTATTACAAGAATCAAACTTTTTCTTCCATTACTTTTCTCTTATCAACATTATTCTATTATCAACATTTTTCTATTATCAACATTATTACTTATCAAACATAACAACAACAATGTACCTTATGAACTCAGTTTTTACAAACTCAGTTTTCTAATCAAACATAACAACAACAATGTACCTTATTGTTTTCCTTACAAACATCAACATTTTTCTATTGTCAACTTCTAAACTCAGTTTTTATGAATCAAAACAACTTCAACAAGAATAATACACTAAACTCAGTCAACAAGATTATGCACATTCTCAACATTAGTAAACTACCGCAAGATTATAAACATTCTCAACAAGATTATAAACATTCTCAACATTCTCAACAAGATTATACAGTAGAAACAAAGAAATGAAGAAATATTGAAGAACATACCGCAAGAAATGAAGAACAGTAGAAACGAAAAACGAAGTCAACACCCAAATGTCGAGACACGTACGATTCTTCAAACACATTCAATGATTGAAACTGAAAAATGGAAGTGTATTCGTGTTCGCTGTTATGGTTTTCGCTGATAGGGTTTCAACGTTCGCAGGAGGGAAAACAAAAGAACAGAGAACGAAAATTGAAATGGAGTCTGAAATTTTATTTTAATTAGACCTTAGACAGCGCTTTTGTGGAAAGCGCTTTCTAAGGTATGCCTTAGACAGCGCTTTCCAAAAGCGCTTTCTAAACCCCCCCTTAGACAGCGCTTTTGGTTTTAATTTTTTTTTTAATTTAAAGACTTTAGACAGCGCTTTATCAAAAGTGCTGACTAAGGTCTATATTTAAAAGCGCTTTCTAAAAGCGCTGTCTAAGGGGGGGTCTTAGACAGCGCTTTTAGAAAGCGCTGTCTAAGACCCCCCCTTAGACAGCGCTTTCATTATTTTTTT
This sequence comes from Lathyrus oleraceus, assembly GCF_024323335.1. Lineage (NCBI taxonomy): Eukaryota > Viridiplantae > Streptophyta > Magnoliopsida > Fabales > Fabaceae > Lathyrus > Lathyrus oleraceus. Next base: position 286,222,143 of record NC_066584.1, read on the forward strand.
GGAACATTTTCCGTGTTTTATTTTAATTTTAACCTTAGACAGCGCTTTCTTTTAAAAGCGCTGTCTAAGATGCGCTGTTAAAAGTCATTTTTGGCGTAGTGTAAGGTCGAGAAACTAAATCCAGCATATTATTTCTAATAAGATCATTAAGTTCAAATTGCATTCTGGATTTCCAATTATGGTCAGAAAGGGCAAGTTTATGGTTTTTGAGAAGACGAAAGATGGTCAGATCATTAATGGTAACATACAAGTTAAAGAGTTTCCTAGGTTTTCAAATGCCCCTCATGCTGAGAGTGGCCATGATCCTGGTAGGAGGTCGGGTTGGGCCGGTGATGTAGGTGAGGCAGAAGTATCCAGGTGGTTCGACAAGGAGGAGAGATTGGTGGTTGGGGAGGCTGGTGATATATGGTGAAGGTCATGTATAGGTGACTACTGTATGAGAGAGTCATATGGTGGATACACTAAATATGGGCGAGTCAACTGATGTATAAGAGAGAGGTGTAAATCATCAGCGAAACAGTCGTATGTAGGGGCGAGTGTGAAGGACAAGTGGGCAAAGGAAAATTGAGTCTCATCAAAGATGACATGACACGATACGATGATTTTTATTTGCAATAAATCAAAACATTTATAACCTCTATGATTAAGGGGATATCCTAAGAAAATGCCCAAAGTCGATTGGGGTTGTAATTTGTTAATGGTAGTGGAGGGAAACAATGGATAACAAAGACAACCAAAGACGCGAAAATGTGTGTAAGAGGGATCACGGTGATATAGAAGTTGGGTAGGAGAGATTTTAAACATAGTTTTTCGGGGAAAATGTTAAGACGATATGTATCCATTTGAAGCGCATGATGCTAAAATGAGGGAGGAACAAATGCATGAGTGAGAATAGTGTGAATCATGTTGTTAATGATGCATATTTTTCATTTCGCCTTGCCATTTTGTGATGAAGTGTGAGGGTAAGAGAAGCGAAAAATGAGACCATTGGCAGCACAATAATTATGAAAATATATATTGTCATATTCTCGTCCATGATCACATTGAAAACATTTGACATTTTGAGAAACTTGTGTGCGAATTTAATTTGAGAGAGAAATGGACATTTCAAAAACTTGATATTTATTTGTTAGAGGAAACGTCCATAGAAAATAAGAAAAATCATCCAAAAATAAAACATAATAGTGATGACCAGTTGAACTCAAAACACGTGATGTCCATAAATCACTATGTAAAATATTAAAGGGCATAAAAGTAACATTATTGGATGAAACAAAAGGCAACCTAACATGTTTGCCAAGCACACAAGAAGCGTAAATTATCCTAGAATTCAGAGGTTTATGACTAATGAACTTATTGTTATGAAGAGACTGCAAAGCTAAAGAACTGGGATGTCTGAGACGAATGTGCTAGAAATTGTAAGCAAGACCAGCAAACGGTTAAGAAGCAGTAAATGGATAGAGATCTCGAAGGATATCACATATCATGAGTGGAATTCCCGTCTGAAAGTCATTTACCGAAAAGCCAAAGGGATCAAAAGAAACAGAAACGTTATTGTCAATAGTGAGTTGCCACACAGAAATCAAATTTGTGACGATTTGTGGTGTGTGCAAAACATGGGTAAGGTTCAACGGGTTGTGTTTATGGGGGGTGGGTAGGGTTGTGTGTCCATAGCTTTGAATTGGAATGCCTTGTTCACTACCAATAAACAATTTATGATTTAAGTGACTCAAATTAGAATAAGACGAGAGATTACCTTGTGACGCCACTATGTGGGAAAAGGTACTCTTGTCCATGTACCATGTGATATTCGTAGGAGTGAGAGACATAGTGTACATGACAGTTGCGATATCAATGGGTGTTGGTGAAGTCGTGGCAGTGTAAGCTTGAATACTCTGGCCTAGAATGCCCATTGATGGGGAGTAGCAGAAGGGCGAGTCCGCTGAAAAGTAGGATATTGTCACAGAGGCACGGCCCACGGTGGCGAAATCCAACCCCATTATTGGTAAGAGGGATATTATTGTTATGACTATTATTGCTGCCAAGGAGGATAACCATGTGTTCTACCACCTCGAGGTCCACCATGGTTATGATGATTACCACCTCGATTCTGATTGTTGCGAGGACGAGATCGATTTCTAAAGAGGCGGTTGGTGCTTTGGGATGAGTTGTTATAAGGACGTTGTTGGGTGGTAAGATAAGTGGTAAGAGACACAGTAGGCATCATCTTATATAGATAGGCTTCTTCCAATGTGAGCATGGACGAGCCTGATGAAAGGAGGGGAGAAGATTGCTCTGTCAAATCAAGGTGGCAACACCTTAATAGGCATTAGTAAGGCCGAAGATGGGCTGAAGAACCAAACGATAATTGTTCACATGAGCACCGATATCCCGTAATTTGTCAGAAAGTGTCTTCAGACGTTGATAATAAGAAGGGTTATTTGAAAAACTCTTCATGTGAACCTAGAGAATTCTTACGTAAGAGTGATAGCACATGCATTCAGATTATCCTGTAATAGGTCAGCCAAACTCTTCTAGGCATCAAAAGTCGTGGAGCCAGGTTCCATGATGGTAGTTAGCAAGTTAACAAAAATAGGGGAATAGATTTAATGAAGCATGATTACATCCAAGGTAGCCCACTGTTCATAAGTGAGGTCAGTGAAAGGTGGTGGAGTCTTGTTGTCTGAAGGCACAATAAGATGCAATACCTAGTGAGAGCGGGAACGAATGTGAAATAGCTTTACCCATGTGTCGTGGCAATCAGTTTCCATGTCAAGCACGATAGGAATATTAATCTTAATGATGGAAATGGCGAGAGCAGGATGAAATTCCAACTTAGTAGAGGATGATGAAGGTGGTGTCGAGGTTTCCACCTTGGGAGGAGGAGTCTTCGTATGGATTTTGTCATTGGAGGAGGAATACCTGTTATAGGTGGAGAGGAAGAAGAGGATAAGTGGTCATAGGAGAGGTCAGCGGGGTCGAATCGGCCAGTGCTGATGGTGGGAGGGAAGTAGATTTGGAGGCGGCTCGGTCGGAGGAAGCGAATGAGGGGATGATCTCGGAAAGGGGGGGAATAGCAGCAGCGACGATGATTCGAAGGGAGGAGAACAACAACGTCAATTTTTGAGGAGAATTAGGTTATGATCTTTTAAGAATGTGATACCATGTGAGATAATTGGTTTTCCGTGTGATTTCTCATTACTGATCAAGAGTATATATCGTACATGAGAGTTGACCTTATTTGACATAATTACAGGTAGACCATAATTACAAATAAATACAAAATAAATACATATTAATAAAAAAAATATAGATTATATCACTAAATTCTATACATTAGATGAATCATGCGTTTTAGATCCTGTCACGTGTCAATTTTTTTTATTTCTTTAAGAAACTAAAAAAAACCATACGGAGAACCATTTCATGAGTGTTGTGGTACCTTTGTGCAGTCCTCCATCATGCTTCCTTGTCCCTCATGTTCTTAACATCCCTCACGCTTATGCAATCCCATTATTTTTCACCACATATTATGTAACACTGAATTGTTATGAAGACATCCTTATGGTGGTAGTTATTGGTTTGAATATGGAGTAATTTGTCTAGAAGTGAAGGTTGAATAGACAATTAAAATTTCTTTCTTTTCGACTTTTAAAACCAAGTTACACAATTTGAAACAAATATGGTGAAAACTTTGTTTAACACACACACACACATCAATAGTTTGAAATGAAGATATGAACAATGAAATAGAAAACGATTTAAGATTCAAAAAAGATGTTTGATGCACTTAACAGTTAATCAATTTAGAGTAATTATAACTTTAATTCTTACATACTAATCAATAACGTGATTATTTAGAAATTCAATTCTAATCAAACATAATCTTATACAAATTAAGACTATGAATGCAATAAACATATGGAGCATGCAATTCTAGATAAAATGATAAACCTAGCTAGAACAAACATGCAAGAAATCTAAGAGAGGTATATATATATATATATATATATATATATATATATATATATATATATATATATATATATATATATATATATATATATATATATATATATATATATATATATATATAGAGAGAGAGAGAGAGAGAGAGAGACTGCCCGAATTTATATTGGTTCACAGATATCATCCTCGCAAACACCTAATCCAGTATCCTATGGTGAACCGTCGAAAATTTGTTCTTCCATTATATTTGTTGATTTAGGTTTCAATTACAATAATTCAAATGAAATAAATATATACTATAACAATCCAATTTATCTGAATCTCTCTCTGATGGCGAAACGGGGACGTAAGCGGCCGAAATCCACGGCACCACCGTGGCCGGTGAACCATCCTTCTCCATTGATGCAATTGGATAAGGAGAGTGAGAATCAGGAAATGGTAGGAGGGGGTAGTAGTAGAAGGAATGAGAAAGAAACAAATGAAGAAGTGTTGGAGGATGCAACCCTAGAAGCTGAAATTGAGGAGAAGTCTGAGGCGTGTAAACTGCGGGTCGATGTACTCAGTGAGAGTCAAAATCCGACAAAGGGATAGACGATATCATATGTTGTGCCAACCATGGTGAATGGAGAAGTAGAAATTAAAATTGAGGAAGATGACATCGCGAAGGAGATCAAATTATGGGAACGACTTTGATCATGTATGTGCTAGGGGAGGATTTAAGTATGAACACGATGAAGAATTACATGACGAAGACGTGGAACTTTGTCAAATTGTCGGACATGTACTACCATGATGCGGGTTACTTTATTCTCAGATTCAACTCTCATTCAGATATGGATGTTGTTATGATGAAGGGATCGTATATAATAAGGAACATGCCGATGTTGTTGAAGGAATGGAGGTCTGATTTCAACCTAGAAAGAGACTTATTGAGAATACTTCCTCTTTGGATTAAACTCCCCTAACTCCCTCTGCATCTTTGGGGGGCAAGAATCCTAAGAAAAATAGGCAGTGCAATTGGAGCATGCATGGTCACAGATGAATGTACGACAAATAAATTGAGAGTATCTTATGCGCGCATTTTAATTGAGGTGGATATTACGCAGACATTGGTGAAGGAAATAACCATCAAAGACTGTGAAGGAAGGAAAATGAAACAAGTTGTTGAATATGAGTGGAAGCCACTTTATTGTGAGAAGTGTCAGAAAATGGGCCATTAGTGTGATGTTAATACTAAAGGTAAACAATGGAAGCCAAAGCCAAATCCACCTGAAATTAACCAGGTTACAACTCCAACTTCCATGACACCAAAGGAGGATCTTAAGCAGCAAAATGATGATAATAGAGAGAATTGGAGAAAGGTGAGTAAAGACACTATAGATAAAGGTAAGAGCATATCCTATGTTGGCTCAACATCAGTGGTTAATTGTGAAAATGGATTTGAGGCACTAGGGGTTTTGAATGATCCAATAGTGGTCGTCGATAGGGGACCATGTTAGTCTTATGGAATGTAAGGGAGCTGAATAAGGTAGGTAAACTTAGGAAGATTAACTTCCGTCTCCTAAAGTAAAAACCTGGGATTGTTATTTTGATTGAGACCATAGTTAAGCATTCTAAGGCCAAGTTGGTTAGAGATAAGCTTAATTTCAAAGGTAGATATCTTGATAGTTACCAGTATAGTGATAATGGTCGGATTAGGATTGAATGGGATAATACCAAGCCAGATATAAAGTACATAAATAGTACTGATCAGTTTATTCATTATGGAGTTTTTGACACAACTGGAGTGTTTAAGTACTGGATGACAACTATATATGCCCAAAATCAGTTGGATAATATAAGACTCTTATGAAAAGATATTGAGACCCTTTATAGGAATCAACAGGGGTCTTGATGTGTGATTGGAGACTTTAATAATGTTTCTAAGGGTCAAGATAGGATTGGTGGCAAGATTGTGACAGAGGTTGAGTATGTGGATGTGCATAATATGATGACTAACACAGGATTATATGAAATGGATAGTATTTGAGACTATTTTACATGGTCTAATAAGCATGTTGTGGGCACCATTTATTCAAGAATTGACAGGGTTCTAGGGAATGTTGAGTGGTTTCAAGCTAACATGGACATCACTTTGAATATCCTCCCTCCTAGTGTTTTGGATCATGCTCTCCTTTATATGGCAGGATTGGCTAAGGTGGGGAATTACAAAGGTAAATTCAAATTTTACAACAGTATGGTTGATATGGTTGGCTATGATAATGTGGTTAGCAGTAGTTGGAGAGAACCCTTCAGAGGTAGTGATCAGTCACAATTTCCACTATGTTTTCGTTGCTTATCCGACAAGAAACCAAGGATTTTGAGACACTGTGTACGCATTATGGTACCTTTAAAGTTAATTTTCATTCCCGTAAGTATGTAAGCAAATTTATTAATTGTCAGTTTTATTTTGCGTTTTCGTGATTTTACGCTATGGTTGTCGTGTTTATGCCTTTCAGGTCCACGGAGAAGATCCAACAGACTCAGTGCGAGAAAGTGGAAAGTTCCAGTGGTTGAAAAAAAGAAGATTGCACAGTTCAGGAGGCCTGACACGGCCACCCGTGTCACCTGACACATGTCGTGTCAGGAGAAAGGCCAAGAAAGAATAAGTAATGCCTAGGACAATGGCCTGACACGGCCCGTGTCGGCTGACACTGCCCGTGTCAGGTCACCTGGGGCATGTCAGCAAGGAAACTACAAGGCAGAGAGCTGAAACGGCCGCCCGTGTTAGCCCAAAATGCTAATTTTCCAGTTTTTGGGCTTTTTCATCGGGCTTAAGCTGTAGGGACGTTTTGGAGATTTCCACCTTCTGCCAAGGTATTTTCACTATATTAGGAGAGTTTCTACAAGAGAAAAGATTATCTTGGAACGAGGCGAACACAACATTGTCAGACAAGTAAGGATTACAGAGATCAAGGAATTCGGAGAGCTGAAGGTTTTCATGAGGGGAAACGATTGAAGATCCAAGTCATCCAATTACTTATAATGTGTATTTTTTTATCCTGAATTTGTTTTGAATAATATGAGTAGCTAAACCCCCCAATACTAGAGGGTGTCCCTGATTTAGAATTGTAATGACTATGAGTTTATGATTCCATTTATAATATTATTTTTACGGTAATCTTTTAATGTGTTTAATGCTTTCTCTTTCGGACCAATCGAGATTGTTGTACGGTTATCAATAAGGCTGGACCGCCATTGACAAGGTTTTCATTAGATTAATCTGCAGTAGATATCACCTAGGACTAGGGATACCCTGTATGAATCAGAGCTTCTTGATATACTAAAAGCTTAACTTCACCCTAATTGCCTATGGACATAGAAATTAGGGTAGAATGATTAAAGGTTTTCTTACCAAGGACTTAGGAGAAAATACCCTTGAGAACTTGTAGTAATTGATATTTGTTGATGCAATAGTGACTCAGAGTTGTTACAAGGATAAATCATACACCTTCCCCGGCGTTGTTCCTCATACCTTGCAAACCCTTATTTTTACAGTATTATTTTCTTTTGCCTTTATTTTTATAATTTTGAATTTAAAAACCCCAATTATAATTTTTGTTTAATTGAACGATGAATTGAACTCAATATTACTTGCAGTTCTTGAGATCGACATTCGGGGAATTTCCCCTTTATTACTATAACATGCAAAATAGTACACTTGCTATTTTTCCGATCAGGTAGCCCCATGTATGTCCTGTGGCATAAACTCGAAAGATTGCAACCTGAGTTGAAGGCCTTTAGCAAGTCCATCTCAAATGTGAATCATAATGTGGTGAGATCTAGACAGGATCTCGAGGTTGCTCAACAAGATCTCGTGTAGAATAAAATGGATATTTAGAAGATTGAGTTAGTTAAGAAACTCACAAAGGATTTTATCAAGTGGAACGATTTAGAGGAAAAGATGTTGATGCAAAGATCAAAAATTGATTGACTTAGATTGGGTGATGGGAATAATTCCTACTACTATGCTACCTTAAAATCAAGCAAAATGCAAGGAGTATGAGGGTCTTGCATAAGGCTGATGGTTTTATCATTACTAACCAAAAATATATTGAAAAGGAAGTAATGACTTTTATGGTAGTCTAATGGGAAAGGCTTATAATAATTTGAAGCATATGGATATTGAAGCTATGAGAAGTGGAAGGCAGATTAATATGGAGCAAAGAGAGTTCCTAGTGAGCAAAGTAAATAAGGAGGAAATTACTAAATCTCTTCAAGGAATTGGTGATTTAAAGGCCCCTGACAGTGATGGTTTTGGAGAAAAATTCTTCAAGGATAGTTGGCACATCATTAAAGAGGATGTTATTGCAACCATTATGGAATTTTTTTGAGATGGGTAGATTATTGTGGTTACTTTAATCCCTAATAATGAGAATGCCAAATCTATTAAAGATTATAGGAATATTGTAGGATGTACTGCCTTCTACAAAATCATTTCAAGAATCTTTACAAGTAGATTGGGAAAGGTGCTTAATAGAATAATTCATCATTACCAAACAACTTTTGTCCCATGTCAGGTCATCCATAACCATATTCTTCTGGCTTTTGAGTTTATGAAAGGGTATAATAATAAGGGAGGTACCCCTAGGTGTATGATGCAACTTGGCTTGCAGAAAGCTTATGACATGGTGGATTGGCAAGCTCTGGAGTCTATGTTACAGGAAATTGGTTTGCCTAGACAGTTCATAGGTTGGATAATGAATGTCACCTCCACTATCTCTTATAGATTTAACATTAATGGTATTTTTTCTGATGTCTTAAAGGATAGAAGAGGCATCATGCAAGGGGATCCCATATCCCCTATGCTTTTAATCATAATTATGGAATATATGAACATATCCTTGACTAAGATGCAGAAGGATCATAACTTCAATCACCATGCCAAGTGTGACAAGTTGTCACTCACAAACCTCACATTTGCTGATGATGTGCTGCTCTTCAGTAGAGGGGACCAGAAGTCAGTGGAGATGATGCTTGATGCTTTTAAAAAGTTCTATGAGTCTATTGGCCTTATTGTTAACCCTAGAAAATGTAAAGATTATCGTGGAGGTATTGGTGATATACAAAGAGATATTTGATTCACATGACAGGTTTTGAAGAAGGGCAATTTCCAGTCAGATATCTTGGTGTTCCTCTGTCCAACAAAAAGCTCAATATTAACATTACTTTCCCCTTGTGGATAGGATAGTAGGGAGAGTTAGGAATTGGACATCGAAGATGCTTAGTGTTGCTGGTAGGATTCAACTTGTCAAAAGCATATCCCATTCCATAGCTAAGTATTTAATGCAATGCTTCCCAATACCTAAAATGGTTATCTAGAAGATTGATTCCATTTGCAGATCTTTTATTTGGACTAGTCAGTCTGAGATCAGTAGCAAGTGTCTTGTAGCTTGGAAGAAGACTTGCAGCCCTATCAACCAAGGTGGTTTTAATGTGATCAATCTTGAGATTTGGAATGTTGTGTCCCTATTGAAGTGCATGTGAATTTATGCAGGAAGGTTGATAATATGTGGGTCAAGTGGGTCCATGTCTACTACCTCAAAGGAAAGGATGTGATGACTGCTAATATTAGTAGCAACAGTTCTTGGATTATGAAGTACATCATGCAAAAGAGAGACTATGTTAATCAGATACAACAACTTTAGGATGACATGATAAGCAATCAAAGATTCTCCATGAAGAAAGTGTATTGTGATTTGATTGAAGACAACACTAGAGTTAGTTGGAGTCATTTATTGAGATCAAATTATGTGTGCCCTAGAGTTGTGTTGGTGTTTTGGCTTGCCTGTCACAGAAAATTGGCTAATAAAGATAAATTAATCAGATTTGGGATGATTCAAGATAGCAGCTGCATTTTATGCTGTAATGCTGATGAATATATAAATCACCTTCTTTTTTAGTGCAGGAACACATTTGAGATTTGGGATGGTATCCTCCATTGGATGGAGGTCCAACACAGCCCACAAGACTGGATGGAGGAAATTAAGTGGATATAAAGATACACCAAAGGTAAAAACTGGAAAGCTTCCATCATGAAGATTGTCATTGTTGAGACCATCTATGGAATTTGGCAATATAGGAATGATACTTGTTTTGATAGAAATATAGATCACACGAATATAATTATCAAAATTATAGACAATATTGTTTATAGGGGCTGGATGCGGCCTAAGCTTAGAGGTTATATTGCTAATATGATGATGTAGCTTAGGGTGTTTTTCATTGGTTGTCCTTTTGTCTGTTTAGTGGGATGGATCCTTGTGATTGCCATGTTTCATTGGTTTTTTGAATTATATATATTCTTTTTATTTGATTAAAAAAAATCCAATTTATATTATTCTTGCTTCTCGAATGATCTTGTCTGCAAAGAGCTCCTCAACCTTGTGATCTGCACTCGATCACCATCTTCAACCTTTGACAAAATTCAAATTTTAAAGCTTACTGATATCCACTCCTGAGCTTCAAACCTTGCGTTCTTTCCTTCAACCTTGACAACTTTCCGATCTTCGCTTGATCCCAATTTTCAAGCCTTGAGTCCTTCTTCTTCAACATGTTGACCGATGCAAATAGAAAAACTCCACACTTATGGATAAAAGACCCATTCTCTTTTTATTCAACGAAATTCACCTTTTAAATTTCTTCAAAATCAAATACTCATATGAATTTTACACACACACGCACACACTCCAAAATGCATAATTAGAACCCTAATGGCTTCTCACAATCCCTTATCATACACACAAATAACATGATAAGTCTCCATGAAAATGATGAAGGTGAAGATTTGAGAAAGAAAAGGAAGTTGTAGTTTCAAAGATTTTCCTCATAGAAAATATTTGATCTTGTGCTCTTGATGAAGAGTTTTCTCATAAAGTTGTGAATTTATAAAATGAAAATACTATTTATAAGTGCATAAGATATAACAGAAAATTTGAGCAAAATAACCTTAAGCGGATCAAAGTTTGTAATTAATCAATTCCAGTTTTGGAAGTTTTCTTTAAATGATCAGAATTAAAAGACATTGGAATCGATTCCAATAGAATCAAATCCTTCTGACATGTGAATTGATTCCTACAAACAGAGGCAAAACATGAATTATCAAACTATTAATTGAATCGATTCCAACATGTATTTGAATCGATCCCACCAAACAAAATGAAAATAAGAGTTTGTAAAAATCTAATAGAATCGGTTTCAAGTGATGTCTGAATCAATTCCAGCAAACGAAATCAAATCACAAATTTGAAAAACATCACTTTGAATATATTCAAATTGTTGTTTGAATCGATTCTAATAGACTGCTAATTCGAATTGGATAATACATTACCTTGAATAAGTTTATTAAAGGTTGACTTTAGTCAACACTTCATTATATGCATAGAAAACCTATTATTTGTGTGTGATGAGAGATTGAATGATGAACTCAAAAATATATGATAAAACATAATACTCAAAACATCAAAACAACGAAATAACCAATAATGTGTGTTGTACCCCAAAATTTGCCTTCCCTTTTTGCTTTTCATTTGACTTATGACTTGAGACTCACTCATGACTCATTCATATGCATCATTCTTTCATGATTGACACATGCTAACAAACATCATAGATTCAAGCTTGTGGTTAACAAAAATGGTGGTTTTCCTCATCATATGGGTTGAAACCCTAAGTGCTTGATTTCTTTGGGACCATAACTCCTGAGGCATACATCTTGACATTCATCGCTACCGCTCATCCCTAACTCTTGGCTTTGTTTCTATAGGGTCTTATGCTTGACCTTCTGTGTGTCTGACTTGACTTTTAAACCCTAATGGTGGGCCCATGGTTTGAGATGTTTGCTTATGGAGCTTTTGAGGAAAGTTGAAAACCCTAGCTATTGATCTTTGAAGTTCAAGAATCGTATGTTTTGCTTTGATGTGTTGGAAACCCTAGCTGAGGCTTATGACTTGGTCGCACCGCTTGTGTTGACTTCTCACTCGGTCTGAGATTCTTGGTTCATACATAACTTTAAACCTTGACTTAGTAAGCCCTAATTCATGGTGTTATGTACTTGATCCAAGGTATGCTTTCATTCATGTTTCATTCGATCCAAGCCTCATTTCAGTCATACTTCATCCATTGGTTTTCAGGGTCATCGTGTGGTCCGAGTTTCATTTCATTCTCACTCATTGTTTCCATTAGGTGTTAAGGACCAACTTAAAGTCAATTGATTCAAGGGTCATTGCCAGTTAGGCCAAATCATTTCAGGATCATGGGGTTTCAATCTCATTCATATCATTGAAAACATGTTCCAGGATTCACTGAGACATTTGTTCATATTAAAGTTGGGAATGGTCATTATTTCATAAGAACTTTCTTCATTAAGAGGCATTTCATGTATGAGATTCGGTGATTAAATTGTCCATACACATTGCATTGAAAAGATTACAAAATTACTTTTTTGCATAAGTTCACTATTGGTCAACTGTTGACTATTGGGTCAACCAGTTGACCAAAGTCTGGTCAACTATTTTTTTCCATTTTTTCTTAACCCTAATCTTCATGTTCTCTTTTAAGGATCGCGTCATGCTTGCATTTTTCCATCCTACAAACAAAGACCAAAAGACCAATTTTGGCGTTTAACCATGTCATGTACCATATTTCATTCATAAGTCAAATTCGTATTTCATTCATAAGTCAAATTCGTATTTCATTCATAAGTCAAATTCGAACCAATATAATTTCCATTCAAAAGTTACATCTATACATTCCAATTCATCTTCTAACATACATAATTCATTTCAATTTACAACTAAATTACAATCCAAATTCAACATTCAAATCCCAAAAGAATATTGTCTAAAAATCAATTCCAACCAAGCCAAGACACTCCATTGCATCCTAGCCCAAGCCTCATAGCCATTCCACATGTCCAAGCATATCCAATGCACTTCAAGCCATTGGCCAACCTACAAAACCAAACATCAAAAAATCAAGCCAAGCTTATACCATTCCTATCATTCAATTTCTATAACACTATTGGATATATCATTCCATGTCAGTCCATTAATTCAAAATTGGCATGTCATACAAATGAAGTTCAAACAACAAGCCATACAAGCCAAACTCAACCAACTTACCATACACAATCCATCTTTTTCAACAAGTTCACATTAACATTTCAAACAAACTCGTGAAGGAAAAATGAACTCCCATCCAGCCTGCATATTGCTGCAGCATAACATACAAACATGATTGCTTCAAACACTCTGCATAAGTCTTGGTAGAATTTAGTTAATTTTGTATCAACAACACAAAGTGAATTCCATAACAATCTTTAACAGAGCAATAGAATTTCCTAACAACTAACAACATTTAACAGTTCAATCTAACAGGAAATTGAGTAGTCCATCCAGACTAAAAAGTAATGTTTCGAATTCATTAATTGCTAAGTAACTAGCATACAATTAAGTGATTAACCTAACATGACAATGTATTCTAAAGTCATTTTTCCCGACTGCACAATAGGAAATACACCAGCTAATGATAGTGCTAACACTTTTCCAAAAAAGCAGTTTTCATTAACATAAACCAACTGCACCATCTATATAACAATATTAACAAGATTTTTAATCGCCACTATCCAAATGCATTTACTAACAATTAGGAACAGAACATTTTAGCAGATTCTTCTAACCATAAGCAGGAAGAGATTCTGACATAGGCCATTGCAGAATGATGCAGAATAACATCCCGGTCCAAGCCAAATTGCAGCTTCATGACATAACTCTCCAAATTCAGCTTCCAAATGAACCTCAAATTCACCTCAAATATAAAACAAGATCATTTCAGTTTCATTCAATTAACCAAATCTACATAAACCCATTAACCGAATTTGGATTGTAGTTACTAACATAATGACAATACAAGCTTTATCCTTTGAATAAACTAGTCCGCATATCGCTAATTGATCCTAACTAACAATTCACCTAGTATCCAACTGAACATTGCAAAGGAATCCTTCTAATTTCACTCTAACTAACCCAACTGAATCACTAACCATTGGCAGCTAACCTGTAACAAACTTCACTAACAGACTGACACCTCTAATAGCCTAATCCTATCTGAACTCAAAAGAATCTAACAGTTCCTCACACTATTAACTCACACAACAAAGTTACACTTTGGAATCTAACAAAATTTACCTACCCTAACCAAGTTGCCCGCACTTCCCAATTCGGTTATAACTTTTCCTTCCTCTATATAACATTTCAGCTTCTTCACTTCAAACAATGCTGCAATTTTCTTCACTTCAAGCAATTCTGCAATTTTCTCCACTTCAAGCTTCGGGATCCACTGCAAGCTACAATCATCTTCTTCTCCATTCTGCAACTGAGTACTTCTTCTCCATTCTGTAACTGAATACTTCTTCTCCATTCTGCAACTGAATACTTCAACTTCATTTTGCAGCTGGATTTGGAAAATCGATTCTGCAACTGAATGCCGCAACTGGATTTCACCGGATTCTGTAGCCGAAACTCCTTCACGCAAGCGTTGTAAAGTGGAAAGAGAAAAAGTTCAGAAGAGAGGAAGAGAGCAGGATCACAACCAACACGAACGTGTCGAAGAGTTCGAATTTAAGATGAAGCTTACATGTTCTTGCAAGCAGCGCCGCAACCGGTATGTTCTTCGTCTTCTCTTCATTGTGTTTTAGCTCTATTTGGTGACGCCATCGCAATTCAGTACAGGCGAATTAGATACTTGGACGCTTGCATTATTGAATCACGACGAGGATGATCGAATGCGAGACCGAGAGATGAAGTATGCATCAATGTGATCCGCGCCTGAATTTGATTGACGATGAGAAGAAATGAATGAGAAGGTTGAAGCACGACAGCAATATAACACCGAACAACTCCATGACGCAGCTCCATAACGCGGCTCATGGAAGGTGACGTGCCTCTTGTTTGATCTGCTCCACATTCTTTCATTACCTTCCGTCGTTTTAGAGGTGTCGTTGACCTATTTTGAATGTTGGACCGGTGAAGGAGATGGATCCAAAGCCGGTTATTTTGTATCCACCGTTTTTCATTTTTACACCCCATTCAATGGTAGCACTTCCGTTTGTTTTTTTTGGACTCAGACTTGGGCCTTGTAAACGTTGGGCCTTCGCATTTGCTACTTTGCATCCCCATATCTAGGTTCTGTTTGGTTTAGGTTTAATCCATTCAATTAGTTTAATTAGGTCCATTAAATTCCTAATCTTGATTAGTGTACGAGTTTTTAGACATATTAAATCATAATTAGGTTAATTAGGTTTTAGAGTTAGGGTAATGCTAACTTGTGTTCCAAGGGCACAAGTTAAAAAACCCATAAATAGAAAATTCGCATTAAAAAAAATAATAAAAACATTAATTATAAAGTTGTATTAAATTTAAGGCACAATTTCCAATAATTTTTTACTATATTTATCTATTAACTTGTGCCCAGGGCACAAGTTAGCATTACCCTTAGAGTTAATTATGATTTTTTTAATTACCTTAGTTTCTTTATTAGAATTTTGAATTGTTGATTAGAACTAAATTTTTAGTTTTAATTGAACTTAATTAGGTTAGCTAGAAATCACCTAGTTTTTAGGAATTAGGGCTAACTTTCAATATTAGGTTAGAATAGTTCTAGAATTTGATTCCAATTTTAGGCTACGGTTAGACTTTGATTAAAATTCTATACCCTTGTAAAATGACCATTTCCCCCCTTAAGGGCTTATTCTATTATTGTAACCATAAATGCATGCTCCTTTAGGTTTAGATTGTGACTTAGAATTTTAATCGAGTTTTTGACTAACCAAGGTGTGTTCCCCTTAGGAATAGCTTGTAAATTCAATTATATCCATTAGATTATGATTAACCTAGTTCTCAAAATCTAATCAAACCCTCGATTCAAGTTTATCGATAGCAATTTTGACCAACTAAACCCTTTGATATTGTATAATCCCGCGGTCTAATTGGAGTGACCAAAAGATCCTTGGTCACTTAATAAGACTTTTCTTGTAAGCTGTGGAGCTCGAAGCCTCAAGTCAGACCCTCAATCAAGGCATCCTCAGTCATACCGAGCAACAGATTATATAAGATAAATCAAAGGTCAACACTTGGTATATATGATTCAAATTGTACGATATGAGCCTTTAGTAATAAGGAATGATGAGACAGAGTCCCCGTACTCGAGCATATACCTGCTTGGGCGCCAAAGATAACACATGTACTCGTGCCCTATGGGTATGTAAGTGCTCATACCCGTACCCGTTACCCACATTCATATTAAAAATTAATATATCAATTATTAAATATCATATAATTTTATGTTTTTAAAAATATTAAAAGGTTTTCAAATAATTTATTGTTGAAATAAACAAAAAATTATATTAAATAAGTAATGGTTTAACATTGATATACTTTTTAATATTGATAGACATATATTTTTATATAATAATATAAATTAAAATATACAAATATAAATGAAAATACATAAATATATATTGTGCGGGTATGGGGCGGGGTGGGTACCAAGGTACCCATACCGGCACCGTACCCGCTTATTTTCGTGGATAATTACCCGAGCTCATGTCCATATCCATTTTTGCGGGTTTTTACCCTACCCGTTTTGGATAATTTTGCGGGTGCCCATTGGGGATGGGTCAAATTGCCATCCCTACCTACCCTTGTCTAGAGCGACTTTGCATACGAGGCTTAGGCCCTAGCTATTCAAAGCGTTCGCCCTTATTCATAGACTTTAGTGTAATACGAATCGAGTAAACTACCAAGTCTTCTTTATACAAAGCAACATCAACACAAGGAGAAGCAATGAGGATTCTTCTCCAACAACTTGTCAGTTATGAGAAGTATCATGCGCTACGAGCCTTAAGTAATAAGGAATGATTATACGGAGTTCCTCCTACCCATGTCTAGAGTGACTTTGTGTACGGGACATATGACCTAACTATTTAACGCATTCGCCCTTATTCACAAACTTTAGTGTGATTCTTATCAATCAACTGTCAAGTCTCTCCTTATTCCATAATCAATCAATCGTCTTCTTTTGCCTCATCAATATTTTTGCTTTCAGCCCTAGTAGGCTGAACTACGAAAGCTCTGATTTTCTCATTGCATAATGAGAATACGTAGGCAGAAGAGTTCAGAATTTTTGCGATCTACCCTATTTATTAATCAACCATTCTTTATTCATTCAATCAAGACCATCTTTTTAAGATCAAATACACTTCTCTTTGGACTCCTTGTACATCCTTTTAGGATGATATATCGACAATCCATCTCATGAATCGAAAGTTGTTTGGACCGTCCCTAAACATTTAATTCATTCTTTTTTGGCTAAGACGCCAGTTTGCTCTTCGATTCAGAGTATATCTCCTTCATGGTTCCAAGATATTATCCTTCTTTGATCTCGAACTGTTTGTTCCCCAACTAGTGATATAATGTTCCTTGTATACAACATACTTTCTTTTGGGTCCCGCATACACCCTCTTAGGAAATTATAGCGAAAATCCATCTTGTGAACCAAGAGTTGTTTGGATCGTACCCAGACATTTAATTCACCTTATTTTTGGTTATACCATATAGTGGCAGCCAGGCTAGTCCACATATCGGAAAAGGCCAGTTTTACTCTTTGATTCCAAGTTCTTTCCATTTGTGGGTTCCCTTGATACCATTATGTTGGTACAAGTTATATTTTCGTCACTTGCAATCTCTCTTTGTTCTTGTGGTTCCACGAACTACAATTGCTTTGACTTTCTCATTGCACAATGAGAATACGTAGGCACGAGGATGCAAATCTTTGACGAGCATACTTCTAATTATTCCTTCTTCCGCCTTAGGGCACCACTCATATCTTTCATGATCCGTTATCTACTTTCCATCATAAACCGCTCACCTAGTGACGTAGTGTTTCTTTGCAACTGAAATATAGTTTCCTTTGGAATTCCATATATACCCTTTTAGGACGATATAGCGGCAGTCCACATTTGTCCCTAGAGTTGTTTGGCTCGTACCCGTACATTTAATTTCTTCTTTTTTGGATAAGATGTCACTTTCCTCTATGGTACAAATTCCATTTTTCATATGAATTCCAATATACTCTTACCTTTAGTTTCAAATCATACATATTCAGTCATTTGTTGCCAAACCCTTCATCTTTGTGACTTAGGTCACTTCATTCCATCCATTCCCATGATACATTCATACTCTACCTTCGTTCACTCCATGTGATATACCCTATTCTTTTAGCCAAATACACTATCCCTTTGTGCTCCACCTTGCATCATCTTGTGAACCAATAGTTGTTTGGCTCATACCCAAACACTTAATTCATCTTGTTTTCGACGATACCATATAGTGGCAACCCTGCTAGTCCACATATCGGTTAAAGCCAGTTTTACTCTTGGGTTCATATTTCACCCCTTGTTGGAGTTCAAATCAGATTATCCTTTGGTTTAGACCATACCTCTATCACACTTCTTTTCACCTTCCACCACTAGTTCTTTGAACTACGAAACTCTGAATTTCTCCTTGCACTATGAGGATACGTAGGCATGAGGGCCCCAATCCTCACCGAGCACTTTATCTATTCTTTCCTTTTCCCCTTATTCTTTTGCGAGTAATCTTGATATCACATCCATTTGAGCGAGAGTAATCAAAACGGTTCCCATGAAGTACTATGGATGTTAGGGGTGCTAATACTTTCCCCTTGCATAACCGAATTCATTACCCACCATATCTCTTTCCCTTGGGTTTTATTGATGTTTTCCCTTTCCTTCGGGAATAAATAAAGTTCGATGGTGACTTTGTTGTATGTTCGAGCGTGCGATGTGTTCAGATATATTTTCACTAGCTTCAATGTGCCTGATGGAAATTTCATTAGTAGTGTTGTAGCATATGACAATGAGGCATAATCTCCAACCCTTTTTAAAATCAACCATGACATGGATTTGTTTATTGTTTCATCCCATTCTGGAAAAAAAGAAACAAATGGCACAATGATTCCGACGATAATGAATATGAAAGTGAAAAATCAAAATAGTGAAGGTTGGCGGATAATGGTGACCCTAACAGCGGAAAACTACATGGATATGCAACGGAACAATGGTTAGCACCAAGAGTGTGGTTTAGATAGTAAGATGAATTCAACGAACAACATTGAACCAGATGTATGGTAACTTTTTCATGTTAAGGATAGTAAATTTATTTACAAGTAACACATGGACGAAAAATAAATGGGAATGCTATTTTTAAATGAGAATGATACGAATAATTATTAGCCTTTAGATTAAAAATAAATAGTTGGGATTAAAAAGTTCATTTAAGGAACATGTGTCTCTATTTCATATGAATAATAAATGATGAAATAGACATACACATATTCCTTAAATGAACGTTTTAATCTCAACTATTTATTTTTAATATAAAGTTTAATAATTATTCTTATCATTCTCATATATAAATATCATTCTCATTTGTTATATATATATATATATATATATATATATATATATATATATATATATATATATATATATAAAAGCGGATCCAAACATTACATATTAGTATGGTTAAACATGAAATAAATTAAGAACTATATTATATTAAAAATAAGAAATAATATTGTTTAATGCAATACATTTATAATTAAAATGGTCTAGCAAGTACGAGGGATTAGTAAATATGAGTGAGACAAAAATATGAGAGGTGGTGACAATGTTCCAAAGATTGGAGGACCTGTCGATCAAACAAGGAATCGGTGTGGTCTTCGGTCTAGTTTGATTACTAGATCGAGTAAGCTATTGAACCAATATTGAAAACTTGTCAGAATCACACAAAATTGGTCAAAACCGACGAACGATCAATTTAAAAAAATTGATGAGTTAAATGTTTACTTTTTGTTCAAGATTCACTCTGTATATATAATTTTGTTTATTTATTTATTTGAGAAATTAATTTAATCTTTAACCAATATACATATAATCTTTGTTTTAATAATGTTGATTTTATTTGATATAAAAATTTAAGTTTATTTATTTTTAGAAATATTTTATTCACTTGAGAGATATAAATGTTGAATTGAAACTATTAAATTAAAAATAATAGATGATTAAGATTTAAGTAAGTCTTTAAATTTATTTTTAAAGACAATTTAATATATATATATATATATATAATGATGAATGATTTTTTTCAAAGTTTATGAGGTTTTTTATTTGGGGTTGCTGCTCTTCTATTTTGGTAACCCTTTTCTCTTCATTTGCCTCGCTTCCATTTATTTGTTTACTTGCATTTTTTCATTCCATTTTTCGGATTTATCTTCCATTTTTGTCTGATTTTTTCCTTTCAAACTTGCACTCACAACTCATTATAGTGGACATTTTTTTTACAAATGATACAATTTTTTTTTTGTTTTTTAAACTCCATACATGTTTAAAGATACAAAGAGGTGAAATGGTATAAGACAACACAAAACAAGATCAATGCAGAGGGAAATACCCAATCTTCCAAAATCACAATTGCAACTACACCAAATGATAACAAAGTTTTATTGATGCAAAGTGATTTGGAATGTTGATCAAGTAAAGTTTATCTTTTATGCATTTTAGGTGTTTGATAAAATATCTACCTTATTGAAAAATTATGTTTTATTCTCTAAATCTAAGTAATATATGATTAATTAACGAACATAGACACACGATGCATATGCTTAATTAATGAAGATATCGTGAATGCTTACAATAGATTTTTCTTTCATTTGATGTATGTCATTTTTTTTGCTTTTCTATTATGTTCTCTTATCTTTCAAAGCTATAAATATTCTATTTTATTTAAAATTTTAAATTTATGAATTTTGTTTACTTTTTCTTCTTCTTCTTCTTCTTCTTTGTGATTCTTCTTTTTATTTGTAATTGATGACTTCTCGACAAGTGTACCGATAGTGTTGCAATAATAAAAAAATATTGAATCCATATGGGGTGCTATTTAACAAAACAACATTTGTGCAAGTTGTAGAGAGTAACAATATGGGCTTCAGGTTTGAATGCGGAAAATAAAAGTTATTCTGAGAAAATGCGAAAGTAGTCATGTTTTGTATATAATCTCTTATTTAACCCCTGTTGATGTTTGATGAATTACATGAATGAGAAAGTCGTTATATTTCCACGGCGAATTAACAAAACTGTTATATTCAATCCCTTGGTGTATAGCTCATTGATTTCTACTATATGCATCATATCCCTATTCAACTAGCGTAAATAAAATTAGGCAATGCAACAATACGTTAACTCAAAATGCCATTACTAGATGTCTCTTATCCCTATTCAACCAATGTAAGCACAATAATTGCCTTAGTTCAAACGTATAGACTAATGGTCAGTATTCCCTATGCGTCCATAATCAGATTTTAAAAGAGTATCTCACATGAAAAAATTAAGCATAAGAGGCAATTAAATAGAACTATAACTTCAATTATTCATGCGCTGACAAATCAATCATATGTCCCAACAAGTTCCAAATAAGTTCATCATACAAAACCTACCATAGATAACTTTACCTACTCATAATGATACAAATAGATACTAAGCAATAAGATGAAGATATCATATGAAAATCCTTGATGAACTGGCCTCCAATGACTTCTAATGCTCTCAAAATCACTCCCCTTATGCTCTTTTTTGTCCCTTTTAGTCAAAATCGCAGAACCATTGTAAAGATGCTCAAAACTCCCTTTTATAGTTGTCAAATCAGTCAAGAGCGCGTCAAAATAGGCCTAGAAAAAGCCCTATTGTGCGCATGTTATCCTTCATCATGCACGATACTAACAAAACGAATTTATCACGTGCGTGATGCTGCGTGTGATTATTTCAGTAGCTGCACATTTTTTGCTCCTTTTTTCCATTAAATTTTCACTAAGTCCTATTTCTTCATACTTGGTCATTTTTGCATATTTCTTTCGTCTATATTATTCATTTTTGCTTATCTTTGACTTGTTTTGATTCATTTTTTCAACAGAAAACATGCAATGACAGAGTGTCATCACAACTCCAAACTTGAGCTATTGCTATTCCTTAAGTAACTTACCTGAACTACAAATTCCAAACAGAAAAACAAGATGCAACAATAACAAGTGGACATCACCTTATGAATTTTGTCTTACCTGACCACCATTCTAGATTCCAACTGTAATCTGAAAAATTCAGAAAACATCCTCAATCTTTGATAAGTACTCAACCTATCTCTCATCTCACCACGACTCACTCAATTGACAGGGTAGTGTCTCAATCAACATGCAAAATAGTTTATACTGAGCTTAATCATGTTCTAATAGAATTCGTTAAAGAAAACACACACACACACACACACTTGAGGGGTTTTTTGGTTATAACTTAGCTTATGTACGGGTTGGACATTTTTGGGAAAGTAGGTTTAAACCTTTGGAGCTAGGTACCTAGTTCTCCTATTGTGTCATACCATTCTTTTCATGATCAACGGTACTAGAGATATCACTATTGTGGTCCTTAATATTCATTTGCATTCTTTTTTTCTCTTTTTTTGAAGAAGTTGTTTTTAACTTCTTATTTTCTCAAAATGTTTGAATTTTTTTACCATTTTTTTCTCTAGTACCCCAACCCCAAACTTAAACCTTGCTCATTTCCAAGAGCAGCCCCAAACTTATTATGTTCCATACAACTTTAAAACTAAAAATTCCTACCTAACTCCAAAGAGAGGGTGTAAAGATGTAATCTTTCAATCCATATGGCTAATAAATACGATTGAGTCACTAAAACAAGGGTTGAGCTCAAAGTGGCTAGCAAATGACTTTTCCTATTACTACGGGGTGGTTTAAAAAGGATCAGAGTTCATAGAAAACAATTGTCTCTGTGTTTGTAAATCAAACCAATCAAATTGAATCAGAAATAATTCAAACTTGATAAAGCAATAATGTATGGATACACTCAATGAAAGGAATACTAAACAGTTGAAATAATTTAGCTCAAACCTTACTAGTTGAGGTATCTGAAGGTTAAGTACATGTTTGTTGATTCCTTTATCATCATTTGCTTTCAATTCTTAAGTCTCTTTCCTGATGATCAAGTTTCATCTGATGGTGTTTTTGGTTCATTTTTTCAATGCTAAAGTTGCAATTTTTGTTTAGGTGATCATTCCATCCAGGATTTTAAGTGTTAGAGTACAAATTATTTGTTTAGAAATTTTCAAATTGAGCTTCTTCACTCAACCCTTCCAAAAAGCATATTTGATTTGCATGTCCCTTTCCATATAAATCACATTTCAATGCTTATACCTAACTCATGTTAGCTTGACTAAAGTTGCTTTCATCTAGATTTTTATTCAATAATTCAATTTGAGCTAAAAGTGCAGTATGAGTATCAATAGCTAACATACCTTTTGGTGTGCCTACAATTTCATTTTTCACTTATCTTTCACTTTTTGAACGATATTAATTCAAGCACATCTTTTCAATCAAGGCTTTAACCAGTGGTTCTATCATGGTTCTGATCGTGCCTCCCACGGAAGCATCTAGAAGCATGCATATTTGACCTCTGGGACCTTTAATAAAATTCTGCATTTGCTCCATGTTATTCATGTTATGATTTGGGCACCTGCATGATAAAAGTTAAAACCTTTCCTATGCGTCATACAACGATTTTGTTTCCTGCTGCTCGAAGTTTGTGATTTCGGTTCTTCATTCAGAAAATTGAGTGGTGGTGAAAAATCTCTCTAAAAATGTATCCTTCATCTCTTTCCATGTCCGTATAATTCCATTTGAAAGGCAAAGCAACCAATCTTTAGCTCTTCCAATAAGCGAGAAACTAAATAGCCTCAACTTGACTTGGTCTTTAGTGACATGAGTTGGTATTCATATTGAGGTTATCTCGTAGAAGCGAGCAAGGTGCTCCAACGGGTCTCGAATTTCATTCCCATCGAACAAATTGTCTCTCAAACCTGAAAGCACATAATTTTTTATATCAAAGTTAACAGGGTCTTCCGATACAAACCCTCTAAAAATTTGTCCTTCATCAGTCCTTTTGAAGTAGTCCTCCCATAGTGGGTGGTGGTGGTACAACTGCCATGATGATTTCCTCTTCAAATTCCAAAGAAATCAGTGAGTTCTCTTCTACTAATTTCATTTGAGTTAGAGTCACTTATCTAACCGCTCTCCTGATGGTACATACAATCCTTTCAATTTCGGGATCGAATGGTGTCAGTTTTGATCCTGAGTTGCGCATACACAAACAAGAAATACCTTAGTAGTATTGTATTTTAAACAATTACGAGAAAACAAAAATAAAAACAAAAACTAAATAAGCAAAACGTTGTACAAGCATTTCCTTGTTGAAATTATCAACAGTCCCCGACAACGGTGCAAAAAACTTGATGACTTCTCGGCAAGTGTACTGATAGTGTCGCAGTAATAAAAAGATATTGAATCCATATGGAATCCTATTTAATAAAACAATATTTGTGCAAGTTGTAAAAAGTAACAATAGGGTTTTTTTTTAGGTTTGAATGCGAAAAATAAAAGTTGTTCTGAGAAAATGTGAAAGTAGGGTCGGCCCAATCAATTCAGAGGCTCTGTTCTAATTTTAAAATTGGGCATATATATATATATAATTTTAATGATTAAAAATGACAAACAAAAGATAAAATTATATATTAACCAAATGAAGTACCAAAAAGTTCAAAGGTATTGTTTAAACTACTAATACCATTTCTTACAACTTAAATTATCTAACTACATAAAAAGAGCCTTCCTACGAACACTTTTTGAAGCAAAATAAATTACATTTAATTAAATAAATTATAAATTAATCATAAAAAATATCAATACTAATACATACTATTTTTGCTTTGAAAGATTCCAAATTGCAATTTGGTCTTATGAGAAAAAGTAGGTATAAAAATCATCACCAACACCAACAGTATTCTTGTTTTGAATTTTGATACTACTGAGTAGTATATACAGTATACTAGTATCTCATTTCACCCTAAAATTTTATTTATTTATATATTATAATTTTATAAAGAACACAAGTTACCCTCATTTCCACCATAAAATCTAAAATCTAAAATCTAAAATCAATATTGATACGGGAACTAAAATAGGATTTCACCCTAAAATTTAAAATAAATCTAAAATTACTATTTTTTCTACCTTTAAAATCAAATAATCACAATAAAAATAAATGGAAAGTAACTAATTGAATAAATTAACCTGATAAAAGAGAGGATTGAAAAGGAAAAATAAGTTTTTTTTTCTGGTTTCAAAAAGCCTTAACAGAGAAAGAGAGAAAAGAATAACGTTTGAGAGGAGAGAGAAGTGAGAACGTGTGAGAAAGGAGAAAA
Source organism: Lathyrus oleraceus (assembly GCF_024323335.1). Taxonomy (NCBI): domain Eukaryota; kingdom Viridiplantae; phylum Streptophyta; class Magnoliopsida; order Fabales; family Fabaceae; genus Lathyrus; species Lathyrus oleraceus. The sequence continues at coordinate 286,247,549 of NC_066584.1, forward strand.
AAAATGTTTGGTTTCCAAATATCCTATTTTTCAGCATTTAATATTTTATTTATTATATGTGATAAAAAAATATTTTTATTTATTAATTTTTTTATATTCACTAATAATAGTTAATTTGAGGCCCCACAAAAAGTGAGGCCCTGTGCTACTGCACAACTTGCACAGGAAAAGAACCGGCCTTGTGTGAAAGTAGTAAGGTTTTGTATAAAATCCCTTATTTATCCCATGTTGATATTTGATGCATTACACGAATGAGAAAGTCGTTATATTTCAACGGCGAATTAAAAAAACCACTTTACCCAATCTCTTGGTGTATAGCTCACTAATCCCCACTAGAGGTCTCTTATCCTTATTCAACCAACGTAAGTGAAATTAAGAAATGCAATAATACATTAGCTTAAATGCCACTACTAGAGGTCTACTGCCCCTATTCAATCAGCATAAGCACAATAATTTCTCTAGTTCCAACGCATAGACTAATGATCAACATTCCTTATGCGCCCATAATCATATTAAAAGAGTATCTCACATAAAAATCATTAAGCATAAAAAGCAATTAAATAGAAATATAACAAGTTATTCATGCACTGACAAATCAATCATATGTCCCCAAAGGTTCTAAATAAGTTCATCATAAAATTCTAACACAAAGAAATTTAGCTACTCATAATGATACAAATAAATACCAAGCAATAAGATGAAGATTACATATGAAAGTCCTTGAAGAACTAGCCTCCAATGATTTCCAATGCTTTTAAAATTGCTCCCATGGTGCTATTTTTGTCACTTTTAGTCAAAATCGTAGAACCCTTGAAAAGATGCCAAAAATCCCTTTTCGAATAGGCCTAAAAAAGGACCTATCGCACGCGTGATATCCTTCATCGTGCGTCCAATGCTGACAATTTTTTTATCATGCACCCGAAGTTACGCGATGCTACGTGTGATTATTCCAGTAGCTGCACATTTTTTGTTCCTCTTTTCCATCAGATTTTCATTAAGTCCTATTTCTTCATACTTGGTCATTTTTGCATATTTATTTGGTCTTTATTCTTCATTTTTTCTCATCTTTAACTTATTTTGATATGTTTCTTCGACAGAAAACATGCAATGACATAGTGTCATCAATAACTTTAACTTCTTAGGTGAAATATGCATACATTTAATTTAAGAAGTATGGTAGATGAGTTTGTTAATGTTGCAAGAATTTTTAATAGTGGGTAATTTTGTTATTTTGTCCCTTTATATTTGTATGATAATGCAATAATTTCTCACTAGTTACACATTGATTGTAAATTTGATGAACTAGAGACAAGATTTTATAAGGGAGAAAAGTTTCTCTTTAATAAGTTTCAAGCAAATTGCTACAAAATATTTTTATACTTCCAACTTAACACAATTCTAATTTACTCTTTGTATTAATTTATTGATTATTTGTCATTGAGATTTTTCTTGAACTACTAAGAATCACCCATTTGGTATACTACATGGGTATATTAATTTTGGTGTTCATTGATGGCACCCATGATTGTCATTAGTAATCATTACTATTATAAAGTTTTTGATCAAATTCATTTGATTGTATGCAAATTGGTTGATATCAGAAGCCAATGTTTGCAACCTTGAACTGTGTTTAAAGAAGTTTGTGATTAAATTATTTTCTAAATGTAGTTTTATATTTGAGCAAGTTTGACTGTGAATGAATTATCTTCTAAATGAAAGAGAATAATAATAGAGGTAAGAATACTTGTGTTGTTGGTCCATATTTTTATTTTATTCTCTTTACATGTTTTGTTTTATAAAAAAAATGTTTTTCATTTGTTCCAATTTCAATAGTGTGTCAATGGCATAATAAATAATTAACTTGAGTGTTTTGGATTTTGATTTTGGAAGTAAAGGACAAAATGATGGAGTTTCATTCACATGATATAGCAATTGAAGAGATTTAAAAAGTTCAACCAGGCCTGGTCCTATATTTTTAGTAGTATTTTTGTCCAACTACAATTGGGTTTCTGATTTACTTTTCACTATATGTCATTTATTAAACCATCTATTTTGTTGGAGAAACTGCCAGACCTTAACACATATCATACATCCAGATTTGATAGTATTGATGATAAGGTAAGTAAGTTCTAGAATTGCAAGACTAATTATCCTATTGGTTCTCCTATTTGGGTTCTTAGGTTGAATTTGCAATTGTTAAATTGTTATCACTACGCCAAAACAGGTTTTTGGCAGCGCCCCTTAGACAGCGCTTTTCTCCAAAAGCGCTGCTACACGTTAAAAAAAAATAAAAATAAGGAAACTGAATACGTAGATGGCTTAAAGCGCTGCTAAATGGATGGTCTTAGACAGCGCTTTTTAAAAGCGCTGCTAAATGGCCTACCTTAGACATCGCTTTTGAGAAGGTCCACCTTATACAGCGCTTCTCCCAAAAGCGCTGTCTAAGGCCTTAAAATTATTTAAATTAATCACAACAAAAGCGCTGTCTAAGGCCTACCTTATACAGCGCTTTTTAGAAGGTCACCTTAGACAGCGCTTTTGGGAGAAGCGCTGTATAAGGCCTTAAAATTATTTAAATTAATCACAACAAAAGCGCTGTATAAGGCCTACCTTATACAGCGCTTTTGACAAGGTCACCTTATACAGCGCTTCTCCCAAAAGCGCTGTCTAAGGCCTTTTAAATTTTTAAAAAAAGCGCTGTATAAGGCCTACCTTATACAGCGCTTTTAGAAGCGCTGCTATTGACCCCTCCTGTGCCAGCGCTTTCCTTCAAAGTGCTGTCTAAGGCCATTTTAATTTGTGAGCTTAGCCAGCGCTTTTCATAAAAGCGCTGTCTAAGGCCTTATTTACCAATTTTTTTTTTAGTAAATTATAATATATGAATTCATTCAGTACGTTAAGACCCATTTTGTTTCCCTCGCTCCCACAACCTTCTTCTCACTGCGTTCATACTCGTTGCGTTCATCATCACTGCTTCTCCCAAAACCTCCATTCTTGATTCCTGCGTTCATCACTCACTTCGTTCATCACCGTTTACATTTTTGTAAGTGCATTTTCTGTTCGTTTCATCTTTCTTTATTTAGGGCAGTTTATTAGTGATAAAGGTTTGCTTCTGGGTTGATTCTTTTGTGGTTCATGTGTTAGGGCAGTTGATTCTCTTGTGTTAGGGCAGTTGATTCTTTTGTGTGTTAGGGCAGTTGATTCTTTTGTGGTATGTTAACAAATGTATATATTTTTGATATTAATCACCATGTCAAAGGGAGATGGTTTGTGTTTGCTTCCATTAGGTTTCTATTATACTGATGATGAATTGTAGCAAGTGTTAAATGTGATTGTTAGCATTGGCGTGTAAGTTGGATAGGATTAGATAGAACTGTTAAAGGGAGATGGTGTTAGTGTTAATGAAATAGTTAATTAGTGTGGTTAGTGTTAGAATGAAAAACTGAAATGCAAGTTTAGAAAATGCAGGTCAGCTGTTAGACAGTTAAAGAAAGGCTAGCTTGTTAGAATGGGAATGATGTGAGTCAAAGTTAATTGAATGGAACTGCATTGACTTGGCTTGTGATTTTACCTTGTTGAATTGTTTTTTTTCTGATGCCATGAAACTGAACTGATTAAACTTGAATTATGTTGGACTGCTGAACTATATTGCACATTTGAACTACACTTGTTATTTGCTTGAATGTGTTGGACTGGTTTGGAAAATATTTTGCTAAGTTGGATTGGTATTAAATTGGTTTTTGACAATGCTGAACTAGTTTTGGATTGACATATTACCCTACTTGAATTGCTTGTACTTTAGTTGATTACTTTACTGACTGATTGATACATTGCTTGATCTGTTTAATGTCTAATAAGCTGTTGTTTATTTTATAGGGTGTTCATTTCCTTAGGACTCAATTGAGGACTATTGCTAACAAGCTTTGTTGACATCCACAATTAAAAGGTAGTAACTTATTGCCTCTTCTTCTTTTTTTCATAGAAATGACTTATAATATAAGCAATTATATGATAAACGCGGAAATAAGTTGTTTATTCATATAGGGTGTTAGTCCTCTAAATTATTTCCAATCATTTGACATTCAATCATAATAAATATCCAAATTGTCATGATTTTAATATCATAACTACAACATAGTTATAGTTACTTCACTTCATAGTTAGTAGAAGAATAGATATATATAGTTAGGAAATTCTTCTTTTATGTTGTTTTGAAATAGTTGCGTGAATAATTTAGGAAAACCATGGATAAAAAATGGATGTCTGCCGATCGATTGTCGAAAGAGTACGAGAATGGGGTATTGGAATTCGTTAAGTTTGCTGTTGAACAAGTCAAAGACCCCAGTCGAATGAAATGTCCTTACACAAAATCCAAAGCAAAAGATAAGGGGATTGCGCGGGAAATCGAGTCAGTTGCATCGCAAAAAGAGGTACATCACAATTATATGCTATTTAGATTCCTGTTAATTCGTCATCTTACACTTCACCTTACTAATTATATGATATTTAGATTCCTGTTGCTAAGAAGACTGAAATTTCCAAGAGGACCGGGGCTAAAAAGAAAAATCCTTCCAAGTATAGAGCGTGCCTCCATACATATTTAGAAACGACAGATATTTCGGATGGATGTGTTCGTTTAATACCTATGGATGGAGCTATTTTTGGTTTTGAGTATGCCGAGCCATTGGGTAAAGAGGATTTTGATCAAATTTTGTATCATACGCAATTAAGCGTTGGTGTTATCAACACATACATGAGGTATATCCGATCTACTTTGTTTAAATTCTTGAACAAGTTATTTACTCGTTTCATATGAATAGTCTAAATGTTAATGATGTTTTTATATAAGGTATTTATATGACAAATTGATGGGTCCGCGTGGGTTGGAGCAAAGATTCTCATTCTTAAATCCCATGAAAACGAACTTAACCGAAATGATAAGAAAACCAGATGAAGTCAGGACGTATGTAGTCGAGCGCTTTATGGCCGACACAGATAGAGAAAAGTTGTTCTTTTTACCGTTTAATACCGGCGACGGGTTAGTTCTTCAATCTAAATTCATCTGTTATAATTTTTCATATTTTGACGTCGTGTAGAAAGTTTCCATCTAACATTTGTTTTATTACAGTGGACATTGGTTGTTGGTCGCGATAAATCCTTTTAAAGAAATTGTGTATTATTTGGATTCTTTACACAATGATTGGACAACATACCCTGCTATGAAGACGATAGTTGACACGTAAGTGCAAATAACCCAATATTCGTGTGTATACTTATTTATTTATGTGAATTGTTCTAAATATTCGTTTATATTTCATTATAGCATTATACAAACTGTTCGAGCACAAAGAAAAATTCAAGTACCAAAGAGAAAAGCCAATAACATTACATGGAATAGAGTGGAGGTATATTAATTATCACAATTTTGATTATATTAGTGATGACACATGATAAAACTTAGGATATTTATCCATATTGTTTTTCCATGTGTAGTGTCCTCGACAGCGTAATAATATAGATTGTGGATATTACACGTTGAGGTTTATGAAAGAAACTCTTCTTATGGATCGAACAGATATTCCATCTGATGTATGGATTTCTAACTTATGAGTTATTTTCATATTTAACACATATTTCTCATAATTAAATAGATTTAACTAAATCATACTATGTTATATTATTATGTAGTACTTTGATGAATATAGATGTGCTTATTACTCAAAAGATCAGTTGGATGAAATTAAAGAGGAATTGTGTCAATTCATTATCGAGCTACAGGTTTTGTGAGGTATTGAACTCTTACTTTAATTTTGAATGTGATCTGAATAACTTTGAGTGAATTCCATTTGCTTACTACAATCTTTATTTGGTGTTGTTTCAGGTTATATAGCATATTTAGAAGATAGAACTAGAATGTGTTGAAATACATTTTGATTAGCATTTTTGGAGGTTATTAGAAATGTGTAGATTTTTTGTAAAGGCAAACATTTTCAAGTATATATATAAATACTCAAAAAACTGCTGAAATTAGAAGTATATTGTGTTGAACTATAATGTGTTTATAATGCATATAGATTTTCAAGTATATGTGCATATTCAGAAGATAGAACTACAATGTGTTGAACTATAAGGTGCATATAGATTGGATTCAAGCTCCAATTTATGAAAATCTGCTGAAATTTGCAATTTACAGGTGCTAAATAATGTGGTGAAAACGTATAAAAAGATCCTCCAAAATTTGGAGTCTTAGACAGCGCTTTTAGGCAAAAAGCGCTGGTAAAGGCATTTTAATTTTGACCTTAGACAGCGCTTTTATCAAAAAAGCGCTGGCATAGGTGGTTAATTCAACAAAATATAGTGTAAAAAAGCGCTGGCATAGGGTGGGCTATACCAGCGCTTTTTCTGTAAAAGCGCTGGTATAGCCCACCCTATGCCAGCGCTTTTTTACACTATATTTTGTTGAATTAACCACCTATGCCAGCGCTTTTTTAGTAAATTAAGCGCTGTCTAAGACCTATACCAGCGCCAGTATAGCCAGCGCTTTTAAGCGCTGTCTAATGTCAAAAAAAGCGCTGTCTAATCCCTTGTTTGGCATAGTGTATGTTTCTAAATTTCTCATACAAATGGAATATTTGAGTTACGACCGATTAGTATTAGTATTTGATCTTCAAATTGTATGAGTAAATAAATTTGGTTATCGTTTCTCGAATTTGGATAGTTTTGAAATTGAATTGCTTGATGCATATAATTTTTGTGACTATGTTGGTGATTCACTTAAAAATAATGAATGAATGAATATGAAAGGGTGATGATACAGTTTATTGACGATGCTAATGTTAAAACTTTGGTTTTATAGAATTATGAATGAATGAATGTGAAAGAGTGATGGTACACTTTATTGAGGATGTTAATGTTAAGTATGTTTTTAGTCTTCTAAATATATATAACAATTTTTTTCATTTCTCTAAGTATATTTTTAATAATATAGATCATGATTTGTTTAAATAAAGAAGAAATGTATCTCACAATTATTTTATTCTCTAAATATGTTTAATTTCTTAATTGATATTATATTTAATCATAACTATAGTGTTAACGTGCATGGCAAGTTAATCATTCAACATCGCATGGTTCTATCAATATGGCATAGCTCCTCTTGTAGTTTGATCTTGGATCACATTAGCTTAATGTAGGCTTACTATAGAGGATTACACCTAAGCTTATGTTAGTTACATTTTGTTAGAAGTTGTTAGAGTTTAACCTCTATATAAGATCACATTGTAACTAACTTCACCAGGATGAATGAGTTCTCTCTCAGTGTTCACTCTTTCTACCAACTTTACATCCATCTTCATCATGATTCATGAAAACTTCATGATGATATAAGAGCTCTTTTGAGCTCTGATGCACATCGCTTCCTTCAAAATGGTCTGTGGTGGCACCAATGTTGTTGATGCTCTGATTATTGATGTTCCATTTTAAGATCTATCATAACAACCTGGGAATGTATACTACGTTCATCCTTCAGAAGGACCTTCTTTTATATCAGTTAAACTTGTTCTAACGCATTCAAACTACCATTTATGGAAGAGGTCCATGTGACATGCACTTGGTCGAAAGAACACATTTGTTTTTGTTGATGGATCAATTCCAATTCTCGAAGAATTTGATCAGAGTTTCAAAGCTTGGAATCGTTGTAACATGTTAAAACATATGTGGATCATGAATTCAGTTGATAAACCTATTGCACAAAGCACCATCTTCCTCGAGAATGACATTGATGTATGGAATGAGCTTAAATAGCTCTTTTCATATCGTGATTTTATTTGCATTTCTAAATTATAATGTGAAATCTCTGCTTCAAAGTAACATTCACGATCTATTTATGAGTTTTTCACAACTTTGAAAGTTCTTTGGGACAAAATTGAAGAATATTTTTCAATACTTGTATGCTCGTGTCCATATCGGTGTGTATGTAACACAATACTAGGTAATGCTAGGATTCAACATGAAGTAACATGTTCAGTTTATTTTCTCATTGATTTGAATGACACTTTTGATTTGGTTTGTTCTCAATTCTTGTTGATGAATCTCTTACCTAACATAAACAAGTTTTTCTCCATGGTGCTACAACATGAAATACAGTTCAAAACTTCAGTTATTGATGATTCCAAGATACCCATAAATGCAGCTGACTACAAAAGGCCTCTAAGGAGGTGGTGTGGCAATGGTTCCCCCTCATTTGGCACCAAGAAAGTTTGTACACACTGTGGTAAAACTAGTTACATAGTCGATACATGTTGCAAGAAGCATGCATTTCCTTCTCATTTTGGAAAAGGTAATCTATTTTCAACCTTTCTTCACTTTAATCACATGAAGAAAAATATGATGTTGATGACTAATGAAGCCACAAAGGGACTGCTTCTTATACCTTTACCAAAAGATCAATATGATCAATGTATGAATCTACTACACCCTTTAAGTTCTCTTGGAAACTCGGGTGCATCCTTTAGCAGAGTAAACATGGAATCACATGCTAGTCATCATGTTACATCAAGTATATCCAAAATTTCTCAATCTTTAAATCATGTCAACATTGGATATTGGATTGTAGATCCTGGTGACACTTACCACATATGTTCCTTCATGAAGCTTTTTTATTCTTATCAATTAATTGCACCAATCAACATTAGGTTACCTAATGATCATATGGCAATGGCAAAATATTCTAGAATTGTTACTTTATCATCAAGTCTGATTGTTCAAGATGTTCTATTTGTACATGATTTTAACTTGAATTTATTGTCAGTTCCATAGTTATGTCTTTATCTTAATTGTGTAGGGAATTTTAATAATGAAAACTATTCAATTCATGAAAATAAGAGCTTGAGGAAGATTGGTTTAGATGATTTAGTTGAAATATTGTATTATCTGACCATTATACAAGTTTCACATCAAGCCAATACCATTGCATCGCAAGTCCAACAAACATTTGTTCTCATTCCTCAAATATCTCTATGGCACTTTAGAATAGGCCATCCGTCCAATAGAAGATTTCTTAGTCTACATCAACATATACCTCTTATAACCATATGTTAATATTCATCATGTGATATTTTTCATTATGTTAAGCATAGGAAAATTCCATTTCAACTTAGTGTAAATAAAGCAAATCAATGTTATGAGTTGATTCATTTTGACATATGAGGCACTTTGTCTATTCAATCTATACATGGTCACAAATATTTCATAACTTCTCTTGATGATTTCAGTAGATTTACTTGGGTTATCCTTTACAATTCTAAGTCTGAAGTCACAAACCTTGTTCAAAGATTCATACTTATAATTGAAAAACAACATAGGTACAAAGTTAAAATTGTGAGGACATATAATGGTCCTGAGCTCCTTATGCTTGGCTTTTATCTTTCCAAAGGTATTGAACACCAAACCAGTTATGTTGAGACCCCACAACAAAATTTTAGGGTTGAAAGGAAGCACCAACACATTTTAAATGTGGGAAGAGCTTTTCTTTTTCCTTCAAAATTGCCAAAACAATTTTGGTCATATTCCATATTCCATACTACTTACCTCATAAATAGGATTCTTAGCCTTTTACTTCAAAATTAGTCCATATTTTTCATAGATATGGAACTAAACCTGATTTGAACGAGTTAAAAGTGTTTGGATTCTTGTGTTATGCCACTACTTTGTAGAGTCATAGAACCAAGCTCGAATCTAGAGCTAGAAAGAGAGTTTTCTTGGGGTACACACTAAGTGTTAAATGAGTTGTAATCCTTGATATAAATATAAAATACATTTTCATGTTTAGACATGTTACACACCATGATCATATCCTTCTTACTTTAATTCTGATTCACCTCTTTCTTGGGCATACCATTCTAATCATAAGGTTTAATAATGATCCTTCCATAGTCCCTCCATGATGATGATGAGCATCAAACTTCAAGTCTTATTGTCCATGATGATGCTGAAATACACCACATTCATCTAATGATGTTGATTTATAATAAATCATCACTTCTAAATCTATCCATCAACGTGAAGTCAATCCTGAACCTTAAAACCTCAGAAGATCGGATAGACAAACTCATAAACATGTCCATTTATCAAGTTTTATATGCAATCTTTCAAAGAAGTCAATCGATCATGATTCCTCAAGTGTATCATATCCTATTAAAGCTTTTCATTCATTAAATAGTATTTCTACTGCACAAAAAATTTGTGCCTTGTCCATCATTGTTCCAGCTCAGCCTTCTAGTTACAAAGAGGCAAGCAAGCATGAGTGTTGGGTAAAAGCAATGCAATCTGAACTAGAAGCCTTAAAACACAACAAAACTTGGAATTTTGCTAATCATCCATCAGATATCAAACCAATTGTAAGAAAATGGGTTTATAAGGTGAATCATAAGGCTGGTGGTTCCATAGAGAAATACAAGGCAAAACTTATAGCCAAAGGCTACAATCAGGTTAAGGGGTTTGATTTTTTTGGACACATTTTCACCTGTGGCCAAAATCATTAATGTTAGAAATTTGTTGGCATTAACATCCATAAATTCATGGAGTATACATCAATTGGATGTAAACAATTCCTTTCTACATGGAGATTTATATGAGGATGTCTAAATGCCAGTCCCACAGGGTGTCATTAGTCCTAAACCAAATTAAGTGTGCAAATTATTTAAGTCATTGTATGGATTGAGACAAGGTAGTAGAAAATGGTATGAGAAACTAATTTGTTTCCTCATTAGTCAAGGCTACAAACAATCCAACTATGATCACTCTTTATTTACACTTCACACTAATTCACATTTTAACGATTTGCTAGTATATGTGAATGATATCATCTTAACAGATAATTCCTTGGATTAAATCAACTGGGGGAAGGCTACACTTGACACTTAATTCAAAATAAAAGATATTGGGAGGATGAAATATTTTCTAGGCATAGAGGTCACAAACTCTAAAATATGAATTAGCGTTTGTCAAAGGAAATACTATTTAATTTTGTTGAAATACACAAGTCTTATTGCTTCTAAGCCAACAAAAACTCATCTTGATCCATCTGTCAAACTCCATAAAGATACAAGTGACCCATTTAAAGACATACTTAGTTATAGAAGACTAGTTGGAAAATTGATTTAACTCACAACTACTTGATCTTATATAGCCTTTATGACATAATAAATATGCCAATTCCTTGCATCACCAACCACTGCATATTATGACATAACTTGCAGAGTTGTGAAATACTCGAAGGGTTCACTTGGGAGAGGGTTATTGTTCAAAAGACATTGAAACACTCAACTTCTTAGCTTCACAGATGCAGATTGGTTCGGATGTTTGGACACAAGGAAATCTACCTCAGGTTACTGCTTCTTTATTGGCTCTTCCTTGATTTTTGGGAGAGCTAATAAACAAAAAAATGTGTCTTGAAGTTCAACTGAAGCTGAATATCAGGCATTATCCTTTGCAAGTTCTGAGCTTCAATGGCTCGTCTATTTATTGTAGGATTTAGGTGTTCAGTGTAGTAAACCTCTAGTACTATATTGTGATAATCAAAACATCATCCATATTGCAGTAAATCCAGTTTTTCATGAATGCACAAAGCACTTGGAGACTAGTTGTCATTTCGTGAGAGACAAGATATTGCAAGGAACCTTCAAGTGTCTACCTGTTAAGTCCCAAGGATAACTTGCTAATTTCTTTACCAAGCCTTTGCCACCAAAGAGCTCTAGTTCTTTCATTTCCAAGCCTAACATGTTCGATTTGTACAATGGAAAGCTTGAGAGAGGGTGTTGAAGCATAATTACAATGTTGACTTATATGGCAAGTTAAACATTCAACATTACAGGGTTCTATCAATATGGCATAACTCCTCTTCTAATTTGATCTTAGATCACATTAGCTTAATGTAGGCTTACTATAGAGGATTATACTTAAGCTTATGTTAGTTACATTTTGTAAGAAGTTGTTAGAGTTTAACCTCTATATAAGATCACATTGTAACTAACTTCACTAGGATGAATGAGTTCACTCTCACTTTTCACTCTTTCTACTAACTTTACATTCATCTTCATCATGATTCATGCAAACTTCATGAGTTAAAGATTGCAGATTTTTTTCAAGTTATAAAAATACTAAAACAAAAGAAAAAAATTTCAAACTAACTTTATAATTTAGAAATTAAAAAATTGTTTTATAATAAATAAAAAGTAATCTAAAAAATATGAATACAACTTATATATCCAGGTTAGGTTGGATAATTAATAGTGGTGAAGATTCTATGTGGAGTAACGTGATGCATGGCAAGTATGAGCGAAAAGGTTGTGTCTAATGGACTAGTGGCAGCAAAAAGCTATGATTCAAGTTTTTGGAAACATATACTGAAAGTTTGGCCTCTACTTGAAAGCATGATACAATAGGAAATATGTAATGGAAACAGAATCAAGGCTTGGAAAAATTGTTGGATGGAGTCAAATATTAGGCTAAATAATCTTATAGAGGACACGATGAGGTGTAATGAAGAAGATGCTTTGGCATCCTTACCTCTAAGGGAAGATGGATGGGATTAGAATAGGTTGAGGAACCTTCTACCTCATGAGACCCTCGAAAAAGTTCGTGCAATATACCCTTCTAATATAGAGAGTCAGGAACCAGATTACTGCGTGTAGGGAGGTACCAAAACAGGTCAATTTACTATATCCACTGCATTTTACCATATTGTGGGGCTGACACAAGAGGGAGTTAGCAATAGATGAAAGTCCATTTGGAAGTTGAATGCGTTGGAACGAGTCTGACGCTTTGTCTAGATACTCCATCACAATGGTCTTAAGACAAATCACTATCTTAACTTGATTCAAGTGAGAGATCCGTTGTTTGAAGAATGTATGGGGATGGAAGAAATAACATTACATGTAATGAGGGACTGTAAAAGTGCAAAAAACATTTGGATGCAGCTGCTAAAAACAAGTGTCACACAACTCTGCTTTGAGGTCAATTGGGAGGGCTGGTTGAGTTTGAGTATGTAGAGGAATCTAGGATGGGAGGAGGAGAATTGACAAACCACTTGGGAAACAACATGTCACCAACTTTGGTATTGGATGAATAAAAGAACATTTGAGGAAGATTACATATGTCCAAACAATACAACTGATGCAATTTGTGAATGGGTAAGGAACTACAAGTTTTCCATGAGTATGCAACACCAATTGAACCAAAGGGGTACTGATAATATTGAAGTTGTTTGGAAAATTCTTGAGCATGAATGGACTTGCATCAATATGGATGGCATTGTAGCGAATTCAAAACTTGCTGGGTGTGGTAGTTTTGCTAGAAATAGCAAAGGAGAAGGATGTGTGGAATGGAAAAGAATGTGAAGTACTGCAACATGTTTAATGCCAAACTATGGGGTGTTTTCGAAGGCTTAAAACTTGCGTAGGCAAAGGTTTTACCAAGGTGGAACTGCAAGTCGACAGTCAAGAAGTGGTAAACGTGATTCATGAGGATAACAACCAAAGCCATAAATCATAATTAATTCGCAAAATCAAGTCGTACATGGAAGGAATCACGGAAGTTAAAGTCGTCAAAATCCATTGAACCGCTAACCAATGTGCTGATGCTCTAGCTAAGTACAACTTGAGTCTGCAAGGGTGTGTGATAAAGCTTAACGATTGTCCTAGTTTTTTTATTCAATCTTCTGTTAGAGGACAATAATGGTATTGGTTAGCTGTGTGTTTGTTTGGGATTTACCCTCTTCATTTGCAAAAAAAAAAGTAAGTTTTAAAAGTAAGTGGTCAAAGTAAGTATTGCTCTATTTAAAAAAAGTGTATTGTTGATCCAAATATATTTATAAACGACATTTTTTTAATATATGGGAAAAATCAAAATATTTTTAAATTAATTATTTGATTATATTTTTATAAACAGGAAAATGTGTATTGTTGATACAAATATTTTTATAAATTGGAAAAAGTCTATTGTTGATACAAATATTTTTATAAACAGGAAAAATATATTATTGATACAAACATTTTTATAAACAGGAAACGTGTATTGTTGATACAAATATTTTTATGAATGAAAAAAAGCCTATTATTGATACAAATATTTTTATGCACGAGAAAAAGTTTATTGTTGATACAAATATTTTTATAAATGAGAAATTTTATTATTGATACAAATATTTTTTATAAATGGGAAAATGTCTACTATTGATACAAATATTTTTATAAATGGAAAAAAAATCTATTGTTGATACAAATATTTTTATAAACAATGATTTTTTTATATATGAGAAAAAGTTTAATGTTGATCCAATTTTTTTATAAATGTTATCAAAACAAAAATATTTTTTATATGGGTAAAAAAATATATTCTTGATCAAAATATTTTAAAAAATGTGTTATTTTTATAAACATGTAAATGTTTACTATTCATCCAAATTTTTTTATAAACAATGTTAAAACAAAATTAATGTTTATATAAAAAAAAGTCTACTATTGATCCAAAAGATGCTAATTTTCCGTATATAATTTTTTAGTACAACTTCAATTAAACAACAACTTATTATATTTGTGAAAAAATGTGTGTGTGTGTGTGTGTATATATATATATATATATATATATATATATATATATATATATATATATATATATATATATATATCGTAATTCTTGAAGGAATCTTCAGTTCAAATGGCAGCTATGTCCTGTTGGAATAATTAGGGTTTTCAAGAAGAATAAAGAAGAAGAAGAAGAAAAAGAAAGAATAATATAAAGAAACTATATTATGTGAAAATGGAATTTTATTGAAGTAAAATTGCTATACATTGATTTACAATGTCACATGTGTATATAGACCATAAAACATACAATTTACAACCTGCAATGTTCGACTCTGTCGAATACTTGCTTTCATCCTTCGATACACATGTTGTATTCAACTAACACAACTATGTTGAATACAACTTTTGTAAAACACTATATTACCTTCTAATACACCTCATAAATCTTGTTTTCGAGACTCCTCATCCCAATGCTTGTTTTCAACTCATCAAACCCAACTTTCTTTGACTTGATCCCTAATAAAATGATACCTCTTTTCTATGTGCTTACTTCAACCATGACACGTAAGATAATTTTATAGGTCGATAACTAACTTGTTGTCGACAAACAACTTCATTTTTCGAAGTTTTATGATCTTGAGCTCTTCGAGCAACATCTCTATCATTGTTTCTTGACATGTTGCATATGATGCAGCCACATACTTAGCTTCATAAGATGAAAAAGCCACAATGCTTTGTTTTTCTTGAGCTTCAAGAGATTCGAGCACCTCCAATCATGAATATGTAGCCTGTAATACTCTTCTTATTGTCTTGATCTCCTATAAAGTCTTATTTCATGTAACCATGTACTTTTGCATTTGTACTAGTATTATTCTGCCTTGGTATCAACACACCATGATCAATTGTACCTTTTATGTATCTCAACACTCTCTTGACTGCAGTGAGATAACATTCTTGTGGCTTCTCCATGAATCTGCTTAACAACCTGACACTTTGAAAAATATTTGGCCTGGTGTTGCATAGATACCTTAAATATCCAATGATTTTCTTGTAGAGTGTTACACTTACAAACTCATCATTTGTATCCTTTCTCAAATTTGCTTCAATCTCCAATGATGTGACAGCTGTATTATAATTACTCATTTTGAACATTTTCATGATATCTTGGGCATACTTATTTTGGTGCAAGAACGCTCATTCACTTGTGTCTTTAAACTCCATCTCTAAGAATTACGACAAGTTCCCTAGGTCAGACATTTCAAAATTTGCATCAGTTTTGACTTGACCCTTTTTATGTCTACTTCAATTGCACTTGTAATCAACAAGTCATCCACATACAACATATAATGACTCGACTGAGCCTTCTTGCATTGTTGACATGCACTCCATGTTTTGAGACACATTTTGTGAAACCTTCCTCGTTCAGTAAACTATCAATTATCTTGCTCCAAGCCCTTGGGACTTGCTTCAAAACATATAGAGCCTTCCTAAATTTGTACACCTTTTATTCCTGCTTTTTGATTTTAAATCCTGGTGGTTAACTAACATATACATCCTATTCTAATGGTCCATTCAGAAATGTTGACTTTAGATCTAGTTTACGTATCTTCCATCCTTTGTATGATGCGATCAACACAATAATTATGATGGTTTCCAGCCTTGCAATAAGTTCATAGACTTCGTTGATTGCTTAATATGGAAATCTCTCATATCTAGCTAACCTTATCAACTTAGTTCTCATTCTAGTAGATCTTCTAACATTTTGCTCAGGTGGTTCTTAATTTCGATTGGTTGTGACTTCAGTTTGTTGGTATTCTTCAAGCACAATTTCAACTGTATCTTTCTCATGTCAAACTGATCCATGAGTCAAATTACACCATTTATTTTCATCCATTATAACATTCTTAATGATCACTAGTTTATCATGATTTGGTGAATACAACTTATATGCACCAGTCAAATGATAAGCTATGAGCACCATGGTCTGACTTCTATCATCTAGCGTCTTCCTAAACTGCTTAGGTACATGACTGAAACACATTGATCCAAATACTCTATGATGACTAACATTTGGATTCAGTCCTATCCAAGCCTCATAAGGTGTCTTCTCGACCATATTCTTGGTTGGACAATTGTTTATAATGTATACTGCTGTTGAAGTTGCTTAACCTTAAAATCTCTTTGGAATTTCTTTAGCTTTCAACATACTTCTAGTCATGTTTAATATACTTAGAGTTCTCCTCTCAGTTATACCATTGTGTTGAGTTATATAGGTGCAATGACCTCGTGCTCTATACATTCCTCATTTCAAAATCTTACAAATTCTCTAGAGGTGTATGTTATTCCTTTTGACTGCATTAGGTAAAACAACATATGTACAATATGTATTTTATGCAGAGGCAACATGTGGAACAAGATATTCCAGCATGTGTTACAACATCTAAAACAATATACATTTTGTTTAGAGGAAACATGTGGAACAAGATGTTTCAGTATGTGTTCCAACATCTGGCCTTAGTCTGCATTACAAGACATGTGAGTGAATCTGCGTACATTGATGTTTGATTCCTGGAAGATTTGTTATTGTATCTTTTATCAAATATTATTCATTAATATTTACTAAAAATATTTTATTAGTCCATAAGTTTGAAGAAGATTTAATTAGACATGGATTACTTAAAAAGACTTGGAGTTGATTTGATTGGATTTGCATTGAAGAAAAGATTTAATTGGATATACCTTGAAGATAGATTTGGTTAGGTTTTAGCAACAGATTTATTATGAATCATTTACTTAAGAAGTTGGAATTTTGATGTACATCTAGTAAAGATTTAGTTTGGTATGTTCAAGTTGTTTGTGAGAATAAATAACACATATGGGAACAAATGTCCCAGCATGTGTGCAACATAGGGCCCTTGTCAACAGGCCAATATTGTAGTTGTTATGTGCGTTATTTTCTGGTTGGATTTCAATCAAATTCGTTGCAGAGTTGTTGCTATATTTTAGTAATGCATTTGTGTGATTTGTTTGGCAGCTGATTGAAAAACAAATCAATTTAAATGCATATTTAAATTTGAATTTGAATTAAAAACAAATCATATCTTTTGTTGGAGACTTTTGTGAAGCAGATCAAATCCAACTATATCAGCTATAATTATGGACAAAATCAAATCAAATTCCCATTGGAAAAATTCTAAAAGAAGCAATGATATTTAAGGAGACGCAAACCTCACATTTGAGGTGTGCAAGTGTTGAAGACTCATTGTTATAGGGTTTATCTTTAGAGTATTTGTTTGCGTGATTTTTGTGCACCACTCTAGAGCCTCCATTCATATATTAAGGCGTGAGGTTTGGTTTGTTATTTGAGTTGTAATTTTTTGTTCCAGGATTCTAAGTCTATAAGCTTAAGAATAAAGTATTTGTGTGGTACGATTGTTTAAAGCATATTATAATTGTCTAAACACTTAGGAAAGTGTTCGAGTGAAAGTGATAGGGTTCTCATATTTAGGGATAGTGCAGAACAAAGCTTCACAGTTAGTATAAGGAAAGTGTCCTTTAACTGGGAGAGTTCAGAGTAAGCTCATTTGTCCTTCTGAATATTGAGAATGAAATAGTTCTATAGGGAGTCCTAAATAGAAAGTCACTGGGATTAGGAAGAGGAATTGAACAACATGGTATTGTTGTTCTTATAAGACTAAGTGTACTAATTCAAGATAGTGAATTTCCTTTCTTGGGTAAAGTATCCCATAGACGTAGGTTTCGTTTCACTGAACTGGGTTAACAGTTCCTTGTTTTTTTTATTGTTTTAATTGTTATTTACCATATATCTTGCAAACTGTTTTTTTTGGTATACAATGTCCCAGACATCCTGTCCCCATAATTTTTCATTTATCATAAACCAGTTGTACACTTTGTCCCAGGCATCTGGTCCGACATATGTTCTCTTGAGAATAAAATTTCAGTTTGCACCAGAGCAAGCACCCTATTATGTTTGAGTGTGCACCAGGGTTCTTATTATGTTTAAGATTAAAAAATCAATGATGGAGGAGCAATTCATAGAACAAAGATACTTTATGGTATTAAGAATCCTCAAAAGAATATAGCCAAAGGAAAATATGGTGAAAGACAAAATCTCAACTAGATCCAATGTCTTAAATGCAAAGATTTTGGACATATTTAAGCTGAATGCTCAAGTTTTCCAAGGAAACAAAGAAGAATCTACAATGTTGCTAATGACGAGGAAGGCAAATCAAATCAAGCAAACAATGTTGTGACATTCAAAGAAATGAAAGATGTTATACATACTGGTGAACCATCAAATTCAAAGAAAAGGTGTATTACTCCTATTCAGATAATAAATTGCAGAACGCCAAGCAACAAGTCTCAATATTCTGTCAAACATGTGTACCATAAAACATAATGCAAAATGTTAGGTAAAATATCTCAACATTTGGTCAAACATGATTACCAATGCATTGATTTTTTCTCCTACATTCCCTGTAGTATTGTAAGTTGTATACTAAACAACGACTTCACCAACATATGTATGTGAGAAGTTTGAAAGGCATCATCAACAAGTTTGGCATGGCAAGCCTAATATTTTTGTTCATATTGGTTGTTCCTCCCATAAGGTATTTTATTGTGAAGATTATCATTTTGACAGTAGCTGCAATGGACACTTAATAGAAGATAGAAACTATGTTACACGTTGTGATAGAAATAAGAGAAATACATTTGTAAAGATGAAGATGGTTGCTTCCACTTTAATGAAGAATGTTGAGCATCATAGTTTATACATCATGAATGACATTCAAACTAAGTTATGACACAAAAAGCTTTAGGGTTGTTGCAGAAAAATCTGCCATATGTATATATGACCTCAAAATTGAAGAAGGTAAAATTTATGAGGACTGTCAAATTGGGAAGCAAACTAAGATGTCGTACAAGATGCTTCAACATCTTACTCATACTTCTGAATTACCACTTATGGACTTTACAAGACTCATGCAAGAAGTTGTCATTGAAGGGATGGCTGATGGTCAGACTGTAGGTCCTCCCAACATTGAACAACCAATAATGGTTCAGAAGAAGAAACTAAAGAAGATTATTGATTATGGCATGATTCTTCCTATTGTGGTTCCTTCTCATATTTTTGGAATTTTCACTATTTAAATACATGATATTGTATTTAGTAAAACTGCTATTGGTGTTCCTACTAGTCTGTTGAATCTTAGTTATAAGATGTATGTTCCAGATATTGTTCTACATAATATTCCACATTTTGACAAGTCTGGTCTATCTGCCGGTGGAAATGTGCTCGATATCCCACTCAAGTATGAGTCTATAAGAATCATTATCTTATTCAAAAGTCTTTTGCTGAGAAGACTGATCCGTTGTCGTACATGGGTTTAAAATGATTAATTAAGTGTAGAATATGGAAACGACACTTGTCGTATCGCAAGGAATCTAATTTAATTTAACAAAAGTAAAAAATGAAAAAGGGGGATTTAGGTTTTTGGACAATTGATAATAAAGAAAACGATTACAATTATGATTAATTGATTAATCTATTGGTTCGATAATTTCAGACTTATCATCGGTTATTATATCATCAATTCCCTAAGTGGATTCAATTTCCGTTTGATTATAATATCGATTAGCAAGCGTGATCGACACTATGTGAATTATATTCCTATTTGCCACATTAAGCATGACGAGTGAAGATTAGGTGAAGTTAACGAATAAGTCAAGTTAACACGCGAAGTTAAGGAACATGTATTGATCAAATTTAATCAAAATTGTTATATGCAACTCTAATTAAGCAAACAAGAATACACAAAACATGATTGAAAGGAATTGAATAAAAATTGATAATATAATAACTTCAAAGTCTTGATAAAATTCTTAAACAGTGGATTAACCTTGAAGTTTAGCCGACCATATAATCCTAATGCTCTCTCTAATTCCTAAAAAATTTCTACTTTTTCAAATTCTGATTTTTTCCTTCAATATAATAAAGGAAACCGGGCCCTAATAGCATCTGACCCAAAAAACATAAAATTCAGCCCAAAACTTATTATTTTACCAAGTCAGGAGATAAAACGAATTATTCGACCCTTCTTCACTCTGAATAAGCTTTTTACTTTAACATGAAACTTGTAGTTTATCCTCTCAACTTTCCAATGCACGTTAGAATGCATCAATTCAATTCTCGTAGGTCTAGTTATGACCTGCACAGTGAGAGGGTATAAATAGTTGTTTATTAAGAAAATACAATATAAAATTATAATAAAGGTAAAAAAAAAACTTATGCTAAGGAAACACACTAAAATAGTAGAAATAAAAAAAACACACTCTATAATTTTTGCTACATGATAATGAAAGAATATGCATGAAAATGCACTGATCAAATTCCCCCACACTTGAACTTTTACACTCTGAGCAAAATTCTAAAATTGAAATTCGAAACAGAAAAATAAGAGTAAAATAGAGCATGAAAATTCAAAGACTTTTAAAATCACAAAGATGCAAGTAAAATCTTCATTCTAACCTTCAACAAATATGGTGTTAATGAGTAAATTTCAATGATATTCAAATGGAGTAAGAAGACAGTTTACCAAAGAGTACATCAAAAGCAGCAGAATCCTCACATGATAAAATTTACTCAACTCTCAAGTGTTTAGGTTACTGTTTACACTCAAAGCACATCATGAAAATTAATAATATCATAAGCTTGAAAAGACTCTAACATCCACAATTGAAATACATACACACAACAATCAAAAATACTTTTATTAAAGTTGTAACTTAACCAAGGTAATGGTGAGATAAATCCTAAGGGGTACTAGGTTAAAATTCAAAGGGTCAAAAGAAAATTGAAAGAAACTGCGATAGTTGAACTATCAAAAACTTCATTAATTTTCACACAACAACCTTGCAGCTATTTCTCTTTTCTTTTCTCATTTTATTCTTTTTTTCCAGAAGGAATATGTATTGTCATCCTTCTTTTCTTTTCCCATTTTTTTTTATTTTTTATTTTTTATTTTATTTTCTTTCTATTTTTTTTCTTTTCTGCCAACTTTTGAAGTATCACAACTATAATAATTCAACCCCATACAACTTTAAACAAAACTTCTCAAACCCTTTGAATAGGGTGATAACATTGTTTTTTATTTTTTGGTTTGTAACAAGTTATAAACAAAAAAATAGGATAATTAGGCTTAAAACGATTTTCAAACAAGGGATGATATTACTCAGGATTGACATTTTGGCTAACTGGCTAAAAAAACAAAAAAAAAACAATTTGCCTTTATCATATCAGTGTGCACAAGTAATCAAACAGTTTTAAATAGAGCCAGATCAAGTTCTAGAGACCAGTAAACATGAGTGAATTCACACAAGGAAGAAAGAGATGGATTTTTTTTAATGTTATCCATTATTAGGCTCAAAATCTCACAAAGGTTAATGATCTACCATAAATGATGCACAATTCAGAATTTAGTAATATTTATCATACTAATAAAGCAAAGAAAATCGATCACATCATACCATAAATCTTTAGTCAAGAGAATAAAGAAATTACTTACACAACACAATCCTAAAAACCAACTAAAAAGCATGCATATTTTTTAAAAAGAAAATAAAACAAAATAAAGTAAATGAAGAGAACAAAACAAGAAAAGTAAATGACATCCCTCCCTCACACTTAAAACACACATTATCCTCAATGAGAGAAAAAAGCATAAATTAAGAGATATGAGAGAGATGAAAGAACACACCCAAGGAGTTAAGGTGGATATATGACCATATAATTAGAATTTCCCAATGAAAGTTCTTCTACGGTCTCCTCTTCCAACGTGGGGCTCTCACGGAATAGCTTGAGGCAATGTCCATTGAATTTGAAACTTTTATCAGTGTCTTCACTTTTTATTCCAGGATCAAATAACATTCTTCTATATGTAAAAGTGTCAAATGGGCAAGTGAAAATGGTATTCTATTTGTACTTTTGTGCAATATAGATCTCATTTTTTTAAGATCCAAAATCAAGGGGTTATGTCGCCTGTGGGGCTACCTTACGACTTTTGGTCCATCTTAAAATAAGGTTTTATGCATACCCATGGACTGACTAATACTAGGAATGTCAATCAAGGTTCATCCAATTACCTTATTATATTTCTTTAATACCTGCAACACTTTTTGTTCATGTTCAAATTCAAGTTTAGATAAAAAATTTACAGGCAAATTTTCATTAAATTCTAAAAATATAGGGAGTGACTTTAGTTCTAAAGCATATGACTTCTCAATAGATGGTAAAATTTTGGTAACCGAAACTACATTTACATATGCAACATCAACTTTGTCAATAGAAATTTCATAAGAAATATCATAAGAATCCAACAATATTGAAATAGGTTCATCATAACACAACGTAACATAGACGAGCTTAGCTACTCATAATTCAAATAAAAATACCACAAATTGATATATGAAAATAACATATGAATTCCCTTAAAATAGTGACCTCTAATTGCCTCAAGTGCTATAAAAATCATCCTTTGTGCTCTCAAAATCGTGTTTTGCTCTCTCCAAGTTGTAACCTTTGTGAAAGTGCAAAAAATCATATTTTATTGGCTTCAAAATGGATCATAACGCGTTATAAAAGCCCATAAAAAGTGACCATTGTGTGCATGTTGACTTTCATCACACGCTATGCAACTTTTATGGCCTTATCACGTGCGCGATAGTGCATGTGATTATTTCCGAAGTTGCATCATTTTTTGCTCCCTTTTCACTAAATTTTTTACTAAGTCCACAATCTTCACACTTAGCTATTTTTTCCTCATTCTTCGGTGTTTGTTCTTCATTTTGGCTCATCTTTCACTTGTTTTGCTCAGATTCTTTAACTAAATCTATGCAATAACAGACTGTCGTCACAATCCCAAACTTGAATCGTTGCCTGTCCTCAAGTAACTCGCCTATAACTGCACATTCAACCAAAAACAAGTCGCACAATAACAATCGAACATCACCAAATTAAATATATCTTTTACTTGACGATTGTTCTAGCTTCCAACTTTCATCTGGAGAATTCGAAAAATATCCTCAACATTGACGATTATTCAACCTATCTCTCAACTCACTTTAATTCACTCAATGGATAGGTTGATCTCTCAATCAACATGCAAAATCAATTATGCTTAGCTTTATCATATTCTAATAGAGTTCATCACAGAAATCACAACACACACATTAGAGGTCTTTTCAGGTTGTAACTTGGCTTATTTTTGGGTAGGATGTTTTTTAGGAAAGTAGGTTTAAACCTTTGGAGTTAGGTGCCTAGTTCTCCTTCTATCATCATACCTCTTTGTTCCTTTTTTACGGTACTAGAGATTTTTGGTCCTTCTTATACAATCATTCTTTTCTTTTCTCATTTTTTTGAAAAAATGTCTTTTCCACTTATTTTTTCTCATAAATTTTGAAATATTTGGCCAATATTCTCTAGTACCTCAACCCCAAACTTAAAACTTTGCTCACTTCCAAGAGCAACCCCAAACTTAATCTTTTTCATACACTTTATGAACCATACTTCTACCTAACCCCAAAATAAAATATTTTTCAAGTCATATGGCTAAGAATTTTAGGCTACGTCATCGAAAGAAAGGCTAAAGCTCAAAGTGGTTAGAAATGGATATACTTATTACTACATGGTGGTTTAAAAAGGCTCAAAGCTATAAACAAAAAAACGGTCTCAGTGTGTGTCGGTGAAACTAGATAACTTAATCGAAAATAAATCAAACTAGATAAAATAATAATGCATGGATACACTCATAAAGAAAGAAAAGTGAACAATGGAAATTATTTGGCTCAAACCTTACTATATGAGGTATATGTAGGTTGAGTACAAGTTTGTTGATTCTTTTCTCATCCTTCGCCTTCAAGTTGCTAGTTTCTATTATGATGATCAAGTTTCTTTTGGATCATTTGTTCAATAAGTGCTAAGCTTGCAAGTGTGAAGAAAAAAATAAACAACTACAAACTTGTTTATTAAAGAAAACACAGATCTTCATGGAAGTGTTATGCTTGAGTAGCTAATTCCTCTTTTGGATGGTCTGAAATAAAAATAAAGTCAAATCTACAAAACAAAATTTGGTTATAAATGATGGGTTGCCTCCTATCCATCGCTTCTTTAAGGTCCTAAGCTTGACCTTTAGATTTTTGTGTTAGGGCGGCATATATGACAAGAAAAATACGTCATCCTTCTTCTTCTTTTTGTTTGGTAGGAATTTCATCACTTTCAGGAATTGAAGTTTTTTGTTCCATATTCTCTTTAGCTTAATAGTATAGAAAAAGGCATAAATCTCATCCAATACTTCATATATTTCTCCTCTTTTATCAGCCTTGTTGCTAGATGTAAGACTACTCTTTTATTGAAGATCTTGCAGTTGGACATCTATGTTAAACGAATCATTGTATTTTAAGCTTCATCCAAAACTATATAATCTTCATATTGCATTCTTGTTATTTTCCCACATACAATTTTCACCTCCATTTCTTCTATTCTTGCTTCTATTTCTTTATCAGATGGTGTACACTTTTCTTTTTCTTTCTCTTTTTCAATTCATCCTTCATCGACAACCTCACATTCTTGTTTGAATTCTCTTTCAATTTCCTTATCTCTGGGACTATCTAAAATTTTCCCATCAAATTCTCCACTAAAACTCATTTTTAATGTTAATTGTCTAGATACTATACCAAGTTGCATAGCTAAGCTCTCGAAGGATGCTTCCATGTCCCTTTGCAAGGTTTCTTTCCGCATGTTGATTTTCCGGAAATTGGTTTGAGTGATCTTTATGAACTGAGTCAAGGTTTCTTCAACTCCTCATTCATCAAATACCTCACTTTCTTGTTTGACTTCTCTTTCAAATTCTCTCATTTCTAGGACTATCTAATATAATTTCATAGAAATCCTCACTAAATCTTAGTTTTAATGATGATTTGCTAGATATTTGACTAAGTTTCATCTCTAATTTCTCGAAGGATGTTTCAATGTTACTTCGCACAGTTTCTTGGTGCCTGTTGATTTTCTCGAAATTAAGTTGAGTCATTTGTATAAACTGAGTCAAGGTTTCTTCAAGTTGAGATGACGACTCCTCTTCCCATGAATGATTAGTATTGATGTAAGATCCTGGCTCTGAATAATTTCTAGCATTTTCCAGAATGAGCGTTTTGGATGCAAGCTCCTTTGAATAAGCTTCAAACATTGCCAAGCTAGCATATACGTCATCTTGCATGACTGTCTTGACCTCGCATACAAACAAATAGAAAAATACATTATTAGCACTGCACTAGATAATTTTTTTTTTAACAAAAATAAAAATAAATAGAAAGGAAAAATTAAGAAGAAACAAAAATAAATTATTTACAAATGAAAATATTTACAATTGAAAACAAAAATAAAAATAAACAAAACTAAATGTTGCACAAGCGTTACCTTATTGAAATTATCAACATTCCCCGACAACGGTGCCAAAAACTTGTTGAGTTCTCGGCAAGTGTACCGATATTGTCGAAGTAATAAAAAGATCGAATCCACAGGGACTGCCTTCAAGCAAGACAAAATATGTGCAATGTATAAAAACTAGTAAAAAGACGGGGTTTTCGAGTTTTAGTGCGAAAAGTAAATAAACGAGTAAACAGAATCACGAAAGTGGTCAGGTTGTATTTTAGAATCCCATATTCCTTGATGTTTGATGCCCTGTATGAATGATCTTATCACTATAACTCCACGGCGAATTAACAAAATCGTTATAGTCAATCCCTCATAAAATAAATCACTAACCATTACTCGGAGCTTTCTATCCCTAGTCCACCAGCGTAAGCAGGGTTAGACGATGTATAGAACTTTAATTTCCTATGCCACTACTCAGGGTCTCCTATTCCTATTCAACCAGCGTGAGTACAACAAATGCCCTAGGTCCAACACATAGTCTAATGGTCAAAATTCCCTATGTTCTCAAAATCATATTAAAAGATTATCTCACATAAAAAGCATTAAGAATAATAAGCAATTGAATTACATTATAGATCAAAAGGTTCATACAAATTTAAATCAACATATAATTCAACAATATGGAAATAGGTTCATCATGACACAACCTAACCTAGAAGAGCTTAGCTATTTATAATTCAAATAACAATACCACAATTGATAGATGAAAATAACATATGAATTTCCTTGAAGTAATGTCCTCAAATGCTCTAAAAGTCAACCTTTGTGCTTTCAAAATCGTAACCCTTGTGAAAGTGCATAAAATCCCCTTTTATTGGCTTCAGAATGGATCAGAACGCGTCAGGAAAGCCTAGGAAAAGTGATCATCGCGTGCGTGATGACTTGCATCGCATGCGTGATGCAACTTTTATGGCCTTATCACGTGTGTGATGGTTGACGTTGGTGCATGAGATTATTTCTGAAGCTGTATCCTTTTTTTTTTCTCTTTTTTCACTTAATTTTTCACTAAGTCCATAATCTTCACACTTAGCCATTTTTTCCTCATTCTTTGGTCTTTCTTCTTCATTTTGGCTCATCTTTCACTTGTTTTCTCTGATTCTTCGACTAAATATATGCAATGACGAACTATCATCAGTAATGTTGTTATTGACATGGATGGTATTATTAAGAAGAATGATTATGTGGAAGTCAGTATGGATGCTACTACTAATATTAATAACATGTAGGGTGTCAATGTGGAAGATAATGAGAATTTGATGAGAGCTCACATTTATGTTGAATACACTATGTTGTGTAGGATGTCAATTAAGATGTTAGAGTATTATGTTCATTAAATCTAGTCTGATTTTGAGTTGAGCATGGTAGAAGATGTTACCTACTTTCTTATTTTCAAGTGAAGCAAATGAAGAACTACACATTTGATTCCCAAAGTATATAAGTTGTTTGAGGAGGAAAAGGAAGTTGATGAGGAAAAGGAAACTGCAAGTGAGGATGAAGAAGAACATTATGTTGAAACACTGAAGTATAATGAAATCATGGAGCTTCAAAGTGATGCTCAGTTGTTGAAGATGGTACTGAATGTTGGATCTTGTTATCCTAAGTTGATGAATGGGCTTGAGGTTAAGAATAATGGTATTCCTCATGGGTTGTTGAGTTTCAGTTATAAGCTATTTTTTGGGAAAGATGTCTCAGATATTATGTCCAACATCTGTGCACCTGATTGATGGAAGTGATCTGGTTTTTGATGAAGAAATGTTGGAGCCTACTCACCTTAATTTTTGTTGCTGCTATTGATATGCTGGTGTTCCTTATTGTAGTTGTTCTTGTGTTATGATTATATGGTACATGTTCCCAAGTCCTTTGGTTGGATATGTGTGATGGTATCCTGAAGTTTGTTGTTTTACTGTAAGTTGGTTCTAAAATGGTTATATATCTTTTGTGTTTCTACTTCTACCATGATATGATTTTTCACTATATAATGGTATTCAAATCCATATATGTTTTGATTTTATGTGGTATTTCTATGGTTTTCATTTTCAAACCTTTGCCAAATTGAGGCAAAAAGGGGGAGTGTGATGTTGTGTCTGATGTGATGTTGTGAGCTCATGTTTGGTGGTTGATATGATTTGCACATATGGTTTTGTTATTGTTGTGTATACTATGATATGGCATATTCTGATATGGTGTGCTACTTGTGCTCCTTCTTGAAGACCATATATTGTAAGTTGTTTTAGCCAAAATCTGCCAAAGGGGGCGGTGGAGATTGTTGTTCCTTTTAATTGCCTGCATTAGGTAAAATAACATATGTACTAGATGTATTTCGTACAGAGGAAATATGTGGAACAAGATGTTCCAGCATCTGGAACAAGATATGTTTTATTCAGAGCTAACATGTGGAACAAGATTTTTCAGCATCTGACCTCAGTCAAGATTACAAGAATTGTGAGTGAATCTGTGCGCATTGATGTCTGATTCCTGAAAGATTTGTTGTTGTATCTTTTAGCAAATATTATTTAGTAAGATTTTCTAAAAATATTTTATTAATCCATATGTTTGAAGAAGATTTAATTAGATATGGATTAATTAAAAAGACTTGGAGTTGAAATATTTGATTGGATTTGCATTAAAGAAAACATCTAATAGGATATGCATTGAAGATAGATTTGGTTCAGTTTTAGCAAGAGATTTATTTTGAATCCTTTACTTGAGAAGTTGGAATTATGATGTATATCAAGTAAAGATTTTGTTCTGTATGTTCAAGATGTTTGTGTGAAGAAAGGACACATGTGGAAATAAATGTCCCAACATGTGTGTAACATCTGACCCTTGTCAGTAGGGCAATGTTGTAGATGTTCTGCACATTATTTTCTAGTTGGATCTCAATCAGATTTTTTGCAGAGTTGTTGTTATATTTTAGCAATGCGTTTGTGTGATTTGTTTGAAAACTATTTAAATATCAAATAAATTTAAATGTAGATTTAAATTTAAATTTTAATTAAAAACAAATCATATATTTTGTTGGAGACTTTTGTGGAGAAAATCAAATCCAACTGTATCGGTCATAATTATGGACGAGATTAAATCAAATTTCCATTGGAAAAAATCCCATAAGAAGCATTGATATTTAAGGAGACTCAAACCTCGCGTTTGAGGTGTGAAAGTATTGAAGATTATGTGTTCGCGTTTATCTTTTGAGTCTTTGTTTGTGTTATTTGTATGCACCACTCTAGTGCCTTTATTCATATCTTAAAGCATAAAGTTTGATTTTTTAGTTGAGTTGTAATTATTTCTTCCTAGATACTGATTCTATAAGCTTGAGAACTCCCTATTTGACAACTCAGATGCAACAAATATAAGTTATAGCGACCATTCGGGAAATACCCCCACGAGCAAAAGAACGAGATTGAGCGGGGAACCCATGGTCGATACGATAAGTATATTCCTATGGATGCCTCATGAGAAAAGATTTACCAAGAGTGTGCTAACACGGACTTGTGAAAGGTTAGAGTCTAAAACCCCTTTCCCATCAAAGAGTCATCAATAATTGATAAGACGAAATATTGCCACAGTCACAACACTGATGACTGCATCCAGCTTAAGGATGCAATCAAGGGTTTGATAAAGAGAATATCTTATCTGAGTACATTAAGGGAGACAAAATATATAGAGAAGAATCACCCACAAGCAAGTTCTCCTCCAAAGTTGCGGATGTCGTGACCAACAAAGAGGGTACTAACGACAAAGATAAAGGAGTTGGCAAAGGGAAGTGCCCACACCTTATTGTCATCACCGGAGGCGCACCTCGGGCTAACTTCCCATCCAAAGGGATGATGAAGAGAACAAATGTTGAATTGATGGTCATTTATAAGAACAAACGGGGCGCATCAATCAATATTCCAAACAGACCAATGTTCGGGTGTTGAGATGGTAAGAAACTCGGGGGACCCCGAATGACGTATTTCCCTTAGTCATAAATTCTACTGTCGGGCATTTCGACGTCTCTCGAATCCTTATTAATGACAATAACTCATGCAACATAATGTATTTCGAGCTGTTTAAGAAGATGGGCCCTGAGAGAGGAAATTTATATGGGCCTCGAGAGAGGAAATTTATCGTCATATAAAGGGCCATAATTACATCTGTTTAACGACACGATTACCCGCTTGTGGGAATATGTCAAATTGATGATATCACTATGAGAAGGAAGGGACATCCTAACTGTGAACTCTCAATTCCTAGTGATCCATTGCAAGAGTGTTTACAACTACATTCTTGGCAGACCTTTCGCGGTTGCCCTGAACGTTGTGGCTTCACCGGTCCACCTGAAACAATTTTTTCACAATCTTCATGGTGAACCAATCACAATTAAGCTGCCTACCAACAATATTTCCACAATTTCTAATACCCTTGGAAGATTTATTTTTTCTGTTGGAACCAAACTGAATTTTGACTATGGTAGATTTATGTTTGAATAAATCATCAAGCATGCATCTACTAATGCAGTTAAGCTGCCTATTGCCTTCCCCTCTATGATTTGTGGGATTATCCTGAAGCAACACCCTGGTATTCTGAGTTTTAATGACTTACCAAGTAGAAGAAAACCTGCTCTGTCTGTGCACTATAAACTGTCTGAAGGCAGTCATGTCGAAGACATTGTTATGACATCTGCCATGAAAAAGTCAGCCTCAAAAGTTGGAACTATTGCTGAGCTGAAGGAGACTTGTAAAGAGCTGGGTGAAGGGATAAGGGTAGCAACAACTAGGAAAAAATCGTTGGAAGCATTGATTGCAAGCTTGGAGCAAGCTGAAAGGGAAAATATTGATCATGCTAAGGAAGCTGAAGCCCACACCTCTAGTGAGAGGTTTACAATAATGATGAGACAAGTGGCAATTCTATTTCTGATGCTGATGAAGCTGCAAGCTCAAGCTCCTCTGATTAGCTCTTTTGAATTTGGCCCTTTGATGTGATGGTTTTTATTGATGTGATGGATTTCCTTGATTTTGGCAATTCTGTTTTGCTGTTGATTTTGGCAATTCTGTTTTGCTGTTTTGTTGGTTTGTATCTCAGCTTGCTTACAGCTGATTATGTACTTGGTTTTGTAACCCTTAACTTTTGACATTTTGGTTTATGACTGAATAGACATTTATTTTGTCTCTTTGGTCTCTTTTGACTAAAAAAGGGGAGAAGTAGCTATAGCTAGATGATGTTTGATGTTATGTTTGATACAAAGAGGGAGAAGTATTCTGTCTGTGTGAAGTAGATTGGTGCTTGGTGTGGACTAGCTGAAGGGGGAGGTGGTGTGTTTTGAGGTGGTCTGTTCTGAGCACAAGCGCATGCGTGTTTACTAGTTGCTATTTTTGCTAGCAATGTGTGTATGTTTACTTCTGCTGCTGCTGAACTGATACTTTATTTGATTTCTTGTGAACTTATGATCTAATGTATGTTTTAGCCAAAATTTGCCAAAGGGGGAGTTTGTTGGTTCTTTGTGTTGGCATCAATTTTGGTAAAACTTAGTGTTACCACAAGTTGTCACGCATGTTGTCTTGACATGTGATATCAGCTTCCTGCAGGATGTTTAAATATGGTTGTGCAGGATTTAAATAAGATGTCAGACCCGATGTTAAGACATGTGTATACAGAACATTCAGTCTGAATATTATGTATTTTGGTATTGCGCTTTTCATGCAAATCTGTGTGTGCCTATGTGGAGATTAAATGCGCTATTCAAGGAGTAATTTGATTTAAAACCAGAATGATCTTTTTTCCAATAAGGGATGATTAGTTGCTGTTTCTTAGAAGATACGCAAGGAAAATAAAATTAGGGTTTTATGTTGCCCAGGCCCATTCAAAAGCTTCTATTTAAAGGCCATGTAAAACCTGTTTTAGACACACAAGAAACGAAAGATAAAGTGAGAGAGTTTTAAGGTTTTAGTCTTGTGTGAGCTTATGTATTATGAGCCATTCATTCATCTTATTGATGTATGAATTGGACTGACTTTTGTGTTGTAATTTGTCCACTTTAAGCTTTGAAGCACGAGTGTTTGTTTACTTGGTTGAAGATTTTAAGCAAGATCAAGTATGCGTCATTGAAGCGTGTCTTCTTTCTTTTGTATTTGTTTTTATATCACTGCTGTGATTGAGAGGGAGTGAGTATGGTCTCATATCTAAGAGTTCTTAGATAGAAGTCACACAGGTAGAGATTAGGTGAAAAGACTGTAACTTAGAGTTGTTTACTGAGAGTCTTTGAACTAATTCTGTTTAGTGGATTTCCTTACTAGCTTGGTAGCCCCAAGACGTAGGTGAGTTTGCACCGAACTGGGTTAAAAATTGCTTGTGTCGCTTGTTCAATTGTTTCTTTGTTTTTATCCTGTTTATATTTTATTTGTTATTCAGATATTAGTGTCGTGACATTACATTCGACATCTCATATCTAATACCAGAATTTCACAGCCAGACCCATCTTTCGCCGGAATCAACCTGATTTTAAATGAACATCCATATTTTTTTGTCTCACTTTGGGTTCCACTATCAGTATCCTTGTATTTCCCATATTTATCACAACTAAATATTGACTTGTTACTTCTCCCTCTCTTGTCTGTTTCAATATCTGAACGAGTGATAATATCAATTACTTTATTTTAGATTACAACCTCTTTATTCCACCTTATCACCTCCTATAATGTACCAAATCTTTGAGTAGTTGGAAAAATATTAGAAGTATCTACACATACTTGGGGAGAATTTCCATACCTACGTCAATACAAATTTGTCAAAAAAAACTTGAAGTCTTCATAAAAGAAATCCGGTACATAAAATGAACAAACCATAAATTTTCATGAAAGAGTTTCGGTACATATGAGTGTGTTAACAAGAACACATTTGTTAAGTGTTCTGATTCAGTATATTTTTTACACCAAATCGGAACTCTTTTAGACCGTGTTCTAGAACACGTTTTATAATAAACTAGATGTCTTTAACTAAATGTTACGGTAAAGAAAACAAATATACCGGAAGTCTTTTTCAAAGTGTTCAAATGCGAGTACGAAGGAGTGTAATTTTCAAAAGTCATAAATAAGTGGTAGAAAATAAAATAATAAATTAATTTAAAACAAATAAGGATACAATTTGGTATTTTTAACAAAATATTATAAGTATAATCGTTGGGTACGAGGTAAAATTTTCTGGAAGAAGCCCAAGCCCAGTTCCCATAAAACCCTAACATATATAAATCATTTTCGCTCCTAAAACCTCTCACCCACCATAGAAAACCCTAGCTTCAGCTTCCTCCATTTCCTTCACCCAGAAATGGCAGCCGCAAGACCCCTTGTCACCGTCCAGGCACTGGACTCCGACGTGGCCACTGATTCCCCAACCACTCTACCCATTCCCGACGTAATGCGTGCCTCAATCCGCCCTGACATCGTCAATTTCGTCCACTCCAACATATCCAATAACAGTCGCCAACCTTACGCCGTCAGCCGCGGCGCCGGTCACCAAACCTCCGCCGAATCATGGGGAACCGGTCGTGCTGTCTCCCGTATTCCCCGTGTTGCCGGTGGTGGAACTCACCGTGCAGGTCAAGCTGCCTTCGGAAACATGTGTCGCGGTGGTCGTATGTTTGCTCCGACCAGGATCTGGCGCCGATGGCACCGTAAGATCAATGTCAACCAGAAGCGTTATGCAGTCGTTTCGGCCATAGCTGCTTCCGCTGTTCCTTCACTTGTTCTCGCTCGTGGTCACAGGATCGAGGCAGTTCCTGAATTTCCTCTTGTTGTTGGTGATTCCGCCGAAGGAGTTGAGAAAACAAAGGAAGCGATCAAGGTTTTGAAGAAGATCGGAGCTTTTCCCGATGCTGAGAAAGCTAAGGATA
Organism: Lathyrus oleraceus; assembly: GCF_024323335.1. NCBI lineage: Eukaryota > Viridiplantae > Streptophyta > Magnoliopsida > Fabales > Fabaceae > Lathyrus > Lathyrus oleraceus. Next base: position 286,281,513 of record NC_066584.1, read on the forward strand.
GCCATGGAATTCGTCCCGGAAAAGGTAAAATGCGTAACCGTCGATATATTTCTCGTAAAGGACCTTTGATTGTTTACAGTACTGAAGGAGCCAAAGCTGTTAAAGCTTTCAGGAACATTCCTGGTGTTGAAATTGCCAATGTTGAGAGACTTAATCTTTTGAAACTTGCACCTGGTGGACATTTAGGTAGATTTGTTATTTGGACTAAGTCTGCATTCGAGAAACTTGATTCAATTTATGGGTCTTTTGATAAGGGTTCTGAGAAGAAAAAGGGTTATGTTTTACCTAGGGCAAAGATGACTAATTCTGATTTGACTAGGATTATTAACTCTGATGAAGTTCAATCTGTTGTGAGACCTATTAAGAAAGATGTTAAGCGTGCTACTCTTAAGAAGAATCCTCTTAAGAATCTTAATGTTATGCTTAGACTTAATCCTTATGCCAAGACTGCTAAAAGGATGGCTTTACTTGCTGAGGCTGAGCGTCTTAAATCTAAGAAGGAGAAGCTTGATAAGAAGAGGAAGACCATATCTAAGGTGAAACTTTTACATCAATTGTTATATATTTTGCCTAAATCTAGTACGTTTCATGTTTATAGTGTTTTTCTAATATTGCTACATTGACTTAGAGATAAATGTTTTGTTTGTTGTGTATGATGTTATACTATACTATTGTTATTGCTCTATCAGTTTTGTTGTTCCATTTTTTGGTCTAGGGTGTTTCAATTGTTTATACAGGATATTCTTAGTATTGTGCTGAAGTTAGGTGTGTGCTAATTGCACTTTGATTTGATTTGTCATTTGTATTGTGCTTTGCCCGTTTCTATATACTCCCATTATTACAGTATAGTGTTTTAATTTCTGTTATAAAGGTGTTGAAGATCATTAATGGAGGTGATTATGTAGTATTCAATTTAGAATAATCAGACTGCTAAGTATTGCTGTATATCGTCTATAACTTGTTCTGCCATCATTTTTCAATTTGATCTACTTTTTTTTCTTTCTGTAACTTGTTATTGATAACACTTGACTCGAATGATATTATCAAGGGTTTATAATTGTGTCATTTGGTATTTTCTGCCATATCTTATTCTATTTATATTGCAGTTTCATATATTAGAATCAGTACTAATTCAGTCATAGATCTAAATTGCGACAGCTACATGTGGATTTGAATTGCGCTTCCATGATTGCAAGTGGTTCTCCACTTTTGTTTAAACTCTTTTAAATTGCACTTAATATCTAAACGAGCTTTAGCTCTTTGCTTAATCAGTCTATGTGCCATCCTCATTGTTGCCTTTGCCTACACTGTCTGCTTTGAAATCTATGCTTTATAAATAAGGCATTTGTCCCCAAATTTCTATTAATTTTCATTGTTTGAAATTGACTTTATTTTCCCTTGGTCCTTTCAGGAGGAAGCTTCTGCCATTAAGGCTGCAGGAAAAGCATGGTACAACACCATGGTTTCAGATTCTGATTACACCGAATTCGACAACTTCTCCAAGTGGTTGGGTGTATCACAGTGATAACCGAAATTTATATTTTAGTATTAGCTTTTTCTTTTGCAAGTTTGTTACCTGAGCGGGTTACTTTTTGGTCTTCATTGTTTTGCATATTGAGGTTATCACATATTTTGCAGACATCATTACATTTTTGTTTCTCTTGTTTAAATTCAAACTGTTTTGTCTTTTTATTGCAGCCGAATAATCTAGCAATGTGTTTTTTCTTGCATAATATCCACATATCTATAATTAACTCTTCTTTTCTCCAAAATATGAATTGTCTTGGCCTGCCTCAGGGTTGAGCATCCTCTATGGCAACAATTTAGTGGTCCAATCTCTTCACTACCAGTTTTTTTTGGGTTGAATGTGACGTCAGAGCTAATACATATGATTTTTAATAGTCATCCCTGTATCTTGTTATGTTTCAAAATAGTTGACAATAGTTTAAATCAACCGTTTATGTTTTTTCAACGTACTTTTTTATAATTGGTATGTAGTGCAACACCTATTGGTAAGACGACTATTGACATTCCATTCGCACCAATTTTTATTGAGTACTGTATATACTAGGGGATTTCACGGAAAGGCAAATATTCAATACTAATTGATTGGGGTCTATAAGTCTTGGTTCTAATGTAGCAGATCTTGTAGCACTCAATAGAGTATCAGAAAGGAAGGACTGTTTCACAACATCTACTAAGTAATTGCTCTATAGATCCTAAATTTATATCTCAATCGATGCAAACCTCTACTATTGAAAGTTCTCTTTTAAGGGCCAAATATATGGCTCATATATATTGTATCAACATGAACCAAAGTTCAGGAGACAGTCTCTCAGCACGTGTCATCACAAAATGGTGCACGAAGATTCATTTTTATCGTTCTCTCATTAGTTATCAACCCCCTATGATTAATGAGCCGCACAAAGCACATGACACTTTTGGGAACTCCAAGTCTTCATATCTCTGAAATTTCCACTTCCCGGCCACAACCTAAAATCATCTCCTAGATTGTGATCAGGAGGATGATAGAGTTAACTATACAAGAGAAGGTCTCATCCCTCTCTAGATTGCATATTTCTGCATCAAACATGCATGCCATATGGCATTTGCATTTTCTTCACAGTATCGGCTTAGATCTTCAAGAAGGTTCCTAATCTGCTACTGTTTTTATCCATCTTCCATGGAATCATTCATGCATAATATCCATATTCATTAGCATCAAACATCACTTGTTTCATTTTTTTCCGAAACAACTCATGCATATCATACTTGGTTCGGACATGATACAGTGAACACAATCACCAGTATAGAAGATTAAGGAGAAATGAAAGTAAAATACATTGAACACAATCACCAGTATAGAAGATTAAGGAGAAATGAAAGTAAAATTTATTGAACACAATCAATATTTATTAAATCTCATATCAATATGTTTGGTTTAGACATGATATATCTGATTGTTTGTCAAATAAATGACACTTTGATTATCACAATACAATCACTCTCCACCTTACTCCACCAAATCCGCTCACTAATCTTGTAAGTTATAAGACTCATTTGACAACTTCACCTTCTGCCATATACTCTGCTTCAGTTGTTGACATGACCTCTATGGATTGAAATGATGATATCCAATAAATAGGTCCTCATGCTAAAGTAAAGACATACCCTGTAGTAGACTCATATCATTCATATCACCACTATAGTCTGAATCAACATATACTACACCGAAAATATCATCATATTTAGTGTTAAACATGATATCATAACTCCTAGTACTCTTAAAGTACCTGAAAATCCACTTAACTACTTGCCAATGAGTTTGGGCATAAACTTACAAACTTGACTTACAGCTTGTGCCAAATCTACATTAAACAATCAACAATAATGACATAAGAGAACTTTGTTATATACTCAACTTATGCATGTGTCTTTGGAAACTAATCCAATGAGTGGTTAAAGTGATTCTCCAATGAAGTACTTACAACCTTGAAATTACCCATGTTAAACTTGTCTAACACCTTTTCAACATACTTTTTTTTAGAGAGCCATCATTTTCTAGCACTCATATCCCTGTGAATTTCATACCAATAATCTTCTTAGCAACACCTAAGTCTTTCATGTCAATTTTTTTTCACAACATGATTTTCTGTTCATTTACATCTTATAAATGATTATCAACAATCAACATGTCATTGACATACAATAACAGAAAAATAAAAGAGTTATCATTGGCTCTCAATATAAACACAACAATCATGCTCACACCTTCTGTAGTCAATCTTAAGCATGCATGAATCAAAATACTTGTACCATTATCTTGGAGACGGTTTTAAAATCATACAAATACCTCTTCAATTTACAAACTAGTCTATTGTGTCCAGTGTCATTGAATCTCTCTTTCTTCTCCATCTAAATTACCATGAAGAAATCTTGTCTTCACATCTGTTCGAGAGATTTTGAGTCTATCGGAATAACTAACTGCAAGTGTACAGTCTATCACGTAGTTTTAAAAGATACTGATCCCACAGAGATCAATAGTCAAATCTATCGTTTCTAATTGTTACGGTGTTTATCTAAGGCGAATGAATTAAGAATGGAACAAGAAAATAATAAACTTTAATAGATTCGAGCTGGTAATACTAGAACGTGGTTCACATCAATTAACAACACTCTTGATAGCTTCTAATAGGATTACTGTACGGAGAAATATTTTCTACCTTGAAAAGAATTCAATTAAACAGAAACTATCGCTTTCGCGTATTCAGAACCGGATTTTACTCTTTAATTTATACCGTCCATTTTCACATATGACCGACACTAATTGCTTCAAAGTAGTAAATCATATTTTAAGGAATTAGATTCTTTACTTAGTTGAAAAGTGATTTTGATTGGTAAGTTTAAATAACAAGGGTCCATAACTTCCGCTCAGGTGATCGGGTCCTAACCCTATAGGCGTGCGCGTTCGTAAATAGTTTTAAAACCTTCTTCTGAAAATATTAAACCTCCCAAGTAATTAATAAAGTGCTTTCGCGGTATTTACTAACAAAAAATAACCAATTTAAATCTTTAATTCCAGAAGAATTTCGATCTTACCCGACGTCATCACTGTCATACGTTCGTAGTCACAAATTAGATTAAGTTTGGAAAAATTGCATTAAAACCAAAAGAGTCCAAAATTGTAATCCTAAAGAAATAACGGACAGAGTACCGTCAAATGACGGTCCTCACATTCTAGTACGAATAAATTAGCTAGACACGATTACAGTAAGTAAAAAGACATTTGATTTAGATTTAGAATTAAACATAATGACGTTTTTAAATAAAGCGGTTTAAAGGCAAATGCGAGGAAATAAAATGCGATAAATAAAGTGTGGGAAAATAAAGCAATTAAAGCGTAAATAAAGCTGAATAAAATAAGAACATGCTCCAATCGGAGACTTAAATCTGATAAAATGCGGGTAGACGAAAATAAACTTCGACGAAATGTAAATGCGGGAAGATAATTAACATCAAAATAAAAGTGCTCCAAGCTTGATACACGAACAAAATGAGATAACCCTTTGATGTAAGGGGTTAAAGCTCTAATGATATTGAATTTATGGCTCATGTTGGTACTAAGCTTGGATGCCTTGGAAAGCTAAAAAAATCACTATTTATAATTATCCTCAACCCTAAAATCTCAAGTGAAAACTTCTCAAATCGTGAGAGAAAATATAGGGAAACATGGGAAGAGTGGAAGACCAAACAATGCCCTTTTCCAACTGATGCGCAAAAATAAAGGATAGCGAATGCCATCCCCTGCATGGAGAACACCATCTTCGTAACGTGGGCGTGACCAAGTCTTTTGACCATTGAAACACGGGACACGTCATTCTCCTGGTGGCTACCTCTATGGCAAATGCCATATGGGTAGCCTTGAGTGCAAATTTTCATTTTTTCATTGTTTTGCATCCAAATTATTTCCTTTCTTCGCATATGGTCCAAATATGGTTAAATACCTGAAATATAGACAAAGTACCCATATAATACTAGAAATGGAGTTAAAATGATAACAAAACATGTACAAAAATGAGTCAAAATAATTGTGTAATTTGGTGTTATCAACATCCATCTACCTAAGTGCATGTCTCGGCTGACTACCAAGGCTAACACTGCCCCGATAGAAGTATGTTTGATGACCAGAGAGAAAATTTTATCATAGTCAATTATTTTCTGTTGTGAGTACCCCATTTTCTACAAGACGAGCCTTGAACTTTCCCCCTTCAATTATTAATAGTTTTCTCTTGAACACTCAATTACAACCAATGACCTTTTTTTTCTCATAGGAAGCTGAATAAGCTCCCATGTGTGATTTTTCTTCAAGGACTCCATCTCATCCACCATTGTACCCTTCCAATTATATTTCTTTTATCTAGTTATAGCCTCTCAAAAAGTCGAAGGGTTTACAAAACTAGCAAGAACATAGACTGTCAAGTCTTCTCAGCCATATCTTCTTGGTGACTTGGTTGAACAATGTTATATGTCACATACAAGAATATAATCATATAATCCACATGAAACTTCAAGTTCATGGATAATTTAAGTTTCAAAGCCTGGTTCCTTATGTTTTTCAAGAACTACCTGCATATTGTTCACTGATGGCGTATTACCAACTACCCAAATCACCTGCTTGCTAGAAGTTTCTCCTTCAAATGTTGATACATTTGTTGCAAATTTCTACTTCAACATTAAATAAACATAAAAAACATATATATTAATTACTATATTCCTTTTAATCGTATCCCATAACTTGAACCCTTTCACACTTTTTGTGTAAGTGACAATTAAAAAACAGCGAGAAACGATACTTGTATTTGTTACAATTAAAAAAACAGCGACATACAAAAACATTAGATACCCTCCCTTACACTCAATCTTTATAGGAGGGTCCATAATAAAGTTAAAAAATACTAAGGATGAAGATGGCGAACACTGCCAAATAATCTCAACAACTACTGACATTATGAGTTGATGAATGATGAACATAAACACAAGGTTAAATCAAGTTTCTAGATGAGTGGGTCTTGGTTCTTAATTGTTATCAGATTTCTAGATGAGCGGGTCTTGGTTCATTCTCAAATTTACACAAGAACAACAACCAAGTTGCACAAAGCAAGACTCAACAAAAAGGATAAATAATTGACATGGATTCAATATAAATAGGTTGAATGTTTTGAGAATAATAGAAAAGTGTAAGACCCCAATTTTGACCCTAAGATCCCTCATGCTATCTCATCATATGCATTGGCATCAGGATCACAACTTAGCATCCTCCTAACCCCTAATTCATTGGGTTTGCATTCGGAGAGATCACCAATCACATTTTGATTGTATCATACTTTGTTTTTCATTATTTACTAACCAAAATACCAAAAATATGTCAATGTATAGTTTGTTGCTTTTGTAGGTAGTGTGTATGCTCACCTATGCTCTATCAAGCTCATATCTAGGGTTTGAGACCCTCAATGCAAGGAGCACAATCAAGAATTGGTTCACATTGGCTATAAGCATCATATATGGATCCCCATGATCTTCACATATCATTTTGATCAAGAAATCATCAAGAGTTTGGAGTTTGTTTGCCTTGGAAACCGTAATTCATCTAGGTATCTTGTATGACTTCTTCAACAAGTTTCTTCAAAAATTGATCAAATATTTCAAGGTATACTTCACCTTACATAATATTATGCATATATGATCCTCCATGAGTCCCAAAAATCAAGAGAATGTCAAGCTAGCAAGACGGTTCATGGTAGTGGACCAAAGAAAGTCAACTGGTCAAAACCGGGGTTCCCTAGACCCTATCTCCTACAATTTTTGTTATATGTAAATTATTCCAAGAGAAACATTACTCAAAATGATATTCTAAACAACTTTCATGTTGAATTCAAGATCTAGTTTTGCTTGTAAAGTCATTTTTTATGATGAAAGATTATATGTCATTTTGTCTGAACCCTAGTTTGGAGGTCAACCTCCCAAGACCATAACTTGCTCTATTTTTATGAGATGAAAGCCATTAAAATTACATGATCAAATTCAATATGTCTACTTAAACTTTCATGTTTCGAGGAAGTTCAAATTCAACTTGAAAATGCATGTGCCAAGAGGAAACATTATAGGTCATTTTGGGCCAATACCATTGAACAAGTGATTTTCCTCAACTTCTAAAATGCATAACTCCTTCATTCCAAATCCAAATGAGGTCAAATTTGTGACCAAATTGAATAGTTTTGAAAGAGATACAACTTTAATGAAGGAACTTTTCTCATTTTAAGTCCATAGGAAAAGTTATTCAAGGTGGAAGAAGTGAACATTTGACTTGGGACTCAGAAAATTTTCAAATATGTTTGATTTTCCAAACTTCAACCTCAAAATTAATCATGACACAAGCTTTAAATGAAAAAATGTTCAACATGAAAGTTGTTCCCCTTGATCCCACCTTTCGAAAAAGTCCAAGATCATCTCATTTGGCCAAAGGATGAAGTACTTGCGCATGGGTGCAACATGAAGAACCATTTGAATGATTTCCACTTCCACTTTTCATACATGATTGCATGGCTTTGTAACATGGTTTAAGCATGAGTCACACTCAATTTTGGACCTAATTGCATCACTTGATGAGCCTATCACACGCCCATGTAAGCATGCAAAGAGAATTTCACAAAATTGCCAAATTCGGAAGTGTGTAGAAATCAATCTCATGGCCTATAAATAAGACCCAAATTTGGAAGCTTGAGATTGGAACTCCAAGAGTCCATACCTTTCATTGATCCTAATCACTTCCACAAGCATCTGAAGCAAGACCAAGCATAATTGAAAGCAAGATCGTGCCAATCTGAAGCTCCTTTGAAGGTGAATTTTTCAGAATTTTCATCTCTTCGATTCTCCCTCAATTCTTCACCATTCTTGTTGATTTTTGGTTGTCTTGAGTCCTATCAATGTAGGCAAGACGATTGAGGTCAAATCGAAGTAATTCAGTTCATGATCCTCAAAATTCAAATCCCTGTATCTTTTTATATACCTGGAATTGGAGAAAATTGAGGCCAGATTCGTGCTCCTGAGCATTTTTCCTTCAAATTAGTGTATTCACTTTTCATTTTCCATTGAGTTGAGCTTGAACCAGACCGGTGGTGCTCACCGAAGAAGATGACCAGAGCTAGGGCTCAAGTGATGCGCTGGATCAATCCAAGCCATCTGATTCGTTTTTGAAATGTTTTAATCTCACGCGTCCAATCTGATTACCATACATGTAGCACGTTTGACTAAGGACATTATGGAATGTGTGCTCCTAGCCATCTGATCTGCCACCTCAATTAATGAGGGAGATCAGATGACCCTTGTTTTTTTGATTTTTTGATTTTTTTCCATTTAATCCTTTTATTTTAATTAATTCATATCAATTTCATTTTTAATCCAAAAAATATGGGACTTTCACCAAAAAAATTCAAATATTTTCCTCTTTCATTTTCTGAATTAAAACTATTTTTTGGATTAATGTTGATATTTTTCATGATTTAATTGTTTTTATGCATATTTTTAATTGTTTAAAAATACTTTTGACTTTTCAAAAATTATGAAACTTTTTGTCTAAGGTTCTTTAACCTTGTTTGACCTAGGATAAATCTCTTGGCCATTTATTTGGTATTTTGAAGAGGTTTTAGGTATTTGACCAAACATAATTCAATTTAAATGCATTTTAATTTGATTTTTAATTGATTAATTGTATAGAAATTATGTTGAGCCATTTTTATTGACTTGTGAAGTTTGACTATGTGTTTGGGCCTTGGTCAAGGTTGATTTGACTTTTGTTGGATTAAAATCATTAGATTTAGGGGATTGATGAAATGTACATTTCATCTCCCAAAATGAATGGATGATTTTAATTTGATAAAAGTCCTTCCATGATCAATTTGTGTTTGTCTCATTTCCCCTCCCTCTTCATCTTCAATCCCATTCTTTCCCACCCATTCCATTGATCAATGAAGTCTCAATATCCTAAGGCTAATTGGTTCATCAATAACTTTGTGTTAGATGAACCAATACAAGTATGGATGAGATAGGTCCATCCTTTGATCTTTTCTTTTTGTGTGTGGTATGTTTTAGGAGTATGGTTCATTATACCATATCTATAACATGCATTAACACCAAAATTTCTATTTCCCGACCTCAGATAATTGTAACTTCTACATAAGTCCAATTACGATTGCTTAACATAGCGCTAAATTTTGACCCTAAAGGCATATCATTCTAGTAAGTGAGATTGTAAGTCTCCCCCCTTTCATGGTATTATGTGGAAACTTGACCTTTTTTCCTTCCTTTGGAAGATGTTTTGATTCAAGGATCCATGCTTGCGAATAGAGGGTTGAGTGCTCTCTAAAGAATGACTTAATCAATTGAAAAGCAAAACACCACTAACATCTAAACAACTAACATGTGACTAACTTTTATTATTCTTGCTTTTAAATTTCAAGTCATTTACTTTATGCAATTTAAATTCAAGCCATTTACCAATTTATTGGCCATTTATATATATCATTTAACTTGTTTATGTTTATGTCATTTTCACTTTACTCATTTGAGCCATATATTGTGATTGTATATTTTTGTTTGTGTATTTTGTTTGTGTCTGTGGTCTTAGGACCTTAAAATACTTAATAAACAACCAAAACCCTAAAAAATGTTTGTGTGGGCTGTTGGATTTGATCTGAGCTTTCGGACTTAGAATTAGGCAACATTCCCTATGCAAAAGGACTTGGCAAATGCCAACATTTATGAAACCAAGTTACTATGATTAAAAGCTTTCATATTATGCAAGTATTGGGATCCACATGAGTTCATCTGTTACATGGTCTTGATACAACTGTTACTTTGAACCTGTGTCTAATGCCTTATTCTGAGCCAATCAAGGAGTATGTCATATGATACATAAGAAGAAGACTATGAAGTTGCTTGCTTGGATATGGCTATCTTTATTTGATGCCTTGCTCTTTATTTTTCTATTCGCTTGTTTTTATTGCTTGATTCAAAAGTCCGAAGGGAAAATGGGTTTTCTATATGACACTCTTGTCTGTTGGATTGCATCCCATTGGTCAGATCTTTTCAACTCTTAACTTTTAATTTTATGCTTAGGATTAGTCTCTTCATCTCCTCCCACTTCTTAAATTTCAAATATTTCCCTCCCTTCAAAAACTTCTTTGCTTGTGATTTCTAAACTTAGACCTTATTGCAAATTAGAAACTATGGCCTTATGCCATTGCATTTTTAAACTCTTTTCTCAATCAAACTTATAAATGAATCTAATTATACTGACTTAAGATTTCAAAAAGACAAAAAAGAACTAACACTCATTCAAACTTTTAGGCCCTTTGTGCCTCTTTTAAACTTAACCTTTTATTAAAAGTAATCCATTCACTTTGAAATTGATACCACGAACTGCGAGGTTTTGATCCCTCATTTTATGTTGGTACGTAGGCACAAGTCTGAAGGTATTGTCAAACACAAAAATCTAATCAATGAATTATTTTCTCATCCCCATACTCTATTTGTTTCAAACATCTTTTCCCTAGGAGTACCTAGGACACTTTGGGTGCTAACACCTTCCCTCTGTGTAACCAACCCCCTTACCTGTAATCTCTGACATTTTATTAGTTTTGATTTGAAAACTTCTTATCTTTGGGTTTTGTTCGTACTTTTCCCTTTTCCTTTGGAAACAATAAAAGTGCGGTGGCGACTCTGGTTTTGTTGATGTTAAGTTTATCCATAGCTTAGTGGTCATGAATTTACCGCTACAAAAATTAAGTGGCAACTCTGCTGGGGAGTAGTCCTCATTGGGTTTAGCCTACTTTTTTATGTGTATATAATTGTATATTTGATGTTTGTATATTTGTTTGTATGATATAATCTGCTTGTTATGCTTGGTGATCTTTGAGTGGTGAGGTAAGTTCTAACCCGAACATGAGTGCAATTAAGATAGGAGGATGATATAGTCATGTTCGACTTGTGTGGAGTAGTCCTTAATAAGTTGGCTTAAGACCCATCTACTTAGTGGAGACCCATTTGGAGCTATTGATGTCACACAAGTTATTTGTGGTTAGGCATTACTTTCCCTAATTTGGGGTCCAAGAAGTTGAGGATCGTAGAACATTTAATCCAACTTGGCCTATTTAGGACGTAGTGTGAAGACTGTTCAAGTGTAGACTTGATAATAGTTGTTACGCGATACTACACTCAGAGGAGTTTCTCTTGAGAGTATTATGGGTTGATTAGTCAGTCATCCTAACCTGTAATATTCGATAGATGGAATTAAGACTCTGGAAACTTTTTAGAACATGATCTACAAGTTTTATCCTTAGTACACTCCTTTGGGATGGTTCTTAACCTGACTCCATGCTCATGACTCACAACAAACCCTTTGATTCTTGGTTGATCCAATCAAGCCTTGTCAATATCAATGGAACTTGGGTGTTGATAAGGTGAAAACCATAATCCACCAAAAGGGATGATTGACCTTGACGATGACTTGATTCATCCCTTGACCTTTGTTTTCCTTGTGTGTGATCTCTTATTTGTGATTGTTGTATTCATGCATTCATGCGCATCATAACATTTATCACACGAAAAATAACTTCAAGGAACTGAGGTTTTATTTGCAAATATATTTAGACCATGGATTATGGACGAAGGAACACTAAGAAGTACAGTTTCAAATGTCCCGCCTTGAAAGAGCTAAGGAAGTTATCATCCTTTGTATTAGATCCCTTGGACTTCAAGCAACGTCATAGAAAGCTTTTATTTGTGCTATCTGCTGATGTAGTTGATGAAGGAGAATTGCGGTCCAAAACGCAGCGGAAATTAAAATTTTCTCCTTTAGAGATCCTTACGAATGGTCATGATCAGTGATAGAATATTTACCTCTTGTGACGACTGAAACCTTTGGTGCATATCTCTTGTGACGATCAAGACCTTTGATGCAGATCCACTGAGCGATCACGAACGTTGAACGATGACAACGTCTCTACTCAGTCCACACGAACGGATTCCTTCAATCTCAGTGCTAGCTGGTACGAGTGAAGGCTTTGAGTGAGAGAGAGAGTGAGAAAACGAAAATAATGCAACCGCAAATTTTTGCTTCTGCACAAGGGTTCTATTTATAGAACCACTTGTGTGGGCTTCAAGCTAAAAGCCCACTTAAGTGTATTTTGGCCCATATCTTATAATATGCCCAAAATCACTTAAGCTCATGGTACCTTACCATATTTCGTATTCTACTCAAGTACACCGTACCTTACGATGTTCTATAACTCACTTAAGGGCACCGTACCTTACGGTATTCCTTAGTTACTCTATCTCTCATCAATCCGTCCTTTGTGTGTGACCCTGTAGGTTTTCGCGACGTTGACAATTATATTAAATCATGTATTTAACATAATAAACAGTGAGCGGTATCTAGCAACACATCACTGCTACCCAAGACACGAAAATGTCATGTGATCTGACAGAACCTTCTGTGATAATACTTATGTGTATAATTACCCTTTTGCCCTTATGTCTATATTGAACACAAGGTATAGACCGTGCCATCCTTGTCCAGTTCAATATTGGGCCCATAGACAGTTATCCTGTTATGCAGGATGGGCAAATTCCATCTAGGACACTCATGTCCCTCAGCATGCTTTGTGGAGTACCCATCAACTGTCTTTATGGTTATCCAGTTACGGACAACGTTGGATCAGCAATAAAGCACTCGACTCCACATCCAGGATCCATAGTGGTTTCAGGTCGAAGAGTGGAATACACTATTATCACCATGAGAATAACTTATGACACTTTGCATAACTTTCTATATAGTATTCTCATAGCGGGTCAATCCGGTATAAATATTACTCCTAATATTCATACCTATGTTTAAGACTTGATAACTCTTTATCCATGATCCATGAGATGTGATCATCAGTCTACAAACATAATAGTCTTAATGCTTTAATGTTATCCCACTTCACACTAAAGCTCGACTACAGATACTTTAAGAATAGTGTCCTTATGTTTAATGTGTTCTCATGATTAAGTCACACTTAATACATTAAACGGACTATCTATTCCAGGGACTTTATTAATCAACCATAATAAAAAGAATGCCTTTTATTATTAATAAATAATTCGATACAAGTACCAAAAGGTATTGACCTCTAGGGCTTACACCAACAGTTGAAAGACTCTTGAGTGTGTTGGTTCAGTTTTATGACCCTCTCTACCGTTGCTTCACTTTTCCTGATTATCAGCTTATGCCTATGTTAGAGGAGTATGCCCACCTCTTGGGAATACCCGTTTCTGACAAGGTGCCTTTCAGTGGATTGGAGGAGATTCCCATATCTCATCTTATAGATGAAGCTCTTCATCTGTTGAAATATGAGATTGAGGCTCATTGGGTGAAGAAAGGAGGAATGTTTGGGTTGACTTCCGAGTTCCTTATTGGTAAACCTACTGCCTTTGCTCAAGCTGGTAGTGTGGATGCTTTTGAAGCCATCTTTGTGTTGCTCATCTATGGTTTAGCTTTGTTCCCTAACATTGATGGTTTTGTTGATGTCAACGCCATTAGGATCTTCTTGATTGGGAATCTTGTGCCTATTCTGTTGGGTGATGTGTACTTCTCTTTACATTTAAGGAATTCTAAAGGCGGAGGAACTATTGTGTGCTGTGTTCCTCTTTTATACAAGTGGTTTATTTCGCACTTGCCTCAGACGCCTGCTTTTATGGAAAACAAACAATGTCTACGGTGGTCTCAGAGACTCATGTCTATCACTAATGATGACATTGTTTGGTATGATTCTACATTGAGTAGCTTGGATATTATTGATAGTTGTGGTGAATTCTCTAATGTGCCTCTCATTGGTACACTAGGAGGAATCAACTACAACCCTGCTTTGGCTCGTCGTCAACTTGGGTTCTCCTTGAGAGACAAACCTAATAACACTCAGTTAGAAGGTCTTTTCTATTAATAGGGTAAAGATCCCCAACATTTGAAATAGAAAATGGTACATGCTTGGCATAATGTGCATAGGAAAGGAAGATATGAGCTTGGTCCATGCAACTGTGTAGCCTTGGAAGCTTACACTATTTGGGTGAAGAAGAAAGCTTTAGAACTGAAGATGCAATATGCTTGTCAGAGACTTATGTCTATGGTTGTGGTTGAGCCATCAACTCTCCCTAACCAATATGTAGAGGAGTTGGAAGATGCGCTCACCAAGATGAAGCAAGAGAGAGATATGTGGGAAAAGCGGTTCCATGCTTTGAGTCGAAAGCATGAGGAGTTGCAGCTTGAGTCAAAGGACAAAGACGCGCTTATTGAACTTCTTGAAGAACGAGCAGTGAAGAGACAGAGAGAACCAGAGGTTTCATCTTCCTCTAGTATGCCTCAGCCTTCCGGTGCTTGGAAGAAGATTGTTGATCAGCTTGTCCTCGAGAAGGCTCAGATGAAGACATCCTTTGAGTCCGAGACTCGACGCATCCGAAGGAAGTACGCGTCTGTGGCCAGATCATCTGACACCGTTTCTAGGGGATCCTTAGAATGATTAGTTTCCTTTTCTCTTGTACTTATACTTTGGTTTCTGAAATTGTACTCGGTGTAATCCTTCCAAGTTTTATGAATAAAAGAGATTTTTATGGTCAATCAAATTGTTACCATTGTTATTATATATTTGCAAATAAAATAGTATGTTCCTTGAAAATAAAAACAAACAAAAACATTGCATTTCATGCATCATTTGCATAACCGGTTTTCTTCTGCCAGATATCTTATCGGTTATTCTTCCGTGCTTCAGCCAAGCTGACTCACTGATACAACACTCGCGCCAATCAACCCAGAATTATGGAGCATTTGGAACAAGAGAATAGAGAACTGAAGACTGAGATTGCTCGTCTGGATGCTGTGATGGAGTCTGTTCTTGCCACACAGAGCCAGTCTTCACCAACTCCTGCAACTCCTCCGCCTCAAAGGACCGTCATCTCAGAGGTTGCTACCTCAACTGTGCCTGTTGCTGCTACTCAATTTGGTCCAACTATGCCTGCCGGATTCCCTTGGGGAATGCCACCTAATTTCATGCCTGAAGGGTTTGCACCCACATTTGCTTCTATACCGGCATCTAGCCTGGTCATGTCGGTGCCGCCACCGCTTGTTCATACCTTGCCTCGTGCTGAGGACACCATATACCATTCCGAGCCGTCTGAGGGCCCAGATGTTTATGAGAAGATGGATGAAATGAAGGATCAGTTCCTTGAGCTGTGTAAGGAGTTGAAAACATTGAGAGGAAAAGACTTGTTCGGTAAAAGTGCTGCTGAACTTTGCTTAGTGCCAAATGTAAAGATCCTGATGAAGTTCAAAGTCCCTGACTTTGAAAAGTATAAGGGAAATACTTGTCCAATTAGCCACCTTGTTATGTATGCCAGGAAAATGTCAATGAAAACTGATAATGATTAGTTATTGATTCACTATTTTCAAGACAGTTTAACTGGTGTCGCTCTGAGATGGTACATGGGACTAGACAGTGTAAGTATTCACATGTTTAATGATTTAGGTGAAGCTTTTGTGAAATAGTACAAGTATAATATGGACATAGCGCCTGATAGAGACCAACTGAGGTCTATGTCGTAGAAGGACAATGAGACATCAAAGAGTATGTCCAGAGGTGGAAAGAGCTTGCTGCTCAAATTAATCCTCCGTTGGAAGAGAAGGAGATGACAAAGATTTTCTTGAAGACCCTAAGTTTGTTTTATTATGAACGCATGATTGCCAGTGCCCCCAGTGACTTTACCGAAATGGTAAACATGGGGATGAGGTTAGAGGAAGGATTCTGTGAGGGACGTTTGTCTAAGGAAGAGGTGTCGTCTAGTAAGAAGTATGGAAGTGGTTTTTCCAGAAAGAAGGAATGGGAAACTAATGCAATATCTGTAGGGAGGTAAAGAAGGCCTCATGTCAGAAGAAATCCGCAACCGCGTCAGCATCAACATCAAGTTTCATCAGTTATCCTAGTATTTTCTAACAATCAATCAGCACCAGTTCAACAACAACGTCAATAACAATCGTAAAAAAGAACCAACAACTACAATAACAACAACAACAATAATCAACAATAATAAAATTTTGAGAGGAAGAAGGTCTTTTTTGACCCTATGTCATACACCAAACTCTACCCTTCTTTGGTTCTCAAGAACCTACTCCAACCAAGAAATCCGCCTCAAATTCCAGAACCACTTTCGTGGTGGTATAAGCCCAAACTCTGTTGTGCCTTTCATCAAGAAGGTCCCGGTCACGATATTGAAAATTGTTACCCGTTGAAGTATGAGGTCCAGAAGCTTGTAAAGAGTGGGATGGTGTCCTTTGAGGACCGTGCGTCGAATGTGAAAGCCAATATGTTGCCCGCTCATGGTAATTCCTCTGTCAATATGGTAGATGGTTGTCCTGGAGAATTCATGATATATGACGTTCGATTTATCAGAAGGTCCTTGGTAATAATGCATAAGGACATTTGCTTGGTTAGTGAGTACGAGCATGACCATGATGGTTGTGCAATTTGCAGTATAAACCCTCGAGGGTGCATCATCTTCAAGAGAGATATTCAAAGGCTGATGGATGAGGGTATGATTCAGATTTTCTAGTGCCGTCACTTGGGTGACGATGTCAATGTGATTGTTCCAGTGTTTAAGACCCCCGAGCGGGTAGTAGTTCAATTTGATAGTAGCAGCAACAACAACGTTAATAGATTGGTATCATCGTTAGTGATACGGTTAGCGGGCCCCATCCCGTATACATCCGATAGAGTTGTTCCTTACCACTATAATTCCACGATGGTGGAAAATGGATAAGAGGTTCCATTGCCTACGACAAATTCTGTTGTGAATATAGCCGATATTGCGAAGGTAACCAGTAGCGGTCGTGTATTTGGTCCAGTCTTTCTAAAAGAAGTGATAGAGGGTGTTTCAGTCGGTAAGAAAATGGATGTGCCTGCAGTGAACCCAGTTAGTGCTCCAACATGTCAGTCTGGTGAATCCAGCAAGCTAAAGCCTAACGATGATGATGAAGTGCTACGTTTGATCAAGAAGAGCGAGTTTAATATGGTGGAGCAGCTGCTCCAAACTCCTTCGAAGATTTCAGTGTTGTCTCTGATGATGAATTCTGAAGCGCATAGAGAAGAATTGCAAAGAGTGTTGGAGCAAACCTATGTTGAGCATGACGTGACTGTGGATCAATTTGACCATATTGTGGCTAACATTACTTCTTGCAACAATCTGAGTTTTTGTGATGAAGAGCTTCCCGAGGAAGGCAGAAATCACAATATGACACTACATATATCGATGAACTGCAAGGAGGAGGCATTGTCAAATGTGTTGGTTGATACCGGTTCCTCTCTGAATGTACTCCCGAAATCGACTATGTCCATATTATCCTACCAAGGTGCCCTAATGAGGTATATTGGGGTAATTGTCAAAGCGTTTAATGGTTCTCGCAAGACTGTCATAGGAAAAGTGGACCTTCTAGTGAAGATATGTCTGAGTGATTTTCAAATTACTTTTCAAGTAATGGATATCCACCCGACCTATAGTTGTTTGTTAGGAAGGCCATGGATCCATGAGTCTGGAGCTGTAATGTCTACTTTGCACCAGAAGTTGAAATTTGTGAAGAATGGCAAGCTTGTCATCGTTGGTGGAGAGAAGGCACCTTTGGTGAGCCACCTGTCATCTTTTTCGTACGTTGAAGTTGGGGAGGATGTTGGAACTCCGTTCCAAGCTATATCTATTGCTGAAGTACAGAAAAACGGGGCGCCCATGTCTTCTTTCAAGGTTGCTCAGAAAGCTATTGAAGCTGGCAGTATAGATAAGTGGGTCCGAATAGTAGAAGTCTGCGAGAACAAAAATAGAGCTGGATTAGGATTCCAGTGAGGACCGTCTAATGTCAAAGCTGAAAGAGTGCAACCGAGTTTCCGTAGCGGAGGGTTCATCCATAGTAATGAACAACACTCAGCTGATGTGATCGAAGGCGATGGAGATGAAGACTGCGCTAACTTTGTGACGCATGGCAAGACTTGCAACAATTGGGTTGCTGTTGATGTTCCTGTTATTGTCCACCGCTCTAAGTAATTTGTTTTTCATTTGTTTTAAGAAAAATCCTTCTCCTATGCCTAAGGGAGAAGTAAACATTGTTGGGCATTTCTCAATTATCATCAATAAAATGCAATTCTATTCATCCACATCTATGATGTTTTATTTTTACTTTTTGCTTTTCTGAAAATGGTAATCAGAAAAAACATAAATAAATAATAATTGTCCATCTGTATAATATTTGTTCACAATTCACTTCTCTAAAATCAAAATATCAAATCATTATGCAGGTTGGTTTCCAAACCCATTGAATACAATGATCTTACTCCCTCTCCAAACTTTGATTTCCCTGTGTTCGAGGATGAGGAAGAGATTGATGAAGAAGTGTCTGATGAATTATCTCATCTACTTGAGCACGAGGAAAAAACCATTCATCCATTTGAAGAAAAAATTAAGCTAGTCAACTTGGGTTCCAAAGATGATGTGAAGGAAGTCAAGATTCGGTCTCAGCTGTGTCCAGAAGTTAAGAAGGGGTTGATTGATCTTCTTCGAGAGTATTCAGATGTGTTTGCTTGGTCCTATCAAGACATGCCTGGTTTGGATTATGAGATTGTGGAGCATAGATTGTCGTTGAAGCCAGAATGCCCGCCAGTCAAGCAGAAATTGAGGAGGACTCACCCTGATATGGCAGTGAAGATCAAAGAAGAAGTGTAGAAGCAGATTGATGTTGGTTTTCTTGTTACCGCTAAGTATCCACAATGGGTGGCCAATATTGTGCATGTTCCTAAGAAGGACAGAAAAGTCTGTATGTGTGTTGATTATAGAGATTTGAACAAATCTAGTCCGAAAGATGATTTCTCTCTGTCACACATTGATATGTTGGTAGACAATACAACTAAATTCAAAGTCTTTTCGTTTATGGACGGATTTTCCGATTATAATCAGATTAAAATGGCACCCAAAGATATGGAGAAGACCACATTCATTACACCCTAGGGAACATTCTGTTATAAAGTGATGCCTTTCGGTTTAAAGAATGCTGATGCAACCTACCAGAGGGTAATGACCACTCTTTTTCATGATATGATGCATAAAGAGATTGGAGTTTATGTTGATGACATGATTTCCAAATCAAGTGATGAAAAAGAGCATGTTGAGCATTTGTTGAAGTTATTCCAGCGTTTGAGGAAGTATAAACTCCGTTCGAATCCCAATAAGTGTTCGTTCTTGTAAGTTGTTGGGCTTTATTATCAGCGAGAAGGGTATCGAAGTTGATCCCGCCAAGGTCAAAGAAATACAAGAGATGCATACGCCTAAAACTGAGAAGCAGGTCAGAGGTTTTCTTGGTCGCTTGAATTATATCTCAAGATTCATTTCGCATATGATTGCCACGTGTGCGCATATATTCAAGCTTCTTCAGAAAGATCAGTCTTGTGAATTGACCAAAGATTACCATAAAGCTTTGATTCTGTCACCGCCTGTTGAAGGAAGACCTTTGATCATGTATTTGACAGTGCTTGATGAGAGTATGGGTTGTGTTCTTGGTCAACAAGATGAAACTGGAAAGAAAGAATATGCAATTTACTACCTCAGTAATAAGTTCAGCGACTGTGAGACTCGGTATTCTATGCTTGAAAAGACTTGTTGCGCATTGGCTTGGGCTGTTAAGCGTCTGCGTCAATATATGTTGAACCATACCACTCGGTTGATATCCAAAATGGATCCAATAAAGTACATTTTTGAGAATCTTGCTTTAACTGGGAGGATTGCTCGTTGGCAGATGTTGTTATCCGAGTATGATATTGAATACCGAACTCAAAAAGCAATCAAAGGTAGTGTCTTGGATGACCATTTGGCTCACCAACCGATTGAAGATTATCAGTCAGTGCAGTATGGTTTTCTTGATGAAGAGATTTTGTACTTGAAAATGAAAGATTGTGATGAACCATTGCTTGAAGAAGGGCCACAACCTGGTTCCCGTTGGGGCATGTTATTTGATGGAGCTGTTAATCAGTATGGTAATGGCATTGGGGCAGTGATTATTACTCCCCAAGGCACTCATTTTCCATTTAGAGCTAGATTGACTTTCAAGTGTACGAACAACATGGCTAAGTATGAAGCTTGCATTATAGGGCTTGAAGAAGCCATTGATCTCAGAATCAAGTATCTTGACGTCTATGGAGATTCAGCTTTGGTTGTGAATCAAATCAAAAGTGAATGGGAGACGAATTAACCCGGTTTAATACCATATAGAGATTATGCGAGGAGGATTTCAACTTTATTTACAAAGGTTGAGTTTCATCATATCCCTCGAGATGAAAATCGGATGGCAGATGCTCTTGCAACGTTGGCTTCAATGATTATGGTGAAATTTTGGAATGAGGTTCTTAATTTGACTATGATGCATCTTGATAGGCCAGCTCATGTGTTTGCTATTGAAGAGGTCAAAGATGAGAAGCCGTGGTATTTTGATATCAAATGTTTCCTCCAAAGTCATATTTACTCGCCTGGGGCATCTTTGAGAGATAAGATGACTTTGAGAAGGTTAGCTGGCCATTTCTATCTGAACGGTGATGTGCTTTACAAGAGAAATTTTGATATGGTTTTCCTTAGATGTATGGATAGACACGAAGCAGACTTATTGATGACTGAAGTCCATGAAGGTTCCTTTGGTACTCATTCCAATGGACATGCTATGGCTAAGAAGATGTTAAGAGCAGGTTACTATTGGCTGACAATGGAATCTGACTATTGCAAGTTTGTGAAGAAATGCCACAAGTGTCAAATTTATACAGATAAAATTCATGTTCCTCCGAAACTATTAAATGTTATTTCCTCTCCATGGCCTTTCTCCATGTGGGGAATTGATATGATTGGTATGATTGAGCCTAAAGCTTCGAACGAACATTGTTTTATTCTGGTGGCTATTAACTACTTCACAAAATGGGTTGAAGCGGCATCATATGCGAATGTAACCAAGCAAGTTGTTGTGAGGTTTATCAAGAACCAAATTATATGTCGTTATGGTGTGCCAAGTAAGATCATTACTGATAATGGATCGAACTTGAATAATAATATGGTAGAAGCTCTTTGCAAAGACTTCAAGATTGCACATCATAATCCTTCCCTTTACAGACCTAAGATGAATGGGGCTATTGAAGCTGCAAACAAGAATATCAAGAAGATCATTCAGAAGATGGTTGTGACCTACAAGGATTGGCATGAGATGCTCCCATTTGCTTTGCATGGGTACCGTACATCCATCCTCACTTCAACAGGGGCAACCCCTTTCTCGCTTGTTTATGGTATGGAAGTTGTGCTCCCAGTAGAGGTTGAGATCCCATCATTACGTGTTTTGATCGAAGCCAAGTTGACTGAAGTTGAATGGTGTCAGATCAGATATGACCAGCTGAGTTTGATTGAAGAGAAGGGGTTGACTGCCATGTGTCATGGTCAGTTATACCAGCAGAGAATGAAGAAAGCTTTTGATAAGAAGGTCAGACCTCGCGTATTTAGAGAAGGTGACCTTGTGCTCAAGAAGATTTTATCTTTCAAGCCAGATGCTAGGGGCAAATGGACTCCTAATGATGAAGGCTCATTTGTTGTTAAGAGAGCCTTTTCAGGCAGTGCTTTGATTCTTACAACTATGGATGATGAAGGGTTCACTCGTCCTATGAATGTCAATGCAGTCAAGAAATACTTCGCCTAAAAAAAGAAAAGAACAACTCGCTAAGTTGAAAACCCGAAAGGGCGGCTTAGGCAAAATTGAGCGTCTTAGTGGATTGAAAACCCGAAAGGGCGATCCAGGCAAAAGTTAGAGACATAAAATAGAAAAGTTTATCCCGATAGATTGAGTATCCCACCTTGGGGAAATTTATGCAAAAATTAGGGATCTTGGCAAGTAATTGCACTCGGTTGATCTCCAGTCTGAGAACACTTTTGAGCAAGTCATCTGGTTCTGATTCGTCATCTTCAACCGAAGCCAAGAACACAGTGGATATTGAAGTTGGTAGAAGGATTAGTGACCATTGTATTCAATATAGCCCTTTTCCATGTAAATTACCATTTTTCAACTTTTGTAAAGATCTATGGAGTCTTGTCATTTACAGGCTACCATTCTATTAAATAAAGTTGAGCTTTTCATCTAATTGTTTCTACTCTTATTTATTTTTCAGCTAAATAGAATTAAGTTTTATGATGATCATTTTAAAATTGAATTTAAAAATCAAAAATCATCTTTCTTAAAATAATAAAAGCAATTACTTTTAAAGAGCAATCAATTTCATTAAGGAATATCAACAGCAGTCTGAGAACAGGTAAGTCCTAAAATACGAAGCATTGTTGGTCTTCCCCAAGCAGTTGGTTCAATAATTCAGTTTCCCCAGCTGAGTTTTATGATCGCCTCCCCAACTGAGTTGTAGGCGCATATTCTCAACAGTTTTCATAGATTCAGTACAAACTTGTATTTCCCTTAAGTCGCCATCAGAGTTCATCCCAGATCCCCACCATCATTGATTCTTGAACAGTACTTATGTTCCTCTGCAAGGTTGTCTCCCATTTTGGTATGGTGTGAACCTAAAATTCCCCACAGAGTCGATGATTCAAATCCTCAGCAGATCTGTTCTCTTTCCCCAGCCAGGTTCGAGCCTTTGAGATGGATGATTTATGTCCATCCCCAACCCTTTTTCTCCAGTCGATGCCTCTATCCTGTCGAGATTAGTCGAGTGTTGTATCGATGATTCATATCAATGACATTTGTATCCTTCGTGATTGTTTTCTCAGCATGATCATCAATCATATATACATATACATATACATTCATATACTTCATTATGCATTGTTATCACATTTGATTCCTTGTTCCTCTGTTATGGTGGTATCCTTTCCCCATGCAGATTTGGTACGTTTGTCCTCCCTCAATGGTAGAGTGTCAGCCCATTAAGCAGAAATAATTTAACCTTTCTCATTTCCCCACAAAGTTATTTCCTCATGGATGATTATTATTTCAACTTCCTCCCCGGTCGATTATCTGGATGGAACCACTCCCCCTGAGTTATATCCTCATTGGGTCGAGTCTTTGTTTGACAGTTTTCTTTCTAGCTCTTATCTAGATAGATACTTTTAGTCCCCTGAGAATCTATTACCCAGTAACTGGTAATATTCTTTTCAATTTTTGAGTACATTACTTTTGCCCAATACCCGGGAAATTTTAATTTACTTCCTTTTGTTATCCCCAGCGGATTCGTTTTGCGTTTCCCTAGGAAGTATATCCTTGATATGTTCATCCTAACCGATGACAAATATTCTTTCCTTTTGAGTCTATCCTTGATATGTTCATCCTAACTGGTGACAGATATTCTTTGTGGTTTTCTACCCTGGAAAAGCGTAGTTGTAATCCCTATTTGCTTTCCCCAGAGAGTTAACCCTTAATATGTTCATCCTAACCGATGACGGGTTTCCTACTCTTCCTTTGGTCTTATGCACAGTAACCAGTAGTTGTAAATCCTGCTTTCCCTTACAGAATCTATCCTTGATATGTTCATCTTCACCGGTGACGGATATTCTCTTGTTGGTATTCTATCCAATAACTGATAAATATAATTCCTATTTCTCCCCTTTGAGTCTATCCTTGATATGTTCATTTTAACCGATGATGGATATTCTCTTTTCGGTATTCTATCCAGTAACTGATAGATGTAATCCCTACTTTCCCCCGACAGTCTATCCTTGATATGTTCATCTTAGCTGATGACGGATATTCTTCCCTTTGAGTCTATCCTTTATATGTTCACTTTAACCAGTCATGCATATTCTCTTCCTTTGATCTTCTACCCAGTAACCGGTAGTTGTAAATCTCATTTGATATATTCTCCAACAGGTTGTTCTTGCCCATTAACCGGTAATGAATACACCTCTTGTTTTCCTCAGCGAGTCATCCTTGATATATTTACCCTAACCGGTAACGTATGTCCTCCCTGTCAGATTATGTTATCTCCTTACCCAGTAACCGGTAATAGATGATATATTTCTGGTACTCCTATGTTGAAGATCATTCTTCCCTAGTTGAGTTTGATTCAGGCAGTTCAGTTTTATTCTGATATACATGTTTCTCATGTGGATTTTCCTTTTATCCCCGGCTGAGTCCTTCTATTGATTTATTTTCATGGAATCCTCTTATGTCTCCTGCAGTTTTTAAGTCGTAGTCTGTCCTACGCACAACTCCCCCCCCCCCCCCCCAAAGTCTCTGTCTCCCTAGTGAGTTTTCCTTATGGAATGCATTATGCCCCTGCGGACTTTCAATCTCTCTGATTTCTTTTTCTTTGTGGAAATATTTTTCCCACAAAGATTCCTTTTCAATATTTCATACCATATGCATCATGAGGTCTCTTAGGGATCAAAATTTGTTTCTACTATTGTTATTTAAGTCCATTCTACTGAGTCGATACAAAAATTTTAACCTTCATCTCCTCAGCTAGAACATCCTTAAATAGGGGCAGCTGTAAGACCCCAATTTTGACCCTAAGATCCCTCATGCTATCTCATCATATGCATTGGCATTGGGATCACACCTTGGCATCCTCCTTACCCATCATTCATTGGGTTTGCATTGGGAGAGATCACCAAGCACATTTTGATTGTATCATACTTTATTTTTCATTATTTACTAACCAAAATACCAAAAATATATCAATGTATAGTTTGTTGCTTTTGTAGGTAGTGTGTATGCCCACCTATGCTCTATCAAGCTCATATCTAGGGTTTGAGACCCTCAATGCAAGGAGCACAATCAAGAATTGGTTCACATTGGCTCTAAGCATCATATATGGATCCCCATGATCTTCACATATCATTTTGATCAAGAAATCATCAAGAGTTTGGAGTTTGTTTACCTTGGAAACCCTAATTCATCTAGGTATCTTGTATGACTTATTCAACAAGTTTCTTCAAAAATTGATCAAATATTTCAAGGGATACTTCACCTTACATCATCTTATGCATATATGATCCTCCATGAGTCCCAAAAATCAAGATAATGTCAAGCTAGCAAGATGGTTCATGGTAGTTGACCAGAGAAAGTCAACTGGTCAAAATTGGGGTTCCCTAGACCATATCTCCTTCAATTTTTGTCATATTGATCACACTGAATTACACCGTGTTTTTGAATCGGATTTCACATGTTTATTAGGACTTTATTATCATTTTGTTTGTATTATGCTCTCTTTTCTCTTATTTTCAGATATTTAGCACTTTCAGACTCTTTTGGAAGAAACGAAGCAAAAAGACCTAATATTAGGGTTTTTCAGCGAAATTACACACATGGCGTTGCACATGGCGGCCGCTATAGGAGAAGCCATGAGTCATCAACCCTCAACTAGGAGGTAACCGCCACGTTCCCATGATCCACCCCATTTACACACATGACGGGCGCCATGAAGGGATGGCGGGCGCCACCTTTGGAAGTCACGTTCCCACTAAGGGGAAGTTAGAGGGCACCATGGTCTTTACAAGCTGCTGAAATCCTCTATAAATAGTTCGTTCCATTTCACTTTCAAATCATCCAACTTAGTTTTACAACACTAAGCATATATTTATCATTTGTAATAGCGATAATCCGTCACATCGGGGGGTTATCGCACCTTAGTGAGATTGAGTTGGGTCACTTCGAGTTGTTGTCGTCTTTAGCTTCAGGAGTCGGAGGTTTATTTTTGTACCAGATTTAAAGCCCTCCATTTGGAGCAGGTTCTATTTATCGCTTTATTTATTTATTTATTTCCCGCATCGCTTTTATTTTATTTATTTCCCGCATCGCTTTTATTTTATTTATTTCCCGCATCGCTTTTACTTTATTTATTTTCCCGCACTCGCTTTACTTTATTTATTTTCCGCACTCGCTTTACTTTATTTATTTTCTGCACTCGCTTTATTTTATTTATTTTCCGCACTCGCTTTACTTTATTTATTTTTCACACTCGCTTTACTTTATTTATTTTCACGCACTCGCTTTACTTTATTTATTTTCCCGCACTCGCTTTACTTTATTTATTTTCCCGCACTCGCTTTACTTTATTTATTTTACGCACTTTACTCGCTCTTTACGCCTCACATTCTAAAACAAACTTTTCATCATGATTAACATCGTTGTGTTTGTTTGTGTTACCATGTCTGGCTAAATCTTTTAAATGTTAGAATGTAAGGATCGCGGTTAAAGTAATGTTTCACATATTGAATCTGTAGAAATACTTCAAGGCTGTTTTGATTTTTAACTTGAGTTTTGTAAAACAAACTTGGTTAGTTTTAATTATTCGAGGAGTGCGAAAGCACCCTGGCTTAGTAACTAGGAATTTTTATGACTTTAAGGAAAAACTATTTTTGAAACTGTTTTCGGACGCGTTGGTAGATTTAAAATCAGGAAACTCCTTGGGTAAACTTTCCAAATCAAAATCACTTTTCAACTAAGTTTACGAGTCTCATTTCTTAAAAATAGGTTTATTACTTTAGCGTTTTGCGCACCTTTTATAAGTGATAATAAAAGGCCTTAATTTAAGGGTAAACTCGGTTCTGAATACACGAAAGCGACAGTTCCTGTTAAATGGGTTCTTTTCAAGAGTAGAAAATATTGCCTCATAAGTAGTTCTATTTAGACAATCGAAACATCACTTAACTGACGTGAAATACATTCAACCTGTCTTACCTGCATTTATTATTTACCGTTATTTTGCAAACCTAATATCTCTTTTATACCGTCTTAGATAAACACCGTGATGATAGTAATCGATAGATTGACGATTGCTCTCTGTGGGATCGATATTCTTTTATATTACTTTGACGTAATTCGTGCACTTGCGAATAAACACGATCAAGTTTTTGGCGCCGTTTCCGGGGACCAACTTCGTCAAATTTTGTACCCTGTTATTACACCGTATAGACTAAGGCATTATTAGCCGGTAAATGCGAAGAACCCGTAGTACCGGAAATTTAGTAGATCCTTTAGCGGAACCCGAACGTTATACTCGTACACGCCTCTTACTCATCCGAATTAAGAAAGCTATGGCCGAGAATCGCGATAGGAGACCTCTTAAGGAATACGCCCAACCCTTTGATGAGGAACCTAGTTCGAGTATAGTAAACCCCCTTATTCCTGCTAACAATTCGAACTAAAACCGTCTTTGTTACAATTAGTGCAACAGAACCAATACGCGGGTCTCGCTACTGAGAACCCGAATCAACATTTAAAAGTTTTTATCCAACTAGCCGACACCTTTAAATCTAACGGCGCTTCACCCGATGCGATCTGTTTAAGATTATTTCCTTTCTCCCTCAGGGATAGAGCACGTTCATGGCTAGATTCACTTCCAGCTAATTCAATAACTACCTGGGAAGACCTTAGGAGAGTATTCCTTTCTAGATATTTCCCCCTAGTAAGTCTGTTGTTCTTTGAAACCAAATAAGTAGATTTACTCAAAACCAAGGAGAATTGCTTTTCGAAACTTGGGAGAGATATAAAGAGCTATTAAGAGTCTGTCCACACCATGGCCTAGAACAATGGTTGATCGTTCATACCTTCTACACTGGACTCCATTATAACATCAAGATGAGCATCGACGCCGCCGCAGGTGGTGCGCTGATGAACAAACCTTATCTAGAAGCTTGTGACCTAATTGAGGATATGGCCCAAAACCATTACCAATGGGGAACTGAACGAGCATCAATAGAGAAAAAGGAGACCCAAGGTGGAATACATGAGGTAAGCTCTCTAGACATGATGCATGCGAAAATGGACGCTTTAGCCCTTAGGATCGAACATACGTCTATAAACACTAACACCATAGCAGTAGTCCACACAGAGTGCGAACTCTGTGGATCTAAAGGACACGAATCGGCAGAGTGTAACCTTTTGAACGACCTGAACACCGACCAAGTGAATTACGCCCAAGGTAACCCATTTTCAAACACTTACAATCATGGATGGAAGAATCATCCGAATTTCTCCTATAAAAACCAGAACCCTATCCAAAATCATGCACCTCAGAGACCGCAAGGTTATCAAGCCCAAAAACCAAACCAACCTATGCAAGTCGTGCCCCTGAAGTCTAACCTTGAGAAAATCATGGAGAGCTTTATATCGGGCCAGACTCAGCAAAATAAAGAATTCCTAAACCAGAACATTCACGTAAACGAACTTATAACGCAATTAGGAACCAAGGTTGATCAGATAATCACTCACAACAAGATGCTTGAAACCCAGATCTCACAGGTAGCACAAAACCAAGCCCCACAAACTACACCTGGAGGCCAACTCCTTAGACAACCTCAACCAAACCCTCGAGGGCAAGCTAACGCTATCTCGTTACAAAGTAGGACCGCTTACGAAGGGCCTCATAACTCAGTAATGAGCGAGTCCAGAACTTCTATACCTGCCAACCAAGAAGGTGAAGCCAAAGATAAAACTTACAAACCACCACCCCCGTACAAACCACCAATCCCATATCCGCAAAGACTTAAACAAACCAAAATTAACAACCAATACCAAAAATTTATAAAAGTGATAGAAAAACTTCATGTAGAGATTCCTTTCACGGAAGCTATCACCCAAATTCCGTCTTACGCCAAATTTCTCAAAGACATCTTAACCAACAAGCGTAGGCTTGACGATCCAAAACTCTTGGAATGCAACTTTATTTCCGAGGATAAACTCGCTAAGAAGGAGAAAGACCCTGGTAGTTTTTCTATACCTTGCATTTTAGGGAGTCATGTGATCGATAAAGCTTTCCTAGACTTAGGCGCTAGTGTGAGTTTAATGCCCTTAGCTGTCTGTAAAAGGTTAAACCTAGGAGAATTGCAACCAACTAAGATGTCCCTTCAATTAGCCGATAGGTCTGTTAAGTATCCTGTAGGCATTTTAGAAGACATCCCAGTTAGGATCAGACAACTTTATATCCCAACAGACTTTGTGGTCATGGATTTCAAAGAAGACGAAGAAATCCTTATCCTTTTAGGTAGACCATTCTTATCAAGAACCGGAGCTATAATAGATGTTAAAAGAAGGAAATTAACCTTCAAAGTAGGGGATGAAAAGATCGAGTTCATTCTTTCGAAATTCCTGATGGCACCAATTCTAGGAGACGTATGTTATGCGAACAATATCATAGATGAGTGCATAAGAGAATTCGATCAAGGAGAACCTAAGATCGAACCGTTTTCAAACCCGAATGAAAAGGATGACGAGCTAGAGGAAACGGAACCTCACGAATGTCTGGATATTACTCCAGACCCTTCACCTAATTCTCAAAAACCAGCCCAAGAACTTAAGGAACTACCCAAGAACCTAAGATATGAGTTCTTGGATGAAGAAATGAATCGCCCAGTAATAGTTAGTGCCACCTTAAACCAAGACGAGACGAATCGACTCTTGAACGTTTTAAGAAGATACCCCTATGCCTTAGGGTACAACATCTCTGATCTAAAAGGTATAAGCCCATCCGTGTGTATGCACAGAATCTCGCTAGAGGAGGATTCAAAACCTTCCAGAGAACATCAGAGAAGGATCAACCCTGTGATGAGCGAGGTAGTAAAGAAGGAAGTCCTTAAACTACTGGAAGTTGGTATAATCTATCAGATTTCTGATAGTAAGTGGGTAAGTCCTCTACACGTGGTACCCAAGAAGGGAGGCATCACAGTTGTAAATAACGAGAAGGGAGAGCATGTCGCTAAACGCATAGAAGGTGGATGGTGTATGTGCATAGATTATAGGAAGCTCAATAAGGCGACTAGGAAAGACCATTTCCCCCTTCCATTCATAGATCAAATGCTTGAGCGTCTTGCCAGACACTCTTACTTTTGTTATCTTGATGGATATTCTGGATTTTTCCAAATACCTATACACCCCGAGGATCAAGAGAAAACAATCTTTATATGTCCTTACGGAACGTTTGCTTACAGACGAATGCCGTTTGGACTCTGTAATGCGCCAGCTACTTTCCAACGTTGTATGATGTTAATCTTCGCAGATTATCTCAACGAAATCATGGAAGTATTCATGGGCGACTTCTCGGTGTATGGATTAGACTTTGAAGACTGCCTTATTAACCTTGAGAAAATCCTAGAGAGATACGTAGAAGTTAACCTTGTGTTAAACTGGGAGAAGTGTCACTTTATGGTTAAAGAAGGCATAGTGTTAGGACATATAATATCTGAAAGGGGAATTGAGGTTGATAAAGCAAAGATAGAAGTTATAGAAAACCTTAACCCTCCTAAGACAGTTAGAGAAGTCCGTAGTTTCCTTGGACACGCCGGTTTCTACCGACGCTTCATAAAAGACTTCTCTAAAATAACAAAACCCCTGATCGGCCTTCTGATGAAAGACATTGAATTCATTTTCGATGAAATATGTATCGAAGCCTTTAACCGTTTAAAACAAGCATTAATTTCAGCACCCATTCTACAAACTCCAGATTGGACTAAACCCTTCGAAATAATGTGTGATGCTAGCGATTTCGCTATAGGAGCTGTTTTAGGGCAAAGAAAAGATAAGAAACTACACGTAATATATTCCGCTAGTAGAACCCTAGATGCCGCTCAATTAAATTATACAACAACAGAGAAGGAACTCCTAGTTGTAGTTTTCGCAATCGATAAATTTAGGTCTTATCTTGTAGGATCTAAGATTATAGTCTATACAGACCATGCAGCTATCCGTTACCTTCTAAGCAAAAAGGATGCAAAACCTAGATTACTTAGGTGGATCCTTTTGCTACAAGAATTCGACTTAGACATTAGAGACAAAAAAGGAACAGAAAACATAGTTGCTGACCATCTTTCCAGATTAGAGCATTTAAAGCCAGATCATTTACCTATAAATGATGAATTCACCTATGACAGACTGATAGATAAGATAGATATCGCTCCCCTTGAACCTGATAGAGACAACCTTGGGACAATTTCAGAAATTAGTAGAGTACCATGGTACGCTGATTTTGTGAACTATCTAGCTGCTGATATCATACCACCCGACCTCAACTATCAACAAAAGAAGAAATTCTTTAAAGATATAAGACACTTCTATTGGGACGAACCACTCCTTTTCAAAAGAGGAACTGATAACATATTTCGACGTTACGTCCCAGAGGAAGAAGTCAGAAACATCATAGAACATTGTCACTCTTCACCCTATGGTGGACATTCAAGCACATCCAAGACATACGCTAAGATCCTGCAAGCTGGTCTTTATTGGCCGACATTATGGCGTGATGACCATGCTTATATTGTCTGATGTGACCGATGCAAGCGCGCTGGAAACATCTCAAGACGTGACGAAATGCCTTTGAAGAACATCCAAGAAGTAGAACTATTTGACGTTTGGGGTATTGATTTCATGGGACCTTTTCCTTCTTCATTGGAAACAAGTACATTTTGATAGCAATTGACTATGTGTCCAAATGGATAGAAGTTATCACCGCACCCACCAACGACACAAGAGTAGTCATCAAGATGTTCAAGAATAATATCTTTCCCAGATTTGGAGTTCCACGACTTGTCATAAGTAATGGTGGATCACATTTTATATCCAGGATATTTAATAAACTCTTAAGGAAATATGAAGTAAAACACAGAGTAGCAATACCATATCACCCCCAGACTAATGGTCAAGTGGAAGTATCTAACAGGGAGATTAAGCAGATCTTGGAGAAAACTGTATCAATATCTAGAAAAGATTGGTTTGAAAAGCTAACAGAAGCATTGTGGGCTTACAGAACTGCTTATAAAACCCCTATTGGAACTACACCATACCAATTGGTCTACAGGAAGTCATGCCACTTACCTTTTGAACTCAAGCACAAGGCATATTGGGCCATAAAGACCCTAAATTTGGATTACCTAGCATCTGGCAAGAAGCGAATCCTTGATATTCACAAATTGGAGGAACTCCGCCAGAACGCTTACGAGAATGTCGTTATATACAAAGAGAGAACCAAAGCTTGGCACGACAAAAGGATTGTGAAAAGGAATTTAATATAGGAGACTCTGTTCTCCTCTTCAATTCGAGATTACGTCTTTTTCCAAGTAAGTTGCGTTCGAGATGGACAGGCCCCTTTGAGGTGTCAAAAATCCTAAAATCTGGAGCAGTTGAAATCCGGAACAACTCCTGTAATCAATTCGTGGTAAATGGATAAAGATTGAAGCAATACCAAGGAGGTGACATACCCACAGAATGTCATGACCAAACTCTGACCGACCCTCCAGTTCCTACCTCTAACATATAAAGTTCGAGTCGTCAAGCTAACGACGTTAAACAAGCACTGCACGGGAGGCAACCCATGATTTCTTTTCCTTTACTTTTTACTATTTCAATTTACATTTTTATTTGTTTATATATATATATATATATATATATATACACACACACACACCTATGTGGAGACTAACAGTTATAATATTTGCGATTTCAGGTGTCCTTTGTTTCTAATCTAACTTTTCAAGAATGGAGAATATCGACACCATGCCAATAATTTTTCGTGGCCCAGTTCAAGAACAGCGCTACGCCATGCTTCCACAGCGCCCAATGCTGCCCACCAGATATCCCGACTCGAGCTGCATGGAGGCATTAGGCATTGAGCCTAGTGTCAGGCATTTGTGCGATCACTTGCAGTGGGATGAATACACTGATGCTATGCACGTGACTTACAGGAACCTGACTTTGGAGTTCCTGAGCTCGCTTATCTACGAGCCTTATGTTGGTCACACCAGTGATGGAGGATACATTAACTTCAGGTTGTTTAGGGCAGAATACACCTTCAACCACAGGCGTTTCGGTGACTTTCTTGGTTTTCAGACTGCCTATGATGCTTCATCTGAGCTCCCCATGAGCTACTTTCTGAGCCGAGACGTCGAGAAGTTTTGGAGCGATATTACGTGTGGAGGTAGTCCTGACCCTTCCACCCAAATTTCCAACAAGATTCACAACCCTGCTTTCCGATACTTCCAGATGATCATTGCCCACACCTTCCTGGGGAAGAGTGACCCTGATACGCATGTGAGTGCTGAAGAGATCTTCTTCATGTATTGTACCACTCAGTCACGCCCGATGAATTGTGGAGCTTTCTTGATCAAGAGTCTAATATCTTAATGCTCACTCTACTACGAGCCCTATACATGTTGGGAGCACGGTGACTCATATAGCCTCAACCCTGGGACTCAATAGAAGACTATCTCACCTGACATCTTATTGCAGCTACACCCTGATGGATATTGATTTCTGTCTGGACCGTGGCCTCATGAGGAGATCTTCTTTCCATCTGAATCAATACAGACTATTAATCGAGGGTGAGACTATTCACTACTTCACTTTACCTGATCCTTAGGTGGCTTGTGTTATTGATCAGGCCAATTGGGCCTACGCTATAGAAGGGTAGGGAGAGACAGTAGATGCGCCGAAGATCGCACCGATCAGAATCAAAGTTCGCACCAACAATCTGAATCTCTAGACTCCGAGCATGCAGTCTGAATTGGTTAAGCATCGCATGGAGATAGCTCAGCTTCGCCAAGAGCTTGTTGATGTTGCTTTGCAGGTTGAAGTATCAGTTGCTTAACATGACACCG
Source organism: Lathyrus oleraceus (assembly GCF_024323335.1). Classification (NCBI taxonomy): domain Eukaryota; kingdom Viridiplantae; phylum Streptophyta; class Magnoliopsida; order Fabales; family Fabaceae; genus Lathyrus; species Lathyrus oleraceus. The sequence continues at coordinate 286,315,746 of NC_066584.1, forward strand.
AGACTGATATGCTGCATGATGAGATCGCCGATCTTCGACGCCAGATCGCAGAGCTTCGAGGATACGGAGACGAAGAGACTCCACCATACCCTGAGCATTGATGCCATCATGAACCAAGAAATACCGTTTGAACTTCCCTATTTTTCCCGTTATTTATTATTCATGCCTATTTTTATTGTTTCCTATGACATTATACTTGCGTTATTTTTCCTAAGATCTCTGGACTCGTGAATTATTATTGACTCTTCATATACATACATATATATATATATATATATATATATATATATATATATATATATATATATATATATATATATATATATATATAATATATATATATATAATATATATATATATATATATATATATATATATATATATATATATATATATATATATATATATATATATATATATATATATATATATATATATATATATATATATATGCATTATTATTATTGTTATGTTTTTATGTCTTATTTTGTTTTACTTTGTTTTATTTTACTTTACTATTTTATTTTATTTTGTTTTATTTTATTTTGTTTTATCAAGCTTAAATCAAAAACAAAAAAACAACATTCGTGGATACCTATATGCACCCCCCTTTACAAGAAAATGAAGACAAAAGGACAGAGGCCCAAGAAGCAAACATCATAGCCGGCCCAACCAAATCCGAACACATGGCGGGCGCCATGAGGTAACAGGCAAATTTCCCTTTTTCACCATTTATACCTTCTTCAACCTTTCCAAACCTATTTTCTTCTTCTCCCAACTCCACCAAAGTTCATAAAAAATTTCCCAAGCTTCCCATTTTCACTACAAATCATTAAAATTTCCCAACTTCACTTCTCCATTTCTCCACCAAAAATCCATTAAACTCCATTTTTTCATTTCTTTTCTATAAATTCTCATTTTTCTCTACAATCACCATTAATGACCGGAATGGAGTTTAACAACATCATTCTTCGTGGAGGAAAGCCCGGTGAGCGACAAAACAAGATTTTGCAAAGATTGCAAACTCGGGAGATCCTCGCTACCAGGTATGTCTACGAAGACTGTTTGTACACTTTAGGCACATACCATAGTGTTTTCCACATGCTTGATAATTTAGGATTACACGATATTTTTGCTAGTAAACCACCCACCTACGATAGGCTCACTAGGGAATTTTTGAGTTCCCTAATTTACACTGTTTACCCCGGCACTGCTAGCACAGTAGGTACCGTCTATTTTAGAATGTTTAATGTAGAATACGAGTACACTACCGATGCTTTAGCGGGTTTGCTCGGAATGCCTTATGGTGAGGGTGTTTTCTGTGAGACGCCCTTGGATGCTTAATGGACACTCGAGGCATTTACTTTTTGGAATAGATTATCTAATGTGAATGTCACTTCCTTTGAAGGAATCTTGGCTTCTAATATTTATAACCCGACCATACGTATTTTTAGATACCTTTTGGCATGTACCATATTTGGCCGGGAAAATTCTAACAAAGTAAATGCCCGAGAATTGCTATTTTTACAGGGTTGCCTCACTAATCGCAGGATCAATCCTGTTCCTTTCATGTTGGCCCATATGTCTGCCATCCTTAAAAAAGGAGGAACCATCTCTTTCGGTGGTTCGATTACCTCCATTGCTAGAGTGTTGAATCTACACGCTGAGTTAGCCACCTTGGAATCACTCCTTCACCGCACCATTAACTTAAAGTTTTTGAAAGATATGAAATTAAGCAAGGTGCGACGAGAAAGTGGTTTCTACCTCATGATACATGGTGCAACTGTACCCAGTGTTGTCCTACCTTGCTCTCAGCGTACAGATGTGCGACATGCGAGGAACTAGACATACGATCTTGATGCTCCACCCTTTAACGGTCCTTTGCCACCTAATGATCCTATGGACGATGGGCAAGGGACCGATGATGAGTATGACCGGCGCGACCAGTCACCTGCTCATGATATTCCTGATGCATCAACTATACACACCGCACCTTCTTCCTCTAACCCTTTTGCAGGTACCACTCCTGGTTTCTACATCACCGAGGAGATGTGGCGCGAGCACCTAGCTCGTGAGGAAAGGCGTGACACCATCCTGAATACCACAAACCAACAACTGTCAGATAATATGAGTTTTATGGTAGCTTCCCAGCAGCGTAGTGAGCAAGCACATCGGGCTATCACTGAGTCCTTACTTGCGATCACTCACGAGCAGCAACGCTAGTGACAGGCTAATGAGCGTCACTTAGCTCTTATTGAGGCCACCCAAGGATCTCTCCTAGGTCGCTCTCAGCAGCTGCAGGAAGGACTTAGTACTCGAACCAGACGTCGTCGACCCAGACATCCTGACTAGGGCGATGACGGTGACGGTACCGCTGCTCACCCCTAGCTCTCTCTCTCTCTCTCTCTCTCTCTCTCTCTCTCTCTCCCTCTCTCTCTCTCTCTCTCTCTCTCTCTCTCTCTTCCAGGTTACTCCTACCCTATCTCATATCGAAACATTAAGGACAATGTTCGGTTTAAGTGTGGGAGAAGATTTTATCGCTTTTCATCTTTCCTTTATTTTTATTGTTTTTTTTATCGTTTTCCTTTATTTTTATCGCTTTCCTTTATTTTTAATATGTTTTGTTTGTTTTAGTTGCTTGTTTTTCCCTTTAAATAAAATAGCATATGTCTGACGAGTCATCTGTGTAAGTGTATCCTTAATTCCCCCATTTCTTTAACCTTACCAAAAAAATTTTTAGCCAAGAAAACAGTACATCTTGAACATTCAGCCTATAAGACAGGTTTATAACAGGACGTAAAAGACTTGGGAAAACTTTTTCTAAAAATCAGTATTGTCTTAACACCTTAGGCTTCATGATTATAAGAGTCGATCCCGATACCCCATATGATGTAGCCCTAATTTTTGTTCCAAATAAGTCCTTAAGTAGTTTATCCTAGCAGTCAACTCTGACTTAAGCATGCTCTACGTAGGGGACCGATGAAAATAAGTGAATGATCACAAAAATTCCTGCTTTGTTCTCAAATCGCATGAAAATACGGGCTAGGTGACTCTCACACGGTCATTTAACCCAGCAAAATAAAGACATATGCGGAACATGCAGAAGAAAATAAAAATAAAAATAATAAGCCTATTTGTTTGTTGGTTCAGAGGTATTTGGTGCTGAACTTGGTAGGGTGGATTACGATCCAATCCCCCACAACTGCAAATTGGGTTAAATAAAGGGGTACACCAACTTACGTACCAGAGCCCCATACTTGGGACTTAGAAAATTTTAAAATATATTTGATTTCCCAAACTTCCACCTCAAAATTCATCATGATCCAAGCTTCAAATGAAAAAATCTTCAATATGAAAGTTGTTCCCCTTGATCTCACCTTTCCAAAAACTTCAAGATCATCTCATTTGGCTAAAGGATGAAGGACTTACGCATGGGTGCAACATGAAGAACCATTTGGATGATTTCCACTTCCACTTTTCATACACGATTGCATGGTTTCAACATGAGTCACACTCAATTTTGGACCTAATTGCATCACTTAATGGGTGTATCACACGCCCATGCAAGCATGCAAAGAGAATTTCACAAAATTGCCAAATTTGAAAGTGTGTAGAAATCAATCGCATGGCCTATAAATAAGACCCCCATTGCTTAGAATTAAGGACCTCGCGCCCAAGCTTCGAACCTGCAACCCCAAACCCTCACCATTGAAGGACAAGCTTGAAGATTTTCTTTGAAAATTGAGTTTCAAATTTCCATCTTTTTTGAGATTGAAACTCCAAGAGTCCATACCTTTCATTGATCCTAATCACTTCCAACAAGCATCTGAAGCAAGGCCAAGCATAATCGTGCCAATCTGAAGCTCCTTTGAAGGTGAATTTTTAGAATTTTCATATCTTCGATTCTCCCTCAATTCTTCACCATTATTGTTGATTTTTGGTTGTCTGAAGTCCTATCAATGCAGGGAAGAAGATTGAGTTGCTTTGAGGTTAAATCAAAGCAACTTAGTTCATGATCCTCAAAATTCAAATCCCTGTATCTTTTTATATACTTGGAATTGGAGAAAATTGATGTCAGATTCGTGCTCCTGAGCATTTTTCCTTCAAATTAGTGTATTCACTTTTCACTTTCCATTGAGTTGAGCTTGAACCAGACCGGTGGTGCACACCGGAGAAGATGACCCGAGCTAGGGCTCCGGTGGTGCGCTAAATCAATCTAGGCCATTTGATCCATTTGAAATGTTTTAATCTCACGCGTTCAATCTGATTACCATGCCAGTAGCACGTTTGACTAAGGACCTTGTGGAATGCGCACTCCTGGCCATCTGATCTGCCACCTCAATTAATGAGGGAGATCAGATGACCCTTGGTTTTTTGATTTTCTGATTTTTTCCATTTAATCCTTTTATATTAATTAATTCATATCAATTTCATTTTTAATCCAAAAAATATGGGTCTTTCACCAAAAAAAATCAAATATTTTCCTCTTTCATTTTCTGAATTAAAATTATTTTTTGGATTAATTTTGATATTTTTCATGATTTATTTGTTTTTGTGCATATTTTTAATTGTTTAAAAATACTTTTGAATTTTCAAAAATTATGAATTTTTTTGTCTAAGGTCCTTTGACCTTGTTTGACCTAGGATAAATCTCTTGGCCATTTATTTGGTGTTTTGAAGAGGTATTAGGTTTTTTACCAAACATAATTCAATTTAAATGCATTTTAATTTGATTTTTTAATTGATTAATTGTATAGAAATTATGTTGAGCCATTTTTATTGACTTGTGAAGTTTGACTATCTGTTTGGGCCTTGGTCAAGGTTGATTTGAATTTTTGTTGGATTAAAATCATTGGATTTAGGGGATTGATGAAATGTACATTTCATCTCCCAAAATGAATGAATGATTTTAATTTGATAAAAGTCCTCCCATGACCAATTTGTGTTTGTCTCATTTCCCCTATCTCTTTTTCTTCAATCCCATTCTTTCCCACCCCTTCCATTGACCAATGAAGTCTCAATATCCTAAGGCTAATTGGTTCATCAATAACTTTGTGTTAGATGAACTAATACAAGTATGGATGAGATATGTTCATCCTTTGATCTTTTCTTTTTGTGTGTGGTATGTTTTAGGAGTATGGTTCATTATACCATATCTCTAACATGCATTAACACCAAAATTTCTATTGCCCGACCTCAGATAGTTGTGACTTCTACATAAGTCCAATTACGATTACTTAGCATATCGCTAAGTTTTGACCCTAAAGGCATATCATTCTAGTAAGTGATATTGTAAGTCTCCCCCCTTTCATGGTATTGTATGGAAACTTGACCTTTTTTCCTTCCTTTGGAAGATGTCTTGGTTCAAGGATCCATGCTTTTGAATAGAGGGTTGAGTGTTCTCCAAAGAATGACTTAATCAATTGAAAAGCAAAACACCACTAACATCTAAACAACTAACATGTGACTAACTTTTATTATTCTTGCTTTTAAATTTCAAGTCATTTACTTTATGCAATTCAAATTCAAGCCATTTACCATTTCATTGGCCATTTATATATCATTTAACTTGTTTATGTTTATGTCATTTTCACTTTGCTCATTTGAGCCATATATTGTGATTGTATATTTTTGTTTGTGTTTCTGGTCTTAGGACCTTAAAATACTTAATAAACAACAAAAACCCTAAAAAATGTTTGTGTGGACTGTTGGATTTGATCTGAGCTTTTGGACTTAGAATTAGGCAACATTCCCTATGCAAAAGGACTTGGCCAATGCCAACATTTCTGAAACCAAGTTAATATGATTAAAAGCTTTCATCTTATGCAAGTATTGGGATCCACATGAATCCATCTGTTACACGATCTTGATACAACTGTTACTTTGAACTTGTGTTTAATGCCTTATTTTTAGCCAATCAAGGAGTATATCATCTGATACATGAGAAGAAGAAGACTATGAAGTTGCTTGCTTGGATGACTATCTTTATTTGATGCCTTGCTCTTCATTTTGCTATTTGCTTGTTATTATTGCTTGATTCAAAAGTCCAAAGGGAAAGTGGGTTTTCTATATGACACTCTTGTCTGTTGGATTGCATCCCATTATTCAGATCTTTTCAACTCTTAACTTTTAATTTTTTGCTTAGGATTAGTCTCTACATCTCCTCCCACTTCTTAATATTCAAATCTCTCATTCCCTTCAAAAACTTCTTTGCTTGTGATTTCTAAACTTAGACCTTATTGCAAATTAGAAACTTTGGCCTTATGCCATTGCATTTAAAACTTTTTTCTCAATCAAACTTGTAAATGAATCTAATTATATTGACTTAAGATTTCAAAAAGACAAAAAAGAACTAACACTCATTCAAACTTTTAGGCCCTTTGTGCCTCTTTTAAACTTAACCTTTTATTAAAATTAATCCACTCACTTTGAAATTGATACCACGAACTACAAGGTTTTGATCCCTCATTTTTATGTTGGTACGTAGGCACAAGTCCGAAGGTCTTGTCAAACACAAAATATAATCAATGAATTCTTTTCTCATCCCCACACTCTATTTGTTTCAAACATCTTTTATACCAAAAACGCATACACACATAAAAAAGGGCTCCCTAGGAGTACCTAGGACACTTTGGGTGCTAACACCTTCCCTCTGTGTAACCAACCCCCTTACGTGTAATCTCTGGCATTTTATTAGTTTTGATTTGAAAACTTCTTATCTTTGGGTTTTGTTCGTACTTTTCCCTTTTCCTTTGAAAACAATAAAAGCGCGGTGGCGACTCTGGTTTTATTGACGTTAAGTTTATCCATAGCTTAATGGTCACGAATTTCCCGCTACAAAAAGTATGGTTTAAAGATGAACACACTAAGAGGAGAATACAAAAATCACAAATTTTGTCTCTATGAATCACCATAGGTTTCCCACAAATGTTACTTTCACCATAAGAAATAATTACTTAAATAAGTGATGGAAAATTGGACCTTTTGAGGTTTAATTCGAATCAAGACGGATTTGTGATTCGAATCAATCTGGATAGCCCCAAAAAGGGAAGTTTTTAAAGCTAATGATCCAAATTATTATTTGCACTTGATTTGAGTCAAATGAGGTTATGATTCGCATCATGTTCAATTTTTGACCCGAATCATTTGACCCATAATGATGTTCTAATTTTCAATAGGTGAGTGTTTCGAATCAAAGACCATATCATCTAATTTTCAAGCTACTCAAGTGGAAATCAAAAAATAGTAATTTTCATAGGCTTAAAAAATAGAATTACTAACAAGGATCAAATGAATATAATCATAAAATATAGAGGGTTCTCAGTGGTACAATTTAGTAACCAAAGCAATTGCAATCAAATGGAAAGAATAGTAAAATCATACAATGAGATGAACTGTTATGGGTCGTCCATAACAGCCACGATCGACCACTCTAAATAAATTGTAATCCTTATAGAGTCTTATTAGCATACGAGCACTAATGCAAAATATACCTTTGGTAACACTAAATTACAATGGTTTGACAGTTAACCCTGGTAATACCTCCTTTTTGGATGCCTTCTTTTTATATTTATGAAAAGACATTGCACTACGGCCAAAACAATTAACCGTGATTATAAATTCATATAGTGATAAGATTCGAATCCTAGCTCCAACAATTTTCTACTTTTTCGTTACAATGAATGTTGTCCTTATAATATTATATGTATATTATAATTAAAATAACTATCACCAAGGTTGGTAATGTTAACCGTTGTGAAAGACATTATATTTCATCACAGTTTTTGAATATGACTGTGGTGGAATAATTTACCCATATATAAGCAAATTAACTCTCGCTTCTTGACAGTATCACCGTATCTCACACAACAAAACCCTAGCCCACATTTTATCTCTTCTTCTTCGTCTTTAGCTTTCCTATTCTACAGTATAGACTCAATCTTATTATTCACACACAAATGTATTCTTCTTCTTCCTTATTCTCTCATTTTCATGTATGTTGTTGTTATGTTTCATATGTTTTTCTTCTTGTTCGAAAGTTTATGGGTTTTGTTATTGTTGTATGTTATTGTATGTTGTTGTTGTTGTTGTTGATAAATGTAGATAAATGTTTGTTGGCATGATTTTCATATTATTTACTTTGGTTTCATATGTTTTGTTGTTGGTTGTTGTTGTTGAGAAATCTTTTTCCATATCCTCTCTTATTTGTGTATGATGTTGTTATGCTGATGTTATTTTTATGTATGTTAATAAATTTTTGTTGGATTATAATGTATTGCTTGTTAATGTTAACATGATATTATTTTCAGGGTGTTTGTAGAATTACAATTGATTTGTGTTTCTATGAAGAAAAAATACAATATAAGATGAAACTTAAGTGAAAGATGCAAACTTGTGTGATAGACCTAGAATGACATTCATTCAAATTTAAGATAAGTTTGCAGCTTTCTACTCAGTTTCATCCTCCTTCCTTTTACAAGTTTCCATATTATGGGTGTGGTTCACATGATGGTTTATCTTAATTTTCCATGATTTTTTTCCAATTAAAGGTATGTATGTTGTTGATAAATATTGGTGTATGTTATTAATGTTGTTGTTAATGTTGTTTTGTGTTGTGTTTTGATGAGTGGTTTTTCATGTACAACTGATAAGTGGTTATGGTTCTTTACTTATCACTGATGCAACTGGTTGTGTGAACATGGATTTAAGAGAGTTGGGAACTTGTGTTCATTGTGGAAATATCATATGAGTCTTTCTTATAATATTCCTATAGTGAACACATGTTTTCTACTTTCCCTTCTACTTTATCCTCTTCATAGCTTCCAGGAACAATTAGTCAAGTTCTCTCAATCTATGTTAATTAATTGATATTTATATTGATAAATGTTGTTAGTGAGTTTGTTATATCATATACGATTGCTTGTTTTACTAACCCCTTACTGAACTTGTATTTATTTAAATAGATTTTTGAGTTATACATTAGAAAAAATTAAATTATTCTAGAAAATCAACTTAGACGATCCAATATTTATCGAATTGCATGCATATTGTAATTCATGATTTCTTCTTTAGTCTATAGAATTTGATTCAATGCCACAAATTCTTCAAAAAAATTATTGTAAATGAATTCCATTTCGAGTCTTTCACAAAAAAAAAAAGAGGAAATCAAATTTTGTGTGAAAGACTTAAAAGACATCCATTCATCATCACTATTTTGAAGAATTTAGAATTGAATCAAAGTATATGGGTTGATGAGGAAATCATGAATTACAAGATGTTTGCAATTAGAAAAACATTGGATCATTTAAGTTGTTTTTTAAGAATAATTTAATTTTTATGATTATCATCTCAGAAATTTATTTGAATGGTTGTATATGGTTAATGAGGGGTAGAGAAAAACAAGCAATCTCATATTTTATAGTAAACTCTTACGCATACCACCACGGTTGAAACATATATATGTGGTGTAATATTATTTTTTATGTGCTTTAATTTGGTTGCAATTGAGTATCGAACCCATGACCCTATGTTTTTTACAATGGTTGTTTAGGTCAACCGTTGTGATAGGTAGCATGCTACATAGTTTATCACAACGGTTGCATGCCCGTGGTTAAAAACAATGAACTTACAACCACACCCTACTTCACCATGGTTGGTCAGGCATGATGGTATCCCTTTTCCATCTGTGGTGAAAGGGTTTTTCCGTAGTAGTGGAGGACGTTCATCCACAATGACTCTCCGCAATTTACTCCTAACAAATAAAGAAGGCACAAAATTAAGGTAATAAGGTTCAAATATAATTTGAAATCACTATTCTTCCTCATAAACTGACTTGAATGTTGGAGTGTTAACCTTACAGATCCCCCCTCTATCACACAAAAGCTCAGAACCACCATCACTTCAGATCCTCATTCAATTTCTGGTTCCAGAATGGAACACTACACATAATTATCTCAAAAATATATATAATAATTTCCACAATATGAGGCATACTCAATATAAATAAACACCATCATTAATCACTATCGTTAGGCGGTTTTCGAGTTCACTAACTTGTTTTTAACCATCTACCTTTTGCATTTTCTTGTAGTGACTTGGGTTCCGAGTGTATCAACTTGAACGAACAAAAATATTGGTTTCATATAAATGCGTTCATTCATATCTCCCATGCATTAAAATTTTCATACACTGCACTAACAGTTTTAGTTCCTTTCCCTTACTATTCCTCAACTAGTTTTTTTTCTTTCTATTTCGTTGTCTTTGTTTTAGTGTCCTTCTTTTTATTTCATGGCTATGGATAGAGATCCCCTTTCAATCTATTTCACAAAATTTCCTCAAGACATTACTGTCGCACAATTGCGTCGTCGTTTCTCCTATTTTGGTAAAGTTCATGAGGTATTTTTCCCAAAAAAAAAGAAACAAATTTGGCTTAAGATTCAGTTTTTTAAAATACTTGGAAATAAATTGTTATGAGATAAAACTTAATGGAGTTTGGTTCAGAATTTTTAAGCTTAGGAATTATGTATCTTTATTTTCCATAAGAGACCGTGGAGAGTCATCCAAGTATTTAACTCATAATGCTAATGGTGTTGGTGTAACTAATAATGGTAACGGTGTTGGATTAAGGTTGATAAGGTTCACCGTAGATGCCAAGTTACTTATTATATTTCAAAGATATCGTGAATCTAGGAGTGCGAGTACTGGTCCAACAACAAAACCGTTTTCCTCCTATAGTAATAAAAAATACTATATTAATAAAAAAATACTTTATTTTGGAGGAAGACTTTCCCTCGTCGTAATGGTTTGAAGCATGTCTAGTGAGTGTTTGATGACACTCTGTCATCATTTCATTTTTAAAATAAATTACCATTATTTTTAGTTGTTTTGAGTTGATTTTTTTCTAGTTTGATGAAGAAAGAGAAATAAAATAAAGAAGTGAAAGAAAAGGAAGAAAAGTAAATATTTGAATAAATTAGGGGAAAAAGGCTAAAAAAATCATTGGAATTTTCGAGCTGACATCGTGGCCACGCTCCCATAGCATCAGAGCATGATATAAAGCATCGCGGGCGTGATCTAGTCATGACATGTCATATAATGGACGTCAATGAAGAATTGTGGGCATATTTTATACTTGTTTTGACACATTTTTGTTTACATCGATAAAAGGGCATAATGTAAAGGAATAAGGGATGGGTCATTCTTTGATTGGATTTTCACGGCGAAGTAATTTCTAGAGCTTTAGGGTGAAATTTTTAATGTATTGTTTCTTTATTACTTAAATTATGATTCCTATTAGTATGAGTAGCTAAGTTTTATTGATTAGAGTTTGTTAGATGATCCTGTATGAATCTGTTGGATCATATGTTCGTGTTTTATACCATTTACTTATTTGATTAATTTAGTATTGTTATTCAGTTTAATTTCATGTTCATTGTTTTATATGTGTTTACGAATTCATATAACGATCTAGACTTGTAGTGATTACTAACCATAAATCTATGAATCTGAACTAAATTAACCTGTTCAACCTAGTAATTGATTAGGGATAAGAAATTACAAGTTATGACTTAGGGTTTAACGCACCATATGTCTCATGTTCTAACTAGCCAGTTGACATAAGAGATTAGGAGGCACAATGTAAAATAGTGAGTTATACACCAAGGGGTTGGGTATAACGGCTACGTTACATCATCGTAATCGCTAAATAATTAATATAGGGCAATTAAACACTGACATGAACAATGACACACATGGGATTCAAAACAATACCTAATTGTTGTTAATCTGATCAAGTTTTTCCAACAATTTTATTTACACAATTTATTTTCTCAAAACAAACCTTGAAAACCTCCATTTCATTTTCGGTAGTACACAAATTTCTTTGTTAAAATGAAACAATCTCGGTAGATACAAACTTATAAATTTTATTACTTTGATATGTTTACTACACTTTCTAAATTGTCATCAAGTTTTTGGCATTATTATCGGAGATTGTTGAGTTATTTCAACAAGACAACTTTTGTGATTTGCTTGTTTCTTTTTAAATGTTAGGTTTAGTTTTAAATTTTCTTTATTTCTATTTATTTATTCTTTCATTGTTATTTAAAGCAATTTTTGTGCTTGGTTTGTTATTTTTAAATTTTTAGTTTTAGTTTTGAATTTTCCTTGTTTCTATTTATTTGCTTTTTTTTAATCTTTTATTTTATTTTTTATTTATTTTATTTTATTTTTAATTTCTCTTTTATTTTAGTTATCGTTAATTAGTGTAGTGCTACTGAGATATTTTTCTTCTGATTGTGTATGTGAGATAAAGGAAGACATGTATGATGGAGCTTGATTTTAAACTTGCTATGTTAGCACCACTTGATGCTTTATCAAAGCAAATTTCTACCTCAACTCTAGTTCCAACAAATGTTAATCTAGCCATAGCATTGCAATGTGATTTATGTAGTGAAGGTTATGCCAATGGCCATTGTGTACCATAGGAATACGTTGAAGAGACACATTATGCAGGAAATTATCAAGAGCCATATCTGTACTCCAATAACTATAATTCATGATGGAATGATCATTCAAATCTCAATTGAAGTAACAATCAATGCCAAAATTTTAACCAGGAAGCTTCTCAAGATCCACCACCAAGGAAGTCATCCCTTATAGAAGATACTTTTAACGAATTCAAGAAATTTACTCAAAGAAACTTGGAAGTTATAAACTCAAACTTTAAAGCATCCAACAATAACATTGAATAATCCAAGAAGAATTTTGAAAATAAAATTGGGCAATTATCTAAACAAGTGATAGCTCGATCAAATGGAGGGTTTAACGATAATATGTTGGAAAATTCTAGTAATTATGAAGTTTAAAGAGAAGTCAAATATGAATGGGAACTAGTCAATGAAGGAATAGTTGAAAAAGAATAAGAAGAAGAAAAATATATACCATTAAATGAAAAAACCGAATCAAGAATAGAAGAATCTGAGGTGAAAATTAGATATGGGAAAAAGAGCAAGAATACAAAGTGAGGATGATATAGTTTTGGATGATGCTCCAAATTCAATAATTTGTTTAGATGTAGATATCTAACAAGAAAATCTTTAACAAAAGCATGTCCCTAAAAGTTATCTTAGCAACAACGCAAATGGAATGGAAGAAATGGGTAAAGTATTGGATGTCATTTATGTCATATTCGCTACTACAAAGGTGGAGAAGATATGTGAGCAACATCATCAATACCCCAAGTTCATGGGAGTCTTACCAAAAAAAGGAATAAGAAGGATTGTGTGTTTTTTGTGTCAGATATGCCACCCTAATAGAGAATCATCTAAGGACCTTAAATAAGCATTTGGGAGGCAAGCCACAAATTTGTGTTATTTATTTTTCTGTTTGTAAACTTGATATTCTGTATTTAACGAATGAATTTGTTTCTGTTGTGTTCTTTAGTTTCAAGTATGATGCTTTACCAATGAAAAAAAAAGAATAAGGGCACAAGTAAATAAAAACAAAAGAAAAGAGAAAGCGGGGTTGTTAGAGAAGGTACAAATGCAGATTGACAATGTATGAAGAAGAGTAATATTCAACAATCTTTTACTCAATCACCAGATACCTTAACAAGTATGGTTTGAGCCAAATAATTCAACTATATACCCTTTTTCTTGTATTAGTGTCTGTATGATTTTTCATCTGCTAGGATTTACATTAATGCTTAATTTTTGTCTGCTAGTTTAATCATACGTTGGGACAAGTTGTTTGTTTTAACATAGACCCTTTCTTAGGTGAATTTGAAAAGAATTTTTATCATCCTTTAATCCTGGTCCATTTATTTCGGTGACTTAGCCACATATTTAGGTGATTGACTTGAAAGAGAAATCTTTCCACCATATCCTTGGAGTCAGGTAGATTGTATTTCTCTATATTTTGTCATGATACAAGCAAAACAAAGTTTGGGGTTGCTCCTGGAATTAACAACGATTTATGTTTGGGGTTGCTCCTGGAATTAACAACGATTTATGTTTGGGGTTGGGGTACTAGAACCTGAGAATTGAAAAAAAATGAATTAAAGCTAGAAAAATTGTTATATTTTTAAAATTTTAGAACTTCTGGAAAAAACAGACAGAATTCTAGTACCCATTAGTGAAAACAAAAGAAGAACATGTAAGGATGGCGTGAAATTAGGAAGGTAGCAGATACTTAACTCCAAGGAATTAAACCTATTGGCCAAATATATCCCACCTGGACATAAGCCAAGTTACAACCTATGACAGACCTCAAAAGCGTGTTTTTGAATAGAAAGTGATAAACTTTTAGAAGTTTTGAAAATTCATATATTTGATGTCAATTATATGTGAATGAGTATATAGAAAGATGAAGAAGATCTCTTTGGATTATGCTAGATTGAAGCAATGAATGAAAGTGATAATTCTTCAATGATTGGGGTATGTCATTGGTTTGGTAAGTACAAAGATCTGAGGAAGATCACAGTTATGAATGAGTTCCTTAAGGACAAGTAACCGTGTAAGTTTGGGGTTGTGATGACACTCTATCATTTAATTTTTACAAGCATTTTCCATTATTTTTAGTTGTTTTAAGTTGATTTTGTTCTATTTGATAACGAAAAATAATCCAAATGAAGATGTGAAAGAAAAAGGAAGAAAAGTGAAGAATTAAATAAATTAGAGAAAAAGGCTAAAAACTCAATGGAATTTTCGCATTGACATCGTAGTCGCGCTCCCATAGAATCACGGTGTAACATAAAGCATTGCGAGCGCGATACAGTCATGACATGCCACATTGTGGGCGTGAATAAATCATTGTGGGTGCAATTTTGTACTTGTTCTGACGCATATTTTTTTTCTTCTATAAAAGGGTTGATCATAGTGGAATAAGGTGTGTCTCATACTTTGATTGGATTTTCACGGCGAAGAAATCTCTGAAGCTCTGGAATGAAAGTTTCCATCACCGAAAGCCAATTTCATGTACAGTTTCTTTTTTAGTTCAATTATGATTCATATTAGTTTGAGTAGTTAAGTTTTATTGATTATGGTTTGTTAGATGAACATGTATGAATCGGTTGGATTATATGTTCGTGTTTCATACCATTTGCTTATTTGATTAATTTAGTATTGTTATTCAGTTTAATTCTGTATTCATTGCCTTATATGTGTTTACGGATTCATATAACGATCTAGACTTGTAGTGATTAGTGACCATAACTCTATGATTCTGAACTAAATTAACCTATTCAACTTAGTGATTTATTAGGTATAAGAAATTATAAGTTGTGATTTAGGGTTTATCACACCATCTATCGTATATTTTAACTAGCTAGCTGACATAAGGGATTAGAGATCATAGTGTAGAATAAAGAGTTATACACCAAGAGATTGGGTATAATAGATAAGTTAGACAGTTGTAATTGTTGAATGATCAATATAGGGTAATTAGACACCGACATCAATAGTGACATACACATGATTTGAAACAAGGCCTAATCGTTGTTAATCTGATTAAGTTTTTCCAGCAATTTTGTTTATGCGATTGATTTTCTCAAATCAAACCTTAAAAAATGCCATTTTACTTTCTATAGCACGCAAATCACATTGTTAAAATAAAACAATCCATGCGGATACGAACTTATAAATTTTATTACTTGGATACCTTTGGTACACTTTCTAAATTATCATCAGTGTTATAAGAAAATATCCTTTGAAGATGTAAAGAGAATATCTTCTTATTTGGGTTATCAAATATTACTGCATCTAGGTTAGGAGGAGATAATGTCCTTCTTAGTTCAAAGGTGGAAGGAGGATTCGAGAAGTTCAAATCTGGTGAGGTCACTTTTTGGCAGCAATTATTTACCTCCATTAACCCTTGGTCAACTTCCTTCCCCTCTTTTAAAAATTAAATTTGGTATGTATTCCTACACATGTTTAGTCTGAAAGTGTTTTTATCAAGTTTGGAAATCTTTATGGTAAGGTTCTTACTATGGATCCAAGTCTATTTCTAGAGATAAGTTTGAGATGAGTAGATTAAAAGTAAGGAAATTACTTGGAAGAATAATAAAGGAATATATTCTCTTAAGTGTTGGTTCCTTCCCTTACTCTAAATGGGTGATGGGAGAAGAAGAAGTTCTAGATGAATATATGGCTTTAAGAAACCTTAGTGAAGATAATGTACAAGAAGTAGATTTTGTCTTTAGAACGAACCTTGAAATTATGAAGATGTTGAGTTTTTTAAAGCTAATGTAGAAAACTCTAATGGTGGAGACTCTTTAGCAATTATAGATGAAGAATATGATGATATGGATTTGGCTCATACAGAAAACCTAGATTATGGTGGTACATATCCATTTTCCATTTGGTGGTCTAACTTACTTGACAAAACTATGATTGGGGAACAACTAGTTTCTAATAGTCATGAAAATACTTCAGAAAAAAAGAAGAATATAGGTTTCTTGATAAGTTTTTTGCGTAAAGAGGGGAAATGTGCGTGTAGTACTAGAGTTTTGGGAGATGATAATCTTAAGCCTTTGATGGGAGAGAAATTTCAGGTTGATATAGACCAATAAAAAAGTAAGGTTGCCTTTTTCATTGAAGATAGAGAAAATTTCAAATCCATATTCTTTTGCTCTCTCATTGGTGGTAACTACAAACAATGTGCAAAAAATGTGTATTTCGGGCCACATAATTCTAAACCAAAACACATGCCAACACCTAGTTTTCATAACCCATTGTTTTTTTATAGTTGTTTGGAGACGAATCTTGTTAATATGCCAAAATCAACAGGCTTTTCCCATTTCAAGTGTTGTGGGAGTATGATTTTTATTATGGGCCATTTAGAGTCTATTGTTTTTGCCGAGGTGCACACGCATAATCCTGCTATTCCCACCCACCAAAAGAATAATTTTTATTATTCGGGTTAATCTCACGAGCATAAAAAATAAGATCTTCTGGTTTTTAAGCCTTTTCTTTTTTCTAGTGGCATTGTTTCCCCGCCTCATACTGGAAAAGGTTCTAAAGTCCATATGAATCCTATCCGCCTTTTTTCAAAAGTTTAGGGGGTTATATGTTCGCTTCCACAGAGATTGGTAGTTTATGTTTTAACTTCAATTTCATAGTGTTCTAATGAAGTCTCTCTTGTGGCTATGTTTTCAGGATGTGGTTCCAATTTCACTATAGGGGCCTTTTAGAGCCCCTTTTGGTTTCCAGATAGTATTGCTTCTCCACCTTCAAATGATTCCCAATTTATGGTCTTAGAAGTTCTAGGCTCTTCTAATGGAGTTTATGTGTTATACTTTTGCTCAGTTCCTATTCTAGATCAGACATTATTGTTTTTTCACTCCTCTTCAAGAATCGAGTATTGTTAAAGCTTATGATACTATTGGTTTCTATTTGCAAGATAATGTTTCTATGCCTATACTAGAGAGAGGCATGCGTTCTTAAGGTTTTTCTTTATCAACTTGTCTTGAAGATGATTATTCTATATTGTCTCCTTTTTTTTGTAACTCCAATGTCATCTTTAACTAGGGTATCTGATGTTTTAGAAAGCAGAGTAGCATATAGAATCTATAGGTTAACTAAGCAATTATGGTGTACTTATGTGATGAGTGATGAGGTAGAAATGGGCAAGTTAAAGGCTATATAAAAAAGAGATACAAATAAAAAGTATGTGTGTATGTGTGTTAGATGAGAGTTTCCCGTCAATGTTGATTTGTTCTTTTAATTGCAAAGATTTGGGGGATAAGATTAAGAAAAGTAATATTAGGGATCTTATTTTGTTTAAATCCTTGAATTTTATGGAAATCCAACAGATAAAACTCTGCGAGGTCTCCTATTCTCTTGTCCATTCCTTGTGGGGGGTAATTATTTGTGTTTGGAACTTTTGTCCTTATGTTGGGAGTAATGGTGGGATTTTTTTTATTTAGTGTAGTTTGAAAGGTATATCCTCATTCTCCTTCTTTGATCCTAATTTCTTAGGGTTTTTTTTTAGTGAGGTGATACTAACACAATATGCTTTGTAGTTAATGTTTACTCCAAATTTCCCCTAGGCGATAAGAGATCTATGTGAGCAAGTACATGTTTTCACAAAAAAGAGTTTGGGAGGTGTGAATTGGTGTGTATTGGGTGATTTTAACTCTATTTTCTCTTCTGAAGAAAGGTTAGGGGTCAAAGATCATGGTAGTTCACTTGGGGTTGTTGAGATCTTAGATTTCTCTAATTTTATTTCCTAGATTAAGCTAATTAATCTACCTCTCCTAGGAAGAAAGTTCACTTGGTTTCAACCTAATGCGGGGAATATAACAGGCTTGATCAAATTTTGGTATCTAGTGGGTGGTGGGACCACTAGGGGGTTGTGTCCCAATGGGCCTTACTTAGGGATGTTATTGATCATTGTCATATTATTCTTAAGTATTTGAATCAGGTTTGATGTCTTAATCCTTTTAGATTCAATAATCATTGGTTATCTCATAATAGCTTTCTTGAATTCACTATTGACCAAGCGATTCCAAAAAAAAAAGACAGGGGAGGGTAAATTGTGATATTTGAAAATCAAAAAATCTATTAAATTTTTTTTTTTTAGAAATTGGTTTCTATTAGTTAAATATAGATAAAGCAGCGGATAAGAGAGAATAAGGAATTAAAGAGGAAAAAAAATAAATGACATAAATAAAGAGATCAAGTTAGAGACATTTCATTCGAGACTTATATATATTCAAATGAGAATAAACAAATAATTTGAAAAATGTCTGATCGTTTTAATCAATAGAATTTTCTAAACTTTATTTTACTTATTGTCTCTACCAAACAAAATGATTTGCATGCCCCATAATTGTTACTACTGTAAGTAAATCAATTGTTGTTAAGTTGACATTATAACAATTCCCGTGGAGAAAAATATTTAAAAAATATATAATTTATGACATTTGATACACTTGCCAAAATTCTATCGAAATTTTGGCGCAATTGTTATTAATTGTTATTTAAACAAGGCAATTTGTCAATTTTACTTGTTTTGATTTTTCTTGTTATTAATGTTGATTTTATTTGATTACAACTATGAACAAAATTCAAAAATATATATTTAATTCTTATTGTTTATGTTAATTTGTTCCGATCTACTGTGATATTTTATGTTTGTGTATGTGAGTTTTAGGTTCAAGCAAACTAATTTTTTACCAGTAAATTATGAATACCATAAGAGCAAAACGAAAAGCAGTTCAATTAACTCAACTAGAGGAGAAAACTAGAATAGCAGCTTAAGTACAACTTCCATCAAATAAAGATTTTGTTTCTAAAAGAAGTGAGATGAGAGAGCTACCTACACGTACTATATGATTTTTTTTGTAGAAAAGCAACTCGAGGGCAAGTCTCTCATGAGTTCCAACCAACAAACCCAATTTATTTTGAAAATTATGTGCTTAGAGGTATAAAGGACACACAATACGAAGTTGAATAATTTCTTATTGCTTATGAACATTTGATGTTAAAAAGTTGTCCATCACTTGATCTAGATACAATGACACAAGTATAATACTTCACACGTGGACTGAGAGATAACACCATGAGTACTGCAGGATGTCTCAGATGGAGGTGCAATGAGAAATAAATGGAGATAAAATAACTTATAGATAACATGACACAAAAGTGATGTCATGCAATAATATACATGGAAGCCAAAAGAAAAGGATAAATGGTGTTTGATACTTAAAGTGCATTGTTGGTCTATCACAAGTAGATGAAATTCCTAATTGACGCCCCTAACAAAACAACTCGTAAAAGTTACCATGTGTTTGTATTAAGTATGACTCGTATATAAGTAGGCACTGAGAAAAGGTAGTGGAATGTATGATTGTAAACCAAGTTATAGTATTTTATATACTGATTGTAACACTGCATTCCTAATTTCATCACAAAAATAAAATGGAGATATAATTGATTTATAGTCGTAGAGGTAGACACCATTGACTGAACTACACTAACTAAGATTGGATATATTCATTATATTTTACTTTCATTTCTTTAATCTTAAATATTGTCTGCTATTATAATAATTGGTATCTGACGACGATTAACCATGGCACGAAATTCGAGGTGACAAGGTTTGATGTGACAAATAATTTTGTATTATGGCTAATGAGGGTTAAGTATATTTTGGCTCTACAAAATTTAGAGATGGTGTTAAACGAGACAAAATCGACTGACATAAAGGATATAAATTAGGCATGTATAAAAGAGAAGATCACAGGATTGACTTGACTATGGGTTTCAAACAAGGTGATGTATCATATCTTGAACCTAACGACCCCGAATAAGGTTTAGGACAAATTGGAGAGTCAATATATGTCAAAGAAGCTGATGAACAATTTGTTCACGTAGAAGCAACTATATGATGCAAAGATTAGTGGTAGAAAAATGGGTCGTGACTCGCGGGCCTGGCCCACGCACCCGCCAAAAAAACAATGTGTTAGATTGGGATTTTGTATCCGCCTATCCGTTTAGCCTGCCCCACCTTAAGCCCTAAAAAAAGGGCGGGTTGGCCCGCCAGCCCGCCAACCAAATTATCAAGCATTCAAAATATTTATTTTGGTTGATTGAAGGTTAATACTTGAACTATAATTTTGGAACTCTTGTTAATGGTTCTATTTTAGGTGAAATTCTTGATGGTTTTAGACTTTTAGTTGTCATTTTATGCTTTCTAATTATTGGTTTGATGTTATCTCATTGAAATGTAAAAAAAAAAGTCTTTTAATCTATTAAAAAAAATGAAGAAAAAATATCTTTAAAAAATAGGTGGACAAGCCTGTCGCCCGCCAACCCATCACCTTGGTGGGCGAACTAGATTTTTAAACCCAATTTCACTTGACAAGCTTGTCCGCTCCGTCTTTTTGTGGCGGGGCGGGGTAGAGCGGTGGCCCGTTTTGCCACTCATAACGAAGATGCAAAAAATATATGATTTGCAACATCGTGTCAATATTTTCAAAACTATGATAATTGATCTGGTGAGGATTGTGGTGAATATTTATGACAATAATAAGGAAATTATCTTGTTGTGCTCATTAGAAAGTTCTTATGACCACGTGGTGACTGCTTTTACCTATGAGAAAGAGATTATCACTCTTGATGTAATTATTTATACAATTTTGTCTTATTCCCATAGAAGACAAAATGTAGATGAAGGAAATCAATGAGGCAATATGTATATGAATGTGGGTCAAAATTGTGGGTGGAACAAGGGTAATGAGAGCTATGTAAATAAAAGGTATGTTTCAGAGAATTGGAAAATAATTGAGTGTTATAATTGCAAACAGATTGAGCATTGGAAGACGGACGTTCAAACAAAAAAACATGGTTCGTCTAGTTTTTTAAGTGTGGTTCAAACCGATGATTTAGAAAGTGAACTAGATATGTCGTGTTTCATCCCACAAATACACGTATGCGTGGATTATTGACTATGCTTGTTTTTACGACATGAACGCCACACTGGAAATGGATCACTATATTTAAGGCAGATAATTTTGGATTTATTTATTTGGGTGATGGTAAAGCATGTATTATTATTGGAATGAGACAAATACAAATTTCTATGGACGATGATGGTGTACGAACAATGAATGATGTTAAATATATTCAAGACTTGAGGAAGAACTTGATTTCCCTAGGTAAAATAGGTACATCGAGCTCAAATTCTTAGATGTCGGTTTTGTGGTGATGGTCAAGCCAATTACTAAAGTATTCCTGAAGGTGTCCTAGATTAGGAACACATATAAGCTAGAGCAAAAATACCATCCTAATTTCATATGGATCAATAATAAGTGGTAAGTCTCGAATCAAGGAGCACAACAAAATCGACAACCTTAGAATAAACAACCAAGGAAGCCTTCTGCTATGAAGGAATCATTATTATTATTATTATTATTATTATGAAGATGATACAAAGAAACTTTAAAACTATCAAGGTTAACCAAAAGACTTACAACAAAATAATAAAAATGTTTATTCAAAATTTAGATACTCAAATTGGATAGTTATCATAATAAAGGTCAGCTAAATATATTGAGGAATTTAAAGGAAAAACTCTTGATAACCCTAAAAATTAAAATTAAAGTAATTGAGATGAGAAGTAGAAAATTTCTTACAAAAGTTAGTCATAGAAAAACAAATATAAACATCCATGAACGAGTGAATACAAATAAAATTGGGGGAAAAGAATGAAGAAATAAATAAAAGTGAAGAGAAAGTAGTCGGCATTAAAGATAAACATAAAGAAAAAATAACTCCAGCACATACAAAAGATACATATATAAAATAAAAGTGATATAATAAATTAGAAATATATAATAAAAATTATATTGGATGAGTTGGATTCATCTATATTTTTAATTGGATGGATTTAATTGAATCCATTAATTAACTTTACAAGGAGTGAATAAATTAGATGAATTTTTATTGAATGGTTGTATTGATGGGATGAGTTTTACCATAATAAATTCAATTGTCATCCATACTTATATACATAAACATTCAATTAAATCATGAGATTGATTGATTTAATAATTTTTTTTATATAATTGATGTATCACAATCATAATTCGTACAATAACTATTTATAAATAATACTTTAAATATGATTAAAATAAAAATTCGAACACTTATACAAATTTAACTGTTATAGTTAAATAAATGTAAAATTCTTTATATCATGGATGCATATCATTCAAATCCTTAAATCAATCAAAGAAAACTATAAAAAATCGAATATTTTATCTAAGTCATGAAAAATGATGTATGACTTAATTTATAATTAATTTATTGTCTAAAACAAATTATGTATAATTCATTCAAATTTAATAATTATTAAGCTGGAGTGAAATAACCTATATTGAGTCTTCACTCAAACAAAAAACAACATTCGACATTAACCCTCTGCTAGGGTTCATCTCACCGAAGATTATGGGTAAAAGTGTTGATGAAATTGACATGCAAGAAAGGAGTACTAAGAAGATCAAAGATGGCATGCTAGATGGAATGGTGGTGATGGGAGGACTACCTCTAGAATGAATAAGTCATATCAGGATATGGTTACTGGCTCTTCAAACATTCCTGATATTAGCATGGAGGTTGAGGAGGATCTGAGCGAAGATTATCATAAGTAGGAAGGAGGCGAAATGAAGATAGTAGAAAGTAAGGTAGGCGAATACGAGTGCCCTACTTTTGTATTGTCTGAACTTGAAGAGAAGAGGATTCCCCGACCATGGAGAAGATGAGTGATTGTTAAGCTCTTGGGAGGAAGATTGGATACAAGACGCTTGAAACGAGATTGAAGCAGATATAAGTCAAGAATGGTGTTATCATAATCATTGACCTGAGTAATGATTATTATTTGATAGCATTTTCTCATGAAGATGACAAGAAGATAGCTATGGAGAATGGTTTGTGGTTCATATATGATTAATACCTAAAGATTAAGGATTGGTGTCCAAGTTTTCAGCCGAAAAAGGATTCCATTGATGAGATCACAGTTTTGATAAGAATTATGGGGTTACCTATAAAATACTATGACACAAGAGTTCTGACTTTTATTGGAAATCGAGTAGGACGTGTGATCAAAGTTGATAAGAATACTATGCAACATGAGAGGGGTAAGTATGCAAAAATTTGTGTCCAGGTGAATCTTTCCAAGCCTCTTCTTGTGCTTTTCAGCGTCAAGGATAGAAAGTACCGTATCGAATATGAGGGTTTTCATCTTCTTTTCCTAAGATGTGGTAAATATGGGTATTAAAAAGAAGGTTGTGGATTTAGTGGTAAAGGTAATGATCAGTCTTCCAGTGGACATGGTAGTAAGGAGAAAAGGATAAGTGATGTATTTCCTAAGGTGATTGAGGTGAATATAGATGGTGTTAAAGATGGATCTTGGAGACTAGTGCATAAGCAAATGAAAGGTAAAAAATAGGCTGACGAGAGAAATCCAAGTATTTAACTCATAATGCTAATGGTGTTGGTGTAACTAATAATGGTAACGGTGTTGGATTAAGGTTGATAAGGTTCACCGTAGATGCCAAGTTACTTATTATATTTCAAAGATATCGTGAATCTAGGAGTGCGAGTACTGGTCCAACAACAAAACCGTTTTCCTCCTATAGTAATAAAAAATACTATATTAATAAAAAAATACTTTATTTTGGAGGAAGACTTTCCCTCGTCGTAATGGTTTGAAGTATGTCTAGTGAGTGTTTGATGACACTCTGTCATCATTTCATTTTTAAAATAAATTACCATTATTTTTAGTTGTTTTGAGTTGATTTTTTTCTAGTTTGATGAAGAAAGAGAAATAAAATAAAGAAGTGAAAGAAAAGGAAGAAAAGTAAATATTTGAATAAATTAGGGGAAAAAGGCTAAAAAAATCATTGGAATTTTCGAGCTGACATCGTGGCCACGCTCCCATAGCATCAGAGCATGATATAAAGCATCGCGGGCGTGATCTAGTCATGACATGTCATATAATGGACGTCAATGAAGAATTGTGGGCATATTTTATACTTGTTTTGACACATTTTTGTTTACATCGATAAAAGGGCATAATGTAAAGGAATAAGGGATGGGTCATTCTTTGATTGGATTTTCACGGCGAAGTAATTTCTAGAGCTTTAGGGTGAAATTTTTAATGTATTGTTTCTTTATTACTTAAATTATGATTCCTATTAGTATGAGTAGCTAAGTTTTATTGATTAGAGTTTGTTAGATGATCCTGTATGAATCTGTTGGATCATATGTTCGTGTTTTATACCATTTACTTATTTGATTAATTTAGTATTGTTATTCAGTTTAATTTCATGTTCATTGTTTTATATGTGTTTACGAATTCATATAACGATCTAGACTTGTAGTGATTACTAACCATAAATCTATGAATCTGAACTAAATTAACCTGTTCAACCTAGTAATTGATTAGGGATAAGAAATTACAAGTTATGACTTAGGGTTTAACGCACCATATGTCTCATGTTCTAACTAGCCAGTTGACATAAGAGATTAGGAGGCACAATGTAAAATAGTGAGTTATACACCAAGGGGTTGGGTATAACGGCTACGTTACATCATCGTAATCGCTAAATAATTAATATAGGGCAATTAAACACTGACATGAACAATGACACACATGGGATTCAAAACAATACCTAATTGTTGTTAATCTGATCAAGTTTTTCCAACAATTTTATTTACACAATTTATTTTCTCAAAACAAACCTTGAAAACCTCCATTTCATTTTCGGTAGTACACAAATTTCTTTGTTAAAATGAAACAATCTCGGTAGATACAAACTTATAAATTTTATTACTTTGATATGTTTACTACACTTTCTAAATTGTCATCAAGTTTTTGGCATTATTATCGGAGATTGTTGAGTTATTTCAACAAGACAACTTTTGTGATTTGCTTGTTTCTTTTTAAATGTTAGGTTTAGTTTTAAATTTTCTTTATTTCTATTTATTTATTCTTTCATTGTTATTTAAAGCAATTTTTGTGCTTGGTTTGTTATTTTTAAATTTTTAGTTTTAGTTTTGAATTTTCCTTGTTTCTATTTATTTGCTTTTTTTTAATCTTTTATTTTATTTTTTATTTATTTTATTTTATTTTTAATTTCTCTTTTATTTTAGTTATCGTTAATTAGTGTAGTGCTACTGAGATATTTTTCTTCTGATTGTGTATGTGAGATAAAGGAAGACATGTATGATGGAGCTTGATTTTAAACTTGCTATGTTAGCACCACTTGATGCTTTATCAAAGCAAATTTCTACCTCAACTCTAGTTCCAACAAATGTTAATCTAGCCATAGCATTGCAATGTGATTTATGTAGTGAAGGTTATGCCAATGGCCATTGTGTACCATAGGAATACGTTGAAGAGACACATTATGCAGGAAATTATCAAGAGCCATATCTGTACTCCAATAACTATAATTCATGATGGAATGATCATTCAAATCTCAATTGAAGTAACAATCAATGCCAAAATTTTAACCAGGAAGCTTCTCAAGATCCACCACCAAGGAAGTCATCCCTTATAGAAGATACTTTTAACGAATTCAAGAAATTTACTCAAAGAAACTTGGAAGTTATAAACTCAAACTTTAAAGCATCCAACAATAACATTGAATAATCCAAGAAGAATTTTGAAAATAAAATTGGGCAATTATCTAAACAAGTGATAGCTCGATCAAATGGAGGGTTTAACGATAATATGTTGGAAAATTCTAGTAATTATGAAGTTTAAAGAGAAGTCAAATATGAATGGGAACTAGTCAATGAAGGAATAGTTGAAAAAGAATAAGAAGAAGAAAAATATATACCATTAAATGAAAAAACCGAATCAAGAATAGAAGAATCTGAGGTGAAAATTAGATATGGGAAAAAGAGCAAGAATACAAAGTGAGGATGATATAGTTTTGGATGATGCTCCAAATTCAATAATTTGTTTAGATGTAGATATCTAACAAGAAAATCTTTAACAAAAGCATGTCCCTAAAAGTTATCTTAGCAACAACGCAAATGGAATGGAAGAAATGGGTAAAGTATTGGATGTCATTTATGTCATATTCGCTACTACAAAGGTGGAGAAGATATGTGAGCAACATCATCAATACCCCAAGTTCATGGGAGTCTTACCAAAAAAAGGAATAAGAAGGATTGTGTGTTTTTTGTGTCAGATATGCCACCCTAATAGAGAATCATCTAAGGACCTTAAATAAGCATTTGGGAGGCAAGCCACAAATTTGTGTTATTTATTTTTCTGTTTGTAAACTTGATATTCTGTATTTAACGAATGAATTTGTTTCTGTTGTGTTCTTTAGTTTCAAGTATGATGCTTTACCAATGAAAAAAAAGAATAAGGGCACAAGTAAATAAAAACAAAAGAAAAGAGAAAGCGGGGTTGTTAGAGAAGGTACAAATGCAGATTGACAATGTATGAAGAAGAGTAATATTCAACAATCTTTTACTCAATCACCAGATACCTTAACAAGTATGGTTTGAGCCAAATAATTCAACTATATACCCTTTTTCTTGTATTAGTGTCTGTATGATTTTTCATCTGCTAGGATTTACATTAATGCTTAATTTTTGTCTGCTAGTTTAATCATACGTTGGGACAAGTTGTTTGTTTTAACATAGACCCTTTCTTAGGTGAATTTGAAAAGAATTTTTATCATCCTTTAATCCTGGTCCATTTATTTCGGTGACTTAGCCACATATTTAGGTGATTGACTTGAAAGAGAAATCTTTCCACCATATCCTTGGAGTCAGGTAGATTGTATTTCTCTATATTTTGTCATGATACAAGCAAAACAAAGTTTGGGGTTGCTCCTGGAATTAACAACGATTTATGTTTGGGGTTGCTCCTGGAATTAACAACGATTTATGTTTGGGGTTGGGGTACTAGAACCTGAGAATTGAAAAAAAATGAATTAAAGCTAGAAAAATTGTTATATTTTTAAAATTTTAGAACTTCTGGAAAAAACAGACAGAATTCTAGTACCCATTAGTGAAAACAAAAGAAGAACATGTAAGGATGGCGTGAAATTAGGAAGGTAGCAGATACTTAACTCCAAGGAATTAAACCTATTGGCCAAATATATCCCACCTGGACATAAGCCAAGTTACAACCTATGACAGACCTCAAAAGCGTGTTTTTGAATAGAAAGTGATAAACTTTTAGAAGTTTTGAAAATTCATATATTTGATGTCAATTATATGTGAATGAGTATATAGAAAGATGAAGAAGATCTCTTTGGATTATGCTAGATTGAAGCAATGAATGAAAGTGATAATTCTTCAATGATTGGGGTATGTCATTGGTTTGGTAAGTACAAAGATCTGAGGAAGATCACAGTTATGAATGAGTTCCTTAAGGACAAGTAACCGTGTAAGTTTGGGGTTGTGATGACACTCTATCATTTAATTTTTACAAGCATTTTCCATTATTTTTAGTTGTTTTAAGTTGATTTTGTTCTATTTGATAACGAAAAATAATCCAAATGAAGATGTGAAAGAAAAAGGAAGAAAAGTGAAGAATTAAATAAATTAGAGAAAAAGGCTAAAAACTCAATGGAATTTTCGCATTGACATCGTAGTCGCGCTCCCATAGAATCACGGTGTAACATAAAGCATTGCGAGCGCGATACAGTCATGACATGCCACATTGTGGGCGTGAATAAATCATTGTGGGTGCAATTTTGTACTTGTTCTGACGCATATTTTTTTTCTTCTATAAAAGGGTTGATCATAGTGGAATAAGGTGTGTCTCATACTTTGATTGGATTTTCACGGCGAAGAAATCTCTGAAGCTCTGGAATGAAAGTTTCCATCACCGAAAGCCAATTTCATGTACAGTTTCTTTTTTAGTTCAATTATGATTCATATTAGTTTGAGTAGTTAAGTTTTATTGATTATGGTTTGTTAGATGAACATGTATGAATCGGTTGGATTATATGTTCGTGTTTCATACCATTTGCTTATTTGATTAATTTAGTATTGTTATTCAGTTTAATTCTGTATTCATTGCCTTATATGTGTTTACGGATTCATATAACGATCTAGACTTGTAGTGATTAGTGACCATAACTCTATGATTCTGAACTAAATTAACCTATTCAACTTAGTGATTTATTAGGTATAAGAAATTATAAGTTGTGATTTAGGGTTTATCACACCATCTATCGTATATTTTAACTAGCTAGCTGACATAAGGGATTAGAGATCATAGTGTAGAATAAAGAGTTATACACCAAGAGATTGGGTATAATAGATAAGTTAGACAGTTGTAATTGTTGAATGATCAATATAGGGTAATTAGACACCGACATCAATAGTGACATACACATGATTTGAAACAAGGCCTAATCGTTGTTAATCTGATTAAGTTTTTCCAGCAATTTTGTTTATGCGATTGATTTTCTCAAATCAAACCTTAAAAAATGCCATTTTACTTTCTATAGCACGCAAATCACATTGTTAAAATAAAACAATCCATGCGGATACGAACTTATAAATTTTATTACTTGGATACCTTTGGTACACTTTCTAAATTATCATCAGTGTTATAAGAAAATATCCTTTGAAGATGTAAAGAGAATATCTTCTTATTTGGGTTATCAAATATTACTGCATCTAGGTTAGGAGGAGATAATGTCCTTCTTAGTTCAAAGGTGGAAGGAGGATTCGAGAAGTTCAAATCTGGTGAGGTCACTTTTTGGCAGCAATTATTTACCTCCATTAACCCTTGGTCAACTTCCTTCCCCTCTTTTAAAAATTAAATTTGGTATGTATTCCTACACATGTTTAGTCTGAAAGTGTTTTTATCAAGTTTGGAAATCTTTATGGTAAGGTTCTTACTATGGATCCAAGTCTATTTCTAGAGATAAGTTTGAGATGAGTAGATTAAAAGTAAGGAAATTACTTGGAAGAATAATAAAGGAATATATTCTCTTAAGTGTTGGTTCCTTCCCTTACTCTAAATGGGTGATGGGAGAAGAAGAAGTTCTAGATGAATATATGGCTTTAAGAAACCTTAGTGAAGATAATGTACAAGAAGTAGATTTTGTCTTTAGAACGAACCTTGAAATTATGAAGATGTTGAGTTTTTTAAAGCTAATGTAGAAAACTCTAATGGTGGAGACTCTTTAGCAATTATAGATGAAGAATATGATGATATGGATTTGGCTCATACAGAAAACCTAGATTATGGTGGTACATATCCATTTTCCATTTGGTGGTCTAACTTACTTGACAAAACTATGATTGGGGAACAACTAGTTTCTAATAGTCATGAAAATACTTCAGAAAAAAAGAAGAATATAGGTTTCTTGATAAGTTTTTTGCGTAAAGAGGGGAAATGTGCGTGTAGTACTAGAGTTTTGGGAGATGATAATCTTAAGCCTTTGATGGGAGAGAAATTTCAGGTTGATATAGACCAATAAAAAAGTAAGGTTGCCTTTTTCATTGAAGATAGAGAAAATTTCAAATCCATATTCTTTTGCTCTCTCATTGGTGGTAACTACAAACAATGTGCAAAAAATGTGTATTTCGGGCCACATAATTCTAAACCAAAACACATGCCAACACCTAGTTTTCATAACCCATTGTTTTTTTATAGTTGTTTGGAGACGAATCTTGTTAATATGCCAAAATCAACAGGCTTTTCCCATTTCAAGTGTTGTGGGAGTATGATTTTTATTATGGGCCATTTAGAGTCTATTGTTTTTGCCGAGGTGCACACGCATAATCCTGCTATTCCCACCCACCAAAAGAATAATTTTTATTATTCGGGTTAATCTCACGAGCATAAAAAATAAGATCTTCTGGTTTTTAAGCCTTTTCTTTTTTCTAGTGGCATTGTTTCCCCGCCTCATACTGGAAAAGGTTCTAAAGTCCATATGAATCCTATCCGCCTTTTTTCAAAAGTTTAGGGGGTTATATGTTCGCTTCCACAGAGATTGGTAGTTTATGTTTTAACTTCAATTTCATAGTGTTCTAATGAAGTCTCTCTTGTGGCTATGTTTTCAGGATGTGGTTCCAATTTCACTATAGGGGCCTTTTAGAGCCCCTTTTGGTTTCCAGATAGTATTGCTTCTCCACCTTCAAATGATTCCCAATTTATGGTCTTAGAAGTTCTAGGCTCTTCTAATGGAGTTTATGTGTTATACTTTTGCTCAGTTCCTATTCTAGATCAGACATTATTGTTTTTTCACTCCTCTTCAAGAATCGAGTATTGTTAAAGCTTATGATACTATTGGTTTCTATTTGCAAGATAATGTTTCTATGCCTATACTAGAGAGAGGCATGCGTTCTTAAGGTTTTTCTTTATCAACTTGTCTTGAAGATGATTATTCTATATTGTCTCCTTTTTTTTGTAACTCCAATGTCATCTTTAACTAGGGTATCTGATGTTTTAGAAAGCAGAGTAGCATATAGAATCTATAGGTTAACTAAGCAATTATGGTGTACTTATGTGATGAGTGATGAGGTAGAAATGGGCAAGTTAAAGGCTATATAAAAAAGAGATACAAATAAAAAGTATGTGTGTATGTGTGTTAGATGAGAGTTTCCCGTCAATGTTGATTTGTTCTTTTAATTGCAAAGATTTGGGGGATAAGATTAAGAAAAGTAATATTAGGGATCTTATTTTGTTTAAATCCTTGAATTTTATGGAAATCCAACAGATAAAACTCTGCGAGGTCTCCTATTCTCTTGTCCATTCCTTGTGGGGGGTAATTATTTGTGTTTGGAACTTTTGTCCTTATGTTGGGAGTAATGGTGGGATTTTTTTTATTTAGTGTAGTTTGAAAGGTATATCCTCATTCTCCTTCTTTGATCCTAATTTCTTAGGGTTTTTTTTTAGTGAGGTGATACTAACACAATATGCTTTGTAGTTAATGTTTACTCCAAATTTCCCCTAGGCGATAAGAGATCTATGTGAGCAAGTACATGTTTTCACAAAAAAGAGTTTGGGAGGTGTGAATTGGTGTGTATTGGGTGATTTTAACTCTATTTTCTCTTCTGAAGAAAGGTTAGGGGTCAAAGATCATGGTAGTTCACTTGGGGTTGTTGAGATCTTAGATTTCTCTAATTTTATTTCCTAGATTAAGCTAATTAATCTACCTCTCCTAGGAAGAAAGTTCACTTGGTTTCAACCTAATGCGGGGAATATAACAGGCTTGATCAAATTTTGGTATCTAGTGGGTGGTGGGACCACTAGGGGGTTGTGTCCCAATGGGCCTTACTTAGGGATGTTATTGATCATTGTCATATTATTCTTAAGTATTTGAATCAGGTTTGATGTCTTAATCCTTTTAGATTCAATAATCATTGGTTATCTCATAATAGCTTTCTTGAATTCACTATTGACCAAGCGATTCCAAAAAAAAAAAGACAGGGGAGGGTAAATTGTGATATTTGAAAATCAAAAAATCTATTAAATTTTTTTTTTTTAGAAATTGGTTTCTATTAGTTAAATATAGATAAAGCAGCGGATAAGAGAGAATAAGGAATTAAAGAGGAAAAAAAATAAATGACATAAATAAAGAGATCAAGTTAGAGACATTTCATTCGAGACTTATATATATTCAAATGAGAATAAACAAATAATTTGAAAAATGTCTGATCGTTTTAATCAATAGAATTTTCTAAACTTTATTTTACTTATTGTCTCTACCAAACAAAATGATTTGCATGCCCCATAATTGTTACTACTGTAAGTAAATCAATTGTTGTTAAGTTGACATTATAACAATTCCCGTGGAGAAAAATATTTAAAAAATATATAATTTATGACATTTGATACACTTGCCAAAATTCTATCGAAATTTTGGCGCAATTGTTATTAATTGTTATTTAAACAAGGCAATTTGTCAATTTTACTTGTTTTGATTTTTCTTGTTATTAATGTTGATTTTATTTGATTACAACTATGAACAAAATTCAAAAATATATATTTAATTCTTATTGTTTATGTTAATTTGTTCCGATCTACTGTGATATTTTATGTTTGTGTATGTGAGTTTTAGGTTCAAGCAAACTAATTTTTTACCAGTAAATTATGAATACCATAAGAGCAAAACGAAAAGCAGTTCAATTAACTCAACTAGAGGAGAAAACTAGAATAGCAGCTTAAGTACAACTTCCATCAAATAAAGATTTTGTTTCTAAAAGAAGTGAGATGAGAGAGCTACCTACACGTACTATATGATTTTTTTTGTAGAAAAGCAACTCGAGGGCAAGTCTCTCATGAGTTCCAACCAACAAACCCAATTTATTTTGAAAATTATGTGCTTAGAGGTATAAAGGACACACAATACGAAGTTGAATAATTTCTTATTGCTTATGAACATTTGATGTTAAAAAGTTGTCCATCACTTGATCTAGATACAATGACACAAGTATAATACTTCACACGTGGACTGAGAGATAACACCATGAGTACTGCAGGATGTCTCAGATGGAGGTGCAATGAGAAATAAATGGAGATAAAATAACTTATAGATAACATGACACAAAAGTGATGTCATGCAATAATATACATGGAAGCCAAAAGAAAAGGATAAATGGTGTTTGATACTTAAAGTGCATTGTTGGTCTATCACAAGTAGATGAAATTCCTAATTGACGCCCCTAACAAAACAACTCGTAAAAGTTACCATGTGTTTGTATTAAGTATGACTCGTATATAAGTAGGCACTGAGAAAAGGTAGTGGAATGTATGATTGTAAACCAAGTTATAGTATTTTATATACTGATTGTAACACTGCATTCCTAATTTCATCACAAAAATAAAATGGAGATATAATTGATTTATAGTCGTAGAGGTAGACACCATTGACTGAACTACACTAACTAAGATTGGATATATTCATTATATTTTACTTTCATTTCTTTAATCTTAAATATTGTCTGCTATTATAATAATTGGTATCTGACGACGATTAACCATGGCACGAAATTCGAGGTGACAAGGTTTGATGTGACAAATAATTTTGTATTATGGCTAATGAGGGTTAAGTATATTTTGGCTCTACAAAATTTAGAGAAGGTGTTAAACGAGACAAAATCGACTGACATAAAGGATATAAATTAGGCATGTATAAAAGAGAAGATCACAGGATTGACTTGACTATGGGTTTCAAACAAGGTGATGTATCATATCTTGAACCTAACGACCCCGAATAAGGTTTAGGACAAATTGGAGAGTCAATATATGTCAAAGAAGCTGATGAACAATTTGTTCACGTAGAAGCAACTATATGATGCAAAGATTAGTGGTAGAAAAATGGGTCGTGACTCGCGGGCCTGGCCCACGCACCCGCCAAAAAAACAATGTGTTAGATTGGGATTTTGTATCCGCCTATCCGTTTAGCCTGCCCCACCTTAAGCCCTAAAAAAAGGGCGGGTTGGCCCGCCAGCCCGCCAACCAAATTATCAAGCATTCAAAATATTTATTTTGGTTGATTGAAGGTTAATACTTGAACTATAATTTTGGAACTCTTGTTAATGGTTCTATTTTAGGTGAAATTCTTGATGGTTTTAGACTTTTAGTTGTCATTTTATGCTTTCTAATTATTGGTTTGATGTTATCTCATTGAAATGTAAAAAAAAAAGTCTTTTAATCTATTAAAAAAAATGAAGAAAAAATATCTTTAAAAAATAGGTGGACAAGCCTGTCGCCCGCCAACCCATCACCTTGGTGGGCGAACTAGATTTTTAAACCCAATTTCACTTGACAAGCTTGTCCGCTCCGTCTTTTTGTGGCGGGGCGGGGTAGAGCGGTGGCCCGTTTTGCCACTCATAACGAAGATGCAAAAAATATATGATTTGCAACATCGTGTCAATATTTTCAAAACTATGATAATTGATCTGGTGAGGATTGTGGTGAATATTTATGACAATAATAAGGAAATTATCTTGTTGTGCTCATTAGAAAGTTCTTATGACCACGTGGTGACTGCTTTTACCTATGAGAAAGAGATTATCACTCTTGATGTAATTATTTATACAATTTTGTCTTATTCCCATAGAAGACAAAATGTAGATGAAGGAAATCAATGAGGCAATATGTATATGAATGTGGGTCAAAATTGTGGGTGGAACAAGGGTAATGAGAGCTATGTAAATAAAAGGTATGTTTCAGAGAATTGGAAAATAATTGAGTGTTATAATTGCAAACAGATTGAGCATTGGAAGACGGACGTTCAAACAAAAAAACATGGTTCGTCTAGTTTTTTAAGTGTGGTTCAAACCGATGATTTAGAAAGTGAACTAGATATGTCGTGTTTCATCCCACAAATACACGTATGCGTGGATTATTGACTATGCTTGTTTTTACGACATGAACGCCACACTGGAAATGGATCACTATATTTAAGGCAGATAATTTTGGATTTATTTATTTGGGTGATGGTAAAGCATGTATTATTATTGGAATGAGACAAATACAAATTTCTATGGACGATGATGGTGTACGAACAATGAATGATGTTAAATATATTCAAGACTTGAGGAAGAACTTGATTTCCCTAGGTAAAATAGGTACATCGAGCTCAAATTCTTAGATGTCGGTTTTGTGGTGATGGTCAAGCCAATTACTAAAGTATTCCTGAAGGTGTCCTAGATTAGGAACACATATAAGCTAGAGCAAAAATACCATCCTAATTTCATATGGATCAATAATAAGTGGTAAGTCTCGAATCAAGGAGCACAACAAAATCGACAACCTTAGAATAAACAACCAAGGAAGCCTTCTGCTATGAAGGAATCATTATTATTATTATTATTATTATTATGAAGATGATACAAAGAAACTTTAAAACTATCAAGGTTAACCAAAAGACTTACAACAAAATAATAAAAATGTTTATTCAAAATTTAGATACTCAAATTGGATAGTTATCATAATAAAGGTCAGCTAAATATATTGAGGAATTTAAAGGAAAAACTCTTGATAACCCTAAAAATTAAAATTAAAGTAATTGAGATGAGAAGTAGAAAATTTCTTACAAAAGTTAGTCATAGAAAAACAAATATAAACATCCATGAACGAGTGAATACAAATAAAATTGGGGGAAAAGAATGAAGAAATAAATAAAAGTGAAGAGAAAGTAGTCGGCATTAAAGATAAACATAAAGAAAAAATAACTCCAGCACATACAAAAGATACATATATAAAATAAAAGTGATATAATAAATTAGAAATATATAATAAAAATTATATTGGATGAGTTGGATTCATCTATATTTTTAATTGGATGGATTTAATTGAATCCATTAATTAACTTTACAAGGAGTGAATAAATTAGATGAATTTTTATTGAAGGGTTGTATTGATGGGATGAGTTTTACCATAATAAATTCAATTGTCATCCATACTTATATACATAAACATTCAATTAAATCATGAGATTGATTGATTTAATAATTTTTTTTATATAATTGATGTATCACAATCATAATTCGTACAATAACTATTTATAAATAATACTTTAAATATGATTAAAATAAAAATTCGAACACTTATACAAATTTAACTGTTATAGTTAAATAAATGTAAAATTCTTTATATCATGGATGCATATCATTCAAATCCTTAAATCAATCAAAGAAAACTATAAAAAATCGAATATTTTATCTAAGTCATGAAAAATGATGTATGACTTAATTTATAATTAATTTATTGTCTAAAACAAATTATGTATAATTCATTCAAATTTAATAATTATTAAGCTGGAGTGAAATAACCTATATTGAGTCTTCACTCAAACAAAAAACAACATTCGACATTAACCCTCTGCTAGGGTTCATCTCACCGAAGATTATGGGTAAAAGTGTTGATGAAATTGACATGCAAGAAAGGAGTACTAAGAAGATCAAAGATGGCATGCTAGATGGAATGGTGGTGATGGGAGGACTACCTCTAGAATGAATAAGTCATATCAGGATATGGTTACTGGCTCTTCAAACATTCCTGATATTAGCATGGAGGTTGAGGAGGATCTGAGCGAAGATTATCATAAGTAGGAAGGAGGCGAAATGAAGATAGTAGAAAGTAAGGTAGGCGAATACGAGTGCCCTACTTTTGTATTGTCTGAACTTGAAGAGAAGAGGATTCCCCGACCATGGAGAAGATGAGTGATTGTTAAGCTCTTGGGAGGAAGATTGGATACAAGACGCTTGAAACGAGATTGAAGCAGATATAAGTCAAGAATGGTGTTATCATAATCATTGACCTGAGTAATGATTATTATTTGATAGCATTTTCTCATGAAGATGACAAGAAGATAGCTATGGAGAATGGTTTGTGGTTCATATATGATTAATACCTAAAGATTAAGGATTGGTGTCCAAGTTTTCAGCCGAAAAAGGATTCCATTGATGAGATCACAGTTTTGATAAGAATTATGGGGTTACCTATAAAATACTATGACACAAGAGTTCTGACTTTTATTGGAAATCGAGTAGGACGTGTGATCAAAGTTGATAAGAATACTATGCAACATGAGAGGGGTAAGTATGCAAAAATTTGTGTCCAGGTGAATCTTTCCAAGCCTCTTCTTGTGCTTTTCAGCGTCAAGGATAGAAAGTACCGTATCGAATATGAGGGTTTTCATCTTCTTTTCCTAAGATGTGGTAAATATGGGTATTAAAAAGAAGGTTGTGGATTTAGTGGTAAAGGTAATGATCAGTCTTCCAGTGGACATGGTAGTAAGGAGAAAAGGATAAGTGATGTATTTCCTAAGGTGATTGAGGTGAATATAGATGGTGTTAAAGATGGATCTTGGAGACTAGTGCATAAGCAAATGAAAGGTAAAAAATAGGCTGACGAGAGAAAAACAATTTACCGTCGAAAATTAATAAGGAGAGACAGTTCTTGGGATCGAGATTTTCTTCGTTAATATGCAATAACTCTAATAACTCTAGTGAGATTGTGATAGATGTGATCATATCGTGGGATGGAAAACGAAAGGCTACTGTTGAAAATCCCGAAAATTTAAAGGAAAAAATAATTAAGAATCATATTATTATTGATTACGGGCTCCACTAATATGACATTAAATAGTGGAGTAGGTGGGGGATCAGTTAAGGAAGTAGGTCAGGAGACAAATATGAGTGACCTAACACTTTAGTTTGGGGAATTATGTATTAATGGTAGGCAAGGGGACAATCTTACTGAAACTTTAAAGCATCACTTTATTCCAAATGATTGTTGTACATAATTTGTCAAGTCAAAGTTGGGGAAGATGGAACAAAAGAAGTCCAAGAAAGCAAATAAATTAGGAATACATGGCAGTGAAGGGTTCAAAGAAAAAGTTAGTGGAATCGATAAAAAAGGCATAGATGGTATTATGGGAATTAAAGGTGATTTGGATGATAGCCAATCAAAGAATATGAACATTAAGAGGAAAGGGAAATTGATCGTTGCGAGACATGCAAACCACGTAGAAATGAATGATAATAATTCTGCTGAAAGTGTTAAGGGAATCATGATAACACACGCTTCCATGCAGAGTAAGGTGAATCACAATAGAAACTTCTTCTTTATTCGCCCTCCCAACAACAAGGAAGTTAAGACTAATGTTGTTAAGAGTGGAATAAGAGTTGTTACTAGGGAAGGTATGCCGATAGACGCAGTTGTCCAGTTACACATGAGGAAGCATTTGTGGAGTGGAGGAGGTCAACGAGTCTCAAGCGTAACCTTAAGTATCTATTTGGTATTTTGGTATATTCTTATTAATTTTTTTATGATGATAAATAAAGAAGATAAAATATTAGTTTGGCACTGTCGTGGAGCATGATCGTGTCGATTCGCAAGTGCACAAATTACGTCAAAGTAATATAAAAGAATATCGATCCCACAGAGACCAATCGTCAATCTATCGATTATTATCGTTACGGTGTTTATCTAAGACGGTATAAAAGAGATATTGGGTTTGCAAAATAATAGTAAATAATAAATGCAGGTAAAGACAGGTTGAATGTATTTCACGTCAGTTAAGTGATGTTTCGATTGTCTAAATAGAACTACTTATGAGGCAATATTTTCTACTCTTGAAAAGAATCCATTTAACAGGAATTGTCGCTTTCGCGTATTCAAAACCGAGTTTACCCTTAAATTAAGGCCTTTTATTGTCACTTATAAAAGGTGCGCAGTACGCTAAAGTAGTAAACCTATTTTTAAGAAATGAGACTCGTAAACTTAATTGAAAAGTGATTTTGATTTGGAAAGTTTACCCAAGGAGTTTCCTGATTTTAAATCTATCAACGCGTCCGAAAACAGTTTCAAAAATAGTTTTTCCTTAAAGTGATAAAAATTCCTAGTTACTAAGCCAGGGTGCTTTCGCACTCCTTGAATAATTAAAACTAACCAAGTTTGTTTTAGAAAACTCAAGTTAAAAATCAAAACAGCCTTTTAAGTATTCCTACAGATTTCAATATGTGAAATATCACTTTAACCGCGATCCTTACATTCTAACATTTAAAAGATTTAGCCAGACATGGTAACACAAACGAACACAACGGTGTTAATCATGATGAAAAGTTTGTTTTAGAATGTGAGGCGTAGAGAGCGAGTAAAGTGCGTAGAGTAAATAATGTAAAGCGAGTGCGGAAAATAAATAAAGTAAAGCGAGTGCATAAAATAAATAAAGTAAAGCGAGTGCGGAAAATAAATAAAATAAAAGCGATGTGGGAAATAAATAAAATAAAAGCGATGCGGGAAATAAATAAAATAAAAGCGATGCGGAAAATAAATAAATAAAGCGATAAATAAGAACCTGCTCCAAACGGAGGCTTCGATTCTGGTACAAAAATAAACCTCCGACTCTTGAAGCTAAAGACGGCAGCAACTCGAAGTGACCCAACTCAATCTCACAAAGGTGCGATAACCCCCCGATGTGACGGATTATCGCTATTACAAATGATAAATATATGCTTAGTGTTGTAAAACTAAGTTGGATGATTAGAAAACGAAATGGAATGAGCTATTTATAGAGGTTTTCAGCAGCTTGTAAAGACCATGGTGCCCTCCAACTTCCCCTTAGTGGGAACATGACTTCCAAAGGTGGTGCCCGCCATCCCTTCATGGCGCCCGCCATGTGTGTAAATAGGGTGGATCATGGGAACGTGGAAGTTACCTCCTAGTTGAGGGCTGATGACTCATGGCTTCCCCTATAGCGACCGCCCTGTGTAACGCCATGTGTGTAATTTCGCCGAAAAACCCTAATTTTAGGTCTTTTTGCTTCGTTTCTTCCAAAAGAGTCCGAAAGTGCTAAATATCTGAAAACAAGAGAAAAGAGAGCATAATACAAACAAAATGATAATAAAGTCCTAATAAACATGTGAAATCCGAGTCAAAAACACGGTGTAATTCGGTGTGATCAAAGCGACGAGTAAAGCTTTTAACAGATATAGTAAATATTACATTGATATTTACAAACCTTATGTTTATGTTGTTTTAGAAAGCAGATGTGACCCTAACAAAATTCACAAGAGCCTTAAGATGTTGGGCTTTAATGAATACCTTGTCATGGAAAATAATGATTTTGCTGGAGATATTAGAGTGGCTTGGAAGAAGGAGCAGTTGACTATTAGTCTTTGTGAGAAAGGTGTTAGAAAAAGATGTGGTTATGCATCTATACCTTGAGTTTTGATGATAACAATATTGTATTTGTGTGAAAAAAAATTTGGTACCATAATGGTTTGTTATTGTGTAGCTTTAACAACCAGTTCTGATTCTGAGTATATGACGTGCAATGTCATTAGTTTCTGAATATTGTGTTCCAAATTTCGCTTCTGTGCTAATCATGAGAAGTTATGAAAGATATCAAGTTGTTGCTGCAATGTTCTTTCTGCTTCTGTGCTGATTCACTCTTGAGAATTTTCTGAAAAGACGTTAGGTTGTTGCTGTAACATTCTCTCCATTTCTGCTTTTGGGCGTGACTTTGATTGTCAAGCTTCTAAAGAATGGAAAGCTTATGAAGTTTTTGTTACTTAGTTAAAGATTATGAATATCTTAATCCATACGTTGAGGTTATCAAGGTTCTGACTGAAGATACTGAAGATCTCAAGCCAGACTGGTGACACTGTCAAGGTTCTGACCGAAGATTCTGAAGTTTCTGAATCCAGCTGTATGTTTCTTCATTTCATGCTTCATCAAATTTCATCATAAGACAATGGAATTGAAGATAAGATCAAATGGATACATGATCCAATAGTACATAGTACAAATCAAATATTTTTTCAACTACCTGATATCATGGACAAGGACAGTACTATACATCACACATGTCACTGAATTTGTGGGCGAAGGACAATACGTAGTATTACTCCTTTCATCTATCCAATAGTGGACAATTTCTCTATTTGGTATCCCCATTTTTTCCTCCAATGGTCTCTTTTCTTATGCTACATAAGTGGAACTTGGAGACTTGAAGAAAAAGCTTAAGCGCTCCAATAATTTAACAAGTATATTTCTTTGTGAAAAGTTATCAATTTTGTACACAATTTTTCTTTAAGTATTTGTAATTCATTTGTGTAAAATCTGCTTGTGTATAAGCAACTTGTAACATATAAAATATTATTCAAACTGTTTGTTTGATTTTCCTTAAGGAGACTAGGGTATAGTCGAATCCTTGAGAAGACAAAGAAAGTTATTCTTTGTGATTCCTTAAGGAGAATAGGGTATAGTCAGATCCTTGAGAAGACAAAGAAGGGTATTCTTTGTGATTATTTTAATCAATTGATTATAATGGATTAATTCCTTGTGTATAAGGCAAAATCACCTTGGTGGGTGGATTGGAGTAGCATTGAGTTTCAAGCAAACCAGGATAAAAATACTTATGTTTTTGTATCTCTTTGTTATTAATATTTAAGTGTTGTTCTTGAGTTGAGAAAAAGCTTTTGTTTTTAAAACCCAATTCAAACCCCCAATTTATTTTGTTTTCACACCTTCAATTGGCATCAGAGCTCCGGTTCTGATTGTGATAAAAGTTTTATCAACATTTCATTGTATTCAGTAACAATCTAGTTTGTGTGAGAAACAATGGTCGCTGCTAACACCGCTAACGTTGTTAGCAACAATGAGAGAGATCACTATAATGATAAACTACCAATCTATGATGGTGAGATATTTGATTACTGGAAAGATAGAATCGAAAGTTTATTTCTTGGTTTCGATGTTGATCTCTGGGATCTTGTAGTCAATGGCTACATTACCCAATTAATGCTGAAGGAAATAATATAGCAAAAATTGTTATGACAGATCAATAAAATAAGGATTTCAAAAATCATCATAAGGGTAAAACTATATTGCTAAATCTTATCTCATATACTGAGTATGAGACGATAATAAATAGAGATTTTGCCAAATCTATATTTGAATCTCAAGGATGGCTCATGGGGGGGATGCTCAAGTAAATGAGACAAAGGCTTTAGCCTTAATCCAGAAGTAAGAGGCATTCAAAATGGAATATAATGAAACCGTTGAGATTATGTTCTCAAGATTTTAGATGCTTGTTTCAGGACTGAAATTTTTGAATAAAGGATACTCTACGACTGACCATGTCAAGAAGATAATCATAAGTCTCCCTAAAAAATGGAGACCTATGGTAACTGCTTTAAATCTAGCAAAGTATCTTAACAGTATTAGTCTTGAAGAACTTGTTAGTTCTTTGAGAAGCCACAAGATTAAACTTGAGGAAGATGAACCTCAGAAGCGAGGTAAATCTGTTGCTTTAAAGTCTAAGCCCAATAAGACAAGATCTTTTCAAACTAAGGAAGAATCAGAAGTTTCTGATGAAGACTCAGAAGACGATGATGAGTTATCTCTGATTTCAAAGAGGGTCAACAGACTCTAGAAGCACAGGCAAAATGGTCAAATAAAATTCTGAGGATCTAGAAGGGTTGTTGGTATATGGATAGAAGAAGCAATGTTCTGGTAAAGAGGTTATCTACTTTGAGTGCAACGAGCCAAACCACTACAAGAATAAATGCCCTAAGTTGAAAAAAGATAGAAAGCCTAAGAAGAATTTTTCTAAAGGCAAGAAGGGGATGATGGCTACATGGGACGACTCAGAATCAGAAGAAGAAGATTATGACGAGGAATAAGCTAATGTTGCCAACAACAAATGATCTAGAAGGTTCTGAAGAACCAGAAGACAAGGTGTTGTCAGAATCAGAATCATACTCCGATTATGAAGAGGCATTTTCTAATCTATCTCGTTCTGATTTAGAATCATGTCTCTCTGAAATACTGGAAAAGTATTTTTTTTCTTTAGAAAGTAACAACCCGACTTTAAATAGTAAAATTTCAAAACTAGAGGAAGAAATAGTCTCAAAAGCTTCTGGCATTGATTGCATCATAAGATATGATAAAGCATTCCAGTACTTTCTGGCTAAAAGCGTAAATAGAAGAAAATGGCTTATTTGATCTATGGAGTTAGCATAAATGGAAAGAAAGTTTTAGGTTGTACAAAAACTTTAAAACCTGACGAAAGTCAGAAGGTAAAACTGAAACCTCTCTATGAGCATTTCGTGCCTGCTGGCATTGAGCTTGATTTTTCTGCACATACACAGAAACATACAAAACGGA
This sequence comes from Lathyrus oleraceus, assembly GCF_024323335.1. Taxonomy (NCBI): domain Eukaryota; kingdom Viridiplantae; phylum Streptophyta; class Magnoliopsida; order Fabales; family Fabaceae; genus Lathyrus; species Lathyrus oleraceus. The sequence continues at coordinate 286,358,871 of NC_066584.1, forward strand.
AGAACTCAGTTATGAAACCTAAATATCATGCAACAATTCCTCATGATTATCTTTCTGTACAAAGACCCAAAGTTGTAAGAAACTTTGGAAAACTAACCAAAGAGGACCCAGAAAGTGGGTACCTAAGGATAAAATAATTTATGATACAGACGTCCTTAGCAACTTAGTTGAAACACCAGTCATGGTACCTGAATAGTGGATGCTCGCAACATATGAAAGACAAAAGGTCTATGTTCCAAGATTTGGAACTTAAGCCTAAAGGCTTCATTGGTTTCGAAGGAAACCAGAAAGGGAAGATCATTGGCTCTGGAACTGTTGGTAATGGTAAACTTCCTTCTATTACTAATGTTCTTTTGGTCGATGGTTTGATGCATAACTTATTGTCTATTAGTCAACTTAGTGACAATGGTTATGATATCATTTTTAATCAAATATCTTGTAAGGTTGTTAGTCAAAAATATGGTATAATCCTTTTTAACAAAAAGAGAAAGAACAACATTTATAAAATCAGACTTTCTGATCTTGAGGATCAAAATGTAAAATGCTTAATATATGTTAATGAGGAGCAATTGGTATGACATAGACGTTTGGGCCATGTTAGCATGAGAAGGATTTCTCAACTAAATAAGCTTGGATTAGTCTGAGGCTTACCCAACCTGAAGTTTGCTTCAGATGCTCTTTGTGAAGCATGTCAGAAAGGCAAGTTTTCTAAAACATCTTTCAAAGTGAAAACTGTTGTTTCTACCTCTAGACCGTTAGAACTTATACACATTGATTTGTTTGGACCAGTGAAAACTGCCTCTATCAATGGTAAGAAGTATGGATTGGTAATCATTGATGACTATAGTCGTTGGACATGGGTAAAGTTCTTGAAACACAAGGATGAGTCACATTCTGTGTTCTCTACTTTCTGCTCACTAGTGCAAACAAAGATGAATTACAAATAGTCAGAGTCAGAAGTGATCATGGTGGCGAATTCGAAAATGAACATTTTGAAAATATTTATGATGCAAATGGAATCTCCCATGATTTCTCATGTCCTAGAATTCCACAGCGAAATGAGGTTGTATAAAGGAAGTAGGACTTTGCAAGAAATGACCCGCACCATGATCCAAGAAACTGATATGGCTAAGAATTTATGGTCAGAAGCAGTTAACACAACTTGTTATATTCATAACATGATTTCTATCAGACCTACTATGGGTAAGACTCCCTGTGAATTATGGAAGAACATAAAATCCAACATTTCTTACTTTCATCCTTTTAGCTATGAGTGTTTTATGTTGAACACTAAAGAGAATTTTGGAAAGTTTGACTCTAAGGCACATAAGTGTTTATTGTTAGGATATTCTCAGCGCTCTAAAGGCTACATAATCTTTAACACTGAGACACGAATTGTCAAAGAATCAATTCATGTTAGATTCAATGATAAGCTTGACACTGAAAAGTCAAAGCTAGTTGAGAAATTTGCAGATATGAAGATTAACTTCTCAGAATATGAAGATAAAGACTCAGAAGGAAAAGCAAATGACGCTGAAGAAAAAGACTCAGAAGCGAGTCAACCAGAATCCATTGTTGGTTCAACTCACCAAAAAAATAGTAGATCAAGATCCTCTCATTCTAAAGAATTGATTGTGGGTATAAGGTCGTACTAGTCAGAACTTGGTCTTCATTCAAACCTTCTGAAGAAACTCTTACGTGTCTGGTATCTCTGATAGAGCCCACATCCACTGACGAAGCTCTTATGGATAATGAACGGATTCTAGATATGCAAGAGGAACTGAACTAATTCACCGGGAATGACGTATATGATCTTGTTTAGAAACCAAAGGGTTTCCGTGTCATTGGAACCAAATAGGTTTTTAGAAACAAGCTCAATGAGAAGGGTGAAGTCGTCAGAAATAAGGCTCGACTGGTTGCCCAAGGTTATATCAGCAAGAAGGTATAAACTATACATAAACCTATACCCCAGTTGCCAGGTTAGAGTCTATTTGTATTTTAATTTCGTTTGCAGTCAATCATAACATCATTTTTTATCAAATGAATGTTAAGAGTGCATTCTTAAATGGATACATTTCTGAAGAAGTGTATGTGCACCAACCCCCTGGTTTTGAAAGTTCTCAAAACCCATATTGGTTTTTAAACTGAAAAAAGTCGTTATATGGTATGAAATAAGCTCCTAGAGCTTGGTATGATAGACTAAGTAACTTACTTTTGGAAAATGATTTTACTAGAGGGAAAATGGACACAACTCTCTTTTGTAAAACCTTTAAGAAAGATATTCTGGTTATGCAAATTTATGTTGATGATATTATTTTTGGTTCTACTAATGCTTTGTTGTGCAAGGGTTTTGTTGAGTCAATGCAGGCAGAATTTGAAAGGAGTCTAATGGGAGAACTCAAGTTCTTTCTGGGAATCCAGATTAATCAACATTCAGAAGGAACATACATTCATCAGAGAAAATATATAAGGAAACTTATGAAGAAGTTTAACTTGTCAGGATGCAAGAAAGCAAAGAATCCAATGCATCCTACATGCATTCTGGAGAAAGAAAAGGTAAGTACTAAAGTAAATCAAAAGCTATTCAGAGGTATGATAGGCTCTCTCCTTTATCTAACCACTTCTAGACTTGATATTTTATTCAGTATCTACTTATGTGCTCATGTCCAATCCGATCCTAAGGAGACTCACTTAACTATTATTAAGAGAATCTTTAGGTATTTGAAAGGTAATACTAACCTTGGCTTGTTTTATAGAAGATCAAGTGAATATAAATTAGTAAGCTATTATGATGCTGACTATGTTGGAGATAGAATAAAAAGGAAAAGTACTTTTGGAAGTTGTCAATTTTTGGGAGACAATCTGATCTCATGGTCCAACAAGAGACAATCAACAATTGAACTTTCAACAGCCGAAGCTGAGTATGTTGCAGCTTCTGGATGCAACACTCAGATACTCTAGATAAAGAGTCAGTTGGAAGATTATCAAATATTCGAAAGTAACATTCCTATTCTCTGTGATAATACTTCTGCTATTTGTTTGTGTAAGAATCTTATCTTGAATTCTAAGGCTAAGCATATTGAAATTAATCATCACTTTTTACGTGACTATGTTCATAAGGGTGTTTTTCACTTAAAATCTTTTGATACAGACCATCAATGGACTAGTATCTTTACAAAACCCCTTGTTGAAGATAGATTCGTTTTCATTCTTAAAAACTTGGATTCTTGTCCAAAATGAAAAGATGAATTTCATAATGCTAAGCTTTCGGAACTCTATATTAGATTCTGAGAATTTATTTGTTGATTTTGAAACATCAGCTTTTTGAAGTAAGGAAGTTTCATGAATCATAAAAGTTCTTATCAGAAGTAATCTTATCGATTTTTCTTCTTGATTCTGAATAGTTGTTGCATTAAATGTTTGTCTTATCGTTTAATATCATGTGGTTCTAAGTGGTGACAATTGTCTCACTTTCTGAGCATGCGTGATAATAGTGTGACACATTGTGTTTCACATTTCTTGGAATTAGGTTAAAATATTTTACGCTTCCCCCCATGTATGCATATTTTTAACTTGTGATCATTGCAGTTTTTTTATATATAAACCCATTTCACTCGCATTTTCACACTACGTGCACTTTACTCCTACATTTCTTCTTTCAAACCCTAAAACATCCTCTCCGCAATTGTTCATCTTCAACCTTCAACATTCAACAATGGCTAATAAAAGAAACAAGCTCAACCTCAATCTCCTTCTAGGTCTGTCGTTGATGAGAGCATTTCTCCATCTAAAGAAGAAATAAATGGTGGTAGTATCCCGTCGAAAAACTATCCTATCTTCACGAAGATCGATCCTCTGGAAGTTTTGGTGTACTATATGGAGATCTATCTTGAAGATAATGATGATCTGTTGGTGGATCCCTTAAATCTACCGGATGACTATCCAGTTGTTCCGCTGCCACCTCCTCCTCTTTAAAACCCTTAGTTTTCAAAATAGTCTTCGCACATGTGTGTTCTTATTTTGTATAAGTGTGTGTGTGTGCTTTTTATGTTTGCTTGAGTACTTTTTCTATTTCTATTATGTTTTTAGTTTTTTCGTAGTTGTATCATATTTGTACTATTTTCAAGCCTTATGGCATTATTCAATGGAAATCATGTTTTGTTTCTTTCCAATATCTTATTTTCTTTTGTCTATGTCTTTTTGATTGATGACAAAGGGGGAGAAACATATTTAAGGGGAAGAATCATAATTGATTTTGATGTACCTATATTCTTGAATCAGAACCTAAACATTTTTTAATGTTTATGATAACAACTACTTCGAAGAATAGTTTGTTAATTGTTTTGCAGGGATAAGTTCAAACATCAGAAGCTCCTGAAGTTTTTCAGATCATAATGTAAGTTACCCGTTTATGAAGAAATGGTATACTCTCTAAGTCTGAAGCTTTCACGTCGTTGTTTAAGAAAGATCTAAACTAGGAATCATAACTAAGCATCAAGTCTTCAAGGAAATGAAAACCAGGCTCTAAACTTTGCATCAAGATTAGAAGAATTGAATATTCAACATAAAGTTCCGAGGAATTGTAAATTCCATGGTAATCAGACTTGGCAACCAATATCTTTAAGAAGAATTCGTAACTAGATTCTAAAAGCTCTTTCAAAGATTCAAAGAGATTTTTCAAAGGCAATCAGGCTCTGAAAGAGTCAGCTCAATACATGCATCTTCGAGTCAGCTCGAGTCTTTCAATTGGATCTTTTCCCTTTGGAATTCTGTTCCCCACGCTTTGAGTCGTGACCTGCTCGCGTATTTTTATCCCTTTTCTATCCCCAGGAGAGTCCCCAGGGTCTTGGTCCCATGGAGTGAACTGCTCATATGGATTATCAGTGGATTCTGATTTCTTTGCTTTTGTGGACACATATCTCCACAAAGTGCTACCATTTTTCATACCTACATTTGCATCATGAGGTCTCTTAGGGACCAAAATTCGTCTCTTTGTTATTATTTAAGCCCATTCTACCCCGTCGAGACGAAGATTTTAACCTTCACTTCTCCGGCTAGAATGACCTTAAATAGGGGCATCTGTAAGACCCCAATTTTGACCCTAAGATCCCTCATGGCATCATAACATTGCATTTGCATTGCCTCAAGGATCTTTAGCATCTTGGTTCCCTTTGCCTTTGGGTGAGACTCCTTGTGATTGGTTTGAGATCACCAAGCATGCTTGAATTATACATCATTGTTTCTCTTACTTTTGTTTACTAACCAAAAGCACAAAAATGTGTCACTAACATCTTTTGTTTGAAGCTTGAGTATCATCCAAGACACTTTGTGGGTTCTATTTAGATGATCAGTCAACACAAGGGAATGGCTTGAGATACTTCCAACAGATTCAAATGGGGTCTATTCGTCAGTCAAAACGTTAATCTTGAAGGAGCAAAAGTTTGTTCATGAGTTGTCATGCTCGTTAGGCGAGCAGAATGGGTCGTCTAGCGAGTCCCAAGAAAAGCCACCAGAATCACCTACGCTCAGAGGAATTTCTTGAACTGTCATGCTCGCTAGGCGAAGCCCACGTGTTAAAAAAAAAAAAAGAACGAAAAACGAAATAAATAAATAAATAAAATATAACCGAAATTTTTTGGACTTGGGCCTCTCTCATTTGAGCCCACAGGTCCACAAAAATCAGGTTATAAATTCAGAGTTTCAGTGAAACAAAATTCTATTTTATTCCTATTACCCTGGCACGGAAAAAGATAGTGAGAGAAGAGCTAACAGAGTTCAGAGCAACCTCCAGAGACTGAAGGGAACTCATCGGCAAAGAACCAATTCCCTCTCATATAAACCCTCAGATTGCTTTGCAAACCCAACCGGGCAATTCAATTTCATTCGATTTCTCTAGTCAGGTTTGCCTTATTCACATTACTTTATGCTTTTAATTTGAATGCTCTGAATGTATGAGGTATTATGGGTGAATTTGATACCCTTTTGATGCATGTGTTTGACAAGAGGTTTAGGCCTCCTACCCTTGGTTGCTTTTTGTGAGCTTTTTGTGAATTTTAATGGCATGATTCATGTGGTTACATTTTTGATTTGGGGGCAACTCTTGATTACCCTATCTTGTTTCTCTAACCTGTTTATTGAGTTTTGTTTTGTGAGAGCTCATATGACTCTTGCAGAGATGGCTTACCTGGTGTTCCACTTTATTTATGGGATACCACCTGGAGGTTTATTCCGATTACCTGTACTGACTCACTTTCTTTGATGGTGCTAGCTTGAGAGATCTCTGGGTTTCTTATCTCTTTAATTGTTGTTACTTCGGATCTTTATCCGTACGGTAGATCTCTCGATCCCTTTACTTTTCCCGCATGTTACCGATTTCTTAGGTTTCGTATAGCCTCTCGTGGCATGTCATTTAAGGTAGTGCGGTTCCTTCATCTAGGACTGTCTTTTTGCATGAGCATCCCTAAACACCCCAAACTTATTGATTTTTCTTCTCCTAAGAACACGTTATCTCCTTCTACTACAGGCGAGTAAGTCTCCAAAGGTCGAGCATCCGGTAGATTGCGTAGTAACGTCGTTCACCCCAAAACACAACCCTTACCCCGTAGTTAGTCGAACTACGTTTTGCTCTGATTTTCATCCCAGATGAGATACGTAGGCATAAGACGTGATGTCTTAGCGAGCACACTCCTCTTTAACCCATAGGTAGCCGAGCTACAAAGACTCTGATTCTTAGATTCAGATGAGATACGTATGCAGTGGATGCGACGTCCGTGCGAGTCATTTTCTTTTGACCCTTCTTTTAGTAAGTAGTACATTAGATAAACATACACGTTTTTCTCATCCCTTCAATCATGTTTGCACACATAAATTTTCAAAAAAAAAACAACAACCTTTGCAACAAATGTGAAAAGGGCTCCCTAGGAGTACCTAGGATGCTTTGGGTGCCTAACACCTTCCCATTGCATAACCAACCCCCTTACCCAGATCTCTGACATTTTACTAGTTTTTGATTCGATAAAACTTTTAGGTTTTTGTTCGATTTCTAACCATTCCTTTGGATAAATAGAAGTGCGGTGGCGACTCGACTTGTATGATTTACCTTGGATTTAGTCAATATCTCTAATGGTAACGAATACCCCGCTACAGAAAAGTGGCAACTCGACTTGTATGATTTACCTTGGATTTAGTCAATATCTCTAATGGTAACGAATACCCCGCTACAGAAAAGTGGCGACTCTGCTGGGGATAAGAAAGAAATGCATATTTTCCTAGTGGGTTTTGCCGACTTTTCATGCTTGTTGTATTGTATTTGTTTTGTGACATATTTTTGTGCAATTTGGGATTACTGTATTGTATGTAATGATTGAATTGCTTGAATATTAATTCCTTGTATGCTTGGTGATCTTTGTGAGATGAGTTCTTTACCCGAACTCGAGTGCACTTAGGATAGGAGAATGGCATAGTCTTGTCGACTTGTGTGGAGTTATTCCTTAGCAAGTTGACTTGCAAGCCCATTCACTTGGTGGAGGTCATGTTGGGATCAATAATGTCACACAAGTAGTTGTGGTTAGACATTACTTTTTCCAATATAGACCTTAGAAGCCAAGGACCTTAGTTTACCAAACCCATCTTGGCCTATTCGTAGGATGTAGTGCGAAAGTCGTTCAAGTGTAAGATTTGATACGATTGTTACGCGATACTACACTCATAAGAGTCTCTCTTGAGAATATTTTTGGAATACGAGTATTCGTTCCTCCAATAATATCCAAAGGATGGGATGATGACTATGGGAACCTTTTGTAGAACATGTTTGGCAGGTTTAAACCTTAGTACACTTCCTTTGGGTGGTTCTTAACCTAAACTCCATGCTCGTGACTTGCAACAAACCCTTGATTCATGGTTGATCCGTTCAGGTATCCTTAATATCAATGGAACTTGGGTGTTGATAAGGTGTAAACCATAATCCACCAAAATGGATGATTGATATTAAGGATAACATGATCCATCCCATGACCTTTGTTTGGTGTGCTTTGCTTGATCCTTGAGTGTGATTGTTGCATTCATGAATTCATGCACCCATTTGCACTCATATCATCAAAATAATAAGAAAACTTTCAAGGAACTTAAGAGGTTTATTTGCAAAATTTTCAGACATGGAAAGACAAAGAAGGAATACAAAGAAGTACAGCTTCAGGCAACCAGATTTGAAAGAGTTAAGGAATCTGACATCCAATGTATTAGATCCTTTGGGTTTCAAGGCTCATTTTGGGAAGCTTCTTCCTCTTCTGACTACTCAGGTGGATGAAGGATTGGTGAGTGTATTGGTGCAGTTTTATGATCCCTTGTACCGTTGCTTCACGTTTCCGGATTTCCAGCTTTTGCCTACCCTTGAGGAGTATGCTTATCTTGTGGGTATACCTGTTCTGGATCAGTTGTTGTTCAGTGGCTTGGAAAGGGTTCCCACTTCTCAAGAGATAGCAGACATGTTACACATAGATGAATCTCTGGTTGATGCTCATATGACTACCAAAGGGGGAATTCAAGGTCTCCCTTCTGAGTTCCTCATTGCTCAAGCTACTATGTATGGGAAGGCCATGAGTGAGGACGCCTTTGAGGCCATATTTGTACTTCTCTTCTATGGGCTAGTATTATTCCCCAACATCGACAAGTTTGTGGATGTGAACGCTATTAGGATCTTCTCTACTCTTAATCCCGTTCTGACTCTGTTGGGCGATACCTACTTCTCTTTGCATATGAGGAATGCAAAGGGTGGTGGCGCCATTGTGTGTTATTTGCCTCTGTTGTATAAGTGGTTTATTTCTCACTTACCTCAGACGGTCGCTTTCAAGGAGAACAAGGAATGTCTATGATGGTCCACGAGACTTATGTCTCTCACTAATGATGATATCTCTTGGTATAACCGTGTGTATGATGGTGTGCAGTTTATTGACTCTTGTGGCGAATTCTCCAATGTACCTCTTCTTGGTACATGTGGTGGGATTAACTATAATCCTGTTTTGGCACGTCGGCAGCTTGGGTTCCCCCTAAAGGATAAACCTAATAACATTCTGTTAGAGGGTGTATTCTTTCAGGATGGTAAAGATCCCCAAGGCTTGAAAGCTAGGATGATCCGCGCTTGGCGCAAGATTCATAGGAAAGGAAGGAAAGAGTTGGGTCCTAAGAATTGCACCGCTTTGGAGCCTTACACTGTTTGGGTTAGGAAGAGAGCGTCTGAGTATCTCATGCCTTACGAGTATCCGAGACCTACACCTATGATTATGGCTGGGCCTTCAACCCTCCCTAATCAAGGAGTAGAGGAGTTGAGAGACGAAGACCGTTCACGTGCCTGGATCCATGAACGTGAAGAGTTGCTTCAGCAGATTAAGGAGAAGGATGCGTTGATTGAGTTTCTTGAGCATCAGGTTATTGATGACCCTGACGAAGTATGGACTTCTCTACTTCCTCAGTCTTCTAAGTTCTGGAAGAGGAAGTATGATCGACTCGCCAAAGAGAAGGCCGATATGGAGGCAGCCTACGAGAGGGAGGTGAAGAGGCTTCGCGCAGCTTATCTTCCTGTGTCCCGAGCTTTAGATGATTGTTTCTAGGGATCCATAAGATGATTATTTTCCTTTTCTCTTGTATATGATTGACGATGCTGCACTTCTTTTCCCTAATATTATTTGATGAGATATTTCCATATATGATAAAATGCTTAATATTTCCAAAATTTGCAAATAAAACTCTAAAGTTCCTTTGAAATAAAACAAATCATATGCACAAGCATTGCATGCATCATATGCATAAGCAGGTTTTGTTTCCGGTCCCTTGCCCTGTGGTCTAACTCTGTGTCCTTCATTTATTTTGAAGACAAGCTGACTCACCGGTACTACACTAGAGCCAATATTTCAAGACCATGGATTCACGAGGCAGGCGCCGTGACGTCCACCCTACACCAGAAACTGAAATTCGTGAAAAACAAGAAGCTGGTGGTGGTAGGGAGAGAAAGGGCTCTCTTGGTTAGCCATTTGTCTTCCTCCTCTTATATAGATGTTGAGGTTGAAATTGGAACTCCTTTCCAAGCTTTATCTATAGCTGAGCCTATTGAGAAGAGAACTCCTTCATTTGCTTCCTGCAAAGATGCAAAGTTGGCCATTGAGCGTGGTGCAACCACTAGTTTAGGAAAAATGATTGAGTTAGAAGACAACGAGTCCCGGGCTGGCATAGGTTTTTCTTCTGGTACTTTCAACAAGCAAGGGTTATTCAAGAGTGAAGGTTTCATCCACACTGGTCTAGATGAGGAGGCTGTTGCCGTTTTAGAAGAAGATACAAAGGATTCTGGCAATTTCATCATCCCTGGAGGGGTCTGCAACAATTGGGTCGCTGTGGATATTCCAACAGCTGTCCATAAGTCAACGTAATGATCACTTTGTTTAAAAATCCTTCTCCCATGCCAAAAGGAGGAGTGATAACATTGATGGCGCATAAATACAATGATATTTTCATTCAATAAATTCATGTTAAATGTTTGTTTTTCCCATTTATTTTCCCTTTTTGTTTTTGCATGAAATTGGTGATCACATAAAACCCTAAAAAAATAGAATAAAATCGATCCTTCTCATCTGCATAATGATTTGCCTTGTTTGAATTCTAAAGCTTTTCATATCCAAAAATCATTATGCAGGTTGATTTCTAAATCCATTGAACATAATGACCCAACACCATCTCCTAATTTTGAATTCTCTGTATTTGAGGCAGAGGAAGATGATGTTGAAGAGATTCCTGATGAGATCACCCGGCTACTTGAGCATGAAGAGAAGACCATTCAGCCGCATCTTGAGAATCTGGAAACAGTCAACTTGGGGTCTGAAGATTGTGTGCGAGAGGTAAAGATTGGGGCACTTCTGGAAGAATATGTTAAGAAGGGGTTGATTAAGTTGCTATGAGAATATGTCGACGTCTTTGCTTGGTCGTATGAAGACATGCCAGGTCTAGATATTGATATTGTGCAACATTTCCTACCTTTAAAGCCTGAGTGCGTGCCTGTGAAGCAGAAACTCAGAAGAACTCATCCTGATATGGCAGTGAAGATCAAAGAGGAAGTTCAGAAGCAAATCGATGCGGGGCTACATGGTGACTTCTACATATCCTCAATGGGTGGCCAATATTGTGCCCGTGCCTAAGAAAGCTGGAAAAGTCCGGATGTGTGTGGACTATAGAGACTTGAATAAAGCTAGTCCGAAAGATGATTTCCCTCTACCACATATTGATATGTTGGTAGACAATACAGCTAAATTCAAAGTCTTCTTGTTTATGGATGGATTTTCCGGATATAATCAGATTAAAATGGCACCCGAGGATATGGAGAAGACAACATTCATCACACCTTAGGGAACATTCTGTTATCGAGTGATGCCCTTCGGTTTGAAGAACGTCGGAGCCACGTATCAATGAGCTATGACCACCTTGTTCCATGACAGGATGCATAAGGAGATTGAGGTGTACGTTGACGATATGATCGATAAATCAAGATCGGAGGTTGTACTCCCTGTAGAGGTGGAGATCCCGTTAATGAGGGTCTTGATGGAAGCCAAGTTGACTGATGCTGAATGGGTTCAGAGTCGTTATGACCAGCTGAATTTGATTGAAGAGAAGAGATTGACTGCCATGTGCCACGGTCAGTTATATCAGCAAAGGATGAAGAAAGCTTTTGATAAGAAGGTCAAGCCTCGTGTGTTCCGAGAAGGTGACCTTGTGCTCAAGAAAGTCTTGTCTTTCGCGTCCGATTCCAGGGGCAAGTGGACTCCAAACTATGAGGGTTCGTATGTTGTTAAGAGAGCCTTTTCAGGCGGTGCTATAATACTTACAACTATGGATGGGGAGGACTTCACTTGTCCCGTGAATTCAGATGCAGTCAAGAAATACTTCGCCTAAAAAAATAAAAACTGAATAGCTCGCTAAGTCGAAAACCCGAAAGGGCGGCTTAGACAAAAATGAGCGTCTCGGTGGATTGAAAACCCGAAAGGGCGATCCAGGCAAAAGTTAGAGACATAAAAAATATATAATAATGATATATGTATCCCGCTAGATTGAGTACCTCATCCTGGGGCAATCTAGGCAAAAATTAGGGATTTGGCAAGTAACTGCATCCTGACAAGACCTTGTTCTACAGCTGTCGTCCGTCAGAGATTCTTGCTCATTATCAGCCAAAGCTTCAAATACATCGGATTCAGAATTGGTGGAGAAATGGTCATTATGTTCAATGTAGCCTTTTTCCAATATATATCACCAATTTCAAATTTGTAAAGATCTATGGAGTCTTGCCATTCGCAGACTACCATTCTATCAAATAAATTTGAGCCTTTTATCCAATTATTGACACTCTTATCTGTTTCTATTCAACAAATGTTTTTCATGTTTTGATTAAGAAAATATCATTGTTTTAAACGATCAAATTTTTTATAATTTGTTTTTAAACAAAGTGAACATTCACAATGACGAAAGGATACTTAGGAGATCCTTAGTGCTCTCCCAAGGGTGGTACGACCCCCAACAGGGTAAGATTTTTGTCCATATTCCTGGCATGACTGTATCTCCTCCCTCCGGAACCCCTTGTGGTTTATTCTACCAAGTGGATTGCTTGTTGAAAGTCACCTCTCTTCCCTTCAGCAGAGTAGCAATCTTTCTTCCTCAGCAGCTTGGTTCTCTTTGGGCAAGAGCGGTATTTGGTGGTTGATCCCGATAAATCCTTTATCTCCTCGGATAGATTCCCCAGTAGAGTTATTGGTGTGGTGGACCTTGCCTGTGATAACTCTCGTCCCCAGCTGGAATGATTGATGATTCATCCCTTGCAGAGTTCTTTGCTTCCTGGTATCTCTGATCCCCCAGTAGATTGGATACTCCCTGGTGAACTTGGCTTTCTCTCTTGAGATGTAGTACCGGGTGGTTGATTCCTGGACCTGGTTGTGTTAGATATGTCTGTCTTTCAGCATACATCATACATAAACCACGCATATTCATGCATAATTATAACATTTAGATATTCATGTTGCATTCTTTGCCATATATCGTTGTTTGCTGTCTCCTGCTATTTGGTGATATACTTCCCCAAGCAGACGTGTGTGTCTGATCTCTCCATATAGAGTCAGCTCCATAGGCAGAAAGCGTCTATTCTTTCTTCCATATTCCCCACCGGGTTATATCCTCGTGGATGTCGATTGTTTTTGTTCCTTCCCGACACATATTTTGGGATGGTTTTCCCCATTGAGTTATATCCTCACCGGGACAAGTCTTGATTTGGTGTGCCTATCTAGTTTGATCCTAGATCGGTCTCTTGAGACTCTTTTCCTGTTTCCCCGTGGTAAATGAATAATTGCTCAATAATTAGTAATTATTATCCCCGGCGGAGTCTGTGTTTCTCTACCCTCATACTGGTAGTTGTAAACCCTATTTCTTCCCTTTTTGCAGAGTAACTATTTTTGCTCGTCTTTAATTGGTGACAGTTATCTTCATCCAATATTCGGTGACGATATCCCCTCATCTGCTTGGATAATTGCCCTGATTACGCAATTTATCCCCAGCGGGTCATCTCTCGTCTACCTTGTTGTTGTTGGTAACGATTGTTTCTCCCCTGAATTAGTCATCATTATATACCTAGTTTCGGTATCCCGATGCCTTTTCTTTTCGGTCGATTTATCCTTTATTAACCTAGTAACCGGTTGTGGATAATCGTCCATGCGAGTATATTATCTACGTTCTGACGGTAATAGATAGTATATCTCATGCACTCTCGGGTCTGAAGCCTTTTGTTCTTCCCCAGTTGAGTAAGATTTGTATCCCCTTTGTGGAGTCGAATATCCATCCTGTAATCGAGTTTGCTTTTAGCCCTCTTTTGGATGATGAGTGTTTTGGGAATATTCCCCAATTCACGCCTTGGTTGGTCACCTATTATATGCCCAGTAACCGGTATCCCTGGTGTTTCTTCCTCTCTGCTCCCTATTATGACTTTTTGTCCCCTGTGGAGTCAGAATCCCTGAGTTGAAGTATACCTTTTAGGTTTTCCTCAGACGTTTTGAAGTTTTGATATCTCTCACCCTTATGCCGGTCTTGGATATTCATCTCTTCCTGAGCATGTTGTATCTCTCACCCTCATACCTGGCGTTCAGATCACATGTCTTCTTGAGCTTATTACCCAATAACCGGAAATACTTCGTCCCGCTGCTTCCCCAAGAGTGTCCTTGTGGACATCCCCAGCGAAGTCCCTTAGTGGATTGTTTTCATCCGGATTTTATCCGAAGTATCCACTGTGGATAGTTTTTTGCTGTATTGGCATATTCCCCAATACATGCATCTTCGAGTCAGCTTGAGTCTTTCCATTGGATCTTTTCCCTTTGGAATTCTGTTCCCCACGCTTTGAGTCGTGACCTGCTCGTGCATTTTTATCCCTTTTCTATCCCCAGGAGAGTCCCCAGGGTCTTGGTCCCATGGAGTGAACTGCTCATATGGATTATCAGTGGCTTCTGATTTCTTTGCTTTTGTGGACACATATCTCCACAGAGTGCTACCATTTTTCATACCTACATCTGCATCATGAGGTCTCTTAGGGACCAAAATTCGTCTCTTTGTTATTATTTAAGCCCTTTCTACCCCGTCGAGACGAAGATTTTAACCTTCACTTCTCCGGCTAGAATGACCTTAAATAGGGGCATCTGTAAGACCCCAATTTTGACCCTAAGATCCCTCATGGCATCATAACATTGCATTTGCATTGCCTCAAGGATCTTTAGCATCTTGGTTCCCTTTGCCTTTGGGTGGGACTCCTTGTGATTGGTTTGAGATCACCAAGCATGCTTGAATTATACATCATTGTTTCTCTTACTTTTGTTTACTAACCAAAAGCACAAAAATGTGTCACTAACATCTTTTGTTTGAAGCTTGAGTATCATCCAAGACACTTTGTGGGTTCTATTTAGATGATCAGTCAACACAAGGGAATGGCTTGAGATACTTCCAACAGGTTCAAATGGGGTCTATTCGTTAGTCAAAACGTTAATCTTGAAGGAGCAAAAGTTTGTTCATGAGCTGTCATGCTCGCTAGGCGAGCAGAATGGGTCGCCTAGCGAGTCCCAAGAAAAGCCACCAGAATCACCTACGCTCAGAGGAATTTCTTGAACTGTCATGCTCGCTAGGCGAAGCTCACGTGTTAAAAAAAGAAAACAATGAAAAACGAAATAAATAAATAAATAAAATATAACAGAAAATTTTTGGACTTGGGCCTCTCATTTGAGCCCACAGGTCCACAAAAATCAGGTTATAAATTCAGAGTTTCAGTGAAACAAAATTCTATTCTATTCCTATTACCCTGGCAGGAAAAAAGATAGTGAGAGAAGAGCTAACAGAGTTCAGAGCAACCTCCAGAGACTGAAGGGAACTCATCGGCAAAGAACCAATTCCCTCTCATATAAACCCTCAGATTGCTTTGCAAACCCAACCGGGCAATTCAATTTCATTCGATTTCTCTAGTCAGGTTTGCCTTATTCCCATTATTTTATGCTTTTAATTTGAATGCTCTGAATGTATGAGGTATTATGGGTGAATTTGATACCCTTTTGATGCATGTGTTTGACAAGAGGTTTAGGCCTCCTACCCTTGGTTGCTTTTTGTGAGCTTTTTGTGAATTTTAATGGCATGATTCATGTGGTTACATTTTGATTTAGGGGCAACTCTTGATTACCCTATCTTGTTTCTCTAACCTATTTGTTGAGTTTTGTTTTGTGAGGGCTCATATGACTCTTGCAGAGATGGCTTGCCTGGTGTTCCACTTTATTTGTGGGATACCACCTGGAGGTTTATTCCGATTACCTGTACTGACTCACTTTCTTTGATGGTGCTAGCTTGAGAGATCTCTGGGTTTCTTATCTCTTTAATTGTTGTTACTTCGGATCTTTATCCGTACGGTAGATCTCTCGATCCCTTTACTTTTCCCGCATGTTACCGATTTCTTAGGTTTCGTATAGCCTCTCGTGGCATGTCATTTAAGGTAGCGCGATTCCTTCATCTAGGACTGCCTTTTTGCATGAGCATCCCTAAACACCCCAAACTCATTGATTTTTCTTCTCCTAAGAACATGTTATCTCCTTCTACTACAGGCGAGTAAGTCTTCAAAGGTCGAGCATCTGGTAGATTGCGTAGTAACGTCGTTCACCCCAAAACACAACCCTTACCCCGTAGTTAGTCGAACTACGTTTTGCTCTGATTTTCATCCCAGATGAGATACGTAGGCATAAGACGTGATGTCTTAGCGAGCACACTCCTCTTTAACCCATAGGTAGCCGAGCTACAAAGACTCTGATTCTTAGATTCAGATGAGATACGTATGCAGTGGATGCGACGTCCGTGCGAGTCATTTTCTTTTGACCCTTCTTTTAGTAAGTAGTACATTAGATAAACATACACGTTTTTCTCATCCCTTCAATCATGTTTGCACACATAAATTTTCAAAAAAAAAACAACAACCTTTGCAACAAATGTGAAAAGGGCTCCCTAGGAGTACCTAGGATGCTTTGGGTGCCTAACACCTTCCCATTGCATAACCAACCCCCTTACCCAGATCTCTGACATTTTACTAGTTTTTGATTCGATAAAACTTTTAGGTTTTTGTTCGATTTCTAACCATTCCTTTGGATAAATAGAAGTGCGGTGGCGACTCGACTTGTATGATTTACCTTGGATTTAGTCAATATCTCTAATGGTAACGAATACCCCGCTACAGAAAAGTGGCAACTCGACTTGTATGATTTACCTTGGATTTAGTCAATATCTCTAATGGTAATGAATACCCCGCTACAGAAAAGTGGCGACTCTGCTGGGGATAAGAAAGAAATGCATATTTTCCTAGTGGGTTTTGCCGACTTTTCATGCTTGTTGTATTGTATTTGTTTTGTGACGAACACCATTTTTATTTAAGTGTTTGTAATTCATTTGTGTAAAATTTGCTTGCGTAGAAGTAACTTATAACACACAAAATATTATTCAAACTGTTTATTTGATTTTCCTTAAGGAGACTAGGGTATAGTCGGATCCTTGAGAAGATAAAGAAAGATGTTCTTTGTGATTCCTTAAGGAGAACAGGGTATAGACGGATCCTTGAGAAGACAAAGAAGGACATTCTTTATGATTATTGTAATCAATTAATTGTAGTGGATTAAGTTCTTATGTATAAGGCAAAATCACCTTGGCGGGTGGATTAGAGTAGCTCTGATGCTCAAGTTAAAGTGTTAGCCAAAGTATACTTTTCATATCACTATCCTATTCTCATTATGCCGGTCATGAGAATGTATGATAATTTCCCTAGGCCTTTTAAGTTCGATAGCTTGGTTAGTTGATAAATATTTTCATGATAATTTGAGGGGCCATTGGGATAAAGATGCTAGCATGGTGGACAATATGAAAATTGCTAAAAAGTATATGTAAAGTTGGAAAAATAACTCTTTTGGTGAGGTATTGCAAAAGAAGAAAGAGTTCCTAGCCCGCCTTAATGGAATCCAAGGTTGTATTCAAAGGAGTGACAATTTCTTTGGAATGAAAACCTTGGAAAAAAACTTCATACAGAGTTGAACCTTATTCTTAAACATGAGGAAATTATGTGGTTTCAAAGAGCGAGAACCAAGTGGTTGGTAGATGGCAATGGTAATACAAAATATTACCATAATAAAACTATTAACAGAAGACGAAGGAGTGGGATAAATATGTTAAAGAATGATGAAGGCCAGTGGATAGAAGATGCGTACCAACTTCAGATTTTGGTCAAAGATTACTTTTCAAAGCTCTTTGCTGCTTATTATCAGCGGAAAGAGTGGAAGCACACAAAGGTTTCTTTCCCTGCCCTGAATGATGCAGATATTCAGAAGTTGAAAGAGCCTTTAAGTGATGAAGAAATCAAGAGAGTAATGTTTTCCATGAAGCCTTGGAAAGCTCCCACCCTGATGGTTTTCCGATGGTATTCTACCAGAAATTATGGATATTGTGGGACATAACGTGTGTCATTTTGTGCATGGGATATGGAAAAAACCAGAAGAGATATCATTGATTAATCAAACTGATATTTGTTTGATCCCTAAGAGAGATCTTCCTTAACATGTCACTCACTTCTGACCAATCTCGTTGTGCAACTCGATGTACAAGGTTATTAGCAAGATAATAGTGGAAAGATTAAAGACTTGTATTGCTAAACTTGTTTCTCCTTTTCAAGCGGGGTTTGTTCTAGGTAGATCAATTCATGAGAATATTATCATCGCCAAAGAGATTATGCGTACTATTCATCAAGAGAAGGGTAAGAAAGGTCTATTTGCTGTCAAAATTGATCTGTCCAAGGCGTATGATAAAATTATATGGGAGTGCATTTGGCAAGTCCTTATGGAGGCTAAGCTTCCAGTTGAGCTGATCAATATTTTCATGCACGCAGTCATAAGTAATGAGCTTAACGTGAATTGGCATTGAGCGCATCGTGAATTCTTTCGCCCTCAACGAGGAATTCGTCAAGGAGATCCCATTTCATCGTACCTTCTTGTGTTATGCATGGAAAAACTTTCCCATATTATTGAGCAAGATATTTTGAGTAGAAATTGGAAAGCAGTTAAGATGGGGGCGTAGAGGCCTAAAATCTCTCATCTAATGTTTGTAGATGATTTGTTTATGTTTGGGCAAGCTTCTGAGAACCAATTGTTTTGTGTGATGGAAACATTGCAAAAGTTTTGTATTTTGTCTAGACAAGAAGTTAACGAGGAAAAATCCAACATTATCTTTTCGAAGAATATTTCAAGGGGCTTGAGGAATAAGTTACTTAATATTTCCAAGTTTAGAGAGACAAATCAGTTTGAGAAATTTCTGGGAGTTTCTATTAGTGAGAGGAACTTCAGAAGAGCAAATTACCAGTTTATTATTGATCAAGTCTCAAATAGACTTTTGAATTGGAAGGTGAATTCCTTGTCATTTGCTAGCCGAATTACGCTTGCCAAAAGTGTCTTAGAGGCTATCCTTATTTATCCAATGATGATTAGCTTACTCCATAAGTCATGCCTGGAAGAGATTGAAAGATTATAACGAAACTTTATTTGGGGAGACTAATAACGGTAGAAAGGTTCATGCAGTAAATTGGAAGACGATTACTACGCCCGAGGAAAATGGAGGTCCGAGACTTAGGGATATTTCAGCCATGAATCATGCTTGTATCTTGAAGTTGGCCCGACAACTAATCAATGATGCAGAGGATTTATGGTGCGTAGTGTTGAGAGGTCTTTATAAAGGTAATCAATTAAGCGACAGAAGTACCAGGAAGAAATCAAACTCTAATGTGTGGAGGGATTTTAATAAGTATATCCCTCACCTGTTGAATCATGGTAAGTGGCTTATAGGAAATGGTAGCAGTGTAGACACATGGGGTGATAGTTGGTTAGATTCTGGGACGTGTATTTGTGATCAAGTGCATTCAATTCTTGATAATGTTCGAGGAGAAAATATTTGTGACTTAGAGACATATATGGGGGATTGGAATTGGCAGCTTCTGCAGCCTTGGATCCCTTATGGTATTCTGGATAAGATGACCAACATAAAACCTCCTAACTGATGCCTTGAAACAGACAAATTCGTTTTGGAAGGTATGCAACATGATGATGGATCGATAAAATAGTTATATGCCCTTATGATGCAAGTGGAAAATAATAGTGTTGATCATGGTTGGAAGAAAATTTGGAGGTTAAGAGTCCCTAAGAGGGTTAAGACGTTTGTTTGGTTGTTAAAGCATGGTAGGTTATTAACTAATCATAGTAAGAGTCGAAAGGGGCTTGGTGCAGCTGCGTGTAAGTTGTGTGGGCATACTAATGAATCTACGTTGCATGTTTTCCGTGACTGCCCGTGTGCATGGAGAATTTGGGTGAATATTGTGCCTTTGAGCATAAAGAATGACTTTTTAAAATGCGGAGTTGGAAGAGTGGCTCAGTTTGAACATTAATCTTTGCAATAAGGCAGAAGCGGGTTGGAGTGCATTTTGGGCGATGCCTTGCCATTCTATTTGGTTTTGGCGTAATCAATAGGAACATATCGAGGAGTTCGTGAGACCTTTTAACCCCACTATGCATGTGCGTGCGAGATTTAAGGAGTACGAGGATGCAATTAGAATGGATAAGAAAGTTGTTGGAAGGAACAATGAAGTCATGCTTATCAAGTGGAATCTTCCAAAGCCAGGCATGACAAAATTAAATGTGGATGGTGCTTGCATAAAAGGAGTCGCGGCAGGTTGTGGGGGAACTGTGAGGGATGATAAAGGTACATGGCTGAGTTGTGAGGGATGCTTCAAGGATTAATCCTAGTTTTTGATCTTGGGATCAAAATGATAGAAGTGAATATGAATTTGTCTGAAATAGTGTTGGAGGTTAACGAAGGGAGGTCTAGGAGAAGTGAATGTTGGGAAATGCTCAAGAAAATTGAGAGTTTATTGAGTAAGTTTGAGAAAGCCCATATGAAACACATATTTAGATAATTTAAACGGTGTGTGGATCTCTGATTAAATTAGGATGTAAATTAGATATTATTCTTCAACATTATCCTATTACTCCTAGATTTATTGAGAAGTTATTAGCCAAGATATCCCATAGATTTATTCCTCCCAAAAAAAAATGTTCTTGTAGTTTCTTTCTTTTCTCGGGGGTCTATGGCGCTCACTTTCATCACAAATAAATAAAATAAATAACTATTAAGCCATGCCATACATTAAAGAAACATCAAATCAACCAATATAATTATCATAAAAGAATATCAATCTAATTGTCTTACATTAAATTAAATTTAATAGAGAATAAATAACACTATTTATAGAATGCTTTACTTTACTTTTTTGCTTTCCAGCTCACATGGTTGAAAACCATAACAACGACTGACAACTCATAATACTAAACTATAAATCCCTAATCAAGTACTAAATAATTTCATAAAACAGTTTAAAGTTTATGATTCTAATTTCAAAACTTTAAGATAAAAATAATAAAATTATATCTAAGAAAAATTCAACTGGTCCCCATTTTCTGAATTATCTCATCCTCATCACATGCACCTATCATCAACATCAACAACAAACTATTTTCAGTTCAACCTAAATTTTCAACCTTAACCCAAAATCCTAACAAGATTCTAATTTCAATTTATGGTTCCAATTTCAAATCTTTGAAGATTAATAGTAATAATTTCCTTTCTTAAATTATCTATTTCTCCTGATAGTTCCCAAAAGCTCAAATTCCAATTATAATGGTCCCTATTAGGGTTCCAATTTCAAATCTCTTGAGTTTTTCGAATTAGGGTTTTTTGTTCCTCAAACACCGCTCTACCCATTATCATTATCATCGTTAAGTTTTGATTTTGACCTTGAAAATGGCGACGAGAGGCACCAGATCGGAGAAGGTGCGGCGAATTTTCAACCAATTTGACGCGAATCAAGATGGGGGTCTGAACAGAGAAGAAATGGCGTCGCTTGTTGGTGCTGTAAACCCTAGGGTGAAATTCAGTGATGAACAAATCAACGCCATTCTTGATGAGGTTTTTAGAACCTACGCTGAATTTATTGATGGTGAGAGGGGTCTCACCTACGAGGGTCTTCTTCGAACCTACGATGATGGTGCTGGTGATGTTGATAGGGATTTTGATGCTCTTGCTCTTGACCTTAACGTTGATGAAGCTGGGAAGGCTCCGGCGCCGGTTTCCGAAGCTTCGTCGTCTTCGATTGTGGACGAGAGGATGGTGGTGGAGTCGCAGAAGAAGCAGAGGACGGCAGCGTGGGCGGTTTCGCCGAATCACGGTATTGTGTTTGATGATACGTGGAAGATTGTGGATGATTTAGAGATTTTGATAAAGAGGTTGAAGTTAAAGCAAGCTAAAGATGGGAAAGTGAAAGGTGAAAATTTTGATGTTTATTCTGACGCGGGTTGGTCTCGTGAATTGGGGCCTTCTACTGAGATTTCGGATAAGAGAGTGATTTGGGATGAATCAGGTCACGATTATGCTGTTTTTGTGAAGGAAGTAGGAGGTTTGAGAAGTAGGGCTGATAGTGCTAGATCAAGAGAAGAAGCTTTTGATGGACACATGGCAATTGGCAGGGTTTTGTATGAACATCAATTGTTTAAGGAGGCTTTGATTAGTTTCAAGAGGGCTTGTGAATTGCAACCTGTTGATGTTAGACCTCATTTTAGAGCTGGTAATTGTTTTTATGTTCTTGGAAAGTATAAGGAGGCTAAGGAAGAGTTTTTGTTGGCACTTGAATCTGCTGTGGCTGGTGGGAACCAATGGGCTTATTTGTTGCCACAGATTTATGTTAATCTTGGTATTTCGTTGGAAGGTGAGGGCATGGTTTTGAGTGCATGTGAGTATTATAGGGAGGCTGCAATTGCTTGTCCTACACATTTTAGAGCTTTGAAACTCTTAGGCAGTGCTCTTTTCGGTGTAGGGGAATATAAAGCTGCCGTGAAGGCGCTTGATGAGGCTATTTTCATGAAGCCGGATTATGCTGACGCACATTGTGACCGGGCTTCGGCGTTGCATGCTATGGGTGACAACGAGAGGGCGATTGAGGTTTTTCAGAAGGCTATTGATTTGAAACCGGGTCATGTTGACGCACTTTATAATTTAGGTGGGTTGTATATGGACCTTGGTAGGTTCCAAAGGGCTACTGAGATGTATACAAGGGTTTTGGCCGTGTGGCCAAATCATTGGCGGGCGCAGTTGAACAAGGCGGTGTCGATGTTGGGAGCCGGTGAGAACGAAGAAGCCAAAAGAGCTTTGAAGGAAGCATTGAAAATGACAAATAGGGTTGAGTTGCACGACGCAATATCACATTTGAAGCAGCTGCAGAAAAAGAAGAACAAACCTAATGGGGCTATTCCAGGAGAATCACCATTTGTCATAGTTGAACCATCTAAGTTTAAGACAGTTGGAGAAAAGACTACTGTGAGGCAGGACCTGGCCAGTGCTTTGCAAATCAGAGCACTTCAGAAGGTTGCAAGGTTGAGCCGTTGCAATGTGGAGCTTTTGAAGAAAGAAATGAGCGAACATGATGTGCCGGTGTCTTATTCTGGTAGCGGAGTGCCTCAAAAATCCATTCGGAAACCAAACTTAGAAGAAATTCTTCGCAAATTGCTTAGTTTTCTAAAGCCGGACACTTTTCAAGGCGCCGTGAAAGCCATAAATGAGAGGATTCTTTCTGTTTTGGATGAAAATGATTCAGGCAGGTTAGATCTTGGAATGTTCTATGCCATTCTTGCTCCCATTTGTGGCGGTCCTGCAGAGAGACGTAAAAGGGTCGCCTTCGATGCACTGTTATGGCGTCCAATGAACGAAGACGGTGCTAATTTAAAGAAAGCTGATGTTACCAGATACATCAAGTTGTTAAGAGCTATTTATATTCCTTCGCAAGGTGTTAGTGAATTAATGGAGGTTCATGGAGACTTAGACACTTCAATGGTGTCTTTCTCCGAGTTTCTAGTTTTGTTTGACGATCCAGATTGGGGTTTCGGTATTATGCCTACCTTAGTTAAACTGGAAACCGGAGATAGAAACCGACACGGCAAGACCATGTGCTCGGTTTGCCGCTACCCTATTATCGGTTCACGCTTTAAGGAGATAAAATCTCATTTTAGTTTGTGTAGTCAATGCTACAGTGAGGGAAAAGTGCCATCTACATTTAAGCAAGAAGAATACAGATTTAAGGAGTATGGAAATGAGGGTGAAGCCATGAAAGATAAGTGTACGTGCTTTAACTTGCAATCACGAAATGAAAAGTAGATAGAGGAATTCAATCTTATTTTTTTCTCTCTCTCTCTCTCTCTTTTGATTTTTGTTTGATTATCATCTTGTAACATCCTCCAATCTTGTCATTCTAGCTTTTTTCAGTGTGAAATATTTAGCTCTGTCACTTTCTTTAATAACTGCTGATGGTGGTGATTTCACTTTTTTATTACCTGTTTATAGTGATTGTGACAAGCATTTGTGTTGATCATATGCTTCTTTATGCATTCTTGCTGTTTTTCATGATGCTTCTGCATTTTGCAATTGATGAAGCTTTTGTATATTAAATTCAGAAAAATTTACAATTGTATAATGCAGATTATTTGATGTTGAACATGTTTAATAAGGAACCTTTGTCCAAAATTGAAGGTTGACTTGAAGGGGTGTTACATAGTGGAAATGGGATCACTCCATAAGAACAAAGCACCAAAATTGTTCAAATGCTACAAATTATTCAGACTTGAAGACACTTATGATAACCTAATTTTTTTTCTCCAAGTGAATGGAATTATGAGTTGACAAATCTCTATTAAATGTTTTAAAAAATGAATTATCATATGATTGTTTATCTTGTAGACCTTCTACCATCCATATCCTACAAATGAAGGATTGTTATACTTATTCAAAATCAATATATCCTACAAATGAAGGATTGTTATACTTATTAAGTATCTCAGAAATCATTTGATTGCTTTCTTTTCAATTATGCTTAACCTTGTTTGCACATAAATTTAAGATATTAAAATAAAAGAAACAACATAAATTTAAGATATTAAAATAAAAGAAACAACGGCAACGCTCATAACATAAATACAATAAACAGAATAGTCGGATTTGTGTTTATTGTAGTCAATCTAGCGCTTATATGAATCCAAGTGATTGTACTACTTAGAACTGTCTTAAACAATTTAGAGTTTCTATTCTAATTTTGAAATGGATCCCTATTAAAAAGAGTAATAAAAGCAACATCTTTTTTATATTTAATTTGTTTTCATTTATCTCTTTAATTTCAAAGTTTAAAAATAATTAGATTTAATATAGTAGCATCAACAATCTGAAATTAAATATAAAAATTATAAAAATTTATAAATAATATGTTAGATTAGAAAAATTATAAATTTTTATAAATAATATGTTAGATTAGAGTAACCGAAGTCAGGTTGTTCAAAAATCTTTCTAACTAATTGATTTAATTTATTATCTATATAGTTATAATGACTTAATTAAAATTAATATTAATATGAATTTAATTGATATATACGGACTGTGTAAATATTTTTTACACTGTCAGTTAATTACAACCACTAATTTATTTAAAATGTTTGACTTTTAATTTATTTAAAATGTTTGACTTTTATTTTAACCACTTAAAAAGTAACACAAACGGATGATTGTGATGTATTGACAGTGTAAAATTTTTTACACTGACAGTATATAACAATTAATCTCTATTAATATTACTAAATGTTTAATATGTTATTACAAAATAAAATTAAACAATATATTTAGAGTTGTCAAATGGGTTGGTCTGACTTAGCCGACTTCAGTATGGTGGATCAAAACATATAAATGAGCTTAAGTGGAACGGTTTGATTATTTTATGGGCTATAAAAAACAAGTCCGATTTAGTTTCTAATGGGTCAAACGGTCTAATAGGCTAATCTAACTCATATAGTTTTAATTTTATAAAAAGAAATGTAATGGACAAAAACTACGGAACAAGTAAGGATGACTTAGCAAAGTGGGATATGTTGTCGGGGCAGCAAAATTTGGTGTGTTCGCTCTATTTGGGATATAATCTACATTTGGCTCACCTTGACTTTGGAGATCGATAACTTGTTTTTAATGAATGATGAATCATTTGCTGCATTTCAAAAAGCTGCTAAAAGAGAAGTCCAGTAAGAAGTTTATATTGTTATTTTGGATGTCCATCTTTTGAATTATTTGGCTCGTGCGTAACGGTATTCTTTTTCAAGGATGAAATTAAAGAAGCGACAAATATTATGCTTCTTTTTAAGATGTTATCTTGGAATTGATTAGGTGCTAGATACAAAGGATCTTTATTGTTCAATAAAAACACTTAATTTTCTTGTCAGCAAAATTATCTTTTCTTAATCAATTGATTGTGTTTTGGTTGAGTTTGTATCTTTGTATCTTTCTTTCTTTTTTTGTATTGGGTTAAGCTTGATATTAATACATTTATTTAGTTAAAAAAAATAACCCTCATAGAAATTTTAAAAATAAAATGGAGGGTTATGAAATTCATAAAGAAAAAATACGGGTCAAAATTACTAAAATAAAATAAAAAGAACCAAAATGGCATATTTAAAAAGAGAGGGGACCAATTAGCAATAATAATAATTTATCCCAATATTTACTCACGAGGAAAGGGCAACCAGTGTTTTTGCCTCTATTTCATTTCTTTGCCGCTTATTTCTCCTCACACTTCGTCTCGTTGTACTATCAAATCAACGCCACTTTCTGAAATGGTGAAACGGTTAGCACCGGCGTCTAGGGTTTCCGAATCGCCTGTTGTCCGCCGCACGAAGGAAGCTGCCTCCGACGCCGTCTTCGTCGCAAAGAAGCTTCTCCGCAGCACCGGCAAGGCAGCATGGATCGCTGGAACCAGTTTCCTCATCCTCGTTGTCCCTCTCATCGTTGCCATGGACCGGGAGCAGCAGATCAATGAACTCGAATCTCAACAGGCTAATATCCTTGGAACTCCCTCTTCTCATCCCCTTCCCCTTACTAACTAAAACCCTCGCCATTTTTAGGGTTTTAGTTTTTTTTTTTTGGAATTTTTGGATTTGGTGTTTTTGTTAGTATGGATTTATAAATCTACTTGACGCTAAATTGCGTGTTTGATGATATGATATTGTTTCTTGATGTTAGTTTTATGAGATTTTTTGAGTTTTTGTTTCAAAGTATGGTGAAGATTGGGGATTTTATTGTGCCTGCTAGGGTTTTGAATAAAGGTCTGCATATTGGTTTTGTTATGTTGATGAAATTTTAATGGTACAATGGTTGAAGCTGCATTTGCTTGTAATTCTCTGTAATATTGAGAATTGTGATGCGACTATAGTTGCTACTGTGATCTTTATCTAAAACCCTAATGCTAGCTGCTGTAATGTGTTTGTGTTGGAAATGCGAACTTTGGATGATTCTTTTGGATACTTAAGAATTGTTAAGTCTGAATGATTCTTTTGGATACGAAGGGATTTGAACTTGTGATCCCTGTTATATATGATTCTTTCTGGGTTTACTTGCCCGTTGTAGTTTTATGATTGTTAGTCAAAAAGACTAAAGTTGCTTAATGAAAGACTTGCAACGCTGACTTCTGAAAGCTGCTGCTGATTTGTTAGTCAAAGGATATTATATTAAAATCTTGAAACACCTTAATTGGATCCATGCATTGCTTCAATGTCCAATTGCACCTCTTGTTTTAGAATTTGTTACATAAATGTGCTTCTGTTATTGAGGCCGGGTCATCAACAACTTAGCAACATTTCCAGTTAGGACACGTAGAGTTAATTTCATCCTTTCTGTGTTTATGATGTATGCAGTTATTGTTATTTATTTTTGCTTGCTTATTGAGGAGTTCTTTTTTCTCACCATATTAAGGTTTGGTTTAAATCCTATGGTCCTAAAACCTTTACTAATGGATTCTAATTGCATCCAATATAGCTTGTTGGGCATAATTTTGGTGCTCTAGTTCCTTCCATCCTTCTCTACCTGTTTTCTTTTCTGTTGTTGTCTACACCTGTTGTACCTATTTAGTTTTAAGTATCACCATGAAATTGCATAAAGTTGCTAACATTTTTTTGTTGGAATTAGTTGCTATCTAACAAAAACAACATTGTTATTAAACTAAAGTTGCTGTCATTTTCTGAGTTTGCTCAATTGATTTGGTGGTCAATTACATTATTTTAGCATATTCACTTAGTTCACTTAAATGAACTATTTGCTCATACATTTGCATGTTGCATAAGTCTGTTTTTCACTGTCCTTGTCAAATTTTGATTTTCAAAATTTAAGAATTCAACAAATTTATGAGAGAGGGCCCTGTTATGAGAGGGTTGCATTGGTGAGTATGCTCTCATTTGGAGATGTGGTTACTTTGATTGTCAAGTAGTATAGTATGCTCCTAAATCAAGTGAATGGTGTACAATTTTCTGAATGGTTTTCTCACACATTAATGCTTTCATTGACAAATTAATACATTATCACATTGTTGGCTGTTAACATTCATCTTTCTTGCATTTAACTGCCTCATAATCCTTCTGGTGTTTTAAGGATTCCATGGAAATTGGATATCTGTATGCCCCTTCATCTGTCAGATTTAAATATTTATTGCTTGACCTAGACATGTTGCTTGTTTAGTTTATGATATTTGACGAAAAAACTTAGTTGTTTCCACACGGAGCTGGGTTTTTAATAGACAGAAATTTTAGACAGCAGCGATTTCTATTTGTTTCTGCACTTTCTATCCTATTCTTAAGTTTCCGACGAGGCTTCCATAGGGAGTATTGTATGTATGTTTCTTTTGCTGGCAAATGGCAACTACGTTTTGTCTAGGAACTAGGAATGTTAACCGGTGGAGGCTTGGGGCTTGAGAGTGTGCCTCTCAAAGTCTCAGTTTGAATCTTGTTAGGTGCAATCAATTCTCGTGTTTGGCCAGTCCATACAGAATTTTGTTGTAGCTTTAAATGAGACTTCCGCTAATGGATGGTGGGATTGGTCATCTATAATCAATCGAAAGGCTGGACACCAAGATATCAAAAAAAAAACTAGTAGGAGTGTATTTGTTTACTAC
The DNA here is from genome assembly GCF_024323335.1 of Lathyrus oleraceus. Lineage (NCBI taxonomy): Eukaryota > Viridiplantae > Streptophyta > Magnoliopsida > Fabales > Fabaceae > Lathyrus > Lathyrus oleraceus. The sequence goes on from NC_066584.1 coordinate 286,387,507, forward strand.
TAGTTTGGTCTAAAATTGTACTTTAACTACTAACTATCTTTAATTTATCTGTACAACTAATAAAAACTTCAGAAGAGTGCCGATTTGGAAAAATGAATGTCGATGAAAGAAACCTTAGGCTTGTGCATGATGGAGAGAATTACAGGATTGGGCTATAGACAAGTTGCTTTGGCAGAGTTGTTGAGGAGTGTGTGCTAAGCACCTTACTTTTATTTCGTCTATTTATGTAATATTTGTTGGAGATTTTTCAATACACTGACATATTCCACATTCAGTGAAAATTTAAAAATACTTGAAAATTTTGGATTTTAAAATTCGGACTAGTTTGAAAGACAAAATAAACTCTGAAATACACTAAAGTAAATGTTAAAAAAGAGTTGAATATTGGAATTTGGGTGTATCGTATTACATCACAATCAAAATCTTTCTTCTTTTTGTGTAAAGGTTTGACCAAAATCATTCTTCTTTTTGTGTAAAGGTTTGACCAAAATCATTCTTCCATAATGTTCAAGGGTTAGTTTGAGTGTCAAAATTTAGATTCTTTTGTTATATTACTAATAAATCACAAACACATAGTTATGAAGTTTGAAATTTAAAATATACATTGTTATCACAAAATCATTTAAAACGGGAGATGAAGAAAAACACAAATCAATATAAATATTTTTTATTACAAACATCAAATATGTAATATTAGATATTTTTTATTACAAACATCAAATATGTAATATTAGATATATCTTTGTTGACATAAATTTAATATGACATTTCATGGTCAAAAGATGGTTGAGGATTATTCAACACTTTTAGAATATTGTTGGTCGATTTCACCACTATCATATCCATCTTAATTAGACCATTTGTTGTATATCGGTGAAATATACTTCATATAACTAACATCTTTATTTATTTTCGGTTAAATTTATTAAATTCACATTTCCTCCTCGATCTTAATCACTCTACAATTGTCCTGGTATCATAAGAGATTGCTTAGTTTGAATTTCAGATTATAAGAAGGGTGTCCTTTGTGACCCTAAATTCAAAATGAGGACTTACGTCTTTGTGACCCTAAATTCAAAATGAGGACTTACGTCGTTGAATTAAACAAATATAAGATGTCAAAATTGAGACATTGCGAAGTGTTTTTGTTAGCAACATTTGAGACATATTTATATAAATTTTAGATTAATATGGATCATATAAATACGAGGCATGTTTATGTTAATTTTGAATCATTTTGTTCACCGATTACTGTACACAAATACCCTTGTCGTTTTTTTCCTTTTCAAAGTGGATAGTATGTTTTTGGGTTGAACCATGTTCAATGTCATGTCAGAAACAAGTTTCTTCAATTCATAATTTTAGACAACATATAATCGGATGACCAACTAACTTGTGAACAAAGCATGGTTATGTATACCACAAATGACATTAAATGTTCATGTATTATTCACCTTGAGAATAACACTCACATTTTCTCGATTCGGTGTCATGCGTTGCAATTTCCGAATAAGTTCTTTACACATGCTACTTCTTTCGCATCTCTTTGTCACAAATGTTTGTCTTCTATCATAACCAAATTACGACCTCCCGTTTACATTGTCGAATCATAATTTGGAAGCCTTTGTGCACATCCATTGAAGCATATGTTCTTTTATAGCAAACTCCTGTTTATTTGTAAATTGTTTTCCAACATTTACAACACATACATCACTCAGTTTAACACCCATAGATACAATAGTCTCAGAGACAACATCAAATTGCACCATAATTACAACCAATCATAACAAAAGACAATTCAAATTTCAATTTCTAGACACAATTTAGCATGATTCAAATTTCAAAATTCGGGCATAACATACATATTTCAGCAAACTAAATTAGATGATCTAAAGCAATGATCAATGTAATACATATCCTGAAATTCCAGCGTCTTTTGCTTATTTTAATGTAAAAATACAAAAGAATGTTGTTTGGAAGTAAAAATCTTGAATGAGAATGGAATGAGGTTTTTGTAGGATTTTAAAAAAATAGTATTATGATTATGAAGAGTATGAAAAATAGTATATATGAAAGATGACAACCAAAATTATTTTTCCGCTTGAAATTCTAGAGATTGTAATTCAAAATGTGCTTGGAGATTAAATTTCATACATATTTATGAAAAGAATGAGTGTGCCTTAGTGATGAAGTGTTTTGTTATAAAATAGACGCGTCTGAACTTTAAATCTCGAACATCATAAATGTCATTTTGAGGTTTCCATATGGTCTTTGATCACTATTCAAAAGTGTCACCCCCTCTTTTTGAACCTGCATCCCCACGTACTGTTATAATTTCAAAAGTGCCCATGTTAAAAATTTGAATCAAATTTGCTAACAAAACTTTTGGTAGACAATTCAGAAATTCAGGTACAATCAAAATTTTCGGTAGTGTAAAATTTTCGATATGAACTAATACCGGAGTTTTTAAAAATTCTAAGATGTTTGCAGTTTTTCTAGTATTTTTAAAAATTACCATGTTATACCAGAAATTTCAACCTAAGTAAAAGATTCGATAGTTCAATTTTATAAAATTTCAAACACTTAGGATTTTGCCGACTGTTTTGGACGCTCGTGATTGCATCGACCGTTTTATTGGGTCAAAAATGAATTCAAAATTGTATAAATATGGGTCACTAGTTGTTGAGAAAACATATCAAAATATCACTTTCTCAATTTTTGTTTAAGACATAATTGTACTTCAACGGAGCCATAACTTTTGTAGAGTTCCGGCTTCCGGATGTCACCACATCTATCGTCGCCTTGACATCCAAGTTGAATGAATTGTTTTCTGATACCGATAACAGAAATGTGAAAAAGATTGAGTTTCGTGAAGATTGGATTAATACTAATGAAAGAGTGAAATGCACCCTTATTGAGTTGAATACCGATGGAGATTTGATGGTTATATGGAGATCATTTTGATGTAGGCTAACTAAGGGGTCGATCGAGTTAGATTAGAAGATTTTAAAATTTGTCAACGACATAATTAAGATGTCGAAAAATCCAGAATCGTCTAGTAGTGTTTGCATTTTCTTATTTATTATTGTTTTCTTAAGTTATGTAAACGTCTATCTAAGCTATGTAACCCTTGGTCAAATGTTAAATTATGTTCATCATGCATCAAAGGAAAATCCAAAATGTTATCTAATAAAAAGTGTTGTGCATATTTCTGAGTAATGTTGCACATAATATACAAATAATACATAAAAATAATAATAATGTATAATAGGTCCCCCACATGCTATGTGTGTTTTCCACAATAATCCAGTAAAAACATCACCATATGGGTTTACCAAATCCATGATATTATCTATAATAATTGTAATCATCTGCATGCGATGCTGGTCATCGACATCAGCTGTAGGTAGCGGTTGCGACACGTCATCAACAGGTACCTCATCATCGAAAGGCCTGACATCATATGTATGCTCAACAGGTGGAATGATGAGAGGGTGTGATATGGGGGGCATGTTGAACCCTCACTGAGCTATCTTAAATGGCATGAGCAGAGTTGATGATGTTACTATGAAACCGCATGTCAATGCCCACAGGTGGAACATTCAAAATTGTTCGTGGGATGCCCTGGACATAACCATATTGTCGCTGGCACACTCTCAAGAAAGTTTCTAGCAAGTAAGGTCTCCCACCGCATATAACCAGAAAATAAAGAAGACTTATCAAATTTATGGTAAACTTTATGACTTGTGTATGGTGTCCATATATACAACCAACACATCAATCCTCCTCATGTAGTCTGCAACACCATAGGTATGTGCCTATCTGGACTTCCATCTCCTCGCTCGTGGGGCGCCCACATGGCAATTCGACAACCTCTTATCACAGAAGATGGAGAAATGCTCGTATATCCATCACTGATAAAAGAACACATACACAACAAAGAATAATGAAGAAATGTTATTTGTAACAACTAAATAGGAACTAAAATACAAATAATAATTTCAAGTATACCTGGAATAGACTCAAATAACCAGCAAGTTGTCTGGTCTCAAAGGCAATCGCAACTCCAAGTGTTGTATATAAGATGGTCAACGCAACACACCCTCAAGCCCAACTGATATCATCAAGGCTACTAGACAACCATATGTACCAAGTGTCAATATAAACATGAGACTTATCCATAAAGAGAGTACATGATAATATATGTAGCATGTACATTGTACTGACAACCTCATACATTTATGCCCAACAAGCTCTTCGTACCTATCCCGAAGCCAAAACATACGAAGGTGAACTCCCCTATTAAAATCAAACTTCTATAGCACGACCTCCTCAGTAACTCCCGAATCTCGTACAACCACCATATATGCAAGCAATTGGCTAATAAAAAGAGCCATGAAGAATCTATCGCCGATGGGGATATAGAACAACGAGGATACATCATCCAGAGTGATAGTAATCTCCCCAAACAAAATATGAAAGTAAGATGTCTCCTTGTGCCATATCTCAACAACAACAGTAAGAAGTGAAGCATCGAGCATGGTGAGCGAGCAGTCGGCAAATGAGAGGAGACCAAAATCATGTACAATTCGCCTATCCTATTCAGGCATCAAAGTCTTAGGGAAGTTATTCATCTTAGACCTATGAGATATCACCTTCGGCGTGAGACGGTCCTCTAACAAACAAAGTTTACAAAATTCCAAGTTAGATTTCAACACATCATGGAAAAATAATAAATAATTAAAGTTAAACATAAAATATATATACCTCTCACTGCCATAATTAGTATGCCACATGGTCAACATACTTGGTAAACATCGATCGGTCAATGGGTCCTCCCTGGAACTCTCTATTTGTGTGCACAGATGGCTTCGTCGAAGTAAGATATGTAACCTCTATATCAACACTAGCAGACACCTCATCAACAACAGGGGCATCTGGCTCGACCAACTCATTAGAAACATGGGATTTTTTCTCGGCCACCTCTGTTGCAACCTTATCATCCACCTCATCAGCAACAGGTAGCATATATGTCTCAATCGCTGGGTCATGAAGAGTCTGACCCTGAACATCTTGAGCATGAACAACCTCAAAATCATCTATGGGTTACTCTTCTAATCTCACTGCTCAGCATCGACTACTACGGGGTATGTGAAACTGCCCCTGCTCAGCCAACTATTTCCAGTGTGAACCGGTTGGAACTACTCGTCTAACCTGTAGCTGGGAAGACTCGGCCTCAACAACCCTAGCCTGGGCGTCCGCTCTATTTGTGACCCTGCCTACAACGGTGTCGTCCTTTCCCCTGTATTTGACTACAAAAACGAAAAAAGAAAAATATCAGTTAACTTACATAAATTTTGAAATTTCCCACATATCATCGAAAATTCTGAATTTTTCAGGAAATATCCAAATATTTTGAACTGTCGGGAATTCATAAATTTCGGATATAATGATATAAAAAATACCGAGAATTCTGAAATATTCGTAAAAAAATGCATATAAAAATATCGGAATTTCAGAATTCCCGATAAAACTTCAAAGGATTCTCACAGAAATTTTAAAATTTTCGAAAAAAACTTATTGTTTTCAAAATTTCCGATAAAGACTTGGGAATTTCCGATATCGCTAAAAATTAGAGAGTTTAAGAAAGTATGATGGGTGAGAGAAAAAGAGAGGGAGATTTTGTGTGGTGATTGTTGATGAAGTGGCAAGATTGTGTTCATTGTCATGTGATATAGTAGGAACAAATATTGTTAAGATAAGATGCGTTTATATTTCAATGTGTTAATATATGTGTAACATTACATATAATGTCACTAGTGTGCATAACATTTTTGTGCATCGCATTCGAGTATATCTACTTAATTAGTGTAATACCCCAAAATTTACCCTTCATTTTTCTTAGAAGCATGAGATTGTGTTTCACATTGCATTAGCATCATACTAGGTCATACTCATTGCATACTGCATCAGTGACTTGGGAAATCAGGGTTTTATTGATCACTCCTTAACAGAAGGAGCCTACACAGAGAAAGACTGAGAATTGAATTTCATTCTCCAAATATACAAGTCTCAAGGGTCTCAAGGGTCTCAAGGGGTTCCATATGTCTTATTATGGTCCTCAGTTCATCAGTGGAAGATTCAGAGCTCTCAGAGTGTGCATATGGATTTAATCAAAAAATCAGGGTTTCATGGCTACCTGCAACAGGCAAGGTTTGGTTGGAAGTGAGGGGGTTTATTAATGTCATGATTATAGAGGCATCTTAGCCTAAGAAGATCCACAATTATCACAGAAAGATCCATTGGCAATCAGTGCAATCAGATCCTAGTCATTTTTGCCCTAAAACTAGGGTTTGGTATAAAATCGGTTTATTTCTGATTTCTTGAGTGAAACTCATTTCCATGGCCCTCCACATGTCCACAAGGATCTACATGCAAAAAATCAGCTCTTTATTTGAGCCAGAGGTGCTTCAATTGATCAATGGAATCGGAAATCAGACAAATTGGGAAAAGTCAACTGTGGGGCCAGAAAAGTCAACTCCCGACATTTTGAAAGTGGAATCTCAAAATTCATGTCTAAGGAAGCCTACATGTGAAATTTGATCAAGGTTGGATCATGGATTCATCATTTAATCAGGAGTTGGAAAAATTACCAAATTTGGAAATAGTTGACTTTCCATTTGAGGCAAGTTTTTATGGTTTTTGCACCCACTTTAAGCCTATATTCCATCAAGATACAGGATCCATTTGAAAATTTCTCCAACATGAAAGTTGTTCCTCTTGTTCCAAGCTTTCTAGAGATATAAAGTTTGTTTCATTTGGATTAAAATTGAGAAAGTTAGGCTTGGTCAAAGCAAGACATAATTTTAGAACACTTAGAAAATTTTCTAAGTCCAAAATTTGTAAGATTTGTCAAGACTTATGAGCCAGATTTCTTGCACTTCAAGGCATCTTTTGGAAACACTTTCTTCATGACAGTTGTACCTTGATATGTCCTCTTTCACACCTCTTTAGAAGCACCCCATTTGGATAATTGGTTTGGAAGATACACGCATCTAAAGTTGGTATCATAGGCTGAATGTTTTGACAGCATTTTGGCCAAACTGGCCCAACCATTTTGCAGCCATGATACCTGAACTTTATGGCCATTTTTCACCTCCTTCCACTCAACATTTCAAGATGTGTTCAACATGAAAGATTTTAAGCTCCCTACCCTTTTTCTACTGTTTGCATTGCCTTGCCATTTGGACATGTATTCATCAAGTTACAATGCCTTAAAGTCACCTAGTTGGGTTGTTTTCATGCTGCACAAAAAAATCAAGTTTAACCACAAAATGACCAACAGATCTTTTACCTCATTTGGCCATTTGCTTTTGGTTCATTCACTTATGTTTTGCCACTTTTAACTATTTCTTTTCACACCTCATTCTTGCATATTTTGTCCATGACTCAAAACCAACACTTAAGCCCATTCAAGCACTTAAAACCCTACATATTTAAGACTTGGAAACCCTAATCAGAATGGAGGCTGCTACATTTTCGACCTAAGCAAGAGCAAAGCAAAGGCAAAGTGGTTTCTCACTTCCATTTTCCATTCTTCAAGTTTGCAACACGATTGAAGTATCTTCCTTCTCCATTCCTTTCATCCCAACAAGAAGCAGTGGACTTTCTCCACTAGGTAATCCTTTTATTCCAACCTTCCATGGCCATGGATACCTTGTTTATTCACCATATCTCCCATGTTCATTTCATGTTATCCATCCACACTTCATGTGTTATTTATTTATTTATTTATTGCCATGCCTTTTTTTGTGTGCTTATTTTACATGTTAATACTATGCTATGATTGCCTTATGGACCCTTCATTGAAGCATGCTCATTAAACTTTGATTTTGCAACATTAAATTTTTTGCCATATCCTTGCATGATCCTCCCTTGTTGTTCACTTTTCTACATGCTAGAGCCATTATTTTTAATAAAACAAAACACCATTGTATTCTACTCGTTTCAAACTTGAACTTTGATTTTTACATCATTGCATTTGGAGCCCTGAGTTGTGAGATATGTTGGCTGGAGGTTGGACGAAATTTCCCTCGTGTTCACGTTTTTTTCCAGAATTTTTGCATGGCTCTTGTATGTTTGCATGAATAATAACGTGTGGCGCTCTGTAAGCCGCCGGATCCGCGCGCCAGCTAGCCATCTCGTCCGCTCATTTCTGTTTTGTCTTCTAGTGGCTTTAATGAAGCCACCATGACCAATTGTTGTGTGGACATGTTGCTTGCTTAATGCTTTTTTTTATTATTATTCCTGTCACATGTAATATTTAGCTGGGTTGTGGGCCTCAGCGCCCTGCTATCCGCACCTTGCATCAAGGCCCACTCACGTTTTTCATTTCATTTTCTTTTTTCATTTTGTAATTTATTTTGTATGCTGTTTTGATTTAATTAATAAAAATATTCCAATTATTCATAAAAATATCAAAAAATATTTTTCACTTTTCTTTATGTTTTATTTAATTTATTTTAGTTTTTTTTTTCATATTTATTTAGTGTTAATATTTTATTTTAATTGTTTATTCTAAATAGTCCATTTTAACACACTTATTTTTATTAATTTTATTTTCATGACTTAAAATTATTTTTAGATTCTGATTTTTGGGATGAGGGTTGACCAATGTCTCATGGTCAACCTGACCTTTTCTTGGATTTTTATTTCCTATTTTCAATTTATTTTTGACCTAGTTTGCTTGGTTGACTTTTCATTTGACTTCTATTTTATTTCAATTAATTTTTATACACCAATTTTTATTATTTTTGAAATCTTTTTGGGGGATGATGATGTCCTGGCCCCACCTCATTTAATTTATTTTTTCATAATTTATTGAATTAATTTACTATTTATTTGATATTTTTTAAGTTGACTTGACTTTTCGGTTGACTTTTCTATGATTGATGTTTGACATAGGGATTGCTTAGGGCAATTGAAGAGATCTTTTGATCCTCCCTTGTTCATATCATATGCCACATATTAGAGGCCTTTCATCTTGATTTTATTTGATCTTTGCATCATTTCCCGATTAAATTATTCATTGATTCTTTGTGCGCATAGTTTCACTTGTCTGATTCATCTGATATTTTTTATAGTTGTTTCTTTCATCCATGCTTCTATTGTTTGATTGCCTAACATGTTTATACTTCTCATACATTGTTTAATGCTCATTCATTTCATTCTTTGATTATTTGATTTGATTATATACTTGTTTATATCTTACTTGTTCGATTAACTGTTGCCTACTTGTATGGTGTATGAGGCATATATTATTATTGTCTGATTTCTATGAACAACCCCCATTCATAACAAATGTACCCTCTCCCATGAAATGTATAATATTTATTCTTTCATTCTTTATTCATCTGTTAATACAAGAATTAAAATGAACATTCGATAACCATTTCAAAACAAGATCGAAACCTCGATCCAACGTCGAGTAATCATTTTTCAAAACCTAACAGAACCAACACGTATTCATCCATAAACCTTGTAAGTTAATTGCTTTATGCATTGCCATCAACCTTGTAAGTCGATTGCTTTATGCATCGCCATCAACCTTGTAAGTCGATTGCTTCATGCATCGCCATCTACCCTTATCCCTAGCACCTCTCCTTGCTCCATTCGTCGATTCTTGTTCCGTTTAGGTAACACCCATTAGGTAAAACCCTTTGTATGATAGCATAGGTAGGATTCCCATATCCTTTTGTATGATAGCATAGGTTTGGATTCCCATATCCTTTTGTATGATAACGTAGGTAGAATTCCTTTATCCTTTTGTATGATAACATAGGTAGGATTCCCACATTCTTTTGTATGATAACATAGGTAGAATTCCCTTATTCTTTTGTATGATAACATAGGTAGAATTCCCTTATTCTTTTGTATGATAACATAGGTAGAATTTCCTCATTACTTTGTATGCTAACATTAGGTAGATGTTCCCATTTGTAAATCCTAACACATAGTTCCACATTGCATGACAACTCTAGGGCAGAGCTTCCCCATCTTTAGACCTTTCTGAGCGTCTCCGATCTTGTGGCATGTAGTCCGTTCTATTGCAAAGAGGTAACTGCCTAAGACTCGATTCAGCGAGCTGCGACACCTACTGCTAGGACGTGAACACATTGCCCACTCTCCTTTGACACTACTGGTGTCCTCCTTTGTAAGTCCATGTTCAGATGGCAACCCCTATGTAGCCGAACTACAACAACTCTGATTCTCATGTTCAGATGAGAAACGTAGGCACAAGATGCGATGTCTTGCCGAGTTTGACTGACAACTAACAACTAATCCTTGTTTGCTTTCGCCCTCGTTGCGATTCTTTCCTCCCGCCCTCGTTGCGATCGAGACTTTCCCTTTCTCTTGCCCTAGTTGCAATCGAGACCTTTTGTTCATGTAGTTAGCTGAACTACGTTTTGCTCTGATTCTCATTCCCGACGAGATACGTAGGCATAAGACGCGATGTCTTAGCGAGCACACTCCTCTTTAGCCCATAGGCAGCCGAGCTACGAAGACTCTGATTCTCATATCCAGATGAGATACGTATGCAGTGGATGCGATATCCGTGCGAGTCATTTTCTTTTGACCCCCTCTTTTAGCAAATAGTACATTAGATAAACCCACACCCTTTAGACAAGAACAACAAAAGTGGATCCCGTAGAGTACTACGGATGCGTAGGGGTGCTAATACCTTCCCTTCGCATAATCGACTCCCGAACCCAAGATTTGGTTGCGAGACCTTGTCTTTTCCTTTTCTTTTTTTCCAGGTTTACTTCGAGCGTTTCCTTTCCCTCATTTGGGATAAATAACGCACGGTGGCGACTCTTCTGTCATTTCTTTCTCGCCGGTTGTTTTTTCGCATACTATATTTTTTAGGCTGCGACAATTAGTATATGTTCATTTGTGCACTAATAATAATAATGACGATCACCTCTTTGGTTGAAAAATGTTAAAAAAATGGTCCGGGAAAAATTGGACTGAAAAAAAGGTTGAAATATAACTATTAGGAAGTTGAGGATTTAACTTGTCACCCCTAGTTGTACATGACACCTCCCAAACTCAATGAATTAACTATATTAATCTTGCACCACGAAAATGGATTATGTTCCTTTCATATTTGCTATCTTTGGTGACTTTAGGCTAATTGAGAGATTAATGAGTAATTAAAACTAGTGGATACCTAGGCGTTCGCACGGGTACTGGTCGATTAGGTAAATTTACAAAAAAAATTGTGAAAATGAAAAAAAAAATTAAGAAATGACAAAAAAAAGTAGTAAAAGATTAGACAATGTAAAAAATTTAATAAGTGTTTGAAAAAAGAAATAAATGTGATATAGTGAAATATTTAAAAAATTGAATATGTTAAATAAAAGTTAATGGTGTTTAAAGGTGAAGAATAATTTAAGGTTAAATTAAAGAAAAAATACATAAATTTAATATAAAATAATATGTATTTAATAACATATTTAGTAGTTATTATTAATGGAAGCAAGTAATCGTATGTGATATTGGGAAAATTGAAACAATGAATATAGGGGGTCATTAGTTCCGTTCTAAATACATATAGGGTGATTAGTTTTGTCACACTTCATCGCTTTCTGAGAAACTTTGAGTAACCGAATTGTCATCTTCAACCTTCAAGCATGGTTTGGGAGAAACCTACTTCAACTGCTGTAGGGTAGGAAAATAATTGATTCACTATGATGTTTATTTGTCATTGTATATTACATGTGTTTGTAGATTTATGACATTTGTAAAGATATACCATGAAGTTTAATGCATGTTATATGTTATTACGAATCTTCTATTGTGTGGGAAAATAAAAAATACTTCATCGATGAGAAGGTTGATTCGCTATATGCTGATGCATTAGAGAAAAAGGAAAAAAACGAAAGGGTGAGGTTATCCGTGCAGTTTCTAAAGTCCAAGGAGTAGTTGATATGACCGAAGGAAGAATGGCGGAAGGAGCAAAGGTTGATAACAAAGTTGGGGAAAAAAGCAGCAGGTAAGAAACTATTTCATTCCAAACAAAATGCATGCAATAAGAAATGGATGTTAAATTTTGTATACAAAATAAACAAAAAAAATGAGATTTCAGACATCAAAAGTTTGTAAAAAATTGTGGACTTTGATGAAAAGTCCAAGGAGGTCCATAAAAAATTGTGGAAAGATTTTCAAGATCCGATGTGCATAGCATTGATTTATCTTCTGACGATAATGACGAAGAATACTCCGAGGAGGAATTCTATTAAAAAAGAGAGACACATTTCAGATATAAAGATCAAAAGAATGTGATGATATGATGGATTTTTTTATATTTTAAATGCAAAGAACTATTTAAAATACATTGAAGCAACATTGATTTTTGTTTTTGGTATGTCATAACATTTTTCAAAAGAAGTGACGAAGAAATACCTCTATTGGAATCAGAAGGCAATATAGTTTTTTGATGCTAACACGTGGAAGAGTTACTATGGAGAAGTTCATAGTGAAAGGAGGAACAAAAAGATCGTGAAAATGGAGAAGTTTATCGGAAGAGGCTGATATGAGTATGCAAAGAAAAAGAGGTTGGGGAGAGGAGTTAAGCTTGGGTTTACCATTAGTCATCCTCCAGATCAGGTTTATGTGTCAGTTTTAACAGATGAGCATGGTGATTTTGCATGAGGTGTGTTTGATGGTTGTGGGGTACTTTTCAGTTAGTGTTTGGTACATTATATGGATTGATATAGTAATCCACTTATTGTTGTTATCATGAACTTGTTATAATTTTGAAGTGGTTAACCTATTTTGGTGTTCAAGATGTTAAAATGGTTTATATGATAGGTATGAAGTAAGTATGTTGTTGTATTAAATATGAAAGTGGTTTTATTGAGACTATTGTTTAGTAATGATATGTAGTAATGATGTTATGTGATATAATTTAAATAAAAAAATAGGATGTCCATTACTCATTGAGTATTGGCGGTGCAATATTTTATTTTAGTAGGCAAATGAAGTGGCATAGTACAATAAGAGTCATATGCTATGCTCTTTGATAATATTTCATAAATTGCAAAAACGCAAAAAGTGGTTGATTCTAAAATATTGATCAACATAATATTTTTTAATGTGAAATAGATTGCATGGAAGAGTTTGATTTGTATTTGTCCGAAATAACATGGAAAATTAATGTAAAGTAATAAAGAACATGTCTTGTTGAAAGAATTAAAAGACAATGATGATATGGTAAAACTGTATTACTAACATCGTATAAGTACGAAATAGAAAAAGTAAATAGGAGTGTTACAAGTATAGTGTGAAACACAGATGAATAATATAACGTTGGAGACTTTAAAAAAGAGTAAAAATGAAATAATAATGTTGAGTCATATTAATAATGAAATAAATATATATCTTTGAGTTGAAAGAATTTTATGAAATAACAACATTGTTTTAGGTTTCAATGTAGTAAATAATTATTATTATACAAAAAATAAAATATCATGAAAATGAAAGATAAGAACTTTTGTAAATCAAAATATTGTGACATACATTTGATTCATGGCAGAAATAGGTTTAATAGAAGGTAAATATTGGAACCATTCGTAATTAAACAAAAAATGAGGTGTAGATACAAAAGTGGACATCATTAGCTGAGTATCAAATCAAAAATTTAAATGAATTATTGTATAATGTCATAAATCGATCCATTATTGAGATGTGGAAGTGACACCCATAAATAATCAATAATTAAAAGAAATTTGGATAAGATAAACGTAAAACAAAATAATAAATATAGTAGTTCCATATTAGTATGTATGTAAATATTGTACATACAAATGTAGTAAAATAAAACAAAATATATAGTAATTTTAATAGTGTGTATGAAAAGTGAGTAAGTGTAAAAATATATTCTTATTATGTATAAGGTTAAAAATTGACCTTACTTCATGTTAGGTTATAAATGAAACAAATTTGCAGTCTACAAAATAAAAGTAATGCAAAATGAAAATATGAAATTATATGTCATATTTGTTAAGATAGAAAAAAAATAAAATTAAATATTAGTAGAACTACGGATCCGTTTATATGTTGCTGCAGACTTCTTTGTAGACAACGTTAAATATGGAAGACTTCATATTGTTGTTTTCATCGTGTATTAAGATTTTGATCCCGTTTTTGCTTGTTACCCTTGAAATTGCCACATATAATTGGTCATGACTAAAAACATCTTTTGGTATATAGAGTCCAATCAAACGGTTGTCCTTGAGATTTGTTAATGGTCATTGCATATGATACAATGACCGAAACTGTCTCCTATTTAATTTGAACGACCATCATTGTAATCCCTCTCTGGATTACAAACTATATATATATATATATATATATATATATATATATATATATATATATATATATATATATATATATATATATATATATATATATATATATATATATATATATATATATATATATATATATATATATAGATAGATATATATATATAGATAGATATATTAAATCAAAAATAGTTATTCATCACAAGAGGTAAAGTTATATTATTACCTCAACTCACCATACTTCTCAAAAATACACAAGTCCCAAGGACTCATATTTTCTCAAAAAGTTATCATTTTCTCAAACATTTTTAAAACTTAACATTTACTCAAAAATTATTTATTATTATTGTGTCAGACCCTTAACAGGGCATGGATAACCATTTCCCTTATTTTACTCAAAAATGACCCTAAGATCACAAAAAGGACTCTAAAGTCAACAATTGCTCCAAAACGTCTCTGGAGGCTCCTGAACTCCAAAAGTTTTAGGGAATGCTCAAAAACTCAGAAAATGCCAAAACACCCGAAAACTCGAAAAATGCCCAAAAATCGCCCAATAAAATGGCAAACTTAAAAATCGCCCAAAATTGGCCCACAGCGCGACCACCTGTATTTCGCTAAAAAGTGCTTTATGATAAAACAACTTAAAAATTAAGTTATTTTGGTTTTTGGAAAAATTCCAGAAATAGTCGACTAAAAAAAGGGAAAATAGTTCAGATCCATGAATCCCAATTTTGGGGAATCAAACAACACTGATAAAGTCGTTCGAAACTCTGGGGTAAATTCCAACACATAAACAGTCAAATACACAAAACAAGTAACCAATAGTATAATATGTCATATTAGAAGGTCTCACCTCCAACTACGAGGTATGGAACCCAATGGGGATTTATCCCAAATCCCACAATTGGATCTATGATCAAAACACAATTATTCACAGAAAGGAAAAATTAGGGAAAACTCATAAAAATCCCAAAAGAGCGTTGATAAGAGGGTAATGAACCTTCACTATCTCGCATGCCATAACCACTTAAGTGTAGACAACCGTCCCCTCCCCCTTACCTTGAATTTGAAGCTTTCCCTTTTTTCTTTCTCTTCATGCGACCGGTTTCATAGAGCCTTTGCAATTTCAATTCCCATATCTGCATTTTTTTCACGTACAAATAGAAATTCGCAACTCTACCATTTTTCAACATTTTAGTATTTATATGGGTTATATTTATCAATATTGCACTTTTTTCCGCTCACTCTTCTCTTCTCTATTCTCACCTCATACTCCTCTCTAATCACACAAATTGCCCAAACTCCTAATTATTTATTTAAATTAAATAAATATTTAATTCAAATAATAATTAAATTAGGATTTCTATATTTCTCTTATTACAAAATAATTACAATGTATAATTATTTGTAATCCCAATAATATTATTTATCTCCTCAAAAAACTCTCATAAAGTCACCAAATTATGCAAACAATTAAATAAATTTCTTAAAAGAATTTCCATCCTCGAAAGTTACATGTAGAGAACAAATCCGGATATGACTCTTTCATCCGGCTCTCCAGCTCCCAAGTCAGATTCCCCCAGCAGGTCCTCCCTAAACCATATTCACTAAAGCAATCTTCTTCTCTCTAAGTTGCTTCACTTCTCGATCCTTGATTCTGATAGGCAGTGCTTCCATAGTTAGATTCTCTCTCACTTGGACACCGTCCATCTGGATAATATGTGACGGATCAGGAATATAACTCAGAAGTTGAGACACATGGAAAACATCATGAAGATTCGAAAGAGATGGTGACATGGCCATCATATAAGCAACAACTCTAATCCGCTGAGAAATATGATACGGACCAATAAAATGAGGGTTGAGCTTCTTAGACTTCAAAGATTTCCCAACACCGGTCATATGAGCGTCTCTCAGAAACACATTAACTCCCTCCTGAAATTCGAGGACCTTCCTCCGCTTATCATGATAGCTATTATGTCGACTCTGAGATGCCTTCATCTTTTCTTGGATCATCTTCACTTTCTCAGTAGTCTGCTGAACAATCTCTGGTCCAAGAACAACACTCTCCCCAAATTCATACAAATAAAGAGGAGTCATACACCTCCTCCCATACAATGCTTAGAACAGTTCCATTCCAATACATGAATGATAACTGTTATAATAAGTAAACTCAATAAGTGGCAAGAAATCGTCCTGTCACAACGAGAAAAAAACCTGGTTGCGTCGCGCGCTCGGAATAACAACACAATCACCACCGATCTTTATTTGTTCCAAAGGAACGGGAAAATATCGAATAAAACCCCTAAATAAAAGGAAATGAATGTCACAACCAGATCAAGTTTGAGAGTCTATTTTGGAAGAGGAAGGTATTAACACCTCTCACATCTATTATACTCAATGAGACTCATTTAGTTAGTCATGCGAATGAGTGTTAGCGTGATACTTATTTGTGATCTTATACTTATTATGCGAGAAGCGAAAAATAGAAAAGAAGGGGACTAAACTTAATTTTTTTGTTATTGTGCTCACCAAGATTTTAGAATCTTGTGCCTACGTATTCTGATGGTGAAATGAGAAAATCAGAGTTACATAGTTCTTTGTAGAAAACCACATGTTCGTTGATTGCTTTTAAAAAGTGGTGCTTAGATCTCATTTGAGCAGTTAAACCTTTACTTGTTGCTCGCTTTTGGAGGCTGAAGTCTTTATTTGTTTCGCGTCGAAATAGATATAGCATAATCGATTTTGAAAAAGTTTTTCAAGTCGCACACGGGCGAAAACGAAGTTTGATTGGTTAAGTCAATTTTATGTGGACTAGGGTAAACGTTGGAATAAGGTGTGCACAAAACATCGTTTATCCAAGGCTTGTATAGAGATGTGCATCCATCGGTCCTTTGTTGTCAACTTTTATGAAAATTTAGTCTTTACGGAGTTTTAGTAAACGTGTGAGCATATGTGTGCACCCAATGCTCATTTATCCAAGATGTTCAAAAGGCGTGCACCAATTTTCACTTGTTATCCTAGCTTGATTAAAGAATTTTAAGGAGAAAGACCAAGGTGTTCAAGAGGCATGCACCAATTGTCACTTTGTCTTTCGATTTTATTGAGAAAATAATTCCGCGTGTAGAATGATTTGATGTTGGATCAAGCGTTTCAAGTTGATTTACAAAAGAATTTGAATTAAGCGGAGGAGGTACTCAACGTTGGATCGAGAGCTCAAGTTGCATTTAATTTGGATTGGAAAAGGGTTGAATTTTCATTATTCGACTAAGCTAATGCGGGAATCAAAATGAAATATCATACAAACAAGGGAGAGGGGTACATTTGATTATATGGGATGATGAATAGATTGAAATCATAAAAATAGAATGGAGGGGATGCAGTATTAATATAATATTCAAAGGGTAAAACCCTAAATGGGCTCAAGGTCTGCTATACAAGATAATAGTAAAAACAAAATACAACAAAAGAAAATTAGAGATGGCGGGTCTATGTACATGCGGTGAAATTGAAATTGTGCGAAACGTCGAGCGAGATTATATGGTCACAAACTTAGATAGAAATATCCTTCGTGTACATCAATAACATAATAAACAAACAAATACTAAAACCTATTTAATTCTACAAATGACACTTCTTAAAGATGTTAAAAAATAATTAACCAAGTCTAATTTTTGGCACCCTTATTTATCTAATAACTTAGATTTAGAAGTATAAATATAATGACTAAAATTATATCTTTATAAAAAGAAACCAAACAATAAAATTAGAGTTATAAATAGAATATAAAGCCCAAACCACTATGAAAGTAAACAATTACTCTAGAAAATCTTTTTTACTTTTTTTTATTTTTTATTTAAGGAAATGTAATAAATAACAATACGAAGAATTCAAAATAGGTATAAGTCAACCACCTTTTTATTTACCACATTCAACACCCCTTTTAAAATAACAAAAAGAAACAAAAAAATATCAAATCTAAAATCCCAGCTTCTGATTTCTCAATGGGATAGTTGTTTTGACTTATTTAAAATGGCACAACTCAACCAATGAAAAATGGTAATATCATTATAAATAATAAAAATTAAACAAATAAACTTAAAAAAACAAAAGAAGGTATCGAATGCTAAAGAACCAGATCCAACACAAAAATAGCACTCTCTCATCGTTCTCACTCAAAACTTTAGAAAAAAATCAAAAGCAAAAACTAAAAAATCTTTGCCTCTCTCATTCTCAATCACTAAATAACATCATTGGCTTGATTTCGGTTTATCCGCATATTCCAGTACATCGTTGCTTTTTGGTTCATATTCTTGTTCTTTATGAACACCTTTCTATGAGACAAATTGATTCCAAAATCACTCTCTAGTTGTTGGTGGAAGTTGAATGTGGTGCGGATCTGCGACGATGCAATGAAGGTTTCAGTTGCACTTGGTAATGGCAAACTTGATGGTTCTGAGGAAGGGATACGTCTTGAAGTTGCAACTTGATTTTATTTTATTTTTCTATTCTTGTTCAGCGTGTTCTCGTTGAGAGTTGTTTCTTTGTGTTTCAGAATGTGATTATGTTTTTTTCTCTATATTTTATTATGAAAATGAATGAAATGAATTCAAAATGGAGGTTAAAGGAGAATAGCAATTTTGTGAAAAGTTGATGATTTCGAAGGTTATAATGTTTAAGGTTGTTTATAATAGATAGCTATAACTAATACTGTATTTATTTGTATTATTGTTTAATATTAGTAGTTAGCTACCTATCTAATAGGAACCGACTGAGGATTATCCATCCCTAATCTCAAGGAAGAACTCCCTTAATATTTGGAGTTTCAGTTTCACCCCTGTATTATAAATAGCAATCACTTTGGCAATTACAATATATAAAACAATCATCCCTTTTATGGTATCAGAGCAAATTAACTTAAAAGTTTTTTTCTCTCGATCCTTCATTCATGGCATCACCAGATTCTGATGTTGAAACTCCCCAAGGGACACCCACTATGTCATCACCGGCTGACAAGTTAATTGTTTTGAATGCCGGATCTCAACTCTGCATCAAGCTTGATGGAGACAATTATCCCGCTTGGAGAATTCAGTTCATGGATCTCTTAACAGGCTATGATCTCATGGGCTATGTTGATGGAAGTAAACCATGTCCATCAAAAGTGTTGGAGAACAATACTACGACTGTTAATTCATTCTTTACACATTGGGTTCGACAAGATCAACTCATTCTACATAATATCATTTCCTCTGTGGCTGCAACAGTGGTCACACACTTAGGCACTGTCAAAACCTCCAATCAAGCATGGGAGATTCTGAAAACCATGTATGCTGGCCGCTCTCGTGTGCGTGTAATGACACTCAAACAAAAAATTTCCAATTTCAAAAAAGGAAATCAATCCATGGCTAAATACCTTCAAGGAATTAAAGCCATCCCAGATGAATTATCAATCATAGATCACCCCCTTGATGAAACTGATCTTATGATTCACACGCTCAATGGCTTGACCGATGAGTATCGTGAAATTTCTGCTGCACTTAGAAGTAGAGAGTCTCCAATTGTCTTTGCTGAACTACATGAAAAACTTATGGACTTTGAAACCATCCATCATCGTGCAGCGCAAGAGGCAACTGATATTGTTTCCACTGCTAATGTTGTCACAAGAAATAAAGCGGATCAATACAGGAACAACAACAACCGCGGCTCCTCCCCTACTCAACGAACTGGTGAAAGCAAAATTGTATGCCAGTTTTGTGACAAGCCAGGCCATGTTGCGAAGAACTGCTACCGAATTAAGGGCTTTCCGAAAAGGCGTGGCATTAAACCGACTGCAAACCTGGCTCAGAATCAGACTGCCACCCAGAGTCCCAGCTGGATAATGGATACAGGAGCATCTCATCATATTTCACAAGATCTGCAACAACTTACGTTAGCAAATTCATATCCTGGAGCAGATCAGGTCGTTGTCGGCGATGGAATAGGTTTGAAAATTACTTATACTGGTAACTCTATCATTCACACCCCTGTTAAACCCCTTTATCTCAAACAAGTCTTGTGTGTTCCTAAAATCCAGTCTAATTTATTATCTGATTCAAAACTATGTCAATCTAATACTTGTTCTGTTGAATTTTTTCCAAACCATTTTGTTGTCAAGGACTTGAATTCGGGTCAGGCTCTACTCCAAGGTCCTCTTAAACAAAATCTATATCATTTACCCGCGGCTATCATTCCTTCACGTACACCTCATGCATTGCATACAAGCATCCATTCTGCATCTACATGGCATCATAAGTTAGGTCATCCTTCTTTCAAAATAATAAAGCATCTGATTGACGGTCATCAGCTACCAATAAAGCTTCCAACATCTCATGAGTGTAGTTCATGTCATTGTGCCAAAAGTCACAAACTGCCTTTCTCAAATCATCATCTCACAAGTAGCAAACCATTGGAACTTTTGTACTCTCATGTTTGGGGACCGACTCCTGTTAGATCGTTAGATGGTTATTTATACTATTTAATCATTGTAGATCATTTTTCCAAATATGTTTGGTTGTATCCAATGAAACATAAATCAGATGTATTTACCATTTTTGTTCAATTTAAGTCCATTGTTGAAAAAAAGTTTAACTTGCCTATTGTCTCTCTTTTCTCTGATAATGGTGGAGAATTTATCAAATTGAAATCTTTTCTGGCTAACAAAGGTATTTCTCACTTAACCACACCACCACACACACCCGAGGTAAATGGTATAGCTGAAAGGAGACACCGACATGTTGTTGAAACAGGGCGTGCTCTCTTGCATCATGCTAACCTACCACCTCAATTCTGGTCATTTGCATTCACTACTGTAGTTTACCTCATCAACAGAATGCCAAAACCAATCATTGAGATGAACTCTCCCTTTGAACTCTTGTTTCATCTAAAACCGGACTATAGCAAACTTCACTCATTTGGATGTTTGTGCTATCCATGGTTAAAACCATACATGCAAAATAAACTCCAACCTAGGTCAAAACCTTGTATATTCCTAGGATACTCTATGTCTCAACATGCCTACATTTGCCTAGAACCATTGTCAAATAGGGTCTATGTCTCTAGGCATGTTAAGTTTGTGGAAAATTCATTTCCTTATCAATCAATAGTAACACCATCACCTGTCCAAACACTTCCAACATTTGATTCTCCCATTCACATTATTATAAATGTTCCACGTGAACCCACAAATACTGCTCCAGTAACATCTCTACAAGATCAAGTTGGTTCAAGTCGCTTTGCTGTACCTGTTCCAACTCAAACTCCCACATGCTGTCAGCTCCCTGAGTCACCTGTATTGTCGTTGGAAAATGCTCCGAGTCCATTCCCCATACCTGCACCATCTATGCTCGAGTCACAATCACCAATCCAGTCATATGTTCCTGAGTCAACTTCAGCGTCTGTACCGGTCAGTGAGCTTCCACGATTAGAGTCTAATTTACAAACATGTTCTATCACCAACAACAACTATGATGCACCTAATATGGAATGCATTAAACTTGCAGTTTGTGATCATATTGTTACAAGGTCTCACCATAATATCTTCAAACCAAAGAAAACATTTGTTGCCACCAAACATGAGTTACAAGAAAATCTTGAACCGTCCACCATCACTCAAGCTCTTAAAATATCACACTGGAGAGATGCATGCTCAGCAGAATTTAATGCACTAATGAATAATGGCACTTGGACCTTAGTTCCACGAGACACACATACCAATTTGGTCGGCTGCAAGTGGTTGTTCAGAATTAAAAGAAATCTGGATGGAAGTGTGGCACGATATAAGGCCAGGTTAGTAGCAAAGGGATTCACTCAAACACCGGGTCTTGATTTCAAAGAAACCTTTTCTCCCGTTGTAAAACCTCAAACAATTAAAGTAGTCCTCACGATCACACTCGGACAAGGGTAGAGTTTACATCAAATGGATGTTAACAATGCGTTTCTGCAAGGCAAATTATCTGAAAATGTATACATGCAACAACCTCCTGGTTTCATCCATTCAGAATTTCCAAATCATGTTTGCAAACTTCAAAAAACCATTTATGGTTTGAGACAAGCTCCTCGTGCGTGGCATGAATCGCTTAAAAACTTTGTGATTTCAGTTAGTTTCTCCACAAGCTTAAGTGATCCCTCATTGTTCATCTACAATAAAAACGGTGTCCGTGCTTTCTTACTCGTCTATGTTGATGATCTACTACTGACAGGTAACAACACTTCATTCTTAAATCAGTTCATGACAGAGCTTTCGAAACAAATTTCTCTCAAACAACTTGGGTTTCCACATTATTTTCTTGGCATAGAACTTATTCCAATCAAAATTGGCTTGTTTCTGTCACAACATGGTTACATCAGAGACCTATTGCATAAGTTCAATATGGCAGGAGCTAAAACTACAACAACTCCATTGTGTATGACTACACCCCTCAAGTTAGAGGATGGATCGGCTCCTGCTGACTCAAAAATGTTTCGTAGCATCATTGAAGCTCTTCAATATATCACATTAACCAGGCCAAATCTATCATTTGCCGTAAATAAACTGTCACAATTCATGCATCAACCAACTGAATTGCATGTTCAGCAACTTAAAAGAGTATTACGGTATCTCAAGTTCACTATCAACAATGGCTTGAAACTTACGAAGCCAATTCATCTGAAATTACAAGCATATACCGATGCGGATTGGGGTGGTAATCATGATGACAAAACATCAACTTCAGCCTACATAATTTATCTCGGTGGTAATCCTGTTTCTTGGTTATCAAAACGACAATGAACAGTCGCGAGATCCTCAACAGAAGCAGAATACAGGTCTGCTGCCAATTCTACAGCAGAAATTATGTGGCTCTCAAATCTTTTGGGTGAACTTGGCATACAATCTCAAATACCTACCATTTTCTGTGATAATATTGGTACAACTTACCTATGTTCTAATCCAGTTTTTCATTCAAGAATGAAGCACATCGCACTTGACTATCATTTTGTGCGGAAACAAGTTCAAAATGGAAAACTTACAGTCTCTCACATCTCTACAAAGGACCAACTTGCAGATATTCTCACAAAACCGTTACATCGTAGTCGGTTCACACATCTTAGAGACAAAATTGGAGTCGTTGACTGTGACCCAATTTTGCGGGGGCATAATAGATAGCTATAACTAATACTGTACTTATTTGTATTATTGCTTAATAGTAGTAGTTAGCTACCTATCTAATAGGAACTGACTGTGGATTATCCATCCCTAGTCTCAAGGAAGAACTCCCTTAATATTTGGAGTTTCAGTTTCACCCCTGTATTATAAATAGCAATCACTTTGGCAATTACAATATATAAAACAATCATCCCTTTTAGTTTAAGGTGACATCATGGTGAATGGTTTGTATTATGATGGACTTATGGATCTATAATGATGAAAGGTTGGTTTTGAGTTAATGAAAGATTTATGTTATGAAAATGGAAGCTTGTAAGTTTGGTGGAGATGTGGGTAACATGGGGAAAGATGGAGTCTTGGTGTTTGTTTGTTGGAAGTTTTTGTTGAGTTTTTTGTGTCACGGTTATTGATGGAGAAAAGAGATGTATACTTGTTAAGGTGATGGATGTTGATGAAGTTGCAGTGAAGTGTTACGGTGATATTAGTGGTTATTTTGAGAAAGTGTGTTTGGATGTGAGTGGAGATGGAATAGTGTCTATGGTAAAAGTTTTGGTTGGATAAAAATGGAGTGTGGAACGTTACTGTATGTGGTTGTGTCTCATGTGTCCATGAGGAAGGGCGATGAAGTTGAAAAAGGTTGTTTTTTATGGTTTGTGATGTGTGTGATTTTTTAAGAATGAGGGTATGAGTTTTCCAATTACTGAAAATGAAGAATAAAATATGGAGAGGGTGGTTAGACAGGTCTTGATGAAAAAGTCAGAGAGAGAAAATATGAATAAAAATGGGTTCAATGAAAAAGTGTTTTTCAATTCCTTCTTCCTATGGCAGGTTGACACGCGCGTGAGGGTGTGATGAAGGGAAAGGTTCAATGCTCATCCACTTTTTTCTCCTTTAATTTTTGTTTCTTTTTTATTTTAATTTTGAATATTAATAAATAAATAAGTTAGTAATAAAATAAAATAAAGTCACACTAAAGACTCAATTAATTCTTTTTAAATGTACTAATTATTTTGACTAAACAACAAAAATAAAAGGATTAAAAATGAATAAAAAAATTGGGCGCAAAAGTGCCAATAAAATGAACGTACCAAAAATATCAGCGCGAAATATACTTTTGGAAAATAGACAAATTTTGATTAAATTTTAAAGTAAAAAATGACCGGTTAAAAGGCTTAGGCTGATAAAAAATGTGACCGAAAAAGGGATCGAAAAACTAAAACGAGCATGCCAGGTTGAACTAAGCAAATCATATATTGATAAAATTGACTTCTACAAGCTCGACATTGAATTTTTTTGCCCGCTAATTTGACGTACCTTTGAGAATCAATTCAACCGGTTTATCTGTAGATCCGAAAATTTATTTTGGTTGACATTAGGTCGACTTAAAAAGATGCTTGAGATGATGGCAATGCATGAAATGCAATCAACTCAGTTTTTGGATTTAAAATGAACTAAAAGTTGATTGAATTTTGACTTTTATTGAGAACTACTGAATGAGTGACTAAATTATGATGCAAAATCTTCTATGAATGAATGCTTAGGGCAAAATTAGGATATGATAACAACCCTTATTTAAACATTTTTAACTGGAGGATATGAAAAACTCTTATCTTCATATCGTCATGGTGAAAGATAGTTTAAATATTAAGCAGACCCAAATTTTGTCCCTGAATGCAAGGGATATGATGTGGATGAGCTGTGAACAGAGAAGCAGATGTAAAGTAGTCAACTCTTAGACTCTTTACTTATAATTCTCTATCATGAATGATAGTTGAAATTTTACAAAGACACGTATAAAAAACAATACTCTTGACTTTATAAACCTTAGATGAAGAAGTGCAAAGGGATGATGTTTAAGAAATACTCTTGATTTCTTAAACAACAAATGCAATGGACAAGTTAAGAAATACTCTTGATTTTCTTAACCAAGGAATGAAATGAACACACTAATATCAAGCAATACTCTTGATCACCTAAGCAACAAGTGCAATGAATGAATTAAGAAATACTCTTGATTTCTTAACCATGGAATGGATGGATGCACTGGTACTAAGAAATACTCCTGATTACCTAGACCACAGATGCTATGTAAATATTATGGGGAAATAAATTCATTTTCTCTTGATTGAAAGTGGACTCCTCAAAGGATTAAAAGATCTTGTTCAATTGCTTTTGACTAACAATAGACTCCTTAGGGGTGTATAAAATCTTGTTCAGTGCTTTTGACTGACACAAATATTTCTGATGCTGACAGACTGCCCTCAGTTGCTTCTTGTTGGCAGTGGATCGCAACAAACATGTAAACATTTTATGCAACTCTGCAGGCGATGGATAAAGCCATATCCAAATGTGATTGCTGGGGATGGAATCATATCCAAACACTTCATTATTGGATGTAGATTATTAGTAACATCATATTCAAACGCCCTACATTAAAGATGTACTCATCAAAGTTAAGTTCAATTATTCTTCACTAAAGATAACTCTCATGGGGAAGAAATGATAATATTCAGTTGCTCTTTGCTGAAGACACCATATTCAGCTGCTCTTGGCTGAAGACAAATATATGCAAATAATGTATCCAGCTGCTATTGGCTGAAATTATCGCATCCAATTACTCTTGGTTGAAAACTATTGCATCCAGCTACTCTTGGCTAGAAGAAAATATGTTAGGGATATACAAAAGACTCTTTGGGGATACATGCATAGGAGACTTGCTGGAGATGTACTAAAAGAATTTGAGAATCTGGTCTGTTGGGAACTCTTGGCACTCAGACTTGCTAGGGAGATTGTTAAACTGAGATAGCCTAGTGAAGATATGTCTATCTTGGACAAATACTTCGAAGAGACTTATCGAGGATAACAATGTTAGGGATACCATCTTGGAAATCCTATTGAAATGAGACTTGCTTGTGAATTTCATGAAGCTTTACTAGAGAGACATTTTCAATGGAAACTCTATGGGGAAATATCTACTGGGGAAACCAGGCAGAAATTCCATTAACACTAGAGCCTACTTTGGGAAATATCAATCATTGTGTTAGGGAAGAACTTCATCTTGTAGAAACATCACCATCACTCATTGACTTCTGAAAGCAACTTTACAACTTGCACTACAAAAAATAACTAGGTCTACTCTTGAGAATAGATATGGAATCTGGATTTTACTGAGGATTGCAGTGAAATTCCTTGAGTGGATGTTGAATCCTGGATGAGGCATATGTTTGTAGGCTATGTGCATGATGTGCAATATGATTATACTTTACATGATATGCTTGAGTAAAACGACATGATTAATGCATGCAATGGGTTAATGGATATGTTTGCCAAATGAAATTTGGACTTTAAAGTTGAATTTCTAGACGGGAACTAACTTTGAAAAAGAACTACCAGACGAGAACTGGTGAACATGACAACTTCTAGAGGAGAACTGGCTCTAATAAGGGCTACCAGACGTGAACTGGTTAAAAAGATAGGCTACCAGACATGAACTGGATTTAGAAACTCAACATCCGTACTAGAGCTGGATTTGATTTAAGTGTCAAATGAGAACTGACTACCAAATAGGAACCGATTTTGAAAACTTAACTACCAGATGAGAACTGGATTCCAATATTAACTTCCTGACGAGAACTAGATTTGAAAAGTGATTGCCAGACGAGAACTCGACATTGAGGTGCCAAATAAGGTTGGAACTTTTTTATACATGGGTGACGCCATAATGCACAAGATGAAACACGTGATTTGATGCAAGAGTAATTCCAGTGCTTGCAAACATGATTGATGCCAATGCATGAGGATGATCTAGTTGTTTGAACGGTTAGGACCAAGCAAGGTTCTTGTAACAAGTTTCTTGTCAAGAAAATGTTGTGCTAGCATAATTCCCTGACACTCATTTAGAACTCGACAGTTACTAATGTACGACAGAATTTTGCTTGAACAACTTGAAGATATGGAGAGAACTCGTCTTTTTGTAGCCTACCTTGCCCCAATTTGTTGGGTCTCTGAAGAAATTTTCCTTGAGAGGACGTTTGGAAGCATTCTTACCATAATTTAATTTAAAGATGGCTTGCCCCAATATTTTGAACCTCGTTGCAGGATGCCTCTAATTAACTTATTCTTTGAGTGACTTATTGGGCCTTGAAGTGATTGCCCCAAATTAACTGAATCTTGAAACAATTTGCCCCATGCTGACTGATCTCTTTAGGGATTTTCCGAGCCTTGAAGCAGCTACCCCAAATTAACTTAATCTTGAAACAATTTTCCCCAGGCTGACTGGTCTCTTAAGAGTTTTTCCCCTGACCACAATGTCTTTTGACTGCTTTCCCTTGGCCTATAGGGTCTTTAAATGGTTTTCCCCAGGTTGGGTTCTTTACGAATGATTGAATTCCTCGATGATTGTTCATTGTTGGAACTTCCTTGATGCTAAGCGCTAAATTGTAGATAAAGTTTTCTATTCAAAATGGTCATTTTAATGCAATGCTTATGCAATTTTGAAATCAATGTCATGATTGAAATAATATGGTAAAAATAGTGAATGGATCACTGGTTTATTCAAGGTGTGAAAGATAATACAAGAAATTTACACCAACACAAATGATTAGAAAATATCGTAGAAGTTAGGATAACGCAACCTCCCGGAGTACGCTTTCAAAATAAACCTTGCTTAAATTAGGTCTTTTGAATGTTGTAATGTGACCTGGTTCACGGTTTTTTTGAAACATAGGATACAAGGTTCAAAATATTAATTTTAACCCACCCCTTCTCTGTGATGATCTCAAGTCCTATGTTCAGCTAATTTAACTCATACATTCAAACTCGAAAAAGATTTTGAAGATGAAGATGTTTTGGCGTAGGAACCTATGACATTTTTTGCTTGGGGTGGCAGTCACCTATTTTTCTCTAGTAGTTATACAACTTTGTTCTTGTTCTTTCTTTTGGTAAGGATTTTTGGTGATCCTTCTTCTTGATTTTCTTCTTATCCCTAATTTTTGCCTGGACTGTTTCTTTTGAGTTGTCAGTCCAGCGAGATGCCTTAATTTTTTCCTAAGTCATCTTTCAGATTTTTGACTTAGCGAGCTTTCTTTTTTTCATTTTTTGTATTTTTGGGAACAACTTGTATGACATTTGTCCATTTGATTTTCTTTAAAAGGGTTGTGACTGCCATGCTTTGATGGTTCAAGAGAAGCAATTGTTGTAACCTTTTGAATGTTCACAACTTCTTTGACATTGTGTATTGTGTTCGGAGAGAGGATGCGGTTGAACCTCAGATGGGGTGCTTCTTTTTTACAAATTTGAATGCATAGCCAAATTAAATAAACAACTACATTGCCCCAGGTTAAGATTAAGGTTTTTTCGTATAGAAGGAAATACCGACTTCTAGGCTCAAAGGGGCTGACTTGGGATTAACTTACTTATATCTTCGGTATTTAGGAATTGAAATAATGCATGTACATCATCAACAAAGTTTTAGTTGAAAGCATACTTGTCAGTAATTTTGGGTATTTCATTTTCATCATCCTCCCTCCAATCTTTGCTTAAAAAAAGTTTGATAAAGAGAAGTGAAGTGGAGAAATATTGGTACTGTTTTTATTTTTATGAAGAATGAGTATGTGCAGAGTAAATACAAATGGATTGATTCAGAAAATGCATGTTCGTTTCATTAATATTACCATTTAAAAAACAACAAACTTAAAAGCAAGCAGTACTTTAACAAATAAAGAAAAAGCAAATGAAAATGACAAATATGGCTTAAGGATCATCATCTTGAGGATGAGTCTCCCTTATGATTCACCGACTTCAAGAAATGCTTCTTGCAGTCTTGGGACTCAATTGAGTACGGGGTTACCGTTCACCAACAAGTTTCCTCCTTGAAGAGTCACCTACTTCTTGTCAATCAACTATTGTACTTTAGATTTAAAAGTATTGCAATCCTCGGTCGTGTGTCATGATGATCCAACGTGATTGCGCATTGAGATCATACCCAAACGGGAATAGCTTCAGCGACGACTTAAGAAATTTATGAACCACTAGTGAATGTTGAACCAATTGTGGTAGAAGTTGATTGTAGGTTATAGGAATTGGATCTAGATGAGAATTCCTTATTTCCAAATTATTCTGAGGTATTCGTTGATTCTGATGATGATTATGATATTCACATCCCCGGGCTTGCTGACTTGCATGAGGAACGACCCATGATTGCTGGAATTAAGGACCGTGAAGCCGTCGTTGCTGCCATAGAATAGTTGCTGCATACGGATGTTCACCGTATGATACCTGAGATGGATCTTGTGGAACCTTCCAAATTGTATTAGTTTCATATTTTTCTTCCTTTTAGGAATTGCTAAAAGATTCCTTTTCACTAGTCCGACTACTCGAGGCACCATGGAGTTTTCCTCTTTTGAGACCGCTCTTGATGTACTCTCCAATTATCCCAAGGTCAGAGAAGCCTGATGATATAATGCCTATCATTCTTTCCAAGTATGAGCTCTGCAAGGTACTCAGAAACACATTAATCAACTCCCTATCCAGTATTTGTGGTTGAGCGCGAGCAACCAACTCTCTCCATCTTAGGGCATACTCCTTGAATGACTCATTAATCTTTTGAGAAAGATTTTGGAATCGAGTATGACTAAGAGACATATCAGTGTTGTATTGTACTGCTTCAATAATGCCATAACCAAGTCTTTCCAGGTGTGGATATTGTTTCTTTCTAGTTGTGTATATCATTCCAATGACACCCCATTAAGACTATCTGAAAAACAGTGGATGAAAAACTTGTCATCATGAGTGTACGTGGCCATCTTCCGAATAAACATCATCAAATGAGTTTTTGAACAACTAACCCCTTTGTACTTATCAAAATCTGGCATCTTGAACTTTAGAGGGTTTACGATGTCTGACACTAAGCACATGTCAACAACATCCAAACCACATACATATTTTTCTTGCAGGGCTCTTATTCGTTCACCCAAAACACGACACATTTGAACAGCTTTGGCATCTTGATAAGTTATGACATTGATCGCCGAATCTACCTCTTGAGGGTTTTCAGTAGCGTGAGGAGGTGGGATATGCCCAGCTTGAACATTGGAGTGACCTTGCATCGTAGTGATTTTATTGGATACAACATTGTGCGTTGGCTAAGGTTGGATAGGATCATCCACTTGTGGAGGAGAATCGTACAATGGGTTATTCACCATAGTAAAGTATGGTGTAGGATCAACATTCTTTGTAACGACATGCTGGAAATTGTTCTTTGACAAAGCTAGCAGAGCTTTGTCGCACCGCGAAAAATACAGAGTCACCACCGTATTTTATTTATTCAAAAGAAAAAGGGAAAATAACGATAAAACCCTAAGAGAATGGTATTTGCAACTAAGAGAGGATTCAGAAGTTAGTTATGCAAGGGGAATGTATTAGCACCCCTCACATCTGTTATACTCAACGGAAACCACTGTGCTTGTTCTTTATGCATATGTATGTTGTTATCTGAAGGTTACTTGCTATCGGTTAATGAAGAGATAATTGTGAAAAGAAAAATAAGTAATTATTATTGTGCTCGCCAAGGTTTCGAACCCTTGTTCCTACGTATCCTCATTCGTGCAATAAGAAAGTCAGAGCTCCGTAGTTTCAATCAAAAACGGAGTATTTGTTGGTTGTTTTTAATGGACAATGTTAACGTTTGCATTATAGCGGTTAACTTTACTTGTATGCTCATGTCATGGGAGGTTTAAGTGTTTGTTTGTTTGCGATAGAATGGATACGCTTGGATCATATTATAGCAGTTAAATATTACTTATATGCTCTGTAACACCTCAAAATTTGCCCTCCTTTCTTGAGACTAATTTAACACATTGCATTTCATATTTTAGAGCATTAGGCATTGCATTTTTGTATATCATCTGAAAGTAAGAAGGTCATCCTCCAAAGTCTTTTCAGAAGATGGGAAGTTACATGATTCAAGCCTGAGGGTTTCTATGAATTGATGATCAACCATCTGAGGGTTTGCATCTTCAGTTAGGGTTTCCTGATCCTTCAAAGGTATGGAGCATTATCTTGTCTGCAAGGATATATTACCATCATCATGGTTATATCATCATCCAGGGTTTCATGATTCGTTCTCAAGTTCCTTTAGATTAGGGTTTTGACCTCTAGTCAACCCTAATCAATGCCATTCTTTCAACTAGGGTTTCTCAAGGAGATGAGGTATTTTATTGGGATGACGATTATATGATCATTATATTGAGCTTACATGGGCTAGGGTTTCATTTCTGAGCCATTTCCCCAAGTGGTGGAGGTTCAAGCTGATCAGAGCATGTCAAGGTCATATGTGGACCAAAAAGTCAACTGAGGGCTGTGAGTTGGGGAGATGAATCTAAACACCTCATTCATGTTCAAATGAAGTATATTTAACATTTCAATCATCTATCTTGAAGATTTTGAAGTCATGACAAAAGTTTCCAAAAATGGAAAGTGACCTGTAATTAAAAGTTTCCAAAAATGGCAAGTTTCTGGTCCACATTCGACTTGATTTTTCAACATCAAAGAAGCTTCAAATGGATTTTTGGTGAACATGAAAGTTGAATATCATTCTCTCCTCTTTTCAAAAAGTCCTATTTCATGTTCATATGATGATTGGGTGAGAAGTTATGGCCAAATGATCACAAGGCATGCATGGAAGTTCAAAGTGACATAACTTTTGATCCAAAACTCCAAATTGGTCCACTCTTTTTGCAAAATGCTCCTTGTGACCAAGGCTTTCCAAATGAATCATTGCCTTGCATGGAAGAAGTTCACATGATCACTTGTCCATACATGTGCATTTTGGAGGGAAAATTGATAATTTGAAATTGGTTGATCACACAAGCAAAATACCATTCAAATGTTGATTGTGGGATGATTTTAAGTGAATTTGTACCTCAGCATGGCACTGTTCACGTGCAGCATGTACATGCTAAGCACACTTGCATTTTTTGCAATTCACCTTATTTCTCTCTAATCAAGATTAACCAATGCCTAATTCCAATTTCAGTGTGATTAGCGAGGAGTATATAAGCTAAATCATGACTGTTTTTCAGGGGATAACAAAATTTGAGATCTAGAAATTTCCATTTTCCCTCCATTTTTCTCTCTCTTTGATTCTTCAAATTTTCCACACAAACACCAAATTTATTTGCTTAATCTTGTTCATCATCCTTCATTGATCAAGATTCAACTTCTATTTTGGACAATTAAGCAAGATTCGTGCAGGTTCATGAGCTTGAACATGTTAATGGAATTCTGAAATTGGAGTAGATCTAGGTTGTTTCAAGTGGTAATTCTTGCTTAAAGCTTCTATAGAGGTTCAGTGGAGTAGATCTGGAGACTTTGAAGGCTTGAACACGCGTGTACATCAACTGCCATTTCCAAGTAGGTTGAATTCGACCTCTCTTTTTTGCCAATTTCTTGTGATAATCATGTAGATCTTACTTAGGTGATCATGCTGATATGTTTAGAATTGATTTTGGCTGAGAAATGAGGAAGATATGTTGAATTAAAGTTTTGAGATCCAAAGTGTTTTTTGCTCGATCTGTGAAATCCATGAGGTTTTAGGTTGTTTTGAATGCATATTCGCGATCCTTGTTGAAAGAGCTTTCCAACCATATATATTTCGTCCATTTATGGAAAAGTGCACGGCGGAGCTCCGCCTGGTTGGCCGGAGAAGACGGCTGATTCCGCCGTCAGCCATTGTCTGCAATTCTACTAGGGTTTGTGCTGAAACGCTGCGTTTCAAGCGCTTTGGAACCTCCCTCGCGCGTGTTCGAACCTGGCTCATGGCAATTTCTGAATTTCCTTTGAATTTCCATTTCCCTTGCTTGCGTGGTGCTGAGTGTGTCGCCTGCGTGTGTGAATCATTGGCGTGCATTTGTTTGACCATGCCTTGTGTGCTGTTGACTGGTGATGTGGCTGCCACACGTTTTAATGAAACGCAACGTTTCATGAACGCTTTTGGAGCCTTTGAGCGCGTGTTCGAGTCCTGGCTGGGGCGTCTTTCTATTTTTATTCAAATTAATCATTTTCCCTCCATATTTCATGTTTATTCCATTTATTTAGCTTATTTTCTAAAAATCACAAAAAATAGTAGAAATGTCCAAATTGATCCCAATTTTTTTCACATGCTTGTTTTAATGTCTAGTATTTTTTTGATATTGTTTTCATGAATTGTTTGTTGCTGGATTTTTATCTTGTAATTTTTGATTGAGCATTGTGTCATTTTGATATGTTGTATTCATTTGCTTGTGAAATCTCCATTGTTGATCCAATTGACCTGAAATTTGGTATGCTTGATCCTCACATGTGATTTGATTTTTGAGATTTGGTTTGGGATTTTTATCATATGCTATCACTGTTTTGGACACATGAAGATATGTTGTGACAATTTGTGTCACATTTTGGATGTAGCATTTGTTCATTTTGGTTTACCTATCATTTGAGCTCTTATGGATCTAATTTTTTGCACATTGCTTGTTCATAACATGTGGAATTCACATTAAAAATTTCAAGACCATTGGATGTGTTTCTGTTTTGATTTGGATTTTCTAACTTGGATGTCTATTTTGGTGTACATTTGTTGCCTTTGCCTTACATTGATCATTTGATGCATTTGCCTTATGAATTGATGTTGGTCCTTTTGATGACATTTTATTGATTGTTTGAATGTTCATTATGTGAAAGATTGACTTCTGTTTTGATCATTTGGTTTGGTTTTGGACCTAGTCTTTGCACTAGTGTTTTTGTACATAACTAATTGTGCTTTGTGTTTCAGGTTTGGACATTAGCCTTGATGATTGGTTTGGTCTCACCTTGTGAGATGCAAATACCTTTGAATACTAACTATGATTGTTTTGTAGGTCAATTGATGTGATGAACTCATTTGAGTTCTTGCATTTGTGCCTTACATTGAGTTGTAAATATTGAAAAGTTCCACTGTTTGTCTATTGGTTTTCTGATTGAGATATTAACTGTTTAAGCTTTTTTACAGGTACATTAGTTGCTGGCTAGCTTTGCTTTTGCTTAAGATTTGGATTGTGGTTGATACACCACTGAGGTAGTTTAGCCTTCTTACTCCATGTAGTCTGGAAGTCCTGTCACCTTTTTGGCAGGCATTTTGGCTGAAGTCCTCCTTATGAGGCTCTGATTGTGTTTGTTTACATTTGTGCCAAAGACCTCCAAGTGAGGCATGTTACTTGATAAGTCCTCCTAAGTGAAGAGGCAATTGACAGATAGAAGGGACTAGTAGCCAGTCCCCTGTTATTCAATGAGTCGTTCTTTATGCTCGCACTACGTGCTAATGCTCTAGAACATGTACCCAAGATCTTTGTATAGAGTCAGTCAAGTTGAATAGGGTCCCTCTTTCTGGATCCCCACGCTTTCATTGTCTTGAGCTCACCCAGGCCAGGGTTAAGAGCATGAGGTCTCATCCTCATTGCCACATTTCATCAGCTTCACCCTAACTCTCAATGTTAGTGGTTAAGAGCTTCAGCATACCCCTACAGTTTTGGCTTGTTTGTCGAGGTTGATATGACCCCTTTTGACTAAAGCCCAACCATTTGTCTGAGCCTCTTGTTTGTGTATAGAGTGTGATGCTTGTTCAATTGTGTTGATGTTTATTTGCTGTTTGAACTGACTTGCTTCCTGTGTGAGTTAGTTTCTGATTAGAGACCTCAACTTAGGGATTGTGGATTGCATGACAACTATTAGGCTCGAGTCAGTCTCCATTTTAGTTTGTTTGTTTCCCTGGTCTCTGGTTAGGAGATAGTTTCTCCCCTGTTAAGGGGGACTACGTCGCCCTGATTCTCATACCAGATGAGATACGTAGGCAGGAGATCGAGCGAGATCTCTCCGGGCACCCTTTTGTTTTTTGGTGTGTGTTCAACCTTTTTGTTTCTTTTGACGTCTCAGCGTCTCTTTGTGTTTGTGTGACAACTATTAGGCTCGAGTTCCAGACTTCCTATTAGTTTGTTGTTTCTCACCTTTTTCTTTTTTGAGTCTGTGTGTGTCAACCTTTTTGTTTCTTTTGACATCTCAGCGTCTCTTTGTGTTTGTGTGACAACTATTAGGCTCGAGTTCCAGACTCCCTATTAGCTTGTCAATCTGATACCCTTTTTCTTTGGTGTTCGTTGGTTAGCGTGTGCTATCTGTTTGGAGTCGGATATAAGTCCATGTATTGGCATTCTGTTTCCTTGTTTGTGTTGTTTGTTTGGAGTCGGATATAAGTCCATGTATTGGCATTCTGTTTCCTATTGAGTGTTTCTTTTGACGTCTCAGAGTCTCTTTTCGGTGTTTTATTTCGGCGTGCGTTAGCCGAGCTACGGGTGCTCTGATTCTTTCTCTGGATAGAGAAGATACGTAGGCATAGGATGCGATGTCCTAGCGAGCCTGCTTCCCATTTCCCCGAACTACGTTGACTCTGATGTTTGTTTCTGACAAACTACGTAGGCCCAGGATGCAACATCCTGCCGAGTCCACTTCCTCCATCTTCTTCCACCTGTTTTACTATTCTAGTGTGTGCATTCCTTTGAGCAGTTTATTAGCAACCTTTTCCTATTCTTTTGAGCATGGATCCCGTCGAGTACAGCGGACGTGAGGGGTGCTAATACCTTCCTCTTGCGTAACCGACTCCCGTACCTTGCAATCTCTGGTCGTAAGACCGTTCCTTTCCATTTCTTAGGTTAGTCCTGCGCTTCCTTTCCGTCATAGGATGAATAGCGTCGGTGGCGGCTCTGTAAACTTGTTTTTTTTTCGCCGGTTGTTTTTCGCGTTGCGACAACTGACGACTCTGCTGGGGACTGAAGTTGACCTCCTGCTGGTCCATCTTCCCTAAGCGAGTCAATCCTAGCGCTCCTTAGAGTAGTTTTGGTTGCTTTTACTGCTTTATTTATTGTATTTATGATTATTATACTGTGACTGTATATATTTGCATATATGTTTGCATGCATCATATTATTATTGTGCTGGATTCTGGACAGGTGGTTCCTTTGATTTGGGGTGGGTGTTCTGAGTGGGGCTAAAACCCAGGCCCGAGTATACACCTAGGATTAGTGTGGTCTCATGTCTCTGCACATGTGGTATTAACATGATGTTGAGACATGACATACCACAGCCGGACGGGGTTCATCTGAGAGAGCTCTTCCGGGTGGAGTAGTCCACTTTGGTTGGGTTACCTCTTTTGAGATGTTGACTTTGGTGACCTTTCTTTCCCGGATCTTTGGTTTAGATGATCTTACGAGAGCTGCAACGGCACACCCGAAAGGGCAAACCCGTTGAGTATCTTGTCCGATTGTCAAGACCATTATCCGCCTTAGGATGACCTTATTAGAATTCACCTGTGAGGGGAGGGTTTGATTCTTACAAGTGCAGATTCTAATGGTGACTCTTTGATGGTGACTTTGGTTCAGTTGGATTTATGGATATTTATTTCTGAGACGCCGGAGTTCTGTCTGTGGTATTTATCAGCGGGTTCCGTTTATTTCGGATCCCCGGGTTGAATTTGGGGTTGCATGTTCAGAGGATCTTGTTATTATCCGATCAGTGATTTACCTATGATGATGGTGATGTATCCTCCGTTCCGTTTATTTCGGAACCCCGAGTTGGATTTGTGGTTACTCGGTCCCTCAGATGGTTGTGATCAGTTCAGAGACCGAAATCCAGTACAGTGGATGTTCAGATGACTTGGAGGATAGCACTGTGACTTGCATTCATGCATCTGCATCACTCCCATTTTGCATTCATCCGCATCTAACTCATGTCTATCCATACTCAGGGTACATTCTCGATTGAGATTCTGGTTGAGAGACATCCTGATATCAGAATGTTATTGTCAAATTATTATCCGTCTCGATGAAGACAGAATCAAAGGACAGAATGTTCCTCATACGGATAGACATTGTATTCATGCGTGAGTCATAATAACCTGTCTTCTGTTTTGCAGGTGTCAGTTTCTAACGTGTTTGATTGACTCAGGAATCGTTGCTTGCGCACGCCGAGTCATTCCTCTGCACGTAGCTCGTCCGCACAGATACCCTACCAGACGCAACAAACCCAAACTGATGGATCCACCCAACGCTGACACTCTCGAGCTGAAAGAGAGGATGAGTAAGTTGATCAATGTCATGCAAGGGTTCGCCTTGGGTCAGAAAGCAATCGCCGAGAAGGTGGAGAGGATTGAAAGTTGGCTGAGAATGGGGAAAATACAGGGAAATGCTCCGTCGTCAGGAGTAAAGAAGCCCTTTGGTAATGGTCAGCGTAGGAAGGAGGGAGAATCAAGTGATGTGTATGCCCAAAGGGGACACGGTAGGGATCGTTACCACCCGTATGTTGCTACAGTAACGATTCCTACTGGTAATCAATCTGTACAACAGCAACAACAGTCACCTCAATAGAGAACACAGAGAGCTGGGTGCCAAGTGAGAAGAAGGATGACAAATCGTCAGTTTGATAGGCCACCCGTGATGTATACCTTTCTGTTTAAGAGGTTGAAGGATCTTGGGTTGGTTCAGCCGAGGACGTTGGCTCCGGTAGGACCAGATCAAAGGCTTGCAGGTTACGATGAGAACGTCAAGTGCGAGTTCCATTCTGGTGCACCCGGGCATAACATTGAGGGTTGTAAAGCTTTTAAGCATGTCGTTCAAGATTTGGTGGATTCTAAAGCCATCAATTTTGCACCGACGCCGAATGTTAATGCTAACCCCATGCCGATGTATGGTCCTATGGGGGTGAACATGATGTCAGAGGATAAGAGAAAAATAGAGGTGACGGATGTGGATCAGTTGAGGACTCCAATGTCTGTGGTCAAGAGACATCTGATGAAGAGTGGAGTTTTCCCTGGTTGTGATAATTGTTGTGTTGCTTGCACTATCACTGCGAATGGGTGTGTAATGTTGAGGGAGACAGTTCAGAGAATGATGGATGGGGGGCGTCTCCGATTTGAGAAAGTTGATTGGGGGGAGGAAGATATTTTTGTCAGCCACTTGTCATCGTTCAAATATGTGGAAATGGACGGTGAAATATTTGAAACACCGAGTCGGGCGTTTGAAACCGTTAAGGTGGAAAATGCCATTGTTGCAGAGAAAGAGAAAAAGTCGTCCATTGCTTCTTACAAACAGGCTGTAGAAGTGGTGAAGGGTGGAGAAGCCCCAGGTTGGGGAAGAATGATAGACGTTGCGGTGAAAGGAGATAGATCTGGGGTCGGTTATCAGTCGGGCCAAGGCTCGTCTGGACATAATAGAGGACGTCGTCAACCGTTCACGTTCACCAGTGCTGGAATGCTAGATCCAGATCGCGTCTGTACGGTGGCTGAAGAGATTGACAGTGACTGCGAGCTCGACTCATGGATAAAATCGTGCGTACCAGGAATGGAAATCCAGAACTGGAAGGTCGAAAAGATCATCACTGTCACTCTACGTGAAGAGTAATATTTCTGTTTTTCGATTCTGTTTGCATGAAAGCCATACGTTTTGCCCGAAACGTAATGGTCTATTGTAAGGGCCACCTCATGTGTTTCATTTTGCAATATTTGCATCATTAATAAAAGGATGTTTTTCACATTAAAAGCGGTGTTCCCTGTTTTTCATTTATTTTTGCAGTTTAATAAAATAAAATAAAAATGGCAATGCTTATTTTCATTTTTCTTCTTTTTAATTTGTTTCGCTCCGGTTCTAAAAGCAATGCATGAATCAACATTCATGCAGATGCGATCATTCTCCGGATCTCATTGATAACAATCCTGTTACACCCTCATATGACTTCGACAATCCGATCTATCATGCCGAAGAAGAAGGCGAAGAAGATTGTGAACTGCCGGAGGAGTTAGCCAGATTGTTGAAACAAGAGGAGAAGGTGATTCAACCGCACGAGGAGCAAGTCGAGATTGTGAATCTAGGTACCGAGGAGGTCAGAAAGGAAGTAAAGGTTGGGGCCGCTTTGGAGGTGAATGTCAAGAGCATAATGGTAGCCTTGTTGAAAGAGTATGTTGATATCTTCGCCTGGTCCTATCAGGATATGCCAGGGTTGGATACCGATATCATTGTACACAAGTTGCCATTAAGAGCAGATTGTCCTCCAGTGAAGCAGAAGTTGCGCAGAACTCGACCCGAGATGGCCATGAAAATTAAAGAGGAGGTGCAAAAGCAGTTGGATGTTGGTTTCCCAGCTGTCACTAATTATCCGCCTTGGGTCGCGAATATTGTGCCGGTGCCGAAGAAGGATGGAAAGGTAAGGATGTGTGTGGACTACCGAGATTTGAATAGAGCTAGCCCGAAAGATGATTTCCCATTACCTCACATTGATGTGTTGGTAGATAATATAACTCAATTCTTGGTGTTTTCCTTCATGGATGGCTTTTCTGGCTATAACCAAATTAAAATGGCGCCAGAGGATATGGAGAAAACAACGTTCATCACACCATGGGGCACCTTTTGCTATAAGGTGATGCCATTCGGTCTCAAGAACGTCGGTGCCACTTATCAGAGGGCTATGGTGACTTTGTTTCATGATATGATTCATCATGAAATCGAGTGCTATGTTTATGACATGATAGCAAAGTCCCAAATAGAAGAGGGGCATTTGGTAGATCTGGCCAAGTTGTTTGATCTATTGAGACAATTCAGATTGAGGTTGAATCCGAATAAGTGCACTTTCGGAGTGCGGTCCAGTAAGTTGCTGGGGTTTATTGTAAGCGAAAGAGGAATCGAGGTTGATCCTGCTAAAGTAAAAGCAATACAAGAAATGCCTGAACCGAGAACAAAGAAGGAGGTTCGTGGTTTCTTAGGTAGATTGAACTACATTTCACGGTTCATATCTCATCTAACAGCCACGTGTGAACCCATATTCAAGTTGTTGAGAAAAGATCAAACGGTCAGGTGGAATAATGATTGCCAAGCGGCATTTGAAAAAATAAAAGAATATTTGCAGGAGCCTCCAATTCTGATGCCTCCTGTGGAGGGACGACCGTTAATCCTGTACTTGACGGTCCTCGAGGGGTCTATGGGGTGTGTACTGGGGCAGCATGACGAGTCTGGTCGAAAATAGCATGCAATTTACTACCTTAGCAAAAAGTTTACCGACTGTGAAACAAGATATTCACTGCTCGAGAAAACTTGTTGCGCTTTGGTATGGGCTGCTCGCCGACTGAGACAGTATATGCTGGTTCATACCACTTTGTTGATTTCCAAGATGGATCCGATCAAGTATATATTTGAGAAGCCAGCATTGACCGGACGGGTTGCGAGATGGCAAATGATTTTGACTGAATATGATATCCAATATACTTCTCAGAAAGCAATCAAGGGGAGTGTATTGTCTGACTACCTCGCCCAGCAACCCATTGAGGATTATCAACCGATGAAGTTTGAATTCCCTGATGAGGACATCATGTTTCTCAAATCGAAAGATTGGGAGGAACCGATCCCGGAGGAGGGGCCTGACCCTGAATCCGAATGGATTCTGATGTTTGATAGGGCCGTTAACGTGAATGGTAGTGGAGTTGGTGCTGTTTTGGTTACGCCGAAGGGATCCCACATTCCTTTTGCCGCCCGGTTAACATTTGATTGCACCAACAATGTGGCTGAATACGAAGATTGTATCTTGGGGGTCGAAGAGGCGATTGATTTGCGGATCAAAAACCTTGTTATTTATGGAGATTCAACTTTGGTTGTGAACCAGGTTAACGGGAAGTGGTATACGCATCAATCTCATTTAATTCCATACCGGGACTATACGAGGAGATTGTTGACGTTGTTCACCAAGGTGGAATTACGCCATGTGCCGAGAGAGGAAAATCCTTTGGAAGATGCTTTGGCTACTCTGGCCGCTTTGATTAAGGTGCGGTGGTGGAATCAGTTCCCTAGTGTTGAGGTAGGACGAATGGATAGACCGACTTATGTGTTTGTTGTTGACACAGCACCTGATGATGAAAAGCCGTGGTATTATGATATCAAGCGCTATCTGGAAACCCAAGAGTATCCCGAGGGAGCATCTAAAAGAGACCGAAAGACTCTGAGGAGGTTGGCCATGGTGTTCTATCTGAACAAAGATGGGGCTTTATTCAAGCGGAATTTTGATTGGGTATTGCTTAGATGTGTCGATGACAAAGAAGCAAGCCAATTGATGAAAGAAGTGCACGAGGGGTCGTTTGGTACCCATGCCAACGGGAATGCGATGGTGAAAAAGTTGTTAAGGGCCGGTTATTACTGGATGACAATGGAGGCCCAGTGTTTCAACTTCGTGCGGAAATGTCATAAATGTCAGATTTATGCTGATAAGGTGCACGTGCCTCCAAATCCGTTGAGTTTGATGTCATCCCCATGGCCGTTTGCTATGTGGGGCATTGATATGATCGGAAAGATCGAGCCTACGGCTTCGAATGGGCACCGGTTCATATTAGTGACTATCGATTACTTCACCAAGTGGGTGGAAGCGGCATCTTATGCAAACGTGACGAAACAGGTTGTTGCCAGGTTCCTGAAAAGAGACATCATTTGTAGATATGGGGTTCCCAAAAGAATCATTACTGATAATGGTTCTAATCTCAACAACAAGATGATGGCCGAACTGTGCCGGGAGTTCAAGATTGGGCATCGCAATTCTTCTCCTTATCGTCCAAAGATGAATGGGGCGGTCGAGGCAGCCAATAAGAATATTAAGAAGATTGTGCAGAAGATGGTCGTGACCTATAAGGATTGGCACGAGATGTTGCCGTTTGCATTGCATGGGTATCGAACCTCGGTGCATACATCTACTGGGGCAATGCTTTTCTCAATTGTGTATGGAATGGAAGTCGTGTTACCGATTGAGGTTCAGATTCTGTCATTAAGAGTCCTGATGGATGTGAAATTGGAAGAGGCTGAATGGGTAAGGACTCGGTACGAAGAGTTGAGCCTAATTGAGGAAAAGAGG
This sequence comes from Lathyrus oleraceus, assembly GCF_024323335.1. NCBI lineage: Eukaryota > Viridiplantae > Streptophyta > Magnoliopsida > Fabales > Fabaceae > Lathyrus > Lathyrus oleraceus. The sequence goes on from NC_066584.1 coordinate 286,429,996, forward strand.
CTGGCAGCCATTTGTCATGGGCAGTTGTACCAGCAGCGAATGAAACGTGCTTTTGACCGAAAGGTACGACCTCGTGTGTATCATGTGGGAGATATGGTGTTGAAAAGGATCCTTCCTCCTCAAAACAATCGTAGGGGCAAATGGACACCTAATTATGAAGCTCCATTCGTGGTCAAGAAGGTTTTCTCTGGCGGAGCCTTGTTGTTGACGACCATGGATGGCGAGGATTTTCCATCCCCTGTTAATGCGGACGCAGCTAAAAAATACTTCGTATAAGAGACCCGCTAGACGAAAAGAATAAAATAGTCCAGGCAAAAATGGGCATCCCGGCGAACCAGAAAAAAATGAAAAAGGTTCGGGCAAAATTTAGGGATAAAAAGAGAAAAAACTATACACCCGGCAAGTCGAAAACCCCACAAGGGCGGCTTGGGCAAAAAAGGGTATCCCGGTGGACTGAAAACCCGAAAGGGCGGTCCAGGCAAAAGAGGGAATGAAACGAACAACTGCGTCTAGCATGATCGTTTACACTGTGGATATGACTCCCGGATAATCCCCGGCAGAGATCGGTCGGAAGCGTCTTGTTCAGAAGGCAGAAAGTACGGAGAGTCTTGAGGACATATGGGTTGTAACCGGGTTGGAAGTCGATGAGATCACGGTTTCACATTGCCATTAGGATAGATTTTCCTTTTGTGCACAATTACCTCTTTTCAGGGATTGCTTCCTGTGTATTGCTCAGTTACGAGCCACATTTTTCAATCAATAAAATGCATATTCAGTCAAATAATTTTGTTTTTGTTTTCACTACCGCTTTGATTGCAAAAACATCTGTTTATTTTGATAAAGAATCTTTGCATTTTGAGACATAAAGGTCCCTTCCAATGCATGTTTATAGGATTGAAAACTTGAAATCTTATTCGGAAGGTTGAGTGACCTGGGTGTTGAAATTTTGGCACGCCTGGGGCACGTTTTATCTAACGATCTCTTTTGCAGGTGCTGTTAGATATTTTCACTCACTTGCAGGTTGTGACGTGAAGCGTTTTTGACAAAAGAATCCTTCGAGTCCAATCAGGGATAAGGAGTTGAAGAATGGTGTAGAGACGGCGAAAGAATTGCGACGATCCTAGAGGTCTAATCAAGAAGACTCTTTAAAGTCTGAAGAGGTGGAAAGTTGACTATGTGGTCAGAGGGTGGATGCCAGTGTTCGATGAGTCGACGGGTGTTCCGTGTCAAATATGTCGTATCTCCCCAGCAGGTTCGAGATCGGTATTTCTTAGGCATCCAGGCCTGAAGGTTGTTGTTTCTCCCCAGCAGGTTCGAGATCGGTATTTCTTCGGCAGCCAGGCCGGAAGTTTGCTGTTTCCCCTAGCAGGGTTGAGATTGTTTTTTCCCCAGCAGGTCTGAAGATTGCCGTTTCCCCAGCGGAGGTGTGCGTTGGTAGCTGTTTCCCCAGTGAAGTCCCCAAGCGGATCGGGTTCAGTGGAGGTCACCCTTAGTGAGGGTTGTCCTTTCCCCAGCAGCGGTGTTATCCCAAGCAGGGTTGGAGATTGGAGCGATATCGAGTTCCTCGGCAGAGTTGCTCGTGTCGTCCCCTGAGGGGGATGCTTTTTATACATTCATCATTTAGAAAAGCATAGCATATTGCATAATTCATTGCGTAGCATTTCCATGGTTATGGAGCATTACGCTGTAAAACTCATGCATCAGCATTGCAAGCATAAGCTAGTCTCAAGCCGTGGTTACCGTTTGAGAGTTGGTTTAGCTGGTTGGAAGATGTTACTCTGAGGAGTTTAGCATCGTGACGTTGGATCAACGGTATTCCCCAGTAGTGCGATATTGGAGGAAGAATTTCTGTCGTGCGGAGATGGAAGTTGGAAGATGTTACTCTGAGGAGTTTAGCATCGTGACGTTGGATCAACGGTATTCCCCAGTAGTGCGATATTGGAGGAAGAATTTCTGTCGTGCGGAGATGGAAGTTGGAAGATGTTACTCTGAGGAGTTTAGCGTCGTGATGTTGGGTCAACGGTATTCCCCAGTAGTGCGATATTGGAGGAAGAATTTCTGTCGTGCGAAGATGGAAGTTGGAAGATGTTACTCTGAGGAGTTTAGCATCGTGACGTTGGATCAACGGTATTCCCCAGTAGTGCGATATTGGAGGAAGAATTTCTGTCGTGCGGAGATGGAAGTTGGAAGATGTTACTCTGAGGAGTTTAGCGTCGTGATGTTGGATCAACGGTATTCCCCAGTAGTACGATATTGGAGGAAGAATTTCTGTCGTGCGGAGATGGAAGTTGGAAGATGTTACTCTGAGGAGTTCAACATCGTGACGTTGGATCAATAATATTCCCCAATAGCGCGATATTGGAGGAAAATTTCCGTCGGGCGGAGATGGAAATGAAAATCAAAGAAGTTTTAGGGTCCAAGAAAAAAAAATCAAAAAGTTTTGGGGTTCAAGAAAAGCAAAAATAATAATAATTCCCAGCGGAGCGCAAATTGTTCGTCTGTTCTTGGTATTCAACCACTCTTCACTCTGATCATCTGAAAGCCGAGGCTGTTCATATCGACAGGTTCACAGTGGATTGAATAGGGGCATCTATAACACCTCAAAATTTGCCCTCCTTTCTTGAGACTAGTTTAACACATTGCATTTCATATTTTATAGCATTAGGCATTGCATTTTTGTATATCATCTGAAAGTAAGAAGGTCATCCTCCAAAGTCTTTTCAGAAGATGGGAAGTTACATGATTCAAGCCTGAGGGTTTCTATGAATTGATGATCAACCATCTGAGGGTTTGCATCTTCAGTTAGGGTTTCCTGATCCTTCAAAGGTATGGAGCATTATCTTGTATGCAAGGATATATTACCATCATCATGGTTATATCATCATCCAGGGTTTCATGATTCGTTCTCAAGTTCCTTTAGATTAGGGTTTTGACCTCTAGTCAACCCTAATCAATGCCATTCTTTCAACCAGGGTTTCTCAAGGAGATGAGGTATTTTATTGAGATGAGGATTATATGATCATTATATTGAGCTTACATGGGCTAGGGTTTCATTTCTGAGCCATTTCCCCAAGTGGTGGAGGTTCAAGCTGATCAGAGCATGTCAAGGTCATCTGTGGACCAAAAAGTCAACTGTGTAGTCAACTAAGGGCTGTGAGTTGGGGAGATGAATCTAAACACCTCATTCATGTTCAAATGAAGTATATTTGTCATTTCAATCATCTATCTTGAAGATTTTGAAGTCATGGCAAAACTTTCCAAAAATGGAAAGTGACCTGTAATTAAAAGTTTCCAAAAATGGCAAGTTTCTGGTCCACATTCAACTTGATTTTTCAACATCAAAGAAGCTTCAAATGGATTTTTGGTGAACATGAAAGTTGAATATCTTTCTCTCCTCTTTTAAAAAAGTGCTATTTCATGTTCATATGATGATTGGGTGAGAAGTTATGGCCAAATAATCACAAGGCGTGCATGGAAGTTCAAAGTGACATAACTTTTGATCCAAAACTCCAAATTGGTCCACTCTTTTTGCAAAATGCTCCTTGTGACCAAGGCTTTCCAAATGAATCATTGCCTTGCATGGAAGAAGTTCACATGATCACTTGTCCATACATGTGCATTTTGGAGGGAAAATTGATAATTTGAAATTGGTTGATCACACAAGCAAAATACCATTCAAATGTTGATTGTGGGATGATTTTAAGTGAATTTGTACCTCAGCATGGCACTGTTCACGTGCAGCATGTACATGCTAAGCACACTTGCATTTTTTTGCAAATTCACCTTATTTCTCTCTAATCAAGATTAACCAATGCCTAATTCCAATTTCAGTGTGATTAGCGAGGGGTATATAAGCTAAATCATAACTGTTTTTCAGGGGATAACAAAATTTGAGATCTAGAAATTTCCATTTTCCCTCCATTTTTCTCTCTCTTTGATTCTTCAAATTTTCCACACAAACACCAAATTTCTTTGCTTAATCTTGTTCATCATCCTTCATTGATCAAGATTCAGCTTCTATTTTGGACAATTAAGCAAGATTCGTGCAGGTTCATGAGCTTGAACATGTTAATGGAATTCTGAAATTGGAGTAGATCTAGGTTGTTTCAAGTGGTAATTCTTGCTTAAAGCTTCTATAGAGGTTCAGTGGAGTAGATCTGGAGACTTTGAAGGCTTGAACACGCGTGTACATCAACTGCCATTTCCAAGTAGGTTGAATTCGACCTCTCTTTTTTGCCAATTTCTTGTGATAATCATGTAGATCTTACTTAGGTGATCATGCTGATATGTTTAGAATTGATTTTGGCTGAGAAATGAGGAAGATATGTTGAATTAAAGTTTTGAGATCCAAAGTGTTTTTTGCTCGATCTGTGAAATCCATGAGGTTTTAGGTTGTTTTGAATGCATATTCGCGATCCTTGTTGAAAGAGCTTTCCAACCATATATATTTCGTCCATTTATGGAAAAGTGCACGGCGGAGCTCCGCCTGGTTGGCCGGAGAAGACGGCTGATTCCGCCGTCAGCCATTGTCTGCAATTCTGCTAGGGTTTGTGCTGAAACGCTGCGTTTCAAGCGCTTTGGAACCTCCCTCGCGCGTGTTCGAACCTGGCTCATGGCAATTTCTGAATTTCCTTTGAATTTCCATTTCCCTTGCTTGCGTGGTGCTGAGTGTGTCGCCTGCGTGTGCGAATCATTGGCGTGCATTTGTTTGACCATGCCTTGTGTGTTGTTGACTGGTGATGTGGCTGCCACGCGTTTTAATGAAACGCGATGTTTCATGAACGCTTTTGGAGCCTTTGAGCGCGTGTTCGAGTCCTGGCTGGGGCGTCTTTCTGTTTTTATTCAAATTAATCATTTTCCCTCCATATTTCATGTTTATTCCATTTATTTAGCTTATTTTCTAAAAATCACAAAAAATACTAGAAGTGTCCAAATTGATCCCAATTTTTTTTCACATGCTTGTTTTAATGTCTAGTATTTTTTTGATATTATTTTCATGAATTGTTTGTTGCTGGATTTTTATCTTGTAATTTTTGATTGAGCATTGTGTCATTTTGATATGTTGTTTTCATTTGCTTGTGAAATCTCCATTGTTGATCCAATTGACCTGAAATTTGGTATGCTTGATCCTCACATGTGATTTGATTTTTGAGATTTGGTTTGGGATTTTTATCATATGCTATCACTATTTTGGACACATGAAGATATGTTGTGACAATTTGTGTCACATTTTGGATGTAGCATTTGTGCATTTTTATTTACCTATCATTTGAACTCTTCTGGATCTAATTTTTTGCACATTACTTGTTCATGACATGTGGAATTCACATAAAAAAGTTCAAGACCATTGGATGTGTTTCTGTTTTTATTTGGATTTTCTAACTTGGATGTCCATTTTGGTGTACATTTGTTGCCTTTGCCTTACATTGATCATTTGATGCATTTGCCTTATGAATTGATGTTGGTCCTTTTGAGGACATTTTCTTGATTGTTTGAATGTGCATTATATGAAAGATTGACTTCTGTTTTGATCATTTGGTTTGGTTTTGGACCTAGTCTTTGTACTAGTGTTTTTGTACATAACTAATTGTGCTTTGTGTTTCAGGTTTGGACATTAGCCTTGATGATTGCTTTGGTCTCACCTTGTGAGATGCAAATACCTTTGAATACTAACTATGATTGTTTTGTAGGTCAATTGATGTGATGAACTCATTTGAGTTCTTGCATTTGTGCCTTACATTGAGTTGTAAATATTGAAAAGTTCCACTGTTTGTCTGTTGGTTTTCTGATTGAGATATTAACTGTTTAAGCTTTTTTACAGGTACATTAGTTGCTGGCTAGCTTTGCTTTTGCTTAAGCTTTGGATTATGGTTGATACACCACTGAGGTAGTTTAGCCTTCTTACTCCATGTAGTCTGGAAGTCCTGTCACCTTTTTGGCAGGCATTTTGGCTGAAGTCCTCCTTATGAGGCTCTGATTGTGTTTGTTTACATTTGTGCCAAAGACCTCCAAGTGAAGTATGTTACTTGATAAGTCCTCCTAAGTGAAGAGGCAATTGACAGATAGAAGGGACTAGTAGCCAGTCCCCTGTTATTCAGTGAGTCGTTCTTTATGCTCGCACTACGTGCTAATGCTCTAGAACATGTACCCAAGATCTTTGTATAAAGTCAGTCAAGTGGAATAGGGTCCCTCTTTCTGGATCCCCACGCTTTCATTGTCTTGAGCTCACCCAGGCCAGGGTTAAGAGTATGAGGTCTCATCCTCATTGCCACATTTCATCAGCTTCACCCTAACTCTCAATGTTAGTGGTTAAGAGCTTCAGCATACCCCTACAGTTTTGGCTTGTTTGTCGAGGTTGATATGACCCCTTTTGACTAAAGCCCAACCATTTGTCTGAGCCTCTTGTTTGTGTATAGAGTGTGATGCTTGTTCAATTGTGTTGATGTTTATTTGCTGTTTGAACTGACTTGCTTCCTGTGTGAGTTAGTTTCTGATTAGAGACCTCAACTTAGGGATTGTGGATTGCATGACAACTATTAGGCTCGAGTCAGTCTCCCTTTTAGTTTGTTTGTTTCCCTGGTCTCTGGTTAGGAGAGAGTTTCTCCCCTGTTAAGGGGAACTACGTCGCCCTGATTCTCATACCAGATGAGATACGTAGGCAGGAGATCGAGCGAGATCTCTCCGGGCACCCTTTTGTTTTTTGGTGTGTGTTCAACCTTTTTGTTTCTTTTGACGTCTCAGCGTCTCTTTGTGTTTGTGTGACAACTATTAGGCTCGAGTTCCAGAATCCCTATTAGTTTGTTGTTTCTCACCTTTTTCTTTTTTGAGTCTGTGTAAGTCAACCTTTTTGTTTCTTTTGACGTCTCAGCGTCTCTTTGTGTTTGTGTGACAACTATTAGGCTCGAGTTCCAGACTCCCTATTAGCTTGTCAATTTGATACCCTTTTTCTTTGGTGTTCGCTGGTTAGCGTGTGCTATCTGTTTGGAGTCGGGATATAAGTCCATGTATTGGCATTCTGTTTCCTTGTTTGTGTTGTTTGTTTGGAGTCAGATATAAGTCCATGTATTGACATTCTGTTTCCTGTTGAGTGTTTCTTTTGACGTCTTAGCGTCTCTTTTCGGTGTTTTGTTTCGGCGTGCGTTAGCCGAGCTACGGGTGCTCTGATTCTTCCTATGGATAGAGAAGATACGTAGGCATAGGATGCGATGTCCTAGCGAGCATGCTTCCCGTTTCCCCGAACTACGTTGACTCTGATGTTTGTTTCTGACAAACATGTAGGCCCAGGATGCGACATCCTGCCGAGTCCACTTCCTCCATCTTCTTCCAACTGTTTTACTATTCCAGTGTGTGCATTCCTTTGAGCTGTTTATTAGCAACCTTTTCCTATTCTTTTGAGCGTGGATCCTGTCGAGTACAGCGGACGTGAGGGGTGCTAATACCTTCCCCTTGCGTAACCGACTCCCGTACCTTGCAATCTCTGGTCGTAAGACCGTTCCTTTCCCTTTCTTAGGTTAGTCCTACGCTTCCTTTCCGTCATAGGATGAATAGCGTCGGTGGCGGCTCTGTAAACTTGTTTTTTTTCCGCCGGTTATTTTTCGCGTTGCGACATGCTCGCGTATGAGATACTTAAGCTTTGTTCATGGTAAAACATAAGTAACACGCCCTTTTTGAAAAGGTTTTGAAAGGTGCCCTAAGGTAGAAAATTGGATTTGATTGGTTGTGGTTGACTTTAGTACGGAGACAAGTATCAGACCACAAGCTAGGTACGACCGACAGTCTGAATACTCGGGAGTTGAGAGGACAGTTGCATCCTAACCCCTATTTTTCATCCAAAAGAGTTTTAATTGTGAAATTTGTTTGGTGAGTTTAATCATTGGTACCTAGAGGGAGACAAGTATCTAACCCTTGGCTAAGTGCGGCCAAAAACCAGAATACATAAGAGTTGAGAGGACAATGGCATCCTAACCACTTTATTTCTATCTTAGAGCACCAAATTGAACTTGTTTTATTGTTAAGTGTTTTGAATGAAAGTCAAGTAATCGGGCCATAAGCTAGGTATGACCGACAACCCAAGTACTTGAGTATAGTGCATAAGTATGTACACCTCACTTTTGCATTCCAATTTGTTGAGAAAAGGTTTGAAAATGCACTTGATGTTGGATCAAGCGTTTGGAATTTATTGTGAAAAAGTGTGTGAAGAAAGAGACAGAGATATAAACAGGGTGAGAAGTAGAAGATAAGAGAATGGATAATGATGGTGATATACTTGACGTTAGATAAAGCACTCGTGTTGCTTTATGGTGAGTTTGATTTGGAAAACACTTGACGTTGGATCAAGTGTGTTTTTTGTCTTTTGAAAAGGATCTTTTTATCGTTTGATTTTATCTTTTTAGCTAGCATGCATTGAAAGCATTAAAGAAAATCATACCTAACCTATTACACTTTCATGGGAAGGGGGTACATATGACCCACAATAAGTGGATGATACTAAACAATACAAGAAATGGAAATGGGATCAATACAAGTTACAACCAAGTACGATGCCTAAAATAATCAAGTGGCATGGTATCCCTGTAACACCCCATTTTTATAAAAACTATTTATATTAATTAATTATAATTTGATGTGCGTATATAATTATTATTTGTGTGATAATTGAGATGTGTTAGGGCAACAAGGGTGGGTGAGTGTGACGAATAATTAGAGGTTGGTAGATTTATTTAGAATTATTTAATTGATTAAATAATGTCTTAGTGTTATTATTTAAATAAAATAATAAAATAAAAGGAAACAATGAGTTTGAGATGAAAAGTGAGAATTATGGAGAATTAAAATAAATAATGTAAGTTAGTAATAAATTTGGTTTTAGTAGAATATTTAAAAGACATAAATTAGGTTTTTGATTTATGAGGAGAGAAATGAGGTGAAACTTTTGGAATTGGAGAAAAAGAGGCAAGAGAAGAGAAAAATAAGGAAAACCTAAGGAGAGCTCTAGGAAGAGAAGCCATAGTCAAAAACTTGAATTTTTCTGGAATTACAAGGTAAGGGTGAGAATTTGGTTAATAATATGGATATGAATGGAAGGGTAGAAGAAGGTTTAGTTCTTTTTGGATTGATGATGAATGTTGATGTTTGTTGAATGAAATTTCTGTTTTAAAGTGTTCACCATGAATGATGTTTGAAGGTTTTAGGCATCAATATAATATATAGATCCATGAATATATGAAAATAAGTAGTTATTGATATAAGTATATTTATGACTGAATTTAAAACCATAAAATATTTTTGGTGATAATTTTATGGATATTTTTGGGGTTGGATAAGATGAAAATCGTGTTGGAAATTTCAGAAAAATAACAACTTTTTGGTAACACCTTTGTGCATGGTTTTGATCATAACTTTCAACTCGTAAATCATTTTGGGATGGGGTTTGAAGCGTTGGGTATCTAAAAAAGAGTGAAATAACTTTGTTTCAGGGGTAAAATATTTGTAGTGATGATTTCAAGGCCGGTTTTGGGGTTGGAGAAGATGAATATCGTGATGGAAATTTCAGAAAACAACAACTTTTTGGTAACGCATTTGTGCACAGTTTTGATCATAACTTTCAACTCGTAAATAATTTCGGAATGAGGTTTGAAGTGTTGGCTTGCTGAAACAGTGGGATATAACTTTGTTTCAGAGATAAAATATTTTTAACGATTTTATCAGAGGTTGGTAGTAGGTGGAAAAGAAGTGTATGATGTAACGAATATGGATGATGCCCATATTGACAAATTATTTGATGTGTTATGAATGATTGGGATGACGTGTTTGATTATATTGGTGGCAGTCCATAAGGGTGAATTATGTTACAAATGGTTGCAATTGTGTGATCGATTATGGATCCCTAAATATTATTATAATTATTGCGTTAATTGCACTATTACCATGCCATACATTCATTGTTGATATGTTGAATGAGATAAGTCATAGGTCCGAAGGGGGACGAAAGACTTATCTGAAACTCAGAAGGGGGAGTCTGGGATTCTGAAGGGGGAATAAGGTTCATAAGAAGAACCAAATGTTGAATTGGTACCACATGCATATGAGTCGTTGTCGTTGTCGTGAGTCGCATAACATGAATGAAATATATGTGTGAAATATGACTATGTGTAATGATAATGTTGTTGTATGTGATACTGATGATAATTTGGACGTGAGAATGTGATATGTTGTTATGCATAATTGTGTATATGTTGTACTCTATTTTACATTCTATGTTGTTATTATTGAAAGGAATTCTCATCCATTCTATTTGAATATTGTCCTTACATGGGCATCATGCAGATACTCAAGAGTAGAGACGTTGTTGTGAGTGGAAGTTAGCTCCTGGAGCTATTTCTTTTAGTTTATTCATGTTAGCTTTGATTATGCTCTGATATGTAACAATGGGAAGCGAATTATTTGTTTTGTGTTGAAATTTTCTGAGAGACAATGCATGCTGTTGTATTTGTTTTTATGTTTTGGTGTGATAGAACTTGGAGAAGACTCACGAGTCGGTGCTTTTAATTTTGTTATGAAAACTACTATGAGATTTTAAATTGGTATGTTTTTTATTATGATTTCACTGCGAAGATATTCAGATGAGTTAGATGTTGTGTAAACATCCTAAGTGCAAATGTATGCAGTAAAATATTTTGTTGTAACCCGTGTTACGGAGCATGTTATGATTATTGTGAGTGACACCCTAAGTGATTGTATTTTGTTAATTAAATTCTTTAATAATTACGCGTGGGGTTTTAGGGTGTTACAATCCCTCTTTATAAACACATAATATAAGGAAAATGAAAAATGCAAGCAATGGTGATAATATAAAGACATTGTGGATTAGAGTTCAAGTCACATGATCCAAGTAGCCACACAAGATAAATTGAATTAGAATGGGACCAAAGTAAATGGAAAGCATGCATAAAAATTCATCATATTCAATGACAACTATCAATCAATAGGAAATGGATTCCATATGGATAAATAGTAAAGATTAATCACACGAACATGGTGAGACATGATATCTAAACAAAGCATAGATAAAGGAAAAATGAAATGGTATTTTAAATTTAGAATATATCACAATCTAATGGTCAATTTAAATGGGAATTAAACTAATGATCAAATGAAAAATCATCATCTAAGCATGGCACACAAACATGGATCAAGTTAACAAGGTGAATTAACATGAATCAACAACCAATACCACGCCTTAACCTAATCTAATACCTAAGCTAAGCATATTGATCAAGGTAATTACAAATCAATTAATATGGTAATTAGAATTACAATTCAAATAAACTATGTAAACATGATCAAAAGTTAACAATTAAATACCAACATGTAATGTAATTAAAACAACAATAAAACCCTAGAGGATTTAACCCTAATCATGATCAAATTCAACCAAATTTACCACAAAAATATGCCACAATAAGGTAGAAAAATAATGGAAAATGATATTGAGAAAAGAAATGGCAAAAAAACATGGCAAAAATGAATAAAACAAGGAGGGGGTTAAAAAATGAAAATAGGGTGCAAAAGGCAGATCTCAGTGCAGACCCATACACGGAGGTCCATTATTATTGCTATTGGAGACAGGGGGTGCATAAGCAAAATAATGGTGATATTCAGAAATTGTGCAAGGCTCATCCATTGGAGGGGCCCAAATGAAACAAGACAATGTACTGAAACAATCAACATTCAAATCGAAATCCAAATTCAATTTGAAATGAAATTAAAAAATAACGCGCCAAGCCAAACATGAAAACGTTACAAGCTCAGGCCAGCCACCACCACCAACCACCACGTCGGAGGTTGCTTCCAGCAGCGGCGGTGCATTAAAATTCAAATTGAAGATACCAACAAAAGCGCAGTGTTAAATTGATGATGAGTCCAAACTCTAATTCACGAAATTCTTCATCAGAAGCCTAAACTGAAGACCAAGGCTCAAGAACCCTAAATACTTTATGTTAAATTAAATGGATATGACGAGGAATCAAAGCTCAAGACGTTGGGGCTTTAATTCTTCTCCTCAATCCCTACATCATGGTAACAAGAAAATGGAGAAACATGGGAGATTCGAGATTACCTCGCCATAGAAGATGCTTGGAAGAAAGTCTAAGGTAAGCTATCTAACTTCTTTTCTCTATTCTTTCTTGCTGAAAAATCTCTTTTCCTTCTATTCTACCTATTCTTCTTGAATTCATGAGTGAAAATGAGTGAGCTGAGAGATTGAATCGACTTCCTCTGAGTTTATGGTTTGGAGGTTGAGATGAATGGAGGTTGATTTAGAGGTTGAAGATGATGTTGAGAGGTTGAGGGTGAAGGTCATTTTGAGGTTTGAGAGGTTGAAGATGAACTCTAAAAATGAGAAATTTTGATCAATTATTTGAGGTAATGATTGGGTGTTCAGAGGAAAAATGATTAGCCAATGATTAGTGATTGGAGAGAGTGATTTATAGATGGTTATGCTTTGGAATTCGTGAAAATTCAGTTAGGCTCAACTAAAGTTTGCAACTGAATTGTGGAAATCGAGGGATTCAAGTTAGTTATTTTTTTTCTATTTTGATTTGTATGGAATTAAGTGAATGAAATGATTAGCTGATGTGGCAATATTATGCTCAAGTTAGTTAGGTTTAGTTATGGGAGATGTAGTTGACTGTTTAAGTTAAGATGAGTGGTTCATTTAACTGTTATGGATTTTTGTTGTAGAATCATTTGCTCAATTTTTATTTGATGTATTAGTTGGCATGCCGATGGTTGCCCTGCCTTGTGAATTGTTATTGGATTATGTTTGGCTTGGCCTTGCTGAATTGTGATGAGGTTGTGGGATTATGCATGGTTGCCTTGCCTTGTGAATGATGCCTGCCTTGTGAATGATGCTTGCCTTGGTCTGTTGCAGGTTTGCATTTGGTATAGGTCTGGCTTGTTTGGATTGTGCAAGATTTTGTGTTGCATTCTCTGCTTGGTGGTTGCAACCCTGTGTTGTAGCTTTGTTTCATGTTGATGCACGGCCTGCTCATGGCTTAATATAGGTTCAGTTTATTGCAGACCGGTTGGTTGTTGCATGATTGTTGGGTTGGCATACTGGTATGCACATGTTAAGTCTGTATGGCTTGGTATGAACATGACCTTGGTTGCTTGGATTGTGTTAATGTATATGGTGTGTAACATGCTAGGTTTAAGCTTACGGCTTGTGGTATATGTATGCTAGTGGTCATGCTTGAATGTAATGCTAATGTTTTGCATTACTTGGCATATCATGTCTTGTTATGATTGGCATGACATGACTGCTTTTGTTGTATCACTTGGTTGCTTTTATAGGCATGACATGAACATGGTTGGCCAAAGATAACTTGTAAATGAAGAAATCATGATGTACATAAGCCAACATGGATTTGGATGATGAATCAAGGCCAATGGAATTAGGTTAGGTCTTAGGGTGGTCAGTTGATTTTGCCCATCTGTGACCAAAAAGTCAATTATTGATCAAAAGTCAACTATTGTAAAAAATGGTCAAATCTGTAATCTTATACACATGTATGGACTTTGAATGAACAGTGTATAAATGAAATTGATATTTGGTTTATGAATGAATGGAAATGGTATTAAATGAATTGAATATGTTGAACATGGACTTGAATTGTATGGAAATGAATCATTGAAAATCCAAAGATACATGCATTCAAACCATACATCCTACCAATCTTGAATGGATAATTAAAGGAATGTGAATGAAAAAACTTGAGTCAATCAAGGACTAATGGAAATCCAACATGGCAAAAATGACCAATGAATTAAGAACCAATGGACACATGAGCAACTATGAATGAATAAACCATGAACTAGCAATGACCAGATGAAATGAATGAGACAAATGGAAGTTGTGATGCCATGAAAATGGGCTTGGACCAATGGATACCTGTCGCATCCGTGAAAAACAACCGGCGGGCTAAAACAGAAAAACAAACAGAGCCGCCACTGCGCGTTATTTATCCCAAAATAGGGAAAGGAAACGCTCAGAGAAACCTGGAAAGGAAATGGTCTCGCGACCAAAGAGAAAGGGTAAGGGAGTCGGTTACGCAAGGGGAAGGTATTAGCACCCCTCACGTCCGTCGTACTCGACGGGATCCACGTTCTAAAAAAAGAAAAGGTTGCTAAACATCACACACACACGCACCGAAGACAACACAGGTGGGGTTAAGGGGAAGAGAGCTCGATAGGACGTCGCATCCTATGCCTACGTATCTCGTCTGGAACGAGAATCAAAGCTGCCGTAGTTCGGCTTACACACGCCAAACAACACACACACCCACAGGCAAACTTGGAACCCGACAGCCACTCGATGGAATTACGTCAGCTTCCGAACCAAACAAACACAATCAGGATACGTACAGCCAATCGCTGGGCTTACGTCCATATCCTGACACACAAGCAGATAACAAGTAAACACACACAAAAAGAAAAAAAGTGCCCGGAGAGACCTCGCACGGTCTCCTGCCTACATACCTCGTCCGGAACGAGGATCAGGGCGATGTAGTTCCCCTGAAAGGGAAAGAAAATCTAGCCAGAAACCAAGGGAAGACACACTACCAGGGAGCTGGACTCGAGCCTAGTGTTATCATGCATCATTGCCCTATGTTACGGTTTCTACCTACTTGCACAACTGCAAGCTAATCCTATCCAGGAAAACAAGCATACAAGCATACAAGCAAACAGAGCAAACAAATATTCACAAAGCACACACTATAACCAGTCAAGTGAGGCTCAAACAATGGGTTTGACTGCCGAAGCAAGTCATCTGTACATGGGTAGTATTCGCTCTTAACCTTGCCATTGCGGGGCTAAGGTGAAGCAGATGAAAGGTGAGTGAAGATTAGACTTCACAGCTCTTATCCCTGACCAGGGAGAGCTTCAGACAAAGGAGCGTGGGTCCAGAATGGAGGGACCCTTCTACGCTCAAGACTCTGACTCGATTGTGCAACAGCACAAGATCTTGGGTTTGTGTCCCAATGCATCAACACAGTGGTGTGAGCAGAGGGACGACTCAATAGAATAGCGGGGGATAGATTGCATATCCCTTGGGTTCCGCCAATTGCCTCATAGAGGTCTTTACCTGCTTGGCACAAATGTAAACAACCACAAACATCGCCTCTTAAGGAGGACTTCAGACAGTTGCCTGGCCAAGTAACAGGCCAGGTCTTTCAGACTACATGGAGAATAGAAGTCCTACCTCAAGTGGTTTAAAAACCAAGCAGCAGCAAGCAAGTTCTTAAAGAACTGTAAGCGACTAAATGTACCTGAAATCAATCAAGTATCATCAGTACTCAGACAAACCAACAATAAACAGCAAATGTTAATCTATACAGACAACACAAGTTAATGCACACAAGCGCAAGCTATAAGCTCAAGCTCAAGCATCAATCCCTACAAAACAAAGCCAATGTTAGTTCACAACATCAAACAAAACTCAATTTAATCAACTTGCACTTTTTCCCTTAAGCCTTTTGCATTTCAACCTGAAAATCCACACCAAATGTGAGAAACTAGACCACTAGGCCAAGCCTAGGGTCCAAAAGGGATAAAAAATTCTAAACAGCAAGTGCAAACCAACCAAAATCAAATTAAAACAAATAGAAAGCAAATTCAATTGGTTCCATGCTCATATCATTCACCATTATCATTTCATGCACAATTTAACCTTAATCATGCAATTTGCAACTTCAAATAACCAAACAAAACTATCTCACTCAAAAGCATACCAAATCAATTCAATTAATTCCACAAAAATTCACACCTAAACAGGACTTATTCAATGTATGGCATGTCAATTTTCAGCTCAATTGGACAAAATAAAGTAGGTCAATGAAAATCAATAAGTCCAGACACATTTATACAAGCCAATTCAAGACATCAACATAAGCATCAACTTCCATAATTCATAAAACAGAGACAACAATTAAGAAATGAATGGGATCAAAACTATGATGTCCTATAATGTGTCTACAATCCACATATCAAATTTCATCTTCATCCAATACACTATGAGAATTTCACAAGCAAAATGCCAACATGTATCACACAATGTCACCAAATGAGCATACAGAGAAGAAAATTATCAATCAATTTGAAAACGCAACCAAAAATTCCATACAAAATCACATGTTATCCTGACATATCAATGATCATTCATGCAAAAAATTGGAGCAATTCAACATCTCTAGATCATGCAAATAAAATCAGAAAGTTGACCTAGCTTGGTGTGACACAAATTGTCACACCTCTATTCAAAAAATCATATCTCCATCACCAAGTATCCAAAAATCATAAACTTTACATGGAAATCACCATCAACATGTCCAGAATAAGCACAAAAATTTTCATCCATTTCTTTACAAGTATGAGCATTTCATGAAGGATATGGTGAAACATACACAAAATGCACACATGAACAAAATCAATAGGCCAATTAAATTTCCACACGTGCAAAAATTTCACAAAAATCATCATAAAATTCTACACATTCTCATGAGCATGGCATAAAAAATTTCACCAAAATTGGATGAAAAATGAGTGAGATGCTAATTTTCTAAGTTGTGGTAACAAAATTGAAATAAGAATGAAAAACAAAATAGAAATAATAATAATTAAATGGCGTAATGGCATTTTTGCAATTCTGAACACATTATCCAAAACTACGCCGTTTTGATTAGTGGCAACGGAATGTTTCTATTGGCCAGCGGGGGCGGGAAACAAGATTCAAATGATGCAAATGGAAAATGAAGATCTACAGCACATATTTCATCGTTCTCGAGCAACAGTTTTCCAGAAAACGCAGCAACATCAAACATCAACCAAAATCAACAAGCATATATCCATTGGAACCGTATGAGCATGTAGATCATGAATATGTGATCAATTCAACCTAATTCTAAGCATAGCGACGAGATCGAGCAAAATAAGATACGAGCACAAAACTTCAAATCGCGATAACTCAACCTACAGTTAATCATTTCACAAACCACAACTTGCATGATGTTCTACGTTGAATGATCTTTCTAACGCATATCACAATTAAAGAAATGGTAAGATTCGAAAACTGACCTTAAAGTGATGGCAGTGGTTGTTCTTTGAGTTCTTGCACGCAATTACCAAAAACAGATGAAGATGAAGCTTTAGGAAGTTGATTGGAACTTGTATTTCAGCTCAAGCACGATCCAGATGTGAGAAATCTCCAAACTCCATTGTTGAGCATGATGTGAACAGTCACGAATCCAATGCTTTCTTGCTCCAAATCACCAAAACAGTTGAAGCTAAGGATCTATGGAAGATGAAGCAAAAGGAATTTCGCAAAATGATTGAGAATTGAAGAAGTTTGGATCAAGAGAAGTTTGATGAAGATTGAAGAGTTTTTGCACTTTTGGAGGGAAAGTTAGTAATGGATCTTGAAAATTGCAATTGTGATTTGCATTCTGTTACAATTAGGCTTAAATACTCATGCTTAATCACTTTGTTAATCTCAAATTAGCACAAATGAGTGAAATTAGCATAATGCCATTTTTCAAGTGTAAGGGCAAAAATGACTTTTCACATTAGGGCACATGACAGCTATGTGACAGCTCAGACACCTTCTAATTATCATTTGGAATGTGTTGGCTTTGGTCTCATGTTGATTGGCCTTGTACAATTCATTTTCACTATGCTATGCCAAAATTGCATTTTAAGTGCAAGTTCAAAAATAGCCTAACCAAATATTGCATCTTGAAAACTCATGACAGTTCAAACCACTTCTATTTGGCATATGTGATGTGTTGCAAAAACTCCCATTCCAAAATTCCAAGTATTTCTCAAGTTGGACCATTTTGCCCTTGGATTTTAATTAGTGCACTTGAAAATTGACCTTTTGCATTGACCATTTTTGGTGAATTTTGATTATGCACCATGAAAGTACATGTCAAATGGAGTTTGCTCATAAAAAGATCATCCATTTTGGACACTCCATGTGAAAGTTATGCCCCTTTGATTATAGGTCTTTTTTGAAATTGAATGGGCCATAACTTGCCAACCATACATGGGAATTTCAAGTTCTTGGACTTTTTGGAAAGGTGAGACCAAGATCTACAACTTTCATGTTGAACAAATTTTCGTTTGAAGCTTTCTTGGACATGTAATTTTGTGATGAAAAACTTTCCATTTTGGGAAACTTCCCTTACAAGTCACTTTCCATTTTTGGCAATTTTTGTCCTGACTTTATTTTCTTCATTCTTGAGCTTTGACATGTCAAATGACACTTGTTTCAACATGAATGAAGTGTATCCAACTCTCTCCCACCTCCAAATCCATAAAATCAAGCACAGTTGACCACAGTTGACTTTTCAACTGATAGATGAATTTGGCAAGGCACTGATCCACTTGAGCCCCAATTCTCTGATGAAATGGCTCAAGGATGAAACCCTAGCCTCAATAATCTCAATAAAACCACATGATGATCCCCATATCCATCATAGACCCCATCTCCTTGCTATGCCCTGATTGGCCCAATGCAACTGATTAGGGTTGACCAGTGGTCAAAACCCTAATCTCAAAGAATGTGCTCCAACACTTGATGATGACAAACCATGATGATGATGATGAATCATTTCAACCAAGATAAAGACCAATCTCCTTGAGAACCACAAAACCCTAATTTGGACCTCCACATCCCCAGATGATTAATGACCAGTCCAATGAAACCCTAGCTTGCACATAACCTCTCCATCTTCTGATCAAGACTTGTGAGGATGATTTGCACAATGTAACCACATGATATGCAATATGAAATGCCTAATGACCTAAAAATGATATGCAATATGCAATGCCTAATGACCTAAAAATGATATGCAATACGTTAAGCTAGTCCCAAGAGAGGAGGGCAAATTTTGAGGTGTTACAATACCCTTGGGCAATATATGAACATGTAAAGCCTTGTAATGAACTCAAGCCCACCAATGAAACCTCATAATGCACCAAGAACAAATGGGACTTGAATGGAGCTTGACCAAGCAATTGAACATGTATAATGGATGATAGTGAATCAGATGAAATTAGGGTTAGATGCACACACAATGAGTGATAGCGATAATTAGGGTTTTGGTCATGATACAAATGAAACTTCAAAACAAAACATACACACAAAGATCAAAGATACAACCGATTGGGGTTTAGCTTGGTTGAGCAACCTCAAGTTGCTAGGAAACCCTAGATTTCACTAGGTACACACAACTATACCTTGAATCCAAGATACACGTCCTCGTGTCTTGAACAATGCCTATGAAAGTGAAATGATTGAACATGAAGATATACATATGGATTAGAGTTATGGACATATGTGAACAATGTGAAGGGTATGGTAAATTTTGGGGTATGACAAGCTTCCAACATTTGGCCCATCTTATGGTTCATAGCGTCCATGTTCTCTCTCAATACAACTTGATTAAGTTCCAAATGCTCCATTATCCTTTGAATATTACCACAAGTTCACTATGAATGTCAGGAATCGGCATACTAGTCATGGACAAAGGCTAGAATGAGTTTTTTTATTTTGGAAAATGTTATGCGCGCATGCTAATGGGTGCAGATGTATGAATGTTTTGTTATTTTTATGCAAAAATGTAATGTCGTCTTTATGCATATTTTTTTATGCAATTCCATGCGTGGCTCAAGACGATATGGGTAATAGAACCACACAACAACCTATTTGGGAAAGATCCTTATAATTGAATAACTCTAAACTTTTCTACACAACCCCTCACCAGGGGTAACTCTAGGGCTTGGAGAAAAGGGTACTTAGAGTAATAGACCTTAATTGGAATTCCGCCATGTAACGGGAAAACCGTTTTATGACAAACTTCACAAAAAGATCTACTCTAGGTGGGGTATTTGCATTAATCATACAAGGTGTGCTCCTTGGGGATCAATACTTTACAATCACCATAGATGGAATGGGTTCTAAAAGGTCCTTAGAGTCATCAATCTTAATCATAGTTTTATCATACAACATGTTAACCATTTTATGACGAACTCAATAAAGAAGATCTACTATAAGTAGGGTCTTCATGGTAACGATTCAAGGTTTGCTCCTTGGGGTTAGCATTAGACAACTACCCCTTAACTTGTGTTTATTCTCTTTTTTTCAAAAGCTCGGGAAGAGAACTTCAATCAAGTAACAAATCCCAAAGCCCACAGATAAATATATACACAGGTATAAAAATGCAACAAATCCAAATAAAGGAAATATACAATAAATAAGAAGAAACAATGAAGGTAACAAGCAATCGAAAAGCTAAGTAAACTAGAGTGGAATCGCTTAGGAGAGTATATCCCCATCAGAGTCGCCAGCTATCGCAGTGCAAAAAAAAACACCCAGGCGCGTCCCCCGCTCGGAATAACAATAGAGTTTCCATGGATCTTTATCTGTTTGAAAGGAACGGGAAAATATCAAATAAAACCCACTAAAGAAAAGGGAAATGATCATCGCAACTAGATCAGGTTTGAGAGTCGGTTATGCTAAGGGAAGGTATTAACACCTCTCACATCCGTTGTACTCAACTGGACCCATTTAGTTAGTCATGCGAATGAGTGTTAGTGTGGTGCTTACTTGTGATAATCTATTTATTATGCGAGAAACGAGAAAAAAAGAAAAAAAGGGACTAAACCTAAATTTTGTGTTATCATGCTCGCCAAGATTTCAGAATCTCGTGCCTAAGTATTTTCATGGTGAAATGAGAAAATCAGAGCTACGTAGTTCTTTGTAGAAAACCATGTGTTGGTTGATTGGTTTTAGAGAGTGATGCTTAGATCACATTTGAGCGATTTAACCTTTACTTACTCATCGCTCTTGGAGGCTGAAGTCTTTGTTTGTTTCGTGTCGAAATGGATAAAGCATACTCGTTTCTGAAAAAGGTTTTCAAGTCGCACACGGGCGAAAAAGAAGTTTGATTGGTTAAGTTGATTTTATGTGGAATAAGGTAAACGTTGGAACAAGGTGGTCATCGAGCGTCCTTTATCTAAGGATTATAGAGAGATTTGCATCCCTCGGTCCTTTGTTGTCCATTTTTATGAAAATTTAGTCTTTGTGGAGTTTTAGTAAACGTGTGAGCATAAGTGTGCACCCAACGCTTGTTTACCCAAGATGTTCAAAAGGCATTCACCAATTGTCACTTGTTATCCTAGTTTGATTAAAGTATTTTAAGGTGAAAGACCAAGGTATTCAAGAGGAGTGCACCAATTTTCACTTTGTCTTTCGATTTTATTGAGAAAAGAATTTCGCGTGTAGAACGACTTGATGTTGGATCAACGTTTCAAGTTGATTTACAAAAGAATTTGAATTAAGCATAGGAGGTACTCGATGTTGGATCGAGCACTCGATTTGCATTCAATTTGGATTGAAAAAAGGTTTATTTTGTGTTATTAAATTAGTCGATCTAAACTAAGCTAATGCGGGAATCAAAATGAAACATCGTACAAACAATGGAGAGGGGTACATTTGATTATATGAGATGATGAATAGATTGAAATCATAAAAATAGAATGGAGGGGACACACTATTAATACAACGTTGAAAGGGTAAAACCAAAAATGGGCTCAAGGCCCGTTATGCCAGATAGTAGTAAAACCAAAATACAACAAAAGAAAGTGCATGAACAATTAGAAATGGTGGATCTATGTACATGCGAAAAAATTGAAATTGTGAAAATCGTGGAGCGAGATTATATGATCACGGGCTTAGAGGGAAATAGCCTCCGTGTACATCAATAACAAACAAATAAATACTAAAACTTCTTTAATTCTAAAAATGAGACTTTTTAAAGATGTTAAAAAAATAATTAATCAAGTCTAATTTTTGACACCCTTATTTATCTAATAACTTAGATTTAGAAGTATAAATATAATTACTAAAATTATATCTACATAAAAAAACAATAAAATTAGATATTTAAATATAATATAAAGTCCATACCACTTTGAAAGAAAAAAAAATACTCTAGAAAATATCTTTAATTTTTTTGTTATTTAAGCAAATGTAATAAATAACAATAAGAAGAATTCAAAATAGTTATAAGTCAGCCACCCTTTTATTTACCATGTTCAACCATCCCCTTAAAAAAAAACAAAAAGAAACAAAAAAAAGACCAACTTCTGATTTTTCAATAGAATAGTTTTTTTTACTTATTCAAAGTGGCACACCCCAACCAACAAAAAATGACAATATCATTATTAATTATAAGAATTAAACAAATAAACTTTAAAAAAATAGAAGAAGGTACCGAATGTTAAAGAACCAAATCTAAAACAAAAAAGCACTTTGTCATTGTTCTCACTCAAAACTTTAGAAAAAAATCAAAAGCAAAAACTCAAAAATATTTGCCTCTCTCATTCTTAATCACTCAATAACATCCATAAACATACATAATAAAACAAAATTCAAGAGAAAACAAAATACCGACACAAGTAGCGTAGATCTGTTGGCGGAGATAAGTGACCTAATGGTTCGTGGAGTTCGTCGGTGACGGCGCGAGGCTGCTGCTCTACTTCACTTATTCTTTTCCCCTTGAATCAGAACATTGGCTTGATTCCGGTTTATCTGCATCTTCTAGTATATCGTTGCTTTATGGTTCATCTTCTTGTTCTTTGTGAATGCCTTTCTATCAGACAAATTGATCCCCGAAATCACTCTCTAACTATCAGTGGAAGTTGAGTGTGGTGTGGATCTGCGACCATGCAATGAAGGTTTCAATTGCACTTGGTGATGACAAACTCGATGGTTTTGACGAAGGGATACGTCTTGAAGTTGCAACTTGATTTTATTTCATTTTTCTATTCTTGTTGAGAGTGTTCTCGTTGAGAGTTGTTCCTTTGTATGTTCCAAATGCGATTATGTTTTTTTTTACGAAAATGAATTAAATGAATTCAAAATGGAGGTTAAAGGAGAATAATAATTTTGGTGAAAGGTTGGTGATTTGGAAGGTTACAATGTTTAAGGTTGGTTACTCGAAAATACACAAAAGTCCCAAGAACTCATTTTCTCAAAAAGTTATCATTTTCTCAAACACTTTAAAAATTCAACATTTACTCAAAAACCATTTATTATTATTGTGTCAGATCCTCAACAGGGCAAGGATAACCATTTACCTTATTTTACTCAAAAATGACTCTAAGATCACAAAGGACTCTAAAATCAACTATTGCTCCAAAACATCTCAGGAGGTTCCTGAACTCCAAATATTCTAGGAAATGTTCGAAAACTAAGAAAACGTCGAAAAATAGATTTTTTTTATGATTGTCCCATTTTTCAAAAAATAGTATTTTTCATTTTTAGGTTTCGCCAAAAAGTGATTTTTGATAAAAACATCTTAAAAAATTAAGTTATTTTGATTTTTGGAAAAATTTCAAAAATAGTCGACTTAGAAAAAAGGAAGGGAGAACAATTCAGATCCATGAATCCCAATTTTAGGGAATCAAACGACCATGATAAAGTCATTCGAAATCCCAGGGTAAATTCCAACTTAGAAAAAGTCAATACACATAACAGACAACCAATCATATAATACATCATATTACAAGGTCTTACCTCCAACTATGAGGTATCGAACCCTAAAGGGATTTATCCCAAATCTTCTAATTTGATCTACTATCAAAACACAAAAACAAAAACAAAAACAATCCAACAAGCAAGAACACATCGCAACTCATAATCCATAGAAAGAAAAGATTAGGGAAAACCCATCAAAATCTCAAAAAGGACGCTGATAGAAGGGTAAAGAACCTTCACTATCCTGCATGTCAGAACCACCTAAGTGTTGACAATCCCCCTTACCTCGAATTTGAAGTTTTTCCTTATCTTCTTTCTCTTCCTACGATCAGTTTCCTCGAGCCTTTGCAATTCCAATTCCCAGATATGTCACTTTTTCACGTACAAATAGAAATTCTAAACCCTAGCATTTTCCAATATTTTAGTATTTATGAGTTTTATTTCTCAATATTGCACATTTTATCCACTTAGTCTTCTCTTCTCTATTCTCACTTCACACTCCTCTCTAATCACACAAATTGCTCACACTCCTAATTATTTATTTAAATTAAATAAATATTTAATTCAAATAATAATTAAATTATAATTTCTATATTAAAAAATAATTATAATACCTAATTATTTGTAATAATCCCAATAATATTATTTATATTCTCTAAAAACTCTCAAATTCAATAATTAATAATTTAACAAATTATCTCTAGAGTTAAAAAATACCTCAATTCTCATGAAATCACTAAATTACATAAATAATTAAATAAATTATTTAAATAATAATTTATGGCGTTACAATTGAAGTACAATTTTTGCCTCCCTCCCAACAGAGTTGGAACCTAAAAAAAAAACTGATTTAGAGAGAGAGAGGAAAAGGTTGGTACCAAATCCCTAAGTCATATAAGCCTTTTCCCCCTTACCACTCCCACAATCACCACAACATGGCTACTGCTGCTGCAGGCATAGCCTCCTTGTTTTCATCTTCCATCAACCCTGTCAAATCTCTACGTTCCAAAAACTTCCCAATAGATACATCCTCAAACCTAACTTTTGCATATGTTGCATCACATTCCTCAGTTGAACCTTTGTGCGTTGGTGCAACAATCTCATCACACAAGTTATGGATGCCTAGAATTTCTGTTGCTGCTGTTGCTCAGAAAGAGGCCGTTGTGGCCGTCGATCATGAAGAGAAGGTTGTGGTAGAGGAGGAACAAGAACAAGAGAAAGAGAATGGAGGGGAAATTGATGCAGAAGTAGACAGTAGAACTAAGCTTTATTTTGGGAATTTGCCTTACAGTGTTGATAGTGCACAACTTGCAGGGCTAATTGAGGATTATGGTAGCGCAGAACTAATCGAGGTACTACTTCAGTATCTAACTCTTTTTGAATTTTTTTAATTATTTATTTTGGATCTTTTGATTGAACCTTGTCAATAGCATGCTATAGCAGTGCAATATAGGAATGACAACATAACTCGTCCTCGTGAAAACCCACCTGAAGCCGCCTCGAGTTTGACGGGACAAATTAGTTTTGAGTGAGTTTAGGTTTTCAGTTACAAATATGGGGAACAGGGATTGTTCGGTGATTCCCGCCTATTTGTTATCCTATCAGTCATGTTATTCCATGTTTGATTTACCGTAATGTTAATGAATTATTTATGTCTTTAGGTTCATTACGACAGGAACACTGGAAAAAGTAAAGGCTTTGCATTTGTGACCATGAGTAGTGTTGAAGATTGTAATGAAGTAATTAAAAATCTTGATAAAAAAGTAAGAACCATTATCTCTCTTCCTTGTAATGCTTAACTTTTTTTGCATGCTAAAACTTGTAAATGAACAACCTCACAGGAGTTCATGGGGCGAATCTTGCTGGTGGATTTCTGTCGGGTGAATTTCTCGGGCAAACACCATGTAGAATCGTTGTACCCTGAAACCAAATACAAGCTTTTTGTTGGGCACTTGTCTTGGACAGTAACTTCCGAGAGTCTGGCAGAAGCCTTTCAACAACATGGAACTGTGGTTGGAGCTAGGGTGATGTATAATGGCGAAACCGGACAGTCTCGTGGCTTTGGCTTTGTTTGCTATGCCAATAGATCAGAAATGGAAGCTGCCCTTACACTCATGAATGATGTGGTATGTTACTTGTCATCTATTCATTCTTTTATGCACAATGTTTATATCAAAACTATCATTGCGACTGTGATCATGATTTACAACTTTGGTTATACATTTGTGTTTGCAAAAAAAGGAGTGATGGTTTTGCTTATTGTTTCTGTCTAATTTATGCACTTGATCAGGAACTAGAAGGATGGAAATTGCGCGTAAGTTTGGCGCAACCAAAACGTTCATAAGGTTGATAGAAATGCCGAAAAAGCTCTTAGATGTTCAACAATGGTGTGCCAAAGAAATGAGAAGGGCATGGCCATCTAACCTACCATGATAAATATACTTGACACTAAATTGCGTGATTGATGATATGATAGTGTTTGTTGGTGCTGTTAGTTTTATGAGATTTTTTGAGTTTTTGTTTCAAAGTATGGTGAAGATTGGAGATTTTATTGTGTCTGCCAGGGTTTTGAATAAAGGTCTGCATATTGGTTTTGTTATGTTGCTGACATTTTAACTGTACAATGATTGAAGCTGCATTTGCTTGTAATTCTCTGTAATATTGAAAATTGTGATGCGACTATAGCTGAATGATTCTTTTGGATACAAAGGGATTTGGACTTGTGATCCCAGCTATATATGAAGTCAAAGGACTTAATGAAAAATTATTAAACATTTTAATTAGATATCTGTTCGACACAAAGGGATTTGGAATGTGTTTCTGGATTTGGCATCTGAACTTTTGATAGTGTTTGGTTGAATGAATGGTTTCTGCCTTTCTGGGTTTACTTGCCTGTTGTAGTTTTATGATTGTTAAGCGAAAAGACTAAAGTTGCTTAATGAAAGATTTGCAATGCTGACTTCTGAAAGCTGTTGATTTGTTAGTCAAAGGACATTATATTAAAATCTCAAAACACCTTAACTGGATCCACGCATTGCTTCAATGTCTAATTGCACCTCTTGTTTTAGAATTTGATACATAAACGTGCTTCTGTTATCGAACTTGGGTCATTCAGCAACTTAGCAACATTTCCAGTTAGGGCACATACAGTTAATTTCCTTTGGTTACTTTGATTGTCAAGTAGTATAGTATGCTCCTAAATCAAGTGAATGGTGTACAATTTTCTGAATGGTTTTCTCACACGTTAATGTTTTCATTGACAAATTAATACATTATCACATTGTTGGCTGTTAACATTCATCTTTCTTGCATTTAACTGCCTCATAATTGCTTGACCTAGATATGTTGCTTGTTTAGTTTATGATATTTGACGGAAAAAATTGGTTGAGAGTTTCCACATGGAGTTGGGTTTTTAATGGACAGAAGCTTTAGACAGCAGCGTTTTCTATTTGTTTCTGCACTTTCTATCCTATTCTTAATTTTCCGACGACGCTTCCACGGGGTGCGATGTATGTACGTTTCTTTTTGCTGACAAAGGCAACTACTTTTTGTCTAGGAGCTAGAAAATACTTATGCACCACCTAATTTATCCTTTTACTGAAAATTAATTTAGACTAAACCATGCCTTACTTCTAATTGAGATTTCTTTTTTAAAATAACAACTAATTCAAAATAATCAATATTTCAATTTTTTTTAAATAATCACTTTTCAAAATAGATGTGCCAGATGAACTGATGCGCCAGATGAACTGACGCATCCATTTTGAAACAAGAGGAGGCGCCAACATCACTGGCGCATGCTTCGGAAGCATTTAATGGTGGCGTCAAGTGAGCTGACACATGCATCTAGTTACATTTGCTTGTGCCAATGCTTCTGGCGCCTACATGTCTTGACATGTGTGGCGCCCAGCCCTTTGGCGCATGCATTTTCTTACTCATTCTATAAATACCTTGCCCTTCAGTCATATTTTCACAACTTTTATCCTACAACCACATTTTCTTTCATTCAACTTCACTCTCCTTCAAGTTTTTGAGTTTTAACCATGTCCGAATACATTCACAAGCGAAATGCCGATTTAATCTTTTTCGTCGTTGTGTCTCTGATAAAGATTCAACTTTGCAATATAGATTCATTTGAACGTCTTAATCGGACGTTGAACAGTTGGTTAGATGGAGAAATTGGAGATGGTGAAAGGATTATAAGAATCCAATGGCTTGTGTCCACGTTCGACCAAAATGGAGAAGTGCGTGAATGGGTGGATATTAAGACTGACAAAGACGTTCATATGATGATGCATTATATGTTCAAAATTATTTTGATGGTTGTAATCACTTAGTTATTGTATTTTAATTGTTTTAGTTGTTTGTGTTGTTGTTTATGTAATGGTATTTCCTCACAAACTTATAATATGAAATAAATTTAGTTTTTCATATATTGCATTAGAAGTACATGTGAATTTATCTTATTGTGCTCGTTCCAACACTAGGACAGTTAGTACGGTTGTGACCTGACTGACGGCATGGACTACATAATATAACCATTTTGTTCGCCGTATCCATTTCGGTTCGAATACGGGTGCTGTTTGGGCGATCCTTTTTCTTCCTTCGCATAACTTCGTTGTGTCAGACGATGTCCCCTTGATATTCTGGCTAGTAATCCTCTTTTGCCACTATAGAAAAACTAATTTTGTAAACATTTGATAGGATAATGACTTTGTAAGCGTTAGATGATAAGTAGGATGAATCCCTTCGAACCTTTGAACATGCTGCAGTGACATGGGAGTAGGGCGTACGAAAGGCTTGGAACTTTCCGCAGTCGCACCAACCTCTATCTAGTTCCACTTTATACTGTCTCATCAGCATGCCCTCATTGTGATCCATGGACTCAAAAACATTATACCAACCTTTAATACGGTCAAACACCGTGACCACGTGTGTGTTTGCTTTGACAACTTCACGTCTAATGAATTTCATTGAAGCATCACTGAACAACTGCCCAGATTGCAACATTAAACTCCATTTGGAACGTCTGGTCTCAGACAACGCCCCTAGCCTGAAATATGTTGCCTGCACAAAAGCGGTTATAGGTAGGTTACAGATGCCTTTGAAGACAGAGTTCATTGATTCCACAAGATTTGTTGTCATGTGGCCCCAACGTTGACCGTTGTCGTATGCCTAGTCCATTTCTCCAATGGAATATTATGAATCCATCTTACTAGATTTGTGTTTGACAATCTTATTTCTTCGCGGTAGTGTTTGAAAGAAGGTTCTGATAATGCATAACCTGCTTGACAACCTTCTTCCGCAATGTTTTATCTTTGATCTCCCGCATAAAATTCTGAGCAATATGTCTAATATAGAAGACATGCGTCGAAGGAGGATCTTGCCAGCCATTATCAATGTTATTATATGTACTGATGATTGAAGGGTGTCTGTCGGAGATCAAACATAAGTTAGGTTGAGGTGAAACGTACAATCAGAAATTTCTTAGGAAAAAACTCCATCCCTCAACATTCTCCCCTTCAACAAGGGCAAAGGAAATTGGAAAAATGTTGTTGTTGTCATCTTGTGCCACTGCCATCAGTAACGTTCCTTTGTATTTCCCGTACAACCATATATCATCAATTTGTATAATAGGTTTACAGAAAGAAAAACCTATGAGGCATGGTTGATACGCCCAGAAGAGATAGTGGAATATTCCATTTCCAATAGCATATGTCCCGTCTGGTGTATACGCCGACAGCGTTTCCAACTTGACAATAGTCCCTTGAGCATACTGTTTAAGAGCCAACATGTATTTTGGAAGTTGTTTGCAAGACTCCTCCCAATTGGCATACACTTTTTCAACAACCTTTGTCCTAGCTATCCAAGCATTCCTATATGATGGAGTGTAGTGGTATTGTGCTACAATATGCGAGATTATTGTACTCACCTTTAACGATGGATTGTCGTCAATGATAGACAATATTTCATCGCATATTAGTCTAGAGATAAGTTTCCGATGATCTTGCATTGGGTTTGTGAGCATGCATGTGTGAACTGGACCCATGGATCCAATCTCCCAAGAACTGCTCCTCTTCCGGTACGAAGCTGACAACCTGAAAAGCCAGTGCTCATTCGGACAATAAATTTTGTACCTCAATGCGTTAGTTCTATCAACTCTGAAATCAGCTGATAGTTCCATGTGAAACTTTTTAATGGCTTTTACACAATCTTCTTTTGTGCAAAATGTGTCTCTTTGTTTCAAAGATCCTTGCATTTGCACATAAGGATTGTACCATATATTTGATGAAGGTTCATCGGAACCCAAATTCAACCTTGTCATGTGTTGAAGTGGGCAGTATACATGACTAGCTGGTAATGACTCCCCTTCTTCATCAACGTTCATCATTGAATCAACCAAAATCTCGGCTTCTTCTTCTTCGTCATCTACAACATTCACCTCAGCTTGTTCGTTATCATCAGTTTTACAAAACACTTGTGATTGATCAATGAACTGAGACTCTTGTTGTTGTTGTGGTAATATATATAACTCTATATCATTGTACCCAGATTGTTCATGACTGACAAATATATGTTGTAACACCCTTCTAAATACCCCAAATATTTAATTAAAAATATTAACATATAACAATCAGAGTAATTATGCCCCGAATGGTGTCACACAATCATTTCACAACAATCATCCAATATCCTGTCATGCTCATTTATTTGATCAAAATAAGACTCTTTTGCATAATTCGCAGCGGACACAAAATATCGACATTCAAATCATGTACTACATTACATGTAAGGTTGATCAACGACTAAATTAAAACATAGTCAAACATCCCCTCCCGATGTTACATCTACCAGAGCATGACCACTAAGGACAACACTAGACTCCAAGGACTAGCTTCTACTCAACTCTGCTCGTTACCTGAAAACATAGTTGTAAGGGTGAGTTCCTCAATCGATAAATAAGCATTATAAAATATTATGTCATGTTAAGTAATTTATCACATCAATCACCCTAATTGCAACATACATTCAGTAACAGCACATCCACTCGACATCATGCTCAACACCAACATACAACACAAGTATAATCTCGTATCATACTCCATAACAACACAAACACACGTATAATATTGGAATACATCCATTCATATTATACGCCATACATACATTATGCAATGAGACTCCACACATGCGGTACCGACTATTCTTGAACATATAGTTCAAGCTCACCGATCAACTCCAGATACGGCTACTAAGCTCACTAGTCCCACTCATTTGAGATCTAATTACTCACTCACTAATTCCTCACCATGGGAATTAGCTACAGCCCCGAAGGCTAGACTATGCACACTAATCATCTAGTATGCAAACATCAACAACAAATCCACATTGATTCACTCACTAATTCCTCACTATGGGAATTAGCTACAGCCCCAAAGGCTATGCTATGCACGCTAATCATCTAGCAATGCAGCACCAACAACAATTCACAACGGACATAAGCTCACACTCTAAGCCATACAACAGTCCATTCACAACACAGGCATAATATATACATTCACATCATTATGCATGCCATCATACATCATCAACACATCATTATTGTGTAATTCAATTAAATACAGTATTAGCACTCTCTACTAATACTTATACTGCTCACAACAGCGGGATATAATCCCTATTACATCATGTGCCAACATAGGCCAGCTCTCAATTATGTACACAATATTAAAATATCCATTTTTCCACTCTGCAACATACGATATCAATTTTTGATGATGACAAAGGACCATCATGCACGTCTACGAACAAAGATTTGAAGGCTTTGAGTCGACCATAGGGGTCAGCTCAAAGCTCGCAGGTCGGCGCAAAGGCTCTGCTCAACTGGAGGGAGTCAGCGCAAAAACCCCTTGCGTCGACGCATACAGTCGACGCTTAACTCACGGGTCGGCGCAAAAATGCCTTGCGTCGACGCATGCAGTCGGCGCGTGCCCCACGGGTCAGCGCACGCCGACTCTATGGTCGACCGTTCGCGCGCAGACTCAGATTTCTGAGTTATTCCAAAGTTCCGTTAGCTTAACGCATATCCGGTTTTCCGGCCGCTTCCTCATCTAAAACCATCTCTAAAGAAAACAATTTGTCTTGTAAATTGGTAGCGCCGATTCAGGTTTTTAATTGGGATTCGTGCCATAGTCTAACATTTACGACTCACACAACTATCGATTCAATTTACAGATTTTAACACAGTTTATCCAACATCAATTTCAGCATATACAGTCCCAATTAGGGTTAAATCAACGGCTTATCACTACCCATTACATATTATCCTATAATACCCATTAATCGACGATAAACCCCCCTTACCTGAGTTAATCCGGCGACTCTATAAGCTTCAGGCTCTTCCTTCTTCAACCTTCGTTCTCTGACTTTTTGCCCTTTTCCCTTTTCTGCCTCCTTTCCCTTTTCACGTGAAAAGTTTCTTTTCCAAATGAGACCCTTTTCTCTTATTTCCAACATATATATTTTTCAAATAATAATAATAATAATCCAAAAATAATAATAATAAAATTCTCAATTATTTAATTAAATTAATAAATAATTTATTAACTCAATTTAAATAATTATTTTATTATTATCGGGGTGTTACAACTCTCCCCCACTAAAAGAGTTTTCGTCCTCGAAAACATACCTTAAGCGAACAACTCTGGGTAAGACTCCTTCATCTTACTCTCCAGTTCCCAAGTCGCATTGCCACCTGCTGGTCCTCCCCAAGCTACCTTCACCAAGGCAATCTCTTTACCCCGCAACTGCTTCAACTCTCGATCCTCGATCCTCATAGGTGATGTTTCAACAGTCAGGTTATCTCTCACCTGTACATCATCTACTTGGACTACATGCGACGGATCATGAATGTACCTCCTCAACTGAGACACATGAAAAACCTCATGCAAATTCGCAAGTGACGGCGGTAAAGCGATACGATAGGCTACCTCCCCTATCCGCTCCAAAATCTGATAAGGACCAATAAATCGAGGTGTCAACTTCTTCGACTTCAAAGCTCGACCAACACCAGTTATCGGAGTAACACGGAGAAACACATGATCTCCCTCTTGAAATTCAAGTGACTTCCTCCTCTTATCATGATAACTCTTCTGACGACTCTGAGCAATTCTCATCTTCTCCTGAATCATCTTAATCTTTTCCGTAGTCTGTTGAACAATCTCCGGTCCAACCACAGCACTCTCACCGGACTCATACCAACATAAAGGTGTCCGACATCTCCTACCATACAAAGCTTCAAACGGTGCCATACCAATGCTCGAATGAAAACTATTGTTGTAGGTAAACTCAATCAAGGTAAATAACAATCCCAAGCACCTCCTTTTTCCAAAACACAAGCTCTCAAAAGATCCTCTAGTGACTGAATCGTCCTCTCAGTCTGACCATCAGTCTGCGGATGATATGCAGAACTCAATCTCAGCTTAGTTCCCAACGCCCTCTGCAAACCTTCCCAGAATTTCGATGTAAATCTAGGATCTCTGTCCGAAACAATACTCGACGGAATACCATGCAAACTTACAATTCTCTCAATATACAACTCGGCTAATCTCTCTAACGGATAATCCATTCTGATCGGAATGAAATGAGCCGACTTCGTCAATCTATCAACAATCACCCAAATAGCTTCAAAATTCTTACTTGTCCTCGGTAAACCAGAAACAAAATCCATACTGATACTATCCCACTTCCACTCTGGAATAGCCAACGGTTGCATTAGCCCAGACGGCTTCTGATGCTCAATCTTTGACTTCTGACAAGTCAAACAGGAATAAACAAAACTCGCAATTTCTCTTTTCATTCCCGGCCACCAAAATAACTTTTTCAAATCATGATACATCTTCGTAGCTCCAGGATGAATACTCAACCCACTACGATGCCCTTCCTCAAGAATACTCTTCTTAAGCTCGGTAACATCCGGAATACACACCCGATTACCAAATCTCAAAACACCATTCTCATCAACTCTGAATTCACCACCTTGACCTTGATTTACTAAAGTCAACTTATCAACCAAAAGCATATCGGATTTCTGACTCTCTCTGATCTCATCCAGAATACCACTCGTTAACTTCAACATTCCCAATTTAACACTATTGTGAGTACTCTCACACACCAAACTCAAGTCTCTAAACTGCTCAATTAAGTCCAATTCCTTAACCATTAACATAGACATGTGTAATGATTTCCGACTCAGTGCATCAGCCACTACGTTTGCTTTACCCGGATGGTAATTCAAACCAAAGTCATAATCCTTCAGAAATTCTAACCATCTCCTCTGTCTCATATTCAGCTCCTTCTGATCAAACAAATACTTTAAACTTTTATGATCACTGAAAACTTCAAATCTTGACCCGTACAAATAATGCCTCCACAACTTCAGAACAAATACCACAGCTGCCAACTCTAAATCGTGCGTCGGATAGTTCCTCTCATGAACCCTCAGCTGTCTCGAAGCATAAGCTATAACCTGCTTATTCTGCATCAATACACCACCTAAACCCAACAATGAAGCATCACAGTAAACCTCAAATGATTCTGACGGACTCGGTAATATCAGAATAGGAGCAGTAGTCAACCTTCTCTTCAACTCTTGGAAACCCTCTTCACATCTTGAGTCCCAAACAAACGCTTGCCCCTTTCTAGTCAACATTGTCAACGGTAACGCCAACTTAGAAAATCCCTCAATGAACTTCCTATAATAACCAGCCAATCCAAGAAAACTTCGAATCTCAGCCACAGACTTAGGAGCTTCCCACTTAGCTACCGCTTCTATCTTAGAAGGATCAACAGCAACACCACCTCTTGAAATCACATGACCAAGAAAACTAACCTCTTCTAACCAAAATTCGCACTTAGACAGTTTAGCAAATAACTTCTTTTCTCGTAGAACTTCTAAAACCACTCTCAAATGCTCAGCATGTTCTTCTTCAGATTTCGAATACACCAAAATGTCATCAATGAACACCACAACAAACTGATCTAGGTACGGATGGAAAATCCTATTCATATACTCCATAAATACTCCAGGCGCATTAGTCACACCAAAAGGCATTACAGAATACTCATAATGTCCATACCTTGTTCTGAAAGCGGTCTTTTGAATATCCTCAGTTTTCACACGTATCTGATGATACCCAGATCTCAAATCTATCTTGCTGAACACACTCGCACCAACCAACTGATCCATCAAATCATCAATCCTCGGCAAAGGATACCGATTCTTGATCGTCACTTTATTCAGTTGCCTGTAGTCCACACACAACCTCATAGTACCTTCTTTCTTCTTAACCAATAACACTGGTGCACCCCACGGTGACACACTCGGACGAATAAATTTCTTGTCCAACAGATCTTCCAACTGACTCTTCAATTCAGCTAACTCAACAGCAGACATACGATACGGAGCCATCGATATCGGTCTAGTACCAGGTACCAAATCAATCGAGAACTCAACTTCACGTTCTGGCGGTAATTCATTCACTTCTTCTGGAAACACATCAGGAAAATCACACACCACGGCTAGATCGCCAATCACCAGTTTATCTTTAGCCTCCAAAGTCGCTAACAGCACAAACAACTCTGCCCCATCTGCTACTTCCTCGTTCACCTGCCTAGCTGATAGAAACAAATCCTTTCCTTCCTCAACCTCAGGAAATATCACAGTCTTATCAAAACAATTGATAGAAACTCGGTTAAACACCAACCAGTTCATACCCAAGATAACATCGATCTGCACTAATGGAAGACACACAAGGTCTATCCCAAAATCTCTACCAAAAATACTCAAAGGACAACTCAAGCAAACTGAAGTAGTGGTCACTGAACCCTTTGCAGGAGTATCAATCACCATACTACCATACATCTCAGATATCTCTAACTTAAGTTTCACAGCACAATCCAAGGATATGAAAGAATGAGTAGCACCGGTGTCAATAATAGCTACAAGAGGAAAGCCATTAATATAACACGTACCTCGGATCAAACGATCATCTGCAGAAGTCTCAGAACCCGATAAAGCAAAGACCTTGCCTCCTGACTGATTCTCTTTCTTCGGCTTAGGACACTGTGGACTGATATGACCCAACTCTCCACAGTTGAAACAAGTGACAGTCTTCAACCGGCACTCTGCAGCCAAGTGACCACCCTTGCCACACTTGAAACACTTCATCTCAGCACTGGTACACTCATGAACACGATGTCCAGCCCGACCACATCTATAACACTTAACATGAGCACTAGAGTCTCCCCCACTAGGCCTCTTAATCCCACTCTGCTTCTGGAACCCTTTGCCAGCTGCATATGGTTTTCCACGGTCATTCTGATTCTTGCCTTTCCTATCAACCCTCTGCTGATAGCTCTCTGCTCTGGCTTTGGAATCCTGTTCAAAAATCCTGCAACAGTCAACCAAGTCAGAAAACACTCTGATCCGCTGATATCCAATAGCCTGCTTGATCTCGGGACGTAACCCGTTCTCAAACTTCACACATTTTGAAAATTCTCCAGCAGCCTCATTATAGGGAGTGTAATACTTCGACAGCTCGGTGAACTTAGCAGCATACTCAGTAACAGACCTGTTACCCTGCTTCAATTCCAAGAATTCTATCTCTTTCTTTCCTCTGACATCCTCTGGAAAGTACTTCCTCAGGAATCTCTCTCTGAACACAGCCCAAGAGATCTCAGCATTCCCAGCAGATTCCAACTCAGTGCGGGTAGCAACCCACCAATCATCAGCTTCTTCTGACAGCATATGTGTACCGAACCTGACCTTCTGGTTATCAGCACACTCAGTCACTCGGAAGATTCTCTCGATCTCCTTCAACCACTTCTGAGCACCATCTGGATCGTATGCTCCCTTGAACATTGGAGGATTGTTCTTCTGGAACTCACTCAATTGACGAGCAGCTCCCATTCCCACAACATTCGGATTTCCTCCAAGTACTCCAGCTAGCATACCCAGGGCCTCAGCAATTGCAGCATCATCTCTACCTCTTCCAGCCATCTCTATTCTGAAAACCCAAACAAGCTAAACAATAAGTACTGATAGGGTTACACAACGCCTATCCCGTACAGGGGAATTAGAATAGTTACGACTCGACACGACCGACTATGCTCTGATACCACTAATGTAACACCCTTC
Organism: Lathyrus oleraceus; assembly: GCF_024323335.1. NCBI lineage: Eukaryota > Viridiplantae > Streptophyta > Magnoliopsida > Fabales > Fabaceae > Lathyrus > Lathyrus oleraceus. The sequence goes on from NC_066584.1 coordinate 286,466,793, forward strand.
TAAATACCCCAAATATTTAATTAAAAATATTAACATATAACAATCAGAGTAATTATGCCCCGAAGGGTGTCACACAATCATTTCACAACAATCATCCAATATCCTGTCATGCTCATTTATTTGATCAAAATAAGACTCTTTTGCATAATTCGCAGCGGACACAAAATATCGACATTCAAATCATGTACTACATTACATGTAAGGTTGATCAACGACTAAATTAAAACATAGTCAAACATCCCCTCCCGATGTTACATCTACCAGAGCATGACCACTAAGGACAACACTAGACTCCAAGGACTAGCTTCTACTCAACTCTGCTCGTTACCTGAAAACATAGTTGTAAGGGTGAGTTCCTCAATCGATAAATAAGCATTATAAAATATTATGTCATGTTAAGTAATTTATCACATCAATCACCCTAATTGCAACATACATTCAGTAACAGCACATCCACTCAACATCATGCTCAACACCAACATACAACACAAGTATAATCTCGTATCATACTCCATAACAACACAAACACACGTATAATATTGGAATACATCCATTCATATTATACGCCATACATACATTATGCAATGAGACTCCACACATGCGGTACCGACTATTCTTGAACATATAGTTCAAGCTCACCGATCAACTCCAGATACGGCTACTAAGCTCACTAGTCCCACTCATTTGAGATCTAATGACTCACTCACTAATTCCTCACCATGGGAATTAGCTACAGCCCCGAAGGCTAGACTATGCACACTAATCATCTAGTATGCAAACATCAACAACAAATCCACATTGATTCACTCACTAATTCCTCACTATGGGAATTAGCTACAGCCCCAAAGGCTATGCTATGCACGCTAATCATCTAGCAATGCAGCACCAACAACAATTCACAACGGACATAAGCTCACACTCTAAGCCATACAACAGTCCATTCACAACACAGGCATAATATATACATTCACATCATTATGCATGCCATCATACATCATCAACACATCATTATTGTGTAATTCAATTAAATACAGTATTAGCACTCTCTACTAATACTTATACTGCTCACAACAGCGGGATATAATCCCTATTACATCATGTGCCAACATAGGCCAGCTCTCAATTATGTACACAATATTAAAATATCCATTTTTCCACTCTGCAACATACGATATCAATTTTTGATGATGACAAAGGACCATCATGCACGTCTACGAACAAAGATTTGAAGGCTTTGAGTCGACCATAGGGGTCAGCTCAAAGCTCGCAGGTCGGCGCAAAGGCTCTGCTCAACTGGAGGGAGTCAGCGCAAAAACCCCTTGCGTCGACGCATACAGTCGACGCTTAACTCACGGGTCGGCGCAAAAATGCCTTGCGTCGACGCATGCAGTCGGCGCGTGCCCCACGGGTCAGCGCACGCCGACTCTATGGTCGACCGTTCGCGCGCAGACTCAGATTTCTGAGTTATTCCAAAGTTCCGTTAGCTTAACGCATATCCGGTTTTCCGGCCGCTTCCTCATCTAAAACCATCTCTAAAGAAAACAATTTGTCTTGTAAATTGGTAGCGCCGATTCAGGTTTTTAATTGGGATTCGTGCCATAGTCTAACATTTACGACTCACACAACTATCGATTCAATTTACAGATTTTAACACAGTTTATCCAACATCAATTTCAGCATATACAGTCCCAATTAGGGTTAAATCAACGGCTTATCACTACCCATTACATATTATCCTATAATACCCATTAATCGACGATAAACCCCCCTTACCTGAGTTAATCCGGCGACTCTATAAGCTTCAGGCTCTTCCTTCTTCAACCTTCGTTCTCTGGCTTTTTGCCCTTTTCCCTTTTCTGCCTCCTTTCCCTTTTCACGTGAAAAGTTTCTTTTCCAAATGAGACCCTTTTCTCTTATTTCCAACATATATATTTTTCAAATAATAATAATAATAATCCAAAAATAATAATAATAAAATTCTCAATTATTTAATTAAATTAATAAATAATTTATTAACTCAATTTAAATAATTATTTTATTATTATCGGGGTGTTACACTGAACATCGTCATCATCTTGAATCTTCTTCTAATAAAACTTCACCTGGTTTTCTGCAAGCCAAACCGAATTTTTATAGATGATTTGGTCCACAAGACTACACTACAATTTCTTTTCTATTCTTTGTTTTAGATGTGAAAAATTTGATCCTCGATTTATTGTAAACCGAGTTGCCTCTGTGTTGCGAAAACAAAAACCAAATAATTGATGCTCAAATATTTCACCTTCGGTATGGGCACTGATCATGTAATGTTGTGCGGAAGACATTTTTTTAAATCTAACTTTAATATTTCTTTTGATCTGTATGGGTACTGAAGGTGAATGCATTGAAATGTTATTCACATGCAATTAAATAGGGTAAACATTAAATGCATTGGTCACGCAATTCATCTACACAGACAAGACAATGCAATGAAAAGAATCCATGCAGAGACAAGATAATACAATGCATGCGCCTGGTAGAATCTCTGCATACACAAAGCAAGGACCTACACACAAGGAATCTCACAAGAATCTCTTCCATAATAGTCCAAAGTAGGCGCCCATTCCCTAGGCGCATAAAGCAACCTATGCACCAATAGCATGAGCGCTTATTCATTGCATGGTAAAATTCATATGCATGTGCCACTAGTCTTGGCGTATGTGACCTTGCATGTAATTGCATGCATGCGCCTAAGGCTATGATGCCTCCTACATGCATGCACCTAAGGCTTAAGCACCTCCTCTACTATGCCATGCATGCATCCAATCACATGATGCGTAGGTTGCAAACCTAGTAAAGACTTCCTCATCTATAAATAGGGCATTAATTCACAACATCTCATCATCTGTAACACTATCATTCAATCTCTGCAACACTTTATGTTTACCACACTCAACCTATGCAACACTCTATCTTTACCATATTTGGGTCTTGATCATCAAGTTAACCATGATGATGCTACCGTTTGGACAGCAAAGACACCAATTATCTGGTTCACTATTGTGGAGATGCACCAGAGTGACCGGGTAAAACTGCAGTTCAGCATGCAGCAACAGATTCCAGAATCTCCGATGTGTTTGGGAGATTGGCATCAAAAAAGAGTTGATGCCCAATGAGATTATTCCGACTGAAGAGACTTTGCAAAAGAGATGTGTCGCCATTGGAGGAATCAACGACAATACATCTTAAACGAACCAGTCATACATGGTGCAAGATCAACTCAACAATGTATGACATGGTTTAGGTCGGTAACAACGCAACAATTTGTGTCTGAGCCACAATATTTGATTGATCCATGCCAACTAGCTTCGTCATCATAAGCCCAACAAGTCCCCATCCAACACCAATGCCAAACAACTCAAACCTAACAACCAACCTCACACCATCAACCTACCACATACACCCAACAACCAAACACCCAACTTCACAACCCATTCATGCCACCCACCCAACAACTAAACACCCAACCTCGCAATCCATTCATGCCACCCACACAACCACAAAACCAAGAATCAAACCATACTCACCAACAACCATACGCATCAACCATAACCGTCTATAGTCCAAATGATTCATATGGGTCACTTCATCGTAGTCCCCCACCAATGACCATCCAAACATCCCATCACCAAAACAAACAACCATTGTTTAACTATAGTACACCCCAGGAACCATTGCTTCGTTTCCAAAATGATTCAATGTCCTAATTCGAGCAACTATACCGTCCATAATTCACCTAACCACATCGACCCAACTACGACAACATGGACATTGAACTACATTACAGAAGCGTCGTTGGCCAGTGCCCTAGTTATTGGGAACAAATGATGACACATCTATCAAATACCGCTGGAACTTCCACTGGACCTTCACACCAGCCATCGTTGGATCAGGTAAGCACGCAAAGACCCCAAACACCTCAGGAAAATCGTCGGAGACCTCGAAGACAAGCTAACGCACCTGGATGTGGAACAGGGGGACTTTTCGATCGGGTCGGTCATTAAATTTTTATCAATCCCATGTAACTTTTATTATATCATGAATAATTTTTTTTAATATTATATTTCATTATTTATTAAAATAAAAAAATTAAAAAAAATAATACAAAGGTGTATGCACCAGATGAATTGGCGCATACACTAAAGCCCAAACATATGCGCCAGCTCACTTGGTGCCACCATTAAATGCTTCTAAAGCATGCGCCAGTGATGTTGGCACCTTCTCTTGATTCAAAATGGATGCGCCAGTTCACCTGACGCATCTGTTTTGAAAGGTGGTTATTTTGGATTTTTTTTGAAATATTGGTTATTTTGGATTTTTTTTTAAATAGTGGTTATTTTTATAAAAAAATTTGTAATTGAGTAATATAAATATTTAGGCCAATGAAAACAACTCATATTACCAAGTGGCATAACAAATGTTGCTTGTTTTCATTAATTTTTTTTTCAAACCTCTCATGTTCTCTGTCTCACGACACTTTCTCTCTCCCATCTCAACTTCAATTCTCACTTTCTCTCTTTCTCTCTATTATCCTCTCTTTTCCCTTGAAACCCTAGTGTCGCCGCCTCTTTCTCAACTCTATCTCCGACTATCACTTCCTTTAATGAAAATACCAAATCCATATTTGTATTCACGACTATAAAATAGATCTTTCGTAACACTAATTTTATAACGGTCATAGTGTTAATCGTGGTAATAGTTCATTTCTGTGCACTATTTTCTTCACCATGATTTTTATTACCAATAGTGATGAAAGCTGATACTTATTTATACATAAGAGAAATTATCTCTCGCTTTAGTATATAACAAGTATCTATCTCAAAACATAACCCTAGCAACTATTTCACTCGTCTCTCTTCAAACGAAACCCTAACAACTCTATCCCTCGTCTCTCTCATATGGAAACCCCAAAACAAAACCATAACATCAAATCTTAACTAATGGGTATTTACATTTTCGTTTTCTCTATAGCTTTTATTCATAATCTGTTTCAATAGCTTGTTTCATGAAGTATGAACTTTCTTCTTGTTTTGAATTATAGACAGAGATGCTTGTTTCAATAAAGAGGACGGAGTTAAAGTTAACGTTACAAACTCATAGGTAGAGACGTTAATTTTGTTGCTCTAACTTTAGCTTCATCCTTATTTCATTGTGGACACGCCATTATGAGATCTGTATGGTACATTTCTGAAGCATTGCATGACTTAATTTGTTGTATTTGTTGTTTATAGTTTATTGTTGATGAATGTTGTTGTTAATGTTTGTTTAAAAGATGACTTTATTATATATTATGTGGTTTGAGTGTTTTTCCAATCCCTTATCGAATATATAACTTTTCAAACTGCATCAGCAAATTATAATATGATAAATAAAGTTGTATTAAAAAACAAGTACACGTTCAATTCTTGACAAGAATTCTTCACAACATTAACTGTGTGTTGTTCTTGGACAGTTAGAACCTGGTTTAATGATTGTAGGTCTTCAACTGCCTCTCTCTCCACCTCTAATATTGTTTGTAGATAATATTTTACAAAAATAACTAGAGGTGAAGGCGGGGTTGGTTGAAGAACTACAATCACTAAATCAAGTTCTGACTATTAAAGAGAAAAATGCAGATAAGGAGTTGAAGATATCTTCTCAAGCATTGAACGTAAACTTGTTCCTCTAATATAACTTAATTTGTCATATTATAATGTTCTAGTGCAGACTGAAAGGTTATATGTTTAATGAGAATTGACGAAATAAGCATTCTACATAATTTATAATAAACCCAAGTCTATATATCACAACAATTGTTTAGGACAACCATTGTTAAATATGTTGCATTAAAGGATATCACAACATTTATTTAAAGTAACCGTTGTAGTAGGTAACATGCTACGTAGATACAATCATGGTCGCATGTCCATGGTGGAAAATATCATGCATACAATTATACATTATCTCACAACAGTTGGTCCGACGTGGTGGTATTCGTTTTACAACTGTTATGATATGTGTTTTTCGTAATAGTGATTCCTCATCTCAGAGGCTTTCTAATGAACCGGCTGGACTTTTGTTTCGAGCGATCTCGCTGTCGACCACTGTTTGTTCTCCGACCGCTGTTTATTCGCGAGCAAGTGACCATTATGCTTTACGGATGTTTCTGAGGAAGATTGTGTGTTTCTATAGCTTTTGAAATGAAAATTTTAAGACGAATTTTTATGTGTTTGTTCCTGAGATTCTTTAACTACACATGGTTTTAAAGTGATGTAATTTTCAGTTTCCCTCTTCCTTGCAATGTTCTAAATGTTTGTACTTGCTTATCCTCTGTTTGACTGGATCAAACTATAAATTAATATATTTTTTTGTCAATTACTGTTCATGAATGTTATAATAATTTGATCTCTCCATATGGCTTTATTGATTATGTTGTGTCCATCAGGTAACATATCAATTTTTTTTGCATTAGAAGAAAGGAACTCCATTTGTGGATGATCAGGGGATCTACAACAGATTAACATGGTGGGAGCAGGTCGACAACAGACAACAACTCACTTGTAACAAGAAGTTTTTGACAGTTGTTCCTTTGATTATGTAAGTTCTCCTCTATTTTCATGCATGCGTTTATTTTAAGCGGTGTTTGTTCCTGTTGATATCACATGGTTTCAGTCGTGTTATATAAACAACAATTGGCGTGCACTAATTAATGTAGTGTCTACTCTAATGCATACAAATTTGTTTGTGTTTTCTTGTGTATCTCATTTAATTTTTACAAGTATTTTGGGACTGATAGCATTAACTAGAGCAAGGTGTGTACTTCTTTTACTGTTCAAAAATTGATGTGAATTTGAAAGAGTCATCCAATTAATTAATGGAAGTTAATTAGGTGGAAATTAATTAATTAATATTAATTAATATTTATAAGGTGTCACTCATCAAAACCTAGTTTTAACCTAGTTTTGACTAAGTGACTCCCTCCCACTATTTTCTCTCCACTCAGTTGAATCTTTTACCCATAAATAGGGTTCCTCGGTCCAGTTGCAGTTTGCTCCAGATTTCTGAATTTTTAGAATCTCTTTTCTCCCTCTTTATTCTCTTCATCTCAAATTATTTCTATTCTTCTTTATTTTTCGACTGGCCTATTGTGCCATCAATGACTGAATTTTTTTCCAGATACGACGAGTGGTTTAAATACCATATGAAGGTGTATTTCTTTGAACGATTTACTACAGTGCAAGTGATAATCGTAAAATTGAACGAGCTATTTTATCCTGGAGACATCGTCGAAACTCGACTGCATTGCATAATTATTGGCAGTACGGGGAAACGTCTTAAAGAAAGCGACCTAGTACGCGACTCGTTCCGATAATTTTCTTTGTGGAATATTTTTCAAAACTGAAAACAACAATTTTAAGACATTGCTTTAATTGTCATGGCTACTGAGGAAATTATCGGTACTACTGCGGGTGCTGCTGTCTCTGACAAACCACTCAAGTTTGAGGGTTTTCACTTCAAACGTTGGCAAGCTAAGATGAAAATTTTCTTAACTTTAAAGAAGATTGCCCACATTCTGACTGAGGATATTCCTGTTGCTCCTTTTAGGTCACCCGAACAAACTAATGGTAAGAATTCTGCAGATTCAGATGGAATTTCTAAACCTGGTGAATCTGCGAGTAATTTACAGCTCAGGAAAGAAATTGGCTTATGGCATGAGAGTGACTATCTCTGCAAAAATCACATTTTGAACAGTCTTGCTGATGATCTGTTTGATTACTATAGTAATTGTAAGACTGGTAAACAGGTATGGGAAGCTCTGCAGAAGAAATATGATACTGAAGAAGCAGGTGCAAAGAAATATGCTATCAGCCGCTACTTGAACTATAAGATGGTAGATGAAAGGTCTGTGGAAGCTCAAAGCCACGAAATTTAAAAAATTGCTCATGAAATCATAACTAAAGGTATGCCCATCGATGAACAATTTCAAATTGCTGTTATAATTGACAAACTGCCCCCTGGTTGGAAACATTTCAAAATTTTGCTTCGGAAGAAAACAAAAGAGTTTTCAATCGAGAGTCTGATCACTCGCCTTCTAATTGAATAGGAAACTAGGAGACAAGATCAGAAAGATGAAGTCTTAGTTGTTTCTAATAACTATAAGAGATTCAGTGTGGTTTTGAAGCCTGTGGGCAAACCATTAAAGAATCAGAACCACAATGACGTGAACCGAATTAAGAATGAGAATCCCTCAAGGGCCTCATATGCTTTGATTGCTAGACAACAACAACCACCACAGAGAAATGACGCTCCGATCTTCACTTGTTTTAATTATGGAAAACCGGGTCATATGGCTAAGAAATGTAAGAGCAGGCCTAAATCTGTTGGCTCTAACGCACAAGTTAACGTGACTGATAAGCAATTCATTGTTATGATCACCGAAATTAACATGGTTGGTGGAAGTGATGGTTGGTGGATAGACACTGGCGCCTCATGTCATGTATGTTATTATCGTGTTATGTTCAAGACATACACGAATGATGAAGATAAGAAAGTGTTGTTGGGAGATGCTCACACCACTAATGTTGATGGAATTGGAGATGTTGAGTTGAACTTCACCTCAGGAAAGACTTTGATCTTGAAGGACGTCATGCATGTTCCTGAAATTAGGAAGAATCTTGTTTCTGGTTTTCTTTTAAATAAGGCGGGGTTTACTCAGTCTATTGGGGCATATTTGTACACTATCACTAAGAATTATATTTTTGTTGGGAAAGGGTATGCCAATTATGGCATGTTTAAGTTGAATGTTAAATTGAATAAAATTGCTCCTTATGTTTACTCTCTGTGTGATTTTAATATTTGGCATGCTAGACTTTGTCATGTTAATAAGCGAGTTATTTCTAATGCATGCAACTTAGGCCTAATCCCTAAATTAAATGTCAATGATTCAAATAAATGTGAATATTGTAGTCAAGGTAAAATAACTAAGACTTCGCATAAATCAATCATTAAAGAGTCTGTTCCCCTAGATCTTATACACTCTGATATATGTGAGTTAGATGGAACTTTAATAAGAAATAGTAAACGTTATTTTATCACCTTTATTGACGATTGTTCTGATTATACTTATGTGTACTTAATGAAGAATAAAAGTGAAACGCTTGACATGTTGAAGATGTATGTAACTGAAATTGAGAATAAACTTAGTAAGAAGATTAAGAGACTTCGTAGTGATAGGGGAACTGAATACGATTATGGGTTATGTAATGATTTTTATAGTAAGCATGGAATTATACATGAAACAACTGCTCCTTATTCTCTCTGCTGCCAACTTTATGTCCACTGTTGAGCAATTCGTTGATGTTGAGGACAACTCGTTTTATCAGTGGAATCAACCTATGGTACAACAAGCCTTATCTCAGATTATTATCACAACAACAATTTCAGTCTCAATTAAACTAATTCAAATTCTAACATTTCTACATCTCATTAACAAATCTTACTAACAACCCAACTCTAATTATAATCCTACACTAACATTCACTAATCAAACTAACTATTGTTCATACTGATTTTAAAACAAACTATTTTAACAGTAACCACAACCTTGCATTCAAAAACCTAAATAACTAATCATTTTAGCTACTAACAGTCAATAGCCAATCTAACCAAATGCTAACAACATAACTCAGTCCAATCTCTATAACTAATTGAAATTGCAAAGTATAGCACATTAATAATTTAATTGATTGATCAAAAACAAGTCATTCTAACTCATAATAGATTTGGTTGAGTTTCATTAATAGTTCAACACATCTCTAACTACAGTATAACTGGAATTAGCAGAGATTGAATTTAAGACATTCAAAAATCCAAAGCTAACAAAATTTCTAACTGTTTGCTAACTTTCAACAAACTTACACTTAGAGAATCTAACAGAGCTAACTTGCCCTAACGGATGCCCCAAGCTGCCCTATTTTGTTACAGATTAAAACCCTATAAAGTCAATCATCATCAATCATTGAGGGGATCAATCATTACACACAAAATCATCACCATCAATCACTAATTTCTCATTCTCATTGAATCATCTCCCTGCAATTTCACTTTCATCTCTCAACCACTCTTCAACCACACACGTGCACAATAACAACAAAGGCAGCGCAACACAAATTCAGACTCCTACAGTCTAAAGGAGGAGGAAGAAGAAGAAGCTTGCGTAAAGAAAGTAACAATTCGAGCTTACCAAAATCTCCGGTATTTTCCTTCATCGTCTTCACCATCGATTTCCAACAAATTTCGGGGTGGTATACGCCTCGCAAGTAGGTGCTCCGATTTCTTCTTGCTCTTTCCTTAAATTCAGTTACCAACATGTAGAGTCATACATGAGGAATCAAAGCCCTAAGGTGTTAGGCTTTACTTACTCATCCGTCCAATTTAATTTTGGAATTGGTATTTAGGGTTCATATAAAATCTGATTCGGTCTGAATGCTAGATTAGAAATCAAAAGGAATTAACATGATAGAATGAAAGAGTATGATATGAATGTTACATTGATGTGTGGTTCTTGGTATTTTTACCTTCGCCGCCGCCAGAGGCGATTTCCAGTGCAATGGAGTTATTCTCCGGCCAAGACATGTTTGAGAGGGAGACATTTGAAATTAAACGAGTGAATAGATGATGCTGAAACCCCCTCTTATTTGGTCTCCCGGTTGGGCTTGTTTGGGCCTCTAACCCATACAATTGCTATGATGCACCCCCACGCTAATTGCACACATTCTGTTTGGCTAGCTTCATAAAGCTTTAGGCTTTTGAAGCAAGCCCAAACTTTTTTCCTCACTATGGATACGGGATGAATGAACCATTGTTCAAATTATTCACCCCCACTCATAAACTTTATTACAATTCAAATCGAATAACTATCAAATCTTCTTCAACACGCAACATCTCAACAATGCAACAGTGCTTCATCAACACTTCCTCTTTAGACCAAACACAATCTCTTTTGGCATCCATATATTATTTGCGTTAGTCACATCATGGTTAAACACTCATCTATGAACCAAAAACCCTTTTCTTTCTTGTTTTCCATGTTAGCCTCATGCTTTGGCAAACCCTCTTTCCTTTCATACTTGCCTTGTTAGTCTCATGCTTTGGCAAACCATTTATGCATGTTTTCTAGGTTAATCCCATGCTTTTGACAAACCCTTTTCTGTCCTTGTTTGCATTGTTAGTCTCATGCTTTGGCAAACCTATTTCCTTTCATGTCTGTCTTGTTAGTCTGATGCTTAGGGAAGCAACACTCTTTCATTACAAACAACACCTTCAATTCCAACAACCCTCTCTCTTTTAATTCAGTCGAGCAACTCTTTCTTTTCTTTTAGCACTTAAACCTTTTTCAAAATAACTCTTCTTTTCACAAAAGAACTGTTATAATCCAATTCTTAGCAATCAGACTAAAAGATTGGAGCATCTGAACAAGGATCAAGTCAGCTAACATCTATACACCTCTAAAATACGATTATAAATGTTCCCTAAAAACAATCAACACATCCGTATTTTCTATCACGAACTACGGAGCTTTGATTTTCTCATTGCACTATGAGAATACGTAGGCATGAGGGTTCGAATCCTTGGTGAGCACACTAATTATAACATTTTTTCCATTCTCAAGTAATCTTTAGATGGTAACACTCATCTATGCAAATAACAATCAAAATGGTTCTCGTTGAGTACAATGGATGTGAGGGATGTTAATACATTCCCTTTGCAAAACCGACTTCCTTACCCTGTTTCTTTTTCCTTGGGTTTCAATGATATTTTCTCATTCCTTCAGGAATAAATAAAGTTTGGTGGAGCCTCTGTTGTATCTTCGAGCGTGCGATGCGCTCAGATATTTTTTGCGACGCGACAAGCGGGTTGAGATTATTCTTAAGGTCTATAAAAAGTGTATTTTTGTATGTAGTTGTGTTTCAATAAAGTTACACTGGATGTATGCTTATATGCATATGGATTGTTGTATTATGGTTTTCTAACATGAATTTAGTTGTTGCTTTTGAGAGGTTTTGTAGAATCCATGGCTTACTGAGTACATATAAGAATTGTGATGGTTTGCATTAATGTTTATATAACTGGCATTTATTGCTTTTTTATGGTGAGGAAATTCGAGCTTGATGTATTTGAGGATGAAGGAAATGATAGTGTTGAATGGAATTGAATTGCAGGAATGGAATGGAATGGAAGAATACATAGCAACAAGAGATGAATCAATTGAATATGCTTTTATGTTTTTGTCTCACATCGAATTTTTAACTAATACTACAAGTGTTTATATATCTCATATTTACATGATATGTTCAAGTGGTATTGGAGTGGTACTGTAAGTAAATGGGCTTAGGCCTAAAAATTTCTTTCAAATATTTTAATGAACTAATTAAAAAAAATAATTAATATTATTAAATATTAATTTAGTTAAAAACATTATTAAATATTAATTTAGTTAAAAACATATTAATTAATAAAATATCTTCAAAATCATTACTACCACGTATGCAAAAGTGGAGGGGGGTCAAAAAACTCCAAAGACCTTCAAAATTAAGGGATCAAAATCGTTGATTTTGTAATAGGGGAACCAATTGTTTAAAACGCCCAAACTAGGGAGACCAAAAGTTTATTTAAGCAACACAAAAACTTATCCACGATTAACATAACTAAAGCAATGTGTGTCATTATATATTGAATTACATTCTTGTTTAACAAGTTCATTCTTCTGTCTTTCCATATCATTTTGTATTCAATCCACCAGTTTCACAAGTTCAAAAATAATGTGTGTCATTATGTATTGAAATACATTATTGTTTGACAAGTGCAATCTTTTGTTTTTCCATTTCATTCTATATCCAATTACAATCTTGAAGTATTCAATAAACAATACGTGTTCATTGGAAAACAATGACCCTAAGAAAGAGATAAAGGCAAACCCGAGTTTAATGATTCACACCTTCATTCTCATCATCTTATGTTTCCCAAATAAAACTAACGTGTGCTTCAAGAACATAGCTAAAAAGGACGTTACACATTATCTTTTATTGCCGGAAAACATATTATCTTGGACAAACCATAAGATAAAACCATTGTTTCTGTTTATAGAAAATTCTAGAGAGTGAATGAGTCTCAATCCACCAGTTTCACAAGTTCAAAAACAATATGTGTCATTATGTATTCAAATACATTATTGTTTGACATGTACAATATATTTTTTTCCATCTCATTCTATATTCAGTTACAATCTTAAAGTATTCAATAAACAATATGTGACCATTAGAAAATAATGACCCTAAGAAAGAGAGAAAGGCAAACCTGAGTTTAATGATTTCCACCTTCATTCTAATCGTCTTCTCTTTCCTGAATACTACTAACATATGTTGCAAGAACAGAGATGAAAAGGACGTTACACGTTATCTTTTATTGCTGGAAAACATGTTATCTTGCACAGACCATAAGACAAAACCATTGTTCCTGTTTATAGATAATTATAGAGAGTGAATAGGTCTCAATCCACCATTTTCACAAGTTCAAAAATAATACGTGTCATTATGTATTGAAATACATTATTGTTTGACTGGCACAATCTTTTGTTTTTCCATGTCATTCTATATTCAATTACAATCTTAAAGTAATCAATAAATAATATGTATCATTATGTATTGAAATATATTATTGTTTGACATGTACAATATTTCGTTTTTCCATGTCATTCTATATCCAATTACAATCTTGAAGTATTCAATAAACAATATGTGTCATTTGGAAACAATGACCCTAAGAAAGAGAGAAAGACAAACCTGAGTTTAATTATTTTCACCTTCAATCTTGTCATCTTCTATTTCCCAAAGAATACTAACATATGTTGCAAGAACATAGCTGAAAAGGACGTTACATGTTATCTTTTATTGCTGGAAAACTCAACATTTTACAGGTTTTAAGACAATATTCCAGTTTCTTCCATAACAGATGGAAGTGTTGTTACTTGTTTTGAGGTTGCACGTTCAAAATATCCCGGAAATCTATCTTTGTCACGATGATTCTCCCACACCAGTTTCACATATGGTATCAAGATTTCATCATCATTAGGACCAACCTGACAAAAAGAGTACTCCTACATCTTGAATTTCTCATTGGCCCTATCAATAGATGTCAAATATTTGAATTCGAAGTCAACGTTACAGACAAAACAATAAAAAACACCATACTTGTCCAAATGATTCTAAAAGTGTTTATCAAAATAATACATCTCAAAACCTAAGATTTGGATATATTCTCATAGAATCAAAGTATATTCAAATTCAACTGAAACCTAAAAAAACAAATCCAACTTCACCACCATCAAATCTAAGTCCTAAACTAAATCACCATTATTATCAGATCCAATTTCACCATCATCAACTCCAATTCATGATAAAGCAGCACAAGCTTCACACATATACTATCTTCATCCATTTCATGTCTAAAAACGATTTCAAACAACCAAACACGAAATGAAGAAGACTCGATAAATTATCAGTTAATTGATGATTTTAAGTAATGGAAATGACAAGATGCTAGATCGGGATGAAGGAAATGAAGTCGTTCTACAAGTCGGAAAAAAATCGACGAGAGAGAAGGGAGGATGTTGGTGTGAGGAGAGGGGGAAAAGTGCAATGCTGCTTTCAAATGACAATGGATGGTGTTGGATCTTCTGATTTCAGCAATACCCGTTGAATGCGGTAATTCTACCACGTAGCCAAAGGGCTGTATGTGATTGGTCAATTATTTGTGAATTAGTCAATTACACAAAAGGGCATGTGTTAGTGTAAATTAAGATTGAGTTAAAGGGCAATTTAAGGTGATCTTATGTATGTAACATTCTTAGTTAGGTTTCTTTCTCCATCTTACAATATGTGTCGTCTTTCTTATTTTTATTTATATCAAATTATTTGTCTCTTTAGAATACTAATGTGATATTTATTATTTCTTTTAATTAATTTATCTTTACTTATTGTACTTTAAATCAGATAACTACTTCACTAATCTCTCATTTTCATATAATCATCTCCCTGCAATTTCACTCTCATCTCTCAACCACTCTTCAACCTAACTCGTGAACAATAACTATAAAGGAAACGCAACACAAATTCAGACTTCTACAGTCTAAAGGGGGAGGAAGAAGAAGAAGCTTGCCTAAAGAAAGTGAAAATTCGAGCTTACCAAAATCTCTGGTATTTCCCCTCATCTTCTTCACCTTCGATTTCCAACAAATTTCGGGGCCGTATACGCCTAACAATTAGGTTCTCAAGTTTCTTATTGCTATTTCCTTAAATTCAGCTACCAACATGTAGAGTCCAACATGAGGAATCAAAGTTTTAAGGTGTTAGGCTTTGATTACTCCTCCGTGCAATTTAATTTTGGAATTGGTATTTACGATTCATATAAAGTTTGTTTCGGTTTGAATGATAGATAAGAAATCAAAAGGAATTAACGTGATAGAATGAAAAAGTATGATACAAATGTTACATTGATGTGTGGTTCTTGGTATTTTGACCTTCGCCGCCGCCAGAGGCGATTCCCGGTGCAATGGAGTTGTTCTCCGGCCAAGGCATATTTGAGAGGGAGACACTTGAAATGAAAGAGTGAATGGATGATGCTGAAACCTCCCCTCTCATTTGGTCTCTCTGTTGGGCTTGTTTGGGCCTTCAACCCATACAATTGATATGTTGCACCCCCACGCTAATTGCACACACCCTATTTGGCTAGCTTCACATAGCTTTAAGCTTCTGAAGCAGGCCCAAACTTTTTTCCTCAATATGGATACGAGATGAATGACCCAGTTGTTCAAATTATTCACCTCCACTCATAGACTTTAGTACAATTCAAATCAAATAACTACCAAGTCTTCTTCAAAACTACAACATCTCAATAGTGCAACACTACTTCATCAACACTTCCTCTTTAGACCAAACACGATTTCCTTTGGCATCCATACATTATTTAGGTTAGTCGCCTCATGGTTAAACACCTATAGCTGAACCAAAAACCCTTTTCTTTCTTGTTTTCCATGTTAGACCCATGTTTTGGCAAACTCTCTTTCCTTCCATACTTGCCTTGTTAGTCACATGCTTTGGCAAGCCCTTTATGCATGTTTTCCAGGTTAGTCCCATGCTGTGGCAAACCCTTTTCCTTCCTTGTTTTCATTGTTAGTCCCATGCTTTGGCAAACCTCTTTCCTTTCATGTCTGTCTTGTTAGTCCCATGCTTAGGCAAGCAACCCTCTTTCATTACGAACAACACCTTTAATTCCAACAACCCTCTCTCTTTTAATTCAGTTGAGCAACTCTTTCTTTTCTTTTAGCACTTAATTTTTTTTCAAAATAACTCTTCTTTTCACAGAAGAATTATTATAACCCAATTCTTAGCAGTCAGACTAAAAGCTTAGAGCATCTTAACAAGGATCAAGTCAGCTAACGTTTATACACTTCTAAGATACAATTATAATTGTTCCCTAAAAACAACCAACACATCCGTATTTTCTATCACGAACTACAGAGTTTTGATTTTCTCATTTCACTATGAGAATACGTAGGCACGAGGGTTCGAATCCTTGGAGAGCACACTAATTATAAACTTTTTTTCCCATTTTCAAGTAATCTTTAGATAGTAACACTCATCCGTGCAAAGAACAATCAAATGGTTCTCGTTGAGTACAATGGACGTGAGGGATGCTAATACTTTTCCTTTGCATAACCTACTTTCTTACACTGTTTCTCTTTCCCTTGGGTTTCATCGATATTTTTCCTTTCCTTCGGGAATATATAAAGTTTGGTGGCGACTCTGTTGTATCTTCGAGCGTGCGATGCAATCAGATATATTTTGTGGTGCGACAAGAGGGTTGAGATTATTCTTAAGGTTTATCAAAAGTGTATTTTTCTATTCTGTGTCTAATGAAGTTATAGTGGATGTATATTTATATGCATATGGGTTGTTGTATTGATGGTTTTCTATCATGAATTTAGTTTTTGCTTTTGGGAGGTTTTGTAGAATTCATGGCTTACTGAGTACATATAAGAATTGCAATGGTTTGTATTTATGTTTATATAAGTGGCATTTATTGCTTTTTTGTCATTGAGGAAATTTTAGCTTGATGTATTTGAGGATGAAGGAAATGATGTTGCTAAATGGAATGGAATTGGAGGAATGGAATGGAATGGAATGGAAGAAGACATAGAAACAAGAGATGAACATCAATTGAATATGATTTTATGTTTTTGTCCCACATCGAATTTTTAACTAATACTACAAGTGTTTATATATCTCATATATACATGATATGTTCAATTGGTATTGGAGTGGTACTGTAAGTAAATGGGCTTAGGCCCAAAAATTTCTTTTCAATATTTTAATGAATTAATTAAAATAATAATAATTAATATTATTAAATATTAATTTAGTTAAAAACATTATTAAATATTAGTTTAATTAAAAACATATTAATTAATAAAATATCTTACTCATCCTTGTTAGCTAATTAAAAATATTTTTTTATCCTAATCATCTCTATCACGTATGCAAAAGTGGAGGGGGACTAAAAAACTCCAAAGACCATCAAAATTAAGGGATCAAAATCTTTGATTTTGTAAAAGGGGAACCAATTGTTTAAAACGCCCAAAATAGGGAGACCAAAAGTGTATTTAAGCCAAAAAAAACTTATCCAAGATTAACAGAACTAAAGCAACGTGTGTCATTATATATTGAATTACATTCTTGTTTAACAAGTTCATTCTTCTGTCTTTCCATATCATTTTGTATTCAATCCACCAGCTTCCCAAGTTCAAAAACAATGTGTGTCATTATGTATTGAAATACATTATTGTTTGACAAGTGCAATCTTTTGCTTTTTCCATGTCATTCTATATTCAATTACAATATTTAAGTATTCAATAAACAATATGTGTTCATTGGAAAACAATGACCCTAAGAAAGAGAGAAAGGCAAACCTGAGTTTAATGATTTCCACCTTCATTCTCATCATCTTATGTTTCCCAAATAATACTAACACGTGCTTCAAGAACATAGATAAAAAGGACGTTACACATTATCTTTTATTGTCGGAAAACATGTTATCTTGGACAGACCATAAGATAAAACCATTGTTTCTGTTTATAGAAAATTATAGAGAGTGAATGGGTCATAATCCACCAGTTTCACAAGTTCAAAAACAATGTGTGTCATTATGTATTCAAATACATTATTGTTTCACAAGTACAATATTTTGTTTTTCATCTCATTCTATATTCAGTTACAATCTTAAAGTATTCAATAAATAATATGTGACCATTAGAAAACAATGACCCTAAGAAAGAGAGAAAGGCAAACCTGAGTTTAATGATTTCCACCTTCATTCTAATCATCTTCTCTTTCCCAAATACTACTAACATATGTTGCAAGAACATAGATGAAAAGGACGTTACACGTTATCTTTTATTGCTGGAAAAAATGTTATCTTGCACAGACCATAAGACAAAACCATTGTTCCTATTTATAGATAATTATAGAGAGTGAATAGGTCTCAATCCACCATTTTCACAAGTTCAAAAACAATACGTGTCATTATGTATTGAAATACATTATTGTTTGACAGGTACAATCTTTTGTTTTTCCATGTCATTCTACATTAAATTACAATCTTGAAGTATTCAATAAATAATATGTATCATTATGTATTGAAATATATTATTGTTTGACAGGTACAATATTTCGTTTTTCCATGTCATTCTATATCCAATTACAATCTTGAAGTATTCAATAAACAATATATGTCATTTGGAAACAATGACCCTAAGAAAGAGAGAAAGACAAACCTGAGTTTAATTATTTTCACCTTCAATCTCGTCATCTTCTATTTCCCAAAGAATACTAACATATGTTGCAAGAACATAACTGAAAAGGACTTTACATGTTATCTTTTATTGCTGGAAAACTCAACATTTTAAAGGTTTTAAGACAATATTCCAGTTTCTTCCATAACAGATGGAAGTGTTTTTACTTGTTTTGAGGTTGCACGTTCAAAATATCCCGGAAATCTATCCTTGTCACGATGATTCTCCCACACCAGTTTCACATACAGTATCAAGATTTCATCATCATTATGACCAGCCTGACAAAAAATGTACTCCTACATATTGAATTTCTCACTGTCCCTATCAATAGATGTCAAATATTTGAATTCGAAGTCAACATTACAACCAAAACAATAAAAAACACCATACTTGTCAAAATGATTCTAAAAGTGTTTATCAAAATAACACATCTCAAAACCTAAGATCTCGATATATTCTCATAGAATCAAAGTATATTCAAATTCAACCGAAACCTAAAAAAAATCCAACTTCACCACTATCAAAACTAAGTCCTAAACCAAATCACCATTATTATCAGATCCGATTTCACCATCATCAACTCCAATTCATGATAAAGCAGCACAAGCTTCACACATATATTATCTTCATCCATTTCATGTCTAAAAACGATTTCAAACAACCAAACACGAAATGAAGAAGACTCGATAAATTATCAGTTAACTGATGATTTTAAGTAATGGAAATGAAAAGATGCTAGATCAGGATGAAGGAAATGAAGTTGTTCTACAAGTCGGAAAAAAATCGACGAGAGAGAAGGGAGGATGTTGGTGTGAGGAGAGGGGGAAAAGTGCAATGCTGCTTTCAAATGACAATGGATGGTGATGGATCTTCTGATTTCAGCAATACCCATTGAATGAGGTAATTCTACCACATAGCCATAGAGATGTATGTGATTGGTCAATTATTTGTGAATTAGTCAATTACACAAAAGGGCATGTGTTAGTGTAAATTAAGATTGAGTTAAAGTGCAATTTAAGGTGATCTTATGTATGTAACATTCTTAGTTAGGTTTCTTTCTCCATCTTACAATATGAGTCGTCTTTCTTAGTTTTATTTATATCAAATTATTTGCCTCTTTAGAAAACTAATGTGATATTTATTATTTCTTTTAATTAATTTATCTTTACCTATTATACTTTAAATCAGATAACTACTTCACTAATCTCTCATTTTCATTGAATCATCTCCCTGCAATTTCACTCTCATTTCTCAACCACTCTTCAACCTAACACGTGCACAATAACAATAATGGAAGCGCAACCCAAATTCAGACTCCTACAGTCTAAAGGAGGAGGAAGAAGAAGAAGCTTGTGTAAAGAAAGTGAAAAATCGAGCTTACCAAAATCTCTGGTATTTTCCTTCAGCGTTTTCATCTTCGATTTCCAACAAACTTCGAGGCCGTATACGCCTCACAAGTAGGTTCTCCAGTTTCTTCTTTCTCTTTCCTTAAATTCAGCTACCATTTTGTAGAGTCCAAGACGAGGAATCAAAGTTGTAAGGTGTTAGGCTTTGATTACTCCTCCGTGCAATTTAATTTTGGAATTGGTATTTACGGTTCATATAAAGATTATTTCGGTTTGAATGATAGATCAGAAATCAAAAGGAATTAACGTGATAGAATGAAAGAGTATGATACAAATGTTACATTGATGTGTGGTTCTTGGTATTTTGACCTTCGTCGCCGCCAGAGGAGATTTCCAGTGTAATGGAGTTGTTCTCCGGCCAAGGCATTTTTGAGAGGGAAACATTTGAAATGAAAAGAGTGAATGGATGATGCTGAAACCTCCCCTCTCATTTGGTCTATCAGTTGGGCTTGTTTGGGCCTCCAACCCATACAATTGATATGTTGCACCCCACGCTAATTGCACACACCCTATTTGGCTAGCTTCACATAACTTTAGGCTTCTGAAGCAGGCCCAAACTTTCTTCCTCATTATGGATACGGGATTAATGACCCAGTTGTTCAAATTATTCACCTCCACTCATAGACTTTAGTACAATTCAAATCAAATAACTACCAAGTCTTCTTCAATACTACAATATCTCAACAGTGCAACACTACTTCATCAACACTTTCTCTTTAGACCAAACACGATTTCCTTTGGCATCCATACATTATTTAGGTTAGTCACCTCATGGTTAAACACCTATAGCTGAACCAAAACCCCTTTCTTTCTTGTTTTCCATGTTAGACCCGTGCTTTGGCAAACTCTCTTTCCTTCCATACTTGCCTTGTTAGTCACATGATTTGGCAAGCCCTTTATGCATATTTTCCAGGTTAGTCCCATGCTTTGGCAAACCCTTTTCCGTCTTTGTTTGCATTGTTAGTCCCATGCTTTGGCAAACCTCTTTCCTTTCATGTATGTCTTGTTAGTCCCATGCTTAGGCAAGCAACCCTCTTTCATTACGAACAACACCTTCAATTCCAACAACCCTCTCTTTTAATTCAGTTGAGCAACTCTTTCTTTTCTTTTAGCACTTAAATTTTTTTCAAAATAACTCTTCTTTTCACAGAAGAATTGTTATAACCCAATTCTTAGCAGTCAGACTAAAAGCTTGGAGCATCTTAACAAGGATCAAGTCAGCTAACGTTTATACACTTCTAAGATACAATTATAACTGTTCCCTAAAAATAACCAACACATCCGTATTTTCTATCACGAACTACAGAGCTTTGATTTTCTCATTTCACTATGAGAATACGTAGGCACGAGGGTTCGAATCCTTGGAGAGCACACTAATTATAAACTTTTTTTCCCATTTTCAAGTAATCTTTAGATAGTAACACTCATCCGTGTAAAGAACAATCAAAATGGTTCTCGTTGAGTACAATGGACGTGAGGGATGCTAATAATTCCCCTTTGCATAACCTACTTTCTTACACTATTTCTCTTTCCCTTGGGTTTCATCGATATTTTTCCTTTCCTTCGGGAATAAATAAAGTTTGGTGGCGACTTTGTTGTATCTTCGAGCGTGCGATTCAATCAGATATTTTTTGCGGTGCGACAAGAGGTTCGAGATTATTCTTAAGGTCTATAAAAAGTGTATTTTTGTATGTAATTGTGTGTCTAATAAAATTACACTGGATGTATATTTATATGCATATGGGTTTTTGTATTGATGGTTTTCAATCATGAATTTAGTTGTTGCTTTTGGGAGGTTTTGTAGAATTCATGGCTTACTGAGTACATATAAGAATTGTAATGGTTTGTATTTATGTTTATATAAGTGGAATTTATTGCTTTTTTGTCACTGAGGAAATTCGAGCTTGATGTATTTGAGGATGAAGGAAATGATGGTGTTTAGTGGAATTGAATTGGAGGAATGGAATGGAAGAAGACATAGAAACAAGAGATGAACATCAATTGAATATGATTTTATGTTTTTGTCCCACATCGAATGTTTAACTAATACTACAAGTGTTTATATATCTCATATATACATGATATTTCACTTGGTATTGGAGTGGTACTGTAAGTAAATGGGCTTAAGCCCAAAAATTTCTTTTCAATATTTTAATGAATTAATTAAAATAATAATAATTAATATTATTAAATATTGATTTAGTTAAAAACATTATTAAATATTAGTTTAATTAAAAACATATTAATTAATAAAATATCTTACTCATCCTTGCCAGCTAATTAAAAATATTTTTTTTATCTTAATCATCTCTATCACGTACGCAAAAGTGGAGGGGAACTTAAAAACTCCAAAGACCATCAAAATTAAGGGATCAAAATCGTTGATTTTGTAATAGGGGAATCAATTGTTTAAAACGTCCAAACTAGGGAGACCAAAAGTGTATTTAAGTAAAAAAAAACTTATCCATGATTAACAGAACTAAAGCAATGTGTGTCATTATATATTGAATTACATTCTTGTTTAACAAGTTCATTCTTCCGTCTTTCCATATCATTTTGTATTCAATCCACTAGTTTCACAAGTTCAAAAACAATGTGTGTCATTATGTATTGAAATACATTATTGTTTGACAAGTGAAATCTTTTGTTTTTCCATGTCATTTTATATTCAATTACAATCTTGAAGTATTCAATAAACAATATGTGTTCATTGGAAAACAATGACCCTAAGAAAGAGAGAAAGGAAAACTCGAGTTTAATAATTTCCACCTTCGTTCTCATCATCTTATGTTTCCCAAATAATACTAACATGTGCTTCAAGAACGTAGCTAAAAAGGATGTTACACATTATCTTTTATTGCCGGAAAACATGTTATCTTGGACAGACCATAAGATAAAACCATTGTTTATGTTTATAGAAAATTATAGAGAGTGAATGAGTCTCAATCCACCAGTTTCACAAGTTCAAAAACAATGTGTGTCATTATGTATTCAAATACATTATTGTTTGACATGTACAATATTTTGTTTTTCATCTCATTCTATATTCAGTTACAATCTTAAAGTATTCAATAAACAATATGTGACCATTAGAAAACAATGACCCTAAGAAAGAGAGAAAGACAAACCTGAGTTTAATGATTTCCACCTTCATTCTAATCGTCTTCTCTTTCCCAAATACTACTAACATATGTTGCAAGAACATAGATGAAAAGGACGTTACACGTTATCTTTTATTGCTGTAAAATATGTTATCTTGCACATACCATAAGACAAAACCATTGTTCCTATTTATAGATAATTATAGAGAGTGAATGGGTCTCAATCCACCATTTTCACAAGTTCAAAAACAATACGTGTCATTATGTATTGAAATACATTATTGTTTAACAGGTACAATCTTTTGTTTTTCCATGTCATTCTATATTCAATTACAATCTTGAAGTATTCAATAAATAATATGTATCATTATGTATTGAAATATATTATTGTTTGACAGGTACAATATTTCGTTTTTCCATGTCATTCTATATCCAGTTACAATCTTGAAGTATTCAATAAACAATATGTGTCATTTGAAAACAATGACCCTAAGAAAGAGAGAAAGATAAACCTGAGTTTAATTATTTTCACCTTCAATCTCATCATCTTCTATTTCCCAAAGAATACTAACATATGCTGCAAGAACATAGCTAAAAAGGACGTTACATGTTATCTTTTATTGCTAGAAAACTCAACATTTTACAGGTTTTAAGACAATATTCCAGTTTCTTCCATAACATATGGAAGTGTTGTTACTTGTTTTGAGGTTGCACGTTCAAAATATCCCGGAAATCTATCTTTGTCACGATGATTCTTGATCGAGAAAATAGCAAGTGTACTATTTTCCCGATGTAGTAATAAGAGGGATGTTTCACAAAGATCGATCTCGAGGATTGCGCAATAATATATGAGTAAACAGACACTCAATTTAACAAAAGTAATAGTTTTGGATTTTGTAAAATTCACTCTAAGGGAAAACAAAACAAATAAATATTTTCACAGATTATAATAATATGCCAAGGAGGGAAACCCGTGTCAGCTCCCTGTTTTCCTCTTCCAAGTGCCTTCTCCTGACACGACCCGTGTTGGGCAACATGGGTGGACATGTCATGACTACTGTACTATCCAATTTTCTTCTTCCAACGGGCTTGGAACGTCCGATTTGCTTGTTTATCCCTCTGGTACTCTTGCTTACACCTGAAACCAATAGAACTACCACAAAGGGACATAAAATGGAGTATAATGATGAATATAACATGTAATCAACAACTGGAAACAATAGTGCAAAACATCTAAATTACTAAACAAAACAATAAAATAAGTGGACTAATATGTTACTGACTTCGTACAAAAGTGCCGAATGAGTGTCAGAAAACATGTAAAATTGGAGATTGATCACAACCCCAAACTTATCTCATTGCTTGTCCTCAAGTGATGCTCGAGACATCAGGATGGTTACCCTCAAATTTTGCATCCACAATGCTACTGCGATCTTTCGTAATCTCCTGTTCACTTTTCAATCACAGTTTTACTCTTTCCCGATTTCCGAATTCAGCCACACTTTCAGCTTGACGCATCTTTTGGTTTGTAGCTTTTCACACTTTCACCAAATCTCTCGGGATCAAAGTGTTTACACTCAAGAAAAACAGAGCATTCAAAGTCAACTCTTAGGTGTGAGATACAAATACCTTCATAACAAGAAACACACAACACACATTATTCGAGGATTTTTTGGATTGTAGCAGGGCTAAGGTTTAAGGTGGGGAGTCAAAACTAAAAAAATGGAAACACTAGGGGTTCAGGCTCAGAGTTCGTTTTGTTACCCTCATAATTGTTGTTCAATCTAAAAAATCCGGGGTATTTCTTTTGGACACCGTTCTTGTTGAGATTCATTGGCTCATATATTTTTCTTTTATTGCTCTTTGAGCATGCTTTTTGCCAACCTTCATACTTCTAGATAAGTGCTTCATGATACTTCTCATGATATACATTTTTTTTCATTTCTCTTTTATTTCTTTGAATTTTTCTTTTCTTTTTTCACTTATCTACCTTTCATCGGTGTCTCCAACATTCTGATAAAACCCCAAACTTAGGCTTTTCCACAGATCCGGAGTAAACAACACTTATCTAAGCAAGGTGTGGTAGTGTATGGGTTTATGGTTATATACAGTGGTTAAATAGGAAACAAAAGTGGCTCAAATTTGGTGAACAAAGGGTAATAATTACGGGTTGGCTGGAAAGGCTCAGGGTTAAAATAAAAACAATGCCTCAGTGTGTATCGTGTGTTATGAAATTTCAGTATCTCTAATGCAAACCTAGAGAGACAGAGACATACCTGGATAACTCTTATGATGGTAACTGTTTGGCTTTTTGTAGTCCTCACCATGTTTTGTCTAGCTTACAGGCTTCCAAGATACCTCTGAATGTGATGCAGTTTCGTCTTCGCTTCGGTTATAGAGTATCCCTAAGAAGTCCAGTGATAGAGAGTCGCGTCTGATTGTTCGGGTCAGTAGCATCAATTTTCGGGGGTTTCCAGAAGAGAAAGTAAAGAGGTGTGTCTTCCATCCAATCGCTCCAAGCTTCATCATTCATCCGACACGAATGTCCTTTATCTGTAACACATAGAATACCACACAACTTAATTTTAAAAAATTGAAAAATACCAAAAACAAAAACAGCAAAAACAACAACTAATACCCCCCCCCCCCCCACACACACACACACACACTTGAACTAAACATTATCCTCAATGTTTAATCCAAGATAGAGATGGACTCACACAGGTTCATTGTGGTGGCGGAAATTGCAACATCAGACATTATATCATTGCATGCATTTCCTCCATAAAAGTCCCTTGACGGGCTTTCTCTAAGCCTTGGTGTGTTTGCTCCTCTCGGAGGTCTCCAACTTCAGTTTGCATCCACGACCATTGGTCCAGCGTCACATATGATGACCCGACACTTGGTGCGTGGAGTCCTCTGATGGAGAAACAAATTGCTCCCGATCCTGTATCTCTTCTTGTACTTCTTCCTCTGGTGGGTCACCTGCAGCAAATGTGCCAGCATTGTGCTCGTCCATATCATCTTGGACGACACTCACATATAACCAATTGGCCATGTTGGAAATGTTAATTCGTGCAGGGTCAGGAAGAGGCATAATAAACTGACCCGAACTCATTAAGGCATAATAATTAAAAATTTGTGAAATCATACCTTGTTGGACCAATGCGTTCATGTCCAGTTTATGCTTACCTGTCACCGGCGTCTCATTAAGTGCAGCAGGGTCATATCCGAAATGGTGGGCAATCTGTGTGATTATGCCCCCTATGGAGATTCCCCCTTGGCTGCTCTCCCCATGCGACCCAGATAATCTGCAATAAATGTTGCAACGCTCATAGCTACCCGGTTTTCCATTGCAAACAAAAAGAAGATTTCCCTCTGGGTGGCTACACCTGTGCTATCACCCCTGCCAAAAAGTGTGAAAGTCAGCACCTTCTAGGCATACCTGAAA
Organism: Lathyrus oleraceus; assembly: GCF_024323335.1. Lineage (NCBI taxonomy): Eukaryota > Viridiplantae > Streptophyta > Magnoliopsida > Fabales > Fabaceae > Lathyrus > Lathyrus oleraceus. The sequence continues at coordinate 286,493,676 of NC_066584.1, forward strand.
CATGGGTTTTGAATGCCAGATATCTTCGCCCCTTTAGACACATAGTATGATCGTCTGGTAGTGGCCAACCAGAAAGTCTTAGCATCAAAACTGTCTGGTACGACTCCGGGGCCATAAAGGGGTAGGCGAAGAATTTCACCCAACTGCTCCACTGTCAACTCGTGGTCGACATTGTATAACCTGAAAGACATTGTTCCTCCAAAGTACATCGTTGTACCCGTCCAACTTTTTTTAAACTTGAACTCAATTGTGCTCAAGAATTCTAAAGTGATGCGCTCATAGGTTGACGCTTCACAATGCACAAACTCAAGCATTCTGAGGACATGGAACATCCTATCCAATTCTTCCGACAAAACTAATTGAAATAAAGTATCGGAGCAAAGGTACCTTGTTGAAGTGATTTTACGTTTGACGTGAGATGCGTACCTCCGTTCACGCTCCGGGTTGTCAAAGATGATATCATGTGAATTCGGATGACGGATGGTTCGTTTCTATGGACGGGCTAATTCCGCATTTGTTTGCTTCCTTTTGGAAATTCGCTTCGACGACATTTTTGATTCATGCAACAAAATTTATCACCCAAAAAAAGTATGGAAAATGGAAAAATGATTACCGTAGCCTTGTAGAGGATGAAGAGTAGAGCAACTTTTGTGAAGGGTGCCGGCAATTTGGACAAAGTAAGGTGCTAAAGTTGGGAGCTTTAAGGTGGTGTGGTTATGGATGAAGGTTAAGAACAAATGAGGAAGGAGAAGGATGATGTGAAAATGAGAGAGAGAGAGAGAGTGAAAGAAAATCATATTTTATTGGTAGATTAAGGATAAAATGTGTTTTAGTGGTGGAAAATCTGGGTGGGGTCCACAAAATCACAAAAAGACAAAATTTGAAAAACATGGTCGTGTCAGTTGACACGGGTGGCCGTGTTAGGCCACTGTAATTCGTTGGTTCCTCCAGTAGAGCTGACATGGGCCGTGTCAGCCTACTGTAAAATTCTAATTTTCCCTTGCTTGCCTGACACGGGCTGTGTCAGGTGACACGGGCACCCGTGTTAGAGCCCTGCTTTTCCAAAAAAATCCGATTTTCTAGTGTTTTTGGTTATTACCCTGTTCTTTGGCATGCAACAATCTTTTATAAGTTTAACTCAACCCTTCTCTTCTACACTATGTGATGTAATTGTGAACCTATGAATAAACCTGTAAACACACCAAACATGAAAATAGTTAGAATAAAACCGCGTGGGTTGCCTCCCATAAAGCGCGGCGTTTAACATCGCATGGCTCGACGGTCATCTCCCTCATCCTTGGAGACGAACATTATCGATCAGACCACTTTCCCGTCCCTTATAGTAGTGTTTCAACCTTTGTCCATTTACCTTGAAGGTATCCCCATTATTTGGATTTTTCAGTTTGATAGCTCCATGGGAAAACACTTTGTGAACCACAAACGGACCCGACCACCTGGATTTCAACTTTCCTAGAAAAAGTTGTAATCTGGAGTTGAACAAAAGTACCAGTCGTCCCTCGACAAACTCCTTTCTCTGCAGCTTCTGATTGTTCCATTTCTTTGTCTTTTCTTTGTATAGCTTGGCGTTCTCATATGCTTGATTCCGAAACTCCTATAACTCGTGGAGCTGAAGGATTCAGGACTCACCTGCTTTAGCCAGATCATAATTCAAGAATTTGGATGCCCAAAATGCTTTGTGCTCTAACTCTAGTGGAAAGTGACAAGCTTTACCATAAATCAGTTGATACAGAGACATACCTATGGGCGTTTTGAAAGCCGTTCTATACGCCTATAATGCATCTTCTAATTTTAATGCCCAATCTATCCTAGATGCGTAAACAATCTTTTCCAATATTTACTTTATCTGCCTGTTGGACACTTCGACCTGGCCACTCGTTTGAGGGTGATATGGAGTGGCGATCTTGTGTTTAACATTATATTTCTTTAGTAGGTTCTCCATCAGTTTGTTCAAAAAGTGAGTGCCTTCATCGCTAATAAGTGCTCTTGGCACCCTGAATCTCGAAAATATATTGTTCTTCAGAAATGTCACCACCACTTTAGCGTCATTGGTGGGGAATGCCACAACTTCCACCACTTTGATACATAGTCGACTGCTACCAAGATGTAATTTTTCCCACAGGATGGTGGAAATGGCCCCGTGAAGTCTATTCCCCAGACATCAAACAATTCAACCTCCAGCATAGCATTTTGCGGCATTTGACATCTATCGCATTCGTTGACATCTGTCGCATTCTTTGACGAATTCCTGGGCATCTTTGAACAATGTGGGCTACTATAGACCTAATTGAAGAACTTTGGACGTTGTTCGATCACCACTGAAATATCCTCCATAGTCTGAATCATGACAAGCTCTAAGTACATCCCTTTGCTCCTTCTCCAGGACACATCTTCTGACCAACCCATCCACTCCTCTTTTGTATAGGAATGGGTCATCCCACAAGTAAAACCTGCAATCATGAACAAACTTTTCTTTTTGTTAGAATCAAAATCGTTGGGGATGACACCTCCCACCAAATAATTTGCATAGTTTGCAAACCACGGGATACCGATAACAGCGAGGATGTGTTCATCAGCGAACTCATCCTTTATCGGTCTTTTTTCTGTTGTTTCTTCAATAGGTGACAAACGGGATAGATGATTTTCCACTGTGTTTTCGCACCCTATTTTGTCTCGGATCTCTACATAAAATTCTTGGAGGAGTAAGATCCACCTGAGAAGTCTCAGCTTAGAGCCTTGTTTAGGAAATAGATATTTCAAAGCGGCATGGTCCGTATACACTACAACCTTCGATCCTAACAAATATTACCTGAACTCGTTAAAAGCGTAAACCACAGCTAACAACTCTTTTTCAGTGGTCGTGTAGTTCATCTGTGTCGGGTTCAACACATGACTAGCATAATAGATGACATGTAATAACTTCTCTCTTCCCTGTCCTAAGACTTCCCCTACAGCAATATCACTAGCATCACACATGATCTCAAATGGAATAGACCAATCGGGGGCAATCACAATGGGTGCTGAAATCAGTTTGCTCTTAAATGTCTCAAAGGCCATGATGCATTCTTTGTTGAACAGAAATGCCTTATCTTTAACCAATAGAGTGGTCAGCGGTTTTGCAATTTTTGGAAAATCTCTTATGAACCTGCGGTAAAAACCTGCGTGTCCTAAGAAACTCCTGATACCCTTCTCATTAGCCAGGGGTGGGAGTTTAGATATAACTTCCACTTTTGCTTGGTCAACTTCAATTCCCTTGTAGGAAATTTTGTGACCCAACACTATCCCCTCACGCACCATGAAGTGACATTTCTCCCAGTTCAGAATTAAATTTGTTTTCTGGCACCTGTCTAAAACAAGAGAGAGATTAGTTAAACAGTTATCAAATGAGGATCCAAAGACCGAGAAGTCATCCATGAGGACTTCCATATACTTTTCGAGCATGTCAATGAAAATGGAGGTCATGCATCGTTGGAAGGTGGCTGGAGCATTAACAACCCGAATGGCATTCTTCTGTAAGCAAAAACACCATATGGGCATGTGAATGCTGTCTTTTCTTGGTCTTCCGGAGCTACAACAATCTAATTATACCCAAAGTATCCATCTAGAAAACAGTAGTAATCATGCCCGACTAACCTCTCCAACATCTGGTCAATAAATGGGAAAGGGAAATGGTCCTTCCTAGTTGATGTGTTCAACCTTCTATAGTCAATGCAAACACGCCATCCAGTTATTGTCCGAGTAGGAATTAACTCATTTTTTCATTCTTTATTACAATAGTCCCCCATTTCTTAGGGACAACATGAACTGGGTTCACCCACGGGATGTCAAAAATAGGATAAATAAGACCTGCGTCTAACAATTTCACCACCTCTTTCCGAACTACTTCCTTCATTGCAGGATTGAGTCTTCTCTACGGTTGGACTACCGGTTTGTGGTCGTCTTCCATGAGAATTTTATGCATGCACACAATATGGCTAATACCCTTCAAATCTTCAATTGCCCATCCGATAACATTTTTGTACTTTTTCAAGACTTGGATGAGCTTTTCTTCTTGGATATTCTGAAGGCTCGAGTTTATGATAACAAGACATTTTCCTTCAGGTTCGAGAAAAGACATATTTAAGATTGTCAGGAAGTTGTTTCAACTCCGTTTCCTTCTTTGGTTCTTCATTATCCTAACTAGATTGTGAAATTCTGGTATCATATATGAGATGTCGAAGGTAATGTCACGACACTAATATCTGAACAATATAAACGGAATAAAAGATAAAGAACAATAGTACAAGCGACACAAGCAATTGTTAACCCAGTTCGGTGCAAACTCACCTACGTCTGGGGGCTACCAAGTCAGGAAGGAAATCCACTAAACAGAATTAGTTCAAAGACTCTCAGTAAACAACTTCAAGTTACAGTCTTTTCACCTAATCTCTACCCGTGTGACTTCTATCTAAGAACTCTTAGATAAGAGATCCTACTCACTCCCCCTCAATCACAACAGTGATGTAAAAACAAATATTACAAAGAAAGAAGACACTCTTCAAGAACACATACTTGATCTTGCTTAAAAGCTTCAACCAAGTAAACACACACTCATGCTTCAAATCTTAGAGTGGACAAATTACAACACAAAAGTCATTCCAATTTAATCATCAATAGGATGAATGAATGGCTCACAATACACAAGCACACACAAGACTAAAACCCTTATTCTCTCTCACTATTTCGTTCGTTTTCTTGTGTGTTAAAATCAGGTTTTCCATGCCCTTTAAATAGAAGCTTTTGAATGGGCTTGGACATCATAAAACCCTAAATCTATTTTCCCTTCGTATATTCTTAACAGCTGATCATATCTTATTGGAAAATAAATTAATCTGGTTTTAATTACTGCTCGAATGGTGCGTTCAATCTCCACATCAATCACACACAAATTAGCATGAAAAGCGCAATCAAACAAAATACATAACATTCAGACTGCATGTTCTGTCTGACATCTCAGCTAAATCTTGCACAACCATATTTAAACACCCTGCAGGAACCTGATATCTCATGTCAAGACAACACTTGTGACAACTTGTGAAAACTCTAGGTTTTACCAAAATTGATGCCAACACATAGAACCAACAAAGTCTCCCTTTGGCAAATTTTGGCTAAAACATACATCAAATCATTTGTTTCACAAGAGAATAATCACAGTATCAGTTCAGCAGCAGAAGTAATAAAACACACATTACTAGATAAAATAGCAACTAGTAAACACATATTAAACACACATGCGCTTGTGCTCCCCCTCCCCCTCCAGCTAGCACTAGTCTGCTCAACACAGACATAACACTTCTCCCTCTAACAACACCTTCAACATCATATGTAACATCATCTTCAACATCATCTGTATATAGTATAGCATAACTACTTTAGCTACTTCTCCCCCTTTTTAGCCAAAAGAGACCAAAGAGACAAAATAAATGTCTATTTAGTCAAACAAACAGTATGTCACATAGAATGTCAAAGCAGATTGTTAAGTGTTACAGATCCAAGAACATACACAGCTTTACATAAGCTGAGATAAAATCCATCAAACTAGAAAAATACATATTAAAGCAGCAGAACATAACTTCCAGAAAAATAGAACAACCATCACATCACACCATCAGAAGAGTGGGGGACAACTTCAACAAAAAATCTAGTCAGAGGAGCTTGAGCTTGCATCTTCATCAGCATCAGAACCAGAACTGCCACTTGTATCATCTTTAGTTTCAGACCTCTCACTAGAGGTTTGGGCTTCTGCTTCCTTGGCCTGTCCAATATTCTCTCTTTCAGCTTCCTCCAAGCTTGCAATCAGAGCCTCCAAAGCTTCTTTCCTGGCTGTTGCTACCCTTATCCCTGTATCCAATTCTTTACAAGTTTCTTTCAGCTCACCAATAAGACCACCTTTTAAGGCTGGCTTTTTCACAGCAGATGTCATGACAATGTCTTTGACATGACTGCCTTCAAACAATTTGTAGTGAACTGATAGAGGAGGTTTTCTTCTACTAGGAAGATCATCTGTACTCAGAATTCCAGGGTGTTGGTTCAGGATAATCCCACAAATCATTGAGGGAAAAGCTATGGGCAGCTTTACTGCATTTGTAGAAGCATGTTTGACAATTTGTTCAAACATAAATCTACCATAATCAAATTTCAGCTTGGTTCCAACAGCAAAGATGAACCTACCAAGGGCATTTGAAATTGTGGAAATGTGGTTGGTAGGCACCCAATTTGCAGACCCTATCTTGTGCGATATGGCATATTTCACAGTCAGCTTCCCAGCAGGGAAATGCTTCTTACTAGGCCACTCCTTCACCTGTCTTGCTGTAATTTCCCTACAGACCTCATTGTCAGTGGCTTCTAGTTCACATGCACCTTCTGTTCCTCTTCCTAGAAACTTGTTAATCACAGTTGGAGAAAATGTGATACACTTTCCTCTTACAAACACTTTACAGAATTCCTTGTTGTTTTTATCAATGTTTTCAGGAATGTTGACAACAAATTCCTTAACCAATCCTTCATAGCACTGAGATAACCCAGCCACAGTCTTCATTAATCCATCATTTTTAATTAGGTCCATGACCTCAACAACATCCTTGCCTAACTCTCTCTCCACAACCACCCTTCTTTGGATCACAAACTTCCATTTTGCTGCTCCATCTTCAAGATGGAAAGAAATATTATCCAAGTGTACAACAATAACTTTTACAAGGGACTTCCTAACAGTTGTCCTCTTAACAGGGGAGATGTCAGGGAATTCCTCTTCAACATCTTCATCTGACTCAGAAATTTCTCTCACTTTCCTCTTCTTCACATCAACTTTGCTCCAAGATTTTGAGGGTCCTACACCAGTAGTCTTCTTAGCAGTTTTGGCTGACATCATTTCAGCCACAAACCTACCTTTTCTAGTCTTCATCCTCTTAGCCACACTAGGCTTCAAGTGATGAAGCAAGCTATCATCTTGATCATCCAAACTATCATCTTCTAGGTCAATCACCTTGTTTGCAAGATCATGCTTCTTAGACTGTGAAGCATTGGCAATAGGTGATGCCATAGATTTCTTACCAGACACAGTTTGTTCTAAAGAGCATAAACCTTCAGCAACCATATCCTTTTCAGACCTAGAGGAATTATCATCCTTCTCATTATGAGGATAAACCTCAAGAGAGGGGTCCCTTCTTGATAAAGGGGTAGAAACTCCCTTTAAAGAATGTCCTTCATTGAGGATTCCAGTGACTAGGTTTCTTATGACAAGATCAGTGTGATGCATGTCGTCCTTAGAACTAGTGGCATGAGTAGAGCTAAAAGGGATACTAGAGCTGTTACCTTGAGTAGGGCATGCAGTGGCAGATGCATCCATAGGATGGTTTGAGTCAGGAGCTTCGCCTAGAATGACAGACAGGGGAATCACGTCTAAAATATCTTCATCAAGAAAGTCCATTGAAGGCGTTCTATCCTTATGAGTAGGCTTAGGGGTTTGTGAACCATATGGTGTTTGATATTGTGACATCTTGTTGTTTTTGTGGAAAGGTTTCAGTTGCCCTAGCAGAGAAGTTTGAGGAAGTCGTAGGGAGTTGCAAATGTTTGAGAAGAGGCTGCGTGTGAAAAGGTAATAGATGGAATTTCTAATACTAGGTGATGATTTACCATAAACGGGGCACTTTATTTTAAGTAATCAGACAATAATTTTATTACCTTTTCCACTCCAAATTAATTGCTACAAATTCTCATAAATACAAATCCCTAATGTCCCTCTTAGAAATTCAAATTGATTTGCATCCAAGGCCTTTTTAAAAATATCAGCTAACTGCATTTCAGTAGCAACATGCTCTAGGGCTATAATTTTATCTTCCACTAGTTCTCTAATAAAATGATGATGGATATCAATATGTTTTGTCCTGCTGTGCTGAATAGGATTCTTAGAAATATTTATAGCACTCAGGTTATCACAGTACAACGTCATGACATCTTGCGTGACATTGTATTCAGTCAGCATCTGTTTCATCCATACCAGTTGAGAATAACTACTTCCAGCTGCTATGTATTCAACTTCAACAGTGGACAGAGACACACAATTTTTTTTCTTACTAAACCATGATATTAATTTGTTCCCCAAGAAGAAGCATCCTCCCGATGTGCTTTTCCTATTATCAACACTTCCAGCCCAAGCAGTATCACAGTATCCAGTCAGCACAGATCCAGATCCATGAGTGTATATCATCCCATAGTCACTAGTGCCATTGCCATATTTCAGGATCCTTTTCACTTGGTTTATGTGACTCACTTTTGGTTCAACTTGATATCTAGCACATACACCTACAACAAAAGCAATGTCAGGTCTACTTGCTGTGAGATATAGCAGACTCCCTATCATGCTTCTATAGAGACTTTGATCTACACTAGCACCATTTTCATCTTTAGAGACTTTCAGATGAGTAGGAGCATGTATCCTTTTGTGACTTGCATTCTCCATGCCAAACTTCTTAACAATGTTTTTGGCATATTTACTTTGAGATAGAAAGATAGAATCTTCCATCTGCTTGACTTGTAGCCCAAGAAAATAGGTCAGCTCTCCAACAAGGCTCATTTCAAATTCAGACTGCATTTGTTTAACAAAATGTTCGACCATCTTATTTGACATCCCACCAAACATAATATCATCCACATATATCTGAGCCACCATGAGTTTTCCTCCTTCATTTTTGACAAATAAGGTTTTATCAATGCCTCCCTTTCTATATCCATTGTCAATGAGAAACACTGTGAGTCTATCATACCAAGCCCTAGAGGCTTGTTTCAGCCCATAGAGGGCTTTCCTCAACTTATACACATGCTTTGGAAGATTTGGGTCTGCAAACCCTTTAGGTTGTTCAACATACACTTCCTCATTTAAGTAACCATTCAAGAAGGCATTTTTTACATCCATTTGGAACAGTTTAAACTTCAGAATACATGTCACTCCAAGCAATAGTCTAATGGACTCCAGGCGAGCTACAAGGGCAAATGTTTCATCAAAGTCAACTCCTTCAACTTGAGTGTATCCTTGTGCTACCAATCCTGCTTTATTTTGAGTAACCACCCCTTGTTCAGCAGATTTATTCTTGTAAACCCACTTTGTTCCAATAACATTTATTCCTTCAGGTCTTGGAACTAGTTCCCATACTTCATTTCTCTTGAATTGGCCTAACTCTTCCTGCATAGCATTGATCCAGAATTCATCGGTTAAGGCTTCTTTGACATTCCTGGGCTCAATCTTGGACACAAAACAGCTATGTGAGATCACTTCTCTTGATCTAGTTGTGACCCCTTTATTTGGGTCTCCTATAATGAGATCTTTAGGATGATCCTTCTGAATTTTGATAGAGGGTCCCTTATTAAATTTGTCAGCTTCAGGTTCAGCTTGAGTAGGTTGACTCTCATTAATTTTGTTTGGGAAATCAGCTGGGACATCATTTAGAGATGTCTCAACATCGTCCGTGACATCAGTCTATTGATCATTAACACCAACATTGATAGATTCCATCATTACTTTTGTTCTGAAATTAAAGACCCTAAATGCTCTGCTGTTTATTGAGTAACCCAGAAATATTCCTTCATCACTCTTGGGATCCATCTTCCTTCTTTGTTCACGATCAGTCAGAATATAACATTTACTACCAAACACATGGAAGTATTTGACAGTAGGTCTTCTTCCTTTCCATACTTCATATAAAGTAGTTGGAGTCCCTTTCTTCAAGGTTACTCTGTTGTGAACATAGCAGGCTGTATTCATAGCTTCAACTCAGAAGTGGTAGGGCAATTTCTTAGCATGAATCATAGCTCTGGCAGATTCTTGGAGAGTTTTATTTTTCCTTTCTACCACACCATTTTGCTGAGGGGTAATGGGAGATGAGAACTCATGACTAATTCCTTCAGATGAAAAGAATCCAGCAAATTTACTGCTCTCAAATTCTTTCCCATGATCATGTCTGGTTCTGATAACCTGACTTTCTTTTTCTCTTTGAAGTCTTAGGCAAAGATCTTTGAATACCTCAAATACATCAGATTTTTCCCTTATAAAATTTACCCAGGTGTATCTGGAGAAGTCATCCACCACCACATAAGCATACTTTTTCCCACCAAGACATTCCACCTGCATAGGTCCCATCAAGTCCATGTGGAGAAGTTCCAGCACTCTGGATGTGGTGTCATGTTTGATCTTCTGATGTGACATCTTTGTCTGCTTTCCAATCTGACACTCCCCACAAACTCTTCCTTCATCAATATTTAAGTTTGGGATTCCTCTGACAGCTTCAACATATATAATCCTCTTCATTCCTTTAAGATGCAGATGGCCCAATTTTTGATGCCATATCTTCACTTCTTCTTCTTTGGCTAGAGTACACATTAATGAATAACCAGTTTCTTGAGAACTCCACATATAGTCGTTGTCCTTAGACCTTACTCCTTTCATGCTCACTTCATTTTCTTTATTAGTAATCAGACATTCAGTTTTTGTGAAGTTTACATTTAGACCTTGGTCACACAGTTGACTGATGCTGATTAGGTTTGCAGTCAGTCCTTTAACAAGTAGCACATTGTCAAGGTTAGGGACTCCAGGGCAGTTTAGCTTTCCAATCCCCTTGATTTCACCCTTTTCTCCATCACCAAAGGTTACATAGCTGGTGGCATGAGGATGAAGGTCAATTAGCAGGTTTTTGCTTCCAGTCATGTGTCTGGAGTATCCAATGTCAAAATACCAGTCTTCTTTGGCTGAAACTCTGAAGGAAGTGTGAGCTATCAGGTTAGTAGCACCAGTCCTAGGAACCCACTGTTTTCTGTTGATAGGGATGTGGTGTTTGGGTCTAGGTTGATTATGAGAAGGACTAGGATAGCCATACTACTTAAAGCAGAATGGTTTTATGTGGCCAAATTTTCCACAGTAATGACATCTCCATCTTTGGTGTTTTCCTTTATATTGTCTTTCCTTATGATGTTGTGACACATGATGTGACATCTTTGGTTTGCTACCAGTGTGACTACACTCAGGAGTGGATTCATTGAACCCAAGGCCAGACTTGTCTCCTGCCATTTTTCCAGTCTGGAGGATTTTGTCTAAGGTGTCAGATCCACTGTTTAGCATTCTGACATACTTTGTCATCTCATCCAGTTTGGTGTTTAAGAACACTGCTTCAATCTTCAACTTAGAGATGGTTTCCAAGTGCTCTGTCTTCTCATCCTCTAGTTGTGTTATCAATTTCTTCTGATTTTCCACTTGTTGACACACTTCTTCACTTCTGTAACACAACTTTCTGTAGGTAGTGGCTAACTCATCAAAGGCTACTTCATCATCACTTGGGTCTTCATCAGAACCCCATCTTCCAGCCAAGGCAGTCACAAGATTGGCAAACTCTCCTTTTGTTTCACTTTCATCAGACCAAATAGCAGTAAGACTCTTCTTCTGTTTCTTAAGGTAGGTCCCACATTCATCTCTTATGTGTCCATACCCATCACATTCATGGCACTAAACTCCTTTTCCTTGTTTGGACTTTTCATCAGATCTTGTTCTTGTTCCAGCATCATTGGACCTACTGATGTCAAATGAGTTGTTCTTGACATTAGACTTTGACCTTACATCCATCTTTTTCAGGAGTTTGTTGAACTGTCTCCCCAGTAATGCTACATCATTTGCCAGATCTTCATCAGTATCTTGACCATTTTCTTCCTCTTTCTCTTCAGTGTTTAACATGAAGGCTATACTTTTGACTTTCTTTTTAGATCCATCACTCATTCCCAACTCAAATGTTTGGAGGGATCCAATTAGCTCATCCACTCTCATATTGTAGATGTCTTGAGATTCTTCTATGGCTGTCACTTTCATGTCAAATCTCTTGGGAAGTGACCTGAGAATTTTCCTCACTAGTTTTTCATCTGACATCTTCTCACCCAGGGCTCCCGAGGCGTTAGAATTTTCAAGGATATTCATATGAAAGTCATGAATATTTTCATCTTCTTTCATCCTCAAATTTTCAAACTTGGTAGTAAGCAGCTGCAATCTAGTCATCTTTACTCTAGAGGTACCTTCATGAGTGGTTTTGAGAATATTCCAAGCATTTTTAGCCACCTCACAGTTGTTCACCAGTCTGAAGATGTTCTTATCAACCCCATTGAATATAACATTCAATACTTTAGAGTTTCTAAGGGTTAGTTCATCCTCCTCCTTGGTCCATTGTTCCCCAGCCTTCTTATCAGTTGTAACTTCTCCTTCGTTAGTAATAACGGGATGTTCCCAGCCTGTTAGAACATCCTTCCAAGCCTTATTATCCAAAGATTTCAGGAAGGCTACCATTCGAGGTTTCCAGTAGTCATAGTTAGATTCATCCAGCATTGGTGGTCTGTGAACAGATCCTTTGTCTCTATCCATAGTACTAGAAAGTAACGTCCCAAGATCTCACCCAGAACCAGAGCAGGATGCCTACTCTGATACTAATTGAAATTCTGGTATTAGATATGAGATGTCGAAGGTAATGTCACGACACTAATATCTGAACAATATAAACAGGATAAAAGATAAAGAACAATAGTACAAGTGACACAAGCAATTGTTAACCCAGTTCGGTGCAAACTCACCTACGTCTGGGGCCTCCAAGCCAGGAAGGAAATCCACTAAACAGAATTAGTTCAAAGACTCTCAGTAAACAACTTCAAGCTACAGTCTTTTCACCTAATCTCTACCTATGTGACTTCTATCTAAGAACTCTTAGATAAGAGATCCTACTCACTCCCCCTCAATCACATCAATGATGTAAAAACAAATATCACAAAGAAAGAAGACACTCTTCAAGAACACATACTTGGTCTTGCTTAAAAGCTTCAACCAAGTAAACACACACTCATGCTTCAAAGCTTAGAGTGGACAAATTACAACACAAAAGTCAGTCCAATTCAATCATCAATAGGATGAATGAATGGCTCACAATACACAAGCACACATAAGACTAAAACCCTTATTCTCTCTCACTATTTCGTTCGTTTTCTTATGTGTTAAAACCAGGTTTTCCATGCCCTTTAAATAGAAGCTTTTGAATGGGCTTGGACATCATAAAACCCTAAATCTATTTTCCCTTCGTATATTCTTAACAGCTGATCATATCTTATAAAATAAATCAATCTGGTTTTAATTACTGCTTGAATGGCGCGTTCAATCTCCACATCAATCACACACAAATTAGCATGAAAAGCGCAATTACAAAATACATAACATTCAGACTGAATGTTCTGTATACACATGTCTTGACATCAGGTCTGACATCTCAGCTAAATCCTGCACAACCATATTTAAACACCCTGCAGGAACCTGATATCTCATGTTAAGACAACACTTGTGAAAACTTGTGAAAACTCTAGGTTTTACCAAAATTGATGCCAACACATAGAACCAACAGATTGAGGTAGGCGTAAATCCTCCCACCTACGGGGTCGAGATCCTTTCCACGGGGTTTGTGCGTCTAACAAGGCTAACACTTCAGATTCCCCGTTGTCCACCTCTTTATCCGAATCAAAAATGGATAAACTCAACACTCTTTCCAAAGGTGACTGGGGTGTATGAAAAGGGTTATCATATGTTGTCACCTGATCCAGAACCTCTATAGTATGATTGGTACAAATATCATCCTTGTACCTCATGGTGTTTCCAACGTTGATTTTCAATTCCTCATCGTGAACCTTCAGCGTCATTGTTCCTTCTTCTATGTTTATCAAGCACCGTCCCTTCTCCAAAAAGGGTCTCCCCAGAATGAGAGGGATCTCTTCATCTTGCGGCATTTCAAGAATTACAAAATCCACCGAAAATACAAACTTATCAATTTTTACCAGAACATCTTCGACAATGCCATACAGTTTCTTGACCGAATGATCGACGAATTGGAGTGTCATCCTGGTATCTTACACAACCCCTATACCAAGCTTCTTGTAAATGGATAACGACATGAGACTCACACTAGCTCCCAGATCAATAAGAGCTTTGTTGAACGACCTATCTCCAATAGTACATGGGATAGTGACAGCTCCTCGATCCTTCTTCTTTATCGGAATCTTCATACCCTGCAAAATAGAACTACAAGTTTCAGTTAGAATACTCGGGTTAGTGTCGGTGGTATGCCTCTTCCGAATGATATTCTTCATGAACTTGGCATACGTATGCATTTATTCAAGTGCCTCCAACAAAGGAATGTTAATCTCCAGCTTCTTGAACAACTCTAAGAATTTTTCAAAGTTTTTCTCATGTTGTCCTTTTTTCTTGTTTCTAGTGAGGAAGGGAAGCTTAACAACCGGCTTAGGCTCAATGACTGTTTCTTTCACAATCAGTTTCAGTGCTACCACTTCTTCCCTAATAACTTCATTTTCTTTGATCTCAAGGTCCACTTTAATCAATTGGTCTTCCTCTTCATCCACTTCCTTGATAACTTCATCCAATTTACCATTTCTTGTTGTCACTGCGCTCACATTATTATGCTCTTTAGGATTTGTCACGATTGCACTAGGTAGAGCACCTTGTGCTTGAGAACTCGAAGCTAGTTGCTGAGCAATTTGACCCATTTGGGCTTCAAGATTCTTTATGGATGTTGTGGTGTTTTTCTGATTGTTCTGGGTTTCTTCTTGAAATTGAACATTATGAGCTGCCATTCTTTCAATGGCAATTTCCCAATCAGATCTCTTAGGGGCATGTTGTTGCTGTTATTGTTGATATTGAGTTTGGTATTGACCATGTTGAGGAGCGGTTCCTTTTTGGTCTTTCCATGAGAAGTTGGGATGATTCTCCCAACCCGGATTGTACGTGTTGGAATAAGGATTATTCTACTTCAAAAATTTGATTTCCTCCACTTGTTAAGAAGTTGCAAAACAATAAACAATTTGGTGCAGACCACTACAAATTTCACAGTAGACAGTAGGAACCAGTTGGACTTGTGCCACCTGTTGGGTACCTATATTCATTGCCTTCAGCTTCTTATCAACTTCGGAAGCTATAGTATCTTCAATACGGATTTTATTAGTTTCCAGCTTTAAATCTATAACCCCTTCTGGTTTGCTTTGACACCTATCGTACAACTCCATGTGCTCATTAGTAGCAATAACTTCAATGGTCATCTTGATACCGATGGCTGTTTGTGGAACCACCGGCTGCAGTATCAATTAACTGTTTGGTCTTTATTTTAAGACCATTCACAAACATCTGCATTTGTTCAGTTGCATCCATATTATGAGTTGGGCAGGCTACTAGGACTCTCTTGAAATCTCTTATAGGCGTCTCCTAAAGTCTCCCCGTCCTTCTGCTTAAAATTCAGAATTTCATACCTCTTCCGCAGAAATACCGATGTTGGAAAATACTTATTCAGGAAGACTTTTTCCATTTCTTCCCAAGATGTCATGCTACCGGAAGGTAAAGAATAAAACGATTCTTCAGCTTCTTCCGATAAGGTAAACGAGAACATTCTCAACTTCTTGGCTTCTTCGGTGTGACCATCAATTTTCAGAGTGTTGCTCATGGTCAGAAACCTCTGCAAATGCTTGTTTGCATCTTCATTCACTTTTCCAGTAAAATGCTTCCTTTCAAGCTGATTAATGGTACTCAGATGAAGCTGGAAATTAGCCACGTTCACTGGTTGGTTGACAATAGTTAATCTGTCAGTTTGTGCATTTGCACCTCCGTAGTCTCCCAACAGTCTTTTTGGTGGCGATGGAACATTAGCCATAGTTTCGGTCTCTCTATCAGAACCTGAATCTGAATGGATGGAAAGTTGTTCTCCGTCTGATTCCAATCTGGCTAATCGAGCTTGTCTGAGTCTTACCCGCAAGGTTCTCTCAATTTCTGCGTCAAAAGGAAAATCAGCTGAGGCCTTACCTCGCATACAAATATCAGACACAAATCGGTTGATATAATCGAAATAAAATATTCAAAATAACGGAAAATAAATTTTAGTTGCAGAGCAACAAAATTTCAATTGAGATAATTGTAAACTTATATTTGGAAATCCCCGGCAACGGCGCCAAAAACTTGATCGGGAAAATAACAAGTGTACTGTTTTGCCGATGTAGTAATAAGAGGGATGTTTCCCAAAGACCGATCTCGAGGATTGTGCAACAATATATGAGTAAACAGTCACTCAATTGAACAAAAGTAATAGTTTTGGGTTTTGTAAAATTCACTGTAAGGGAAAATAAAACAAATAAATATTTTCACAGATTATAATAATATGCCAAGGATGGTGTGTGAAAATCTCCTGTAATGACCCTTGAGTGTATATCTCCTTAATAATGAGAATTGTTTCAATTACCGGATCTTAAGATTGTTTCCCCCTAAGACCTCGGAGGGAAACCTTTGGTGTTCAATCTAACCTCTAAGTCCTTAGGTGATTATGATGAAACCAAGTCATTTTAATTTAACAACAATAATCTGGTAACCATTGGGTATCCCTAGTCCTAAGTGATATCTACTATGGTTTCACTGTCTAAAAACCTTAACAATTGCAATCATGCTAATCGTTAACCATACATCAATCTTGATTTTTCTGTTAAAGAAAGCATTACGCAAATTACACAGTGAAATTGATAACAAATAACATATATTAAGGAAATTCTAACATCTTAGTCCTTACATGATCAATTCAGGGACACCCCCTGGCATTGGGGGGTTTAGCCTCTCATATTATTCAAATAAGATACAAGATAAAATTGAGACATTACAAAAAGTTTGGAATTTCGTTGATCTTCAATCGCATCCGCTCTTGAAGGATCTCCATTCTTCGTTGCTTTCCACTGCTTCAATCTGTATCGTCCCTAATTTTCAATCGTGAAAAAAAGTCCCTCTCTCCATTATCAAATCTCCTGTAAATAGTTCTTGATGATAATTTTTATCTAGCAAAAGTCCAAAATACCCTCCAGGATAAGCTATGCCAAAAACATCACAAAACTGGAAAATCAAGTTTCCAAGCCAAACACTGGCCGTGTCAGGCAACACAACAGGCTGTGTTGGGCTTCTAGAGCAAAAGGCTTGACACGCCCCTTCAGGGAGGCTGACACGGGCCGTGTCAGCTGACATGGGCACCCGTGTCAGCTCCCTATTTTCCTCTTCCAAGTGCCTTCTCTTGACACGGCCCGTGTTGGGCAACACGAATGGCCGTGTCAGGACTACTGTACTGTCCAATTTTCTTCTTCCGACGGGCCCGGAACGTTCAATTTGCTTGTCTATCCCTCTGGTACTCTTGCTTACACCTGAAACCAATAAAACTACCACAAAGGGACATAAAATGGAGTATAATGATGCATATAACATGTAATCAACAACTGGAAACAACAGTGTAAAACATCTAAATTACTAAACAAAATAATAAAATAAGTGGACTAATATGTTACCGACTTCGTACAAAGGTGCCGAATGAGTGTCAGAAAACAAGTAAAATTGGAGACTGATCAATTCTTCCACACCAGTTTCACATACGGTATCAAGATTTCATCATCGTTAGGACCAACCTGACAAAAAGAGTACTCCAACATCTTGAATTTCTCACTGACCCTATTAGTAGATGTCAAATATTTGAATTCGAAGTCAATATTATAGACAAGACTATAACAAACACCATACTTGTCAAAATGATTCTAAAAGTGTTTATCAAAATAACACATCTCAAAACCTAAGATCTGGATCTATTCTCATAGAATCAAAGTATATTCAAATTCAACCAAAACCTAAAAAAAACAAATCCAACTTCACCACCATCAAATCCAAGTCCTAAACCAAATCACCATTATTATCAGATCCAATTTCACCACCATCAACTCCAATTCATGATAAAGCAGCACAATCTTCACACATACACTATCTTCATCCATTTCATGGAAATGAAGGAGACTCGATAAATTAGCAGTTAACCGATGATTTTACCTCATGGAAATGACAAAATGCTAGATCAGGATGAAGGCAATGTAGCCGTTCTACAAGCCGGGAAAAAAAATCAACGAGAGAGAAGGGATGACGTTGGTGTGAGGAGAGTGGGAAAAGTGCAATGATGCTTTCAAATGACAATGAATGGTGTTGGATCTTCTGATTTCAGCAATACCTATTGAATGAGGCAATTCGACCACGTGGCCAAAGGGATGTATGTGATTGGTCAATTATTTGTGAATTAGTTAATTACACAGAAGGGCATGTGTTATTGTAAACTAAGATTGAGTTAAAGGGAAATTTAAGGTGATCTTATTATGCATGTAACATTCTTAGTTAGGTTACTCTCTCCATCTTACAATATGTGTCATCTTTCTTATTTTTATTTATATCAAATTATTTGTCTCTTTAGAATACTAATGTGATATTTATTATTTCTTTCCATTAATTTATCTTTACTTATTGTATTTTAAATCAGATAACTACTTCACTACCTATTGTTAATAAAGTTATTTTAGTAAATTACAATTGTTTTATAATTGAAATCAACACAATTAATCATTATCTTAAAAAGTGTAAAAATCTCAAAGAAAACACTTATTGCGAGTAAGAGAAATTATTATTATTATTATTATTATTATTATTATTATTATTATTAATAATAATAATAATAATAATAATAATTACTATGCACTATGAATTTAAAATGTTTTACACTATTAATTTATAACCATCACCCGTTTATATTTTTTTATAGGTTGTTAAAATAAAAATAAAAATTTTCTCAATATTTAAAGTCTATAATTAACTAAGGCTTAATTATAATTTTGATCCCCTATTTTATTTTATTTTTTGAATCTCGATTGTTCCATTTTAAAAATCACATTTTAATTCCTTTTTAAAATTTTGTGTTAAATCTTAATTTCTTTTTAATTAAAATCCAAATAAAAACCTAAAAAAGAAAAAAAAATTAAACTGGACATCAAAACCAAAAAAAAATGAAAAACTATTAAAGTTGCAATTATATCTAATGTAAAATTCTTTTAACTATTATCAATTAAATTCTATTATTATTGGTTACTTACTATTAATCACATTGGAATATAAACTCATCTTATCTTAACAATATCTATTCCTACTATATCACATGAGAGTGGACACAATCTTGCCACTTCATCAATAATCACCACACAAAATCTCCCTCTCTTTCTATCTCACCCATCATACATACTTCTTAAACTCCAACTTCTAGCAATTCAAGTTTTACACCACTCACCACAACATGGCTACTGCTGCTGCAGGCATAGCCTCTTTGTTTTCATCTTCCATCAACCCTGTCAAATCTCTCCGTTCCAAAAACTTCTCACTCGATACATCCTCAAACCGCAACTTCGCATCTGTTACATCACATTCCTCAGTTGAACCTTTGTGCATTGGTGCAACAATCTCATCACACAAGTTATGGATGCCTAGAATTTCTATTGCTGTTGCTCAGGAAGAGGCTGTTGTGGCTATCGATGATGAAGAGAAGGCTGTGATAGAGGAGGAACAAAAAGAACAAGAACAAGAAGAGAAGGAGAATGGAGGGGAAATTGATGCAGAAGTAGACCGTAGAACTAAGCTTTATTTTGGGAATTTGCCTTACAGTGTTGATAGTGCACAACTTGCAGGGCTAGTTGAGGATTATGGTAGCGCAGAACTAATCGAGGTACTATCAGTCATCTTAGTTTTGTATTCAAATTACTGAAAATGTCATGTAACTTATCATTAGTGAGAAATGCAATAATGAAATTAAATTTACAATTTTCTGAGAGGTTTTTGTACTGAAGTTTACCTTATATGTTTACTGATAAGAATTTTGCAAGATAGATAGAAAATAAATAGTTAGACATATTAACTATAAGACATAGTTACTGATAGACTCTGCCAAGTTGATATGTTATGGTTTATTCCATGTTTATGTTTCATATTCTTTGATTTACAGTAATGTTAATGATTTATATTGTGGATTGATTGCGTAGAACTTTTTACACCGACAGTGCATAACGGTTAATCTCATGTGTCTTTAGGTTCTTTACGACAGGGACACTGGAAAAAGTAGAGGCTTTGCATTTGTGACCATGAGTCGCGTTGAAGATTGTAATGAAGTAATTAAAAATCTTGATAAAAAAGTAAGAACAGTTATCTCTCTTCATTGTAATGCTTAACTTTTTTTTGCATGCTAAAATTTGTAAATGAACAACTTCTCAGGAGTTCATGGGGAGAACCTTGCGGGTGAATTTCTCGGACAAACCGAAGCCGAAAGAACCGTTGTACCCTGAATCCGAATACAAGCTTTTCGTTGGGAACTTGTCTTGGACAGTAACTTCTGAGAGTCTGGCAGAAGTCTTTCAACAACATGGAACTGTGGTTGGAGCTAGGGTGTTGTATGATGGCGAAACGGGAAAGTCTCGTGGCTATGGCTTTGTTTGCTATGCCAATAAATCAGAAATGGAAGCTGCCCTTACAGTCATGAATGATGTGGTATGTTGCTTCTCATCTATTCATTCTTTTATGCACAATGTTTATATCAAAACTATCATTGCGATTGCGATTGTGATTGCGATCATGATTTAAAACGTTGGTTATACATTTGTGCTTGCAAAAAAATGAGTTATGGTTTTGCTTATTGCTTTGTAATTTATGCACATGATCAGGAACTAGATGGACGGACATTGCGCGTAAGTTTGGCGCAAGGAAAACGATCATAAGGTCGATAGAAACACAGAAAAAGCTCGCAGATGTTGAACAATTGTGTGCCAAAGAAATGAGAAGAGGATGGCCATGTTCCTACCATGATGCACTTGCTTCACCTTGATGAGAAGTTCCTTTTCATTTCTTGTGGTGTATAAACTATTTCATCCCATTTTCATAAGATATGCTGACCCAAATGATATTTTATGGTATTAATTTTTTAGCTAATTTGCATATTCTTTTCTATATATATGCAACATGTGCTAAGAGAATTGTGCACCTAAAGGTGTTAAGTTTCATATCATAGTGAAATGACAAATATGAAAATTCTCCACCTAGTTCATAATTAGAAAAACAATCAAATTTTGGACACATGGAATAATATTTAGTAAATTCAAGAAATATTAGAACTCGCTATATGACAGAATCTTGATTAGCATGTTTGCTACCATGACATCCCATACAAAATGGATCTAATATCAATATGTTTGATATGTATACAATGAACCTGATTCTTAGCTAACTGAACTGTACTTTAGTTAATCTGAGATCCTCATGTTCTTGTTTAATCTCCAAATTATCTAAAAAAACCACAATCACAATGTATTCAACCCCATTTAACAAGCATAATTAAATTAACATAGCCATTTAACTTATATGTTTCTCCACCAAAGCATAAAATTGTCTCAATGATACCCTTTAAGTATCTTAAAGTCCATTTCACCGCTTTCCATTCTTCCTTTGTCGGATTCGCCATGAATCTACCAACAATATTGACTACTTGTAAAATATCTGGACGTATACACATCATGACGTACATATTTGGAGGTGCACACACCATGACGTACATTAAACTATCAACTACACTAGCGTAAGGAACACATTTTATGCATAGCTTATTTTATGCTATAATGGAGGATTATTGACTAAAGAGCTCAAAATATTGAGTCAATTGAGTCACCACTAACTTAACATCTTTCATCCCAAACCTTTCAATAAAGCCTTCAATGTAGTTTTTTTACTCAAGAACAATTTTTGATTTGATCTTTCTTTTCTAATCTCCATATCTAGTATTTTCTTAGAAACTCTAAAACCTTTTGTCTCAAACTCTTTACCAAATTGAGTTTTTAACCTATCTATCTCCACATTGCTATTTTAAGCATTAAATGTGTCATCCATATACGACAAAATATAATTATAATCACCTTTATGAAACTCACAAATGTATACACAAGAATCATAATCACTTTTAGAGAAATCTTACATTAACATAAATGAGTCAATCGATTGTACCACTAGTGAGGAGATTGTTTCAATCCATAGTGATTTTTCAAGCGTCACGTCTGACTCTATTTACCTTTAACTTTGTATTCGTCATGTTGATACATACATATTTACTCTTTCAAATCATCGTATAAGAAGGTTGTCTTCACATCAAATTGTCTTAACTCAAGATCCTTATGAACATCAAGACTTAATACCACCTGAATAAAATTATGTTTTACTACTAGAGAAAATATCTCATTTTAATCGACACATTATTTCCGCGCAAACCCCTTATCCACCGGGATAACCTTATACTTTATAATATGGACTTGTTAGAATCTTTTTTTTTTACACCCGCTTACAAGCAATATCAATTTTTTCTACGGTCAATGAGATCACTTACCATGTCTTGTTCTTAGGAAGATATTGCATCTCATCATCCATAGCAACCAACCAAATATCTTTATCATTGTCTTTAATAGATTGCTTAAAGGTGATAGGCTTGTAATCTTCAACCGATAATGCATATAGTTTACTTGTCCATAATGCCTAAGAGGTTTGTCGGACCCAAACTTCTGAAGTAATTTAAAATTCATCTTTGGCCGGGTGGTATTCAAAGATTCCACGTGCTACTTTTGTAATTAATATATATATATATATATATATATATATATATATATATATATATATATATATATATATATATATATATATATATATATATATATATATATATATATATATATATATATATATATATATATATATATATATATATATTCTTTTAAACCTAATGATAAAGCTCATCTTTCTCACGATTGTGAGTGACACCAGGATACTCCACTTGAACATCACTAAAATCTGGTTGGTCTTTAGATTCTATTTTAACTACTTAACTGTTTGATTTTTGAACATCATCATTAGTTACCATATATTTTAATTAAATGTAACATCATTACTAATAACAAACTTAGAATCTTCCACACTTTAAAAGATATAGTCTTTGGTCCTCTTTGCATATCATAGAAAGGTAGCTTTCTTGAGTTTGTCATAATCAACATTTTCATCCGACCACACCTTATAAGGTGTGTCTCCATCTAAATTAGAATGTGGAGATTGTTTTACTACATAACAAGATGTAGCAAGCAACTATGTCCATCATTCTCGACCTAAATTAGAATTAGAGCGCATATACTTGCTTTCTCAAGAAATGTATAGTTCAATCTTTATGCGACTCCATTTGGTTATGATGTGTCTCTTACTATCTAGAGTCTCACAATACCTTTGTGATCACAAAAATTATTGAAATCTCTCTATATATATTATGTACCATTATCGAACCTTATAACTTTCAACTTTCTACATGTTTTGTTTTTAACCATTGTTTTTCAACATTTGAAAATATAAGTACCTCATTCTTATACTTAAAAGAGTAAATTCAATTATACCTATAATGATCATTATCAAGCATAATAAAGTATCTAGAACCACCATTAGAAATAAGTTTAGTCAAACCCAAAAACAAGTATGCACATAATCTAATAATCATATGCTCTTGTTCTTGCTTGTATAAAACTTCAAGCGATGTGTTTTTCCGATTGATAGAATGTTCACAAAATTTCATATACGATCGCTTCATATTCTTTAACAAAGCTTTCATATTAAGCAATGATTGACCATTTTTTGACATATGCTCAAGGCATATGTTCCATATTCAAATGTCTTGTGTTTGTGTTTGTTCTTTACTTTCATTTGTTCCAACTTCTAAATATTATGCGACAATTTCACCTATAAAAATTTATGTGACAACCAACAAACCATGTTCAACTTTTAAAAATGTTGTTTCCCATTATCAAATGCCTAAAAAAATAACTACTTATACCCACATACACATTTTCCAAAATAGCTAAACAAAATAGTTAAATTCTTCGCAATTAAACTAATAACTTCTTCCAAAATATAGCTCTCTAATTAAATAATAATAATAATAATAATAATAATAATAATAATAATAATAATAATAATAATAATAATAATAATATTATTATTATTATTATTATTATTATTATTATTATTATTATTGAATGATAGTCATGTTATTTTATTAAATATTTCATTTTTATGTAATTTTCAATTGAGTGTTTTGATTCTAATACTAAGAATCAAGCAACAAAATTCAAAAAAATAAATATGTTAAAAGATTGAGATTATTAAGTGATGTTGATTGTATATTATAGCATTTTTAGAGTTTAATAATTTTGTTATTTGATAATTTTGTGTTATATGTCACTTACCACATTTGTTTTGTTACAATACTAATGTTTTATTTCTCACCTTTTCAATTAGTTAATTAAATAATAACATTAAATTTATTACTATTAAGTTTTTCTTCATTTTTCAATATATTTCTACAAATTATTAATAATTAACTTATTAAATAACAGTTAAAGTGAATACTAATAATTTTTTAAAAAAAAACTCTTAAAAATATGCCCACGTTTTCAATTAAATTTTGATAGTGTGAGGACATAAAGTCATTTGTTTTATAGAAAGAAAATGTCAATGCAATGGAAATCATTGATTTCTATGATGAAGAGAAAATTTCGTAGAATTCACTAAATATGTATTCACTTATTATATTATAGTACATGAGATTATTATAAATAGAGAACTCATATTGTAGTTTTTTGTATCACCCTATAATCATCCAAGAGTTTGTTTCTTCTCATTCTTATACTCTTATTTCATATTTAGTTGTGTTATTATTATTTCATGTTATTCTGGTATCCAACTCTGATATCAAAGCATTTGGTGTTGGTCCATATTCTGTTGCGAATATTGTTCATGGTTACTATCCATACGTGTTATTGTATACTTTTACAGTGATTGTTAACGTATACCAGATTTGTTATGATGTGCGGTAAAATATATACATTATTGTCCATATATACTTTGTTATTCATAGTGAAATTGTACAATAATCATGGGAAATGATTACACCTTAGAAACTGCTGGTGTCGGTATTGTCAAAATAAAAATGTATGATGGTACAATTTGCATAATTCAAGAGGTACGACATGTGAAAGGGTTAAAGAAGAATTTATTGTCTATTGGACAATTAGATGACCTCGATGAAGGAGAATGGCGATCCAAAACGCAACGGAAATTAAAAATTTCTCCTTTAGTGATCCTTAACGAATGGGCATGATCAGTGATAGAATCGTTACCTCTTATGGAGATTGAAACTTTTGATGCAGATCTAAGGAATGATCACGAACGTTGAATGGTGACAACGCCTCTACTCAATCCACACGAACAAATTCCTTCAATCTCAGTGTTAGCTGCTACGAATGAAGACTTTGAGTGAGAGAGAGAGAGAAACAAAATTTCATATGCACAAATGCTAATGCACAAGGGTTCTATTTATAGAACCACTTGTGTGGGCTGTAAGCTAAAAAGCCCACTTAAGTGTATGTGGCCCATATCTTATGATATACCAAAATCACTTAAGCACGTGGTACCTTACCATATTTCGTATTCTACTTAAGTGCATCGTACCTTACGATGTTCTATAATTCACTTAAGTGCATCGTACCTTACGATGTTCCTTATTTACTCTATCTCTCATCAATCCGTCCTTTTGTGTGTGACCCTGTAGGTTCTCGCGACATTGGTAATTATATTAAATTACATATTTAACATAATAAACAGTGAGCGGTATCTAGCAACACATCACTGCTACCCAAGACACGAAAATGTCATGTGATATGACAAATCCTTTTGTGATAATACTTATGTGTACAATTACCCTTTTTCCCTTATGTCTATATTGAAGACAAGGCATAGACCGTGTCATCCTTGTCCAGTTCAATATTGGGCCCTTAGACATTTATCCTGTTACATAGGATGGGCAAGTTCCGTCTAGGTTACTCATGTCTCTCAGCATGCTTCATGGAGTACCCATCAACTGTCTTTATGGTCATCTAGTTACGGATAATTTTTGATCAACAATAAGACAATCGACTCTACATCTATGGTACATAGTGGTTTCAGGTCGAAGGGTGGTATACACCACTATCACCATGAGAATAACTTATGACACTTTGCATAACATTCTATATAGTATTCTCATAGCGGGTCAATCCAGTATAAATATTACTCTTAATATTCATACCTATGTTTAAGACTTAATAACTCCTTATCCATGATCCATGATATGTGATCATCAGTCTATATACATAATAGTATTAATACTTTAATACTATCCCACTTTACAACAAAGCTCGACTACAGATACTTTAAGAATAATGTCCTTATGTTTAACGGGATCTCATGATTAAGTCAGACTTGATACATTAAATGGACTAGCTAGTCTATGGACTTTATTAAACAAACATAATAAAGAAAACGCCTTTTATTGTTAATAAATAATTCGATAGAAGTACCAAAAGTATTGGCCTCTAGGGCTTACACCAACACTCGGGTGCAAGATCCATATTGAAGGTGGGATCTTGAAGGTGGTGAAAGGTGCTCTAGTAATGATGAAGGCATAGAAGCTATATGCAAATCTATACATTCTTATGGGAGATACGTTGCAAGAGGGTGATGTGTCAGTTGCATTAGCTAGTCAAGAAAACCCAACAACAATGTGGCATCGCAGACATGTCCGTATGTCAGAACGAGGCTTAAAAGTTCTTGTGGAACATGATCTCTTACTCGGGCTCAAATCGGTAAGTTTACCTCTCTGTGAGAACTGTGTGATAAGCACACAACATAGGTTGAAGTTTGATAGATCGATTACTAAGAGAAAACACATACTTGACTTGATTCATTCTGATGTGTGGGAGTCACCTCAAATGTCCCTGGGAGGAGAAAAATATTGTGTATCATTCATTGATGATTACTCCAGAAGATTGTGGGTATACCATATCAAGAAGAAGTCAGATGTGTTTTCAATATTTAAGCATTTCAAAGCATTAGTTGAGCTTGAAACTGGAAAGAAAATTAAGTGCTTGAGGATAGACAATGGAGGAGAATATACAGACGGTGAGTTTATGGAATTCTTCAAGGAAGAGGGTATAATGAGACAATTTATAGTTTCTCATACACCTCAGCAGAATGGTGTAGCAGAGAGGATGAATAGAACTCTCCTAGAAAGGACTATAGCTATGTTGTGAACTGCATGATTAGCCAAGTCGTTATGGGCAGAAGTCGTGAAAATTGCCGGTTACATGATAAATAGATCGCCATCAAGTGCAATTGGTTTAAAGACTCTGATGGAGATGTGGAAAGGAAATCCAACTGAATATTCTACTCTACATGTGGTTGGATGTCCTGTATATGTGATGTACAACTCCCAAGAAAGAACTAAGTTGGATCCAAAATCTAGAAAATGCATATTCTTGGACTATGCTGACAGTGTCAAAGGGTATCGCCTGTGGGATCCCACTTCCCGCAAGGTTGTTATCAGCAGGGATGTAATCTTTGTAGAGAATGAACTGTAAAGGGATCAGGAAAATGACAACACTTCTAAAGATGTCACTACTGTTCATATAAATGGAAAGTCCGTAGAAGATGATTCTTTTGAAGTAGAACCAGAGCACGAGGTACAAGAACCAGAGGAACCCGATGGTGTTAAAGTTCGACGATCAACACATCAAAAAGGGAAACCAAATTGGCAGTCAGACTGTGTTATGGTAAGCCATGATGCATATTGTCTTCTAATAGAAGATGGAGAACCATCAAACTTTCAAGAGGTTGTGAGTTGCTCAAATGTTACTTTATGGATGGCAGCAATGCAGGGAGAAATGGAAGCCTTACATAAAAATAAGACATGGGATCTTGTTGTACTTCCAGAGGGTCGGAAAGCCATCGACAACAAATGAGTCTATAAGATTAAGCGTGATGCTAATGATTAAGTGGAAAGATATCATGCAATACTGGTGGTTAAAGGATATGCTCAAAAGGAAGGAATTGATTTCAATGAAATATTTTCTCAAGTGGTTAGACTTACCACTATCAGAGTAGTGTTAGCTATTTGTACCGCTTATAATTTATATCTTGAACAGTTGGATGTAAAGACTTCTTTTCTTCATGGAGAACTTGAAGAAGAAATATATATGCTCCAACCAGAAGGTTTTGAAAAAAAGGAAAATAAAACTTGGTTTGCAGGTTGACCAAATATCTGTACAGTTTAAAGCATGCGTCAAGGTGTTGGTATAAGAGATTTAATTCCTTCATTGTTAGCCTTGGATACAATAGGCTAAGCTCAAATTATTGTACATATTACAAGAGGTTTGAGGAAAATGTTTTCATCATTTTGTTGTTGTATGTAGATGACATGTTGGTGGTAGGCCCCAACAAAGATCACGTCCAAGAATTGAAGGCACAATTGGCTAGGGAGTTAGATATGAAGGACTTTGGGCCAGCAAACAAGATTTTAGGGATGAAAATTCACCGAGATAGAAAAGATAGGAAGATTTGGATTTCTCAAAGAAATTATCTATGAAAAGTTTTGTGGCGCTTCAACATGCAAGAATGTAAGCCAATATCTACCCCACTTCCTATCAATTATAAATTATCCTCAAGTATGAATCCTAAAAATGAAGTGGGGGAGGGGGATGGAAATATCTCGAGTACCCTATGCATCAGCGGTGGGAAGCCTTATGTATGCCATGATATGTACAAGGTAGGTCATTGCACAAGTAGTGGGAGCGGCCAGTCGATTTATGGCGGATCCTGGTCAAGAGCATTGGGATGTTGTTAAGAAAATCCTGAAATATATAAAAGGAACCCCAGATGTTGCATTAAGTTTTAGAGGATTGGAGTTTGGTGTCAGAGGATATATTGATTCAGATTATGCAGGTGATCTTTGAAGGAGAAGGGCGATCCAAAATACAGCGGAATTTAAAATTTCTCCTTTAGTGATCCTTACGAATGACCAGGATCAGTGATAGAATCTTTACCTCTTATGGCGATTGCAACCTTTGATGCAGATCTATGGAGCGATCACGAACGTTGAACGATGACAACGCCTCTACTCAGTCCACACGAACGGATTCCTTCAATCTCAGTGCTAGCTGTTACGAATGAAGGCTTTGAGTGAGAGAGAGAGAGAGAGAGAGAGAGAGAGAGAGAGAGAGAGAGAGAGAAACGAAATTGCAACTGCACAAATGCTTCTACACAAGGGTTCTATTTATAGAACCACTTTTGTGGGCTGCAAGCTAAAAAGCCCACTCAAGTGTATGTGGCCCATATCTTATAATATGCCAAAATCACTTAAGCGTGTGGTACCTTACCATATTTCGTATTCTACTTAAGTACACCGTACCTTACGATGATCTACAATTCACTTAAATGCACCGTACATTACGGTATTCCTTAGTTACTCTATCTCTCATCAATCTGTCCTTTTGTGTGTGACCCTGTAGGTTTTTGCGGCATTGGCAATTATATTAAATCACGTATTTAACATAATAAATAGTGAGCGGTATCTAGCAACACATCACTGCTACCCAAGACACGAAAATGTCATGTGATCTGACAAATCCTTTTGTGATAATACTTATGTGTACAATTACCCTTTTGCCCTTATGTCTATATTGAACACAAGGCATAGACAGTGTCATCCTTGTCCAGTTTAATATTGGGCCCATAGACATTTATCATGTTACGCAGGATGGGAAATTTCATCTAGGTCACTCATGTCCCTTAGCATGCTTCGTGGAGTACCCATCAACTGTCTTTATGGTCATCCAGTTACGGACAATGTTTGATCAACAATAAGGCACTCGACTCTATATCTAGGGTCCATAGTGGTTTCAGGTCGAAGGGTGGTATACACCATTATCACCATGAGAATAACTTATGACACTTTGCATAACATTCTATATAGTATTCTCATAGCGGGTCAATCCAGTATAAATATTACTCTTAATATTCATACCTATGTTTAAGACTTGATAACGCCTTATCCATGATCCATGAGATGTGATCATCAGTTTATATACATAATAGTCTTAATGCTTTAATGTTATCCCACTTCATAATAAAGCTCGACTATGGATACTTTAAGAATAGTGTCCTTATGTTTAATGTGATCTCATGATTAAGTCACACTTGATACATTAAACGGACTTTCTATTCTAAGGACTTTATTAGACAAACATAATAAAGAAAAAGCCTTTTATTGTTAATAAATAATTCGATACAAGTACCAAAAGTATTGGCCTCTAGGGCTTACACCAACAATCTCCCACTAGCACTAGAGCCAACCAGGCATACCCCTAATGCCCATAGATCTAGTATGGCCATCATGCTTCTGCTGTGCAAGAGGCTTTGTCAGTGTGTTAGCAATATTGTCAAGTGTAGGTACTCTGCATATTTTCACATCTCCTCTATCTATTATCTCTCGAATGAGGTGATAATGCCTAAGTATGTGTTTGGATCGTTGGTGAGATCTAGGCTCCTTAGCTTGTGCGATAGCACCATTGTTATTACAATAGAGACCAATGGGATCCACAATGCTAGGAACTATGCCAAGTTCACTAATGAACTTTTTGATCCAAACAACTTCCTTTGCTGCACTTGAGGCAACAATATACTCGGCCTCGGTTGTAAAATCAACAACTGTATCTTGCTTTGAACTTTTCCAGCTCACAACGCCACCGTTTAAGCAAAACACATAACCAGATTGCGATCTAAAGTAATCCTTATCTGTCTGGAAGCTAACATCAGTGTATCCAATTACAGCCAACTCTTCCTAACCTCCATATATCAAGAATGAGTCCTTAGTCATTCTCAAATACTTAAGGATATTCTTGACAGCTATCCAATGAGCATCACCAGGATCAGATTGGTACCTACTCGTTGCACTTAAAGCATATGAGACATCTGGTCGAGTACATAACATGGCATACATAATAGATCCTATTGCAAATGCATATGGAATCTTATTCATACGATCCCTTTCTTCCTTAGTTGAAGGGGATTGTGCTTTTGATAGACACATGCCATGTTGCATAGGTATGAATCCTTTCTTGGAATCATGCATATTAAAGCGTCTCAGCACTTTGTCTATGCACGTACTCTGACTTAGGCCAAGTAGTTTTTGTGACCTATCTCTATAGATTCTGATTCCTAATATATAGGCTGCTTCACCTAGGTCCTTCATAGAAAAGCATTTCCCCAACCAAGACTTTACTTGTTGCAGGGTAGGGACATCGTTTCCAATGAGTAATATGTCATCTACATATAATACCAGGAAAATGATCATTCTCCCACTAACCTTCTTGTAGACACAAGGCTCATCTTCGTTCTTGATGAATCCATGTTATTTTACTGTTTCATCAAAATGAAGATTCCAGCTTCTGGAAGCTTGCTTCAATCCATAGATTGATCTCTGTAACTTACATATCTTTTGGGCTTCTTCTGGTATGTCAAATCCTTCAGGCTATGTCATGTACACATCCTCAAGAAGATTCCCATTAAGGAAAGCAGTTTTGACATCCATCTGCCATATTTCATAATCATGATATGCAGCGACAACAAGTAAAATCCGAACAGATTTAAGCATTGCAACTGGTGAAAAGGTTTCATCATAGTCAACCCCGTGAATTTGTTTATATCCTTTTGCAACCAGTCTTGCCTTATAGGTATGTACCTTACCATCCATGTCAGTCTTCTTTTTGAAGACCCACTTGCATCCTATAGGGTTAACTCCTACAGGAGGCTCTACCAAGGTCCAAACTTGGTTTGTGTACATGGAATCCATTTCAGATTTCATGGCTTCTAGCCACTTCTCAGACTCGGGACCAGTTATGGCCTCTTGGTAGGTCACAGGATTATCCTGGTCCATGAGTAATACATCACCTTGATCAGTTATGAGATATCCATATCTCTTAGGTAGGTGACGTATCCTGCTTGACCTACGATGGTCTTGTTCTACTTGAGCAGGTTACTCTTCCACAACTACTTGTGTTTCCTGCTCTAATTCCTCCATAGGTGTATCAATGATTTGTGATTCTTGAATTTCTTCAAGCTCTACTTTCCTCCCACTGATTCCTTTGGAAATCAAATCCTTTTCTAGGAAAACTCCAGTTCGAGGGACAAACACTTTTCCCTTAGAAGGATTGTAGAAGTAATACCCTATTGTTTCTTTAGGATGCCCCACAAATAATCATTTGTCAGATTTGGGCTCAAGCTTAGTTGAAATTTGTCGTTTCACATAAACTTCGCAACCCCAAATCTTCATGTAAGACATATGTGGTTTCTTACCACTCCATATCTCATATGGTGTCTTCTCAACCTTTTTGGATGAAACACGGTTAAATGTGTAAGCTGTTGTCAATAGTGCATGTCCCCAAAAGGAGTTTGGAAGATCGGCGTGACTCATCATGGATTGGACCATGTCTAACAGGGTTCGATTTCTTCTCTCAGATACACCATTCCATTGGGGTGTTCCAGGAGGAGTAAGTTGGGATAGGATCCCACACTCTTTGAGATGGTCATCAAACTCTAGGCTTAAATACTCACCACCTCGATCTGATCGAAGAGTTTTAATATTCTTACCTTGTTGGTTTTGTACTTCATTCTTGAATTCCTTGAACTTTTCAAAGGACTCTGATTTGTGTTTCATTAAATACACATAACCATATCTACTGAAATCATCAGTAAATGTGATGAAGTACTAAAAACCTCCTCTGGCTGGTATGTTCAGTGGTCCACGTACATCAATATGTATGAGGGCCAAAAGATCATTAGCTCTTTCACATTTTCCTATGAATGGAGACTTTGTCATCTTTCCAATTAAACAAGATCTGTATGTCTCATATGATTCATAATCAAAAGAGTCCAAGAGTCCATCTTTATGGAGTTTGGAAATGCGTTTCTCATTTATGTGGCCTAATCAACAATGCCAAAGGTAAGTTGGATTTAACTCATTGGATTTCATCCTTTTAGTATTAATGTTATAAATAGGCATTTCAAGATCAAGGACATATAATCCATTGTTCATTTGTGCAGTAGCATAGAATATATCATTCAAATAAATTGAGCAACAATTGTTCTTTATTATAAATGAAAAACCAAACTTGTCCAAACAAGAAACGGAAATAATATTCCTGCTAATTGTAGGTACATAATAACAGTTCTCTAACTGAATTATTAAACCACTAGGTAAAGTCAATACATAAGTTCCTACGGCTAAAGCAGTAACCTTTTCTCCATTGCCAACTCGTAGGTCAACTTCACCTTTTGCCAAATCTCTATTCCTTTTTAGTCCCTGCACATTGGTACAAATATGAGAACCGCATCCAGTATCTAATACCCATGATGCAGAAGTAGATAAATTAATTTCAATAACAAAAATACCTGAAGTTGAAGTCTCTACTCCATTCTTCTTATCTTCCAGGTACTTTGGGCAGTTTCTCTTCCACTGTCCGGTCTTACCGCAATGGAAGCAGGTGCCTTCCTTTGATATGCCTCCACTAGGCTTTAAAGCACCAACAATGAGTTTGGGTTTGGGTTTGGCAACTTCCTTGCCTTTCCCTTTATCACCCTGCTTGGTGGGTCTTTTGTTATGTCTCTTTCCATTTCTGATCATCAGAATGGACTTCCCTTTTGACTTCAGATTCTGCTCAGCAGTTCTTAACATGACTAGCAGTTCAGGAAGAGATTTGTCCATATCATTCATATTGAAATTTAGGACAAATTGACTGAATCTATCTGGCAACGATTGCAAGATCAAATCAGTCACAAGTTCCTTTCCGAGGGGAAAACCCAACCTCTCAAGGTTTTCCAGATACCCAATCATCTTGAGCACATGGGGACCTACAGGGGCTCCCTCAGCTAACTTTCCTTGAAAAAGGGCTTTTGGAACTTCAAACTTTTCATTCCTTTCTTGCTCTTGATAGAGCATCTTCAGGTGTTCGATCATATCAAACGCTGCCATGTTCTCATGTTGCTTTTGCAACTCTGAGTTCATGGTAGCTAGCATGAGACAAGAAGTTTCATTGGCATCATCGACATGCTTCTTATAAGCATCTCTTTCTACCTTAGGTGCAGAACTAGGAGGTTCCTCTTCAGAAACAGGTTTCTCCAAGACATACATCTTTCTATCATGTTTGAGGACAATCCTCAGATTTCGGTGTCAATCCAGAAAATTTGTCCCAAACAATTTTTCCTTGTCAAGGATTGATCGCAAAATGTTGTTAGAGGTGTTTGTTGTCATGGTAATCTACATGAAAATAATGAAAATATAAGTATCAATAACATATTTAATTAGGCCTTTAATTAAATATGCTCCCACTATTTTATTCAAAACAAATGACCCTCACCTTTTGATTCGGAAAATCCCGTTGGAAGATTTTCTAGTGGGTCGAGATCCACATTTCACTTTGTTTTAAGTCTGCGTAGGCGGATTACACAAAACTAGGTTATTTAGGTAGGAACTCCTTCCAATTGTATCTAATACAACTCTCGAATATTTTAGTTGGGTGAATAACTCCTTATTCCAATCCATCACATGGATCATTTCCAACTTTTGCTTCTAAACATATATAATCTTATTATAATTTTTTTAGTTAAGTTTGACCCATTGTTTTAGAAATTGGATATTACAATTATCCCATCACACCTTAATAATATAGAACATGCACCTCGCGTAGGCGAAACCTATATTATTCGATACTAGTCTTGATGAGTGCTAAAACTTGGAAAGCATAAACTTAATATTTAATTTGAGGGAATTTGCAATTATTCTGATCTCACCGGCTTATTTATCATATAAATCGTCTCTCACATGCATCAACATACATTCACATGCATCAACATACATAATGAAACAGTTATGGCCCCTAGCGCAATTGTTCTCCCAAGCCAATGAGAGAACCTAAGCTAACCTAATAACGATCTAAGCTTCTCCAAGAAAGATCTTCAAGGTTGTCCTCCTTTAATATTGAATTCTTCTCTTTCTTCATAACATTACATTACATAAAAGAAACTCGTTTTACATACGAGGGAGTGAGATGAGAAAAGAAGTTACATTAAGAGATTAAAAGAGAGGCGCGACACGCAGGTCGTATTTTAAAAACCCAAAATAAAATAAAGGAAAACTAAGGCCATAACCGATCACCACAAGACAATAATAATAAACACATTATTATTATTAATTTTAATTCCTTTAATTAATTAAAACCAAATTAAATTTCGGCGACCGATCACACTACGCAGAGTTAGCCAATTTTTAATGAACAATTCATTTGAAATCGACGTCGTTTTTCGCATCAACACTTGATACTTTAAAGCACAACTCTTGTGCAGTCACAACCCTAATCGCATAACTCTTTGACAACACAACCCTTGTGCCGTCATTAACCCGAATGCACCAATTTCAGACCGTCAAACACACCTCGATTGTTGATTCAGTATGATTGATCAACACGTCATTGCTTCACCATACTAATGTCGGATCAAGAAGCAAACGACCATTGATCGCTCAAAGGAAAACAACCATTAAGTGTTTGAATGAACGAAACAGAAACAGTATATCATATATACCGTATTTTGCATCAGGATTACTTATATCATATGTATAACTTGATCGATCTCAATTGCATAACCTATGGACGATCGATGTATCGCTGCTTCACCATACTAATGTCGAATTCTGAAGCATAGTTAACATCAATCATCCAATTCGTACACACATGATGCCAAATTTAATTACTCGTTTATTCTTTGATTCATTATGTCTTTTAATCGTATTAATACAGAAAATACAGAAAATAAACAGCTATCAGATGCATGGTTTCATAAGTGGATCTGATACCACTGAAGGAGAAGGGTGATCCAAAACGCAACAGAATTTAAAATTTCTCCTTTATTGATCCTTACGAATGGGCATGATCAGTGATAGAATCGTTACCTCTTGTGGCGATTATAACCTTTGATGCAGATCTACGGAGCGATCACGAAGGTTGAACGATGACAACGCCTATACTCAGTCCACACGAACGAATTCCTTCAATCTCAGTGCTAGCTGTTACGAATGAAGGCTTTGAATGAAGGCTTTGAGTGGAAGAGCTCGGACATAAACAACCAAAAATTATTGTGTATTGTGACAGTCAAAGTGCCTTGCACATTGCAAGAAATCCAGCTCTTCATTCCAAGACAAAGCACATAGGAGTTCAATACCATTTCGTTCGTGAAGTAGTAGAGGAAGGGAATGTGGACGTGCATAAGATTCACACTAAAGACAACCTAGCTGATGTTATGACAAAGCCGATCAACGCTGACAAGTTTTATTGGTGCCGGTCTTCTTATGGCCTATCTAAAATGTAGCAGGATGGAATTAGCAAGGGAGAGAAATTTTGGAAGCAAACAAAATGACTTTAAGTGGGAGATTCTGAGGACATAAAGTCATTTTTTTTTGTAGAAATAAAATGTCAATGCAATAGAAATCATTGGTTTCCATGATGAAGAGAAGATTACATAGAATTCACTAAATATGTATTCACTTATTATAGTACATGAGACTGTTATAAATAGAGAAGATTACACATCCAAGATATTTGAAGAATTTTGTGCTCAACATGGTATTGATCATGATATAACTGCTTCTTATACTCCTCAACATAAAGGAATAGCATAAAGAAGAAACATGACCATGCGAGATGCATGCTGAAGCAGAAGAATTTTCCAAAATCCTTATAGGGTGAAGTTGTTTCGACTGTTGCTTATATACTGAACATGTTACCTATCAAGAAGCTGAAGAACGAGGTTCCTGAAGAAGCGTGGAGTGGCAAACAACCATCAGTGAGTCATCTGAAGGTGTTTGGCTCTATGTGTTACAAGCATGTTCCTAATGCAAGAAGAAGGAAGTTTGATGACAAGAGTGGACCTATGATTCTGATAGAATATCATAAGACTGAAGCATACAAGATGCTCAATCCAATTAATCAAAATATTATGATTGGTCAAAATATTGTGATTGATGAAATTTTTTCCTGGGATTGGAAGTCTAGTAATGCGATTGACAAGCCATTGATGAGGTATGATTTCGACGAAGCAAGTAATGATGTCGAAGTCGAAGATATATTCGATATTACAGTTAAAGTCAAATTTGTTGCTGACATACCCAACACAATATAAGTCAGAGAGGTTATGGATAACATAAGTCAGAGACCTCAAAGAACTAGAGCTCGTCCAACAAGACTTTAAGACTATGAAGTGGTTGGTGATGAAGAAGTCAGAACAGATGGAGAACTAGTTCATTTTGCTTTACTTTCAAATACTGAACCAATCAACTATAACAAGGCTTAAAAAAATATGAAGTGGAAGTATGTTATGGTAAAATAGTTACAAGCAATCGAAAGAAACAACACATGAGAGTCGGTTGAATTTCCAGCACATACAAAAGCTACTAAAGTGAATCGGGTGTTCAAGTTGAATCTAAATGTTGATGGGTCGATAGCAAGACATAAGGAGAGATTGGTAGCTCGAGGATTTCTTCAACGAGAAAGACTCGACTACTCTGAAGTCTTTGCACCTGTCGCAAGATTGAAAACTGTTCGACTAGCGGTAGCCTTGGCATGTAAGCAAGGTTGATCGACATT
This sequence comes from Lathyrus oleraceus, assembly GCF_024323335.1. Lineage (NCBI taxonomy): Eukaryota > Viridiplantae > Streptophyta > Magnoliopsida > Fabales > Fabaceae > Lathyrus > Lathyrus oleraceus. The sequence goes on from NC_066584.1 coordinate 286,531,251, forward strand.
TCACTTAGATGTGAAATCGACATTTTTGAATGTACCTTTAGATGAAGAGGTGTATGTCACACAACCTCTTGGGTTTGTGATTCAGGAGGAAGCAAGGAAAGTATACAAGTTGCACAAAGTGTTATATGGTCTCAAGCAGGCACCAAAGGCATATAATAAGAAGATCGACTCATACTTGGTTGAATTGGGATTTATTAAATGCAAATCTGAGTATGGGGTATAGGTTCAGGTTCTGGCACAAGATATAACAATCATATGCTTATATGTAGATGACTTGCTAGTAACTGGAAATAGCTTGAAGAACTTGTCAAAGTTCAAAGAGCTGATGAAGAAGGAATTTGAAATGTTGGATCTAGGAAAATTGTCATACTTCCTAGGCATGGAATTTCAAATGTCGAAGCAAGGTATGATGCTACATCAAAGAAAGTATGTCAAGGAGATACTCAAGATATTCTGAATGGATGATTTGACTCCTCCATCTTCGCATATCGAACCAAATTTGAAGTTGGAGAAGCATGGAGAGGAAGGCAAAGTCGATGAAACTTTGTTCAAACAAATTGTCGGATCTCTGAGGTATGTGTGCAACAGTCAACCTGATATATGTTTCTCAGTTGGGTTAGTGAGCAGATATATGAGTGAACCAAGGGTGTCACACATGAATGCTACAAGAAGAATCCTGAGATACTTAAAAGGATCGAAAAACTATGGAATTTTATTTCGACGAGACTCTAAAAGCAAAGAAGCTATGGTTACTTGTTATTCAGATGTTGATTCGTATGGAGATAAGGAAGATCAAATAAGCACTACTAGATATTTCTTTCCAGTATTTGGTGCCTTAATCTCATGGTACTCGAGAAAGCAACATGTGATGGTCTTATCATCGCGTGAGACTGAATATATAGCAGAATCCTATGTTACGTGTCAAGAAATTTGGATTAGATATGTGCTGGAAGAGATCGAGGTCGAAGTGAAGAAACCTCTGGTACTGCAGATCGACAATAAGTCAGCCATAAATCTTGCGAAGAATCCAGTTTTGAATGGAAGAAGTAAGCACATAGAAGATAGATTTTACTTCTTAAGGGAGAAGGTGAATTGAGGTGAACTTGAAGTAAGACGTTGTTCAAGTGAAGCACAATTGATCGACATTTTTCCCAAAGGATTGAAGATCAACATGTTCCTACCGTTGAGAAAGAAATTAGGAATAGTTCAGATCGACAATGATTAGTGTGTTTCGACAACTTGGATTATAGGGGTGTATGTTGAGATATTAGATATAATCCAAGTTGAGTTGTGTAGCCCAAACCCAAAGTTAATTACGGTTTAAGATTTGCTATTTAGTTTATATTTTACTTAGTATCCAAGTCACTTAGGTGTGTATAAATAGACACTTTATAATTCAGTATTATCATTCAATTCAATAATACAATCCTTATTTCCTTATTCTCTCCTTACTAAAAATTTAAATTTTTGAATGTTTGTTTAAATTTATTTTAAATGATGGTTATTATTTATTAAAATAATGGAAATTATTATAAAATGAGAGAATATATACTTGAATGAATGAATGATTCTACCATGAAATAATAGTGATAATAAAATATATATACTTTACAGCTTATGATTCAATTCTTTTTTATAATTTATTATTAATATAATCAAGAACAAATTTTGAGGTGTTAAAGCTTGTATTATAAGATATATTTTTACACGGACAATGGACAATAATATATTGTATTTTTAAGAGTTACATTATAGAACCGTTTCAAAATTTAAAATATTTTTTTACTTATCTATTATAATTATTTATTAATTTTGGCAAACTTTTACTATCAATAATACACTCATAACATTTAATCTTATATCGAATGGTTATTTTGTATTTTTATTTACCTCGCTTTTATTTCATTTATTTTTTAATCGAAAGGCTGTTATATCTTGTATACAACACATCTATTGAATTTCTATTATTTTTAAGACATTTTTATTATTAGTTATTATTTAATAAAAAAATTCGTGCGGTAAACAACTAGTTAGATACTAGTATTAAGTATCATGCCTAGCCAGTGTAAGTAGCAAAAATGTGGGTGCAACTAGCAAAATCTTTTTATTTTCTTTAAAAAAATAATATTTTTTATTACATTTTAAATCTTATAGAATTAATTAATTGGATAGAGATAATGAAGATGAGTGTATGTGATAGATGGAAGCTCATCACCACTGCTGCCAAGGTTCCACATTCCTTGGTTACCTTCCTCGACCACCTCAACCTCGTTATCCATGGCGACCCTTTCACACAAAACCCCTTTCTCATTCTCGCATCTCTTTTTCCTCCAACAACTTCCCGCGTTGGGATTCCAATGATACTTTTCGACCCTCAAATTTCAGCTTCAACAATGCTAGAACCAAGCCTCTAGAACAAGAATATGAAGAGGAAGAAGATGATGATGATGAATATGGGAAGAAGAGGAGGTGGTGGTCTGATGAGTCTCCAGAAGAAACGGAGGAAGTAAATAGTGGAACTTGGGTAGATGCTTTAGATAGTTTGTGGGTTCTCAAGGTAAACCGAATTTTCCTTTTTTATTTTTTTAATTTATTTATAAGTTACCTATATAAGTTGTTTTCATAAGCTATTGTGGAGAGATTGTAGAAATAAGTTGAAAAAGTTTATAGATATATGTCATATGCTGCTACATAAGTTCTCCCAAACTGTCTTCCTAGTGTTTATGCTAGTAAATAGAGTCAAATAAACCAATCCAAACAACCTCTATATCAAATAAACAACTTATGGACATATCCTTTCTCTGATCGTAACGCTCTCAGGCATTCTTAGCACGTAAGGTCTTATATGATCTTACAATCCAATCCAATACTCGATCTTGACTATATTGAATGTAGCAATGTTTGGCGAATTCTCGCCGGTTTAATATGTTCAGGAAGTAAATACAACCTGATCACTTGGTTGCTAGTGCATGCATAGTACTTATTGGTGCAAGGCTTTTGAATTCATTTTTGACAATGCAGGTTTTTAAGTCCTATGGTTGGACGCTGCCTATCATCCTCTTGTCATGGTTTCTTTCTGCCGGTTCAAAAGCTTTCTTCATGGCATTAGCAATTCCTCTCGGTCAGTCAGCACTTGCATTAGCATTTGAGAAATTATGGGATTGGAATGAGAGCAAACGAAAGCGCAAGTATAGGACGAAGAGGAAACGCGGAAATGTAAATAACACCCGAGTTGAGGAAGAACCCGAAGAAGAAAACCAGAAAACTAGTACGAGGAAGGCAGGGATGCAGTCGTGGGTAGTTGAGAACGACAGTTCAGTTGACAGTGGTAGCCGAAGTGCACCGAGTTTTGGTGGATGGGATGACTTGGAGAGAGCTAGGCCAAGAACAAGGAGATCTCAAGCAAAGAAAGGGTCACAAAGGATGGCCATGGAAGGTGGTAGGTTGAGTAGAAGAGAAAGAAAAAGCGACACACCCCTTCTGGTTCGATTGCTTATTGCTATTTTTCCATTTTTGGGTTCATGGACAAAGATGCTATAATGGACTCCTCTACAGTGAACCTGTGGTTTGATGAGTTGATTGTGATATTTTTGTTGAATTGATTTGTAATGAGAAATCAACAATAGATACAATGTAGAGCTTATAATCATATGATATGATGTTATATGAATAAATTAGAGATGTGTCTTGACATAGGGAGCTCTTAGCAGAATATGCAAAAACATTCAACACATCATCAGCCATCCATGAAATACAGCCCATGATAATATTTATTTATAACGATGTGCATTCTAATAAATGAGAATACCTATACTTGATAGTATAGTGATTACTATTACTGCTAACCATAAATATATAAATAAAATCCAACTGTTTTTACATTTTTCTTGGTTGAAAAGAAGCAAAATAGTAGTTTAATGATAGTTATCTTAACCTTTGCCCAACATTCATTGAACTAGGGTGGCAAACGGAAACGGGCGCACATCTCTTTATATATGTGTCGCAAAATCTCGAGAAAAAAAACAGGGTGGAAATGACATAGGGTGGAAATGACATAGAAGAGTATCCAAATCTAAAATGAGGGTGGAGCACCCGGCACCTCTAAAATTTAAAAGTTGTAAAAATTCATGTTAATATTCACGTCCCAAAAAAAATCCATGAAACAAACCTGCAAAGATTGTGAGCCTTAAACTAAAAGATTAATTTAAAGTTCACAAATACCCGTTTTTACTTAGAGACATCCTTTTGTGATAACAATTTGTGGACATAGAGGTGTTATTGCTACATGCTCAAATCTTACTTCAAACTCAAAATTTGATTAAGTTAGAAAAGATATGTGTAATCTCATCTAACAATAACAAATTCAAATGTCTCTCAATCCTTTGGCTAGGTTAAAAAAAACTTTAATTATAGATAGTTGTGTTAAATAGATTTAAATATCGATAGAACATCGGTCAATATAAAAGTTTAAAGAATCGAAAGTAATAGACAAAAGAACACAATTACTTTTTGTTAATCCAGTTCGGCTAATAATGTTATCTCTACGATTATAGAACAACTATAGTTCTGTTTTATTTCTTTGACATAAGGTATAAAAGTCATCTTACCCTAAAAACCATAGTACATTTTTTGATCTCCATATTTCATTGCAACCATCTTGAATCTTGAATTGACTTGGACGTTGGAGTGTTAACCTTGCAATTTCACCCGTGTCGTTGTATCGGAGATTAACACCTCTGGTTCAGGATTCCTCACCACCTACTTCAATAGTTTCTGGTTCCAACACGAAACAATGACGCCGTATGTGGGAATTGACTTCTGGTTCTTGCATTTCCACGATTTCACGTTCGCTCTCCGATTTGTCAGTTCGTAACCTTCTCATGTCTCCGAATCAAGAGCATTTAGAGTCGAACACGAGGATTCACTATGTTCGATGCCATCAAGCATCGTTTCAACTTCGATTCCTTGAATTTCCGGACCTCCCGATTCCCTAAAAAAAATCCACAAATGGATCATCTTAGATCCAAATTTAGATATCTATTAGAATTGCCAAAGAATGGAGGTAGTTACTTCCAATATTCTATCGAAGGTTCCTGATCAACCTCCAAATCACGCCTAACTTCAATTATCCATCATCGACACGATCTTTCCGTAACGACTTCTAACGTAGATCTATGACTGACACACCTTCTCTAAAAGGTGAAGATCCTATGGGCGATGAACAAAGATCGTATTGCACCAAACTCACTAGAGCACGATAGAGTAAACCAAACTCCAAACATAAAATTATCAGCGATCAGAGCAATTACCACCGCGAACTGTACTATACAATATACAATATAGAGTACCATATATTTAATGTTTATTCTATTATACCTCGTTGTCACCATTGAAATTTGCAGATCGTAGATATGGACCCAGTGGTGGTCACGACAGTTTCCACCATCGACGAAAAACCTTACTAGATGCCTCGTAGGCAATAGATTCCGAGCAACAATTTTTGTGAGAAAATTTCCAAAATAATAATTAATTATATGATTATATGATTTGAATTAATAATATAAATATAAATATTATATTCAAAGTTTTCATATTTCAATTGCATGGTCTATAGTAATTATTATTGGTCTAAAGTGCCATTTAATTGGTTTCCTTTCTTTTAGGAGTAGTTGCAACGTATAAACAAATATTTGCTATTCTTATGCGAAACGTTGTTACTAAGTTGCAATTGGAATAGTGCCATGCCTTTTCTAAGAGTTGTTACTGTTTCATAACAGACGTGATTTTCAATATAAATTACAGGTTATGGTCACGGTGGGAAAACACACAAAACCAATCTCAATTAATTTCTCATTCTAAATCATCTTTCTCTTCTCTAATGCATGAGAGCAATTGAAAGAAATATTCTTCTATAAAATATTATCAACAGATACGCTTAGAGAGATTGTGCAATTCTCTTTAAGGATTCCAAAGTATCCTGCAGGAAATTCGCCGGTAACTCCTTTTGCATCCAACATAGAAAGATTGGTGGGGATGAATTGTTCCTTAAGCTTAGTGTAAAACTACACGCTTTGGAAGTTTATCGTGCAAATTAATTTCTCTGTTTCAACTCCATTTGTTCTTAGTTTTTCAGCAACACCAAAAATTCAAAGGCGATAACAATCTTAAGGAACAACTTTCCTATTCAATGGCTGCTTCACTAAAAGAGATGACTTCTGACTTTGTGAAATTAGAGAAATTCGATGGAGGGAATTTTATTCGTTGGCAGAAAAAAATGAAATTTCTTCTCACAACACTGAAGGTGGTGTATGTCCTTAACATTCCAAAACCGGAAGAAAAAGAAGATGAAACAATTGCTGAAACTAGAGAGAGACAAAAGTGGGACAATGATGATTATATATGCATGGGACACATCCTCAACGGTATGTGCGATTCGTTGTTCGACATTTATCAGAGCAGTAACTCCGCAAAAGAGTTATGGGAGAAATTGGAATCAAGATACATGCAAGAGGACGCTACAAGTAAGAAGTTTCTTGTTTCTCAATTTAATAATTATAAAATGATAGATGGTAGGTTTGTTATGGAACAAATGCATGAAATTGAACGTATTCTCAATAATTACAAACAACATAATATGCACATGGATGAAACTATAATTGTATCCTCCATAATAGATAAACTTCCTCCTTCTTGGAAAGATTTTAAAAGAACCATGAAGCATAAGAAGGAGGATATTTCTCTTGAACAATTGGGTAATCACCTCCGTTTAGAAGAAGAGTATCGAAAACAAGATGATACTAAAAACCAATTTACTCAAGAGAAGGTCCATGTGATGGAGGAAGGAAATTCAAGCAAACATTCCAATAAAAGAAAACGAGATTTCAAAAATTCTCATGAAAACCACAAAGGTTATAACAACCTAAAGAAAAAGAAAGGAGATTGTTATCATTGTGGAAATCCAGGACACTTTAAACATGAGTGCAGGTTCTTAAAGAAAAAGAACAAAGATAAGAATTCAAGTGCAATAAAAGAAAATCTTGTTGCTGTTATTTCTGAAATCAACATGATAGAAGATGTTAATTCTTGGTGGATAGACTCTGGTGCTACCCGTCATGTGTGCAAAAATAAAGAACTATTCAAGACCATTAATGAAGAAGATGGTAGTGTTTTGTACATGGGAAATGCTTCTACTGTCCAAGTCAAAGGAAAAGGATCGGTAGAGATTGAATTCACATCTGGAAAAATACTCACTCTTAAAGATGTATTCTATGTTCCTGAAGTTAGAAAAAACTTGATTTCTGTACCTTTACTTAATAAGAATGGTTTCAAATCTGTATTTCAGGGAGATAAGTTTATTCTCTCCAAAGGGGGAATGTTTGTGGGGAAAGGTTATCTTTGTGAGAATATGTTCATGTGTAATATTGTTAATAATAATAATAATAATGTGATTTCTGCTTATACTGTTGAGTCTTGTGATTTATGGCATATGCGACTAGGACATGTTAATTTTAGTAAATTAAAAGACATGATGAAATCAAGTTTAATTCCTAATTTTGATATAAACTTAAATTCTTGTACCACATGCATGTTAACTAAAATTACAAGACAACCTTTTAAGAGAGTTGAAAGAAATTCTAAAGTATTAGATTTAATTCATTCTGATGTATGTGATTTACATGGTTGGCCTACTATTGGTGGTAAAAAATATTTTGTCACTTTCATTGATGATTGCACTAGATTTTGTTATGTTTATTTAATGCACTCTAAAGATGAAGTTTTAGAAAAATTCAAATTTTTTAAAGCTCAAGTAGAACTCCAATATGAAACTTTTATTAAATATTTTAGGAGTGATAGAGGGGGAGAATTCTATCATCCTAATTATTTTGAGTCCACTGGTATTATACATCAAATAACTGCACCCTATTCCCCACAACAAAATGGGATAGCAGAAAGGAAAAATAGGATGTTGGAAGAAATGGTGAATGCCATGTTATCATATTCTGGTTTATCCAAAGGATATTGGGGTGAAGCCATGCTAACTGCATGTTATATACTGAATAGAGTTCCTAATAAAACGAACAAGATAACCCCATATGAACTCTGGAAGAAAAGAAAACCAAATCTTAAATATTTAAAAGTTTGGGGTTGTAGAGCAATTGTTAAGGTGCCTGAACCAAAAAGAAAGAAATTGGGAGAAAGAGGAATTGAATGTGTATTTCTGGGCTATGCTGAAAACAACAAAGCATATAGATTCATGGTTATTGAATCCAATGACTCATATCCTATTAATACCGTGATTGAGTCACGAGATGCAATTTTTCAAGAAAGTAGATTTACCTCAATTCAAAATTGCAAAGACAATGTTCATTATGATGTTCAAAGTCTAGAAAATAATGGATCAAATAATGATATGTTGGGATGTTCAGAACCTAGAAAAAGTACAAGAATCCGAAAAGTAAAAAAATTATGGATCAGGCTTCTTCATGTTCCTTGTAGAAGGAAATAATGATTCTATAAATCGTTATGGACCAATTTGCTATAACCTAGAGAATGATCCAGAAACATTTGAAGAGGCAATAAAATCTCAAGATTCAGCCTTTTGGAAAGAAGCCATCCAAGAGGAAATAGACTCGATTATGGGTAATAAAACCTGGAAATCAGTAGATCTCCCACCAGGGTCAAAACCCATAGGTTGTAAATGGATCTTTAAAAGGAAAATGAAAGTTGATGGTACCATTGAAAAATTCAAAGCTAGACTTGTCGCTAAAGGATTTACACAAAAAGAAGGAATTGATTATTTTGATACTTATGCACCTGTTGCAAGAATTTCATCAATTAGAGTGCTTATGGCACTCGCTTCCATCTATAAATTTGTCATTCATCAAATGGATGTTAAAACTGCTTTCCTAAATGGAGAATTGGATGAAGAGGTGTATATGAAACAACTTGAAGGGTTTGTTATCAAAGGCCAAGAACATAAAGTGTGTAAATTAACTAAATCTTTATATGGGTTAAAACAAGCGCCTAAACAATGGCATCAAAAATTTGACCAAGTTATGTTGGCCAATGGATACAAAATAAATGAATTTGACAAATGTATTTATAGTAAATTCAACAATGAAAAAGGAGTTATGATTTGTTTATATGTGGATGATATGTTAATCTTTGGTACTGAATTAAAAGAGGTAGAAAAGACTAAAGCTTTCTTATCCAAAATTTTTGATATGAAAGACTTAGGTGAAGCAGATGTGATTTTAGGGATTAAAATCATAAGAGATGGTGAACATATTGGCTTATCCCAATCTCACTATATTGAAAAGGTGCTTAAGAAATTTGATCATTTGGATTGCAAATCCGTTTCTACCCCATTTGATCAAAATGTTAATTTGCAACCACATAAAGGGTGTCCAGTGGCACAACTTGAATATTCAAAGGTAATTGGATGCTTGATGTATGCTATGACATGTACTAGACCTGATATAGCATATGTTGTTGGTAGGTTAAGTCGGTATACAAGTAATCCAAGTAAAGATCATTGGCATGCTACTAATAGAGTATTAAAATACTTGAAAGGGACGATTAACTACACTTTAACATATAGTGGATATCCTTCGGTTTTAGAAGGGTATACAGATGCCAGTTGGGTAACATATATAGAAGATCATGCATCCACTAGTGGATGGATCTTCAATCTTGGTGGAGGTGCGGTTTCTTGGGGTTCAAAGAAACAGACTTGCATTGCCGACTCCACCATGGCTGCAGAATTTATTGCTCTGGCTGCAGGTAGTAAAGAGGTTGAATGGCTAAGAAACTTGTTGTATGAGATACCTATTTGGCCAAAGCCAATAGCACCTATATCCATACATTGTGATAGTCAATCCACACTATCTAAAGCATATAGCCAAGTATATAATGGAAAATCTAGACATATTGGTATAAGACATAGCTATGTGAAAGATTTAATTTCAAATGGAGTAATCTCCATAATATACGTAAGAACTAATAATAATCTGGCAGATCCTTTGACGAAAGGTCTGACAAAAGACATGGTGTTGAATACATCATTGGGGATGAGTCTCAAGCCCATATCTTATTGATCACTAATAATGGAAACTCAACTCACACTTGATTAAAATCAAGTCTTGAGTTCAATGATGAAAGTATATTATTAGAGTGATTGAAGTACTTAACAATAGAAACATCCCAATGGGCAAAAAGTACTCAGACCATAAAAGTAAAAGTGATAGGATGAGATTATTCTCTTAATAGATATATAGCATATGTTTGCTGGAATGCTTATTATGGGAGCTTTACTGATATAGTCTACCTATATGAGAATGAAGTAGGCTACTTCATAGAGTTCAAGGGCTTGACTCTTAAATTCTCATGAAAAGGATACATGGCATAGGGCCTTATCAAATGTGTCATATTTACAATTCTTTTGATAGTATCGAGATTTCATGTGTAAGTTTTGCACACTTGTTCTAATGAGTAGTTGGTTCAAAGCTTGTCTACCAATGTCTACTCGGGATGAGTGAAACCCATATCTTACTAAGTATTGGTTCAAATCGTGAGATACCAATATCTGAAACCATGATTTTTCCAGAATTATGAGATTTAGTTATTTTGAAAATGGTGGGGGATTGTGAGAAAATTTCCAAAATAATAATTAATTGTATGATTATATTATTTGAATTAATAATATAAATATAAATATTATATTCAAAGTTTTCATATTTCAATTGCATGGTCTATAGTAATTATTATTGGTCTAAAGTGTCATTTAATTGGTTTCCTTTCTTTTAGGAGTAGTTGCAACGTATAAACAAATATTTGCTATTCTTATGCGAAACATTGTTACTAAGTTGCAATTGGAATAGTGCCATGCCTTTTCTAAGAGTTGCTACTGTTTCATAACAGAAGTGATTTTCAATATAAATTACAGGTTATGGTCACGGTGGGAAAACACACAAAACCAATCTCAATTAATTTCTCATTCTAAATCATCTTTCTCTTCTCTAATGCATGAGAGCAATTGAAAGAAACATTCTTATGTAAAATATTATCAACAGATACGCTTAGAGAGATTGTGCAATTCTCTTTAAGGATTCTAAAGTATCCTGCAGGAAATTCGCCGGTAACTCCTTTTGCATCCAACATAGAAAGATTGGTGGGGGTGAATTATTCCTTAAGCTTAGTGTAAAACTACACACTTTGGAAGTTTATCGTGCAAATTAATTTCTCTGTTTCAACTCCATTTGTTCTTAGTTTTGCAGCAACACCAAAAATTCAAAGGCGATAGCAAGTTTCTACCGACCATAACCAGGCGTACACGATAGAGAAGACTCCTTTGATCCCCAGTGTTGGTGTAAGCCCTAGAGGCCAATACTTTTTGGTACTTGTATCGAATTATTTATTAATAATAAAAGACATTTTCTTTATTATGGTTGATTAATAAAGTCCCTGGAATAGATAGTCCGTTTAATGTATTAAGTGTGACTTAATCATGAGAACACATTAAACATAAGGACACTATTCTTAAAGTATCCGTAGTCGAGCTTTAGTGTGAAGTGGGATAACATTAAAGCATTAAGACTATTATGTTTGTAGACTGATGATCACATCTCATGGATCATGGATAAAGAGTTATCAAGTCTTAAACATAGGTATGAATATTAGGAGTAATATTTATACCGGATTGACCCGCTATGAGAATACTATATAGAAAGTTATGCAAAGTGTCATAAGTTATTCTCATGGTGATAATAGTGTATACCACTCTTCGACCTGAAACCACTATGGATCCTAGATGTAGAGTCGAGTGCTTTATTGCTGATCCAACATTGTCCGTAACTGGATAACCATAAAGACAGTTGATGGGTACTCCACAAAGCATGTTGAGGGACATGAGTGACCTAGATGGAATTTGCCCATTCTGCATAACAGGATAAATGTCTATGGGCCCAATATTGAACTGGACAAGGATGACACGGTCTATGCCTTGTGTTCAATATAGACATAAGGGCAAAAGGGTAATTATACACATAAGTATTATCACAGAAGGAATTGTCAGATCACTTGACATTTTCGTGTCTTGGGTAGCAGTGATGTGTTGCTAGATACCGCTCACTGTTTATTATGTTAAATGCGTGATTTAATATAATTGCCAATGTCACGAAAACCTACAGGGTCACACACAAAGGACAAATTGATGAGAGATAGAGTAACTAAGGAATACCGTAAGGTACGATGCCCTTAAGTGAATTATAGAACATCGTAAGGTACGTTGTACTTGAGTAGAATACGAAATATGGTAAGGTACCATGGGCTTAAGTGATTTTGGGCATATTATAAGATATGGGCCAAAATACACTTAAGTGGGCTTTTAGCTTGAAGCCCACACAAGTGGTTCTATAAATAGAACCCTTGTGCAGAAGCATTCATGGCGGTTGCATTATTTTTGTTTTTTTTTCTCTCTCTCTCTCTCTCTCACTCACTCAAAGCCTTCATTCGTACCAGCTAGCACTGAGATTGAAGGAATCCGTTCGTGTGGACTGAGTAGAGACGTTGTCATCGTTCAACGTTCATGATCGCTCCGTGGATCTGCCGCAAGGGTTTTGATCGTCACAAGAGATCTGCACCAAAGGTTTCAATCATCACAAGAGGTAAATATTCTATCACTGATCATGACCATTCGTAAGGATCTCTAAAGGAGAAAATTTTAATTTCCGCTGCGTTTTGGACCGCAATTCTCCTTCAGTGGTATCAGAGCCACTTACGAAACCATGAATCAGATAGGTGTTTAATTTCTGTATTAATATGATTAAAAGACAGAATGAATCAATTAATTAAACGGGTAATTAAATTTGGCATCATGAGTGTACGAGTTGGATGATTGATGTTGACTATGCTTCGGAACCGACATTAGTATGGTGAAGCAGCGATACATCGATCGTCCATAGGTTACGCAATTGAGACCGATCAACTTATATATGATATAAGTAATCTTAATGCAAAGTACGGTATATGTGATATACTATTTCTGTTTCGTTCATTCAAACACTAAATGGTTGTTTTCCTTTGAGCGATCAATGGTCATTTGCTTCGGAATCCGACATTAGTATGGTGAAGCAATGACCTGTTGATCAATCATACTGAATCAACAATCGAGGTGTGTTTGACGGTCTAAAATTGGCGCATTAGGATTGGTGACGGCGCAAGGGTTGTGCCGTCAAGGAGTTGTGAATTTAGGGCTTTTGGAAGAGGTCTGTAGTCTGTTTCAAAGTTCCGTTATTTTGGCCGTGTGACGTTCGTCACGAGCTTGTGACGAGCGTAACAAACTGGCTGTGACGGTCGTAACGTGCCTTATGACGGTCGTCACACTCACATGGCCTGTGACGGTCGTAACGTGTTTTGTAACGGTCGTCACACTCACATGGCCTGTGACGGTCGTAACATGCCTGTGACGGTCGTCACACTCACAAGGTCAGAATTTTGGGGTTTCTGTTTTGTGACTACGCAAGGGTTGTGTTGATGCAAAACAATGTCCATTTCAAATGAATTGTTCATTAAAATTTTGGACAAGGGCGCTGCCCCTCCAACCCCGCAAGGAACCCCCGGCTAACTCTACGTAGTGTGATCGGTCGCCGAAATTTAATTTGGTTTTAATTAATTAAAGGAATTAAAAATCAATAATAATAATAATGTGTTTGTTATTATTGCCTTGTTGTGATCAGTTATGGCCTTAGTCTTCCTACATTTTGTTTTGGGTTTTAAATACGACCTGCGTGTCGTGCCTCTCCCTTTGATCTCTTAATGTAACTTCTTTTCTCATCTCAAACCCTCGTATGTAAAACGAGTTTCTTCTGTAATGTAATGAAGAAAGAAAAGAAGACAATGTTATGAAGAAATAGAGGAATTCAATATCAAAGGAGGACAACCTTGAAGATCTTTCTTGGAGAAGCTTAGATCGTTATTAGGTTAGCTTAGGTTCTCTCATTGGCTTGGGAGAACAATTGCGCTAGGGGCCATAACTGTTTCATTATGTATGTTGATGCATGTGTATGTATGTTGATGCATGTGAATATATGTTAATGCATGTGAGAGACGATTTATATGATAAATAAGCCAGTGAGATCAGAACAATTGCAATTCCCTCAAACTAAAATATTAAGTTTATGCTTTCCAAGTCTTAGCACTCATCAAGACTAGTATCGGATAATGTAGGTTTCGCCTACGCGAGGTGCATGTTCTATATTAGTAAGGTGCGATGGGATAATTGTAATATCCAACTGCTAAGACAATGGGTAAAACTTAACTAAACAAATTATAATAATATTATATATGTTTGCTTTCCAAGTTTTAGCACTCATCAAGACTGGTACCGAATAATGTAGGTTTCGCCTACGCGAGGTGCATGTTTTGTATTATTTAAGGTGCGATGGGATAATTGTAATATCCAACTGCTAAAACAATGAGTCAAACTTAATTATAATTTTATTATATATGTTTAGAAGCAAGAGTTGGGAATAATCCATATGATGGATTGGAATAAGGAGTTATTCACCCAACTGAAATTTTCGAGAGTTGTATGAGATACAATTGGAAGGAGTTCCTACCTAAATAACCTAGTTTTGTGTAATCCGCCTACGCAGACTTAGAACGAAGTGAAATATGGATCTCGACCCACTAGAAAATCTTCCAACGGGATTTTCCGAATCAAATGATGAGTGTCATTTGTTTTGAGTAAAATAGTGGGAGCATATTTGATTAAAGGCCTAATTAAATATGTCAATGATACTTATATTTTCTTAATCCTTATGTAGATAACCATGACAGCAAACACCTCTAACAACATCTTGCGATCAATCCTTGACAAGGAAAAATTGTCTGGGACAAATTTTCTGGATTGACACCGAAACCTGAGGATTGTCCTCAAACATGATAAAAAGCTGTATGTCTTGGAGACACCTGTTCCTGAAGAGGAACCTCCTAATTCTGCACCTAAGGCAGAAAGAGATGCTTATAAGAAGCATGTCGATGATGCCAATGAAACTGCTTGTCTCATGCTGGCTACCATGAACTCAGAATTGCAAAAGCAACATGAGAACATGTCAGCGTTCGATATGATCGAACACCTGAAGATGCTCTATCAAGAGCAAGCAAGGCATGAGAGGTTTGAAGTTTCAAAAGCCCTTTTTCAAAGCAAGTTAGCTGAGGGAGCCCCTGTAGGTCCCCATGTACTCAAGATGATTGGGTATGTGGAAAACCTTGAGAGATTGGGTTTTCCCCTCGAAAAGGAACTTGCGACTGATTTGATCTTGCAATCGTTGCCAGATAGTTTCAGTCAATTTTTCCTAAATTTCAATATGATTGATATGGACAAATCTCTTCCTGAACTGCTCGCCATGTTAAGAACTGCCGAGCAGAATCTGAAGTCAAAAGGGAAGTCCATTCTGATGATCGGAAATGGAAAGAGACAGAACAAAAGGCCCACTAAGCAGGGTGATAAAGGGAAAGGCAAGGAAGTTGCCAAACCCACCGTTGCTGCTTTAAAGCCTAGTGGAGGCATAGTAAAAGAAGGCACCTGCTTCCATTGCGGTAAGACCGGACACTGGAAGAGGAACTGCCCAAAGTACCTGGAAGATAAGAAGAATGGAGTAGAGACTTCAACTTCAGGTATTTTTGTTATTAACTTATCTACTTCTGCATCATGGGTATTAGATACTGGATGCGGTTCTCACATTTGTACAAATGTGCAAGGGCTAAAAAGGAGTAGAGATTTGGCAAAAGGTGAAGTTGACCTACGAGTTGGCAATGGAGCAAAGGTTGCTACTTTAGCCGTAGGATCTTATTGACTTTACCTAGTGGTTTAATGATTCAGTTAGAGAACTGTTATTATGTACCTGCAATTAGCAGGAATATTATTTCCATTTCTTGTTTGGACAAGTTTGGTTTTTCATTTATAATAAAGAACAATTGTTGCTCAATTTATTTGAATGATATATTCTATGCTACTGTACAAATGAGCAATGGACTATATGTCCTTGATCTCAAAATGCCTATTAATAACATTAATACTAAAAGGGTGAAACCTAACGAGTTAAAACCAACTAGGTAAGAATATTAACTCTTCGATCAGATCGAGGTGGTGAGTGTCATACCCCAAAATTTGCCCGTTAATTTTGCAAGACATTTTTTTAAGGTACTCCAACGTATTTTCCAAGGCATTGACCTTAAAGGAACAAAGACCTAGCTCACAGATGGCCAAATCCAGAAAATGGCCCAAACTGGCATGCTCGCTAGGCGAGCAGCTCCTTCGCCTAGCGAACCCTTCGCTATGCCACTCGCCTAGCGAAGCTTGCGAATACCAGAAAATTCTGGGCTTCATTCTGAGCCCATTAGGTCACGAAAAATCACTATAAATACCAAGACCTCAGTCAGAAGAAAGGGGAACGGAAGGAAAACGAAAACGGGAGATAGAGAGAAGGCACAACAAACCCTGGAGGCTAACCCAGAGAATTCAGAGCAACCCTAAAGGAAACCCTGAGGGAAACTCATCTGCACCAAGGTTACCTCCACCCAACTCAATCCGACTTGCCAATTCAAGGTTGCAATTCAATTGCAAACAGGTTTGCATTACTATTACCGCTTTATGTTCTTAATATGCATGTGGCATCATGATTGAATTTATAAAAATATCTTGAGTTTTGCATGTGAATTTAAGTATCATGAATATCTTGAACGTTTAACCATGCAATTTCTGTAATGGATGCCATAGGGCGTGAAGCTTGCGGGAATCGTACTGTTCTAAAACCAGAACCCGCAGCCGCTCGCTAGCACATCGCTAAGCGAGCATGTAGCGAGCATTCGCTAAGCCGTCGCTAGGCGAGGCAGAAGCGAACGTGACAGTCGCTAATTTTTTCGTTCTGATTCTTGCCTATCTGATCTGTTTTATTGTAATCATGCATTATTTACCTAACACTATTTCTGTTGTGATGCCTTTTGTTGGGTGCAACTCTTGACCGCACCCTGGTTTGGTATTCTGACCTGTTTGCTGAATTTTGTAAGGGTTCACATACTCCCGGAAAAGGTAGCTGGCTAAGGTATTCCACTTTATTTGTGGGATACCCTTGTGGAGATTCATCCTAATTACCTAATTGATTACAACTACCTAATTGATTATAAAATATTGCCTTTGAATATGTGATCTTGGACCTCTCTTTGTTGCCTTACGGTATTACGGTATTACGGTCATGTCCCGTGAATGTGGGGATACACTTAGCAAAGACCCTTCGATTAAATCATCATGTCCCTATAAAATAAATCATCATCCCTCGGATGTTGCCTGCGAATATATGATTTTGTCCCTCGGTGACCCGTCGTTGTAGCCTACGGTTAAATGATGATCGTCCCTTCGAATGCTAAGGTATCCTTACAAATGTTGCCTTCAATGACCAATCGATGACCCTACGATGACCCTTTTACATCCAAAGGATAAAACTACTTACTTCTCAATAGTAAGGACAGTTTTACCCTCATAAAGATAGGAAATGCCCATAAAGACCTTGGGTGGGTATAACTCTTAATTGCTGGCTCACAACCTAAAACATTTTTCATACCTCATACTTTGCAAATACTAGAAAATCACCACTTTGTATACATTCGTACTAGAATCATTGCCAAGTTATATTTTTCTAAACCGCTTTCAAAATTAAACGAGATAAATACTTTGTATACATTCGTACAAGAATCATTACAAAGTTAAACTCTCTTTTCTAAACATTTTCTAAACAGCTCTCACACACTTTTTCAGACAAGAAAAACATAAGTGATCAAGCAATTAAGAGCCCATGGATAACCGTGGATACAAAGGGTGCTAACACCTTCCCTTTGTATAATGTACCTCCCGAACCCAAAATCTAATCTAGGTCTTTCCTGTTCTTTTCCGCCTTTCCTTATTGGATAAAAGAAAAGTCGGTGGCGACTCTTGCTAACCGCGACATTTGCTTTCCAAAGCAAAAACACACCAAGTCAGTTCACCGTATGACAGTGAGTATTTAAGCCTAGAGTTTGATGACCATCTGAAAGAGTGTGGGATCCTATCCCAACTTACTCCTCCTGGAACACCCCAATGGAATGGTGTATCTGAGAGAAGAAATCGAACCCTGTTAGACATGGTCCGATCCATGATGAGTCACGCCGATCTTCCAAACTCCTTTTAAGGACATGCACTATTGACATCAGCTTACACACTTAACCGTGTTCCATCCAAAAAGGTTGATAAGACACCATATGAGATATGGAGTGGTAAGAAACCACATATGTCTTACATGAAGATTTGGGGTCGCGAAGTTTATCTGAAATGACAAGTTTCAACTAAGCTTGAGCCCAAATCTGACAAATGCTTATTTGTGGGATATCCTAAAGAAACAAGAGAGTATTACTTCTACAATCCTTCTGAGGGCAAAGTCTTTGTCGCTCGAACTGGAGTTTTCCTAGAAAAGGATTTTTATTTCCAAAGGAATCAGTGGGAGGAAAGTAGAGCTTGAAGAAATTCAAGAATAACAAAGCATCGACACACCTATGGAGGAATTGGAGCAGGAAACACAAGTAGTTGTGTAAGAGCAACCTGCTCAAGTAGAACAAGACCAGCGTAGGTCAGGCAGGGTACGTCACCTACCTGAGATATATGGATCAAGGTGATGTATTACTCATGGATCAAGATGAGCCTGTGACCTACTCATGGAATCTTCGTTTTGATGAAACAGTAAAACAATATGGATTCATCAAGAACGAAGATGAGCCTTGTGTCTAAAAGAAGGTTAGTGGGAGCATGATTGTATTCCTGGTATTATATGTAGATGACATATTACTCATTGGAAACGATGTCCCTACCCTGCGACAAATAAAGTCTTGGTTGGGGAAATTCTTTTCTACGAAGGACCTAGGTGAAGCAGCCTATATATTAGGAATCAGAATCTATAGAGATAGATCATAAAATGATTGGCCTAAGTCAGAGTACATAGACAAGGTGCTGAGACGCTTTAATATGAATGATTCCAATGGTTATGTGTTTTGCTGAAATGGTGGCGCTGTGAGCTTGAAAAGTTCAAAGCAAGATACAGTTGCTGATTCTACAACCGAGGCCGAGTGTATTGCTGCCTCAAGTGCAGCAAAGGAAGCTGTTTGGATCAAAAAGTTCATTAGTGAACTTGGCATAGTCCCTAGCATTGTGGATCCCATTGGTCTCTATTATGATAACAATGGTGCTATCGCACAAGTTAAGGAGCCTAGATCTCACCGACGATCCAAACACATACTCAGGCGTTATCATCTCATTCGAGAGATAATAGATAGAGGAGATGTGAAAATATGTAAAGTACCTACACTTGACAATATAGCTGACCCACTTACAAAGCCTCTTGCGCAGCAGAAGCATGATGGCCATACTAGATCAATGGGCATACGGGGTATGCCTGATTGGCTCTAGTGCTAGTGGGAGATTGTTGGTGTAAGCCCTAGAGGCCAATACTTTTTGGTACTTGTATTGAATTATTTATTAATAATAAAAGGCATTTTCTTTATTATGGTTGATTAATAAAGTCCCTGGAATAGATAGTCCGTTTAATGTATTAAGTGTGACTTAATCATGAGAACACATTAAACATAAGGACACTATTCTTAAAGTATCCGTAGTCGAGCTTTAGTGTGAAGTGGGATAACATTAAAGCATTAAGACTATTATGTTTGTAGACTGATGATCACATCTCATGGATCATGGATAAAGAGTTATCGAGTCTTAAACATAGGTATGAATATTAGGAGTAATATTTACACCGGATTGACCCGCTATGAGAATACTATATAGAAAGTTATACAAAGTGTCATAAGTTATTCTCATGGTGATAATAGTGTATACCACTCTTCGACCTGAAACCACTATGGATCCTAGATGTAGAGTCGAGTGCTTTATTGCTGATCCAACGTTGTCCGTAACTGGATAACCATAAAGACAGTTGATGGGTACTCCACAAAGCATGCTGAGGGACATGAGTGACCTAGATGGAATTTGCCCATCCTGCATAACAGGATAAATGTCTATGGGCCCAATATTGAACTGGACAAGGATGACACGGTCTATGCCTTGTGTTCAATATAGACATAAGGGCAAAAGGATAATTATACACATAAGTATTATCACAGAAGGAATTGTCAGATCACTTGACATTTTCGTGTCTTGGGTAGCAGTGATGTGTTGCTAGATACCGCTCACTGTTTATTATGTTAAATGCGTGATTTAATATAATTGCCAACGTCACGAAAACCTACAGGGTCACACACAAAGGACGGATTGATGAGAGATAGAGTAACTAAGGAATACCGTAAGGTACGGTGCCCTTAAGTGAATTATAGAACATCGTAAGGTACGTTGTACTTGAGTAGAATACGAAATATGGTAAGGTACCATGGGCTTAAGTGATTTTGGGCATATTATAAGATATGGGCCAAAATACACTTAAGTGGGCTTTTAGCTTGAAGCCCACACAAGTGGTTCTATAAATAGAACCCTTGTGCAGAAGCATTCATGGCGGTTGCATTATTTTTGTTTTTTCTCTCTCTCTCTCTCTCTCTCTCTCTCTCTCTCTCACTCACTCAAAGCCTTCATTCGTACCAGCTAGCACTGAGATTGAAGGAATTCGTTTGTGTGGACTGAGTAGAGACGTTGTCATCGTTCAATGTTCGTGATCGCTCCGTGGATCTGCCGCAAGGGTTTTGATCGTCACAAGAGATTTGCACCAAAGGTTTCAATCATCACAAGAGGTAAATATTCTATCACTGATCATGACCATTCGTAAGGATGTCTAAAGGAGAAAATTTTAATTTCCGCTGCGTTTTGGACCGCAATTCTCCTTCACCCAGTAGCTCATTAACTCACTCCAGCTGAATGGTGAAGGTCAGGCACCACAAAGATAAATAAGAGGGGGTAAAAACATCACGAGCCTCAAAGTGTTGGAGCAAAGTATCATCCAAGATATCTTTGGTTGACATCCTAATTTAATCTCCTGCACGACCTTGCCAATTCGTAAATAGGAAATCAAGTGAAAGGAAGAAACTAGGCTTAGTCTATAAGGACCGAGGGGAGACTTTAGAAAAGAGCCCCCGAAGAAATCTCACTTCCAGGAAGCTATGCTCTTAGTACAAGCGGAATTCGACCTAACGCCAGAGGACAAACTTCCACGCCTCCTATAGACACACCACCAGATGCACTTCGAAGAGTCATGGTAATCGCCTACTCCTAAGTGAAGAGGGGAGAAAACCCTCATAGTATAACACCAGGCTACTCCCAAAACTTCTATGAAGGTGTTGGCGGTCTAAGGGCGCTTGTTAATTGAAGAAGCCTATATGGATTCGAGGCAAGTCATCACCGTATTTTCCCTGTCGACGCTCTAGTCATTCGAATAATATTCCATAAAAGGTGAGTAAATTATATCCTTACATCTCCTTATATGAATTAAATACTATATCAAATTATTGCATAATCCTAATCATTAATATGCTAATTGCTAACATCGCGACTGCAAAGAATATTGTAAGTTCCATGGAGGATGGCATGAGTCTTTCTCTTCAGAGAGACATCACGTTTAAAGAGCATTCTTATCAACTTATATGGCACACACTATCTTAGGATTTTGGAACTACAATAGAATAGGCGGTGGAGCCCGAAGGCGTCCATCCGGAACCAGCCCAACCCTAGGGGCATGGATGAGAACCTTACCTTTGGCTGAGGACGGCTCCTAGTGACGTGGAGAAAATGAAATAGTTCTTCTCAATTGAGGATAGTAACAACGAAACTCCGATTGATACTACAAAGTTCAAACTAGATTAAAGTTGTAAGGGTTCTCACGACTAAAGAGGAAAACACCTTACAAGTGCCTCGATGCAGACTCTTAACACACTGGTGAACACCAACAACACCCCTAAGGCATACAAATATAAATTTCACCTGAGTGTAAGACCCCAATTTTGACCCTAAGATCCCTCATGCAATTCTATCATAAGCATTAGCATTGGGATCATATCTTGGCATCCTCCTTACCCCTCCTTCATTGGTTTTGTTTTGGGAGAGATTACCAAGCACTTTGTGATTATATCATACTTGTATTTTATCATTTCACTAACCAAAATACCAAAAATATGTATTTGCATTTGCCTAACTCTTTTGTAGGAAGGGCATGATTTCCATTGATTCATCAAGTTCACATCTAGGGTTTGAGACCCTCATAAACAAAGAGCACAACCAAGAATTGATTCAAGAATGGTTATGAGCATCATATGTGAGTCCTAATGTTCTCTACATGTTATATTGATCAAGTTTTCTTCAAGAGTTTGAGGGTGATTTGCCTTGGAAACCCTGGTTTAACTGGGTATCTTGAGTAACTTCTCCAACAAGCTATCTCACCAATTGATCAGATTTCTCAAGGTACACTTTAAAATTCATCATCTTATACATATATGATCTACCATGAACCAAGAAAGTCAAGATATTTGGAAGTTAGCAAGTTGGTTGATGGTGGTTGGCCAGATGAATTCATCTGATCAAAACTGGGCCTCCCTGGCCCTATCTCCTACAATTTTCACTATATGAAAATGATTCCAAGATCAAACTTACTCTAAATGACATTCCAAACAACTTTCATGTTTAGACCTAGATCTAGTTTTGCTTGGAAAATCGTTTTCTATGTTGAAACATTATAGGTCATTTTGTCTAAACCCTAATTTGAAAGTCAACTTCCCAAGGCCATAACTTGCTCAACTTTTATGAGATGAAAGATTTCCAAGTTGCACAATAAAATTAAGTGTGTCTAATTCAACTTTGATGTTTGTAGTGGGAGCTAATTCAACTTTTTTGAGCATGTGATATGAGGTTACATTATAGATCACTTTTGACCTATACCATTGATCAAGTGATTTTTCCAAACTTCAAAAATGCATAACTCTATTATTTCAAATCCAAATGACATGAAATTGGTGACTATTTTTAATGTCTTTGAGATATATACAATTTTGATGAAGACACTTTTCTCATTTGAAGCTCATATAAAACGTTAAGCAAGGTGGAATATTGAGACATATGGCTTGACACTTAGAAAAATTTTGATATGTCAAAAATTTCCAAACTTCCACCTCAAATTTCTTCAAGTTACAAACTCCAAATGGAAAAGTGTTGAACATGAAAGTTATTCCTCTTGATCTCACCTTTCCAAAGAGCTCAAATTCATTCATTTTGGACAAAGAATGCATAGGCTGCGCATGGCATGAACATGGTGTGAAAGAATTCTTTAACTTGAATTAATTTTTAATGATAGCAAATTGTGTGATCATCATCCAAATTGATTGTGCATTGCATTACATGATATATTTGTGTTCTTATTTTGTCCATCATCCCACTTTATTGTTGCATAAACATACATACAAATCTACATTGAAAATTCCCTTCAAATAACAATTCAAATGCATTTTATATCAGTATGTATCAATACATGAGCCTCTGCATCGATACATGTAGCATGTGATTAATCACAAAACAATTTCTGTTCAGTATGCATCGATGCATACGAGCCATGCATCAATACATGGAAGGGCAAAAACTCTATGCATCGATACACACGAATTCTGCATTGATACATGACCACTTGAGACAGCCTGTGCATCAATACATGCGCAATAGGCATCGATACATGACCACCTGAGACAGCCTGTGCATCAATACATAAGCATTAAGCATCGATACATATCAGTGTAAGAATCACATGCATCGATACACACGATTTATGCATCGATACATGAGTAATTAATTTCACCAAATATTCACACAACTTACAGTATGTATCGATACACACTCCTATGCATCAATACACAAAGTTGTTTTAAGTCATAACAGCAACTGTTTTTGCAGCACATATAAGAACAGGTCTCAACAACAGATGAAGAGACGAATTCATTGAGGGAAAACAATTGAACACAGATCAAAAGCAGTGTTGGAGCAATTGTTTGTGAGCACATAGAAACCTGAAAGAGACTTCATCTTCTTCATCTTCTCAATCACTTCTCTTCAAGAACAATTACACATAACAATTCTTGTTCTTTGGATTAAAGAAGGATTGAGATAACGTTCAGTGGTACGATCAAGGATCTAGCTGTGGGTTGCAGTGGAACGATCGAGGATCTAGCTGAGTCGAAGATTGAAGGGGGTTTCTAGGAAAAACCTACTGGTTTGTCCTTCAAGAACTGGTGTGTTCTTGAGGGTTTGGGAGTCACATTTGCAGAACGTATTCAGCCGCAGCGTTGCGTTTGGAGATCGGGGGATTTCGCAAGCAGGTCGTGGAACCGGTGAATTATTTGCAACTTTGTGCAGGAAAATCTTGATCGAGCTCAGATCAAGTGAAGGTTTATACAAGAAGAGGTTCTTGGAGTTTAGAAATTCTGTCTTTGTATCAAAACCTTGTATCAACGGATTCGGCAATAATTGATAATCAAAGTTCTCAATTTCATTTGAAATTGAGAGGGAGACGTACCCACACGCGA
The DNA here is from genome assembly GCF_024323335.1 of Lathyrus oleraceus. Lineage (NCBI taxonomy): Eukaryota > Viridiplantae > Streptophyta > Magnoliopsida > Fabales > Fabaceae > Lathyrus > Lathyrus oleraceus. The sequence goes on from NC_066584.1 coordinate 286,555,839, forward strand.
GGACGACGTGGGGAACTTCCTTAACAAATCTCTGCGTATCGTACTCTTACCTTAATCTTCTTTACGTTTCAAAACTGTTTTGCAATTTCTGTTAGTGTGTGGTGATTGATCAATTTTTGAACAGCAGTGATAATAAAACCTTTAGTCATACACCATTGCTGTTTATCATCAAACACACACACACCAACTGTTTGACAAAACGGTTAACTTGATTGTGTTCATTGGAAATAGAATTTGAGGATAAGCGCATTCAATCTGTTAAAATTCTGTGTGTATTATTTCTGTCATTCTCATTAAAATCCAGCAACTGCACTTGCGTGTCCGGCTTTCTAGTAGCAGTTCAGAATAGACGGAAGTCGATTCGGGACTGCTTTTTCCGCCGCTTTTGAAAACTCTAATTAAACGTTAAATCCGTTAAATTTTTTGAGGTGATCTATTCACCCCCCCTCTCGATCACTAGCCACACCGTCTAACAAGTGGTATCAGAGCGTCGGTTCGCTGGTGCTCTGTGGCTGCCTGTAACAGTATGGATTCTGAACCAAAGGGGGCGTATAATAGAGCGCCTATTTTCAACGGTGAAAATTATGGCTACTGGAAAGACTGCATGCGAGTTCATATAAATTCTGTGGATAGGTTAGTATGGACTGCCATTGAAAACGGTCCGTTTCAAATTACAATGACAAATGCGGCTGGCGCCATAGTACCTAAACCAGAAGATGATTGGAATGAGAAAGATGAGAAAAAGTGGTCGTGTGATTGGAGAGCTCGAAACATGTTAATTTCAGCACTTGGTGTTGATGAGTATTATCGAGTATCCCATTGCACGACAGCTAAAGAAATGTGGGACGCTTTAGAAGTTGCCCATGAGGGTACTACTGAAGTAAAACAGTCCCACATTAACACACTCAATTAAGAGTTTGAGCTCTTTCGCATGAAACAAGGAGAATCCATCTCCGACATGCAAAAGAGATTCACCCATCTAACTAACCGATTGAATGCTCTTGGAAAACCTATTTCCAATGAAATTGCTACTAATAAAATTCTGAGGTGTCTTAGCAGGGAGTGGCAACCTAAAGTTACAGCAATCAAGGAAGCCAACGATCTTACAAGACTTACGATTACAACACTGTTTGGAAAGCTGGAAGAACATCAGCAAGCTTTGGAAAGTCTTGAAAAATATGAGAATAAAAGTAAGAAGGAAAAGGAGAAGAAAAGAGACAAAGAAGGAGAGAAGAAGCCAATAGCTCTTGTGGCCTCTAGCTCTAAGTCCTCACGAAAAGAGCAAAGCGACAATGATTCAAGTAGTGACAAAGACTCGGATGATGAGGAAATGGGACTGTTTGTAAGAAGATACAATAGATTCATTCGAAAGAATGGAGTCAAACATTCCGACAAAAATCTCATGAAATTTCGAAGACAATCTATAAATTCGAAACAAGAAGAGAACAAGAAGAGTAGAGGAAGAGGATCATGCTTTAATTGTGGTAAATCCGGACACTTTAAAACGGACTGCCCTATGAAGTATAAGGACCAAAGAAAAGATTCACCAAAAGGGTACAGCAAACAAAGAAGAGCGTATATTGCATGGGAAAGTGATAATGATTCATCAAGCACACAAAGCTCAAGTGATGGTGATGAAGCTGCAAATCTGTGCCTTATGGCTCACACTAAAAATCTGTCCTACCACAAGAAGAAAAACAATGACAAAAAGGTAAAACAAGCCTATTACAATAATTTCTCCTCTATGTCTTTTTCGGAATTAAAAATAGCTTTTGAAAAACTGCATAACGAAGCTGTAGATGCTTTTAAACGACTAGCTTCCGACAAACATATCTTCTCTTTTTTGGAAGGAAAAGTAAACAAAGCTGAAATTGATTTAGAAGCATTGAAAACTAGTATTGCAGAAAATTCAAAAACTATTGACATTGACGGATGTAGTAGAGTTAGGTATTGTGACGCTTGTTATGTTTGGCAAAAAGAGGTAAACACTCTAAAGTCAAATTAGAGAAAGCGCTACAACCTAAAATTACTTATGCCGTTGACCCCAAGTTGTTTAAGAAGTCATTGAATCCTCCATATGCAAAATACTCTTTTATTCTAAAGGATTCAATGAACAAGAAACAACAAACACATCATCATGGTTTATGTCATTATTGTTGTCATGCTGGCCATACCATTGAGAAATGCAAATTTAGGAGATTTCTAGTCCCTAAAGGTATTTATCAATGGAAGCCAAAAGGCAACCATGTTAACACTTACCCTCTTGGACCCAATGAAAATTGGGGACCAACTTCTCTCTTTTGATGTTGTAGGATGAGTGCCTTGCCTCCGTAGATAGAAGGTGGTTTCTTGACAGCGGCTGCTCAAGGCACATGACCGGTGACATATCGCTTTTTATAGACTTCAAGGCGAAGAAAAAGGGATATGTTACTTATGGAGACAACAACAAAGGAGCTATACTCGGCAAAGGTAGTGTAGGAAATCCCTCCACCACTACTATTTCAAATGTCCATTTAGTTGAGGGACTTAAACACAATTTGTTAAGCATAAGTCAACTATGCGACATGGGCTATAAAGTTTCGTTTACAAAAACTTGCTGCATAATTGAACATGCTGAACAAAACATTGTGTTTAAGGGTGTAAGAGTAAACAATATCTATATGCTTGACTTGTTTGATGTACCGTTAACAAATACTAAATGTCTAGTCACCTTGAATGATGATTCTTGGCTTTGGCATAGACGTTTAGCTCACGTTAACTTCGATTTGCTAAACAAGGTTGTATCTAAGGATCTAGTAGTCGGTCTACCAAAAATAAAATTTTCAAAAGACCACCTATGTGACGCGTGCCAAATGGGAAAGCAAACAAGGGTGTCTTTTAAATCTAAAAATGTAATTTCAACTTCACGACCCCTTGAGCTTCTCCATATGGACCTCTTTGGACCTTCTAGGACAAAGAGCCTAGGTGGAAATTACTATGGCTTTGTAATAGTTGATGACTACTCTAGATTCACTTGGACTATATTCCTTCATAGCAAAGATGAAACTTTTTCTGCTTTTAAAAATTTTGCAAATCTGTCCCAAAACAAGATGAATTCCAAAATAGTTACAATTCGTAGCGATCATGGTGGTGAGTTTCAAAATTATCACTTTGAGAAGTTTTGTGACAAGTATGGCATTGAGCATAACTTTTCAGCCCCTCGCACTCCACAACAAAATGGCGTTGTGGAGCGTAAAAATCGTGTTTTAGAGGAGTTGGCAAGAACAATGCTTAATGAGGGTGGATTACCAAAATACTTTTGGGCTGATGCTGTTAGCACAGCCTGTTATGTCCTAAACAGAATCTTAATTCGCCCTATTTTGAACAAAACTCCTTATGAACTTTTGAAAGGAAGAAAACCAAACTTGTCACATCTTCACGTATTCGGTTGTAAATGTTTTGTTTTGAATAACGGTAAGGAAAACATTGGGAAGTTTGATGCAAAAGCGGATGAAGGTATTTTTCTTGGTTACTCAATGTCAAGTAAAGCATATAGAGTGTATAATAAGCGTTTACTTACTGTTGAAGAGTCGGTTCATGTTTCTTTTGATGAGTCTTATCCGAAAAATGTCGGAAAAGGTATTTCTTTTGATGACGCAGGTGTATCTACAGAAGACATACTCAAGGAAGCTGTTGAGGAAATTGATCAGTCCAAAACAGCTGACCATGAGAAGGAAGAAGATACAAGTCATGAAGAAATTGAGGAAGAAAAGACAGCTGAAGTGAATGATCTTCCAACAGCTTGGAGATCCTCAAAAGACCATCCCATTGACAACATTTTGGGAGACATTTCAAAGGGAGTAATGACCCGGTCTAAGATAAGTAACTTTTGTTCTCACTTCGCGTTTGTTTCACAAGTAGAACCTAAAAATGCCAAAGAGGCCTTGATTGATGAATTTTGGCTAATGGCCATGCAAGAAGAGCTTAATCAATTTAAAAGAAATGACGTTTGGGAACTTGTCCCTCGTCCGCGAGATCATCATATCATAGGCACTAAGTGGGTTTTTAGAAACAAGCTTGATGAAAACGGAGTGATTACTAGGAACAAGGCACGTTTAGTAGCACAAGGATATAACCAAGAGGAGGGCATAGACTATGAGGAAACTTATGCTCCAGTTGCTCGCCTCGAAGCTATACGTCTTTTGCTTGCCTATGCGTGTTCTAAGGATTTTAAGCTTTACCAAATGGACGTAAAGAGTGCCTTTCTTAATGGTGTCATAAATGAAGAAGTATATGTTTCACAACCTCCCGGTTTTGAAAATGCTGAAAATCCAGATCATGTTTACAAATTAAAAAGAGCTTTGTATGGTCTTAAACAAGCCCCTCGGGTTTGGTATGAAAGGCTTAGCAAATTCCTAATTGATCATGGATATTCAAGAGGTAAAGTGGACAATACTCTCTTTATTAAACACAAAGGGAAGCACATTCTTTTAGTTCAAGTTTATGTCGACGATATCATATTTGGTTCAACTAACATACACTTGGTCGAAGAATTTTCTAAGGTTATGCAGGGTGAATTTGAGATGAGTCTAATGGGGGAGCTGAACTACTTCCTAGGACTGCAAATAAAGCAACTTGATGAGGGTACAGCAGTATGTCAAACAAAATACTGCAGAGAACTACTCAAGCGCTTTGGAATGAATGACTCAAAGTCGATTGACACCCCAATGCCTACCAACGGAAATCTAGACAAGGATGAGCATGGTAAGTGTGTAGATGTCAAAAGGTTCAGAGGTATGATTGGATCTCTCTTGTATCTTTCTGCTTCTAGGCCTGACGTCATGTTTAGTGTTTGTATGTGTGCACGCTATCAATCAAATCCTAAGGAATCGCACCTTAAAGCGGTAAAGCGCATATTTAGATACCTTCACGGAACACCTAAATATGGGCTTTGGTATTCCAAAGGAAGTGATTGTAGCTTAGTAGGGTACTCCGATTCTGATTTTGCTGGCTGCAAATCAGATAGGAAAAGCACAAGTGGCACATGTCACCTGTTTTCAAACTCCTTGGTCAGTTGGCATAGCAAAAAGCAGGTTTCTGTGGCTTTGTCAACTGCAGAGGCAGAATACGTTGCAGCCGGTAGTTGTTGCGCTCAGATTTTATGGCTGAAGCAGCAACTACAAGACTTCAACATTCAACTCAAACGTATTCCTATCAAATGTGACAACACTAGTGCCATAAACCTTACTAAAAACCCTGTTTTACACTCACGCACTAAACACATAGAGATTAGACATCATTTCCTTCGTGATCATGTTGAAAAAGAAGACGTTGTCTTTGAGCACGTTGATTCCAAAAATCAGCTCGCTGATATTTTCACTAAACCATTGGCAACGGAACCTTTCTTCAACATTCGTCGCGAATTGGGAATCTTAGATCTTTCTCAATTGATGTCATAAGCATGTCATCTCTTATTTATATTATGCCTCACCATGGTTGATAAGAGCTGTTTTAGATGTCAATTATACATCACAAGAGTTCTCCAACAGAGGTAATATCAATCCTTTCTACAATTTTCTCATTGCTAAGTGATTGTGTATGTTGCATCAAATATTCTTACTCTAGTTGATACAAAATTTGACTACTTATACTTCTGTCCATATTGTGTGCACACTAAAATTTGACTTCTGAATCTCTGTTGAGCATAATCATCATGACAGTGCATAATGCATATACATACTGCATTAAAATTCATTAAAAACTGGTTCAGCATCAGTATGCATCGACACAAACGAAGCCTGCATCGATCCATATATTCAAAAATTCAATTTTTTTAAAAACTGCTTCAGGATGTATCGATGCATCCATCGCATGTATCGATACACAGGGCCATTGTAAACACTTGGCATCGACGCATCCATCGTATGTATCGATACACATGACAATTTTGAATACTAGGCATCGACGCATGACTATCTGCATCGATACATACTGATGCTATCTGAATTAAATGCATTTCTTTCTCTCTCATGCATCGACACATCAGCCAATCATATCACTTCCTATCTCATTACTTCATCTCATCTGCCCTCAAAAACCCAAAACCAGTGGCTAACCCTAATCCTCCTCATCCTCACTCTCTCTCACAAACTTGGTAAAACCCTAAATCTCACATCACCATGCCTCCACGCACTATTCCAGCCAGAGCCAAAGGAAAAGGAAAGGGAAAGGAAGCAGCCGGTACTTCTCAGCAACCACCAGATGTTCCTTCAAACGCCTTAGACATTCTTCATCCTGCCATCACTGCTGAATTTGAGGAATCCTTCAAGGCCAGGTTGGTAATGAAACCTCATATCTTTGATAAAACAGATGATGTTCATCTGCACCTAAATGAAGTAGTTGAACTGTTACATGCACAAAGACTTGGGTCCTTTCTATCTACAAAAGATGAGTATCATGAGGATTTCATCCGGGCCTTTTATGCTGGTTTACAAACTGGTAGAGGCTATATGTTCCGGTGTTCTATCGGAGTCAGAACATATACCTTTGAAGCCTCTGATTGGGAAACGGTGTTTCAAATGCCGCTTCCGTCAATGGCTGTCAAGTCCTGGCATGACCTGCATTTTGATCCTGAATTTGACCTAAGGGACTTTACAACTTCTATCCTAAAGATTGACAGACCGCTGAGTGAGGACGAACACGTCACGTCAGGTATGATCAAACAAACTCCGCGTATTCTTCACTGGATCATTACACACATTCTGCGTCCAACCAACAGTGGCCACTCTCGGTTGGATAGGCCTAGCATACACCTTCTCTACATTCTGCAAAATAAGATTCTCTTAAATTGGGCGAACTACTTTGTAAAACGTCTATTTTATGTGCGAGACAGCTCCAAAACTGTGGCTCTAGGGTATGCCTCTCAAATAATGAAAATTCTTAAGTTTTGGAAAGTTGCAATACCTATTGTGCCTCTCCTATCTCCGTCGGCAGCTCAAGAGTTTGATTCTGCCACTCTATCGCATATGGGATATAGGTGGGACAAAGACCGCAAATGCTTCTATTTCTTCGAAAGAAAATCCAAAACTAGAATTTACAACTTTGACGTGCCTTCGGAACGCATCCATGTTGCTGAAGAACAGCCTGATGAAGAAATGCAGGATGCGCCTGAAACAGATGTGCCTCAAGCTGAGGCCAATACTGGTTGGGGTGAGTGGGTGCCACGAAGGTGGTCTCCCACCAACTACGTACCTGAACCTACAGCCCCTCCATTCGCCGGCGGTACTTCAGCCTCAACACCAAATGCGGACATCACTCACATGCTTCAACAGATGGAAATCGTCAACAAAGAACGCCATGAAGAAGCACGGTACTGGCATGTTCAACAAACTGAATGGCACAACGAGCATCGGGACTGGCATGATGAGCACACACGGATGTATCACAACCAACACGCTTGGCACCAAGACTTGGTTAAATGGCATCAGGTTTTCTACAACGAAATGTCCGGCTTTATGGATGATTGCCGTGAAAATCCTGGGATTATGGACAGCTTTAGAAGCATTGAAGTTCAGAATCGATTTAGGCGATACTCCTTCATGGGCCAAAATCCAGACACAATGCCTCCTCCTCCGCCTCCGCCAAGCTACCGAGATCCTGACAGACATGATGAGGAGTCCTGTGGTGGCAACAATCCAAATTAACCAACCACCCTTCCATCTCACTGCATTTCATTTCATATTGCTCATGTTTTATTTTGTTGCACAATATATGGTTTAGCTTATGTAACTCTTAAACTCGTTCGCACACTTAAAATGCTTTTCAAATTCTGTTTACCTCTATTTGTTATTGCCCTTACTTTTTGAATGATTCTTTGTGAATGATTCTTTAACTTGCAGCTTCTTTCTTTGTGATTGATAGCCTATTATCAAATTTTGCCATGCCCTGCTACACTTTCTGCTTGATGACTATGTTTCTTCCTCTTTTTGATGTTGACAAAGGGGGAGAAAACGCAGATATGCACAAACTCAGGGGTAGTATCACACATCTTGCTAAGAATTTGCCATCATCAAAAAGGGGGAGTTTGTGAAAGAATTCTTTAACTTGAATTAATTTTTAATGATAGCAAATTGTGTGATCATCATCCAAATTGATTGTGCATTGCATTACATGATATATTTGTGTTCTTATTTTGTCCATCATCCCACTTTATTGTTGCATAAACATACATACAAATCTACATTGAAAATTCCCTTCAAATAACAATTCAAATGCATTTTATATCAGTATGTATCAATACATGAGCCTCTGCATCGATACATGTAGCATGTGATTAATCACAAAACAATTTCTGTTCAGTATGCATCGATGCATACGAGCCATGCATCAATACATGGAAGGGCAAAAACTCTATGCATCGATACACACGAATTCTGCATTGATACATGACCACTTGAGACAGCCTGTGCATCAATACATGCGCAATAGGCATCGATACATGACCACCTGAGACAGCCTGTGCATCAATACATAAGCATTAAACATCGATACATATCAGTGTAAGAATCACATGCATCGATACACACAATTTATGCATCGATACATGAGTAATTAATTTCACCAAATATTCACACAACTTACAGTATGTATCGATACACACTCCTATGCATCAATACACAAAGTTGTTTTAAGTCATAACAGCAACTGTTTTTGCAGCACATATAAGAACAGGTCTCAACAACAGATGAAGAGACGAATTCATTGAGGGAAAACAATTGAACACAGATCAAAAGCAGTGTTGGAGCAATTGTTTGTGAGCACATAGAAACCTGAAAGAGACTTCATCTTCTTCATCTTCTCAATCACTTCCCTTCAAGAACAATTACACATAACAATTCTTGTTCTTTGGATTAAAGAAGGATTGAGATAACGTTCAGTGGTACGATCAAGGATCTAGCTGTGGGTTGCAGTGGAACGATCGAGGATCTAGCTGAGTCGAAGATTGAAGGGGGTTTCTAGGAAAAACCTACTGGTTTGTCCTTCAAGAACTGGTGTGTTCTTGAGGGTTTGGGAGTCACATTTGCAGAACATATTCAGCCGCAGCGTTGCGTTTGGAGATCGGGGGATTTCGCAAGCAGGTCGTGGAACCGGTGAATTGTTTGCAACTTTGTGCAGGAAAATCTTGATCGAGCTCAGATCAAGTGAAGGTTTATACAAGAAGAGGTTCTTGGAGTTTAGAAATTCTGTCTTTGTATCAAAACCTTGTATCAACGGATTCGGCAATAATTGATAATCAAAGTTCTCAATTTCATTTGAAATTGAGAGGGAGACGTACCCACACGCGAGGACGACGTGGGGAACTTCCTTAACAAATCTCTGCGTATCGTACTCTTACCTTAATCTTCTTTACGTTTCAAAACTGTTTTGCAATTTCTGTTAGTGTGTGGTGATTGATCAATTTTTGAACAGCAGTGATAATAAAACCTTTAGTCATACACCATTGCTGTTTATCATCAAACACACACACACCAACTGTTTGACAAAACGGTTAACTTGATTGTGTTCATTGGAAATAGAATTTGAGGATAAGCGCATTCAATCTGTTAAAATTCTGTGTGTATTATTTCTGTCATTCTCATTAAAATCCAGCAACTGCACTTGCGTGTCCGGCTTTCTAGTAGCAGTTCAGAATAGACGGAAGTCGATTCGGGACTGCTTTTTCCGCCGCTTTTGAAAACTCTAATTAAACGTTAAATCCGTTAAATTTTTTGAGGTGATCTATTCACCCCCCCCTCTCGATCACTAGCCACACCGTCTAACACATGGTGTCACCACTTGGCAAGGATCAAACTTCAAATCAAAATGTACACTTGCCTTGCAATCCAAGCTGAATTCAGACTATCTCACACTCATTTGTGGACTTATGGAAATGATTTTATGGGCCTATGCGCGCCCATACACCCATGCATCATCAATGACCAAATTTGGAAAGTGAATTCAAGTGTGCAAAAAGAAATGGATTCAACTATAAATAGAGCCTCATATGCTCAGCAATTCACACACATTGGCGCCAACTTTGATCCCCTAACTCTAACCCTCACATTGCAAAGGATAAACCTGAGAAATTCACTTGAATTTGAGGTTGAATTTCCACTGTTTTGAAATTCAAATCTCCAAGAATCCACAACCTTTTGAGCATTCAGTCCTTCTTCTGCAAGCATTTGGAGTGAGATCAAGCACGAGCAAGAGCAAGATCGGTTGAATCTAGACCTCCATTGAAGGTATTTTCCAAAAAATTTGATCTCTTCGATTCTCTCAAATTCTTGCTCAATTCTATTGATTCTTTGGTTGTCTGAAGTTCTACCAATATAGGCAAGAAGATTGAGTTGCTTAGAAGCCAAATCGAAGCAACTCAGTTCATGTACCTCAAATTTCAACTCCATGTATCTCTCAATATACTGGAGTAAGAGTGAATTGAGGCCAGATTCGAACTCAGTGCCATTTTTACCTTGAAATCATGTCCTTGTTTTTAATTTTGGTGATGGTTGAAGGTGAACCAGTCCGGTGAGGTCCATCGGAGAAGAAGACCGGAGCTACAACTCTGGCCATGCGCTGGCATGTCTTACAGCCACATGATCCTCTTGATTTGTTTTAATCTGAAGCGTGCATTTGAATTACCAATGTTATGGCGCGCTGACTAATGTCCATCGTGTATAACGCATTTTCCACCACTTGATCTGCCACCTCAATTAATGAGGGAGATCAAATGGTCCACGTTTTTTCTGATATTTTAATTTTCATTTTAATTGCATTATTTTCAATAATTCATATTATATTCAATATTGATCCAAAAAATATGGGACTTTCATCAAAAACTTTCAAATATTTTTATCTTTCATATTCTGAATCAAAATTATTTTTTTGAATCATTATTAATATTTTTCATGAATTAATTGATTTTGCATTTGTTTTTAATTGTTTAAAAATATTTTTTAATGTCCAAAAATTATGAATTTTTTTCTCCAAGGTCCTTTGACCTTGTTTGACCTATGATAAATATCATGGCCATTTCTTTGGTGTTTTGATGAGATTTTAGGAATTGGACAAACCATATTTAATTTAAATGCACTATTTTAGTATTTTAATTTGAATAAATGCCAAATAAATTTGTTGACCAATTGTGATGACTTGTTTATGTTCGACTCTTATTGTTGGGCCTTGGTCAAGGTTGATTTGACTTTGTCAAGTTAATATCATTGGATTTAGGGGATTGATGGAATGTACATTCCATCTCCCAAAATGAATGGATGATATTAATTTGGTAAAAGTCATCCTTTGACTAATTTGTGTTTTGATCCATTCCCCTCCCACTTCATCTTATTCCCTTTCTTCATTCATTCATTCCATTTGGCCTATGATATCTCATAATCCTAAGACTATTTGATTGAAAAATTGACATGAGTATGGATGAGATTAGGCCACACCTTTTGCATATTCTTTTTGTGTGTGGTATGTTTCATGAGCATAGTCCATTATACTATGTCTCTAACATGCATTAACACCAAAATTCTATTGCTCGACCTCAAATAGTTGTGACTTCTACATAAGTCCAATTACGATTGCTTAATATACCGCTAAATTTGTGACATAAAAGGCATAAGCATTCTAGTTAGTGAGATTGTAAGTCTTCCCTCTTTCATGGTATTGTGTGGAAACTTGGCCTTTTTTCCTTCCTTTGGAAGATGTCTTGGTTCAAGGATCCATGCTTGTGATAAGTGGGTTGAGTGTTCTCCAAAGAATGACTTCAATTAAAAAGCAAAAGCAAAACAATACTAACTTCTAACCTATTAACTACTAACTTTTAGTTTCAAGCCCTTTACTTTAATGCCATTTAATTTTTGTTTTTATTCATTTGTCATTGTTCATATCATTCTAATTGTTTATGATAATGCAATTTTTACTTTGTCCATTTGGACCATATTGTGTGATATATTTTGTTGTGTATACTTTGCTTGTTTGTATTGTCTTTGACCATTAATGTACATAATAACAACAAAAACCCTAAAAGACTTTTGTGTGGACTGTTGGCTTGATCTTGGACAAATGGACTAAGAATCTAGGCAACCTTCCTATGCTAATGGACTTGGCCAATGCCAACTTGTTGAATAACCAAGTGCTTACAATTTGAAACTTCATCTGATACATCATTCAAGATCCCTCTGAGTTCATCTGCAACATGATCATTGTGAAGCTGTTATTTTGAACCTGTGACTTGTGAAATTCATCTGTTGCATGGGCCATTTTGGAGAAGATCATGGAATGTGTAAGCTTGGATGTGGCTATATTTATTTGATGCCTTTTCTCTTCAAGATAATATAATTGTGCATTTGTGTGTTGCTTGATTCTAAAAAGTCCAAGGGAATTCTGGGTTTCTATTGACATTCTTGTCTATTGGATTGCTACCCATTTGGTCAGATCTTTTCAACTATAAACTTTTAATTTTGTACATAGGATAGTCTCTTCATCTTCTCCCCATTTCTTTAATTTCAAAATCTTTCCTTTCTTTTTTTATAAAATCTTCTTTGTGTGAACTACTTTTGTTCTAAACTTTGACCAGTTTTACAAAAAAAAAAAAATAGAAACTTTGGCCTTATGCCATTGCATTTTCAAACTTCTTTTCTTAAATCAAACTTGTAAATAGACTTAACTATATTTGACTTAAACTTTCAAAAAGCCAAAAAGAACTAACTCATTCAAACCATTGTTAGGCCTTTGTGCCTTTCAAACTTAATTTCTATTAAAAACAATGCATCCACTTTGAAATTTGTATCACGAACTACGAGGTTTTGATCCCTTATTTTTATGTTGGTACGTAGGCACAAGACCGAAGGTCTTGTCAAACACAAAAATATAATTAATGAATTCTTTTCTCATCTCCCCATTCTATTTGTTTGTAAACATCACTTTGTACCAAATACATATGCACACAAAAAGGGCTCCCTAGGAGTACCTAGGACACTTTGGGTGCTAACACCTTCCCTCTGTGTAACCAACCCCCTTACCTGTAATCTCTGATATTTTATTAGTTTTGATTTGAAAACTTATTACTTTTGGGTTTTGTTCGTACTTTTTCCCTTTTCCTTTGGAAACAATAAAAGCGCGGTGGCGACTCTTGTTATTTGATCTCTAGTTTATCCATAGCTTGATGATCATGAATTTTCCTCTACAGAAATTAAGTGGTGACTCTGCTGGGGAGTAGTCTCCAGTGGGTTTAGCCTACTTTTTGTGTGTATATATTTGTATATATGTGATGTTTGTATATAGGTATGTGTGATATAATCTGTTTGTTGTTCTTGGGGATATCTGAGTGGTGAGATAAGTTCTAACCCGAACTTTAGTGCAATTAAGATAGGGGGATGGTATAGTCATGTTCGACTTGTGTGGAGTAGTCCTTAACAAGTTGGCTAGAGATCCATCTGTTTAGTGGAGACTCCTTTGGATTTGGAAATGTCACACAAGTATTTGTGGTTAGGCATTGCTATCTCTAATTGGGTTCGAGAAGCTGAGGACCTTAGAACATTTAACCCATATTGGCCTATTTAGGACGTAGTGCGGAAACTGTTCAAGTGTAAACTTGATAACAGTTGTTACGCGATACTACACTCAGACGAGTTTCTCTTGAGAATATTATGGGTCGATGAGTCAGTCATCTTAACCTGTAATATCCGATAGATGGAATTAAGACTTTGGGAACTTTTTAGAACATGATCTACAGGTTTTTATCCTTAGTTCACTCCTTTTGGATGGTTCTTACCCAGACTCCATGCTCGTGACTTACAACAAACCCTTGATTCTTGGTTGATCCAATCAAGTCTTGTCAATATCAATGGAACTTGGGTGTTGATAAGGTGTAAACCATAATCCACCAAAATGGATGATTGATCTTGACAAAGACTTGATTCATCCCTTGACCTTTGTTTGCCTTGTGTGTGATCCCTTATTTGTGATTGTTGCATTCATGCATTCATGCGTATCATAACATTCATCACACAAAAATTTCAAGGAACTGAGGTATTATTTGCAAATATTTTCAGACCATGGACTGTGGACGAAGGAACACTAAGAAGTACAGTTTTAGATGTCCCGACTTGAAAGAGTTAAGGAAGCTAGCATCTTTTGTATTAGATCCCTTGGACTTTAAACAACGTCATGGGAAGCTTGTGTCCATCTTGTCTGCTGATATGGTTGAAGGACTCTTGAGTGTGCTAGTACAGTTCTATGATCCTCTCTACCATTGTTTCACTTTCCCAGATTTTCAGCTTGTGCCTACCTTGGAGGAGTATTCTCATCTTTTGGGGATATCTATTTCTAGTAGAGTGCCTTTTATTGGATCGGAGGAGATTCCCCGATCTAGTATTATTGATGAAGCTCTTCACTTGAAGAAGTCTGAGATAAAGGCTCATTGGGTGAAGAAATGAGGGTTATTTGGGTTAGCATCTTGAGCAAAAGTAGCAGCTTCCTTGATGAGGAAAACAGATGGTAACCCAAATAACCCTCCTTTCTTCACCCAATGAGCCTCTATCTCAGACTTCTCCAAGTGAAGAGCTTCAACAATAATACTAGATCGGGGAATCTCCTCCAATCCACTAAAAGGCACTCTACTAGAAATAGATATCCCCAAAAGATGAGAATACTCCTCCAAGGTAGGCACAAGCTAAAAATCTGGGAAAGTGAAACAATGGTAGAGAGGATCATAGAACTGCACTAGCACACTCAAGAGTCCTTCAACCACATCAGCAGACAAGATGGATAGAAGCTTCCCATGACGTTGTTTGAAGTCCAAGGGATCTAATAAAAAAGATGCTAGCTTCCTTAACTCTTTTAAGTCGGGACATCTAAAACTGTACTTCTTAGTGTTCTTTCGTCCACAGTCCGTGGTCTGAAAATATTTGCAAATAACACCTCAGTTCCTTGAAATTTTCGTGTGATGAATGTTATGATGCGCATGAATGCATGAATGCAACAATCACAAATAAAGGATCACACACAAGGAAAACAAAGGTCAAGGGATGAATCAAGTCTTTGTCAAGATCAATCATCCATTTTGGTGGATTATGGTTTATACTTTATCAACACCCAAGTTCCATTGATATTGACAAGACTTGATTGGATCAACCAAGAATCAAGGGTTTGTTGTAAGTCACGAGCATGGAGTCTGGGTAAGAACCATCCCAAAGGAGTGAACTAAGGATAAAAACCTGTAGATCATGTTCTAAAAAGTTCCCAGATTCTTAATTCCATCTATCGGATATTACAGGTTAAGATGACTGACTCATCGACCCATAATATTCTCAAGAGAAACTCGTCTGAGTGTAGTATCGTGTAACAACTGTTATCAAGTCTACACTTGAACAGTTTCCGCACTACGTCCTAAATAGGCCAAGATGGGTTAAATGTTCTAAGGTCCTCAGCTTCTCGGACCCAATTAGAGATAGCAATGCCTAACCACAAATACTTGTGTGACATTTCCAAATCCAAAGGAGTCTCCACTGAGTAAATGGATCTCAAGCCAACTTGTTAAGGACTACTCCACACAAGTCGAACATGACTATACCATCCCCATATCTTAATTGCACTCAAGTTCGGGTTAGAACTTATCTCACCACTCAGAGATCACCAAGCACAACAAACATATTATATCACACATACCTATATACAAACATCACATATATACAAATATATACACACAAAAAGTAGTAGCTTTTTATGCAAATATATGCAAATTTATACATCACATATATACAAATTTATACAAATATATGAAAATTTATACAAATATATACATCACATATATACAAATATATGCAAATTTAGAGTGATAAAGACAAACCTGAATGCCGCTCATGATGATCAATGTGTTTGGCTTTTTATGACTCACCTTGTTTGTTTTAGCTTTGACAGGATCCACAATACTCTTTAGCCTGGTGCGATTTCTTCCTTACTTCGGAATGTACAGGCTACTCATGTCAGTTAAGCTAAATTTGCATAGACTCTCTGGGGCTGTCACTGCATGATACACACACTGAGGCACATTGTTTGAAATTAACCCCGAGCCTTTCTAGCCATCCTGAATAATTATATCCCTCGTTAACCCCATTTGAGCCTGTATCCATTTGTTTGTTTAAACCCCATAAATGTACCCCTTGTCCAAAAACACTTCCTTACCCTGTTCAGAGTCATGATAATGCATTCAAACTGTGTTGAAAAGCTAAGTTTGGGGTAAAAACCCCAAAAGCTCCCAAAGCCCAAGAAAGTGCGCGAACAAAAAGAAAAATGGTGAATCGAGAGAAAGAAAGAAAAAAATAAAAGGATAAAAATTTATAACTTGAAGATTAAAAAAGAAGCACGAAAAAGGGCATTTGGTGAAGAAAAAAATAAGAAAAGAAAACCGAGCAAATAAAAGAAACAAACACAGTATGTAACATCGACTCTGAACCAAAAGCCCACTTGTTTTCCGTTTTTGTTTGAATAATCCATACCCTAACCCAAGCCAAGTTACAACCCAAAAGGCCTCAAAAGTGTATGTGTTGTGTGTAGGTGATAGGAAAAGAGAGACTATTCAAACTTGCAAGTTGATATTGCATACTCTGAATTATGAGTGAAAACAGTTGACCGCGAGAGAATTGGTGAGAGTGTGATATAAGCTGACAGGTGAAACGGTGCTTTGAAGTGGAAGTGCGAATGAAGACTTACAAAGAAAAAGCAGGACTTGTGGAAGGAAAAGGGAAGATGTTAGCGAAGGATCTCAGCAGTGGTGGGAAACATAAAGAATTCTGGGGAGTGACAAAGTGTCTGAAACATTACTTGGAACAAGCAATGAGCTAAGTTTGGGGTTGTGATCAGTCACCATTTGCATTAAGTTTTCGTTACTGATTCGATACGAAACAGAGGCTTTTGACACACTGTGCAAGCATTTATGATACGTTTCAAGTTAGTTTTACTTCCGTCATTATATTTAAGCATTTTTAATCATTGTTATGTTTTACTTATATTTTAGTGATTTTATGCGTGGGATATCTGTATTTTTGTCCGACAGGTCCAGGTAGAAGAACCAGGGAACTCAGAACGAGACAATGCGAGATTCCGGCAGGCAGAGAAGCAGAAAACCCCAGTACAGGAGGCCTGACACGGCCACCCGTGTCAGCTGACACAGGCCGTGTTAGGCAAGGGAGGACATGTTGAAGAAAACAGTAGCCTGACACGGCCACCCGTGTCAGCTGACATAGATCGTGTCAGGCACCTCAAGCAACCGTGTCACCCATGCCAGGGGCGTTCCAGCCAGGACAGTAGGCTAACACGGCCACCCGTGTCAGCTGACATGGGCCGTGTCATCCCAAGCCCAAAAATTCAGTTTTCTCGGGCTTTTTGTTCGTCGGGCTTTTTCAGAGATATTTTTGGACATGTCCAACTGCTGCTTGGAATTTTCACTATAAAAGAGGGCCTTCTGCCAAAGGAAAAATCATCTTGGAATACGGAAAAATACAATATTGTGAAGCAATCAAGTATTACAGAGATCAAGGCATTCGGAGAGCTGAAGGTTTTCATGAGCGGGAGCGATTGAAGATCAAAGTCATCCAATTACTTGTAATGTGTCATTTTTATCTTGCATTTGTTTTAAACAATATGAGTAACTAAATCCCCCAATGCTAGGGGGTGTCCCTAATTTAGACTTGTAATGAATTTGAGTTTACATTTGCATTTATAATATTATTTTTACGGTAACCTTTTGATGTGTTTATTTCTTTCTCTTTCAGACCAATTGAGATTGATTTGTGGTTATCAATTAGGCTGGACCGCCATTGATAAGGTTTTCATAAGGTTACTCTATAGTAGATATCACCTGGGACTAGGGATACCCAGTATGAACCAGAGTATTCTTGATATTATAAAGCTTAACTTCATCCTAATTGGCTATGGACATATAAATTAGGGTAGATTTATTAAAGGTTTTCTCACCAAGGACTTAGGAGAAAATACCCTTAAGAACTGGTAGTGATTGATATTTGTTGATGCAATAGTGACTCAAAGTTGTTACAGGGATAAATCATACACCTTCCCTGGCATTGTTCCTTTTTCTCTATAAACCCTTATTTTCATTCTTCTTTACCTGTACTTTTATTATTATATTTTTACACCTAAAAACCAATTTAACACTTTTTATTTAATTGAATGATAATTTAAACTCAATATTGACTTGTAGTCCTTGAGATCAACATTCGGGGAATTTCCCCATTATTACTATAAAAGGCGAAATAGTACACTTGCTATTTTCCCGATCAATAACTGTAGGCAGTGCATGAGGCAATTGATTAGGAAATGGGAGTATGGCCCTAAGGTAATGATCCCAAAAATATGTATGGACATCAAGGATGGGAATATGGAACTAGATCCAAAGAGGAGACTGATTGATGAAGCAATGGTGTTGCAATGTTGAAGTGTTGAATGTTTGATGTGTTTGCCTGAAGAAGACTTGTCATTTATATGATTCGAATTGCACTAAAATCTATGAACGAAGGTGAATACCTTGAGCAACTGGGTCATTTGTCCTGTACCCAAGGATATTCTAGACAAGGATATGAATGCTCCACTCTCATCATTTTTCATTACTTAAGGCTCATGGCGTGTAACTCTTATCATGATGAACAAGTGTTAATGAAGGTTCTGATTGTTGCAATGTTGCTTATGAAGAGATACTTGACAACCGTTTGATTCAAATTGTGCTAAATTCTATGAATATAGGTGAATATGATGAGCAACTGGGTCATTTGTTTTGTATCCAAAGATATTCAGAATGAGTTAAGCCAATCTCTACTCTCACTCCTTCTCTATTGCTTAAGGCTCATGACACACAGCTTGAATCATGGTTGACAAGTATTGACCTTTGTTGTGCTTGAGAAGTAGTCCACTATGTCTGCAATGTGAATAACTTCTACTGATTTGAAGTCTTGAACTCTTGATCTTGAATTTTAAGGTCTTAAGCTCATGAGATCCAGTACAGCTTGGCCACAAGGGACTTGCCCTATCAAGTGATCAAGGCTATTTAGGCTTGGGGAATAAAACACTATGCAAATGATTTGGTTAACCAAAGTAAAGTTTGATCAACATATAATCAGAGGGAAAAGTTAATTGAATCATATACAACCTAAAGGGTTAATCAGTCAATCTAAACTAATTGATTATATACAATCCTAAACTAGGGGAACATACAATAGTTAGGATCAAATTAATCAAATAACTCAAACATTAATATTCATATTGGAAACAAATGATTTAAATGATCAATTAAACCTAAACAAATCATAAACTAAGGGAGCATGCATAACATGAACTTTCTAAACCCTAGGGGTAAAATGGTCATTATCCATAAATTGATTAATGTTGAATTAATTCCTAACAATTAAATCTAATTAAAACCAACTAATTCTAATTAAATATAACTAAATCAAAACATGTTATGTAGTAAAATTAGGCTAATCTACAAAATTAACCCAAAATTATCAAGAAACGTCTTGTAAAAGAAATCGTGAAAAGCATATTAAAATCGCAAAAAAAATAGGGGGGCAGAATTGCCAATATAGTGTGATCCAGATTCTGGCACATGGGTCCAGAAGTGAGGCCTAATTCAACAATTCACAAGGCAGTGGGGGTGTACCATCTAAAGCATGTAGTGTTTAGCAATTTTCTTTCTAGGCCCAATACAAAGCCCAACCAAAAATGAGCATGGAAAAATGAAGGAGGTGAGAAGTGGATAAGGTAAGATGACGTGGCCATGAGTGTGAGTCAACAGGAAGCATCCAATAGGTGAATTGGTCAGTGCATTAGTCAGTCAACATGCATGTGCAATAAAGGATCTTAAATGCACGTGGAACCTATTGAATGAGCATCAATGAAGCACAAGTTTTTAGGCATGTAAACAAGGATTCAAAAAGCAATCAGAATGGTATGAAGATTAAATTTGTTTCACCTCTCTCTCATCTCAGTCACCATCTCCTCCGTGCCAGAGGTCATCTCTTGTGGAGGAGCTACCCCAAAATAAAAATAAAAACAATCGTCAATCTCATCCTCTCAGTGTCCAGATTCCGAATCCATACTCTGTTTCCTCTAATTTCTAAATAATCAACTGAATCGAGCTTAACATTACAAGAACCCTAATTTGAAGATCCAAAATTAAATGGTGTACAAGGGGAATCGAAAGCCAATAGGTTAGGGATTTGATTCACCTAACCTTATATTACATCTTGGTAAACGAATTAAGGTGAAGCAAGGGAGAACAGGAAACACCTACCATCGGAGACGACGAGAGTGATGAAGTTGCAGCCCCAGGTAACACTTCAATTCTTCCTTCTACTCGTTCATCTTCTTCTACTCCTTCTGAATTTTTTATGCTATTTCTCTATGATGCTTGAGTTCGTGTGTGAGAGTTGAATGAGGGTGATGAAAAGTGTGTGAGTGAGAAAATCAGAGAGGCTTGATTATGAATGAAAAAATGAGAATGATTGGGAGAGGATTGTAGGAAGTTCTGATGATGAGCGAAAACGTGGCTTATGCTCAACCGATTGAAGCTTCCATGTGAAGATTCAATGGCCATGTGATGGAGCTTTGGTGAGAGAGAGAGAGATAGAGAGAGATAGAGAGAGAGAGAGAGAGAGAGAGAGAGAGAGAGAGAGAAGATGAATGAGATTAAGGGGATGATTATGAGAATCTGGAAAAATGATGCCCCCCCTGAAATTGTGAGGTAGGAGTGTATTTATAGAACCTCATCTTTAACAAAGTTTGAACTCTGTTAAATCATCCATGTGTAAATCAGTTATATGTTATAATAGTGTTAATGATTCATTTAATTACCCAGTTAAGATGTGAAAGTTAGTTATTGATTTGTTACAGTTAGTTATGTGTTAAATGTTAGTTAACTGAAAATGTTAGTTGTTAGGTTTGATGTGAAATATTCATAAGAATTCAGTTAGTAGGAAGGCTTGGATAGCTAGGACAAAGGCGGTTGAAAAAGTGTATAGAAATTGGGAGGAGTCTTACAAACAACTTCCAAAATACCTATTGGTTGTTAAACAATATGCTCTAGGGACTATTGTCAAGTTGGAAACGTTGCCCGCATATACACCAGACGGGACGTGTGCTATTGGAAATGGAATATTCCACCGTCTCTTCTGGGCATATCATTGTTGGTGTAAGCCCTAGAGGCCAATACTTTGGGTACTTGTATCGAATAATTTATTAATAGTAAAAGGCTTTTTCTTTATTATGTTTGTTTAGTAAAGTCCCTAGAATAGCTAGTCCGTTTAATGTATCAAGTGTGACTTAATCATGAGATCCAATTAAACATAAGGACATTATTCTTAAAGTATCCATAGTCGAGCTTTGTTGTAAAGTGAAATAACATTAAAGCATTAAGACTATTATGTATATAGACTGATGATCATATATCATGGATCATGGATAAAGAGTTATCAAGTCTTAAACATAGGTATGAATATTAAGAGTAATATTTATACGAGATTGACCCGATATGAGAATACTATATAGATTGTTATGCAAAGTGTCATAAGTTATTCTCATGGTGATAGTGGTATATACCACCCTTCGACTTGAAACCACCATGGACCCTAAATGTAGAGTCGAGTGCCTTATTACTGATCAAACATTGTCTGTAACCGGATGACCATAAAGACAGTTGATGGGTACTCCACGAAGCATGTTAAGGAACATGAGTGAACTAGATGGAATTTGCCCATCCTGCATAACAGGATAAATGTCTAAGGGCCCAATATTAAACTGGACATTGATGACATGGTCTATGCCTTGTGTTCAATATAGACATAAGGGCAAAAGGGTAATTATAAACATAAGTATTATCATAAAAGGATTTGTCAGATCACATGACATTTTCATGTCTTGGGTAGCAGTGATGTGTTGCTAGATACCGTTCACTATTTATTATGTTAAATACATGATTCAATATAATTGACAATACCGCGAAAACCTACAGGGTCACACACAAAAGGACAAATTGATGAGAGATAGAGTAAATAAGGATCACCTTAAGGTACGATGCACTTAAGTGAATTGTAAGACATCGTAAGGTACAGTGCACTTAAGTAGAATATGAATATAGTAAGGTACCACGCGCTTAAGTGATTTTGGTATATCATAAGATATGGGCCACATACACTTAAGTGGGCTTTTTAGCTTACAGCCCACACAAGTGGTTCTATAAATAGAACTCTTGTGCAGAAGCATTTGTGCAGTTAAAATTTCGTTGCTCTCTCTCTCTCTCACTCACTCACTCACTCAAAGCCTTCATTCGTAGCAGCTAGCACTGAGATTGAAGGAATCCGTTCGTGTGGACTGAGTAGAGGCATTATCACCATTCAGCATTCATAATCACTCCTTAGATTTGCATCAAAGGTTTCAATCGCCACAAAAGGTAACGATTTTATCACTGATCATGCCCATTCGTAAGGATAACTAAAGGAGAAAATTTTAATTTCCGCTGCGTTTTGGATCGCTATTCTCCTTCATGAGTTGCTTGGGATTAATGTGTTAATGTAGTTTTTTAAAACAAAGGACTGTGTGCAATTGTGTAGGAATTTGGACTGAGTTCCACTGGTTTTTTGCAGGTCTTGTAATTGATTGTCATGGAGCTGGATTGGCTATGAAGCTTGGAATTGGATTTTGGGTTATTGTATTTGAGTTTGAAAATATTATAGATGGATGTCGGGGCTTAGTTATCATGGAGCTATTGATGGAATGCTTGGATTGCATAAGCTTTGCGAAATTGAAGTGAATTTATTATGAAGAATCAAAGGAAATTTTGGGATTGATGTTTAGCATAGGCCTTTTGTATTGATTTTGTTAAATGTGAATGAGATTAAGTTGTGGAAAGATTGAATCATGGTTTGTAAAATCATGTATTGATTTGTTAAATGAATCATGGTTAGATTATTATTTTGTAATGAAAGGTTTTTTTTTAATTTGAATCGAAGGTGCATATTGCATTGAATTTGTAATGGAAAGTTTATTGGATGTATGCTATGGAAATGGTTTAAATGTGTATTGAATGGATTTGAAAAGTTTTAAATGTGTATGGAATTGTCGTGGAATTGAAAGTGTATTATGAAATCAAATGTTTTGTGGAATTAAATTGGTATGGGATGTGTATTTAAGGAAATGATTTGAATGTATATTGAATAAGACAATGTTAGGCTTAGGTTTAATTGAAAAGGTGAGTGATAAAAACAACAAATGAACAATGGAATGAATTGAACCTTGTGGCATGGAAAATGGACCAATGGGCTTGAAAATGACTTAGGGAAGATGGTTGATTTGGTCAACTAGTTGATCAAAAAGTCAACAGTTGACCAAAATCAGTTGTGGGTTATAAAATAGGGTTTTCTTGTTTGGTTTAAATGAAACAATGGTTTTATGTGACTTGGTTAAATGCTAAAAAATATGAATGGACCTTGACTTAATGGACTACAATGACCATATGAACCACTAATGAATGATCTAAAATTCCTTAAGAATCACAATGGATTAAAGATAAACCAATGACCAAAATAACAATGCACTAATGACCCAAGAACCAAAGACCAAGGAACAATAGATGAATCATCAAGACAATGAAGTATACTTGCATGACCAAATACCAAAGACTAATGAAAGCATGAATCCAAAACCACTGACAAATGATCCTGAAAATACCATATGAATGGAACCAAAAGCCATGAATTAAAACCTAAGATCTTGAAAGCACCATAAGAATGGATGTGTGGGTTTTGATGACAAGATGCATTACAAGAGCCTCCTTCTAATGATCTAGGATTTAAGTCAATCCATGATCACAAGTCAAACTCAAACAACACACAAATTCCAAGCCTCCTTGATTAGGGTTCCAAGATGTACACCCTCTAATCAAGGCCTTTAAACTTCCAACAGATGGATCCATGGTTAGGGTTTAGATGATCAAACCAATGCTCAAAAGCCAAACGTAAGATCCCATAGGAACACCATTAAGAATTAGGGTTTTGATATCTAGAAGAATGCCAGGATGAGGTCTCCTTGAACCCATATCTCAAAGACCAAGAAATTAGGGTTTCACTCCCATGATGAACAAATGTCACAAACCTCATGCAAAACCAAAATTTTGTTATTCATAAGCGTTGAATATATGATATTTATGAGAAGGTGTTAACATGAATGCATGATGCACATGAATCTCAAGTCATAGGTTGGATGAAAAATAAAAAAGGGAGGGCAAATTTTGGGGTGTGACACACGTAAGAAAAGCTCGGAAAAATGAGTCATCACGCGCTAGATGTTGCCTTTATGTCTCTATCATGCACGTGATGTTGCACGTGATTATTCTAGTGGTTACACACTTTTGCTCCCCTTCTCACCTGATTTTTCACTAAGTCCAATTTCTTCACACTTAGCTATTTTTTCTCATTCTTTGGTCTTTCTTCTTCATTTTTGCTCCTCTTTGAATTGTTTTGATCCGTTTCTTTGCTGATTTTATGCAATGACGGTCTGTCATCACAACCCTAAACTTGAATTGTTGCTTGTCCTCAAGTAACTCGCCTGCAACTGCATATTTTAACAAAAAAACAAGTCACACAATAACAATTTAACATCCCCAAATAATTTTTTTCCTTTACCTGACCATCATTCTAGATTCTAAATTTTCTCCAAAAAATTCGAAAAACGTCCTCAAACTTTGACGAGTACTTAACATATCTCTCATCTCACTTTCACTCACTCAATGGATAAGGTCATCTCTCAATCAACATGCAAAATCATTTATGCTTAGCTTGCTCATGTTCTAATATAATTCATCAAATAAATCAAAACACACACATTTGAGGACTTTTTAGGTTGTAATTTGACTTATGTTTGGGTAGGATATTTTTGGGAAAGTACGTTAAAACCTTTGGAGTTAGGTGTCTAGTTCTCCTTATATTATCATACCCCTTTTTTCCTTCATGATGGTACTAGAGATTTTTCGATTGTGGTCCTTATTATGCTTTAAAATTGTTTTTCTTTTTTGAAGGAATGTCTTTTTTCACTTCTTATTTTCTCATTATTTTTTGAATTTTGACCAAATTTTCTATAGTACCCTAACCCCAAACTTAAAACTTTGCTCACTTCCAAGAGCAACCCCAAAAGTAATCTTTTTCATACACTTTAAGGATTACAATTATACCTAAATCCAAATGGAGGATGGAAAGATAATATCTTTCAAGTCATATGGCTAAAAATTAAGGCTAAGTCACCGAAAGAAAGGCTAAACTCAAAGTGGTTAGCAACGGATATAGCTAGTACTACATGGTGGTTTAAAAAGGCTCAAAGTTATAAACAAACAACTGCCTTAGTGTGTGTGTAGCGGGGTATTCATTACCTTTAGATTTATTGACTAAATCAAAAGTAAATCATACAATTCAAGTCGCCACCGCACTTCTATTTATCCAAAGGAAAGGTTAGAAAGCGAACAAAAACCAAGTAAGAAGCTTTATCAAATCAAAAACTAATAAAAATGTCAGAGATCTGGGTAAGGGGGTTGGTTATGAAATGGGAAGGTTTTAAGCACCCAAAACATCCTTAGTACTATAAGGGAGCCCTTTTTGCAAAGATGTATTGTAGGTTGGTATTTGTGAACATATTTGTGCAAACAAGATTGGGGAGATGAGAAAAGAATGTACATATTTACAAATTGGTTGTTTGAATGGATGAACCCATTGCCTACGTACCATCACAAAGGTAGGATCAAAACCTCGTAGTTCGGGGTAAAAATCACAAAAGGAATTGGTGAATTGATTTGATCAAAAGCCTTAAGGTCTTTTGTTATAAAAGGGAGAAAACTTAACCTAAACCAACAATCCACCATGTGAGGAGAGCTTCAACATACTAGTGAGGGGTCCACCCTATAATAAGTATGGAAGAATTATAGTCCAATCACTAAGGATAAGGTGAGGTTTACATCAACCACTATGATAACTCAAACCTATGGCTAATGTTTATGAAAAAGTTTTAACAAAGGTGGCCATTGGAACCACAAAAATAACTTGAAGTGAGTTGTATTTACAAATTAGAAGTATTCACAAAATGAAGTCAAAGTTGACTTAAGATTCATTCAAAATAAGTATTAATGAAAAGAGTTTGAAAAATCAAAGGCATAAGGCCTAGGTTTCTAATTTGAAAATGATGTCAAAGTTTGCACAAAATGAGTTCGGCTTGGGTTAGAGTGGAGAGAAGAAGAGAAGGGCTAGTCCTAAACATGCAAAGATAAGAGAAGAGATAAAACCCTTGGAGTTCCTTTTTCTTGAGATCATAAAGATGATTCAAGATGCTCCTTTCCTTTGGACTTAGCAAATAAATCAAGCAATCAAACAAATATTCATTCAAGCTCCTAGGATCTCCATTTGGCTTGTCTCTCTTAACTTGGTTATTCATGACAATGGTCCTTCTTACTATCTCAAGTTTGGAATCCCTATCACACAAGAACAAACATCAAAAAGTTCATAATGCAATAAGAGGATTGGACAAAGAATGAGTTTAGATTAGGGGTCCTTTGAAGTCAACTTTAAGATTTAGCATTCTAAAGGCATGATGCCTAGTTGCTTTTCAACAAGTTTATCATTCTAAAGGCATGAGACCTAGTTGCTCTTGAACTCCTTTAAGCATAGGTAAGGTCCTAATTCTAAGTCATTTCTCCTTTTTGCATTGGATTCACACAAACAAAGATAAAACAAACACAAGGCCACAATATATTTACACAATAATGAGCTCAAATGAGCAAAAGGAAAATGGCATAAACATAAAATATGAGCTCAAGTGAGCAAAGGGAAAAAGCAATATGAATAAATGAGCAAGAAAGTAAATTGCATTAAAGTAAATTACAAGAAAATTAAATGCTCAAATTAAAGTTAGTAATTAGTAGTCAATGTTAGTGTGTCATAAGACAATTTAACGCTATGTTAAGCAATCGTAAGTGGACTAATGTAGTAGTCACACCTATCTGAGGCCAGTCAATAAACCTATAGGCAAATAAACACAAGTTAGAGATCATGACTAGTAAGCCAAGCTCCTACAACTTGCCATTGATTTTACGCTTTTTGCTTGACCAAGAAGCAACCTATCTTGGACACAAAGCAACTCACTTGATCTTTGATCAAGTTGAGTTTGATTTGGATCAAATAAGGTTAAGTCTCTCATATGTCAAGGCTAACCACAAATCATTAACTCATTGGCCAAAATAAAAAGAAGAAGATGAAGATGAAATGAAATGGACAAAATGAGAATTCAAATGACATAATCAAAGCACAATGATTAAATGTAAATGAAATCATCATCAACCAATGGTAAACAGAAGAGAAATGAAGATTAGAGGTCAACAAAGTCAAACATATTTTTTGGTATTTTTTTTTGGAATTAAAATAAATGCAAAATTAAAATGAACAAAATATGGTCAAACTTCAAATTCAATTCAAATCAACTCGAATAAGTCCAATTGAATCATCATAAGTCTAACATGGTCAAACAAGGTTTGACAAATTTTCTCAACATTTTTTTGAAAACAGAAACTATTTTAAAACAATTAAAAACAAAGAAAAATAACACAAATGAACTAAAATCTCAAATAAATCTCAAATCAATTAAGAAATTGATAAGAATATTTTTCATAGACTTATCATGATCCATATGTGTTAAGAAAATATTTTTGGAATTTTTGGATATCAAAAAGTATTTAAAATGAATTAAAAACTATTAAAAACAAAATAATTCACAAAAAATATTAAATGGAATCACAAAAATAATTAAAAATCAGATTATGAAACTAGATTTTTAAAGAAATTTTTTGATTGGTCTCATATTTTTGTGATTCCAAATAAAATAGTTATGAATTTTTGAAATAAAAGGAATAAAAGAAAATAAAACAGAAATAAAAAAATGCCAAAAATCCAGGAGCGCTGGATCCACTTCATTAATTGACATGGACAAATCCAATGGCTCAGAGGCGCGCTTCCATGGTAGGCAAGAGTCAAGCGCAAAACACATTGGATTTAAAAAAGTCAAAAGAACTAAAGGCCAAGATTAGATCAAATGAGTGAGATCCAAGGGGCCAGGTGATTCCACGTGGGGACGGTGGTGGAAACCACCGTCTTCTCCGGTGGACCAACTGATTCCGGCCACCAGTTCCAGGTTTTTAAACCTCAACCAAAATGCACAATCGTGGTACCAAAATGAAGATGGGGTGATGTATATCACCCCTGTAACCTTGGATTTCTTTCAAGATCTCTATTGAATAAGAAATCTGAGCTTGAATTTCTAGGTATGCAAACTGAAACTTCTCAAAACATGAAATCAAAGCCACCACTGGCTTGCCTCTTGCACGAGGACTTCAGAAAACCATTTGAACACAAGCAATTCACATTATATGATGAGATTCAGATCAAAACAGTTTGAACATCTACCTTTGAAGAGCAGCTTTGTGAACCACGATCTACTCAAACTCTTGCTTCCAACTTGATCAGGAGATGATGATGATGCAAGGCTTAGGAATTGGAACCTGAAGATCAACCAAGGAAGTCGAAATTCAAGTTTGAATTGAGAGAATGAAAAAATCAGAATTCCTTTAGTGAGATTGGGTTTTCACTTCTGCAGAGTTTCAGGTTGCCTTGAGGTTGAAATTTGAATGAGGGAAGCATTGTATTTATAGCTGAAGTGCAAGCAAAGCAAGGCAAGAACTCGTGTGCATGATCATTGGGTCCTCCATGCATGGGCCTGCACAGGCGCATGTGAGGCCCAAACTTGGATGGAAATGAATGCTGAGCTCATTTGAAGAAAGTTTGGACGTGTATCGCTTCCGCGAAAAACAACCGGCGGGCTAAAACAAAACAACACAGAGCCGCCACCGTGCGTTATTTATCCCAAAAGAGGGAAAGGAAACGCTCGAAGTAAACCTGGGAAAAGCATGGTCTCGCGACCAAAGAGAATGGGATCGGGAGTCGGTTATGCGAAGGGAAGGTATTAGCACCCCTACGCATCCGTCGTACTCGACGGGATCCACGCTCGAAAAGATAGAAAAAGGTTGCTAAAACAAACATCACACACACACAACACCGGTGGAAAAATAGGGGAGAGGGCTCGCTAGGACATCGCATCCTATGCCTACGTATCTCGTCTGGAACGAGAATCAGAGCTACCGTAGTTCGGCTCACGCACGCCAAACAAAACACACGCACAAAAAGGCAAACATAGAACTCGAGCGCCAATTGTTGGACTTACATCGGCTTCCGAACCAAACAAACCCACACTGGAAACCAGATGCCACTTGATGGACTTATACCGGACTCCAAGCACACAACAAGAGGATACGGAATGCCAATGGCTGGGCTTACATCCATCTCCTAACTCACACACAAGAAGAAACAGGCAACAAGTTACTAAGGAGTCGGGAACTCGAGCCTAGCAACTGTCAAGCAAACACACACAAAAAGAAAAAGGGTGCCCGGAGAGACCTCGCACGGTCTCCTGCCTACGTACCTCATCTGGTATGAGGATCAGGGCGACGTAGTTCCCCTGAACGGGAACGAAATTCTAACCAGATACAAAGGGTGACACACTACTAGGGAGTTGTACTCGAGCCTAGATGTTATCATGCATATCATCCCTAAGTTATGGTTTCTATCCTAACTTGCACAGGCAGCAAGCTAATCCTAAACAGGTAAAGCAAAGCATGCAAGCATAATCAAAACAAAGCAAACATTCACAATTAGCACACACTATATCCAGACAAAGTGGGCTCAAACAAAGGGTTAGGCTGCAAAAGCAAACCGATTGTATCAGGTGATATTAGCTCTTAACCCTGACATTGAGAGTCAGGGTGAAGCCAGATGAAGTGGAAGTGAGGGGTGTGCCTCACAGCTCTTATCCCTGGCCAGGGAGAGCTTCAGACAAAGAAGTGTGGGTCCAGAAAGTGGGAACCCTTCTACACTTATGACACTGACTCAACTGTACAACTGTACAAGGATCTTGGGTTAGGATCCACAAGGCATCAACATGTGATGTGAGCCAAGGGATGACTCAACAGATTAGCAGGAGGTGGACTGCACACCTCTTGTGTATGCCAATTGCCTTAACAAAGGTCTTTTCCTGCTTGGGGACAAAAATAAACAAGCACAAGCATTTCCTCTTAAGGAGGACTTCAGACAGGTGCCTGGCCAAGTAACAGGCCAGGTCTTCCAGACTACATGGAGTTAGTGATTCTACCTCAATTGGTTAACACAACCAAGCAGCAGCACAAGCAAGTTCACAATGAACTATAACAACTAAGGTACCTTAATTTGAGGACAGTTGTTAAATCGCGCGTTTCAGGCTTCCAAAAGCAAAAACAGATGTTCTATGATGCTAGTAGAAGTGAATGGATGCAAGGCCTTGGCTCAATAACGCACGATCTTGATGAAATCTCCATTTGCCATTGTTGCACCTCACTTTAACAGTCCTTGATTTTTCTTGAATTCTTCAAGATTTTGCTTCCAAAAGCTTCTTCAATGATGGTAGATGACGAAGCAATGAAGAATTTGGCTAGGTTTGTGAAGAAATTGCAAGAAAAGTGAAGATGAAAAGTTGAGAGAATTGTGCAATTTTGGATCTAGATCTGAAATTCTGTTATGATTAAGATGAAAACAGTTATGATTTAACTTATATATGTGATGTTAATGATGTTAGTAATCATGATTAGTGAAAATGCAATGAATTAGTAAAAATGCAATTTCATGCTAAATGGCAATTTGGTCAATTCACCCACACATGTGCAATGCAATGTAACAGTGGAATTTTCTGGTTTAAGCAAGTTTCAAATGACATTTGTGAGCTAGTGCAAAAGGAATCATGTGAAAACAATGAATATTTTACAAAAACACCTTTTTCCCTCCATTTTTCAAATTAAGTCCACTTGAAAAATGGACTTTTTATGTGATGAGTTTTCATGAAATGTGATGATGGATTATGATAAAGCATGTCAAATGGAGTTTGCTCAAAAAAGAACCACATGAATTGGCCTTTTGGTTCAAGAGTTATGCCACTTTGAAAATCAACTTTTTTGGACAATGATCAATCCATATCTTGCCAACCACACATGAGAAATTCATGTTCTTCGACTTTTTGAGAAGGTGAGAGAAAGATCTACAACTTTCATGTTGAACAAAATTTCATTTGAAACATTTTTGGGCACGTAATTTTGAGGAGAAAAACTTTCCATTTTTGGCAATTTTCAATTACAAGTCACTTTCTATTTTTGGAAAGTTTCCATCTGACTTTATTTTCTTCATTCTTGATGTTTTAAATGTCAAATGAAAGTTGTTTAGACATGAATGAAGTGTCTCTAACCCTCTCCCTCCTCCAAATCCATGAATTCAGGCACAGTTGACCACAGTTGACTTTTCTGATTGATAGATGAATTTCAGCTTGACTGATCAAATTGAGCCTCAAACTCCTGATGAAATGGCTCAATGATGAAGCCCTAGCTTCCATAAGCTCAATATAATCATATGATGATCCCCATATCCATTGAAAACCCCATCTCCTTGCTAAGTCCTGATTGGCCCAATACAATTGATTAGGGTCGACCAGTGGTCAAAACCCTAATCTCAAGGTATCTGATCAAGCATGATGAATCTCTTGGTGATGATAAGACCATGATGATGATGATGTACCATTTCAACCAAGATAAAGCTCAACCCTCCTTGAGGAACCATGAAACCCTGATTTGAATCACCAACCCTCAGATGATTAGTGATCAGTTCAATGAAACCCTAGCTTGCGCCTTAACCTCTTTATCTTCTGATCAAGACCTAGGAGGATGACTTGCTCAATGTAGCCATATGATATGCAACATGCTAATGACTAATGACTTAAGAAATGCAATGCAATATGTTAAGCTAGTCCCAAGAGAGGAGGGAAAATTTTGAGGTGTTACAGCTGCCCCTATTCAATCCACTGTGAACCTGTCGATATGAGTAGCCTCGGCTTTCAGATGATCAGGATGAAGAGTGATTGAATACCAAGAACAGACGAACAATTTGCACTCTGATGGGAAATAATTAACAGTGCCTGTCAGAATCGGCAAAGAAACAATCTTGAAAGAAGAATCCGTCTGGTACGGAAAAAGTCGGCCGGAATACCGAAACAGAAATATCGACCTGTATACCAAAATAAATGGTAACGCAGGGATAACCATGGCCTGAACACCACATATCCGCTGGGGATTGTGATCTCTTTTTGATGCTTTTCTTGAACCCCGAAAATTTTCTCTTTCGCGCAAATGATCCCAGATCACTGCATTTGAACCCCGACATCTTGTTTGCCAAAATAAAGAACCCCATTCTCCATTTGAACCCTAGTCGCCTGACGATAACTTGTGACCGCCATTGTGAACCCCGTTCTCCAGAAAACACCTCGTGTCTCCCTTTCTCCATTTGAACCCCAGTCGCCTGACGATAACTTGTGATCGCCATTGTGAACCCCATTCTCCAGAAAATGCCTCAACATTTCCCTTTATCCATTTGAACCCCGCTCTCCAGAAAATGCCTCAACATTTCCCTTTCTCCATTTGAACCCCGCTCTCCAGAAAATGCCTCAACATTTCCCTTTCTCCATTTGAACCCCGTTCTCCAATTTCTTGTGATAATTCCGCTGGCAACGTCGGAAATAACACCAAACACCACTCTGAGGGCGACATATCAGAAGGTACACCTTCACAAAAGGAAGGTAACATGTGCATCTTCCTTAGAAGACACCCATAATGACCTCCCTTGGCCTCAGCCAAAGTCTAAGGTGACACATGAACAGAAGATAATCCTGAGGACCTCATCCCGGATATAATCTTCAACTCCAATCTCCATTTGAACCCCGATCTCCAGAAAATGTCTCAACATTTCCCTTTCTCCAATTGAACCCCGATTGTCGCGCTGATCGCGTAACGTCCTTCGATTTCATTTCCATCTCCGTCCGACGGAAAAATTTCCTCCAGTATCGCACTACTAGGGAACATTGCTGATCTGACGTCATGATGCTAAACTCCTCAGAGTAACACCTTCAACCAGACACTGACTAATGACTGGGAAGAAACTCGACGTTTACTGGACATCGAACAATGATGTTTACTGACACCAAAGAAAACTCGACCAGACACTTACTGATGACTGGGAGGAAACTCGACGTTTACTGGACATCGAACAATGATGTTTACTTGACACCAAAGAAAACTCGACCAGACACTTACTGATGACTGGGAGGAGACTCGACGTTTACTGGACATCGAACAATGATGTTCACTGACACCAAAGAAAACTCGACCAGACATTAACCAATGACCGGGAGGAAACTCGACGTTTACTGGACATCGAACAATGATGTTCACTGACACCAAAGAAAACTCGACCAGACATTAACCAATGACCGGGAGGAAACTCGATGTTTACTGGACATCGAACAATGATGTTCACTGACACCAAAGAAAACTCGACCAGACACTTACTGATGACTGGGAAGAAACTCGACGTTTACTGGACATCAAACAATGATGTTCACTGACACCAAAGAAAACTCGACCAGACATTAACCAATGACCGGGAGGAAACTCGACGTTTACTGGACATCGAACAATGATGTTCACTGACACCAAAGAAAACTCGACCGGACATTAACCAATGACCGGGAGGAAACTCGACGTTTACTGGACATCGAACAATGATGTTTACTGACACCAAAGAAAACTCGACCAGACGGGGATCGACACGACACTTACTGGTATCACAAGGATGTTGAACTCCTCAGAGTACCATATTCCAACTTCCATCTCGCATGAAAGAAATCTTCCTCCAATATCGCCCTACCGGGGGGATACCATTGACCTAACGTCACAATGCTAAACTCCTCAGAGTAACATCTTCAAACTTCCGTCTCGCACGACATAAATCTTTCTCCAGTATCGCGCTACTGGGGGGAATACCATTGACCCAACGTCACAATGCTGAACTCCTCGGAGTATCATCTTCACTGACCGGCAAAACCCATTCTTGGATGGTAACCACGGCTTGAGTCGCGCTGATCGCGATCTTCACCTCCATCTTTTTCCGACGAAAAGCTTCCTCCAGTATCGCACTACTAGGGAACATTGCCGACCTGACGTCGTGATGCTAAACTCCTCAGAGTAACATCTTCACCTTCGGGCAAAACCACCTCTCAAACGATAACCACGGCTCGAGACTAGCTTATGCTTGCAATGATGATGCATGACTTTTTCAGCGTAATGCTCCACAATCATGGAAATGCTACGCGATTTATTATGCAGTATGCTATGCTTATCTACATGATGAATGCATAAAAGTATCCCCCTCAAGGGAATCTTCTGAGGAGCTCGAGACACTCTGCTGAGGAACTCGCCAACACTCCGATCTCCACCCTGCTGGGGAATAGCACTGCTGCTGGGAAAAAGCAACCCTTGCTGGGGATAATCTCCTCTTCACCCGATCCGCTTGGGGAACTCGCTGGGGAAGAAATCACCAACGCATTCTGTGGGGATACAACAGTCTTTGACTTGCTGGGGATATAAATCCCGACTCTGCTCGAGGAACCACCGCACACAAATACTTCCGCTGGGGAAATTGCAACCTTCAGGCCTGGCGACTGGGGAAGCATTGATCCAAAACCTGTTGGGGATAACCATCCTGACCCTGCTAGGGAAGCCACAGACCTTGGATTTGCTGGGGAATTAGTCCTCACGACTCTGCTTGAGGAGGAGGACAGTCTGGTACTGAACACCCATCGACTCGTCGAACCATGGCATTCACCATCCAAACCCCAATGTCATCTTTCCACTTTTGAGAACTCCCAGACTCGTATGGACCTTTTCTGCTCCATCACCTTGTATTCCCGATCGCTCCTTGCTCGACGGAGAGCAACCTCCTGGGATTTATACAGACTTTTCAATTTTTAGACTTTGAAGAGTCTTCTTGATTAATTCTCAAGGATCGTCGTACGTCTCGTCGTCGTCTCTTCACCGTTCTTCTATCCATTCGCCCCTGATTGGACTCCATGGGGATTGTTTTGTCAAAAGCTTCCACATCACAACCTGCAAGTGAGTAAAAAATATCTAACAGTTCCTGCAAAAGAGACCGTCAGATAAAACCGTGCCCCAGGCGTGTCAAGATTTCAACACTTGGGTCACTCATCCTTCCAAATAAGATTTCAAGCTTTCAATCTTATAAACATGCATTGGAAGGGACCTGTATGTCTTAAAATGCAAAGATTCTTTATCACAATAATTGGATGTTTTTGCAATCAAAGCGGTAATGAAAAACAAAAACAAAATTATTTGACTGAATATGCATTTTATTGACTGAAAAATGTGTGGCTCAAATCGAGCAATACTAAGGAAGCAATTCCTAAAAAGAGGTAATTATGCACAAAAGGAAAAATCTATCCTAATGGCAATGTGAAACCCGTGATCTCATCGAGTTCCAACTCGGTTACACCCCATATGTCCTCAGACTCTCCGTGCTTTCTGCCTTCTGAACAAGACGCTTCTGATTGATCCCTACCGGGTATTATCCATGATGCTTTAACTAAAGCGCAAACGATCATGCCAGACGCAGTTGTTCGTTTCAATCCCTCTTTTGCCTGGACCGCCCTTTCGGGTTTTCAGTCCACCGGGATACCCTTTTTTGCCCAAGTCGCCTTTTCAGGTTTTCGACTTGCCGGGTGTACATTTTTTCATTTTTATCCCTAATTTTTGCCCGAACCTTTTCTTTCTGTTTTTGGTTCGCCGGGATGCCCATTTTTGCCTGGACTATTTTATTCTTTTCGTCCAGCGGGTCTCTTTATACGAAGTATTTTTTAACTGCGTCCGCATTCACAGGGGATGGAAGATCTTCACCATCCATGGTCGTCAGCGACAAGGCTCTGTTTAGAGACAACCTTCTTGACCACGAATGGACCTTCATAATTGGGTGTCCATTTGCCCCTTCGATCGTTTTGAGGAGGAAGGATCCTTTTCAGCACCATATCACCTACGTGATACACCTGAGGTCGTACCTTTCGGTCAAAAGCACGCTTCATCCTTTGCTGGTACAACTGCCCATGACAAATAGCCGCCAGCCTCTTTTCCTCAATCAGGCTCAACTCTTCGTACCGAGTCCTTACCCATTCAGCCTCTTGCAATTTTACGTCCATCAGGACTCTCAAAGAGGGAATCTGAACCTCACCCGGTAGCACCGCTTCCATTCCATACACAGCTAGAAAGGCTTTTGCCCCAGTAGATGCACGCACCGGAGATCGATACCCAGTATACAAGCTTTGTACTCAGCCATACTGTCGGTGCATTCAAATGCTATCCGGGCAACAAAAGCTTATTCACCTAAACCTCCCCATCAGACATCAGAATCCGTTCGGATTCAGGGTCAGGCCCCTTCTCCGGGATCGGTTACTCTCAATCTTTCGATTAGAGCACCTCGAGATGTCCTCATCACGGAACTCAAACTTCCTGGGTTGATAATCATCAATGGGATGTATATCGTGAATCGATCAGAAGTATTTTCCATCTCGCAACTCATCCAGTCGATGCTAGCTTCTCAAGCACATACTCGATCAGGCCCCCCTTGGACATCCACAAAGTGGTATGAACCAACATACACTGTCTCAGCCGGCGAGCAGCCTATGCCAAAGTACATCAAGTTTTCTCGAATAGTGAATGTATTGTTTCACAGTCGATAAATTTTTTGCTAAGGTAAATTGCATGCTCTTTTCGACAAGACTCGTCATGCTGCCCCAATACGCACCTCATAGACCCCTCGAGGGCTGTCAAGTACCAGATTAACAGTCTCTCTCCATAGGGAGGCAACAGAATCGGAGGCTCCTGCAACTTATTCTTTTATTTTTCAATGCCCCTTGGCCATCATTATTTCACCTGACCGTTCGATCCTTTTTTTCTCAGCTTGAATATGGGTTCACACGTGGCTGTTAGAGAAGATGTGAACCATGACATGTAGTTCAATCTACCTAATAAACCACGAACCTCTTTCTTTGTTCTCGGTTCAGGCATTTCTTTCTTTTTTCTTTTTTTTTAACAGGATCGACCTCAATTCCTCTCTTACAATGAACCCCAACATCTTACCGGACCGCACTCTGATAGTGCACTTAATTCGAATTCAACCTTAGTCTGAATTATCTTAACCGGTCAAACGGCTGGCCCCGGTCTGCCAGATGCCCCTCTTCTGTTTGGGACTTTGCTATCATGTCATCAACATAGCATTCAATTTCGTGATGAATCATATCATGAAACAAAGTCACCATGGCTCTCTGATAAGTAGCATCGGCGTTCTGCTTCGCTAGAGGACAGTCTTCTCTCCCCGGTAGCTTGTGCACAACGACATCGGTATCCGACCCTGGCATATCCTGACACGACCAGGCGAAAGTATCCACCTGCTCTTTCAACAGGGCTACCATTCTGCTCTCGACTTGCCTCTGAAGCGGCTCCCAATTTTCATTTCCTTTCTGACCTAGGCGGTGCCTGGAATAAAAATCTTGACTCGCTCATCATGCGGCTGAATCACCTTCTCCTCTTGTTCAACAACCTGGCTAATTTCAACAGATCACAATCTTCTTCACCTTCTTCTTCGGCATGATAGATCGGATTGTCGAAGTCATACAGAGGTGTAACCGAATTGTTATCAATGAGATCCGGAGAATTATTTTGCAAAGTCGGAACGAGACAAAACGCAAGGAAAGAAAAATGAAAATAAACATTGCCATTTTTATTTGTTTTTAAACTGCAAAAATAAATGAAAAACAGGGAACACCGCTTTTAATTTGAAAAACATCCATTTATTTATGATGCAAAATGCTGCAAAATGAAACATGAGGTGGCCCTTATAATGGACCATTACGTTTCGGACAAAACGTATGGCTTTCATGCAAACAAAATTGAAAACAGGAAACATTACTCTTCAAGTAGAGTGACAGTGACGATCTTGTTAGGCCTTCCAGCTTCCTGGTACGCACGATTTTATCCACGACTCCAGCTCGCGGTCACTGTCAATCTCTTCACCCACTGTATAGGCGTGACATGGATCCAGCACTCCAGCACTGACAAATGTGAACGGTGGACGACGTCCTCTGTTTTGCTCAGACGAATCTTGGCCTTCCTGATAGCCAATCCCAAACATATCCGCCTTTACCACGAT
The DNA here is from genome assembly GCF_024323335.1 of Lathyrus oleraceus. Taxonomy (NCBI): domain Eukaryota; kingdom Viridiplantae; phylum Streptophyta; class Magnoliopsida; order Fabales; family Fabaceae; genus Lathyrus; species Lathyrus oleraceus. The sequence goes on from NC_066584.1 coordinate 286,594,130, forward strand.
GTCTATGATTTTTCCCCAGCCTGGGATCCCTCCATTTCTCACTACTTCCACTGCTTGCTTATAAGAAGAAATGGACGGCTTTTTTTTTTCTCAACCCCAATGGCATTTTCCACCTTGACGGTTTCAGCTGCCAGACTGGGTGCTTTACACCTCACATCGTCCATTTCTACTTTCGTCATTCTCTGGATTGCTTCCCCAATCACTACACACCCCCTTGTGGCGACAGCCGCACAACAGTTATCGACACCAGGGAAAGCCCCACTCTTCATCGGACGCTTCTGAACCACAGACATTGGAATCTTCAACTGATCCCCGTTCATCAGCCCAATCGTCCTCCTATCCTCAGCAATTGCACTCATCCCCTTCTGACCAAGCGCGGGCATGTGATTAGCATTAACATTTAGAGATTGTGCAAAATTAATGGCCTTGGAATCCACCAGGTCCTGGACAATATGCTTAAAAGCTTTACAATTCTCCACATTGTGTCCAGGGGCACCAGAGTGAAATTCACATTTGGCATTCTCATCATAATTGGCAGGCCTCTGATCAGGTTTCAACGGAGTCAACATCCTTGGCCGCACCAATCCAAGATCCTTCAACCTCTTCAATAGAAGAGCATACGCCATGGGTGGCCTATCAAATTGACGATCAACCCCCTTTCCTCTCACTTGGCATCCGACTTTCTGTGCTCTTTGTTGAGGTGGTTGATGTTGCTGTTGTACCGATGAATTACCAGCATGAATTGTCAATGCAGCAGCATACGGGTGATAACGATCTTTACCCCTTTTGGCATGCACATCCATTGATCCAACATCCTTCCTGTGCTGACTACTGCCAGAGGGCTTCGTTACTCCAGACGACAGAGCATCTCCCTGGATTTTCCCCATTAGCACCCATTTCTCAATCTTCTCCACCTTTTCAACAATTACCTTCTGCCCCAAGGCGATCCCTTGCACGACTTTGAACAACTCTCTCATCATCTCTTTCAACTCGAGAGTGTCGGCGTTGAGTGGATCCATCGGCCTGGGTTTGTTGAGTCTGGGGATGTATCTGTGAGGACGTGTTGCGTGCAAGGGAATAACTCTACGCGCACGAGCAATAATTCCTGAAACAACCAAGCACGTCAGAAACCAATACCTGCAAAATAGAAAACAGGTTATTATGATTATGCATGAATGCAATATTTATCCACATAAGGAACACTTTGTCTCTCGATCCTGGTTTCATCGAGACAGATAATAATCCGGCAGCAATATTCTGATATTCATCATTTGGTTTTGTCATACAGATCAGAAATATATGATTTAGCAAAATACCCCCAACCATGTGTGTGCTGTGTGAGTGCATACAGTAAAGCAAATAAAGCTTGAAGACCAATCACCGAATGAAAATAACCATCACATAGCAAAATGCATAATAAGTGCCATAGTCATACATCAAAGCTGATACAAGTCAGATACAATTCTCCAGAATCAAGAAGGAAATACAAGCAAGTGAATTCCGTCAACAGGCCTGACGGTAATCCACACAAATGAAAGGTCTAGCCTGATGAGGGTCCCACAGACGGCCCTACATCATCAACCATCTTCGCGAACTCTGCGGCGAACCTGAGCTCGGTGTTCTCCTGCTGTAATCTCCCCACCTCTTTCTGGTGAATCTTCATCTGCCTGATGTAATGATCTCTCTCAGCAATGTAATGATCTCTCTCGGCGATGATCTTCACATTCTCTGATTCCTTGGTCTTCAGCTTTGCCTCCCACTCAGCAATTTGGATTCTGACTCTGTCTTCTTTCTGGGTCTTCACAAGAATTTGCCTCCTCTTCTCATCTTCAATGACCTTTGAAGCTCTGGCTAGCTTCTCCTTAGTGATGTCGTGCTCCCTTGTTGATGACGCTAGGGCTTGGTTGATCTTCCCATAGTAGGCAGTATCCATCTCAAAGCGCTTCACTTCCAGGGCATGTCGCTTGTCTTGATCTTCCATACTTACTTTGATCTCTTGGTTAGACATCTGAATCCGAGCAACACTCATCTCCAATTCAGTTTTTTCTGCAAGCAACTGATCTCTGGCTCTCTTCATCTCGAGGAATTCTTCCATACTGACAGAAGAACACGGACCCTCAATCATAGGACACCAAGGATCACCTCCAGGAAACGGTAGATGTGTAATCTCGATTCTCTTCCGAAGCCAATCATCAAATGGAGGAAAAGACCTGTTGTTGACCTTGCCAAAAGGAACCTTTCCTTTCCTCTGAATGTTACGCCATGACCCAAACACTTGTCTCAACTTGGCCTGATTGCCCTTAGCTGGGAAATAGAAAGACTCCTGAATCTCACGCTCGAGAGGAGGAACCTCCATGGCAAACCCCATTTGTCTCCTAAGAAGCGTTGGATTGTAATTAATGCAACCCTGAACTCCTATGAGAGGCACATTGGGAAAGCTCCCACAGCTATATATGAAATCTCGTTCAGCCATACCGTTATGAGTCCAAGCTATATCAGTGGCTCGCAAACCCATCAACCTGACTGACCACTTGACCGTAGGATCAAGAGAAGCAAAAGCACCTCGGGAAGGCAAATACCCCATAAACCATCTGAATAACATCTGAGCACAACATCGGATCAAACCCCCACGCTGCTTTTCGTTCCTGTTATGAATCGAGTAGTAGACATCTCCTATCAGAGTAGGAATGGGATTCCTCTACATAAACAATCTGATGGCATTATGGTCCACGAAGCTCTTCTGATTAGGAAACAAAACGGTCCCATAAATGCTCACAGCAATCAAAGCACAGACCGTCTTCCAGTTACCCGCAGCAGCATGTTCCTTGGCCTTAGCTTCCAAGAAACTCAAATGAAAACCCGGTAATTTTCCTTTCTCCTTCAAACCTTCCCTGGTCATCTCCGGACTCAAATAAAGAGCACGAGAAATCCCAAGGATGTCAGGCTCTCCCCTAATGGCACAGAAAGGAACCTGATCTCGGATCTGCATACCCAAAATGCTGGCATAGTCCTCCATCAGAGGCCCCAACAAATAGTCCGGGAACACAAAACATCTCAGACCCGGGTCATAGAACTGGAGAAGAGTATGAATGGCGCTTCTGTCGCCGTCAGTGAGTCTGAAAACCATCTTCAGAATACCACCGTATGCCTCTCTGAACATCCCCACATGGTCGGGTGTAATCAATGCTATCATCTCCTTCAGCACACTGATCTCTGGGTCAAAGAAGCTATAAACAACATCGTCTTTCAAACCGGTCCTCATGTCTGAGAAAGAAGTCTCTCAACCAGGATCTCGATCAAAAATGTCCCTGCATATGGATAAATATGTGTTAGATGCAGGTAAATGCAAAATGTGATGATGCTGATGAATGAATGCAATGCATTGCCATCCTCCAAGTCATCTGAACATCTGTTGCTCTGAAGCCCGATCTCTGAACCGATCACAACCATCTGAGGGAATATGTAACCACAAATCCGACTTGGGATTCCGAAATAAACGGAACTGAAAGATACACCATCATCATCATCAGCCAATCTCTGAACAGATATCCACAACAATCTCCGAATCGGCCCGGGGAATCCTGAAATAAACGGATCCCCACTGATAAATAACACGGACAGAACTCCGGCGTCTCAGAAATAAATGCCCATAAATCCGACTTATAAATAGGACTCTGATCAACGGAACCAAAAGTCACCATCAAAGTCACCATTTGAACATGCACCTGTACGGATCACCCTCCCCTCACAGGTAAATTCTAATCAGGTCATCCTAAGGCGGATAATAGTCTCGACAATCGGGCAAAGATACTCAATGGGTTTGCCCTTTCGGGTGTGCCATTGTAGCTCCCTTAAGATCGTCTAAACCACAGATCCGGGAAATGATCGGTCACCAGAGTCAATAGTTCAAAAGAGGTGACTCAACCAAAGTGGAACCCCACAAAGGAAGAGCACTCAGATGAACCTTGTCCGGCTTGTGGTATGTCACGTTACAACAATATGCTGATAAAGCAAATGAGGAACGTGAGACCACACTAGTCCTAGGTGTATACTCGGGCCTGGGTTTTAGCCCCACTCAGAACACCCACCCCAAAACAGAGAACCACCTGCACAGAGGACGGTAACATGATAGTATGATGCATGCAAGTATTTATGCAAATATATACACAGTCAGAATAATAAATGCAATAAATAAAGCGGCACAAGCAACCTAAACTATCCTAGAACGCTAGGAGAGACTCGCTTAGGGAAGATGGACCAGCAATAGGTCAACTTCTGTAGTCCCCAGCAGAGTCGCCAGCTGTCGCTTCCGCGAAAAACAACCGGCGGGCTAAAACAAAACAACACAGAGCCGCTACCGTGCGTTATTTATCCCAAAAGAGGGAAAGGAAACACTCGAAGTAAACCTGGGAAAAGCATGGTCTCGCGACCAAAGAGAATGGGATCGGGAGTCGGTTATGCGAAGGGAAGGTATTAGCACCCCTACGCATCCGTCGTACTCGACGGGATCCACGCTCGAAAAGATAGAAAAAGGTTGCTAAAACAAACATCACACACACACAACACCGGTGGAAAAATAGGGGAGAGGGCTCGCTAGGACATCGCATCCTATGCCTACGTATCTCGTCTGGAACGAGAATCAGAGCTACCGTAGTTCGGCTCACGCACGCCAAACAAAACACACGCACAAAAAGGCAAACATAGAACTCGAGCGCCAATTGCTGGACTTACATCGGCTTCCGAACCAAATAAACCCACACTGGAAACCAGATGCCACTTGATGGACTTATACCGGACTCCAAGCACACAACAAGAGGATACGGAATGACAATGGCTGGGCTTACATCCATCTCCTAACTCACACACAAGAAGAAACAGGCAACAAGTTACTAAGGAGTCGGGAACTCGAGCCTAGCAACTGTCAAGCAAACACACACAAAAAGAAAAAGGGTGCCCGGAGAGACCTCGCACGGTCTCCTGCCTACGTACCTCATCTGGTATGAGGATCAGGGCGACGTAGTTCCCCTGAACGGGAAAGAAATTCTAACCAGATACAAAGGGTGACACACTACTAGGGAGTTGTACTCGAGCCTAGATGTTATCATGCATATCATCCCTAAGTTATGGTTTCTATCCTAACTTGCACAGGCAGCAAGCTAATCCTAAACAGGTAAAGCAAAGCATGCAAGCATAATCAAAACAAAGCAAACATTCACAATTAGCACACACTATATCCAGACAAAGTGGGCTCAAACAAAGGGTTAGGCTGCAAAAGCAAACCGATTGTATCAGGTGATATTAGCTCTTAACCCTGACATTGAGAGTCAGGGTGAAGCCAGATGAAGTGGAAGTGAGGGGTGTGCCTCACAGCTCTTATCCCTGGCCAGGGAGAGCTTCAGACAAAGAAGTGTGGGTCCAGAAAGTGGGAACCCTTCTACACTTATGACACTGACTCAACTGTACAACTGTACAAGGATCTTGGGTTAGGATCCACAAGGCATCAACATGTGATGTGAGCCAAGGGATGACTCAACAGATTAGCAGGAGGTGGACTGCACACCTCTTGTGTCTGCCAATTGCCTTAACAAAGGTCTTTTCCTGCTTGGGGACAAAAATAAACAAGCACAAGCATTGCCTCTTAAGGAGGACTTCAGACAGGTGCCTGGCCAAGTAACAGGCCAGGTCTTCCAGACTACATGGAGTTAGTGATTCTACCTCAATTGGTTAACACAACCAAGCAGCAGCACAAGCAAGTTCACAATGAACTATAGCAACTAAGGTACCTTAATTTGAGGACAGTTGTTAAATCGCGCGTTTCAGGCTTCCAAAAGCAAAAACAGATGTTCTATGATGCTAGTAGAAGTGAATGGATGCAAGGCCTTGGCTCAATAACGCACGATCTTGATGAAATCTCCATTTGCCATTGTTGCACCTCACTTTAACAGTCCTTGATTTTTCTTGAATTCTTCAAGATTTTGCTTCCAAAAGCTTCTTCAATGATGGTAGATGACGAAGCAATGAAGAATTTGGCTAGGTTTGTGAAGAAATTGCAAGAAAAGTGAAGATGAAAAGTTGAGAGAATTGTGCAATTTTGGATCTAGATCTGAAATTCTGTTATGATTAAGATGAAAACAATTATGATTTAACTTATATATGTGATGTTAATGATGTTAGTAATCATGATTAGTGAAAATGCAATGAATTAGTAAAAATGCAATTTCATGCTAAATGGCAATTTGGTCAATTCACCCACACATGTGCAATGCAATGTAACAGTGGAATTTTCTGGTTTGAGCAAGTTTCAAATGGCATTTGTGAGCTAGTGCAAAAGGAATCATGTGAAAACAATGAATATTTTACAAAAACACCTTTTTCCCTCCATTTTTCAAATTAAGTCCACTTGAAAAATGGACTTTTTATGTGATGAGTTTTCATGAAATGTGATGATGGATTATGATAAAGCATGTCAAATGGAGTTTGCTCAAAAAAGAACCACATGAATTGGCCTTTTGGTTTAAGAGTTATGCCACTTTGAAAATCAACTTTTTTGGACAATGATCAATCCATATCTTGCCAACCACACATGAGAAATTCATGTTCTTGGACTTTTTGAGAAGGTGAGAGAAAGATCTACAACTTTCATGTTGAACAAAATTTCATTTGAAACATTTTTGGGCACGTAATTTTGAGGAGAAAAACTTTCCATTTTTGGCAATTTTCAATTACAAGTCACTTTCTATTTTTGGAAAGTTTCCATCTGACTTTATTTTCTTCATTCTTGATGTTTGAAATGTCAAATGAAAGTTGTTTAGACATGAATGAAGTGTCTCTAACCCTCTCCCTCCTCCAAATCCATGAATTCAGGCACAGTTGACCACAGTTGACTTTTCTGACTGATAGATGAATTTCAGCTTGACTGATCAAATTGAGCCTCAAACTCCTGATGAAATGGCTCGATGATGAAGCCCTAGCTTCCATAAGCTCAATATAATCATATGATGATCCCCATATCCATTGAAAACCCCATCTCCTTGCTAAGTCCTGATTGGCCCAATACAACTGATTAGGGTCGACCAGTGGTCAAAACCCTAATCTCAAGGTATCTGATCAAGCATGATGAATCTCTTGGTGATGATAAGACCATGATGATTATGATGTACCATTTCAACCAAGATAAAGCTCAACCCTCCTTGAGGAACCATGAAACCCTGATTTGAATCACCAACCCTCAGATGATTAGTGATCAGTTCAATGAAACCCTAGCTTGCGCCTTAACCTCTTTATCTTCTGATCAAGACCTAGGAGGATGACTTGCTCAATGTAGCCATATGATATGCAACATGCTAATGACTAATGACTTAAGAAATGCAATGCAATATGTTAAGCTAGTCCCAAGAGAGGAGGGCAAATTTTGAGGTGTTACAACGTGCAATTGGGATTGTAATAGCTTGTGCATGAAAATTCAATGTGAAATGCATAATTGGGCACAAATGTTCCCCTTATTGAAAGTCACACATAAAAAATCCAAACATAGGAATGTGAGTAATGGTTGGAAAGATCTTGATATAAGGAACAAAAGCTATGTTAGACAAAAATCCATTTCGAGTTTGGAAAATTGTGAAAACTGACCTTGAAGTTTGAGGTACAAAACATGTATAAGGAAAATTTGTCAAAAATGATCAACTTCAATCCCTTCTGTTTCAATGATTCAAGCCTCAAATGGAAAAACCTCCAACATCAAAGTTGTATATATTTTCAAGATGATAAATTTGGATTTAAATTTTTCATCATTTGGATTTTTTATGAGAAAGTTATAGGCACTTGAAGTTGGACATTTTCAACATTCAATGGTTTTGGTCAAGTGACCTATAATGTTTTGTATTATCACATGTGTTTCTTTTAGGATTATGAAATTTTTTCCAACATAACATTTGAAGTATAAATCTTAAGCTTTCCAATTAAATTTATCTCACCTCACAATCATAAAAAATAAAGAAGTTAGGTCTTTGGGAAGTTGACCCAAAATTAGGGTTTCAGTCAAAATGACCTATAATGTTTTGAAATTAATTATGACCTTCCAAGTTTCAAATGAATTTGTTATGAACATGAAAGTTGTTCACATGGTTCTTAAGAACATTTTTTTATCTTGGGGTCATCTTCATTTGACAAACACATCAAAAGTTAGGTCTCAGTGGATCTCAATTTAGTCAGATGATTTGACTGGTCAACTTCTCAAGGCCAAACTTCAAATCTTAATGAATGAATGATTGAGGATACTCACATAGGCTAATATATGCATAAAATTATGAATGAAATAACTTCCCTTGATTGTATTTGATCATAAGTTGAGGTTGCTTCATGAGCAAGGCACAATCAATGCACAATTGAATTAGGGTTTCCTTGGGAAACAAACCTCAAGCCCTTTAGTTTATCTTGATCAAATTGACAAATTGAAATACTTGGGAGACATATATGATGATTGAGAGCTTTGGGAACCATTTTCATGCTTGCTTTCATCTTCACCTGGCCATTCTATTGAGCATAGGAGCCTCCTAGGAGCAAGGGCACGTGTGATCACTTGAGCTTCAAGAAAAAAGAGGTTAGTGACATATTTTTGTGCTTTTGGTTAGTAAACAAGATAAGAAAAGCAATAATATACAATTCAAGCATGCTTGGTGGTCTCAAACCAACTCACACAAGTCCCAACCCAAGGGTTAAGGAGCCACACATGCTATGATCCTTAAGGCAATGCAATGAGCAATGATATGATGCCATGAGGGATATTAGGGTAAAAATTAGGGTCTTACAGTGTGTTAATCAATGAAGACAAATTTAATTGGAAATAGTTCAAACCAGATAAAACAATAATGCATGGATATGCTCAATAAGAAAGAATAATGAACAATATAATTTATTTGGCTCAAACCTTACTAGTTGAGGTATTTGAAGGTTGAGTACAAGTCCTTTGATTATTTTCTCATCATTTACCTTCAAGTTGTAAGTTTCTTTCCCTAGGATCAAGTTCCTTTTTGGATCATTTGTTCCTTGCTAAAGTGATAAACTTGTAAGTTTGAAAAAAAAAACACAGCTACTAACTTGCTCATTAAAGACAACATATAAATTAATTGAAGGGCATGCTCGAGTAGATAATTCCTCTCTTGGAGGGTATCGAATAATATAATGTAAATTCTGGAAAATAAAAAATTGGTTATAACCGACGAGTTACCTCTCATCCAACTTTTCTTCTTCGTCATTAGCTTGACGTTTGAAATCAGGGGTCCGACAATATTAGGGAGGCTTTTTCACTTGGAATATCCCCTCCATAATAATGCTTTATCCGTTGTCCATTCACTTTAAATCTCCTCATATCACCAGGATCTTGAATTTCAATAGCACCACTCTGACAAACTTCGGTAATCACAAATGGTCCTAACCACTTGGACTTTAGCTTTCCTGGAAACAATCTCAATCATGAATTGAACAATAATACTTATTGGCCTACTTGAAAGTTCCTCCTTACGAGCTTCTCGTCATGATATCCTTTGGTCATTTCCTTATAAATTAACATATTTTCGTATGCAGACAATCACATCTCTTCCAATTCATCCAATTTCAATAATCTCTTCCTCCCAGACAACTTTTCGTCAAAATTTAGGAATTTTTCCGCCTAATATGCTTTATGCTCCAATTCGACATGTAGATGACATGATTTTGTTGGTGTAAGCCCTAGAGGTCAATACTTTTGGTACTTGTATCGAATTGTTTATTAATAATAAAAGGCTTTTTTCTTTATTATGTTTGTTTAATAAAGTCCCTGGAATAGATAGTCCGTTTAATGTATCAAGTGTGACTTAATCATGAGAGCACATTAAACATAAGGACACTATTCTTAAAGTATCCATAGTCGAGCTTTATTGTGAAGTGGGATAACATTAAAGCATGAAGACTATTATGTTCATAGACTGATGATCACATCTCATGGATCATGGATAAGGAGTTATAAAGTCTTAAACATAGGTATGAATATTAAGAGTAATATTTATACCGGATTGACCCGCTATGAGAATACTATATAGAAAGTTATGCAAAGTGTCATAAGTTATTCTCATGGTGATAATGGTGTATGCCACTCTTCGACGTGAAACCACTATGGACCCTAGATGTAGAGTCAAGTGCTTTATTGCTGATCAAACGTTGTCCGTAACTGGATAACCATAAAGACAGTTGATGGGTACTCCACGAAGCATGCTAAGGGACCTGAGTGACCTAGATGGAATTTGCCCATCCTGCGTAACAGGATAAATGTCTATGGGCCCAATATTGAACTGGACAAGGATGACACGGTCTATGCCTTGTGTTCAATATAGACATAAGGGCAAAAGGGTAATTATACACATTTGTCAGATCATATGACATTTTCGTGTCTTGGGTAGAAGTGATGTGTTGCTAGATACCGCTCATTGTTTATTATGTTAAATGCGTGATTTAATATAATTGCCAACGTCGCGAAAACCTACAGGGTCACACACAAAGAACGGATTGATGAGAGATAGAGTAACTAAGGAACACCGTAAGGTACGGTGCACTTAAGTGGAATACGAAATATGGTAAGGTACCACACGCTTAAGTGATTTTGGGCATATTATAATATATGGGCCAAAATACACTTAAGTGGGCTTTTTAGCTTGAAGCCCATACAAGTGGTTCTATAAATAGAACCCTTGGGTAGAAGTATTGTCACTCTTGGAATTTCGTTTCCCTCTCTCTCTCTCACTTAAAGCCTTCATTCGTTGCAGCTAGCAATGAGATTGAAGGAATCCGTTCGTGTGGACTGAGTAGAGGCGTTGTCATCGTTCATCGTTCGTGATCGCTACAAGAGGTAACGATTCTATCACTGATCATGCCCATTCGTAAGGATCATTAAAGGAGAAAATTTAAAATTCCGCTGCGTTTTGGATCGCTATTCTCCTTCAGTGGTATCAGAGTTATATATATGATATAAATAATCCTGATGCAAAATACGGTATATATGATATACTGTTCTTGTTTCGTTCATTCAAACACTCAATGGTTGTTTTCCTTTGAGCGATCAATGGTCGTTTGCTTCTTGATATGACATTAGTATGGTGAAGAAATGACGTGTTGATCAATCATACTGAATCAACAATCGAGATGTGTTTGACGGTCTGAAATTGGTGCATTAGGATTAGTGACGGCACAAGGGTTGTGTTGTCAGAGAGTTATGCGATTGGGGTTGTGACTGCACAAGAGTTGTGCTTTCTAAACACATTTTCGAACAGTGTTAACCAGTTAACGCATATGGTTAACCGATTAACGCGAAACGGAATACAGCTTTCTAACAGTTTTTCAACAGTGTTAACCGGTTAACGTATTTGGTTAACCGGTTAACGCAAAACAGAATACAAATTATGAACAGATTTTCAAACAGTGTTAACCGGTTAACGTATATGGTTAACCGGTTAACGCAAGGAAAAATACACCCGTTCGGCTAACTCTGCGTAATGTGATCGGTCGTCGAAATTTAATTTGGTTTTAATTAATTAAAAGAATTAAGAATAATAATAATGTGTTTATTATTGTCTTGTGGTGATCGGTTATGGCCTTAGTTTTCCTTTATTTTGTTTTGGATTTTAAAATACGACCTGCGTGTCGTGCCTCTCTTTTAATCTCTCAATGTAACTTCTTTTCTCATCTCACTCCCTCGTATGTAAAACGAGTTTTTTTATGTAATGTAATGTCATGAAGAAAGCAAAGAAGTCAGTGCCAAAGGAGGACAACCTTGAAGATCTTGCTTGGAGAAGCTTAGATCATTATTAGGTTAGCTTAGGTTCTCTCATTGGCTTGGGAGAACAATTGTGCTAGGGGCCATAACTGTTTCATTATATATGTATGTTGATGCATGTGAATGTATTTCGATGCATGTGAGAGACGATTTATATGATAAATAAGCCGGTGAGATCAGAATAATTACAAATTCCCTCAAATTAAATATTGAGTGTATGCTTTCCAAGTTTTAACACTCATCAAGACTAGTATCGGATAATGTAGGTTTCGCCTACGCGAGGTGCATGTTCTATATTAGTAAGGTGCGATGGGATAATTGTAATATCCAACTGTTAAAAAAATGGGTCAAACTTAACTAAACAAATTATAATAAGATTATATATGTTTAGAAGCAAGAGTTGGAAATGATCCATGTGATGGATTAGAATAAGGAGTTATTCACCAAACTAAAATATTCGAGAGTTGTATTAGATACAATTGGAAGGAGTTCCTACCTAAATAATCTAGTTTTGTGTAATCGGCCTACGCGGACTTAAAACAAAGTGAAATATGGATCTCGACCCACTAGAAAATCTTCCAACGGGATTTTCCGAATCAAATGGTGAGGGTCATTTGTTTTGAGTAAAATAGTGGGAGCATATTTAATTAAAGGCCTAATTAAATATGTTATTGATCCTTATATTTTCATTAATTTTTATGTAGATTACCATGACAACAAACACCTCTAACAATATTTTGCGATCAATCCTTGATAAGGAAAAATTGTCTGGGACAAATTTTCTGGATTGGCACTGAAACCTGAGGATTGTCCTCAAACATGATAAAAAGATGTATGTCTTGGAGAAACCTGTTCCTGAAGAGGAACCTCCTAGTTCTGCACCTAAGGCAGAAAGAGATGCTTATAAGAAGCATGTCGATGATGCCAATGAAACTGCTTGTCTCATGCTAGCTACCATGAACTCAGAATTGCAAAAGCAACATGAGAAAATGGCAGCGTTCGATATGATCGAACACCTGAAGATGCTCTATCAAGAGCAAGCAAGGCATGAGAGGTTTGAAGTTTCAAAAGCCCTTTTTCAAGGCAAGTTAGCTGAGGGAGCCCCTGTAGGTCCCCATGTGCTCAAGATGATTGGGTATGTGGAAAACCTTGAGAGATTGGGTTTTCCCCTCGGAAAGGAACTTGCGACTGATTTGATCTTGCAATCGTTGCTAGATAGATTCAGTCAATTTATCCTAAATTTCGATATGAACGATATGGAAAAATCTCTTCTTGAACTACTCGCCATGTTAAGAACTGCTGAGCAGAATCTGAAGTCAAAAGGGAAGTCCATTCTGATGATCGAAAATGGAAAGAGACAGAACAAAAGGCCCACTAAGCAGGGTGATAAAGGGAAACGCAAGGAAGTTGCCAAACCCAAACCCACCGTTGCTGCTTTAAAGCCTAGTGGAGGCATAGCAAAAGAAGGCACCTGCTTCCATTGCAGTAAGACCGGACACTGGAAGAGAAACTGCCCAAAGTACCTGGAAGATAAGAAGAATGGAGTAGAGACTTCAACTTCAGGTATTTTTGTTATTGAAATTAATTTATCTACTTCTGCATCATGGGTATTAGATACTGGATGCGGTTCTCACATTTGTACTAATGTGCAGGGACTAAAAAGGAGTAGAGATTTGGCAAAAGGTGAAGTCGACCTACGAGTTGGCAATGGAGCAAAGGTTGCTGCTTTAGCCGTCGGAACTTATGTACTGACTTTACCTAGTGGTTTGATAATTCAGTTAGAGAACGGTTATTATGTACCTGCAATTAGCAGGAATATTAATTCTGTTTCTTGTTTGGACAAGTTTGGATTTTTCATTTATAATAAAGAACAATTGTTGCTCAATTTATTTGAATGATATATTCTATGCTACTGCACAAATGAACAATGGACTATATGTCCTTGATCTTGAAATGCCTATTTATAACATTAATACTAAAAGGATGAAACCTAATGAGTTAAATCCAACTTACCTTTGGCATTGTCGATTAGGCCACATAAATGAGAAACGCATTTCCAAACTCCATAAAGATGGACTCTTTGACTCTTTTGATTATGAATCATATGAGACATGTAGATCTTGTTTAATTGGAAAGATGACAAAATCTCCATTCACAGGAAAAGGTGAAAGAGCTAATGATCTTTTGGCCCTCATACATACTGATGTATGTGGACCACTGAACATACCAGCCAGAGGAGGTTTTCAGTACTTCATCATATTTACTGATGATTTCAGTAGATATGGTTATGTGTATTTAATGAAACACAAATCATAGTCCTTTGAAAAGTTCAAGGAATTCAAGAATGAAGTACAAAACCAACTAGGTAAGAATATTAAAACTCTTCAATCAGATCGAGGTGGTGAGTATTTAAGCCTAGAGTTTGATGACCATCTGAAAGAGTGTGGGATCCTATCCCAACTTACTCCTCCTGGAACACCCCAATGGAATGGTGTATCTGAGAGAAGAAATCGAACCCTGTTAGACATGGTCCGATCCATGATGAGTCACGCCGATCTTCCAAACTCCTTTTGGGGACATGCACTATTGACAGCAGCTTACACACTTAACCGTGTTCCATCCAAAAAGGTTGAGAAGACACCATATGAGATATGGAGTGGTAAGAAACCACATATGTCTTACATGAAGATTTGGGGTTGCGAAGTTTATGTGAAACGATAAATTTCAACTAAGCTTGAGCCCAAATCTGACAAATGCTTATTTGTGGGGTATCCTAAAGAAACAAGAGGGTATTACTTCTACAATCCTTCAGAGGGCAAAGTCTTTGTCGCTCGAACTGGAGTTTTCCTAGAAAAGGATTTTATTTCCAAAGGAATCAGTGGGAGGAAAGTAGAGCTTAAAGAAATTCAAGAATCACAAAGCATCGATACACCTATGGAGGAATTAGAGCAGGAAACACAAGTAGTTGTGGAAGAGCAACCTGCTCAAGTAGAACAAGACCAACGTAGGTCAAGCAGGATAGGTCACCTACCTGAGAGATATGGATATCTCATAACAGATCAAGGTGATGTATTACTCATGGATCAAGATGAGCCTGTGACCTACCAAGAGGCCATAACTGGTCCCGAGTCTGAGAAGTGGCTAGAAGCCATGAAATCTGAAATGGATTCCATGTACACAAACCAAGTTTGGACGTTGGTAGAGCCTCATGTAAGAATTAACCCTATAGGATGCAAGTGGGTCTTCAAAAAGGAGACTGACATGGATGGTAAGGTACATACCTATAAGGCAAGACTGGTTGCAAAAGGATATAAACAAATTCATGGGGTTGACTATGATGAAACCTTTTCACCAATTGCAATGCTTAAATCGGTTCGGATTTTACTTGTTATCGCTGCATATCATGATTATGAAATATGGCAGATGGATGTCAAAACTGCTTTCCTTAATGGGAATCTTCTTGAGGATGTGTACATGACACAACCTGAAGGATTTGACATACCAGAAGAAGCCCAAAAGATATGTAAGTTATAAAGGTCAATCTATGGATTGAAGCAAGCTTCGAGAAGCTGGAATCTTCGTTTTGATGAAACAGTAAAACAATATGGATTCATCCAGAACGAAGATGAGCCCTGTGTCTACAGGAAGGTTAGTGGGAGCATGATCGTTTTCCTGGTATTATATGTAGATGACATATTACTCATTGGAAACGATGTCCCTACCCTACAACAAGTAAAGTCTTGGTTAGGGAAATGCTTTTCTATGAAGGACCTAGGTGAAGCAGCCTATATATTAGGAATCATAATCTATAGAGATAGATCATAAAAACTGCTTGGCCTAAGTCAAAGTACGTACGTAGACAAAGTGCTGAGACGCTTTAATATGCATGATTCCAAGAAAGGATTCATACCTATGCAACATGGCCTGTGTCTATCAAAAACACAATCCCCTTCAACTAAGGAAGAAAGGGATCGCATGAATAAGATTCCATATGCATCTGCAATAGGATCTATCATGTATGCCATGTTATGTACTCGACCAGATGTCTCGTATGCTTTAAGTGCAACGAGTAGGTACCAATCTGATCCTGGTGATGCCCATTGGGTAGCTGTCAAGAATATCCTTAAGTACTCGAGAAGGACTAAGGACTCATTCTTGATATATGGATGTCAGGAAGAGTTGGCTATAATTGGATACACCGATGCCAGCTTCCAAATAGATAAGGATGACTTTAGATCGCAATCTGGTTATATGTTTTGCTTGAACGGTGGCGCTGTGAGATGGAAAAGTTCAAAGCAAGATACAGTCGGTGATTCTACAACCGAGGCCGAGTACATTGCTGCCTCAAGTGCAGCAAAGGAAGCTGTTTGGATCAAAAAGTTCATTAGTGAACTTGGCATAGTTCCTAGCATTGTGGATCCCATTGGTCTCTATTGTGATAACAATGGTGCTATCGCACAAGCTAAGGAGCCTAGATCTCACCAACGATCCAAACACATACTTAGGCGTTATCACCTCATTCGAGAGATAATAGATAGAGGAGATGTGAAAATATGTAGAGTATCTACACTTGACAATATTGCTGACCCACTGACAAAGCCTCTTGTGCAGTAGAAGCATGATGGCTATACTAGATCTATGGGCATTAGGGTTATGCCTGATTGGCTCTAGTGCTAGTGGGAGATTGTTGGTGTAAGCCCTAGAGGCCAATACTTTTGGTACTTGTATCGAATTGTTTATTAATAATAAAAGGCTTTTTTCTTTATTATGTTTGTTTAATAAAGTCTTGGAATAGATAGTCCGTTTAATGTATCAAGTGTGACTTAATCATGAGAGCACATTAAACATAAGGACACTATTCTTAAAGTATCCGTAGTCGAGCTTTATTGTGAAGTGGGATAACATTAAAGCATGAAGACTATTATGTTCATAGACTGATGATCACATCTCATGGATCATGGATAAGGAGTTATCAAGTCTTAAACATAGGTATGAATATTAAGAGTAATATTTATACCGGATTAACCCGCTATGAGAATACTATATAGAAAGTTATGCAAAGTGTCATAAGTTATTCTCATGGTGATAATGGTGTATACCACTCTTCGACCTGAAACCACTATGGACCCTAGATGTAGAGTCGAGTGCTTTATTGCTGATCAAACGTTGTCCGTAACTGGATAACCATAAAGACAGTTGATGGGTACTCCACGAAGCATGCTAAGGGACATGAGTGACCTAGATGGAATTTGCCCATCCTGCATAACAGGATAAATGTCTATGGGCCCAATATTGAACTGGACAAGGATGACACGGTCTATGCCTTGTGTTCAATATAGACATAAGGGCAAAAGGGTAATCATACACATGATTATTATCATAGAAGGATTTGTCAGATCACATGACATTTTCGTGTCTTGGGTAGCAGTGATGTGTTGCTAGATACCGCTCACTGTTTACTATGTTAAATGCGTGATTTAATATAATTGCCAACATCGTGAAACCTACAGGGTCACACACAAAGGACGGATTGATGAGAGATAGAGTAACTAAGGAACACCGTAAGGTACGGTGCACTTAAGTGGAATACGAAATATGGTAAGGTACCACACACTTAAGTGATTTTGGGCATATTATAATATATGGGCCAAAATACACTTAAGTGGGCTTTTTAGCTTGAAGCCCACACAAGTGGTTCTATAAATAGAACCCTTGGGTAGAAGTATTGTCACTCTTGGAATTTCGTTTCCCTCTCTCTCTCACTCAAAACCTTCATTCGTAGCAGCTAACACTGAGATTGAAGGAATCCGTTCGTGTGGACTGAGTAGAGGCATTGTCATTGTTCAATGTTCCTGATCTCCACAAGAGGTAACGATTCTATCACTGATCATGCCCATTCGTAAGGATCATTAAAGGAGAAAATTTTAAATTCTGCTGCGTTTTGGATCGCTATTCTCCTTCAGATTTACCATACACCAGTTGATACAGAGAGAAACCCAAATGTGTTTTGAAAGCTATTTTCTATGCCCATAGGGTGTCATCTAATTTTGTTGACTAATCCTTTCACGATGTTGCCACAGTTTTCTCCATAATTTGCTTTAGTTGTCTGTTGGATACTTCAACTTGATCACATGTCTGAGGATGATATGGTGTTGACACCTTATGCTTAACATTATATTTTTCCAACAATCTTTCCAAGTATCTATTACAAAAATGTGTCCCTCCATAACTGATTAATACTTCTGGTACATATTCTTTTTCAAAAAATTAGTAATAGTTCGGGCATCATTAGCACTGCAAGCAATTGCATCCATCCATTTAGTAACATAACCAACACATACAACAATATAAAGATACATATTTGATTAGGGAAATTGACCCATGATATCATTTCCCCAACAATCAAATGGTTATACTTCAAGCATAATATTTAAAGGCATCTCATCTCGTTTTGAGATGTTACCAGTTATGTTGAATTTAGGGCATGTAGACACATATAACTTATAATAATTAAATATAATATGCCACCAAAACTCACTCTGCAGTATTTTAGCTGCAGTTCTCTCTCTAATATGGTATTCCACATATGTTGAGCTATGGCAGTGCCACATAATGCTATCCGCTTCTTTACCTAGAACACACCTGCGAAGTAAACCATTAGGATTACTCTTAAACAAGTATGGATCATCCCATAGATAATTTTTTTCTTTATAGAAGTGTTTTCTTTGTTGCCAAGTGTATTCTTCTGGCACTACATTTTTTGCTTTATAATTTGTCGTGTCTATAAACCAAGGTCTCTCACTAATTGCAATCAACTGCTCGTTTGGGAATGTCTCCGTAATACCTTTCTTTTTTTGTCACTTCAACATTTTCTAACTTGGAGAGGTGATCTGCCACCAAACTTTTTACTCCTTTATTGTCTTTAATTTTCATATCAAATCCTTGCAACAGAAGCACCCATCTTGGTAATCTTGGTTTTGAGTCACTTTTATTGAATAAATACTTCAAAGCTGCATGATCTGTAAAAATAATAACCTTTGAACCGATTAAATAAGGAATAATTTTTTCCTAAGCAAATACTACTTCTAGTAATTCTTTTTCAGTGGTGGTGTAGTTAACTTGATTATCATTTAAAACTTTGTTGGCATAGTAAATTTCATGGAAAAACTTTGCGTGTCTTTGGCCAAGTACTGGGCCAACATCATAATCATGAGCATCACACATAATTTCAAAAGGAAGCTCTCATTTTAGGGATACAATTATCGGGGTGGTTGTCAATTTATTTTTTATGACAAAAAAAAGTGTAGACAATCTTTATTAGAGTTGAACCCATTCTCTTTGATCAGTAGGTTACATAAGGGTTTTGAAAATTTTGAAAAATATTTAATAAATCTTCTGCAAAAACCTGCATGACCTAGAAAACTCCTTACTCCTTTAACATTTATAGGAGGTGAAAGTTTTTCTATCACTTCAATTTTATGGCCAAGAACAATGCCTTCAGTTACCATAATGACTTTTTTCTTAATTTAACACCAAGTTTGTCTCGGTACATCTCTTAAGGACATCATTCAATCGATCAAGCCAACCGTCAAATAATTTATCGAATACAGAAAAATCATCCATAAAAACCTCTATTGAGTTTTCAATAATGTAAAAAAAAATAGAAAGCATGCACCTTTGGAACGTTGATGGCGCATTACATAGTCCGAAAGGCATCATTCGATACACAAAAACTCCAAATGGGTATGTGAAGGAGGTTTTTTCTTGATCAGCGGGATCTACAACAATTTGGTTGTATCCCGAGTATCCATCCAGAAAATAGTAGTAAGTTTGTCCGACTAATCTTTCAAGCATTTGATCCATAAATGGCAATGAAAAATGATCCTTTAGTGTGGCTGGATTTAACCTACGAAAATCAATACATATTCTCCATCATGTAACAATACGGGTTGGGATTAATTCATTTTTTTCATTAAGAATAATAGTAGTACCCCCCTTTTTTGGAACTACGTGCACTGGGCTTACCCACGAGCTATCAGAAATAGGATAAATCATACATGCTTCAAGTAACTTAAGGACTTCTTTTCTTACCACTTCTTTCATTGTTGGATTTAACGTCATTGAGGTTGAACAACCAGTTTAAATTCTTCCTCCAGTTTGATTTAATGCATGCAATATGCTGGACTAATCCCCTTCGAATCTGATACATTCCATCCCAACGCTTCTTTATTTTCTTTCAGTACTCGTAACAACTTTTCTTCTTCGATTTTCGACAAAGTACTACAAATAATTGTGGGATGCCTATTTCCTTGACTAAGAAAAACATATTTAAAATGCTCAGGGAGTTCTTTTAGTTCAGGTTCCGTTAGTTTCTCCTCACAACTTCCTCCTAATTCTTCAAAAAAATTATAAGCATGACCTAGTTGTGTTGCTTGCAATTGTAGTACCAACTCATTTACGTTAACATTATCTTCATCTTTACATGTCTCCTCGATAGATTGTACTAAAACTTTTTCTATTGGATATGAAAGATTTTCTTCTTTCGAAACATTTTCTATCAATTTGTCGATCAAATCAATTTGGTAGCATTGTAAATCCTTGTGAGCATGTTTGATGGCTTCAAACATGAAATTCTGGTATCAGATATGAGATGTCGAAGGTAATGTCACGACACTAACATCTAAACAATATAAACAAGATAAAAGATAAAGAACAGTAATACAAGTGACACAAGCAATTGTTAACCCAGTTCGGTGCAAACTCACCTACGTTTGGCGGCTACCAAGCCAGGAAGGAAATCCACTAAACAAAATTAGTTCAAAGACTCTCAGTAAACAACTTCAAGTTACAGTTTTTTCGCCTAATCTCTACCCGTGTGACTTCTATCTAAGAACTCTTAGATATGAGATCCTACTCACTCCTCCTCAATCACAATAGTGATGTAAAAACAAATATTACAATGAAAGAAGACACTCTTCAAAAACACATACTTGATCTTGCTTAAAAGCTTCAACCAAGTAAACACATACTCATGCTTCAAAGCTCAGAGTGGACAAATTACAACTCAAAAGTCAGTCCAATTCAATCATCTATGGATGAATGAATGGCTCACAATACACACGACCACACAAGACTAAAACCCTTATTCTCTCTCACTATTTCGTTCGTTATTTCTTGTGTGTTAAAACCAGGTTTTCCATGCCCTTTATATAGAAGCGTTTGGTTGGGCTTGGACATCATAAAACCCTAAAACTATTTTCCATTCGTATCTTCTCATGAAAGCTGATCATATCTTGTTGGAAAATAAGTTAACCTGGTTTTAATTACTGATTGAATGGCACGTTCAATCATCATATCAATTACACATAGATTAGCATAAAAAGCACAATCACACAATACATAACATTCAGACTGAATGTTCTGTATACAAATGTCTTGACATCGGGTCTGACATCTCAGCAAAATCATGCACATCCACATTTTAAACACCCTGCAGGAACCTGTTATCTCATGTCAAGACAACACTTGTGACAACTTGTGAAAACTCTAAGTTTTACCAAAATTGATGCCAACACATAAAACCAACAAACTCCCCCTTTGACAAATTTTGGCTAAAACATACATCATATCATTTGTTTCACAAGAGTATAATCACAATATCAGTTTTAGCAGCAGAAGTAATAAAACACACATTACTAGCTAAGATAGCAACTAGTAAACACATATTAAACACACATGCGCTTGTGCTCCACCTCCCCCTCAGTCTGCTCAACACATACATCACCTTCAACATCATCTGCTAAACACAGACATCACCTGTAACATACACCTCCCCATATAACATCACCTTCAACATCACCTGTACTAAATAGATTATCTCCAACATACATCATCTTCAACATCATTTGTCATCTGTTTATAGTATAGCATGGCTACTTTAGCTACTTCTCCCCCTTTTTAGCCAAAAGAGACCAAAGAGACCAACGAGACAAAATAAATGTCTATTAGTCAAACAGAATGTCACACAGAATGTCAAAGCAGATTGTTAGGTGTTACAGATCCACAAACATACACAGCTTTACAAGCTAAGATAAAAATCCAGAAAAACCAAAAAAAACCCAGAAAAAAATACATCAAGGCATCAGAACATGACTGCCAAAAGAACCACCAGAACATCCATCACAACACATCATCAGAAAAGTGGGGGACAACTTCAACAAAACTAGTCAGAGGAGCTTGCATCTTCATCAGCATCAGAACCAAAACTGCCACTTGTTTCATCTTTAGATTCATACCTCTCACTAGAGGTTTGGGCTTCTGTTTCCTTGGCCTGTCAAACATTCTCTCTTTCAGCTTGCTCCAAGCTTTCAATCAGAGCCTCCAAAGCTTCCTTATTGGCTTTAGCTACCCTTATCCCTGTATCCAATTCTCTACAAGTTTCTTTCAGTTCTGCAAAAAGACCACCTTTTGAGGTTGGCTTCTTTGCAGCAAATGTCATGATAATGTCTTCGACATGACTGCCTTTAAACAACTTGTAATGAACTGATAGAGGAGGTTTTCTTCTACCATAATTAAAAGACCACCCATGGGCAGCTTAACTGCATTTGTAGAAGCATGTTTGACAATTTGTTCAAACGTAAATCTACCATAATTAAATTTTAGCTTGGTTCCAACAGCAAAGATGAACCTTCCAAGAGCATTTGAAATTGTAGAGATGTGGTTGGTTGGCACACAATTTGCTGACCCTATCTTGTGCAGAATAGCATATTTCACAGTCAGCTCCCCAGCAGGGAGATGCTTCTTACTAGGCCACTCCTTGACCTGTCTTGCAGTAATTTCCCTACAGACCTCATTGTCTGCGGCTTCCAGTTCATATGCACCTTCTATTCCTCTTCCTAGAAACTTATTAATCACAGTTGGAGAAAAAGTGATACACTTCCCTCTTACAAACACTTTACAAAACTCCTTGCTGTTTTTATCAGCAATGTCTTCAGGGATGTTGACCACAAATTATTTCACCAGTCCTTCATAACACTGAGATAACCCAACAACAATTTTCATTAATCCAACAGTTTTAAAAAGGTCCATGACCTCTTTGACCTCCACAACATCCTTTCCCAATTCTCTCTCCACCGCCACCCTTCTTTGGATTACAAACTTCCATTTTACTGCTCCATCTTCAAGATGGAAAGAAATATTGTCCAGGTGTACATCAACAACTTTTATAGGGGATTTCCAAACAGTTGTCCTCTTGACAGGGGAGATGTCAGGGACATCTTCTTCAACATCTTCATCTGAGTCAGAAATTTCTCTCACTTTTCTCTTTTTCACCTCAACTTTTCTCCAAGACTTTGAGGGGCGTACAACAGTAGCCTTCTTAGCAGTTTTGGCTGACATCATTTTAGCCACAGACCTACCCTTTCTGGTCTTCATCCTCTTAGCCACATTAGGCTTCAAGTGATGAAGCAAGCTATCATCTTGATCATCCGAACTATCAACTTCTAGGTCAATCACCTTCTTTGCAGAATCATGCTTCTTAGACTGTGAAGCATTGGTAGTAGGTGATGCCACAAATTTCTTACCAGACAAAGTTTGTCCTAAAGAGGACAAACCTTCAGCAGCTATATCTTTTTCAGACCTAGAGGAATCATCATCCTTCTCATTGTGAGGTCCAACCTCAGGAGAGGGGTCCCTTCTTGATAGAGGAGTAGAAACTCCCTTTACAAAGTGTCCTTCATTGAGGATTCTCGTGACAAGGTTTCTTATGACACGATCAGTGTGATGCATGTCGTCCTTAGAGCTAGGGGTATGAGTAGAGGTGGAAGGGATACTAGAACTGTTACCTTGAGTAGGGCATGTAGTGGCAGATGCATCCATGGGATGGGTGGAGTCAGTAGCTTCACCTGGAATGACGAACAGGGGAATCACGCCTAAAATATCTTCATCAAGAAAGTCCATAAAGGGTGTTCTATCCTTGTGAGTAGGTTTGATAGTTTTAGAACCAGATGGTGTTGGATGTTGTGACATCTTATTTTTCTTATGGAAAGGTTTCTATTGCCCTAGCAGAGAAGTTTGATGAAGTCGAAGGAAGGTGGAAATGTTTGAGTAGAGGTTGCGTGTGAAAAGGCAATAGATGGAAGTTCCAATACTAGGTGATGATTTACCATAAATGGGGCACTTTATTTTAAGTGGGCAGACAATATTTTTATTACCTTTTCCACTCTAAATTAATTGCTACAAATTCTCATAGATACAAATCCCTAATTTCCCTCTTAGACATTCAAATTGATTAGCATCCAAAGCCTTTGTAAATATATCAGCTAACTGCATTTCAGTAGCAACATGCTCCAGGGCTATGATTTTATCTTCCATTAGTTCTTTAATAAAATGATGACGAATATCAATATGTTTTGTCCTGCTGTGCTGAATAGGATTCTTAGAAATATTTATAGCACTCAGGTTGTCATAGTACAATGTCATGACATCTTGCGTGACATTGTATTCAGTCAACATCTATTTCATCCAAACCAGTTGAGAACAACTACTTCCAGCTGCTATGTATTCAGCTTCAGCAGTGGACAGAGACACACAATTTTGTTTCTTACTAAACCATGATATTAAGTTGTTCCCCAAGAAGAAGCATCCTCCTGTTGTGCTTTTCCTATCATCAGTACTTCTAGCCCAGTCAACATCATATTATCCAGTCAGCACAGATCCATATCCATGAGTGTACAACATCCCATAGTCACTGGTGCCATTGACATATTTCAGTATCCTTTTCACTTGGTTTATGTGTCTGACTTTTGGTTCAGCTTGATATCTAGAACAAACACCTACAACAAAGGCAATGTCAGGTCTGCTTGTTGTGAGATATAGCAGACTCCCTATCATGCTTCTGTAGAGCCTTTGATCTACACTAACACCATTTTCATCTTTAGAGACTTTCAAATGAGTAGGAGCAGGTGTCCTTTTATGACTTGCATTCTCCATGCCAAACTTCTTAACAATGTTTTTGGCATATTTGCTTTGAGATAGAAAGATAGAATCTTCCATCTGCTTGACTTGTAGCCCAAGAAAATAGGTCAGCTCTCCAACAAGGCTCATTTCAAATTCAGATTGCATTTATTTAACAAAATGTTCGACCATCTTATCTGACATCCCACCAAACACAATATCATCCACATATATTTGAGCCACCATGAGTTTTCCTCCTTCATTCTTAACAAATAAGGTCTTATCAATGCCTCCATTCCTGTATCCATTGTCAATGAGAAACACTGTGAGTCTATCATACCAAGCCCTAATAGCTTGTTTCAAACTATATAGGGCTTTCCTCAACTTATACACATGCTTTGGAAGATTTGGATCTGTAAACCCTTTAGGTTGTTCAACATACACTTCCTCATTTAAGTAACAATTCAAGAAGGCACTTTTTACATCCATTTGGAACAGTTTAAACTTCAGAATACATGCCACTCCAAGCAATAGTCTAATGGACTCAAGGAGAGCTACAGGGGAAAATGTTTCATCAAAGTCAACACCTTCAACTTGAGTGTATCCTTGTGCTACTAATCTTGCTTTAATTTTTGTAACCACCCCTTGTTCATCAGATTTATTCTTGTAAACCCACTTTATTCCAATAACATTTATTCCTTCAAGTCTTGGAACCAGTTCCCATACTTCATTTCTCTTGAATTGGCCTAACTCTTCTTGCATGGCATTGATCCAAAATTCATCAGTTAAGGCTTCCTTGACATTCCTAGGTTCAATCTTGGACACAAAACAGCCATGTGAGATCACTTCCCTTGATCTAGTTGTGACCCCTTTATTTGGGTCTCCTACAATGAGATCTTTAGGATGATCCTTCTGAATTCTGATAGAGGGTCCCTTATTAATTTTGTCAGCTTCAGGTTCAGTTGAGTGAGTTCACTCTCATTACTTTTGTCTGGGAAATCAGCTGGGGCATCATTTAGAGATGTATCAACATCGTCTGTGACATCAATCTGTTGATCATCAACCACAACATTGATAGATTCCATCATTACTTTTGTTCTGGAATTAAAGACTCTAAATGCTCTATTGTTTGTTGAGTAGCCCAGAAATATTCCTTCATCACTCTTGGGATCCATCTTCCTTCTTTGTTCACGATCAGTCAAGATATAACATTTACTACCAAACACATGGAAGTATTTGACAGTAGGTCTTCTTCCTTTCCAGACTTCATATAAAGTAGTAGGAGTCCCTTTCTTCAAGGTTACTCTGTTGTGAACATAGCGGGCTGTGTTCATAGCTTCAGCCCAGAAGTGGTAGGGCAATTTCTTGGCATGAATCATAGCTCTGGCAAATTCTTGGAGAGGTCTATTTTTCCTTTCTACCACACCATTTTCCTGAGGGGTAATGGGAGATGAGAACTCATGACTAATTCCTTCAGATGCACAGAATCCAGCAAATTTGTTATTCTCAAATTCTTTCCCATGATCACTTCTGATTCTAATAACCTGACTTTATTTTTCTCTTTGAAGTCTTAGGCAAATATCTTTGAATACCTCAAATACATCAGATTTTTCCCTTATAAAATTGACCCAGGTGTATCTGGAGAAGTCATCCACCACCACATAAGCATACTTTTTCCCACCAAGACTTTCTACCTGCACAGGTCCCATCAAGTCCATGTGAAGAAGTTCCAGCACTCTGGAAGTGGTGTCATGTTTGAGCTTCTGATGTGACATCTTTGTCTGTTTTCCAATCTGACACTCCCCACAAACTCTTCCTTCATCAATCTTTAAGTTTGGGATTCCTCTGATAGCTTCAACAGATATAATCCTTTTCATTCCTTTAAGATGCAGATGGCCCAAATTTTGATGCCATAACTTCACTTCTTCTTCTTTGGCTAGAGTACACATTGATGAATAACCAGTTTCTCGAGAACTCCACATATAGCAGTTGTCCTTAGACCTGACTCCTTTCATGATTACTTCATTTTCTTTATTAGTAATCAGACATTCAGTTTTTGTGAAGTTTACATTTAGACCTTGGTCACATAGTTTACTGATGCTGATTAGGTTTGCAGTCAGTCCTTTAACAAGTAGCACATTGTCAAGGTTAGGGACTCCAGGGAAGTTTAGCTTTCCAATCCCCTTGATTTCACCCTTTGCTCCATCACCAAAGGTTACATAGCTGGTGGCATGAGGATGAAGGTCAATTAACAGGTTTTTGCTTCTAGTCATGTGTCTGGAGCGTCCACTGTCAAAATACCAGTCTTCTTTGGCTGAAACTCTGAAGGAAGTGTGAGCTATCAGGTTAGTAGCACCAGTCCTAGGAACCCATTGTTTTCTATTGACAGGGATGTGGTGTTTGGGTCTAGGTTGATGATGAGAAGGACTAGGATAGCCATACAACTTAAAGCAGAATGGTTTTATGTGGCCAAATTTTCCCCAATAATGACATCTCCATCTTTGATGTTTTCCTTTATGTTATCTTTTCTTATGATGTTGTGACACATGATGTGACATCTTTGGTTTGCTACCAGTGTGACTACACTCAGGTTTGGATTCATTGAACCCAAGGCCAGACTTGTCTCCTGCCATTTTTCCAGTCTGGAGAGTTTTGTCTAAGGTGTCAGATCCATAGTTTAGCATCCTGACATACTTTGTCATCTAATCCAGTTTGGAGTTTAAGAACACTGCTTCAGTCTTCAACTTAGAGATGGTTTCCAAGTGTTTTGTCTTCTCATCCTCCAGTTGTGTTATCAATTTCTTCTGACTTTCCACTTGTTGACACACTTTTTCACTTCCGTGACACAACTTTCTGTAGGTAGTGGCTAACTCATCAAAGGTTACTTCATCATCACTTGAGTCTTCATCAGAACCCCGTCTTCCAGTCAAGGCAGTCACAAGATTTACAGACTCTCCTTCTGTTTCATATTTATCAGACCAAGTAGTAGCAAGACTCTTCTTCTGTTTCTTGAGGTAGGTCCCACATTCAGTTCTAATGTGTCCATACCCATCACATTCATGGCACTGAACTCCTTTTCCTTGTTTAGACTTTTCATCAGATCTTGTTCTTCTTCCAGCATCATTGGACCTACTGATGTCAGATGAGATGTTCTTGACATTAGACTTAGACCTTACATCCATCTTTTTCAGAAGTTTGTTGAACTGTCTCCCCAGTAATGCTACATCATTTTCCAGATCTTCATCATTATCTTGACCACTTTCTTCCTCTTTCTCTTCAGTGTTTGACATGAAGGCTATGCTTTTGACTTTCTTTTCAGATCCATCACACATTCCCAACTCAAATGTTTGGAGGGATCCAATTAGCTCATCCACTCTCATATTGCAAATGTCTTGAGAGTCTTCTATGGCTATCACTTTCATGGCAAATCTCTTGGGAAGTGACCTGAGTATTTTCCTCACTAGTTTTTCATCTAAGATCTTCTCACCCAGGGCTCCTGAGGCATTAGCAATTTCAAGGATATTCATATGAAAGTCATGAATATTTTCATCTCCTTTCATCCTCAAATTTTCAAACTTGGTAGTGAGCAGCTGCAATCTAGACATCTTCACTCTAGAGGTGCCTTCATGAGTGGTTTTGAGAATATTCCAAGCATCTTTAGCCACCTCACAGTTGTTCACCAGTCTGAAGATGTTCTTATCAACCCCATTGAATATATCATTCAATGCTTTAGAGTTTCCAAGGGATAGCTCATCCTCCTCCTTGGTCCATTTTTCCTCAACCTTCTTATCAGTTGTAACTTCTCCTTCCTTAGTAATAACTGGATGTTCCCAGCCTGTTAGAACAGCCTTCCAAGACTTATTATCTAAAGATTTCAAGAAGGCTACCATTCGAGGTTTCCATTAGTCATAGTTAGATCCATCCAGAATTGGTGGTCTGTGAACAGATCCTCCGTCTCTATCCATAGTACCAGAAAGTAACGTCCCTAGATCTCACCCAGAACCAGAGCAGGATGCTTGCTCTGATACCAATTGAAATTCTGGTATCAGATATGAGATGTCGAAGGTAATGTCACGACACTAATATCTGAATAATATAAACAGGATAAAAGATAAAGAACAATAATACAAGTGACACAAGCAATTGTTAACCCAGTTTGGTGCAAACTCACCTACGTCTAGGGGCTACCAAGCCAGGAAGAAAATACACTAAACAGAATTAGTTCAAAGACTCTCAGTAAACAACTTCAAGTTACAGTCTTTTCACCTAATCTCTACCTGTGTGACTTCTATCTAAGAACTCTTAGATATGAGATCCTACTAACTCCCCCTCAATCACAGCAGTGATGTAAAAACAAATATTACAATGAAAGAAGACACTCTTCAAGAACACATACTTGATCTTGCTTAAAAGCTTCAACCAAGTAAACACACACTCATGCTTCAAAGCTTAGAGTGGACAAATTATAACTCAAAAGTCAGTCCAATTCAATCATCTATGGATGAATGAATGGCTCACAATACACACGACCACACAAGACTAAAACCCTTATTCTCTCTCACTATTTAGTTCGTTATTTCCTGTGTGTTAAAACCAGGTTTTCCATGCCCTTTATATATAAGCGTTTGGTTGGGCTTGGATATCATAAAACCCTAAAACTATTTTCCATTCGTATCTTCTCATGACAGCTGATCATATCTTGTTGGAAAATAAGTTAATCTGGTTTTAATTACTAATTGGATGGTGCGTTCAATCATCACATCAATTACACATAGATTAGCATAAAAAGCGCAATCACACAATACATAACATTCAGACTGAATGTTCTGTATATAGATGTCTTGACATCGGGTCTGACATCTCAGCAAAATCCTGCACATCCATATTTTAAACACTCTACAGGAACCTGTTATCTCATGTCAAGACAACACTTGTGACAACTTGTGAAAACTCTAGGTTTTACCAAAATTGATGCCAACACATAGAACCAACAAAACACATTAAACTTTACCTACTATTTATTAAACCGAAGGATCAATTTTCCTATTTTCACATCAATCAAAGCTCTGCCTGTTGTAAGGAAAGGTCTTCCTAACAATAATGGTGTTTTGACATCTTCCGAGATATCCAAAATGAAAAAATCAGTGGGAAATAGTAAATCCTCAACCTTTACCAATACATGCTCCAGTACTCCATAGGGATAAGTGACAAATTTTTTGGCCATAGTCAAAGTCACTTTTGTAGGTTTTGGCTCCCCACAATTTAATTTCCTCATCATAGACAACGACATCAAATTAATGCTCGTCCGTAAATCACAGAGTGTCTGGCCAATTTTTAATGAATCTATAGAGAAAGGAATAGTAAATCTACCTGGATCTGTCAGTTTAGGTGGTAATTTACATAGAACGATGATACTATATTCCTATGCTAAAGCTACATTTTTATGATCCTTCTATTTTCCTTTGTCGTTCAAAAACTCTTTCATGAATTTGGCGTATACGGGCATTTTCCCCAAGGCATCACAAAATGGAATATTTACATGTGAAGTTGTGTGCATCTCCATGAACTTTTTAAACTTCCCCAACTCCATTTCTCTTTTCGGTTTCTTCTTATTCAAAGGGTACAATGGTTTGATGTAATCCGATGAATGAGGGTTTGGTTCATTTAGGATTTGGTTTTTTTGTTCTCTGAAAAAGTGAATGTTCAATGAATTTATCAAGTGTTCTCCCTTCTCATGAGTCTCACTAGAAACCTCATCTTTTGTTGGTGTGGATTTTGGTTCCTTATCTTTCATATTGCTCTTTTCCACTATTTTTTTCTATTTGTTTTCGCTGGGAGCTGAGGGAATTATGAGATTACTCAATTCTATTGCGTCACAATTTTTCCTCTTTCCTATGTTAATGATGTGATTTGCTGGAATAGGTTAGACATTTACTCTTCCAGTCTTTTCATTGACTCCTCGTGTTTTTTGTTCAACCAGTTATGTAACCTGTTAACCTTCAAGAATTTGTTTTATGTTGTCAGCATAAATTTAGTCAATGTTTCTTCCAACAATGAGATCTTGAATCTTGTCTCTGTTTGTGTTGTTCTTTGATTGGAATTTATAGTTACAACTTGTACTTCTCCCATAAGGTGTTTTTTAGCACAATCACCTGCAAAATATTCTTCCCCACCGTTAGCACATAATAAAAATACTATCTCATTTGAATATTCCTGCATTGTACTTGCTATATTCAACTTTTGATTTAGTACTTCCAACTTTGTGAGAAGCTCCTCGTATGCTCTTAAAGTCAACTCACTGTGAGATTTATTCTTTGTTTCTATCCTATTAAACCCTCTGGTATTTGAAAAGTTGTATTCATATAGTCCCATCTTCTCTATCATCTCTTTTACCCGCAGTTCAGTCAGTGTTCTTATTGTAACTCCCGCGGATGCATATAAAATCATTCGAACTTGCGTTTGGAGACCCTTTACAAAATTCTGCATTTGTTCCATATTGCTCGTATTCTGATTATGACATCTGCGTAACAATAATTTAAACCTCTCCCAATAATCTTAAAGAGATTCAGTCTCTTGTTGTTCGAAGTGTGTAATTCCAACTTTCCTCTCTGTGAATTATGTTGTAGTGAAGAATCTTTCCAACAATTTATCTTCCAATTCACTCCAAGTTCTGATTACTCCACTTGGAAGACATAATAACCAATTCGTCGCTCTCCCCACCAAAGAGAAGCTGAATAATTTTAGTTTAACCTGATCCTCTATAATATCCTCTGGTTGGCACATCGATGATGTCTCATGGAACTTTGCTAGATGTTCCCATGAGTCATTGGTTGTGTTCCCTTCAAATGGATTATCCCTAAGATCTGAAAGCACAAAGTATTTGATGTTTAAATTTATGGGAGTTGCTGGAATGAACCCCAAGGAAACATGTGATGCTTCAGTAGGCCTACAGTAGTCCCTCATAGTTTGTGCTCTTGGTTCTGCCATGGTAAAATTTTCAACACCTACACCTTGCACTGCACCAACAAGAACAAACACCCATAGTAGTATTTCTCGAAAGTAGAAAGCAATAAAAATAATTTAATGAAAGGTTGTAAAGGTAAAAAAAAATGTAACAAGTTGCACAAAAGTCGCCTTGTTGAAATATCAACAGTCTCCGTCAATGGCAATAAAACTTGATGACTTCTCGACAAGTGTATCGATAATGTCGCAGTAATAAAATATCAAATCCACATGAACTGCTTTTTAACAAGACAAAAAGTGTGCAATGAGTAAAAATTGCAAATGGGAAATTTTTTCAAATTTCAAAGCGAAAATAACAAAGAGTTCAAACAGAATTATGAAAGCAGTCAGGTTGTGTCTAGAATCCCATATTTCTCTATTAGTTGATGTTTGATGCCTTACATGAATAATCTCATCATTATAATCCCACTGGAAATTAACAAAAACTTTATAACCAATCCCTTACGATATAGCTCACTAATCACTACTCGGAGCTTCCTATCCCTAGTCCACTAGCGTAAGTAGGATCATGCGATGCAATAGAGCGTTAATTCACTAGCCACTACTTGGGATTTTCTATTCCTAGTTAACCAGCGTAAGCATGACAATTTCCCTAGGTCCAACACATTGACTAATGGTCAGTATTTCATATGTGCCAAAATAAGATTAAAAGAGTATCTCACATAAAAACATTACGAACGAGAAACAATTGAATAGAATTATAGGTTAAAGCATTCATGTAAATTCAAATCAACATATTGTCCAACAATATTGAAATAAGTTCATCATAACACAACCTAACCTAGAGGAGTTTAGCTACTCATAATTCAAAATACAATACAAAAAACAATTGAAGAGAATAACATATAAGATCCATTGAAGTATTGGCCCCCAATGACTCCAAATGCTCTCAAAAACCACTTTTGATCCTGCAAAATCGTACTCTCTATGTCAAAATCCGCAACCCTTGAAAAAGTGCAGAAAATTCCATTTAATAGCGCCTTCAAAATGGACCGGAATGCGTCAGAAAAACCCCAAAAAAGGAGTCATCGAGCGCGTGATGACCTGCATCGCGCACACGGTGTAATCTTTATGTCTCTATCGCTCACGCAATGCTACGCGTGATTATTCTACTGATTGCACGCTTCTGCTCTCTTTTTCACCTGATTTTTCATTAAGTCTAATTTCTCCACACTTAACTATTTTTTTCTCATTCTTCGGTCTTTTTTTTCTCCTCTTTAACTTATTTTAATCTAATTTTTCGACCGATTTTATGCGGTAACAAACTGTCATCATGTATTCGATTTATTTTAATCTATGTGAAAATCTATTATATTTTCTTTTCTAGTTCAACTACCAATTATTTTCCTTAATTTATACTTAGACGGGGTGTTAGAAATGTGATTTTTTTTTTGCTAATAGGGTGTGGCTTGAAGTGTAGCCAATTTCATTAGGTACTTCTTTTTTATTGATCTACAACTTCATCAGGTGTCACAGGTTATTAATCATGGAATGTTATATGCTATAAAACACCAATATGACATTGAAATACTAAGGATTTAATGAATTTGTTTTCTACCACGTGGACCTTTATATCTTGTGAAACATATTTGCTAGTTTAACTAACTTTGTGGTTTTCATTTTAATTTGCTATATTTTCTATGTGAAAATCTGATATATGTTCTTTTCTAGTTCAATTAACAACTATTACTTGAAACTATTAATACATACTACATTATCAAGTAAGGTAATGTTTACATACCGTAGAATGTATTGTTAACAAGTAAATTATGGTAATGCTTTGATTTTTGCTATCATTATAGTTCTCTGATCAAAAGATTATTTACAATTAAGATCACTTTTTCAACAAGCTACTTTTGTCAGAAATTGCACAATAAAAAGAACTTTTTGGAGTATGGAAGAATAGATTTGCAATTCTATGTTGTATGCCTAAGTTCAAAATTCAAACACATGTTCAAATGTTCTTGCAACAATGACTACACACAATTTTATTAGAAGAAGTACAAAAATTGATATTGATTTTAATTTTTATGAAGATGAAAATACAATCATTCATCATGATGATTATCATAGATCTTCTAACTTAGATCAATCACAAATTTTAAATGTCGCTTCATCATTAAAGATTGATTGATCGAGACTTAATCTGCTCTAAAATTATAGAGTACAAGTTTAAAAAAATTGTATTGTTATAATATTTCAGTACTATATTGCACTTTAACTTAGTAAGGTAATAACATAAGTACTATATTGCACTTTAGATTTTATTATCTATTTGTAATTTTTATTCGTATACTTCATGTTTAACTATTATGTTAATTTTATATTTTTATTTATATGTTTAATTATGTCTATTTTGATAATTATATATTTAAAATCAATTTTAATAAAAATTATTTAAATAATTGATAACAATTATTTTTATATTATTATCATCAAACATAAATTTTGTGTTAATTAAAAAAATGGATTTGTTTATATTTTTGAAAATAGATTTTACAAAATTATTTTTTAAAATATTACAAGTTCTTTTAAATTTATTTTTTATAAATTAAAAGACTAATTTTGATATACTATAAATAAACCTATATTATTGAAGATCAATTATAGTCAAAATCTCATTTTTTTCAAAAGTTCTTTTTCAAAAATGATTTTTATGAATAGCTATTTGAAATAGCTTCAAAATCAAATGATTTTTTAAAATTTTGATATCCAAACAAAAATTCGATAAAATGATGAAATACCTAAAATAAGATTTTAAGAATAACTATTCAAAATCAAATTTTCATTTAAAATTTTTATGAATTTTTTTTTTGTAAAATTCGTTTACATCAAAATATATTACATTATAAAAGTCATTTAAAAAAAAGTCCCAATTCTATCCAATTCGATTTTATCAAAATCGATTTTCATCCGTGTCAATTCAAACAAACGCCACATCATATCTCAATCCATATTTTCTCTTAAAATGCAAATTTGGTGGAATCTAAATAATCATCTACTAAACTCTTATAAAGAAAGTGATGAAACTTAAGTGTGATACTTGAAACTTTGTAAGGATTACAAATTAATTTTATTGTCTTAAATTTAAGTATAATACTAACTTCCAACACAACATTATAATAGATTGTAAATAAATTTACATGACTTTACAAACTTCATAACTTACTTTCTATAGTTTAAGTTGTTTTTCTTCTATTTTAATCTCACAATAATATATATCTTATATTTCACTCTTTTTTAATTGAGATTATAATTTATATTAAAAATAAATACAAATAGTCTATTTTACTAATTTGCTAATTTATACAACATTTACTTTGAGTAGTTAAATAATATTACAAAATCAAAATAATCAATTTTGTATTATTAAATAAAAATCAAAATAATCAATTTATATTATAAAATAAAGACAGATAATATAATAAAATATTTATATCTATATATCCAAAATTATTTTTAAAATATAATAAATATTATATTTAATTCAATAAAACATATATGTGTATCGCACGGTAAAACTAGATAATGCCTACTTCATAATTCATGGAGAGAATTCACTTATTCAAGCAACTTCAACAATTGGGTTTTTTAATTCCAAAATTAATTGATATCAATTAATTGTCCTATCTTCAACTTGCATTCTCTGGCAATTATCCGATAAAAATGCATTATTAGGCCTTATGTCAGAAAGAAAAAAAAGAGGATATTATATTTAGAAACTGTCACAACCATACATGCTTCAATTATCCCTAAAATACAAATAGTTTTTGTATCCATACAAAAAGCCTTTAATGATATTACTCAACAACAGCCAAACCCCTTCAAATCCTAATAATCACTTTTCCAACTTGCAGTACCTTACGATTCACATGACCACGATCCTGCAATTAAACCTAAGATCCTACAGCAACACGTTTCTCACATGACTACCGAACCTGCAATTAAACATAAGATGCTGCAATAATGAGTATAGGTTAGGATTCCCACAAATGGCAAAAATAGTTCTAAAAATATGTTTTAAAAATAATTGAATGTTTGTAAAGTATTATTGTTTTTTATTCAAGAATAAGTTTAGACTTGAAGTTGTAATTTGGAGCTATTGCCTAATATTTCTTTTATATGTGTAATTGAAAATAAATGATATGCGGATTAAGTCCATTGTAAAATCTCTTTGATACGGTGACGAGAGTCTCTAGTGAGTAGAGATGAGGTTGTACATGCAATATTAAAATTCTAACGTTTAAGTCGATGATGTTGGAAAAATGTTATTTGCAAGAATGAATGAGTTGTATTTTGGTAAAGCGCGCAATCACGGTTATATATAGATGTCGTTTGAAATCGCTCTTCGTGAGTGCAACGTTGGATTGACACCTACAGTTGGGAAGAGCGCGCCATCTGAATTCGGTGTGTGGTTCCATAGTGAGGTTCTACCCATTCGTCATTCCTTAGTGAGGCCAGTTATGAATTGGTTTCTTCGAATTAGGCTGGTCTTTACATGGTCGTTTGGCCGACCCAAATTAGTTGTCCCCCAAATTCTTGTTGTCCAGAACGGAGCTAGAATTTTTGTAGTAAATGAGGCTAACTTCAAGGAATTTCCCCTTTGTCGTTTCGAAGTCTCTGGTAAAGCTTATGTTTTAATAAAATAAATTGTTTTCCTTTTCCTAAATGCTTTATGTGCTTATATCATCACATTTATTTCTCGCAATTCATCTTTACCTGCCTTTTTAATTTTGACAAGGGGAGAAGTATACTCTCATAGGGAGTGGAGTATACTCCCTATTTAACTCGGGGGGAGTTTAATTACTCCAAATGTATGTGTTATTCTCTTTTACCACCTCCCCTAAGAGATATGTTGTCATCATCAAAAAGGGGGAGAATGTGGAACCTTCTTTTGTAGGTTGTCATAGCCTCAAATTTGCCCTACCCCATGTCATCTTCTTGAGCCCTAAACCTTAAGCATGCATCCCATACATATCATCTCATATGCATTTATGTTTAATAACCACAAGTCCAAGGCATAAGATTCATCTGCAAATCTCCAAGATCCTCTGATCATGTTGAGGTGTGCTCAAGCAACTTTAACCCTAATCTCATCCTCAAGCATCCCATAAAGCTTGGAAGATCACTCAAGACATCTCACTCACCCCCCAAGTTCAATTTGGGTGGTGAGTCCCCTTTGAAGAAGCTTCAAGATTCATCTGGTCACCCAAGGACCAAACCATAAGTCTTGACCCTCCTTTTGGCTTGTACAAGTCATGATTCACCATGGATCTTGACCATGCCATTAGGACCCCTCAAATACAAAGTTTTTTATGCCCCATACCCTTTAAACATCTCAATTTGACCCATATATCTTAAACCCTAATTCATCTGGCCATGATTCTTGATGAAACTTGTGGCTCAAGAAACCCTAATTTAGGGACTTCTTGATTATTGAACTTGATCATTTTTGTCCATACAATCACCCTACCACTGATTAAACATCATTTCATGTCCATTACAATCCAAATTAACAATTCAAACATCCATTCAATCCATGTTGCGAGTAGTTAGTTCATACTTAATTTTTCAACTTTCCATGACTTGATCCACCCACCAATTTGACCTAAAATCATTCCACAAAGGTCCCAACTTCATTTATCATCACTATATGATCATTTGAGGTCAAAAAATCCACTATTGTAGCTTTAAAAGCAAGAAATCACAAAAACCCTAAAACTAGGTCATGTTGGTTGGTCACATTTTGGCAAGAATGGCCTACAGGAAGTTCCAAAGACCGTAACCTTCTCATTTTTTGAGATTTTTAAATTCCACTTCTATAAAAATATCCTAAATAACTTCCTCTTCAACTTTGTTTCAAGGTCCAAGACCTAATTCATTGAGGAAGGGGTTCAATTTTGCTATTGGCCAAGTTGGTCCAACATGCCTACCATGCCCTAAAATCATGTCATGACCACTACTTTGACATGTTTCCATTTCCAAACCACAAGCCATTTTAACCTGGTTATTTTTGTATTCAATCAAGTTCATGGAAAGGAACAAATGGCCCAAAATTGAGACAAAATGCACTATCCAATTTTATTTGGCCTTAGTCCAAACATGAGTGTTCATCCTGATCAACACACCAGACCAAGTCAAGTTAGAATTTGCAAATCAATATACCAAGTCCTCTAACTCATTTCTTTTGGTCCCCTTGGTCCACAAATATCTCAAAAATGGTATTGAGCTGTGAATGAAGGTCATCATGCATGCCAAAACATCTCCAAGCCAAGAACTCGACCCCATGTGCAAGAAATCACTTTTTGCCCAAAATGGCAAAAAGCAGATTCTACAGCAGGGTGTCTCATGGCATTTGGTTATTCCATAAACATGGTATGGACAAATACTAACTTGCCTGCAGTCCAAACAAGCCCAGATGCTATCAGTTTCATTGTTCCCCAAGTCAACTCCCACCACCATCCCACTCACATGCCAATTATGTCCAAACCTTCAAGATTTCCCCCAAAAAAAACCATCCAGACACCTTCCCTATAAATAGGTTATTGTGTCCCATTGCTAAAGCATGTTGGAAAAGTCCCCTATCACACTCTGAGGATTTGCACTAAATCACCATTAATAGAGCTTCGAGTTTTAAATTCCAAAGCCTTTCAACCTTAAATCACTGTCCAGAAACACTCACGACACATCACTCCAGCTTTCCAAACACTCAATCACCCTTCCCTGAGCCTCACCTGACCTGAGCTTAACCATCGGAAAACTCACATGAGCAACTTCTGATCAGGTAGAAATACTCACCCCCATCTCTAAAACAAGTTCCTAATCGCTTTGAAATCATCCATTGAACATTTCCCTTAATCTTTTGGCTTTGATTATTTAGTTTCCAGAGTTTAATTTTATTTTTAGGTCACCTGTGTTCTTCATTTTCATGGTGAAAAACTCCCCACTCAGAGCCAATCAATGGCTCATGAGTTGGGAGAACATTTTTTTTATGATTATGCAACATGTCTTGATGTTTAAAATTGATTGAAAACTCATGTTTTGGAGTTTGAATTCTGAGTTGATTTGAGGTTGAAGACAACAATGTTCGTCATCTCACACATTTTTTTGAATTCAAATAAAAGTTGTGTCCCTCTGTGATTGGCTGAAACAGTCGCGTGTTTTATTTATTTATTATTCTTATTATTTATTCGCTTGGGTTCACTTTATATCACAACTGGGCCATTGTCCCAGTGGGTGAGGGGGTTAATCCCCCTATGACCCCAAGGTCAGGGGTTCGGCCCCCAGTGTGTGCACCCTGACTATTTACTTTCCATACTTGTTCCATTTTATTTATTTATTTTCCCATTTTATTTTCCTTTTGATTTATTTTTTAACCCTCTTATTTTTATTATTTTGAAAACATGTTGAACACACACCCCCCTTATTTTTGCCTCTAGAATTTAATGGTGATTTGTTTCTTTTTCATTTGGTTTATTTTTGATAAACTTTTGAGGTCTTGAACTCAAGGACTAATGAACTCCACCTATGTAATGATATGTTTGATTTAGGGTTGATTAAAACCTTCTACATTTCAAACCAACCATTGGATGATCATTGAGTTCATCCATGGTACTTTGGGGTGTGGATAGGTTAGCCCTACTTCAAATAACTGGGTCATTTGACTTATGGATGAAGTCCTCTTTTGTTAACTTGTGATTCATCTGACACATTGCTATTTCATTTTGTTTATACTAACCTACTAACCCCTTTATACATTTTGGTTTATCATGTTGACTTGTTCACACTAACCCATTTACTAACTTGTTACTATTATATCTTGTTCATATAATTTGTTAACATTATCCTGTTCATATAACTTGTCAATATAACTTGTAAACAACTAAATTCAATCCTT
Organism: Lathyrus oleraceus; assembly: GCF_024323335.1. NCBI lineage: Eukaryota > Viridiplantae > Streptophyta > Magnoliopsida > Fabales > Fabaceae > Lathyrus > Lathyrus oleraceus. Next base: position 286,633,807 of record NC_066584.1, read on the forward strand.
CAATTTTGGGTTGTATAGTCTTCTTTTTGTCAATCTATTGATAGATGGACTTGAGGTTGAACAACTTTCATTGTTGCAAATCTAGAGTAAGTTGATCCATTGATCATCTTCCTTACTTTGCATCAGTGATAAGTTATCCCTCGATGCGCCATATTTTGAATCTATTGACCTAAAGATAGATAATCCTCAAAAGTTGTCCACTTGTTCATAACCCTAACTTTAGCTTTGTTAACTTTGATTATTACTAACCTTTTATCATTGTTATCATTCATTCTTATTTACTTATTATGTCATATTTATGTACTCATTATCATCATCACTGTACAAACTCATCATACACCCCTTACTATTGTTCTTTATTATTGTCATCATTTAAAAGCAACCAAAACATGATAAAACTAAAAGACCAAAAATAAGTCATGGCACTTTATCATCTGGACTTTGAGGATTCCATTTAGGACCTTTGCTTTGAGGATTTTCCTTTACTCTTTTGTGATGCTTTGTAAACATTTGGGTTTCATTTGTACTTACATTTAGGTTGTGAGAATGGCATCATGGCACCACCTTAGGGGGACATGTTTGTAATACCATTATCCTTTGTTTAGCATAGGTCACACGTTTACACACACAAGGCTTTCTCTTTGGCTACCTTACAATGAGACCCTTTATTTTTCTTGTTGGTTACTTTGCATCCATGTTGCATAAGCCATTTTTTTCAATCAAATAAACAAACCCTTGATTCAATGTCAAGCGGCTTTTTCTTAATCAAACTCAAAATACTTAATAACTACGATTAGTATTGTGCGCCACGAGCCTTAGGTGGTGGAGAATGATCGATAATGGAGCATTTCTACCCTCACTCGGATTATTTTGGACGCAAGACGCTGACTTATGGTCTAGAATATTCACCTCTGCCCATAGACTTTAGTGCAATCTAATCACAAACTCTTTTCATAAACCCTTGTTTAAGGTAAAATCAACACAACCCGTCAAATTTATTTTTTGTGCCTTAGGGCACCATCCCGAAAATCCTTTTCTCAGAGGTAAAATCAACCAACAAACAAACATTTTCTACTCTGAACTACTAAGTTATGATTCCTCATCCCCGAATGAGTGATACATAGGCACAAGGGACCCAATCCTTGGCAAGCACTATAATAATAAAAACCCCTTTCTTTCACACATATTCTTTTGAAAAATAAAAAAGTAATAGATAAATCCCCACGTATGTAAAAAAATCCAAATGGTTCCCATGGAATACCATGGACGTGAGGGGTGCTAATACTTTCCCCTCGCGTAACCGACTCCTGAACCCTAATCTCGGTTGCGAGATCGATTCCTTATTCTTTTCTAGCGCTTCCTGTGCGCTTATCTTTTTTAGGGTTGTATCGACTATTTCCTCTCGCCTCTCTGATAGAGGAACATAAATAAAATTCGGTGGAGACTCTTCTGATCTTTTTGTTCAGTCCATCCAGTTCACTCGCTATTCCGAAGCCCTGATGGCGACAGCTGGCGATATGCTTTTAACAAGAACAACTATTTTACTTTTGATGATGACAACTTTTTCCTTAGGATGACAACTAATGAGGACAAGTCAAGCATAAGTAATTAAGCGGATAAAGATGCAATCCTAAGTATTAAGTTTTGTTGGATTTGACTATCCGATAATGGAAATAAAATAGAATATAAACTCAAATTACATCTCAAATGAACTCAACCAAGTGTCTACAAGAAAAAACGTATCCGACAAAGTCTTGAAGTAGTCCTACCTTTATTAGACTGAGTAAATTCTTTGTAAATCATAAGGGTGTTCTCGTAAAAGTGAATGGCTAAATCACACACACACGAAAGCAATTTTTAAACTGACTTTTCTCAAGAAATAACTTTCAAAAAATGCTTTGAAGTTGTGCCAAGTGATTTAGGAATTGTCATAATAGTCCTGGACAAATTTTTGTCTTTGCCAATTGATTGACGCGTTAACCTAATCGATTGACTCAATTCAAAATTGAGTCCTACACGATTAGGACAAAATTTTAATGACGTGCAATGGCTAAATATATTTTATTTTCTTTTTTGAACTTTATAATATATTATTTCATGATATCTAATTGATTGGCATTAGGTGATAATCAATTAGCAAGCCTTAAAAAGCGTTAAAATCAATTTCCTTTTTGAGCCAACCTTTAGCCTATAAATAGAGGTCTCTTCCCTCATTTCAAATCATCCATACCCATTTTTTCACACTTCTCTCTCTCTCTCTCTCTAAACTTTTTCTTTTACTTTCTCGCACTAATATTTTAGCTGAAGTGCTTATCGAGAAGGTCCTTTTTGCAAGTGAGAAGTTGTAATTCTGGAAGAATAGAATTGTAAGTTCACCAAGGAAGTTTATTTTACACCTTGGTTGAAAATTTATCATATTCGTATTTTTTTGTATGGGTTAGAAGCTAAACCTGTAAAAAGATTTGGTTTAGGAATTGTGTGATCGAACCCTTGTTTAGGTTCGAAGGCTCATCATGTTCTAAAATATTTCATAGGTTCTTCGTTATCCCGTGGTAAAACCAAGGTTAGGTTAAGTTTAGCCCGGCATTAAAATCTTGGATAAGGTTTGAGATTAGCTCGGTATTAAAATCTCTCAGGTTATTGGTTAGCCCGTGGTAAAACCAAGGTTTAAGGTTCATGAGTTCATCCTGTGATAAAAGCTTGCAAAGCTTGTTTAAAAGCTTGAAGACTAACTGCTCCAAGATTCTCGTGGAAATAAGATTAACTTCTTCGATCTACTATGTGGAAAGAAGACTAACCACTTTGACCTACTGTTTGGAAATAAGACTAGCTGTTTCGATCTGCTGTTTGGGAGGAAGACACATCACTTCACTCTATTGTTTATTGTTTGGTTGGAAGTCATCCTTAAACTTCATTATTCCTTGTATAAGGAGGATTCATAAGTACAACCTACTAAAAAAATTCAAGTTTATTGGACACTTTCATGATCAATTATTTGGGACAAAACTAAGTCATATCTTGATTGAACCTGTATAACACTTGGTGTTCCTCTCTTTCCCTAACTCTTTACATTTCTGTAATTTATATTATCCATATTTATTTTCCGCTGCTTAATATTTAAACCACTGTTAGAGTTTTTTTAAACTCTTTTATTAAACCAAAAAGTTTTTAAAAACCGTGTTTTTTGGAACCATGCAATTCACCCCCCCCCCCCCCCCCCCCCCCCCTCTCTTGTGTGGGAAGTCACATTACCAATAAATTTTTCAAAGGATGAACAAGGAGTCTATATTTATCAAAGTCTTTACAGGAATATGATTAATATTCTTTTGTATCTCATGGATAGAGACCCTAATATTACCTTCTCGGTGGGAGTATATACTCGATATCAATCTGATCCAAAGTTTATCCATCTTACTCAAGTTAAACTAATTATCAAATTCATCAATAGAACATATGACTATGCATCATGTATTATTTTGATACAAACTCCCCACTGGTGGATTATTGTGATGTTGATTAAGAAGGGAATGCTGAAGATAGAAAAAGCACATACGGTGGAAGTTTCATTTTGGGAAACTATTTAATTTCTTGGTTCAGCAAGAAGCTGAATTATGCCTCCCTTTCAACTGGAGAAACATAGTATATTATTGATGGAAGCAATTGCACTTAAATGTTTCGGATGAAATAGATTATTTAAGAGTATGGTGTTACACAATCTTTCATGACATTGTATTGTGATAACATGAATGCTATCGATATCTCTAAGAATCCTTTACAACATAGCATAACCAAGCATATTGATATATGCTATCATTTCATCATGGATCTTTTTGAATATAAGAAGATCACCCTTGAGCATGTTCGAACAAACAAAAAATGGATGATATACTCACACAATCCCTTGATACTGCTCAATTTGAGAATCTTTTATTTGCTTTAGGTCTTTACATCATCGACTTGTAGTGATTATTCAACTTTTGGTTAAATGGTATTTCATGGGACCACTAGGATTTCTGTTAGCCATCTCAACATAGTGACATTGTCACTTTCGTTTGACAACCAAAAAAGGACGTGTCATTTATTTTAAATTTCCAAAGTTTACTCTTTTTTCAAATTTTCGCTTACACGCCTTAAGTGTTTCTCCAACCTTTCACTTACAATAAAATCCTTGATGAAACATTTTGTGAAAATGGTGGGAACAAGAATAGGAATGAGTACTTCTTATCATGCAAAGAAGACTATTAAGAAGAAAAATGTTGATATTTTTTTTATAAAGTTGTTATGAATGTGCACGGTGTTCAAATAAAGGGTATTGAAATCACGGGAAATCTTGATGGTAAGTTTGGAGGTGTTACTTCTCCCTCCAAGCCCAAAGAGTTCAAATGAAAGTCCCAGAAAAAAGGTTTCTAATTGTATCCCCTTATCCATGTCCTACCTAACTAGTAAGGTCTTTGAACACCTTGGAGATGGTGAAGCTGAGAAGGAACCTAAAGTGACTCATGATCCTTCATCATTTACAAATAACATTTCTTCAATTGAGGGCCCTCACGAGAATGTTTAAGGTAACCCCACTAAAATGGTTACTACTAGTGAGACTGTTGTTGTATTTAATAAGAATCAATATATTGCAGATCAGATTAAGGGTAGAAACAAGTTTATTGAGAACCAAAATGAGTCTGACAATTTGGACTCGACATTAGAGGCTTTTATTGAGTGTTATAATCCCCCTAGTAGGAACATTAGACTATTATTTACATGTCCACTTCAAATGATGATGTTCCCACCACTAAAACTGAACCTAGTAACCATGTGCCTGATGAAGATATCAATATGATTGTTAATAAGGAGGTCAATGAGGATGTGAAGGAAGATGTCATGAAAATTTCAATGAAGGTGTTAATGGGGATGTCAATAAAGATGTCAATAAGGATGTCAATGAAGTTGTCAATGAGAATGTCATAAAAAATGTTAATGGAGAAAATATCCATGTGTCTCCTATTATCAAAAAGTCCCCTAGAAAAAGGAAGAAGATGTATGAGGAAAAAGTACACATGCCTTCCTTAGTTGGTTTTAAGAAGAAAAATAAGATGTATACTTCTGACAAGAAAAATATTGTGAAGAAGAGTGTTGAAAATAATAAGAAAAGTGTTGAGAAGAAGAAGAATTATAAAAAAAATAAGACTATGAAGTATATGGAAAAGAATAAGTCTAAACATAGTATCACTGAGCATGATGCTGAGAAACATGTCACCAACATCTTTGGTTACATTGAATAAGAAGAGGATATCAATGAGCATGCAACAAAGCGCACTAAAGTTGTGAAAATGTCGATTGGTGGGAAGAAGATACCTAAGAACATTCACTTTGCTCCTATTGATAATGTATCCTTCCATTATTAGGAAATTGTTTCCAAATGGAAGTTTATCTATCATTAAGGATTGACTCATGAAGTGTTAATGCTTAGAAGTGTAGTGAGAACATGAAGCTCCCGAGTGATGCTCATCTGTTGAAAATTATGATTAATATTGGATCTTAATATTCTAAGCTTATGAATGAATTTACTATAAATCTTCCAAGTGGTTTCAACAATGTTAAAAGTATAGTTTATCAAAAAATTCATGGTTAAGGTCATTGCTTTGCTTTCTCTTCTAGTCTTACTGGATTGTTGTATCATAGAGGAACTCAGGCTCCTTTTTATTTTGGGGAGTATATTTTTGAGAAATTTATGAAGCATGTTGAATATTATATCGTGAAACTGCCTATTGATTTTCCTTCTTTGATATGTTAAATTTTATCTAATCAAAAGAATGACATAGTGAGTAGTTATGAATAGGTTAAGGTGGTTCCTAGCATTCTTAATTTTAATTACAAGCTTGTTTATTGGGAAACATGTTATTAACATTGTGATTCCTACTTCTATTGATGATTATAATCTGAGTATAGATAAAGAGATGATAAATGTTGTTATTCAAGAGGTCTTTGATAATGTATCTCCTACTTTGTCGTTCTGATTTAGTTTTCTTAGCATTTTGAATTGTTAATTTTTGGTTGGATTGTTTGAATATTTGGTAACTCATTTGTTGGTAACCTCTTTTTATTCTGACTGATGGTTACTCAAATTGTTCAGTTGGTAAAAATGCATTTCATATGTACTTTGATGTTTTGTGATATTTTAAATATTTATAATTTGTTTTTATCATTCTAGATGTTTATTTGTAATTTTATTATTTGTTGTAAAATTGTACCTTGAAACTCCCCTTACATTCCACTTAGAATTAAATTTGTTGAAATTTGTTTTAGTTTGAGCAAGTTGATCAAAGACAATATATGTGTGCCTTGAATCACAAGTTACAAAGTTTAACAAGGAGTTTTTGAAGCATGATTTTAATCGATCATATGGATGACTCGAATCAATAATTCAATTTAAAAAGTGGATTTTTGCACTAACTTTTTGTGATTCCAATCAAGGAGGTGTCTGATTCAATCACATAACAACTTTATGTGAATGACAATAATGTATGACTTTTTAAAATAAATTATGGTTTGAATCATGAAACTCCTTGATTCGAATCACATGTATCAAATTATCATCCGAATCAAAAAATATATTTCCATACTTTATCACCTAGGTTAAAGTTATTCTTTCATCTAATTTAAATCATAATTGTATGATCCGACTCAAATCAATTATTCATTTTCTCACTACTTTATGTCTTACCTCTAGGACCTACGTAAATCAATTTTGTCATTCTCTCCAAAAGTTTTTGTTGATAATACATCATAGGTGGTTGATCTCAGTTTATGTTCAACAATTGAAAAATAATCTAAATCTATATTCTCCCAAATTTAGAAAAACCTTGTGTGTTCTTCTTTCGCACCTTCTCTCTCTCAAGTCAAGTCTATAGAAAAACTTCATAGTGTGTATATTTAGTTAGACCTATTGAGGATTTGTGTGAGTTTCTTAAAGATAACCAATCATCTTCAACATTGAAAGAATAAGCCCCATTGTTGTGGTACTCAACTCTAATGATTGACTATGAGTGGTAGATATAAGATACATTATGTAATGCCCTAATTTCTATTTAAATTATTTTTCGTAATTTAAATATGTATTAGTTGTGGTTTTATTATATTAATTAATGTTTTTATGTGTTGTGTACCCATGGTGTGAGGTAGTTGCTTTAGAAATTAAGGTGTTGGGGAGTGTGTGTGAGCAAAAGTGTAGAAAAGATGGTGTGGTGAGTAAAACTAATTAACTATTTTAGTTATTATTTAATTTAATTATTTAAATTGAGTGGGTTATTATTATTATTATTAAAAATATTGATAGTATAATAAATTAATAAAATAATTATAGTGATAATAGAAAAATAGAAAAGGGGATTTGGGATAGAAACACAAATAACGTAGCATTTGGGAAAAAGAGAGAAGAAGCTGAGAAAAGGAGAAGAAGAGAATATGGCTTAAGGGGAGAATCGCCATTGTTGAAGACCAAAGAATCTATTGTTAGGAACTCTAAGGTAAGGGTAGAACTCTGATTATATAAGCGTTAACATGATGATGGCGTGTAGATTATGCCATGTAGGTTTTATGTTTTTCTTATCTATGTTCATGATCATGGTGATATTTGTTAATTGTTAAATTGTGTGTATGATGAATTGTTGCTGGTAGAATCATAAAATTGATTGGAGTATTTGTTGTCAATGTTGGATGATTGATGTTGTTTCGAGTCAGAGTCAGAACTGAGTTATAAAGATTTTCGGTGTAAATAAGTTGGGGTTTTGAACTTTGAAAAGGTTATTTTCGGGTTAAAATATGGTATAAATGATTTGTGAGAAAAATAGAGTTTTGGGATAGATTTTTAGATGATTTTAGTTTTGGAAAAGTTGTAGAAAAGTGCTTTTGCAACAATGTAATCGGTTACTAGAATTGGAGTAACCGGTTACACTACTTAAAAATACGTTTCTGGGAAAAATTTGAGCGGTGTAACCGGTTACTGGTTTTTGAGTAATCGGTTACCCTGTGTAACAGAGACCACGCAGAGGCTGGAAATGGGGGTGTAACCGGTTATCAATTTTTGGGAACCAGTTATCGTGTGTGTGTGTGTGTTGGCAGTAGGTTGTGCTACTGGATGTAGTGTAACCGGTTACTGGTTTTGGGGTAACCGGTTACACTGGGAGTATTTTCTTAAAAAGTTTAAAAATTCATAAATTTTGTTCTGAGTGTCGTTCGAAGCGTCATAAAGCTGGGAGCGTGTACTGTTATTTAAAATTGGTTTCAGTGCCTGAAAATGAATATTTTTCTGTGTGATGGTGTTGATATGCATTGAAATGTTTATGTGGTGGTGTGACATAACCTTAAAAGCATTGTTGTTGCTTATTATGTTGTATGTTGATGTTGTTGAGTTGTATAACATGTGTTTCATGCATGATGGCCAGTACTAGTGGTGTACATTAACTATGGAGGTGGGTCATTATGCATGATGTTATTGTTGCATGTATTATATGTTGTAAGCATTCATGTTGTTGTAGAAATGATCAGTTGTTGGTGAGCCTCAAATCCCATTTTATGGATTTGGCCGGTAGCTAATTTAGGAGGTGATGGAATCAGTGAGACGTTATCGGAGGTGATGATAACAAATTGGTGACTTTGATCCTAGGAGGTAAGGGTCGAAGTGGTGAACCTGAATGTTCACATATTGGTACCACATGCATTGAGTCGAGTTGTTGAGTCTCATTGCATTGTACATTGGTTGCATTTGTTATTGTGTTGGATGGTTGATTGTGTTGTTATTTTGTTGGATAGCTGTTATGTTGCTATTATGTGTGAATAGCCATTGTATGAATTATGTGGAATTGTATGGTGGAATGGGTGATGTGTATGTGATAATCTGATGCTTACTTATTATCATGCTTTCCTTTATATAATTATGATATCTCACCCCTTCTGTTTGAATGTTGCCTCTATGTGGATAACGTGTAGATATCCGCAATAGGAGCTCAGATGTGAGTGGCAGATGAAGTCTTCCATTTTATTTTAGTGTCAGTGTCTGCTCTGATGTGTAACACTGGGGAATTGGAACATTGTCTCTTTCTTTATGTTTTAATATTTCCAATTATGACATGTTATGTTGATGTTGGATATGTTGAGTTAACTGTTTGTTATTGTTGTTTCGCTGCTATTTAATAAAAGTTAACCTTTATACATGTGGTTATTACTACTATTTTTATAACTGTCAAGTGTTACATGTCTTTTCGATTGAGAAGGTTGATTGTATATTGTAGTGTAGCATCCTAAGTTGCATATTGATTTGTTTTACTCTGATAAATGTTTTAAATTTATGCGGGGGGAAATTCAGGGTGTTACATAGTGGCATCATAGCAGGTTGATCCGTCTAGCGAAGTTGTTGAGTCGGTATGGTGTGATAGTTGAATATTGTCAATGTTGTCTCTTTAACCATTGTTGTTGTTGTTGGTGTGAAACAGAAAATGGCTAGAAGAAATGACACTACTATTGCTGCTACTTTGTAGGTTTGTGCTCAGGATGTGCAGAATCAGCCTAATGCTGGTGGAAATGATGAGTTCCAACATTTGGGAAATTTCCAGAAGAACAATCCACCTACTTTCAAGGGTAGATACGATCCTGACGATGCGCAGATTTGGCTCAGTGAGATTGAGAGGATTTTTAGAGTGATGGATTTCTCTGAAGCACAAAAGGTGTGGTTCGATACGCATATGCTAGCTGAGGAGGCTGGTGACTGGTGGATCAACACTCGTCAGGTGTTGGGTGTTGGATGTTGCAGCTGAAGTTGTAACTTGGGTTATGTTCAGCAGGGAGTTTCTGAGAAAGTACTTTCCTAAGGATGTTCGTGGGAAGAAGGAGATTGAATTTCTTGAGCTGAAGTAGGGTAACTTTTCGATTACTGAGCATGCTTCCAGATTTGTGGAACTTGCTAAGTTCTACCCTCATTACAGTGAGGCGACTGATGAGTTATCGAAGTCTACCAAATTTGATAATGGTTTGCGTGCTGAAATTAAGCAGACGATTGGATACCAATAAATCAGGAGGTTTCCAGTGTTGGTGAACAACTTTAGAATTTATGAGGATGATAGTAAGGCTCGATCGACTCACTACAAGGGGTTGGGCGAGAGAAGAGGAAAGTAGAATATAAACTTGGGAAGCCTTATAATGCTCTTGCGAATAAAGGTAAACATAGAGTTGTTGATTGTAAGATGCCAAGTGAGGGAGGTACTCCTACTCCTCATTCATGTTATAGGTATGGTGAGTTAGGCCATCATGTCAGTGAATGCAAGAGTGATGTGAAGAAGTGTTACAAGTGTGAGAAGTTGGGACATCTGGTGGCGGATTCCAAAGAGAATGTGGTGACTTGCTACAACTATGGTGAACCATGACATATCAGCACTCATTGCCTAAAGCCTAAGAAAGCTTCAACTAGAGAAAAGGTGTTCGCTCTGATGGTGACTCATACTTCCAGTGATGACAGGTTGATAAGAGGTATATGTTATATTAATAATACGCCTTTGATTGCTTTGATGGGGACTCAGACTTCCAGTGCTATATTAATAATATGTTGGTGCTACTCATTCTTTTATTGTTGCTGATTACGTGAAAAGGCTAGGCCTTGTTGTGTCTTCTATGAGTGGAGAAATGGTTATCGAAACTCCTGCTAAAGGTTCAATGGCTACTACTTCAATTTGTTTGAGTTGTCCTCTATTAATCTTTGATAAACATTTTAGCATTGATCTTATTTGCTTGCCATTGGAGAATCTTGATGTTATTTTGGGGATGAAATGGTTGGAGTTCAATCATGTTTATATAAATTGTTATAATAAGTCGGTGCAATTTCTTACTCCTGGTGAGGAGGAAGAAGCTGGTTTCTTATCTAATAGAGAGTTGAAGGAGCTTTTGGAAGAGGAATCTCGGGTTTTTACGCTATTCGCGGCGTTATCTGCTAAGAGTCAGGCGGTGATTGATGAATTACAGGTAGTGCGGGATTTTCCAGAGATGTTTCCAGATGATAGTTTAGATGTACCACCAGAGAGAGAGAGGTGGTGTTCTCTATTGATCCTGTCCTTGGTACCAGACCTGTTTCTATATAACCATACATGATGTCTGCATCGGAGTTAGAAGATCTGCTAGATAAGAGATTTGTGAGACCAAGTGTGTCGCCTTGGGGAGCTCCGATGTTGTTAGTAAAGAAGAAAGATGGTAACATGAGGTTGTGTGTGGATTACCAGCAGTTGAATAAAGTGACGATTAAGAACAAGTATCCACTTCCGAGAATAGATGACTTGATGGATCAGCTGGTGGGTTCACGTGTGTTTAGCAAATTTGATTTGATGCCAGGTTACCACCAGATCATAGTGAAGGATGAAGATGTATAGAAGATGGCGTTTAGAAGTCGATATGGACACTATGAGTATCTAGTGACGGCGTTCGGTGTTTCTAATGCACCTAGAGTATTTATGGAGTACATGAATCATATCTTTCATACTTACTTGGATTATTTTGTTGCAGTATTTATTAATGACATTGTGATCTATTCTAAATCAGAAGAAGACCATGTTGAGCATTTGTGAGTTGTATTGTAAGTGTTGAAGGAGAATGAGCTTTATGATAAGCTGTCGAAGTGTGAATTATGGTTGAAAGAGGTTAGCTTTCTTGGTCATGTTATTTCAAGTGGTGGTATTATTGTGGATCCATCCAAGGTAGATGCAGTTCTACAATGGGAGGCTCCAAAGTCGGTGACAGAGATTAGAAGCTTTTTGGTATTGACTGGTTATTACTGCAGGTTTATTGAAGGCTTTTCCAAGTTGGAACTTTCGTTAACTCAGTTGACGTGCAAAGGTAAACTGTTTGTGCGGGACGTTCGTTGTGAAAATGATTTCGTAGAGCTGAAGAAAAGGTTGACTACAACTTCGATTTTGATTTTTCCTAAACTAAATGAACCGTTTGTGGTGTATTACGATGCATCGCTGATAGGTTTAGGTGGTGTGCTAATTCAAGATGGCAAGGTTGTGGCTTATGCTTCACAACAATTGGGGATTCATGATAGAAACTATCCTACTCATGATTTGGAGTTGGTTGCGGTGGTGTTCGTGTTGAAAATTTAGAGGAATTATCTCTATGGTTCCAAATTTGAAGTGTTTAGTGATCATAAGAGTTTGAAATGCTTGTTTGATCAGAAGAAATTAAATATGAGACAGAGCAGATGGTTGGAATTCTTAAAGGATTATGACTTTGGCTTGAATTATCATCCCGGTAAGGAGAATGTCGTGGCTGATGCTTCAAGTCAGAAGTCTTTGCATATGTCTGCTATGATGGTTAGAGAGTTGGAAATGATTGAACAGTTCAGAGACATGAGTTTGGTCTATGAGCTAACACCGCAGAGTGTGATGTTAGGTATGCTTAAGATCAACAATGATCTTCTTAATAATATTAAAGTTAGTGGACTTGATGGTTGGAAGTAATCATACTGAAAGTAATGATTTCAAAGTATATGAACAAGGTGTGTTGAGGTTCAGATACATAATTCGTATTCCTGCCAAAGTTGAGTTGAAGAAGATGCTTTTAGAAGAAAGTCATCGAAGTAGCTTGAGTATTCATCCAGGAGGTACTAAGATGTATCAGGATCTGAAGAAGATATTTTGGTGGTTTGGAATGAAGCGAGATGTGGCTCAGTTTGTTTATGCTTGTTTGACTTGTCAGAAGTCAAAGGTGGGACACCATAAACCTGTAGGATTGATGCAACCGTTGAATATTCCATAATGGAAATGGGATAGTATTTATATGGATTTTGTGATGGGGTTGCCGAATACTCCGAGATGGCATGATGCCATTTGGGTAATTGTTTATAGACTGACGAAGCAAGACCATTTTATTCCGATTAACATAATTTTTCTATGCAGAAGTTGGAGGAGATATATATCCGTGTGATTGTGAAATTGCATGGGGTTTCATTGAGTATTTTGTCATATAGAGATCTGAAGTTCACTTCTAGAGTTTGGGGGAGTTTGCAGGAAGCTTTGGGTTCGAAGCTGAGGTTGAGTTCAGCTTATTATTCGCAGACCTATGGTCAAACAGAGAGGACCATTCAGTCATTAGAGGACTTGTTGAGAGCTTGTGTTCTCGAGCAATGAGGTGCTTGGGATGGTAATTCGTCGTTGATTGAGTTCACATATAATAACAATTTCCATTCTAGTATTGGAATGACACCTTTTGAAGCCTTGAATGGTCGAAGGTGTAGGACACCTTTGTGTTGGCATGAATTTGGTGAGAGTGTAGTCCTTGGACCTGAGATTTTCCAACAGACTACTGAGAAGGTGAAGCTGATTCGGGAGAAGATGAAAGCTTCACAGAGTAGGCAGAAAAGCTACCATGATAAGAGGAGGAAGGATCTTGAGTTTCAAGAGGGAGATCGTGTATTCTTGAGAGTCACTTCAGTTACCGGTGTAAGACGTGCTTTGAAGTCGAGGAAGCTTACTTCTCGGTTTATTGGTCTATATCAGATATCTGGGCGAGTTGGACCTGTTGGTTATAGAGTGGCATTGCCACCGAATTTGTCAAATCTACATGATGTGTTCCATGTTTCATAACTTCAGAAGTATGTTTTGGATCCACCGTATGTGATTCCGATGGATGATGTTCAGGTGAGGGATAACCTGATGGTTGAGGCTCTACCTATAAGGATTAATGATCGAGAACTGAAATAGTTGAGAGGCAAGAGATTTCTCTCGTGAAGGTAGTGTGGGGAGGCGCTTTCGGAAATATGACTTGGGAGTTGGAAAGCAGGATGCGAGAATCGTATCCAGAGTTGTTCGCATCAGGTAATTTTCGAGGACGAAAATGTTCTAAGTGTGGGAGAGTTGTAATACCCCGATTTTTATTTAAATTATTTTTTCATAATTTAACTATGTGTTAGTTGTGATTGTGTTGTGTTGATTGGTGTTTTGATGTGTTGTGTATCCTTGGTGTGGGGTAGTTGTCTTAGAAATTAAGGTGTTGGGGAGTGCGTGAGCAAAAGTGTATGTGTGATAAGTAATACTAATTAACTATTTTAGTCATTATTTAATTTAGTTATTTAATTTGAGTGGGTTATCATTATTATCATTATTATTATTATTATTATTATTATTATTATTAAAAATAGTGATGATATAATAAGTTAATAAAATAATTAGAGTGATAATAGAAAAATAGAAAAAGGGATTTATGATAGAAACACAGAGAACATAGCATTTGGGAAAAAGAGAGAAGAAGCTTAGAAAGGGAGAAGAAGAGAATAGGGCTCAAGGGGAGAATCACCATTGTTGAAGGTCAAAGAATCTATTGCTAAGAACTCTAAGGTAAGGGTGAGATTTTGATTATCTAAGGGTTAACATGATGATGGTAGGTAGATTATGCCATGTAGGTTTTGTGCTTTTCTTCTCTATGTTCATGATCATGTTTATATTTGTTAATTGTTGTGTATGATGAACTGTTGATGTTAGAATAATAAAATTGATTGGATTGTTTATTCTCAATGTTGGGTGATTGATGTTGTTTCGGGTCAGTGTCAAAACTGAGTTATGAAGGTTTTCGGTGTAAATAAGTTGGGGTTTTGAACTTTGGAGAAGTGATTTTCGGGTTAAAATGTGGTATAAACGATTTGTCAAAAAAATGGGGTTTGGGGATAGATTTTAGATGATATTAGTTTTGGAAAAGTTGCAGAAAAGTGCTTCTGCAACAATGTAATCGGTTACTAGAATTGGAGTAACTGGTTACACTGCTTAAAAATACATTTCTGGGCAAAATTTGAGGGGTGTAATCGGTTACTAGTTTTTGAGTAATTCGTTACCCCGTGTAATAGAGGCCACGCAGGGGCTAGAAATGGGGTGTAACCGATTACCAATTTTTGGGTAACCGGTTACCGTGTGTGTGTTGCCAGTATGTTGTGCTACTGGATATAGTGTAATCGATTCCTGGTTTGGGGTAACCGGTTACATTGGGAGCATTTTCTTAAAAACTTTAAAAATTCATAACTTTTGTTCCGAGTATCCGGTTCGAGTTTCGTTCGAAGCGTAGGAAAGCTGAGAGTGTGTACTATCATTTATAATTGGTTGAAGTACTTGAAAATGAATATTTTTCTGCGTAATGGTGTTGATATGCATTGAAATTTTCATGCGGTGGTATGACATAACCTTAAATGCATTATTATTTCTTATTATGTTATATGTTGATGCTGTTTAGCTGTATAACATGTGTTTGGTACATGATGGCTAGTATTGGCAGTGTAAGTTGACTATGAAGGTGGGTCATTAGGCATGATGTTGTTGTTGCATGTATTATATGTTGCATGCATTCATGTTGTTGGACAAATGATCAGTTGTTGGTGAGCCTTAAATCCTATTGTGTTAGGCCGGTAGCTGATTTTGGAGGTGGTGGAATCAGTGAGACATTATTGGAGGTGATGGTAACAAATTTGTGACTTTGATCCTAGGAGGTGAGAATCGAAATGGTGAACCTGAGTGTTCACGTATTGGTACCACGTGCATTGAGTCAAGTTGTTGAGTCTCATTGCGTTGTACATTGGTTGCATTTGTTATTATGTTGGATGGTTGATTGTGTTGTTATTATGTAGGATGGTTGTTATATTGTTGTTATGTGTAAATAGCCGTTGTATGGATTATGTGGAATTATGTGGTGGAATGGGTGATGTGCATGTGATAATTTGATGATTACTTATTATCATGTTTTCCTTTATATAATTATGATATCTCACCCCTTATGTTTGAATGTTGCCTCCACGTGGATAACATGCAGATAATCCGCAGTAGGAGCTCAGATGTGAGTGGAAGATGAAGTCCTCCGTTTTATTTTAGTGTCGGCGTCTACTCTGATGTGTAACACTGGGAAATTGGAACGTTGTGTCTTTCTTAATGTTTTAACATTTCCTATTATGATATGTTATGTTGATGTTGGATATGTTGAGTTAACTGTTTGTTATTGTTGTTTCGCTGCTATTTAATAAAAGTTAACCTTTAGACATGTGGTTATTACTATTACTTTTATAACTGTTAAGTGTTACATGTCTTTTCGATTGAGCATGTTGATTATATATGTTAGTGTAACATCCTAAGTTGCATGCTGATTTGTTTTACTCTGATAAATGTTTTAAATTTACTCGAGGAATATTTAGGGTGTTACACATTAGGGATCTAATGTATTTTTTTTGAAGATTTTTGCGTGTTTCAGACTGATGTTGTGATTATCTTGCTTGGGGACTAACTTTCAGCAAAGAAAAGATGATTTTATTTTCCATTGAAGACTTCAATAGTACTAAGTGGAGGTATATGCAAAACGAAGTTGGGTAGAACAAAGGCTCAGACAAGGAATCAATACAGTTAAGTGAATACTGTTGCAGAACAAAAGCTTGGGGTAGAATGTTGGATCTAGTAAGATATATGGCTCAAGATCTAGTGAAGATCTTATGAATTCAGAAATTTTGAGTGTTCTGATACCACATAAGGGAAATATAGATTTAGACATGTGTTGCTTTAAGCATTTATTGGATTGAAGTGTTTAGTGTTGTCTTGATTATACGTTGTAACAAAACCTTCGTATATTGATTTGCAAAATAATGGAAGACATGACAAATTTGAGTGGTTCTACATTTAAGACTGGACTAAGCGCAAAGCGAGGATAAACACACTGGATTAGTATAAACCTGATGTAAATTCTCTCTCTCTCTCTCTCTCTCTCTCTCTATCTATCTCTCTATCTATCTATCTATCTATCTATCTATCTCTATCTCTCTATTTTATATATATATATATATATATATATATATATATATATATATATATATATATATATATATATATATATATATATATATATATATATATATATATTTCAGATAGATTTACATGTCCTACGTTTTATAACATTCTAGGATCACATGTTGATAGATTTTATATGATTATCCTGATTTATTGTATAAGTGCATGTCTATGATAGATCTAGTCATTTGGATAGTTTTCTTACAATTATGACGGTATAAACTCTCGATGTTGGATTAATTAAATTCAATTTAAACCTAATGTGAAAACTAAGTTGTGTTAATTGTTGAATGTCATGTTTAAGCCACTTAATATTTATCATTTTTTGTAATTCTTGTTGATCCTAGTTAACTGTGATATTCATTCAATCATATATTTTACAAAACCTCGTATGTCTTTCATTTAGTTTGTAATTTACGCGTCTATTTGTAAAACTCCGATTTTTGAAGAAAATATTTTTGAAAGTTATTTTTAGTGGAATGAACAATTCAACCCCCATTATAGACCATTCAACTCCCATTTTCTCCCCCCAAAATTAGCCTCTTAGTTGGTTTTTTTATTAGGTATTGCTTTTAGAAGTTGAGGATATGGGCTAGAACGATCAGAATGGTATGTTAAATAGAACTCCCATTTTCAAAAGTAAAATCTATACAATTGAATAGATAAAATGTTGTTTACTTGATATCAATTGATTAAATGAATTTCATATATGTGAAGCAAACTATTATCTATCTATTATAATATATTAAAACTAAATTTCTCACTATTTTATTGATAACTCATTTACTTACTCGCCACATCACTAAAAATCTAATGGTGCACTCTTCCAAACACAACATTCCAAAATTTCTTTTATTTATTTAAGAAAAATGTGTAACATTTCGTTTATAAATTATTTTAATTAAAACACTTCTATTTTTAAATTCGATGACTTGTCCTCTTCTATTCCTCTAATTTAAAATCATGTATACTCATTGATTTATTTCTATTGCTTCTCCATTCTATATATAATGTTATATACTTATATAAATTGTGCATCCACAACATACATCAAAACTCAAACTATTAAATTTTTATTATATTTTCTATTGCTCACTCTAATTTCTTTAAAAAATGTAAACTATTAATTTTCAAATAATTTGATAAACACTTTGAGAGTTGATTCAATTCTTAAAAAAAATTAAATAAATCAATTTTTAAACAATTCAATAAAAAATTATAAGAACTAATTTAATTCCTATAAAAGTAAAAATAATTTTTTGTCTCTTAATAAAAATGATAACATTGTTACAATTAAAATCACTTAAAAAAGAATTGATTTTGTAACAACAGCTATAAAGATTTATTTTATTTTATTTTTCTTATATTAATCATAATTTTTAAATTTTTCGTATCTATCTATTTTTGTCTCTATCAATATTTATAAAAAAAATACATTATATAATATTTTACTCCGTAAAAAATTATGCATACAATAATTTTTTTTTTAAATCATTCGTATGTATCAGTTTTAAAATCATAATAACAACATAAAAAATCGCATTATAACATTTAAAATAAAATAGTCAAACAATACTTCTAAATAGACAAACAAATACTTCAATACTATTTTTAAAATATAATTCTTATTTATAAAAATGTGATTATATGTTACAAAATTTAACTTCAAACATTAAATCTCATTACAATGCTAAAAAGCTATCAAACAATTGTTTCAAATTTAACTAATAATTTTCAAATAAACGAGCAAATATTTCAAATTGTTTCTAATATATTATTTTGAATTATAATTGCATATACATGTTACAAATTAAACCATAAATTTTTAACTATAATTTATAATTAATTATATAACAATATAATGTATTATTAAATTGAAATAATTGAAATTGAAAGAGTAATCCAATTGAATTAAATTAACCGGAAATGTTACAAATTAATGATAAAATAAAATATATAATATATAATATTACTTAAAAAATCGTCTCGGCCACCGAATGCGGGGGTCTCAATCTAGTCTAATATTATTATGTTAACATGTTTATATAATCATCAAATTAGAAATTTAAATTGACTTTAACTAATATGGATTGTGCTAAGAGAGTGTTGAGGTCTATGTGCGGATAAATGGGAACCTAGCCACATGACTTAAAGACTTTAGATATTTAAATTATGTTTGGAAGTTGATTTTATCATGAAGCTTGAAGCATTTAAAGTTAATCTGAAAAGGGAGAAAAATGATAACTAAGAGAAACGAAGCATCTCTTGGAAAATCTCTACTTCAAAGACCATCATAAAGGAAGATGAAAATAGCTCCTATAAAGATCATTTAAAACAAGAAGAAATTAGTGTGTACGTTAATCGATCAACTAGTATACAAAAAATACAAAGCAATATGCTTTGAGTAGGATAAATTAGTGTCAATATTGAGTCGTTTATCCAAACTTTTCAAAGCATAAGTTCAAGCAAAGAAGTAGGTAATCTTTGTTTGGTGAAAAGATACAAGCAAAGAAATTCAGAATTGGATGCCCCTTCCCACTTCTGTTGACATCTAGGAAACATGATTTCATTTCTCACTTCTCACTCTCTCTCTCAAAAAATTATTTTTGTTTACCTTCTCTCATTAAAATTTTAGTCAGGTGCTTTTGAGAAACTCATTTTGCGAGCGAGGAAGCTTTAATTATGGAAGGATAGTTTTGTAAGTTCACCAAAGAAGTTTTGTTTTCACTTTGGTTGAACATTTTGTCCACTTAGGGATTGTTTTTTTTTAGTTCGAAGCTAAACTTGTGAAAAGTTTTGGTTTGGAGATTGTGTGATCAAGTATCCGTTTAGGTTCTTGGTTAGCCTGTGATAAAACCAAGTTTAGGTTCAAGCTCAATCCGTGCTAAAAGATTGTTTCGGTTCGAGATCAACCGGTGGTAAAATCTCACAAGTTCTTGGTTAGCCCGATATAAAACCATGTTTTGACTCTCAAGCTCAACTCGGTGTCAAAAGCTCTCAAGGTTCAAGATTAGCCCGTGATAAAATATTTGTTTGAAGCTTGAAGACTAACCATTCTAAGTTTCTTGTAGAAAGGAGACTAATCGCTTCACTCAATTGTTTAGAAGGAAGACTCATCGCTTCTCTCTCGTGTTTGCTGTATGGTTTAAAGGTAGCCACAAACTTCCTTTTTTTCTTGCATAAGGGGGTTCAGGAGTTCAACCTACTAAAATATCTTAAGTTTATTAGATACTCTCAAGAACAACTCTTTAAAAGAGGATTATGCTTTTTTCTCTTTGACCGAATCTCTATAACTTCCGATATCATCTCTATTCCCTTAAACTCTTTATATTTTCACGTTTTATATTCTGCAAGTTTATTTTTTGTTGCATAACTCTATAACTTTTCCAAAAATGTTTTCAAACTCTGATTCTAATTCTAAAAGTCTTTTTAATCCAAGTTTTTCGGAAACACACAATAGATACCCGATAGCTAAAAAATCACCCAGCTAGCAGCAACTAGGGAAAATAAATAAGTAGTCAGGTAAGTGTAGAAAGTGTCTTCTAAGAAGAGTTCCATCTTCTCCGCACTAGGAAGGTTCTACAAATAGGAAATATCCTCTTAAGATGCGGCAGAAAGTGTCTCCTAAGAAGTGCAGGGAATCAGGGATGGCAAAATACTCGACAGCTTGAGCAGAGGAGTGGAGGACTCGGAAGAAGTCTCCCTTAAATAACTAGGTCCATTTAGCTAAATCTCCCTCCAATGGAGGACTCTGATCCTGGTCTCGATCCCTTTTGTTATTAGTATGAGGGATCGAGCCATATCCTCAAAAGCTGTAGCAGTAACCTAGAAGAAGGTTGGCCCGAGCCAAGGAAGACCATGGGAACTCCAGTAGTAGCAGGTATGCTAGGACTGACTGGAGGAGCAATGGGAGCCTGAGTTAGAGAAGTGATGATGTCACTTTTAGCCTCTCACTCTTTAGAAATGTCAAAGACCTTCTTCTAGGCATTCATTTTATCCACAAATACCAAACTCCCTACATAAAAAAAGAGACTATAAGATGATGACTATATCCTTATCAAAAATTTCCTTCCTCTCCAGACTACCAGTCGCGCCTATAATAGCATGGGTATTGTAACACCCCGAATTAAATAGGAGGATTATTTAATTAAGTTAATAATATATTTAATAATTTAATTAAATAAATTGAATTATTGGATTATTATTATTATTATTATTATTATTATTATTATTATTATTATTTGGAATAATAACTAGTGGAAAATATATAAGTTGGAATAAGAGAAAAAGGGTTCATTTTTGGTAAAGAGTTTTCACGTGAAACAGAGAAGCGGCTGAAAGGTGAAAAGTGGAGAAAGAGCAAAGGTTGAAGAACGGAAAAGCTTGAAGCTTAGAGATTGCCGGATTATCTCAGGTAAGGGGGGTTTATCGTCGCTTAATGGGTATTATAGATTAACATGTCATGGGTAGTGAGAAACCGTTGAATTGACCCTAATTGGGATTGTTGAATGCTGAAAGATTGTGATGAATAAACTGAGTTTAAGCTGTAATTGAGTCCGTAATTGTGTGTGTCGTGTTTCCCCGAACGTGTAGCTTTTTACGGAAGTTGAATCGGAGGTCCGGAAGTCCTCCAACGGCGGAAAATGCGGAAACTCTGCATTCTGCCTCGTGTTAGCGCAGGAACTGCTGTTTTGTCTGCGTTAACCGGTTAACCCAGGGTGTTAACCGGTTAACACTGTTATATTTTGTGGAAATGTGCTGTTTTGCCTGCGTTAACCGGTTAACCCAGGGCGTTAACCGGTTAACACTGTTGCGTTTTGCCAGAAAATGAATTTTGTCCTGCGTTAACCGGTTAACCCAGGGCGTTAACCGGTTAACACTGTTGGAAATTTGAAAAATTGGTATTTTAATGTTGTGAACGTAAGTGGTGATTGGCCTATTTTAGTTGATTGTGAGGAATGATTTTGTTGGGTTTATGTTATGAAATGGTGATCCAAATATGTTGATTAGTTGTGTTAAAGTTGTTGAAAATACTGAGTTGGAGGCTTGACGAGCCAAAGTTGATTATAAGTTGATTTTTGTCGAAAACGTTGTTGTGTTGATATTATTATTATGTTGTTGACAGTTTAAAGTCGTGTATGCCATGTACATTCATATGCATTAAGTCGGAGCGTTGCTCACACCACGTTGGCCTGGATTGGCAAAATTTTAAGTTGAAAGTTGAAGGCTTATGCCTTGATGCCCACTAAAATGGCAATGATTTTAAGTTGGGAGTTTTACTCCGAATGGTACCACATGCATGACGAGTCGAGTCTCATTAGAGTTGCATTCTGTTGGGTTGTTGTATGTGTATCAGTGGTACTGATCTTGAGTATGTATATGAGTCGTGTTGATATTGGGTGATTAATGAGTTAAATTACTTAACATAACATGATAATTTATAATGTTTGTTACATCGATTGAGGAACTCACCCTTACAATTATTTTTCAGGTAACGAGCAATGAGTTGAGTAGAAGCTAGTGCTTGGAGTCTAGTGTAGTTCCGTTATGGGTCATGCTCTGATAGATGTAACATCGGGACGGGATGTTTTAATTATTTTGTTGTCGGTTGTTGAACTATTTTTCATGTAATATGTTATACGTTTTAATTGGTTGACATAATTTCTATCCGCTGCGTATTTTTGAAATGTTTTATGGTTGATATAATAAAAGAGCATGACAGATGTTATTTTCGAAGATGTGACACCCTTGTTTTGTGTATTTACTCTGATATATACCTGTTGTTGTTACCAAATATTTGGGGTATTTTAGAAGGGTGTTACAGGTATCGATGGACTATTTCCCCTACAAAGAAGGTTTTACCTCAGTATGGTTGAACCCCTCCTCATAACAATATTCTCATAGAAAGCGTCAAGATCTTTCTTCATCTCAATCTCGTCAGGAGTAAGAGAGTCCATATGGACAATATATTCATGAGGCTCATGTTTGAAATGAACCTAACACTATTACATAAAACACCTATCATAACGGTTGGAAAAAGGATACCACCATATTGGACCAGCCGTTGTGAGGTAAGGTGTGATCATATGTATGACACTTTCCACCACGATCGTGCGATCGTTATTATAAGTCAAGTAGCACGCTACCTACCACAATGATTACTTTAAACAACTATTGTTGTATGCCTCACCCTATCACAACGGTTAATTTAAACAACCGTTGTTGTATGTCTTTTAATAAAATAAAATAAATGCAGCAGTAGAACAATAACAACAGTAAGAATAAGAAGAACAAAAACAAGAACAACAAGAATAGCAAGAACTACAACAAGAACAACAAGAAAAAGAAGAACAACAAAAACAATAACAATAACAACAACAATAACAACAACAATAACAAGAAGAAGAAGAAGAAGAACAACAACAACAACAACAATAACAACAACAAGAACAACAATAAGAACAACAATAAGAATAACAAGAGTAATTACAACAACAACAACAACAACAAGAAAAACAACCAACATTGTTAACTTGAATCCATGTTTTCCTTGTCTCATTCAAGTTGGAGAAGAGGTGATGGAGTTCTAAAATCTGTTAATGAAAGAAATGATATTTTTGAGTTTTGTTTATGGAAGAAATTATGTTTTTGAGTTTGACTTAATGGAGAAATAGAGATTCATAAATGGAAGAAGATGTTTGGAGGTAGAAGATGAAGTTAGTCTAAGTTGGAAGTTCATCTAAGTTTTAGGTTTCACACGGATCACTATTCGTAGTGTCTTGAGCGTTGATACTCACTAAATAGACGAAAAAGGTTTGTTTAAGAACGGTGAAGAAACTCAATAAACAAGCTTACTTTAATAAAAAAATTGTACCTATCACAACGATTACTTTAAACAACCGTTGTTGTATGTCTTTTAATAAATAAATAAAAACAAAATTGTAGATGTTAGGATTTGATCTCATTACCAGGCGCCACTTTTCACGACGGTTGGAAGTTCCAACTGTGATGAAAAATGGCTTAAAAATAAATAAAAACAAAATTGTATGTGCTAGGATTCGAACTCATTACCATGCGCCACTTTTCACCACGGTTGGTACCTACGATCGTTGTGATATTTCTTTTAGTAAATACAAAAAAAAAACGCCAAAAAAAATATTACCACGGTTAACAGGAAAACCGTTGTAAAATGGGTGTTACGAAAGGTCTATTTTGTAGTAGTGCAAGTCCAATACTTTTGAAACTTATCTTTGCACGAATGAGGGGGAAAGCCTTGATAGTTGGTAGAAAGAGGAAGCTTAGTAGGAACCTGACAAAATGAAAAATGGACCCCAGAGTACATGGCCTTACTCGCATGAAGCGATCTCGAAAGTCATCCCAGCTCTCAGCACAAAGGCTAAACTAGGGAACTTTTTGATGCAACACGATGAACCCTTGACCCCAGATGTTATTCCAAGAGGTATGTATCACAAAAAAAAGATGGAAGAATATCCAATAATAATGCTTCCAAGACCTATAATTTGCCAAGAATTCAAATGCTCGTATAAAATCCCAGGCTTTTAGATGAAGCCGCGAGGGGGCAACATTCAAAAATCTAAACACATTCACTTCAAAATGGAAAAATGGAAAAAACATATCTATCTGAGTGAATAGATATTCATAGAAAGGAATATAACAATCCTCGAAGTTGCTACTTGTCCTTTTTCCTAATTCCACATGGATAACTGACCAATCAGAGGGATTACATGTTTCAATGTTAGCCTCTCTCACGACTACAAGATTATTTAAAGCAGAAAGCATTCACAATATTATATAGTCCATACATCTATACTTGTTTGCATAAACTGGTTCCACTAGCTCAATCCTCTTTAGAGGTACCTCGTTAGCTCGGAAGACATCAAATAACATGAGCCATTCTACACTCTTAGGTTGGGTCCCATAAACTAGATGATCTTTAATCTTGACATTGTAACACCCAAGGCAGAGAGGACAATGAGTGGTTACATGTTACACCCGAGGGCGAGGGAGTGGTTGTCGGTGCATGAGGCCTGACAATGAGACACTCCTAACAGCTTCTAGGGGGAAAATTGAATTCACATCGGAATGAGAGGGATCCTGAGGTTATGCAGGTATGAGACTGCATGGTTGAAGAAATGCTTATAAGGATTAATTGGTACTACTTATACCAACAAGATGCATCTTCTTTTCGGTAACCCAATAGATAAGAACTCCACAGTTAAGCGTGCTTGACTTGGAGTAGTATTTGGATGGGTGATCTTCTGAGAATTTTTCTGGAAAGCATGTGAGTGAGGTCAAAATATGCTGAAAATACCCGTGTTGGTTTGTGGGGTCAGTTGATAATCCCTAAAGCAATCAAGGGTGTTACAGACATCACCTGGATCTCGACCATAAATATTATGGTAAGTCTTAATGAAGTTATAAGTTTATTCCTTGTTCAAGACAACAACTTTCATCTCCGGTGTAGTTAAAGCAGGGAAGGATAAATTTCCATTACTTGTGGACGGAGCTATCGAAGAACTGATTGAGTGATCACTTCCAATGTCGTCATAAAAAAGAAGAGCGTTGAAGGAAGACTCGCTAAGGGAAGTTTCTCTATCAAGAGAACCACTAGAAAACCTCTCTGACTTAAAATTATTAGATAATTATAATGAGTGAAGTTGAATGATTGTTAACTGGGCGATGAGAATTTAAACTAGAAGATGTTTATATTATATCAAATGTGGAAATCAATACTTCCATAAACCATAGATAAACTTACATGGTGATCATTTACGCGAAAAGAATAGAAAGCTTCATTCTGAAGAAGGTGAACGGTGAAGAAAATGCTTCTAGGAAGAAAGGAAATGCTCTAATAGGGAAAACCGACTCTCATAAATGCCAAAAAGTTCTCCCAAAAGGTCAAGAGACCTTTGGAGAGAGAGAGAGAGAGAGAGAGAGAGAGAACCAAATAAAAAGGAAAATGGAAAGATACAAATTAACAACCAGATTTCGCCTTGGGAATACAAGTGAACTCAAGTGCACTCGAATGCCCTAGAGAAAAGCATCATCCTTAACATAGGATCCTAAAGCCATGTGCCTGAAAAACCGATGAAATGTCTCAATGATGGGAAAGAAATTTAATGCACTTCTTTCCCATTAATTCTGTAATTGATCCATGGCCTCCCCACTTCTCTTTATAGTCGGATGTGATAACTAAGTGTCAACCATAACTCTGAAAGACTTTCCGTCTGGTGAACACCCGATAAGCCTTTGAGGAAACTGTTATGGGTCAGTCAAAGGCCTAATGCGGGAGATCCACATGTTTATCCCAACCATGCATAACACAATGAAAATGATCCAAGATATATAATCAATACATGTGAGATTCAAGGTACACTTTTTATATCTTCACTTTTCACTTTATTCGTCTTGGACTCTGTAACTGATTTGTGTAAGTATTGAAGTGCATAATCTAAGAGGGGGTTGAGTTAAACTTGAAGGAGTTTTCTTGATATTTAATAAAGTTCCTTTTATTTTTAATTTTTTGGTTTAGAATAAGATGCAGTGGCTGTTTTGAATGAGGAATAACATAACATTAAAGTACAAAAATTAAATACATAAAGATATATACTAGTACCCCTTTCCAACCAATGGTACATCTAGTCCCCTCACACCCTGTGAGAGATTTCACAATGTTATAATATGTACAAACCTCACACCCCGTGAGAGATTTCACAATGTTATAATATGTACAAACCTCACACCAAGGTCACTCATACACTCTTCTAACATAAACAAGAAAGTACACCACTTTCTTTTACACTTGAACATAAAGCACACCACTTTCTATGTCAAACAAATATCACTTAACACTTTGTGATCAATAACAAAATTTTGATAATTAAGTAGAAGTTTTTGATCTTGTATCAATTATGTAGAAATTGATCTTATATTTCTCTTGATCATAATCCAAACATATATACTTAAGTGCTCAAATTATTATGAATGAAATTATTTTCATTGAAATGAAAGTTATGCACAAAGTTTCATTTTTGATGGAAATATGAACACTTGAAAAACTTGTTTCGATTATGTAAAATTAAAATGTGCAAGAGGTAATTTCTAATTCTGATGTATGAACCTTTATATACATCATAAAATACCTATATAAATTGATGCGTATGTTTAGAAACAATTCCATGAAGGTTTGCAACCTTTTAGACTCATGTTGATTCATATAAAGTCATGTTGCTTCAATGGTAACTGATCACCATAATGTTGTAGCTGGCTACAACTATAGGATTTACTAAAAATTTCATACCTGTAACCGATTATAGGTTTTGTGTAACCGGTTACAACTGTTTGAAAATGTGAAAAACACCTTTGTAACAACATGGTTAGGTTCCAAGATATTTTGAAAGATACATGAAAGGTTTGAGATGAATATGCATGATATATTCTGAGCCATTAAGATATATAATATAAACTGTAACATACTCTAACCATCTTGATTCTTTCCTTTAATTTCCAAAGCTTTATGATCATTTGAGCTTGATTATTCTAGCCTTCAAGCTTTGTCTTCTTTTTGTTGATGTGTTTTTCTTCATCAAAACTATAACCAAGGTCTAGAAGAACTTTTCTTCACATTCTCCCTGTTTTTGATGATGAAAAATATCCTTTGAAATTTTCTTGTTCATTATTAAGTTGCTTCAATATATATGAGATTTACAATTTTGTGCAGCAACTAGAATCTCCCCATATCTTGTATATCTCCCCCTTTCTTTTGCAATTCAAGGTTTTCTCCCCTAAAAATATTATGAACAAGAAAAAGTACAATATCTATTATTTCTCCCCCTTTTCACATCATCAAAAAGAAGAAAAAGTAGATATGGAAGTGATAACGTAGGAAAGATATATCATGATAGATGAAAATTAATAGCACAGAATTTAGACACTTATCTTCTTCATAAATATTTGATGTCGAAGTTCATAACAATGTTGATGTTTCTCCAAAACATCTTTTTCATTAAATGAAAATTTTAAAACTACCATATCATATGGTCTTGTGTCTTGAAGGATCAATCATGATTTGATAATACTAGCATATGATCTTCAAATACATACAAACCAATTAGTAATACTTAGGTACCTAATTTTCTTTGGGTCTTCTTAAGTTAGATACCTTCCTCGCCCATATATACTCACCATAAGAAATATCATAATTTCTTAGGTAGCAAGCATTAGAAGTATGTTCTTTTGCATTACAATAAAAACAAATAGATTTAAACACATGATTCATTTTATTGACATAAAAGCTATTTCTATCATAAGGCATTTTATGATGATTTACAACATGTTCTTTTTTTTTTATCCTTCATTGTTGAATTTGCTAGTAACCTTTACAAAAATGTTTTGACTTGTACTAGGATTATCAAAATTAGTAAAGCCAAGTCCATATTTATTATTTAAAAATCTTTGACTACTTAACACATTTTATAAACCAATTTGACATTTTTCATATTTCATGATCACTTAGTTTAAGTCAACAATATTTAGACTCAAGAGATGAACAATTATTGCATACTGAATTTTTGATTAAGTCTAACTCCACTTTTGTGCTACTAACCTCACTTTCTAGATTTAAAATAGTTTTCTTTTATTTTGAATATTTTCTAGAAAGTTTCAAAAATTCATCATGTAATTCATTAAAAGCATTTTGTGTTTCATCATATGAAGGAATATCATCAATTTTAAAATCACTAACCTCATGTTCTTCATCACTTGAATGATGTGATGCCATCAATGCCTTGCTTGCATGATCTTCTTGCCTTTGAGTTTATCTTTATTTTCAAGTGTAGAGTATTCACTCTTGACATGTCCTCTTTTTCCACATTCAAAGCAGGTAACCCTCCTTATTGGTGTTTATTTCTAAATGTTTTTTTCTTTCTTTTCTTAAGAACTTTTCAAAAAATTTGATAAGATCATCATCATCATAAGTGGACTCATCCTCTTGATTGCTATCATGATTTTTGACTTTCATCTTTAAGGCAATATCTTTTAATTCTTTTACTTGAAATTTTATGTTTCTCCAATCTTTCAAGTTCTATTTTATGCTCTTGGAGTTTTCTGAACAATGTTGCAAAAGTCATGTTGGATAGACTCTTCTTTTTTTATATCACTGTCACTTTTGGTTGTCATTCTCTGGTCAAAGATCTAATTACTTTAAGGTTAAGTTCATCGTTAGAAAAAGTCTTACTGAGATCGATTAAATGATTGGTGAAGTGCACAAATATTTTCTACATGTCAAGAATTGATTCTCAGAGCTGCATTCTGAACAATTCATACTCTTGACTTAAAGTGTTCAATCTTGATCTTTTTACTTCAACGGTTCTTTCACGAGTGAACACTAACGTATCTCATATTTCTTTCGTCATTGTGCATTGAGAGACATAGAATAATTCATTCATGCTTATGGGTGCTTGAATAAGATTCTTTGCTTTCTTGTCATAGAGAACTTTTTTCTTATCATCATCGGTCCATGAACTTTTGATATTTGTTGTACCAACGCCATTGACAACACTTGTGGGAACAAACAAATCATTTTCTACAGCATCCCAAACTTCTACTCCTTGTGTTTCGAGATGTGCCTTCATGCCTATTTTTCAAAAATTAAAGTATTCACTACAAAAAAATGGATGCTTGTTGATGCCTGTAATCGATTACAGGTTTTGTGTTACCCGTTACAGCTATTTGAAAATGTGAAAAACAACCTTGTAACAACATGCATGAAAGGTTTGAGTTGAATATGTGTGATATATTATGAGTCATTAAGATATATAATATGAATTGTAATACATATTCTAACCATCTTGATTCTTTCTTTTAATTTTCAAAATTTTATGATCATTTGAGTTTGATTGTGCTAGCCTTCAAGCTTTGTCTTCTTTTTGTTGATGTGTTTGTCTTCATCAATACTATAATTAAGGTCAAGAATAACTTTTCTTCACAACTTGAGCGTTGAAGTGATAATCTTGTAGGTCCATCCGTGTCACCGCATCAAAGATCAAAACCACATATTCAAGAATCCAACACATTCAATCAACACTAATTATGATACTTTAGCAGAACAATATTTATAATAATGATATTATACTAAAATATGATTATAAAAAATAATTTTTTCAATCTAGTACTCTAAAAATATTATTATTTAAACGTAAATAAATAAGATGTCACGAATTTCAACTTAAACTCATACAATCAAATATTAATAAAATGTTATTGAACATCTATCAACTAACATGATTTAACAAGAATACAATTTATTTATTTTAAAAAATATTTTGTGTCTATTTCATTTTAAGATTTGGAGTAATATAGTGTTTATTTCATTTTAAGATTTGGAGAAAGTCCAATTCCTTCATTTACATAGTTGTTTTTTACCCAAAGTAATTGTCCCTTTATGACCAATCAAAAAACATCATAAGTAAATTACTATAGTACTTATTTAGAACGTAAGTGGAAATGACTATCACAACAACACCGTTACGTTACCATAAAGAGAATTTCTACGATAGCAAAGAAATGTGTATTCGCTTATAATTTACACAATCCTAAAATTATTAATGCAAACTTATTCATAAAATTTAAAACTCCGTAACAAAAAAATACATCACAAACTCCTTCATAATATTCTAACGATAGAACACAGGAACCACCGAAACATTTTCCTAGAACTAGAGCCAATATTTTTACTGCCACTTGTCATTTCAAACTTGCCATTAGTCAACAAACAACTACCCACCCAAACTTTTATAACATCTCCAATTGGATCCTTTAGCACAAAGTAATGTACGACCAATAAAAATCAAAATTACAATGTCCGTACAAATCTAATCTAGAAAATATAAATAAAAAACTTAAAGTAAGAAAAATACAAAATGAAATTCAATTATTATTATCATCGTTATCACAAATCTGTGGTGGGAGTGGGAGTGGGAGTAGAAGAAGAGTTATGATCAATTTTCCTCAAATGAATCCCATGTTTATGTGTCTCATCTTCATAAGCAAAACCACCATGTCGGGTCAGATCCATACCCGCAAGTTCATCTTCAGCTGAGATCCTTAACAACTTCATTTTATTCAAAGCAAAGAAAAGAGGACCCATGGTTGCACTGACCCAACCAATAATAACCAAAATTTGAATCACGTGTGCCCCTAATAACTTCCCTCCACCACCCATAAATAGCCCATAGGGTCGGTCCAGTTTACCCGGGTAAACCTGGTTCACATACTCCTTTTTAGCAAACAAAGCGGTGAATATTATACCCCACGCGCCACATCCTCCGTGAAGCTGCGCTGCTTCTAATGGATCATCGTAACGCACCTTTTCCGCGAGTACGTTACACGAGATCAGAACCACCGCGGCGATAAATCCACATACTATCGCTGCCCATGGCTCAACCACGGAACACCCGGCGGTTATTGCCGCGAATCCGCCTAATAGTCCGTTGCACACATCGGTAACGTTCCAGTGACCGGAGAGAATTCTTTTCCCGAAAAGTGTAGTCAACGCCGCCGTACATCCTGCCAGTGTTGTCGTCACCGCCGTTCTACCCACCGCACTCCATTGACCATAATAAGTACCTAAAATAGAAATTCACAATTTAAATCTTTAAAAAAATTATGTTTCAAATCTATTAATAGAAATTGAGTTTGTATAAAACAACTTAAGAATTAAAATTAGAAACTTATAATTAAAATTAAAAAAGAAAAAATAATTTTTCAAGTTGTAGAGTAGTTACCTGACTCATAAGAGCTTAGAATCTTGGTGAAGGAGCCAGGGTTGAAACCATACCAACCAAACCAAAGCATGAAAGTTCCCAGAACAACTAGAGAAGCGCTGTGTCCGCGAAGAGTGACAGCTCGACCGTTATGATCGAATCTTCCAATTCGCGGACCTTCAATAAGCGCTCCCCAAAGACCAGCAATACCACCAACCATATGAACAACACCGGAGCCAGCGAAATCGATGACTCCGGTGCTAAACAAGAGGTTATTTGTGTTGGTTGCGCTAGCCCAACCATCACTAGACCAAAACCAATGAGAAACAACAGGGTAAACAAAGCCAGTGAGAAAGGAGGAGTAAATAAGATAAGCAACAAACTGTGTTCGTTCTGCTATAGAGCCGCTGGTGATGCCGGCGGCTGCTATGGCGAAAGCCCACTGATAAAGAAAATAACTGTAATCAAAAGCTTCTGACGGAACGTCTTTGAGGCCGAAGAAATGTTTTCCGATGAAACCGTTTGAAGGTCCACCGAAGGCAAAGGCGAAACCGAAGAGATAGTAAAACAGCCCACCGGCGGCGGCGTCTAGAACGTTTGTAAGCATGATGTTCATGGTGTTTTTGGCTCGAACTGAACCGGCACAGAGCATAGCGAAACCAAGTTGCATAGAGAAAACAAGATAAGCTGAGAATAGAAGATATGTGTTATCCACCGCGTATTGTGTGTCAACGAACCTTTTTCCCACCGCTGTAAACTGGCTGCAGATGAAATCAGCGGCGGCTACGGCGTTTGTAGCGTTGGGACCGATGAGCTGCGCTAGTTGTGTAGCTGAACATTCCGGCAGCGACATGTTGGTAGGTAGGTGAGTAACGGAAGTTACTTGGAAAGAAAAGCGCGTTCTATTGATGATGGATTATGTAATAATTGTGTGAATATATAGAAAGAGATTATTCGTAAGTGGCAAGTGCGAGGTTATTTTTTTCTTTAGTCTTTCGATTTATGAGTGGGAGAAGACTTTTCAACTCGTTTGTCATTTTATTTTTAAAGGTCAAATCAAATATAAAGGAAAAAAACTTTATAGCCTTTTTACATTGCTTTTCTTATTGTTTTAAGTCTTAGTTTATATATATATATATATATATATATATATATATATATATATATATATATATATATATATATATATATATATATATATATATATATATAATCATCCGAAATTAAATCTGGTATTCCATTTCGGAATAAAAAATGTGTAAAATTGCTGAAGCTACGATGGATAAGAGCTTACGATGTGACAGAGTAGATGGTGCATCTGCAAGATTAGCACTCTGATGCTCAAGTCAGTATGTGAATGATGAGAGAGTATTCAAATTGTGTTTTAAACTTGTTATATGAAATTACGTCATCTTAAAGAAAAATAATTGTCTTGTTACTTTTCCGACGTGGAATGCGGGGGACCGTAGGATGCGTTGGAGGTATGGATCTCTTGCTTCTAGATCACTGAAGGCCTAGTGGTTATGAGAACATCCAAGAAGCTTGGTAGATACCTAATATGAATCTGGGACGTCGCGTCTCATGGTGGTTGGATTAGGGCAGCAGTCCGGGAAGTTCTTTTCTTATAGTGGTTGGATCTCTGAAAGAGTGGTTGGGTCGAGATGAATATGGTCTGACCAAAACAGTTTCCCCATAAGCCCTAATGTTTAAGCAATAAGCGTGGGGGCTTTGAGGAGTGATTATGATCTTTCTAGGGAACTGAAATACTCAAGTATTACGTTTGATAGGCATGACTGTTGATAGGACACCTTTTGTTTCACAAGGTCAGTTCATAAATGTAGGGAGAACTAAAGTCAATCCTCTTCTAGGTTTTCTTTCTCCTCATTTCTGAACAGTTATTTCTTTTTCTCCTCTGAAACATTTCTTCTTTGTTCTTGGATTTACCACCGTGATATGGCGAAAAGATCTCGGAAAATTGTGAAAAAGAATTTGGTGAACCCATCCTCTCCATGGGAAGGCTCCATATTTTCTTCAACTGTCTCGATGTTTACCAAAGAAGGGAACTTAAATGGAGCCTTTTCTGGTGTGGGTGAACCGTCGCTTTGGGGGCTTACTATTCCTAGTGATGAAGACAGGTTTGTAACGAGAATGGTAATTGTACCATTCCTCTGTATGAGTGTATTTTCATCTTTGGGGTTCATTTTCCCTTTACTGCTTTTGAAGTTGGTGTTTTTAACTATTTAATGGTGGCTCCATCTTAACTTTGTTCTGCTAGTTGGCCATACATTAAGGCCTTTCAGTACTAGTGCGAGTATCTGAATGGAAAACCTTTTGTTGTTTAGTTATTTCATCTCATCCACTGCAATCAGAGTACTTTATCCCGACCCAGGGAGTGGGAGTTGGTCTTTTGATGTCGACTCGGGTTTTTGAAGTTTTCCTGAGCCACCGTCTTTTACAGACTGGTTCTTTTTGGTTACCCCTTTCATCTCTAGGATCACGCAACTGTTTGCAAGATTGAGACGATGGTGGAAGGTAAATGTAAGTTGTTGTTTCTGCATTGTAGGTCGACGAAACATTTTTTTTGGAGAACGACTATTATGTTTATGGAGATAGTGAATTTATTGTCAAGGATTCTTTTCAAAAGAAAAAGTTCTTGGATCTTTCTAACCGCTTAGGTTATGTCACAGGTATAATCCCCTCGGGCGAGGTTGATAAGAAGCGTCAGAAGCATTTGATGGACATCTCCCTGTTGAAGGGGACTCATTCTCGCGAAGGTCGCTGAATTTCCTTTGGTAAGATCAGAATCTTTTTTACTCTTCATTGTTGGTTTCCCTTTGTTGTGCTTATTTTGGAATAACGATAGTATTTTAATGTAGGTGCAATTGAGGATGAAGTGAGGGTCCATGTATTAAAGTAAGGAATACAATCACCTGGCCCTACTGTGGGTTTTCTTCCTTCCCCAGAACTTTCTCGAAATATTGCTCTCCCGAATTCGCATGTGGATCCCGACTCTTGCCACAACCCATCTCACAATCGTCGTGATTCACCCTTCGATGATGAATGGTCATTATTCGCTGGCCTCTCCTGACAGTCCTTACGGTAGGAGTAAAACACCCTGGCCCTTTATGCTAAGTGTACTTTTGTCACTTTATCCTTGGCTGAATTCGACTTTTGGGAAGCTCTTTGGACAGACTAGGTGCATTAGGAAAGAACTCGGATGAAGAGAAGTGTAAACATTTTGGCATCCAAACATGATACTTATTTAAGGGAACTTCATAAGTTTCATGGTTCTCTACAGGAGGTACGTAAAGCTTTGGCTCCGTTCGACCTTTCTATTACTGTCGATGGTCAAGTAATGCATCTGTCGAGAACGTTGAAGGAAAGGACCCGAGCTCTTGAATATACTCAGAAAGAGTTTGAGTTCTTATGCAAGCAAAATGCTTCCCTGGATCAACAATTGAAAGATTGTGTCTCTGTGAATCTTGGGGAGGTTGTGGAGTCTTTTAAAAATATATTGCAACAAGTGAAGCATTTCCATTGTCCGCTGTTTTTTTTAGGGAGCAAATTCGCCCAGGTCAAGTTGTCCAAGATGGTCGGATTGTCTCTATCCTTGAATAGGGATCTTATGCTCATCTCTCTCTCTCTCTCTCTCTCTCTCTCTCTCTACATAATATTGACGTGTCTTCAGTGTTACTGGATTTTTTCACCATTCTTGTTTAATAATGCGTTTGTTCTGCTTTAGATGTGGTTTTACCTTGTATTGTTGTGGTCCACTCATAAGCATGTGATTTAAAAAAAACATTCTACCACAAAAACTGTTAGAGAAAAAAAATACCAAAATGTAGATAATATTGCAATGTGCCAACCTTTTTATTTTTGGACAAACGGTGTTAAGGTGAGTAGACTTCACCCGCCAGACGTTGATCTATTTATACACAATATTGTTTGTAATTGGGCTCTAAAGTAGGCACTGGGATTTTGTGCCTCGGAGCCTTATTAATATTTTAATATTATTGCTTATTTGTTGGTTGTTATTGGCCGGTTGGGACCCGAGGATACTTATGATTTGAGGGGAGCTAGGGCTTGCTTTTGGGCCCTACGATTTTCATAGTTTGTTTTATATAAAGAGTAGTAGATGATATTTATTTAAAGTGTAAATGACCTTAAGTATTTCGTTTAGTCGTGCATGGGTACTTCTTTTTAGAGTACAATGCGTTAAGGTGTACGCATTTCTTTGACAGAATATCGAGGTAGTAGCACGTGGCTAGACTCAGAATGTGCTCGCGGAGGAAGCATTGGTAAATTTGATATGTCCATATGTTGGATAAGAACTGACAAAATATGAGCCCTACTCTATGTGTTCATGCTTGCAATTGTACTTATAAGTATTTCATATCGAACCAACTAGACACAACTATGTCTTAATCACGTTTATATGGATATTGCATAAGTCTAGTTAATTGTGGTTATGTTTCGAATTATACTTACAAACGAGGGGCATCAAGTCGGATAGATGCGACCATGCTTTGAACTCCGCTCCGCTTCAAAGAGGAACATATCCGGCCAAAGATAGAGGATCCATGTCCCTTCCCTGAGGTGAGAGCTCAGGTCGAGGTGTATGTCTCTTGGCTTCACCAAGCTTGCCCTTGGATTGGATAGATCCGAAGGGGTGTGCATCGACTACGCGTGAAAATGTGTATTTCTTTGACAAGGGGTATTTGAATGTTGTATTCGTACATGAAAAACGTCTCCGATAGCACCTCTGGGGGAATTGGTTGATGTAGTCGGACATGTAAAGCATCTCGGACATCTCCCATGGATTAGGAAGACCCGCGAGGCATTGTGGGGAATTGATTGTTGTAGTCGTGCGTACTAAGTGTATCCAAAAGCACCCTTGAATTCTGAAGACGTGGAAGGCACTGTGTGGAATTGATTATTATAGTCGGGCATACTAAATGTATTCGAAAAGACCCTTCAATCTTCACGTGGGCAAAGTAATGGGGGTTTTGATTGTTGTAGTCGTACGTGGAAAGTATCTTAGTTAACACACCAAGATATTTAATTAGGGTGTCAAATGTGTTGGTTATGCACCGTTCTTGCTTTTATTGTCAATAATCACAAAGGAACAAACAATTCAGACTTTTAGTGACTGTATTTATAATAGGGAATGGTATGTCTAAGATACATCATAGCTTATACATGTGAGTTTACATATACGAATATGATAAAAGAATAAAGCAAAAAATAACCAAGCGGGTATCCAACTACTTATTTCTTGGGATGTGGTTCACTTTGCATAGCCATGTTTTATAGTACGATTGCATAGGTTTCATAGTTTCCATATAAGGGAGGTCATATTGATCTCCATGGTTGTACTTTCTTCTTGATCCCATTGGAGTGCATTGTGTATATTTTTGTCCGTTTCGAGATCAGTGAGCAAGACAGCCAGCTTTCCATGAAGGTTGTGGTATTTGAGTTTTATGTGCATAAGCGAGGCCACGACGTCCAATTCTGCAATGAAAGGCCTACCCAAGATGAAATTATAAAGGCTCCTGCATGGGATGACTAGGAACTGAGTATTGATAGCTTAGATTTCTCTGCGTTCCCACACGGATACCATCGGTTCTATATAGCCCTGGGGGCAAGTAGTTGTCCCATTAAATGCTTATAAATATGAATCATCGTATGGTATCAAGCTTCCTTGGTCTAAGCCCATCATCTCAGATAATGATGAGTAAAGGATATCATATGAGTTTCCTCTATCTATTAGAATCGCTTAGACATCGAATTGTCCCACAGTAGTTGTGATTACTGAGGGGAACAATTCGTTGGGAATCCCTCCAACTTTTTTGGAGTCTCAGAACCCCGACATGGGTGTCGTATCTCGAAAAATACGATTACTCTCGATGGTCGCAAAAAAAAATTAGTTCAAACAGAGTCGCCACCGAACTTTATTTATTCCAATGAAGGAATAGGAAAATATCGATAAAATCTTTAAAAATAGAATAATGGTCGTCGCAACCATATTCGGGTTCGGGAGTCGATTATGCAAGGGGAAGATATTAGCACCCCTCACGTCCGTTGTACTCAACGGGAACCTTTTAGTTTAATTTGCGATTTGAATGTTAACTTATGTTATTTGTTTTCTTCGAGTGAATAAAAGATTGAGAATGAAGATGGATGGAAAACCTCAGAAGAGGGAAAATGGAGGTTTTTTATTAGTGTGCTCACGAAGATATAGCAATCTCCTGCCTACGTATCCTTATGGTGCAATAAGGAAATCAGGGTATTCGTAGTTCGGGGAACTACGGTTGGTTGGTGTCTTTTAGTGAACAACTGTTTAGATCACACTCTAAAGGATAAACATTGGCTTGTCTACTCTCGGAGGAGGCTTAAGCACTAGTTTGTTGTGCATATTAGAAGGGATTAAACAATGTTCTTTCTGAAAAGAGTTTTGATCACACGGGGGTGACAAGTTGAGTTAATGTGTTTGATATTTTGTTGGATTGGTTTCGATCGCACGAGGGTGAGAAAAGATAGATTTGATGTGTTAAGATATTTTTATTGGATGACGATTACTCGAATAGTCGAGTAAGACAACTCGTATCCTAATAATCGGGAAAGGGAATAGAAGACTCTAGACCACTTTCTTTTTCATCCTTAATTATAAAACGATTTAATGATGATTAAGGTGTTTTGAATGGATGACAAATACTCGGATAGTCGAGTAAGATAACTCGTATCTTAATAATCGAAAAAGGGAATAGAAGACTCTAGACCACTTTCTGTTTCATCGGAGTGATTACGAAAATAAGCTTGTGTATGGTTGATGTGGTTCAGATAAACGATAAGTACTCGAATGGCTGAGTAAGACAACTTATATCCAAGCATTTGAGGAGAGGAATCGAAGGCTCAAGACCATCTCCCTTTTCGTACAGTTTATTATGAAAATGATTTGATTGAGTTATTAATTTGTGGAAAAATGACAATTGTTTGACTGACCGGGTAAGAGAACTCGTATTCAAACAATTGAGGAGAGGAGTTGAAGGCTTATAACCATCTCCCTTTTCATTTCGTTATTATGAAATAGTTTGATTTAATCTGGTTAGAGATTTGTAAAGAAATGACGAGTGTCTAACTGACCTAGTAAGAAAACTCGTATTCAACCAATCGAAGGGAGAAGTTAAAGGCCTAAAACCATCCCCCTTTTCATTTCATTATTATGAAAATAATCCGTTTTGATTGTGCTTAGGCGAGTTAGAAATGACAATTATCTGACTAACCGAGTAAGAGAACTCGTATTCAAATAATCGAGGAGAGGAGTTGAAAACTCAAAACCATCCCCCTTTTCATTTCTAAATAAAAAGGTGTTTAATCGGAGTTAGGTATTTTTAAATTAATTTGAATAAAAATACTCGATGTTGGATCGAGATTTGAATTGGTGTTTGTGGATAAATTGTATTATAGTGAATCAAACATCTAATCGATTATTTAATAACCGAATAGGTCTCATTGTAAGAAAGCCCAAGAGTAAGCTATGTGAGGTTGATGGCGATGCTAAAAGCGATCAACTTACAAGGGTATGGAAGGACATATCACTCATTTCCGGGATATGTGACTTATCCCCAAAAAGGGTGAGAAATATAATATAAGGGCGATATATTCGATAAATAGGCGACTAATTTGATAAAGGGCCGATTGAGAACCCCATGTCACCTCCTTAGACCTTCACTAAAATATATTGTTAGACGGTCCTTCAAGCACGAGGGCTTGGGAAGGGGAGAATGATTTAGTTTATTCTTCATATCTGAGCATCCTAGAAGAATTGTAAGCGGTATAACCTTAAGTTGAACTTTGTACGAAGCACTAGTAGAATCTGTTGAACATGTGACTTCATACACAAGAGGGAAGATGAATATCAGAGGTTTAAAAATTGATCGTTTAGAGAAAAATAATTTTCCAAACCAGAGTTTGAAAAATTTTCTATTTTTTTTTTGGATATACAAC
This sequence comes from Lathyrus oleraceus, assembly GCF_024323335.1. NCBI lineage: Eukaryota > Viridiplantae > Streptophyta > Magnoliopsida > Fabales > Fabaceae > Lathyrus > Lathyrus oleraceus. The sequence goes on from NC_066584.1 coordinate 286,673,438, forward strand.
GTAAAATAAGGATAAAAAAATAAGGAAAGAATTAAAAGAGTTAAGGGAAGAGAGATAACACCAAAGATTTATGGAGGCTAGGTCTTAAAGAAGTGACCTAATCCTATACCCAAAATCCGATCTTGGGAGCATCCATTAATGTTTTAGATTCTTTAGAAGGTTAAGCCCACAAATCCTTTTAGACAAGGAAAATTAAGTTTTAGGCTAACTTCCAATCAAACAGCGAACATATGAATGGAGCAGTTATTCTTCACTCCACACAACAAGCAGAGCTTCAAGCGGTTGGTCTCTAAGACAAACTAATATTTCACAGTGAGTGATCTCGAACCAAGTTGGATTTTTCAGTTGGCTATACTCCTAACCAAACTAAGGTTTTACACGGGTTAACCACAAACCGAACCAATATTTTTAGCGGGTAATATCGAATCCATTGAGCTTTTACACAAGCTAAACTCAGAAAGCAAGTGAGATTTTATACCAGACCAATCTCGAACCCATAGATATTTTAACCAGTTTGAGCTCAAAAATCATTGTGAATATTTTTCTCTAGTTATTCTTCAAGAACCCAAAAGGAGATATTTTCTTAAATGGCGAAGATCACAAACCAAACAGAGACTTATATTAATCCCAAAAAAGCTTTTATAGTGGTTTAACTCTAAACAAAAAAAGACTATTTCCCAATGAAGAATAATTTACTTAAGAGGAAAAAGAACTCTCAGTAAATTTACAATAATGCACTTCACCCGGAATAATTTTCTCACTAAACTCAAGAACACTCTCAAAGCACTATGGCTAAAGATGTGAGAGAAAAAGAAATATTTTTAGAGAGTTTGAGAGAAAGAGGAAAAGTGAGATATTCACGTTTTTATGGATGTCTTAAAATTTTTGGAAGCCCTTTATTTATAGGCGAAGAGATGATTCATTTTCTAAAATAATCCATGGGAAAAATATATGTCCTAATTGATTAGTTAATCGATTAGGTACATGCAATAATCAAGTATTGCTGCCCAAAATGGAAGATTTTGATGGAAAGTCATTACCATTTATTAAGACAATGTCATAAATGAATATGGACTTTATTCGCCTTAATCTAATCGATTAGGTATTTGTTCTAATTGATTAGATAGTTTAAAAAATTATCCTAATATATTTGACAACTTCCAGATCAATCGACTAGGCTCCAAAATCATTTTTGGTGATTTTATTTGAAAATGAAAGGCCTAAAAATGTATGTATATATATATATATATATATATATATATATATATATATGTGTGTGTGTGTGTGTGTGTGTGTGTGTGTGTGTGTGTGTGTGTGTGTGTGTGTGTGTGTGTGTGTGTGTGTGTGTGTGTGTGTGTGTGTGTGTGTGTGTGTGTGTGTGTGTCTGTGTGTGTGTGTGTGTGTGTGTGTGTGTGTTGTGTGTATGTGTGTACATGTATGTACGCATGTACATGCATGTGTGTGAGTGTGTGTGCATGTGTGTGTGTATATGTGTATATGTGTGTGTGTGTGTGTATGTATGTATGTGTGTCTTAGTCATACTACTTATGAAAATGCCCTTGTTTATATACAATACATTAATCACTCAGACAAATACAATCAAGCAATCTTTCATATTTCCTCTCTTTCAAACTCTGAAGCTTCAAGTCCTTTTGTCAGATACCAATCATATGTGAACTTCACTTGAATCTTCTTATGGATGGGGTTTGAGATATTTGCAAGTTAGTCACCATCATCAGAGATTTTTAAAGATATCATTGGTGGTCATAAACTCTAATTATTTAGCTTGATCAACCATCTTTGTACATATTTGACCACTTTAGCTAACTTCAATCATTGGTTGATTTCATGCATTGTTAATAACATGCGTCATCATCAAAACCATGACATCATCAGGGATAGATAGATCTTGCTTATCTATGAGCTTTGATCACTTCTTAATTATACTTTCAAGCACATAGTTCCACAAAATATCCTAGACAAAAGACATTAGTTGAGTCCCTCAAGCAAGACACTAGTTGAGTCCATAAGAAGAGAGTGAATCCCTTAGGCGAGAGTGAGTCTCTCAGGTGAGAATGAGTCCCTCAGGTGAGACATGAGACCCTTGGGTGAGAGGACAGTCTTTCATGCGTAGGCGAGTCTTGATACATTTATAGGTGTCCAGACTATGAGTCACTCGTCAGGTAGAAAATCCCAACGCTTTTGTTAGATGGAGAAACATGTGAGGCATTTAATACCATCAATGATGACTTAACCTTGGAATGTTCAATTGGCCTTATTTATTTATTTCCTAACAGAACCTTTCACATATGATTGAAAACCCATGGGACATTTGATTACCCCTACCTTTCCTCTTTAATTAAGAGGATGAACCCCATCTCTTTCACTTTTACACCCATTTTTCTTACTAAAGTTTTCAAAACATTTCCTCCACCTTCAATGGTTTTCGCATCTCCACGAGCTCAAGTTCATATCCTACACAAGTATATGTTCGATACTCCCCCTTTTCCCATTTTCTTTAGGGTAATTATTAGGGATTTGGATGAGGATGTAAATTTGGTCGAAACCTTAACACTTGATGAACGTATAACTCTATGGAACTATTTTTATAGGAATGCTAGGTATCCTAATGGGATTTTTAACTGTAGATTAATGGAAGTTGACATGTTTGGTAGCTACGAGAGTCCTCTTAAATCTGGTAGTGATATCAATGGCGGTAGTGGTAGTGACTTCTCTTTTCCTTCAGTTTTCCCAAGAAACTGGAAGATTATAGCCACCTCCAATACTAAGCCCAAGGATGTAAGGAAAGTTGGATTCATCCGCACCACCGATGGTCGAATAACCCCCCTTCATAAGTAACTTACTTTATCTTCATCATATGAAGAAAACGTTATTCTGAAGGCATGCTCTCTTGCGGAGAGGGCCAACATGGTCTCCTTTAACGCCTCTTCCACTTATTCCTTTTACTTCTACTTACCCACCATTCACAGGGTTAGGGTTCGCTTTCCCTTTTCCTCCTTCATGAAAAAGGTTCTTATGGTGCTCAATGTGGCCCCCTCCCAAATCACACCCAACGACTGAGGCCAGATTAGGGAATTTGGGATTATATGCCAACGGCTAGGGGCTTACTCAACCATCGAGTTGTTTTTCTATTTTTAATACACTAAAGTGTATGTTTATTGAGGATGGATAACCCTGGTTGATTTGCATTAGAGAGTCATATTTAAATCCCATTCCAACCATTTCAAAGGTTGGAAGGACAATTTTGTGAGGATGAGGGGACAAGACAATTCCTCATTAGTTACTACTAGGGAGGATGGTGTTCAGAGATTTCCCCTCGCTCGGACTGATGATCCCGCACGATCAATGGGTATAAATACACTCGCCTTACAGTTGAAGAGGTTGAGGTAGTCCGAATATTGAACGATATTCAAGTCATGGAGTCTTGCAACTATGATTATTTTGGACCAAAGGGATGATGAATTCATGGATAAATATTTCAGTAAGTTTTAATGATGTTGTCCTCTATTGTTTTCTTACATAACTTCTATTGATTATCTTGTCTTTCCTTTATTGCAGAGTAGATGTCCAGGATTCCCCTAGATGAGATGAGGGAGCACCTGGTCAAGGGAAAGCTCGGCGTTCAAGCTCAGATGGGCCTAGAAGCCACCTCAAAGGTCTTCTCACCAAGGGGGTCAAATGGATACTTAAAAGCGAGGCATCTATTGACTCTCAGGCCCCAAAGATCTAGAGGAAGTTGTTTGATCCCTCCACTAAGGATAGGGTGGCCCAAGTGATTGCTACAGAGGGGATGCGCGCCCCACATAGGCTACAAAGAAGGTCTCTCAAATTGAGCCCTCCAATTTGTCTTCTTTTGTACTTATGCCCCTAGTGGTTAGTCCCAGAGGACTTTTATTTATTATTGAATATTGCCTTTAAGGGTCCCTTTTATATTTGTTTATCTGTTATATGTGTTCGTGGATTTATCGGGGAACTTCCTCACCCAAGTTTAAGATTCGTTTTTTTCATTGAGGGCTATGATTTCTTATGATGTTTCAGGACGACAAAGGTTTCCATATATGAGTTAAATGTATTCAATTTCTTTAAAGCTGGAAAGAATTTCCACATAAGGATCCAACATATTCAATAGCCTTAAAGGTGATAAGAATTCTCACATAAGGATCTATCATATTCAATAGCCTTAAAGGCAGCAAGGATTCCCACATAAGGATCCAACATATTCAATAGCCTTAAAGGCGACAAGGATTCTCACATAAGGATCCAACATATTCAATAGCCTTAAAAGGCGTAAGGATTCTCACACAAGGATCCAACATATTCAATAGCCTTAAAGACGACAAATATTCCCACATAAGGACCTAACATATTCAATAGTCATAAAGGCAATCTCGATAGCATCCATTCACTCTTCGATATCCTACAAGTAAATCATCAATAGTCTAAAACTTATTCATGGGAAAAGAGTGCCCCGTAAAAATGTCATTATCCTTACAAAATGATTGATAATATAAATTACCTCAACAAACTAAACATAAAACAATATGAACCATATCGGGCTCATCGCCCAAGATATAATCTCTCGGTAAGAGATCTTCTTCTACAACCTTTGTGTTCGCCTCTTCTGAAATGGTCAAATCCTCCCCTAAGTGAGTTTCTTCTATAGCCTTTATTTTATGTACCAACCTTCAACTTGTGGGGATATTAAAGAAAGAAGTAGAAGAGTCAAAAGAGATGATAAAGTTAATTAAACTGTTAAAATTCTATTATAAAACGATTATAATTCAATTAATTAGATCATTTATTCTACGAACAACAATAGAATAGAGCTCAATAGAATAGAGCTCAATAGAATAGGCTGTAGTGTGAATTACGTAAAACTATACAAGATAATCAGATAACATCTTTCAATACAGATAGAAAATCAGTTTGAGAATACCTAATTCTTAGTCCAAAATAAAACTCACATAATAAAGATTAAGAATAAAAAGTTACTAGCTTGTGTGTGTTAATTTTGTTAATTGAATCTTTTTGGATTGCGGATTTAGCACTAGTAGTACGTTGGGTGATGAGAGCACCTATTTTAATCTTCCGTCAACTATGAAGAAAAGTAGTATTGTGTGACCACAATATTTATTGTGCACATTATTTAGTTAAACTTCAACTCCAAACTTCAACAAGCTATCTAAACCTATAAAATATAATTAAGTAAGGATATGCAGACAAGAAGATTCAATAAATAATGACAAACTTTCACACTTTTAAATTTGTTTTTATATGATGATGATGATAATTATTTGCAACGGATATTTTTAGATAAAATAACAAATTTCACATCATATTTTTGTATGGACAAATTTACTAAATTTTGTCCGGAATTGTTATAATTAACAAATACTAATATGACAGTTGTGTAGAATATTGTCACTCATATATATTAATCTGACAATTAGACCTATATTGTGCTTTATAAAACAATTCACTACACAATAAAATTATGAATATATGCATAGTTAAAATGATTCTAAGTAGAATATTATCTCTTTAAAAACCATAACTTACAAAATAAAAACAGAAACCAAGTAGAAACTCTAAGATGATATTTAATTCTACAGACGAAATAATTGGGTACTATATCATGCTCCATTAATACCAAGTCTAGCTTTTGGATCATAGATTTAGAAGTAAATGACCATGTTTGGTCTTCTTTACATTATTTTAATTCTTACCATATGATTAAACTCATAAATGTTTGTCTACCTAATGGTTCATATGTTCTAGCCATGTATGTAGTAACTGCTACTTTTTACCCTCACCTTTACATAACCAATGTGTTGTATACTCCTGATTTTTCATTAAATCTTATTATAGTTTCAAAATTGTGTCATTCCCTTAATTGCACTCTTCATTTTTGTTTGGTAATAAATACATTTTGTAGGATTTGAAATCTCGAAGGATAATTGGTTTAGATAGTGAAATGGAAGTATTGTATAACCTTATGATTCCTGGTGATGTACAAATTGATGTACATGTCACTCAGTCCAAGACCAATAATATTTCTGCTTTTCAACACAGTTTTGTGCATACTAGTGTTAATAAAATCTACACTATGCATATTCAAGTCTTATGGCACTTTAAATCAAGAGATTTTTCTCATGAAATATTGACTAAAATGTCTTAATTGTATCCAAAAATTACTCATGATAATAAAATTATTGGTGATATTTGTCATATTATTAGACATAAAAAGTTACGTTATAATTAAAGTTTTTCCAAAGTCACTTGAAGATTCGAATTACTTCACTTTGACATTTAGGGACCCGTATCTACATCTTCTATTCATGACCACGAGTATTTTTTTACTTTCTTAGATGACTTTATCATGTATGTTTGGATAATCATACTCAAAACCAAAGTAGACGTTTTAGCACATGTCCAAAATTTCGTCACTTCATAGGAAACCAATTCCAAACCCATTCCAAAATTATCACAACTGATAATAACCTAGAGTTTCTCATCCCTCAATACACCCAAAGTCATAATATATCAAAGATCTTGTGTCGAATCACCTCAACAAAATGGAAGAATTGAGAAAAAACATTAACACCTTCTTAATGTAGGAAGAGCCTTACTATACCAGTTTAAAATTCCAAATCATTTTTGGTCTTATGCAATTTCCTACGCCAACTTTATCATAAGTAAAGTCAATACTCCTTTCTTGGACAATAAATTACCTTAACAACTATGATAAAATTCTTTTGAAGGTGAGAATAATACACAAGAAGAGGGGTGGGGTTGAATTGTATATTATAAAAATGTTCTGCTTCTGAAAAACAACTTCAGAATATGAAGAAAGTTCAGAGTCTGATATCATATCCATGATAGCAACAGAAAGAATATGAATAAGAAGCAATAAGCAAAGTGATACACAAAGTTTATCTTGGTTCCTCTCCTCAACTGATAATAGTACAGTCCTCTTGTCTCAACAAGAGATTTTTACTATAATCAAACTGATTATAACTTTGCTCAAGCAAACTAGCAAGAGACTTTAATGCTCAATCAATCCAGAAAGAGACTTTTTCTCAAGCAACCTAGCAAGAGACTTCTGCTCAATCAACCTAGAAAAAGACTTCACTGCTCAAGCACGCATGCAAGAGACTACATCTACTTTAAACAAATAGTTTAGTAGAAAAGATAACAACTATACTTTGATACACAAGCAGAAGTATAGTAGTTGTGCAACAACCACATTGGTTTTTAACTCTTAATATTTCTAAGATATACAAAGATAATAAATCTTAAGATCTTATGGAATAACAGTTATAAATAATAGCTCAAATTTATGCTCAAGATGTTTTGATATTGTGTTGTTGTAACCTTCTTTCAAATCTTCAGCTTTCTTTTATAGAGGCAGAGAAAGAGTCGTTGGAAGGAATGAGTATAAGAGCTTTCTTCATGAAGAATCATGCCAAGAGTTATTGGAGGATGTATCTGGTTATAACCATTTTCCAATGAATAAAGGCATAGTCCGCAACATCTTTCTAAGTACTATGTATCTACCAAAAGGTAGAACAAACTGAAAAGGTCACATCACAATTCCTTGAGCCTTGAAAAATGAAACCCTAGTTGATTCTCTTTTGAAATCTGGTGTTTGACAAGACATGTCTGACTAGGATATAGAGTACGGACCAGAGGCATCTTTAGCCTTCAGATCCTGAGCTGTCACCATAGGCTTGAGCACCATGATCAGAGTCTGAACTTTCAGAGGTTGATGAACACATTCTATGTCATTATATATATATATATATATATATATATATATATATATATATATATATATATATATATATATATATATAGAGAGAGAGAGAGAGAGAGAGAGAGAGAGAGAGAGAGAGAGAGAGAGAGAGAGAGAAATATTACGAATGTCAAATATGTGGGAAAATTAAATATTGATAAAAATAGCAAAAACAACTTTTGCACTTCCCATCAGAGAGGTTGAAATGTTTTTGCACTTCTTGAGACAGTCACTTGTCATGCAAGAATTGCAACCATCAAAAGTAATCATTTCTATAAATAGATAAAGTATCAAGCATTAAATCTTCAGATGTTTCAACTTCCAAAAGTAGCGTACAAGTTACTCAAACTCTTCTATAAAAGCACAACTTATAGACAGACATCCCACATCTTCAATCAACTCTTCTTACCTCCCAGTATCATGAGTACTTCTTCTTAGAAAGCTAAGAGCACTGTCTCAACAGAAACCAATGTTAAGAGCAAGACCACCACCTTGGTGCAGCACTAATAGCAACCAACTGAAGAGACCCAACCATCTGGGTCAACCACTGTCAGAGATGCACTAAGAGCGAAGAAGGCCAAAAAGAAGAAGAAGGCATTAAAGAAGAAGAAACATAAGGTGTTGAGGAAGATAGTTTATTATGACTCAGATGAGGGTAGTGAGGAGCGAGACATAGATTGGGAGACATCATGTTGTGCATGAGGATATTGTTCTGATTTAGACAGAATTGTGTAGACCAGTGATCTTGTACTCCCTCTTTTGAATTAATGAAATATGAATTTCTTTACTTCCTTATTACAATGATACATTCTAAATAGTTGCTTATTTCCCTTTGAATGTACCAATCTTCCAAGAAATAGCAGACATAATCCATCCAAAACATCTCAAAGAAAGTACAAGTTATTCTTAATTTTATCAAATAAAATAACTAATTCCTTACAAATATAGCGTAGAGTAAAAACACATAAGCATGAAGATAAATAAATACCAAGCATAACAGATGAAAGAAGGGAAATATTATAACAAAAACTTAGTTAATAAGGAATAAGGAAAAAAAAGTGGTTCTAAATCCTAACCATATGGTTTCTTCAAAAGATCCAACACAACTCTAAGATCAACACCCATAATGTATTGTCTATCACCCATTGACTTCATCCTTTCATCCATTTCAGTTTTCTTGACAACCATGGCTTGTTGAGTAACAGTAATAGAGACTCGTTTTTCTTCCAAAAGATCTTGTCTAGAACTGGAAGAAGCGACAAATTCTAAAGTAACATCTTTCAGATTCTGAATGACTAATACAAAAACGGTCCAGAGAGAATCCTACTTAGCAGTATATGCTACTGGTTCAGAGGCAGATGTTCTATTATCGGCCAGACTCTGCACTTTATACAAAAAGATTATTTTGATTGCATCTAGGTTTGTTTAGATAAAAAGTGGATGGGATGAGGCATTAGGTTGTGAAGGGCCAGAGGATTGGTTTTCTGGGAAATATAGGTTTAAAGAGGTTTCTGGGTGAAGTAAGTCAAAAGAGATATGTTCGGATTCAATTCTAGGTTTAGATGTGAATTGATCCAAAGATATATCCTGAACAATTTATTCAACTTCAACCTGGTCTTCAGATACGTCTTAACTTGAGAGTTGAGTTTGAACAAGATTGGGTTCTTTATGAGGTGATGACTGAGGTAATTGTTGAGGTGGTTAAATTTCTGGTAGGGAAGTAGTTTCTGGTTGGATAATGGTTACATGTTCATCTTCATAAGCAGAACATGTTTGGTTAGATTGTTGGTTTTAAGGAGAGAAAGTTTGAATAGGAATGGCTTATATGGGTTTAATAGAGACAGGTTTAGGAGTAGAATAATTTAGGCCAAGGTGAGCATCAAACCCAACTTTATCATATTTTGACTCAGAACTAGAAGATAAGGCTTTCCCACTTGAAATATATATGGGAGGTTCGAGCATGATGTTAAGGGGTAATGGTTGTTTAGAATCAGAATAAAGAGTTATCTGATTCTGAACAAAGGTAGGTTCAACAGTAGGCGATGAAAGGTGTTTTGGAGAATGATTGGGTGAGGGAGTTGGTGATTTGTGGTTCAAGGTATAGTAACCAAAACCATCTTCAAAGACAAAGTTTAGATTAATATCTATCATATCAATGTTCAGAGCTTCTAAAGTAGCAAGATTTTCTTCAACAATAGTTTCTGAAACAAATTCTTCAGGAAAACCAGAAGCTCCAGTCTCAACATAATTTAATCCAGAAATAACTTCAGCAGCCTGAACCTCGGGAGACTTCAGATCACCAATAACAACAGCCTCTCTAATCAAAGCATCATAAGTTTTTGGATGATTTTCTGATTGATCCAACATAACCGATGTTAATATTTGAGCACTTCTGAAGATAGGTTCTACAACACTTTCCTAATCAACATCATATGCAAATTTCTTTTCTTGACCAAGGATACACCAAGATCCTCTTATTCCTCATTCTCTTCAATTTCACACAACTTTCTTAATCTCTTCTTCCTCAAAGGTGCTTTTGATGAGATAGATGTAGAAACAACTTTCTTGGGAGATTTTCCACTTCTTATTTTGGAGGGCATCAACTAAGTGGATGCAATGACTTCTTTAGTCTATTTTTCAATCTCCTTCTCATGTACAACTTTATTTTAAGATGGTTTCTGAGCATCCTTATGAGCAATTGAAGCAACTTGCTTCCTCTTTTTAGAAGGATTGAATACATTAGTAGGTTTGTTGGGTACGTCTTTGAGTCTTATAACACTCCCTTTTTGAATTCCTGTTCAATGTATATTCTGACTACTTCAGGATTATCCATCTTGGTGATGACATGATAATCCTCAAGATAGTCAAGATTAGTACATCTAACTGAGAAAGGCACCCTTGAAATTACCACATCATGTTTTCTCAGAAGCTTCATGTTAGTAAGAACTACAGCAGACATTATGTTTCCATGTATATCCTCAAGATCCCTATTGTTAGGCAATGTTTTAAGGGCATCGATTAGACGACCCTGATAAAAAAATCCAGACAACGGTCTTGCATAAGGCCCATTCTTCTTGTGAAGCTTTGTGATATTTTTAGTGGCTTCACACAGATGATTGAAGATATATGCCAAGAGATTGATCTTATCTACATTCTTTTGGTAAAATATGAAGTGCATGTGATCCCATGAAATATGATTAGTGCTATCTTCTCTGGGGATCAGACAGCTAATAAGAATTTTTAAACAAAAGCTTGAAATTCTTCTGCGTGTACTTGACTTTTCCAAAGTTGGAAGAACACAATTTTTCAGAGTTCACAAACAAAAATCTTTCTATGGCTTCTGTTTCATGACTATTCTCCTTAGTGTTCAAAACAAACCTTCAAGATTTTGGTGCTTTCAAAAGTTTAGCAATCGTCTTCTAAGTGGTGATACTGAAGGTAGAGAAAAACAAGAAAGGGAGGGGGGAGGGGGTTGAATTATTTTCACTACATATAAAAACTTTTGCAAACACCACACACATGAAAGACATAGCAAACAACATAGAAGTTTATCCTGGTTCGCTTGAAATTCAAAGCTACTCCAGTCCATCCAACCAAGGTGATTTTGCCTTCAATAGGGATTTAATCCAATAATCTAGAAAGATTACAACAAACGTCTAAGAGTATAATGATCTCTTAGCCCTCTCAAGTCTACAGACTTCACAAGTCACTTGAGGAAATATTCAACACTATTTTAGAATTACAAGAAGGTGTTTAGTGCTTCTAGGTAAGCAGTTTGAACACAGTAAGAACAGTAAAAATTCACACTAAGAGCAACAACTCGTGTGAGAAAAAATAGAGCAAGAATTAGTGAAATATTGAATTTGATTTACAGTATTCTTGTGTGATTGCTTCATCTTTTGCATGATGATAGTAGGGCCTTTATATAGTGCGTTGAATATGATGTTGTTGGCTGAAGCATTGGTGCCGATATCTTTGGCAATGATGAACTTAATTACCATTAAGTTTGTTGTCCTTTCCATAGAAGTTTAGGAGAGTAATTAATATTCTCCATATATAGGTTTATACTGTATTTGGAATACTTTGTTGTTAAGTCTTGATTTCTTCTGATAGGTGAAACTCAGAGTGCGCGGAGTTCAGATACTTTTACTCAGATCTCGTATTCTTCAGATGGTTGTCTGATGTGTTCATTAGAAGCTCTTGAGTTATCTTAGACTTTACGTTCCTCAAATGTAGTGAGCCTTAGAGACTTCAGATGAGAGATCTTTCAGATGCAGAAGGTCAGAGCCTTGAGTCATCAGAGCAACGTATTCAGTTGTAAGTTCAGTTGTTCTGGATTTGCTTAACGCTTAGATTGTGTTTCTTCATATGCATTAATCATTAGAGCCCTGCACACTTAGATAATTTTTTTAGGGTACCAAAATGTTTCATCCTTTGTTATCATTAAAACTTAAGGATTAATTGTAGAATCAAAATCTTGTTCTAACAGATACATTAACACCCTTTATTGTTGATCTAATTTCAACTTCTGCAAACTTCTTCAAACCCGTTTCTTCTCTACTCTTTCCTTTCAAATAAATGTGTTTCTCTACCAGTAGTATGAGTTCCTCAAATGCATCATATTCATCAAAGACTTCTTCCCTAACACATAAATCTCTTACAAGATAAGGGTAAATTGGTCCATTTAGAATATCAAAGAATGAAGACCCCTCTTGAACTCTGAAGTAGCTCTAATGATCATACCCATTTTGATTGAGTTAGTCAAAGTCAAAAAAAAATTCACCAAAAGCTTCAGATCATCCTGATTTAAATCCATGGATTTATGCTTGATAGTCTAACTTTTTTCAAATTCGACGATCATGTGTGCATGTTGAGCAGATGATGAGGACACCATTATTGAAAGGAGCTTTTAAGGTTTTTAAGGTTCTTTTAAAAAAGTGGTTTTTTGGAGGAGGTTAGAGAAAACAAAAGTGTATGAAGTGAGAGAGTGTAGTGTGTGCTTCTCATATAACTCGAGTGTTTTGAGTGAACTTTTTAAAAACAAAACTGAGCATAAATATAAAAAGAAACAACAGACACAATAATAAAGACAAATAGCCAATAATTGAGGAGTTTTTACCCAACGGTTACAATCCACGTATAAGAAGATATTTTAAAATTATGACATGTAAGAGGACAGGTGCCATAGGCAGTTACCACGATGTCTCCATTTGCATGCATATCATAGGAAATTAATCATATTCATAATATTAGAGAATAAGATGCTTCAGAGGCTATTTTTTCATCAAAAGTTTTTTTAGAGCTTTTGATTAAGGTAGCTTCTAGACATCATCAGACTCTGATATAAAGTAAGATGTTTTTCACACCTGCTAAAAGTAGAATTATCATAGTGAAGTGTGATTCTTCTTTCATAAACATGAAGTTCTTCTGACAAACATTTAAAATGCTAGGATTAGAAACTGTTGCATAAAAACACATAGATAGTTATACCTTTGTTTATGTAGTTTCAAATCACCTTTTGATATTGTTCATGTGGAACAATATCGTTCCAACAATGCTCTTCTGAATTCCAACCAAAGTCTTTTCAGAATTCCCAAAATAACTAATTAACTTCAAAGATATAGCCAAGAGTCTGAAACACCAGTTCAATATAAGAGAACATCAGTCTTCCCAGTACCAGTAATATTGTCTTACTAGTTTCTTCCAAATTTCACATTTCCTTCCTTCTTCAGACTTAAGATTTGGAATGTAGGCCTTCTTCTTGTTGTAGGTTGTAAGCAATTGTTCTGGAACAACTGTTATTTTTCTCTTTCACTTTAGTATATCTTCCGTAAAAACAAACTCATTCATTGGTGCTCATACTCTTATGGGTCCTCTAAGGTTAGTTTTACGGGGCTTCCTCTTGCTTTGAGAGTTAGGCTTTTAGTAAGGCATAAACGCATTCCAAACTTTTTGTCTATAAATACTTTATCTTGGATAAGTCTTGACCTTGACTTCTGAACTTCTTGGAACCTTTGATTCAACAACCTTGAGTTTTGAATTCTTCAGAATCTTTGACTTGGGAGTCTTAGGTTCTAGTTTACTTAGAACTTTTGATCTTTGAGTCTGAGATTCTAATATCTTCAGAACTTGTGAGTCATTTATCACAGATTCTGATTGGTTCGGAATTATACCATTTTCAGCAGCAGACATAAAGTAAGCATTCAGTCCCTTTTGAGTAGTGCTTGAAGAAGAAGGTTCTGATGGTTTTTTTCAAAATACTAGTCCTAGGATTATAAGGCTTTTGATGAGAACCAAGACCTTCTTCTTTGCTCTTACTTACACCATAAATCATAGATGCAAGTTTGGTTATGTTGTATCCAAATATGATAAACTCTTGAAGAGTTGTTTCATACTTATCAAGAGGTTTGTCAGACATATCTTTTATTGAAGCAATTTGATCTATTTTATGTTTTTAAATTTTGTCTTTAGAGGATTTTAGTTCATCTCTTATAAGACCATATTACATCTTTATAGTTTCATATGCCTATCTTTTTGCTGGCATCTTTCTATAAGATCCTGACATAAAGTAATTAAATCAGATTTAGAGAGTTTAGAAAATACCTCTTTTGTGTCCTCTGAATCTGAGTCAGAACCAACTCCTGATTCTTAGTATAAAAGAGTTTAGGCCATCAAAGTAATATTAGCTTCTTCTTCATAAATTTCTTCTTCATTGTCAAGTTTTCCCCATGTTTCCATGAGGCTTTTATTGAACTTGCTTCTGAAGCTATTCTTCTAGAAGCTTTCCTTTTTGACCTTATCCTTCTGTAAATCGGGACAGTCAACAATGAAATGACCAGGCTTCTAACAGTTGAAGTAACCCTTTTGATCACCTTTATCACCTCTTGAACTTGACCCTTTGAAGCCACCGCTTCTACCAGAAACTATGTTCTTCTTCTTAGTCAAGTGTTGAAATCTTTTAATGATGAAAGACATTTCATCATCATTAGATTCTTCACCAGAAGCTTCATAATTAGTGGTTTCTTTATTCACCTTAATTTGAGAAGATTTCTCAGATCTTACAACAGAATCTAAAGCTAGAGTTTTGAATTGCTTTATAGGATCATCTCCATTTAGCTCCATCTAATGGCTTTGGAGATTGCTAACAAGACTTTCAAGATTTAATGTGTTTAAGTCTTTAGCCTCTTGAATATAAGTGACTTTGGGTCTTTATTTAGCAAGAAGACTTCAAAGAATCTTCTTGACATGATCTGAAGTAGCATAGCTCTTGTTCAAGAACTGAAGTCCAGACACAAGAACTTGAAATCTTGAGAACATTTTCTCAATGTTCTCATCATCTTACATTATGAATAACTCATATTGTTGAACCATAATATTTTCTTTAGCTTCTTGAACATGTTGATTACCTTCATAGGTAGCACACAAAGATTTAAAGATAGTTTTGACACTTGACTTATCAATAATCTTTATGTACTCAGAATGAGGGAATACATCAACAAGAATGCCTCTCACTTTATGGTGTTTAATGTATATATCTTTATGAGCAGAAGTGAGAGTATTTCTGTCAGAAACCATTCTAACACCATTAACATGAATGTCAATTCCATCTTCCAAGATAGCCCATAACTCATCATCTAGACTAATGATGTGAGTGTACATCTTACCTTTCCACCATTCAAATTTAGTAGAATCTCCACTGAATGTTGGTGGTATAACAATATAGTTGTTTTGACTAGATAAACTTTGATCATGGTTAATATAACCACGAGGAGGACCTCCATCATGACTATTTACTTCAGGACCTTTAGACATGACTTATTTTCTCAAGATCTTTTATGCACCATTGTTAAGTGTTATAGTACAAACTGTGCTCTAATGTCAAATGAAGTAGGGAAAATACACAAGAGGGGGGGGGGGGTGAATTGTGTATTATAAAAGTGTTTCACTTCTGAAAAACAACTTTAGAATCTGAACAAAGTTCAAAGTCTGATATCATAATCTATGATAGCAGCGAAAAGAATATGAATCGGAAGAAATAAGCAAAGTAACACGCAAAATTTATCCTAGTTCCTCTCCTGAACCGGGAGTAGTCAAGTCCCCTTGTCTCAACAAGATATTTTCACTATAATCAAACTAATTACAACTTTTCTCAAGAAAACTAGCAAGAGACTTCCGCTCAAGCAACCTAGCAATAAACTTCTAGTTAATCAACCTAGTAAGAGACTTCACTACTCAAGCACGCATGCAAGAGACTTCACTGCTCAAGCATACAGAAAAAAATACTTCCTCTACTTTAAACAAATAGTTTAGTAGAAAAGATAACAACTATACTTTGATACACAATCAAAAGTATAGTAGTTGTGCAACAACCACAAAGGTTCTTAACTATTAAGATTTCTAAGATATACAAAGATAAGAAATCTTAAGATCTCATGCACTAAAAGTTATAAACAATAGCTCAATGTTATGCTTAATATGTTTTATATTGTGTTGTTGTAACCTTATTTCAAATCTCCAGCTTCCTTTTATAGAGGCAGAGAAAGAGTCATTCGAAGGAATGAGCATAAGAGTTTTCTTCGTGAAGAAACATGCCAAGAGAGATGTTAGAGGATGCATCTGGTTAGAACCATTTTCCAATGAATAAAAGCATGGTCCACAACATCTTTCGAAGTACTAAGTGTCTACCAAAAGGTAGAATAGGCTGAAAATGTCACATCACCATTCCTTGAGCCTTGCAAAACAAAACCCTAGTTGATTCTCTTTTGAAATTTTGCGTTTGACAAGACATGTGTGTCTTTGAGATAGAGTATGAACCATATGCATCTTTAGCCTTAAGAGTCTGAGCTGTAACCAAAGGCTTGAACACTGTGATCGAAATTTGAACCTTTAGAGGTTGATGAACACATTCAGAGTCATCAAATTCTGATCATTCAGAATTTGAGTCACTTTGCTTCTTCAAAGATGCATTTAACATGATCAATTCATAGTTGTATTCTAAGCTTGTGATCATGCACACTTGAACATATGTTAGTATACACATTTGTTCTTTAAGTACTTTGTTATCATCAAAACCCAATGGATATGAACAATTTTGTTCCAACATCTTTTACTGAAATGACTCAAATAAAAGTCTTTGGCACTTTTTGTTATGCATCTACTTCAGAATATCATAAAACTAAACTTTCTTGTAGTGAAAGAAAGTATCTATTTTTAGGATATGTTGTTGGTTTTAAAGGCTTTATTTTGTAAGACCTTAACTCACATGAAATTTTAAGCTCAATGAATGTTACCTTCCATTAACATGTTTTACCTTATCATGTTCAAACACCATTTATCACAAATAACTGGGAATACTTTACTAACTTGCATAAGAAGTCAAATCATAATTCTTCTAATTTTAATGAACAAGAACCTCAAAACCTTGAAAACATACACACCATAGATTCTAATCATGACATCGACCAATTTTTTTTATCATAGAATCCACCCTTGATGAGACACAATCACTTATCGTAGAGTCCAATCTAAATAGGGTTTCATCAAGAGTAAAAAATCCATCAACGCATCTCAAAGACTATGTATGTGATTCCTTTCATGATGCACTAAATCAATCATCATTGGGTACTTTCTATCCATCTTATAATTATTTATCATATTCTAAATTATCATCTAATTATCAATATAGTCTATCAATAACCATACAAATTGAACATAAGTCATACAACGAGGCTAGCAAATTTGATAGTTAGAACCAAACCATGAAAACTGAGCTTGATTCTCTTAACAAGACTGGGAAAATTATTTATCTTCCACCAAACATCAAATAAATAGGCTTCAGATGGGTATACAAAGTTTAGCACAATTCAGATAGAAAGTATTGAAATATTCAAGGCAATATTTGTTGTCAAAGGCTATAATTAGATATAGGGTTTAGACTATTATGACACCTTTAACTTGTTATAAAACTTACAATAGTTAGAATTATAATATCTCTTGCATCAATAAACAATTGGCATCTACATCTGTTAGATGTAAACAATGCTTTCCTACATGATGAATTGCTTGAAGAGGTTTATATGCTAATTCCACCCAGTGTTACTTCCTCCAAACCAAATAAAGTATGCAAACTGATCAAATCCTTATATGGGCTTAAATAGGATAGTAGGCAATGGTATGAGAAGTTAACATCTCTTTTTAATCATAATGGTTACAACAAAAGTGATTATTGGTGATTCCTTGTTTGTAAAGACCAAAGAATCAGAATTTACAACCCTCATTGTCCATGTTGATAATGTAACTTTAGCAGGGAACTCTCTTTACGAATTTCAAGCCATCAAAGAAGCTCTCCATCAAGCTTTCAAAATTAAATATCTTGGCATCCTCAAGTATTTCCCAGGCCTAGAAGTCGCTCACTCCAAACTTTGTATTTCACTCTACCAAAATAAATATTGCATTGATCTTTTAGTGTATTCAGGCTTACTTGGCTTCAAACCAGTGTTCATTCATCTGATCCTTCCATCAAATTATGCAATGACAATTCTGATCCATATGAAGATATCCCATCCTATAGAATGTTTATTGATGACTTCTCAACAAGTGTACCGATAATGTTGAAGTAATAAAAAAGATTGAATCGATAGGGACTGCCTCCAAGCAAGACAAAATATGTGTAATGTATAAAAACTAGTAAAAAAAGGGGGTTTTCATGTTTCAGTGTGAAAAGTAAATAAATGAGTAAACATTGTCACGAAAGTGATCAGGTTGTGTTGTAGAATCACATATTCCTCTATTGTTGATGTTTGATGCACTGTATAAATTATCTAATCACTATAATCCTACGGGAAATTGACAAAACCGTTATAGCAAATTCCTCACGAAATAACTCACTAACCACTACTCGGAGCTTTCTATCCCTAGTTTGCCAGCATAAGTAGGGTTAGGCGATGTGTAGAACGTTAATTCTCTATGCCACTACTCAGGGTCTCCTATCCTTATTCAACCAGCATAAGTACAACAATTGCCATAGGTCCAACATATAGACTAATGGTCAGTATTCCCTATGTACCCAAAATCAGATTAAAAGAGTATCTTACATAAAAAGAATTACGAATAAGAAGCAATTGAATAAGATTATAGATCAATAGGTACGTACAATGGTCAAATCAACATAGAATCCAACAATATAGAAATAGGTTCATCTTAACACAACCTAACCTAGGAGAATTTAGCTACTCATAATGTAATTAAAAATACAACAATTGATAGATAAAGATAACATAATAAGTCCCTTGAAGAGATGGCCTCCAATAGATTCAAATGCTCCCAAAATTACCCTTTGTGCTCTCTAATCCGTTCTTCAATCTCCAATTTTTGTAACCCTTGATCTCCCCTTGAAAAAGTGCAGAAAATCCACTTTTAAAGCAGTCAGCATGGATCAGAAAAGGGCCTAAAAAAGTACCATTGTATGTCATTATTCCATCGTGCACATGATTTTGAAAGTGCTTCATCCCGTACGTGATACTTTCTATCGCGCGCAATATTTTTCTCTCAACGAATGGACTTCTCATTGGGTACATGTCAATAATAATCCAAAGTTCCTCTCACACGATTGCCTTAGAAACTAGAGTAGGACTTATGGAAATAGGAATTCCAAAAACATTAGACTTAATGCACAAAGCATATTGTCTAAGCTGCAAGAAAGACATGTTTTTTAAGAATTCTATGATAAGAACAGGATAGACGGGTCCTTCAAGCATGTTAAAGTAATTCACCCATTTATGGGATCGGACATGACTTAGAAGATCAAAACCATGATTTTTAAATTCATCGAAGTCAACGAATTTTCCATTAATCATGGTGAGAGGACAAGCAACTCCACAAACATAAGACATTGTTTGAGGTTTGAGGGTTGAAAAAGAGTTTAGAGGAAGTATAAACTGGGATGACAACTAAGAAGAGACAAATATAGGTTTAAATAGATTAGGAAAGAAAGTTAAGGTGATAGGAATGAGTGGGTAGAAGTTTAAACAAAAAGAGTCAACAATAATCAATGCATGTAGCAGTAATAACCTTTAAACCAAGACACACAATAAAGCATGCTTGTCATGCTTTATTAAGACTAAACATTGAAAAATGACAAAACATGTGAAAATACATAGGAGACAAAGCAGAAAAAAAAATATATATAATAAAATTCATATGAAAAAAGACAAGGGAAGATAGGTGAAAAGATTTTCTCTTTACCCAATAAATATTTTTTTTGAACAATTATTTAAGCAATTTAAAAAAAAAGAAAAGTAAAACATTAAAAAAATTGTGTAAACAAAACATTAATATAAAACAGAGTCTAAAAGACAAAGAAATCCATAGGGATTCTGACTTGGACCTTCTGAGCCAGAAAGCCATTTATTTATCAAAGGGCTGATTGTTTCAGAGATAAGTAGAAAACACGCAAAGTCTTAGAGTCTCATCTTTACTTCCTCAGATTTTTCACACATTGAGATTTTAATCAGGAGAAATTTGCATTTTCAAATTCCTTAGAATAAAACAAATTTGTCCTCGGCAAGGGGTTTAGTAAAGATATAAATCCATTGATGGTTTGTATCAATAAAGCTTAAGCTTAGAATACCCTTCTGAATATAGTCTATGATAAAATGATGTTTTATCTCAATATGCTTCACTCTAGAATATAAAATGGAATTCTTAGACCAGAAAATATAATAATTATTATCGCAAAAGATAGGAATGTTACTTTCACTTGGCTGATAATTTTCTAGCTGAATTTTCATCCAGAGGGTCTGAGTGTTTCATCTAGAGGCTGCAATGTATTCAGCTTTTGCTATTGATAACACAATAGTTCATTGCCTCTTGCTAGACCATGAAATTATATTTTCACCCAGAAACTGACAACTTCCATTTGTTCTTTATTCTTTCAAGTTTATCTCTAGTATAATCAGCATCACAAAAACCTACTAACTTGTAATCTTTTGATTTCTTATAAAGCAAACTAAGGTTAGTAGTTCCTCTAAGATATCTAAAGATTCTATTAACAACAATTAAATGAGACTCTCTAGGATCTGCTTGAAATCTAACACATAAGCATATATTGAATAGAATATCAGATCTAATATCAGTTAAGTAAATGAGAGATCCAATCATACCTATATATACCTTCTGATCTACCTTGCTACTTTCCTCATCTTTTCCAAGAGTGCAAGTGGGATTCATTGCAGTTTTAGCAACCTTACATTCAGGCAAGTCAAACTTCTTCAAAATTTCTTTTGTATATTCGCTCTTATGAATGTATGATCCTTTTGGGTTTTTATTAATTTTAATTCCCATAAAGAATTTTAATTCTCCCATCATGCTCATCTCAAATTCTACTTGCATGGACTTGGAAAACTCTTGCTAGAGAAAGGCATTAGTGTAACAAAAAATGATATCATTAATGTAGATTTGAACTATTAAAAGATCATTTTTGAAGGTTTTACGGAACAAGGTTGTATCCACTTTTCCTCTTGAGAAATCATTTTCCAAAAGAAAATTGTTGAGCCTTTCACGCCAAGCTCTGGAAGCTTGTTTCAGACCATACAATGATTTCTTAAGTTTATAAATAAAATCAGGATTTTTATGATTTTCAAAGCCAGGAGGTTGATGGACATAAACTTCTTTAGTTATGTAACCATTTAGAAATACGCTCTTAACATTCATTAGATATAAGATAATATTATGATTAACAATAAATGAAATTAAAATACGAATAGATTCTAACTTGATAACTAGTGCAAAAGTATCAGTATAGTCAATTTCTTCTTGTCGACTATAGCCTTGTCAACCAGTTTTGCCTTGTTCCTTACCACATCTTCTTGCTCATTCAGTTTGTTCTTGAAGAACCATTTGGTTCCAATGACATGTTTTCCTTTTGGTTTTAGCACTAGATTTCACACATCATTTTTGGAAAATTGATTGAGTTCTTCTTGCATTGCCAAAATCCATTCAGAGTCCAGAAGAGCTTCATTAATGGATGTTGGTTCTATGATAGACACCAATCCTAGAAGACTTTCTTTATCTTGCCTGAATGAAGATCTGATTATGGCAGGTTCTGACTTGTCTTCAAGAATAAGCTCTTCAGAGTGAGAGAGTCTTTGCTTGAACATCTTTTGAGGTGCTGGTGTGTCAACATCTTCTAAAATGTCAATAGTATCCGATGCTGAATGATTTGTTTCAGGTTGAACACCCTCACAGTTTGAGTTTGTGATCTTCATGTCATACTGTATACATGCGTTTTCGACGTCATGAGATTTGGTATGCAGAATGATTCTTTCGACAAATGACGATATGGGATAAACGGTTTTGGTTGATAAGTGTTGTTCGACACTTCGACAAAATTGAAGCTTCGACATTTCGACAAGATATCTGCAAATGGAAAGGCACCTTTGACAGACGTGGATGATGTTGTAGTATTTCGACAATTCGACAAAGTCTGGAGAGAGACGTCATTTCAACGTAAAATGTAAATATTCAAATTCAGAAGAGTTGTAACGTTTGGCAGAAGACGCGTGGAAGCATCTGGCGAAAAGAAGAAAGCCATTTGTCACAGTTTTAGGATTTGGTCGTTAGTAACAGTTATGTTATTTGTATATAAATAGGGTAGTTGTTATCGAAAAAGTGTGGAAATTTACTTGTACAAAATTCCTAAAAATACTCAAAGTACCCGTGTGAGAGAAAAGAGTCATATTTGGAACATGTATGTGTAAACAAACACCAATTCTTTCAAAGTTATATTTTATAAAGTTTAAAGTTCTTTACAAATTCCTTTTACGTTTTCCAGTCAATTATCTTTCTGCACTTTCTTTTCGACGCTTTATGTTTTCGTCAGTTACTTTCTGCCATTTATCTTATCTTGTCAAATTTACATCTGTTCAAACGTTTTAATCAACATCTTTCGACATAAAATATTTAGAGAACCAAAATGAAAGATATGAAAGTTGTTCTAGATATCATCAAAGTCATTTAGATCTGCACATGTCCTAGGATTTGTGTGGTTGATCCTGCAAGTAACCCAATTCTACAAGTTTTGGTAAACCAGAGGTTGTTCGCCAAAATTCACAGCGAACAAATTGGCACGCCCAGTGGGACCGTGCAGAAATCTAAAACTTAGATAATCGTTAGTCAAAGTTTTTCTTCGTTGTATGAGACTAAGAAGCGGTAAATTAGCCGTATTCGACGTAGAAATACCTAAAAGAACGAGAGTAAGGAGAATGGCGAACCAGCCAAATAATCCAAACGAATCCATCCCAGTATCCAGCCCTGTCCTTTCGACGGGAGGCAATGTAGGATCAGTCCCTGTGTCTGAGGCTGTACCTTCGTCAACAGGGTCAATACCAGCGATTTCAATATCGCAAAGTGTTCCTAGTTCGTCCATTAGGGCACAACAAATGCCCGTTGGGACACCCCCTCCTATGGGAAACACTTCTAGGCCTTTTGTGACAAATTTCACCATGCCTCTGCCTGGTAGGGAACAACCATTTGGAATGCCAACTTCAGTAATGGCAAATCTACACAATTCCCCGGTAGTATATTCTGATTCTATGGCCAATATGTCTTCACCCTTACAAGGGTCAGGATATGGCGGAAACATGAGTAGACTAAATCAACAACCACTTTACGTGCCGCCGGTAACAAATAATTCTGTGCAGGTAATTAGACAACAAATGGACGAGAGTAATCATGATATGGTCCAAATGTTGACACAACAAATGGGAGCGGTGTTTAATCCTCTAATACAAAACACCACCCAAACAAACCAATTGTTGGCAGCGCAAATGACGCGCATTGCTGATTTCTTTGGAGTCCCTCAAACTCGACACAGAGAACAAGTGGTTCATAGCCCAGTGGTAGCGGTCCAGAAAGAGCCTACAATAGACCAAATACCGTTAGACAATCCTCAAACAAACGTCAGAAACCAAGAGGATGTAGTCGAACAGCCTCGTGTCGAAATCCCTGTTCCACAAGAGCCCAGAAGGATAGTAATCCAGAGAGGCCAAGACGCGGATGCTGTGTTGCAACAGCGAATCCGGTATAATAACCCCCCTGTCGAAAATAATTTAGCGGCCATGGTCGAAACGATAATGGCACAAAATGGGATGAACATGGGATTACAAAGGCCTAGTTACACTTCCCCACTATCGGAATATATTCTGCAAGAAGAACTGCCACCAAGGTGGAAAGTTCCTAAGTTCACAAAGTTCTCAGGGGATACTAGTGAGTCCACCATAGAACATGTGGCACGTTATCTGATCGAAGCGGGGGAAATAGCCCGTAATGAAAATTTGAAAATAAAATATTTCCCTAGTTCCTTAACGAAAAACGCGTTTACTTGGTTTACATCTCTGCCTGCAAACTCAGTATATACGTGGACCCAATTAGAAAGATTGTTCCATGAGCAATTTTACATGGGACAAACAAAAATAAGTCTGAAAGAATTAGCCAGTGTTAAGAGAAAACACATAGAACCAATAGATGATTATTTAAATAGGTTCAGATTGCTAAAGGCTAGATGTTTCACTCCGGTTCCAGAACATGAGTTGGTCAAAATGGCAGCAGGGGGACTAGATTATTCTATAAGGAAGAAACTAGATACCCAGTATCTGAGGGATATAGCACAATTAGCAGATAGAGTGAGACAGGTCGAAAGGTTAAGGGACGAAAAATTCAAAGCAAATAAGAATAAAAAAGAAAGGGTGGCCTACGTAGGGGTTCGCCAAGATGATGAGTACGACGAAAACAAACCAAGTAACTTCGACGAACAAGAGATTGACCTAGCAGAACTAAAGCAAGGCCCACCTTATTCGTGCAAAGTGCTAACTCCGTCGAACGGAAACCCAGTCGAAACCAACGATAAGTTCCCCAAAAGGACTTATACGTTCGACATCACCAAATGTGACGAAATTTTCGATCTGTTGGTTAAGGATGGTCAATTAATAAAACCTCCAGGCGCTAAAGAACCACCTATGGAACAACAGAAAAAGAGAGGTTTTTGTAAATACCATAATTTTTTGGGCCATAAAACGTCTCGGTGTTTCCTTTTCAGGGATCTCGTTCAAAATGCTATCCGTGACGGAAGGCTGAAGTTTGGTGACAAACCAAAACAACAGATGAGGATCGATTCGAATCCTATGCAGACAGTCGAAGCCCACTACGCTGAACCATCCATCGTGAACATGGTGGAGGTCGAAGTTGCTCCTGATGGCAATTTGGAAATGGTAGAGGCCCCTGGAAGTTTCGACACAAACATCAACATGGTTGAGATTGCTGATGATCTCGTAAGCCAGAACGAAGTTGAAGTTACTGAAGGCTTCGACAACCAGAAAAGAATGGAAACTACTGAAGGTTTCAACAAGAAGGACGGTGACGATACTGTCGAAGATGTGAAGTTTCGACAAGAGGAAAATTGGGACCGCTTGGGACAGCCAAGTGGGAAGTATGATTATCTTGTGAAGTACAATGCGCCGGAAAGCTCTCAGATCGACATCAACACAATCCAACCAAGCGGTTGGGGAGATGTTTCTTTAGACAACAATGAAGAAACAGTTGAGGCAATTGAGCATCCCCCTAATACGAAAAAGAAGGTTATTGAAGACCTCATTATCGAAAACAAGGCTACTGAAGGCCTTGATCTTGATCAAACAAAGACAGGTGATGTCGCAAACTGCGTCAACACTATGGGGCCTTTCAGTGAAGAAGTCACAAAAATTAAAGCGGAAGCTGTTAATGGTCCTTTGAAGCCCGTGGTCAGTGGGATTCTACGTAGGGTAATGGAAGACCCCAAAAGGAATTGGAACAAATGTTGTTGCAAACATGGCCCCAGGAGTATATCTTGGTGCTGCTTCCCAGCAAGAGAGTTCGACCAAGCACCAAAAGGTGTCGAAGGTGAAGAGGAGAAACTCATTAGAAAGATGAACGAATTAAGCATCACTGACGAACGAAGTGTTGGGGTAAACATGGTGGAAATATCTCAGAGGGACCAGGCCGAAGTGGGCGAAGATCATCGTCGAAAGGAGCACCAGAGGCTGGCGTATCCTAAAGAGGAGGAAAATTTAATAGAATTCATCATGAGGTGCCAAAGGATGAAAACCGAAGTAATGCTATGCCCACGCTGTAGTGCAATCTTCGACAGGAAAGCAGCAACCAACCTGGAAGTAGTGGATAAAGCCAAGAGGAAAGAGAATTGGGGAACAGTAAGATATGACCCAAGGAGAAGTGATCACCACCAGTGGAGGCATGGAGAAAGACGCCATAACACCTATAAACCATCTAATAAAGCAACGAACGACAAATGGGTTCAACCCATTAGAGACGCCCAGGGGCAGAACAGATGGGGAAAGTTTGAGGTTCAGAGAGGCGCTTCGATGGAAGGCAAGAAGGAAATGGAAAAGCACAAGCCAAGGCCATATCCTTCAGAGAATTAAAAAGGCAAAAACCCCATGTCCAGATCCCAATGGAGGAGATTCCAGAGGCAGAAGAGGGCAGAAAAAGAGGCTGCAGAAAAGAGCGTGAATGGAAAAGACATTGACAGCAAAGATATAGCAGAGTCTAGTAACAATCGCCAGATAAGGAGCAGAAAAGAGGTTTCCCTCCAGATCAATCCTGGCGGCATTGTCGAATCTGTGGCGTCGAAAGAGAAGATGTAGGAGGACGACGAAATAACGGACAACTTCGAATCTGATTCAGAATCATCCTTCAATGTGATCTGCAACGTGGTCTTTGTTCTCCCTGGAGACTATGATAGAGTTATGGAGGTCGAAGACGAAGAAGACGAGATGGAAGAGGAAACAACGGCACACAGGCCCGTTTGCAACTACGTTATGAATAATGGATGCGTCGAAGAGCAGAACGCTTTCTTCGAAAGACCAGATGACTCCATGAAAGCGCATTTGAAGCCTTTGTTCATAAAAGGAAAGGTGGAGAATGTTGGTGTGAATAAGATACTGGTGGATGGGGGAGCAGCAGTGAATTTGATGCCCCATTTCATGCTGAAGAAGATAAGGAAAGACGACTCAGACGCGAAACCCCACAACATGGTGCTGTCGAATTATGAAGGAAAAGTAGGAACCACCATGGGCGTTATCCAGGTGAATCTGACCGTTGGAACCATAACAAGGCCAACAATGTTTATGGTCATTGCTTCAAGGGCGAACTACAACCTACTGCTTGGAAGGGAGTGGATTCATGGCGTAGGAGCCGTACCCTCTTCAATGCATCAGCGAATAGCCATATGGAGGCCAGATGGGATCGTCGAAAACATTGAGGCTGATCAAAGCTACTTCATGACAGAGATAAACAATGTCAACAATCAAAGCTTCGACAAGAACCTGGCTCACATACCTCCATGCAGTCCAGCCGAATTCGACTTAAAGGCGACAGACAATGCCTACTGCTCCATGTACCTTCATCCTACACATGGTTTCCAGTGGGATAAATAAGTAATTGGCGAAACTTACATGTGGGGAACTACTCATATAGCGCCAACGGGATGGGGAAGCGAATTTGACGATGACGAGTAAACAATCAGCGCTCGAAAAGATTACGGCTTACGTAGCCGAAAACAAACTCAAAGAGGCCCTTGAGGCTGAAGTAAAATACATGGTTGTCGAAGCCAGCAAAGAAAACTCCAACAAACAATGTCCCCAAAAAGACGTTGTAGAAGATCATGATAACAACCAAATGGGCGAATGGCAAAAGCTGGACGCCATTTAGGACGACGAACCTCTAGGGTTCGAAAAAGATCCAGTGTCAATAAACGAGAAGATGGTGGCGCAG
The DNA here is from genome assembly GCF_024323335.1 of Lathyrus oleraceus. Taxonomy (NCBI): domain Eukaryota; kingdom Viridiplantae; phylum Streptophyta; class Magnoliopsida; order Fabales; family Fabaceae; genus Lathyrus; species Lathyrus oleraceus. The sequence continues at coordinate 286,701,075 of NC_066584.1, forward strand.
GATCCGTTAGAAGAAATAAACTTAGGAGTGGGGGCAGAACATAGACCAACCTACATAAGCGCAACAATGGACCCCCAGTTCAAGGTCGAAATAGTCCAGTTGTTGAAAGAGTTCAAAGACTGTTTCGCATGGGATTATGACGAGATGCCTGGTCTTGACAGAAGTTTGGTCGAAATACAGTTGCCAATAATGGAAGGAAAGAAGCCAGTAAAGCAGACTCCGAGACGCTTCGCACCAGAAATCCTATCGAAAATAAAAGAAGAGGTCGAAAGACTTCTAAAATGCAAGTTCATCCGCACAACCAGGCGGGTGATTTCTTAGGTTTTGTGGTCCACAAGAAGGGGATCGAAATAAATGAAAACAAAGCCAAAGCCATAATGGAAGCGAAAGCGCCATCAACCAAAAAGGGGTTGCAGTCTCTGCTAGGGAAAATCAACTTTCTCAGAAGATTCATCTCCAACCTCAGTGGGAAGACACAAGCTTTCTCTCCTCTACTTCGACTAAAGAAGTATGAGGTTGTATATTTCGGCATCAGACAAAACATTAGGAAGTATGTTGTGTCAAGAAGATGAGAATGGCGTCGAAAGAGCCATTTATTATCTCAGTAGAGTCCTGAATGATGCTGAAACTAGATATAGTATTATAAAAAAGCTATGTCTATGTGTATACTTCTCTTGTATGAAATTGAAGCATTATATAAAACCTGTTGATGTATATATTTCCTCCCATTTCGACGTAATAAAGTATATGTTATCTAAATCTATTTTACATAGTCGAATTGGAAAATGGGCTTTAGCTTTAACAGAATACTCCTTGAAATATCTGCCTTTAAAAGCTGTGAAAGGACAAGTGGTCGCTGATTTCATAGTCGACCACTCTATAGACGAAGATGTGGAATATGTCGAATTAGAACCTTGGAAACTGTATTTCGACGGTTCCAGTCATAAAAATGGAACGGGCGTGGGGATGTTAATTATTTCTCCTGACAGAATTCCAACAAAATTCAAGTACAAAGTTGAAAGTCTGTGTTCAAATAATGAAGCAGAATATGAAGCTTTGATCGCTGGACTTGAAATCTTGTTGAAATTGGGGGCAACAAGAGTCGAAATAATGGGCGACTCCGAACTGGTGATAAAGCAGTTGACTAAAGAGTATAAATGCGTGAAAGAAAATTTAATCATGTACTTTGTAATAGCCAATAGACTTCTCAAGGAGTTCGACAATGCGGTCTTCAGGCACATTCCCAGGTTGGAGAATCAAGAAGCGAACGATCTTGCTCAACTAGCATCTGGATATAAAGTGTCGAAGGAAAAGTTAGAAGAAGCCGTTGAAGTCAGAGGAAGAGTCGTATCCACCAAGTTGTCCCCATCAGATCTGGAGTCGATAAGATTAGGAAACGGTGATGAAGAAAACTTCGAGATATTCAACATAGACGATTCAGGAATTACAGACTGGAGAAAGCCTATCAAGAATTATCTACAAGACCCAAATCAGAAAGCAGAAAGAAAGATAAAATACAAAGCTTTGAGTTATGTACTTTTGGGAAATGAATTGTTCAAAAAGACTGCAGAAGGAGTCTTGTTGAAATGCTTAGGTGAAGACGAAGCCTACATAGCCTTGTCGAATGTACACAGTGGAGCGTGTGGCACACACCAAGCAGGTCACAAAATGAAATGGTTATTATTTTGACAAGGAATGTATTGGCCAACAATGCTGAAGGACTGTGTTGAATTTGCAAAAGGATGTCAGGAGTGTCAAGTACATGCGGGCATACCTCATGTTTTTGCAAGTGAGCTGCATTCAATTATAAAGCCTTGGCCATTTAGAGGATGGGCTTTAGACTTGATTGGGGAAATTCGACCAGCTTCTTCAAAAGGACAAAGGTACATTTTGGTTGGGATAGACTATTTCACTAAATGGATTGAAGCTATACCATTGGTAAATGTGGATCAAGAAGCAGTCATAGACTTTATCCAAAAATACATAATTTACAGATTTGGGATACCTGAAACAATAACAACAGATCAAGGATTTGTGTTCACTGGTAAAAACATGCAGAAATTTGCACAAGAAACAGGTCTTAAACTCCTTACTTCGACACCTTACTATGCTCAAGCCAATGGGCAGGTTGAAGCAGCCAACAAGGTAGTGATAAATTTGATCAAGAAGCATGTAGGGAAAAAACCTAGAAACTGGCATAAGACTCTAGATCAAGTCTTGTGGGCTTGTCGAACGTCTCCTAAAGAAGCAACGAATTCGACTCCATTTAAGTTGACTTACGGACATGATGCAGTTTTACCAGTCGAAATATATTTGCAGTCAGTTAGAGTGCAAAGGCATCATGAAATCCCATCGGATATATATTGGAGTATGATGATGGATGAATTGGTTGATCTGGACGAAGAAAGACTACGTGCACTAGATCTAATAAGAAGACAAAAAGAAAGAGTCGAAAAGTTTTACAATAAGAGAGTAAAATTCAAGACCTTCTTAATTGGTGATCTCGTTTGGAAAGTAATCCTTCCTATGGATCGAAAGGATAAGTTAATGGGAAAGTGGTCTCCTAAGTGGGAAGGACCTTTCCAGATTTTGAAAATATTTTCAAATGGCGCGTATGAGATAGAAGAAATAGGGAAGGATGAGAGAATCCTAAAGATAAATGGCAAGTATTTGAAAAAATATAAGCCAATATTGCAGGAAGTAAAAATAATGATAGAATAATTGCAAACATAATTGTGATAAGATTTGCCAAATAAAAATGGCATTAAAGTCATTACAAAGAAAGCCTCAAAGGGCTGAGAATTGTGAAATCAATTCGGCTACAAATTAATACTGGCAAAAGTTTTCTTCAAAGTGGCGAACTTCTGCCTCTGAAACTGGAGTCGATGATCACAAAGACTTTTGTGAGTAGAAAGAGTCTCAATCTCTTGACTAAGTTGCTGTATGGATGCCTTACGTTTTTTCTCTTGAGAGATCTTTTCTTGAAGTGCTGCTATCTGTTTCTCCCATTTTTGAATATTGTCATCACAAGCAGCAACTTCTTTGACATAAGTTTCAGAAAGCTTTTGCAATTTTGAAACTTTGTCAGTCGAAGTCGAAACAGCATCCCATTCAACAGTTTGAGTTTCAGACTTTGAAGAGATTTGATTGGCAAGATCTCTTTGACAATGAAGATCTGTAGTGGCCAAGTCAATAAGGGTCATCAACTCCATCACAAAACTTCCAACCTCAGCAGAAGCTTCCAAGACATTCACTTGCTTCAAAATTTTCTTAAGTTCAAGATGAGCAAGGGAGTTCTCTTCCAAAATTTTGAACAAATAAACATCAAGGATTTTCGTTTTAATTTTGGTCAAGATGTTGCCAAGGGATGGCGCTTCAGAAGTGGCCCCAGAAGTAGTCGAACTGCTCTGTGAAGAATCTTGGAAATTAAAACGGGAGCTAAGCATGGCCTTCAGATACTCTAAGGGTCTCTGCACTTTGAGATTTTCAAGCTCCTCGCGAGAGAAACTAGTCGAACCAGTTGATTTGCCACTCCCTTGGGTCTGGTCAGGAGCAGGTGGAGTGTTTCGCTCTAAAGTTTGCTCAGCCTCTGTGTGTTTCGACTGGTTACCCCCATCTTTGGCAGCTTCGTCTTCATGATCATCTTCGACCCCAGCCTCCATGTCAATGTCATCACCCTGAGGTGCAGCATTTAATCCTGGATGAAGAGGAGATTCATCTTCAGAAGCTTCACCCACTGTAGCGTCGAATTCTGCTACAGTTTGTCTGACAAGATCACTTGTAGGGATATCTTCTTCTAGGACTGTTTCCTCCAGAATTTTCTCAGGGGTCCTTTCGACAGCCACTTGTTCTTGAAAATAATTATAAGATTTAGAAGAAAAGATGCAGGAAAGGTGAATATATACTGTCGAAATAAAAAAAAAACTTACCTCAGGAATCTCAGTGTTAAAACTGGATTTCGCACTCTCTGTGTCTTTCGACTGAGGCTTAGCAGGGGGAGTACTTGCAAAATCCTTCCTAGTTGATTTAACGATGGACCTTTGGGAAGAGACCTTCGTGAGTTTCTTCTTCTTCTGAGGGGGAGGGATTAACTCTGGAGATTCGTCACCAAACTCTTCATTAGGGACTTTATCCTCTTCTTTCTCCTCTTCACTCTTTCTCTTTTGGATTGTTGGGGGTTTTTGACTTGCCTAGTCATGCAAACCAAAGCCAGTTAGTTTCTTAAAAGGAAATAAATAAATGAGAAGAAGTGATGTGTTGTACCTTTGTCGAATGCTTCTTAGCAGCACTGGGCGACGCTTCGACAGACGTTTTCTTGGCAGGAATCCTCACGGCTAGGGAAAGAAAGAAGATTCAGAAACAAATATAAGAAATACATGATAATACAGTTAGAATAACAAAAGGAAAAAACATGTTTTTCTGTGAACACCTTCAAGAATGGGATCCTCCACGCGAACGTGTTCTATTCCAATATGAAGAGGTCCTGGGTATTCGCCCAGATGATACTTAGTCGGAACCACACGTTCAGCAGGTTTTTTGTACTGTTGATGGAGAATTTTCATAAAGTCCCCACAAACAAACCAATCTGAAAATGGAGGGCTAAATGCCACGCCAAATTCAGCGGTTGGCAAAGGAGGGAATTTTGGTGGATGACAACTGAAAGTCAGGTCATAGCGCGCCTCTGGTCGAAGGTTTGAAGGCAATGACAGTTTTTCAAACTTCTCCGTCAGTTTGCGTTTCAATTCTGCTGCTGCTTCGTGTATGGTTCGACTAAGATCATCAGGTCTATACGCAGTTTTGAAATACTTTTGAAATTTCTGTATTTCCCTAATGTGTCTTTGAATATCTTTTTTGGTCCGATCCTGCACAAAAGCGAAAGCATTTGTCAAATGTGTAGCAAAGGCAACTACGTCGAAAAATTTGTTGGAATAATAATCTTTCCATCATTTGTCAAACTCAGGAGTACATAGGAATGATGGTCGAAATATAACTGGTCGAGTGTCGAGAGAATCATCAACCAGTTTCTTCGACAGCTCTTTGCCCTCGTCTTCAGTATGAAGGGAGTTATAAAAGATGATGGATCCTTTCTTGGGAAATATAGGTCGAGGTTTTATCTGGATTAGGCCAAACTGTCTAGAAACAAGGTTGGGTTGATGAACTATCAGAGCAATTTGGTTTTTAGTGGTGTTACGGTAAGAAAAAAGGAGCCTAGGGGTTAAAAATGATTCCTAAACATTCAGAAATATGTTTTCATCCTTCTGCATCTCCAAAGGCAGTTGTTGGGTAAACCACTTAGGTCCAATTTTTCTATCAGCAAAAGGTGCCATGTTCGAAGTAAACTGATACCTCTTGGCAAACAACATGACATAGCTTTTGAAAGCTTGTCGAAGGCTGATTCCTTCATCAGTTGGCGTTATTAGCACCAACCTTGGCCATTCGACAGTCCTATTTTTTACTTCTTCTTCGTCTACTTCTGGTGCTACAGGAAGATTAGCTTCAAATGTGGCATTGAGCCATAATTGCAAGAACCAAAAAGGTCCTGATAAGTTGATTTTACCTTGAGTTTTGGCGTTTTTCAAAAGATGTACGCTCTCACTCAGAGATTCATAAAGGTTCGCCAGAATCATTTCGCTCAAGCATAGTTTTGTGCCTGCATGAAGCTGATTGGCTATGGTAATGAATCTCTTAGCAACCTGGAGGGAGCGAGAGCAAAACACATATTTGGATAGCCACAATGTTAGAAAAGCTATGTGTTCGACATCTGAAACTTCAGTAGTACTCTTGTCATGATAATAGGACATAAATAAGGAGTATGGGGCGAGGCTAGTCTCGAAAGCGATGGTATCTTCATTTAAGACAGTAGGGTCGAAGTCTATACCGTTGGGGTGAAGGCCAACAATGGCTGCCACGTCGAAAAGAGTGGGCGTAACCATCCCACAAGGGAGGTGAAAGGTGTTGTAGGTACTATCCCAGAAGTAGAGAGAAGTCAAAAGCATATTTAGACAGATATTGGGTCCTACTCTCAACAACTGAATAAGGTCGAAAATGCCTACCTCTTTCCAAAAAGCCCTTTTAACTTTTTCGATTTTATCCAGCCAAGATACGTATTCAGAAGGGTCTTTCGACCATGGACAAGTTCTAAATATCCTGGGGTAGTTCAAATAGGCTAAGTCCAACTCTCTATTATCCGTCGAACTCGGTGGGTCATTTTGTTCTACAACTTTCTCTTTAGGCTGAGGTTTTCTTCCAGCGCCTATGGGTTTTGTGTGGAAGTAAGATGGGAAAAATTATTTTAAGCGATCTGGTTTAATCTCTAAATTTGGAAGGGGACCTAACATAACATGAAAGTTTCCAGAAATAAGAACAAGGATTAATACCTGGGATTTATAGATGCATTCTTTCTCTTTCTCATTTGGAGGTTCTAGAACATACTGTTGATTTCCAATGGTCATTGGTTCTTTTAAATCATGCACAGGAGAGAAAGTTGAGTCTTGTTTCTTCTTGGAATGTTTGCTGCTTGAAGGTTTTTGGGGCGCCATTGTTAGGAAGAACTTAGGGATTTTTCTCAGGAGAGTATGAAAGCCTAAGAAATAGGTATGAAGAAAAGTAATCTGAAGTGAACAAGGGTTTAAAGAAAAAGGTTTATGGGTATTTATAGGAAGAAGATGATGAAACGCTTTAGAACGGTAATGATGGTAGTGGGACACGTGGCCGATTCTGATGGGAATGTTAGAGAGGTGGAAGTTGAAAAGAGATCATGATGTGAGGGAATGATGGAAGTGAACTCTGAACGTGGGCTAGACGTAACGTTTTGGAGAAAGTGTAATGATGAATTTGTGTTGGGAATTGAGATTATCAGACTTGGATTTAATTAAGATTAATTGACATGGCATCAAAACACTGGTTGACAACAAATGACTGTTTCTCCAGAAAAAAAACAGTCGAAACGTCTTTGCTGGGGGGCAATTTGTATACATGCGTTTTCGACGTCATGAGATTTGGTATGCAGAATGATTCTTTCGACAAATGACGACATGGGATAAACGGTTTTGGTTGATAAGTGTTGTTCGACACTTCGACAAAATTGAAGCTTCGACATTTCGACAAGATATCTGCAAATGGAAAGGCACCTTTGACAGACGTGGAGGATGTTGTAGTATTTCGATAATTCGACAAAGTCTGGAGAGAGACGTCATTTCGACGTAAAATGTAAATATTCAAATTCAGAAGAGTTGTAACATTTGGCAGAAGACGCGTGGAAGCATCTGGCGAAAAGAAGAAAGCCATTTGTCACAGTTTTAGGATTTGGTCGTTAGTAACAGTTATGTTATTTGTATATAAATAGGGTAGTTGTTATCGAAAAAGTGTGGAAATTTACTTGTACAAAATTCCTAAAAATACTCAAAGTACCCGTGTGAGAGAAAAGAGTCATATTTGGAACATGTATGTGTAAACAAACACCAATTCTTTCAAAGTTATATTTTATAAAGTTTAAAGTTCTTTACAAATTCCTTTTACGTTTTCCAGTCAATTATCTTTCTGCACTTTCTTTTCGACGCTTTATGTTTTCGTCAGTTACTTTCTGCCATTTATCTTATCTTGTCAAATTTACATCTGTTCAAACGTTTTAATCAACATCTTTCGACATAAAATATTTAGAGAACCAAAATGAAAGATATGAAAGTTGTTCTAGATATCATCAAAGTCATTTAGATCTGCACATGTCCTAGGATTTGTGTGGTTGATCCTGCAAGTAACCCAACTCTACAAGTTTTGGTAAACAGAGGTTGTTCGCCAAAATTCACAGCGAACACATACCCCAAAATTCACCCTACCCTTCACAATGTTCATCTAGGTCACTAACCTTAATCATCTGTAAGTCCCCACGGTCACTCATTTCATCTACATAGGCATTGTTCAATACAAGAGGATATGTATCTTGGATTCAAAGCTTTGTGCTTGCACCTAGTGGAAACTAGGGTTTTCCAACAACTTGAGGTGTATCAATCAATCAACCCCTAATTGGAGGTAGCTATTAAGGCTTGTGTATGTGCTTGTCATTAATGATTCCACTTTGGCTTTTTGGTGAAACAAAACCCTAATTTGGGGTTCCCACTTGATCATGACTCCATAAACCCTAATTATGTCTAGCATTCAGTGTGTGGGCTCCTAGCCCTAATTTCATCTTATTCTTCTTCATTCCATCTGTGTATGCCTCCTTTTCTTGGTCAAGTTGCATTCAATTGTCTCTTGTTCATGGTCATTCATGTTTATTCCTTGGTTTTGATTCCATTCACTTCAATGCCCCACGACTTTCATCTGCTTCCATTCATCCATGGCATTTCATCTGATCATTTCTTCATGCCTAGCCTAAGTTCATGTCTTGTTTAGATTCATTTCATCTGGTCATTTCAAGTACACGGTTCATGCCTTGCTTGGTTTCATCTTGTCAACTTCATTCAAGTCCATTTCATGACATTTTCAATGCTTGGTGTTTGGTCCATAGATCTTTGGTTCATGCTTATCATTGTCCATCCAAGTTCGCTAAAGCTTAATATGATTAATCCAATTCATGTCCATTGATTCATGTTAATGGTTCATTCATTTCAATACCTTTCATCATTTTTCATTTCAATCCATTTAAGTCAATGTTCATGTTCAAGTTCATACAAGATCATACAAACATCAAATTCATTCATGCAATACCAATTCCATACAAAGTACCAATTTCATTCATATAACTTCAAATTCCATCATTAAAAATCATTACAAATTTTCATACATTGCAAAAAGCACAAAAAGTGACATATTGACCAAATATTGACTTTGGTCAACAATTGACTTTTTTTTATCAACAATTGACTTTTTGGTCAAATTTGACAAGAGTCAACTTAACAACTTTACATCCCCAAAACCCTAAATCCCAATCCTAAATCCAAAGGTCAACATTGATCCTTGATTTTTGGTCATTTGTGCATGATACTTCAAAGTTCAAACTAGATACAATCCATGTTGCAAGCTATGTTCATGACCTACAAGGGACCAACCAAGACCATTCATTAGCATGCACACATACGTTCACTAAACCTGCAAACATCAACACAAGACTACCAACAGAACCATAGTAGATGCTGTAAGGGAATGTAACCAAAACCTATTGCAGCCAAGCCATTGGTGCATATCAGAACCAAGGTCAAAAGCATGCCATGGAACCAAGTCAGAACCAGGATTGATGCCATGAAGCAGTGCAAAACAGAACCATTGCCAAGCTGCAAAAACCATCATAATAACAAGCCAAGTCAGAACAAACATACCTACTGCAGAACCAGGTCAAAACACCTGACATAACATATATTTACAAAGGCCTACTGCAAAACAAACATATCTTCCAAACCATGGGTCATACCAACTTGGTAATGCATTCATCACTTGCAACAAAGAGTACTGCATCAAACCCTTAAATTAAACACACATAACCATTGCAAACTATTCTGCAATACCACATATAAACCCTGTAAAACAAACTCAGTCCACAAAGCAACTACTCAAAACACAGTTATCAAACATTACATTGTCACACATTCCTAAATCATTAAATCAAGCATCACAATATCAACTAACTGAACTAATCATATCACAAGAGAACATTTTGCATCACAAAGCATAACATAATAACTGAACTTACACGACACTAACATAATTACCTAACTAATTGTCCAAGGATCAACAAGTCAGTTACATAATAGTTAACTAACTTACCTCGATTCCACCATTTGCAAACTTCCATAACAGAACTGCACAAATCCCAATCTTAACCACCTATAAGTATTCATAAATCATTCACTCTCACTCAGCTCAAATCATTCACCCTCATCCTTTCAATCATCACGCAAGTGTAATAACTTAGGTTTATTTTCTTTTATAGTTTATCATGCATGCTAACTAAAAAGATAAAAACAAACGATAAAAAATAAACTTTTTCAAAAGACAAAAGGTATACTTGATCCAACGTGAAGTGTTTTCCAAATCAAACTCACTTCATAGCAACACGAGTACTTGATCCAACGTCAAGTGTCTCTTGTCCATTATTTATATCATTATTTTCTCTTCCCTATTCTCTTCTCTTCTCAATCTATCACATTCTCTCCCTACCTCCATTCTTCACATACACTTTTTTCACAATAAATCCAAACACCTGATCCAACGTCAAATGCCTTTTTCAAAACAATTTCCTAACAAACCAGAATGCAAAAATGGGGTGTATGTGCTTGTACATAATATTCAAGTACTTGGGTTATCGGTCGTACCTAGCTTGAGGACCCAACACTTGACTTCCCCCTTAAAACATCTAATGATTCAAACAGGTTTGATCTAGAAGCTATGAGGGAGAAACAAGGTCGTTAGGATCCTATTGTCCTCTCAACCCTCAAGTATTCTGATTGTTGGTCGTACTTAGTCAAAGGTCAGATACTTTTCTCCCTCTAAGTTCCAATGATTAGACTTGCCAAACTTTTTCACAATTCAAATCTCCTTTTGGATGAAAAAGAGTGGTTAGGATATTATTGTCCTCTCAACTCCCTAGTATTCGGATTATTGACTGTACATAGCCAAGGGTCTGATATTTGTCTCTGTACTAAAATCAACCCAACAAGTTAAATCAATTTTCTGCCTTCGGGCATCTTTCAAACCTTTTCAAAAAAGGCGTGTTACTTCCGTTCTACCGTGAACGACGCTTAAGCCTCCATGCATGAGAAAATAATGTTTAACAGCTAGAATATGATCTAAGCGCATCTATTCTACTGCAAACAAACAAACACTTAACGCTCCCATGCTCGAGCATACAAGCAAGTGAAGAGTAGCCCGTGAACATCAACACTATTCATAAAAACAACCAAACAAATACTCTATTTGTGAGTGGAACTACGGAGCTCTGACTTCCTCATTGCACGTATGAGGACACGTAGGCACAAGGGCCCAAATCCTTGGCGAGCACACTAATTTAAAACTTATCTTCTCTTCCCATCTTATTCTCATCTCATTTTCACTTGATAGCAAGCAACATTCAGATAAACAACATCCATACGCATTGATACAGGTAAAGTGGTTCGCATAGAGTACGATGGATGTGAGCGGTGTTAATATCTTCCCATTGCATAACCGACTTTCGAAATTTCTCTTGGTTGCGAGACTATTCTCATTTGGAGTTTTATCGCTATTTTCCCTTTCCTTTGGAATAAATAAAATCCGGTGGCGACTCTGTATTTTTTGCGTCGCGACACTTCATATCTGTAAAATTTTCATATAACTGAGACTTTTTATGGTCAATCTTATCATCAAACTTAACATGAATTGATTCCTTAAGAATATTGATTTTGGTATTATACACTTTATATCCTTTTAAGCATTAAGAGTATCCTAATATGATACACTTTTGAGCTTTAGAATCAAATTTGTTCAAGTTATCTTTAGTGTTAAGAATAAAACATGTACATTAAAAAGGACGAAAATAAGCAATGTTGGGTTTCTTGTTCTTCCATAATTCATATGGAGTTTTACCCAAAATAGGTCTTATAGAGATCATGTTCTGAATGTAACAAGTTGTATTCATTACTTCTGCCCAGAAATGCTTTGCCACATTAGTCTCATTGATCATTGTTCTGGCATTTCTTGTAATGTTCTATTTTTCTTTTCTACAACTCCATTTTGCTGAAGAGTTCTAGGACAGGAGAAACCATGTGAAATGCCATGTTCATCAAATACTTTCTTAAAGGATTTGTTTTCAAACTCACCACCATGACCACTCCCGATCTTAATAATTGTTAGACCCTTTTCATTTTTCACTTGGGACCAGAAGGCTGTGAACAAAACATATGAATCATCCTTGTGTCTTAAGAACTTTACCCAAGTTCGTATGTTGTAGTCATCACTAATGACTAGTCCGCACTTCTTGCCATTTACTGATGTAGTTTTTCACTGGCCCAAACAGATCAATGTTCAAAAGTTCCAGAGGTCTAGAGGTGGAAACACTATTTTTAGCTTTTAAAGAGCTTTTAGAAGTTTTTCCTTTCTGACATGCCCCATAAAGAGCATATGAATCAAACTTCATATTTGGAAGTCCTCTTACAAGGTTTAGCTTGATAAGCATATATATCATTCTCATGATAACATGGCCCAACCTTCTATGACATGTCCATTTCTCTTCATTCACAGATATCAAACATTTAACATTTTTATTTTCTAAATCTGAAATTTTGATTTTGTAAATGTTTTTTCCCTCTTGCCTCTGAAGAGTACAAAGTCATCTTTCTAACTAACAACTTTACAAGACTTATGATTGAAGATAATGCCATAGCCACTGTCATTTAATTGACTTATGGACAATAGGTTATGCATTAGACCTTCAACCAGTAAGAAATTAGAGATAGAGCGAAGAAAACATTTACCTATGGTTCCAGTATCAATAATCTTACCATTTCGATCTCCTCCAAAGCCTACTGACCCTCAGGCTGAAGTTCCAACTCTTGGAACATATGCCTTCTTCCTGTTATATGTCGCGAGCACCCAAAGTCCAGGTACCATGACTGGTGTCTCAACTTGGCTGCTAAGGATATCTACAACATATATTTTATTTTATTTTTAGGTACCCATCTCTTTTTGGGTCCTTTATGGTTCGTAGAGGTTTTATCACCCCAAGAATTGTGAGATGAATAAGTGTCGTGTGTGTGACCATAATTTAAATAAGGATATAGGGCCTTTGGCTTTGCGGCCTTAGGTTTGACCCTAGAGTGTTTGGGTGGCTCATAAAAAAGTCATTTTCTCTCATTTCTGCTTACACGTAGAGTAAGGAAGCCATCTTGCTTCTGTCTATGTTATTAGCTAGAATTTTTGGAAAAGCTATATCATATTTACTAGGTACACATTTAGAATTCACAGGAGTTGTTAAAAGAATTTCATTTTCAAGTTTTTTATTTTTTTCTTCTGAGAGCAAGATTTTGTTTTTTTCTAAAAACTCAACTTTTTCTTTTCGACAAGTGCTTTCTTTTATCAGCTCATCAGGTGCTCCAGAATCATCAGCATAAACCCTTTTTAGTTTCATGTATTTTTTCTGGACTTTCTGACTCTTTTAAAACATTTCTACTAATGTTATTTCAAGTTCAATACGAGTTAATTGAGAAAATATATTCTTTAACTCTAAATTTAATTTAATTACTGATACTTCAGTGCCCGCCATGAATTCTATGTTGGCTTGTTCCTTTTCAGAGTCATCTTTTGAGGAGTCATAGTAGCCCCATGTTTCCATTAGACCCTTCTTCTTCTCTTTGAAAAATCTTTTCTTTGGCTTCTCCTTGATGAGTTTAGGACACTTATTCCTATAGTGACCTGGTTTTCCATATTCAAAGCAGGTGCTCTTTGTGTCTATTCCATACTTATCTTGTTCAGCGTTTGACTCAGATCTTCCTCCTTTATTATAGCCTCTGAGTTTATTTTGTCTTTTCTTCTAGAGATGGTTGACTTTTCTAGACATAAGTTACAGTTCATCCTCATCATCAGAATCTTCTTTAGAGTCTTATGCTTTGGCTTGAAAAGCTCTGGCCTTTGACTTCAGGGCCACAAACTTTTTCTGCCTTTGAGGCTTATCCTCTTCTAGCTCGATCTTATGACTTCTCGGAGAACTCACTAGATCTTACATAGTTGTATTGTTCATATCCTTTGACACCTTCAATGTTGTCATTATTGGCCTCCATTTTTTTGACAAGATTCTGATGATTTTCTTAATGTGATATGCCATAGTATAGCCATTATCCAAAACTTTCAAACCAATAAAAAGAGTTTGAAAGCTTGAGAACATATGCTCAACATTTTCCTCTTCTTCCATTTTGAAAGCCTTATATTTTTGAATCAAGTCGAGAGCATTGGATCTTTATCTGACAATGTTAAGTGTTTTGGCACAAAGTTGTCAATACTAGGACCAGAGCTCTGATGCCAATTGAAGGTTTAAGAAACACATGAAAGAGGGGGGTGAATTAGGTTTCAAGAATGATAGTTTTTCACAACCCAAAACAACACCTTAAAACAACAAACATAATGATAAAAAACATAAGGATATTTATCCTGGTTCGCCGCTAACAAGGCTACCTCCAGTCCACCCACCTAGGTGATTTATTTTTGACAAGGACTTAATCCAACAATCAAGCCTGATTACAAATGTAATGATAACCTATCCCAACTTTTTTCAGGATCTGACCCAACCGCTCTCCTAAGAAAGCTGACAATTACTGACTCCTTAAGACCCGACCCAACTTTTTGCTTAAGAAGATTTCTCAATAACAACCTGTTACTGACTTCTCAAGAGCCTGACCTAACCTGGTCGTTTAAGGATTACAATCAAAATTGTAATAACAACTTTTGTGTTTACAAATGCTTCTCAAAAGCAGATACACAAGTTTACAATCAAGTTCTATACTTAATAATAATATATAATGATCTTTGTTCTAAGTGTATAAGTGTAAGCAACACTTCTTATTTGTTTCTGAGTGTGAGAATTGATGTAGTTTTGTGCGCTTATCAAGTTTGTTCGTCTGTCACCTTTCTTAAATCTTCAATGTCCTCTTTAAATGGATGTAAAATAGATTCGTTGGAGGTGAAGATGAAAATATCCTCTAAGTATCCGTTGGAGAAGATCACTTCAAATGAAACACTAGAGTGGCATTGTAGCCTGTAATTTGAAAGATGATTGGACGTGGAAGACTTATTTTACACCGAGTACAATACTTTATGGAAAAAGTAGATTTTCTTCTGTACATCTGTCACATCAAATCTTTTGTTGACTGGACAACTTCCATTCAGAGGCTTGTGATATTTATCATTGAAGCTTGAGTAGCGTTTTCAAGGTCTGTCTTCAGAATCTTTGGTGAGACTTCATAGTCTTTAGATGCTGGGTTCTAAGACTTCAAAAGCATATGGTCAGAGCTATTTATATCAGAGTCAGTCTTGACAACTTCCATTCAGAATGTTGACTTTGATACATCATAGTTGAATTATTTGAACACTTCTTTTCTTTGGTTCAGAGTCTAGACGTCTTCAGAGTCAGAATCTATTCTAATTTTTCTACACACTTAATAAACTGGTTAGAGTATGAAATTATCCTCTTACATTTGATTATCATCAAAACTTCAGGATAGTTGTAGAACCAAACTTGTTCCAACAAATGATGTTCATGTAATCTATGAATATTGTACGTGTGTTTGTTACTTCATACGATATTACTCGATAACCATAATGAACCTAATTATTTCTAAAAGTAGTCTCATGAATAACACTTGTCTTAAATTTTATATGATTATATCTTAACTTCACATCAGTGTTTGAGAACACAAATTCTTGTTTCAATTTATCCATAAATTTGTAAATTCTCACTACTACAAATAATACATATTAGGCATAATTAGTCACCAAATTCTTTAACTTAATTTAATGTTTTGCTTTAGTTCCTTAATTAAAAATTGTTACACTTTGGTCCCTTAAAATTAGTCCCGTTAGCATTATTGGTATCTTCCATTATTTTTTCTAAAAAAATGTTAAATGTTGTCAATCGGGCATGACAACTCAATAAAGTTTTCATTATTTCTTTATTATTATCATCTTTAACATAAATGATTGGATTTTTCATTATTTCTCTATCAAAATATATTTCATAATTAAATTTCATCATTACTCCTCAATTTATCATCATCTTCAACCGATTATTATTTTTTTATGAAATTTGATTTGATCATATTATCATATTTTCTTCAATACAAAATATTTCTTAATAATTTTTTCATCCATCAAAATCATCTATTGTCTTCCACCAATCAAGAACCACAACAAATTCATAACAAATCAAGAATTTATCATTGTTCTTCATAAACTCCCAGAATAAAAACTATGATCCATCTTTCTTTCACGCATTTTGAAAGAAGTAAAAAACAAAAAATAGAAAAATCTCTCTTCCACATTTAGACCACCACCACCCTCAAATCCCTCTAGCCAACTTCACAGAAAGAACTGATTCTAACATTCTCTAGAGCAGTAGCAAGTTGTGTCCAACATTCAATTTTGTCACAGGGACAACAAAGAAGGACAACCTTTTTGATTTCAAAGTTGCAAAGGATTAAAGCTAAGAATTAGATACTAAAATGAAATTATCCTTAATAATTATACTGTCAAACCAAAATATATAATCTATCATTAATTTGATGTCTTTTGATAGAAATTCAAAATACAGTATCTGATAAAATTCTTAGAGAATGATGTTCTAAGCATTTGAAAACTCACAAAATGCAATGTAGCAGATTGAAGAACAATATGAAAGTGGGAAGATAATGAAAAGAACAAAACTTGGCCTTGAACAGGTCCATGTAAGTTCTAGAACATATAAGTCTCAATCACATCAAAATAAATTGAAAAACGGATTCAAGTTCAGAGTATGAAAACAATAGGTAGAAAACGCCACTATTTTAATGTTCTTCATAACAAACATCCCAACCTCATCCAAAACGCCTTATTTTTTCCTCAATCCAAAAATCTTTTACCTCGAAATTCATACACAACAACACCAAACACAACAACAACTCAGCAACAAACAACAAATCACAACTCAAGAATTGACAACATCACAACAGTTGTTCTGTTTTTCTAAAAATCAAAAATCAAAAATAATTATAGATATGTTGTACTATGTTGGGGAGAGAAGAAGAAAGAAGGATAAAGAGAAATAAGATGGTGGCTATAAGTTTCATTAGAGAGTCATTAGGGTTTGTTCCAAATAATGAATATAAATGAAAATAAGTACAGAAAATATGAAATATATTAAAAAAATGTGAAATATATTAAAAATAAAAATAAGTGAATTAATAAAATTAAAAAATGTCAAACAAAAAACCATGTTAGATGTTAAAAAGACAATAGTAGTGACACGTACGCAAGTTATCATTTTTTGTAAAAAATTTAATGGAAGGGACTGCTTAAGACTACATTTTATGACGAAACTTTCATCTCACCCAACAAAAAAAATGAGGTGTAAACCATAGACACATCACATTTTAATTTATTTTTTAAAGAATATCATATATTCTCTCGGTTTAGCTGGAAACTGAGGGGTATTTATTTATGATAAATTTGATGAAAAAATTAAGTAGCGAAACTTTGTCGTCCATTTATAAAGTAACAATGGCCAATACATTGTCAAATCATCATTCCACATGAAACATCAGTGATCCGTGTGAAATATAATTAAAGCAAGAGCAGGAAAATATTTCATGGTTAGTTTCTTAACGTAATCTTTTCTCTAGTCATTCTTGTTAAAAATGTTTAATGTTATTTAGGAAAATATGAAAGTAACTTATTAATGTTAGTTGTAGTAGTATCAAATAAAATGTTTAATATTGTTGTTATTGTTGTTGAAATTTAGTATTTAACGATTCTGTTGATTTTGTTTATATGTTGTTGTTGAGATTTAATGTTTAAAGATTCCTTGAATTTTGTTGTTGTTGTTATTGTTGTTGTTGAGATTTAATGTTTAAGGTTTCTATTGATTTTCTTTTTCTTTTTGTTATTAATGTTGTTGATGATGATGAAGATTTAAAATTTGTCAATAAATTTGATACTTTCCGGATTAAAATGAAGAAAAAAAAGAATAGATTAAAAATAAAATTTTGTAAATAGGACTTTACCCATCGGTTATTGTTAAAACCGAGGTAAAAAATAACACAGTTTTAAAAATCTAAAAAATGCATTTGTTGGGGGTCGAACTCATGACCATTGTCACTTTTTCCCTCGGTTATTCAAAAACCAAAGGGGTAAAGTGACATGTTTTCATGTCGACCTTTGTTAACTCTCCTATGTAACCGAGGTTATATCCCCTTTGCGTCCGAGGTGAAATGAGGTTATTTGTAGTAGTGTCTTGACAAATGACAACGGTTTTTGATTGTCACTTTATTCCATGGTGATAGTTCGTAGATAAACTCAACGTATCTTTTTTTCTCGTCCAAAAGGGAATATGCTTTCCAAGGTGATATAATGATTCAATTTTTTTTAATAAAAGAAAATTATTGAATAAAAAAGGAACATAAAAAGGAGGAGGAGACATAAAATCTAACCCATCAAAAATTCTAAAAAAATTATAATTGGACATATGGTTGGCAAAAAGGGACCAACCCGCCGAGCATGCTTGTTTTGTCCACACTTTTTTGTGGGGCATGTCAAGGTTTTAGAATTGCATCCTCTAATATGTTTGTTGTGGACTTTTGCGGGTGTGGGCATCAATATATATTTTTACATATTTAGGCTTTAAAGGTACAATGCATACGACCCCGCTCTGCCCTAACTTTTTTGGCGGGACGAGTGGAGGTCGACATTTGATGTCAAAATATTTAATAACTGTAAACTCATGAATTGAACAATACATTTCCCCTTGAAATAAGTAAATGTCATATATATATTACTTGCTTAACATGAAGAATGTCTCTACCAATGTCAGCTTTCCATTTTGAAATCTAATATCATTTCTTGTGTGTCAAAATTTTCAAAGAATTATTATGATGAGAGTAATGATAAGATTATGAATTTGAGAGCTGCAACTTCTACCAACAAGTTTGAGTATAATCTTGTAACTAGTTTTATCAATATTCATGTGAAACAATCGCTCCATTCAATACCAAAAAAGTAAGATGCAGATACATCTAAGAAATAAGTAATTTGCAGTTTCTATATCATGATTGGAGACAAAACACATTGACAGAATATCCATTTCAATTACATTTTAAAATAATTTCTTCTAAAGAAATGTTTCAACTACATTTTCATTTCTTTTTAATGATTTATGATATACGCAATTATGCGCCATCGAAATATGACCTTGAGCACACTTCACACACTTAATAGCTATCAAAATTGTAGATTCTCCCTCAATAGCTTTAAGACCGGTTTGTTTTAAAAATATATTTTTTTTAATATTTTTAAAAGTGATTTAAAAAAATATATTTTTTAAAATATTATAAGTTTTTTTAAATTTGTTTTTTATAAATTAAAAGACTAATTTTGACATCCTATAACATAAATATATATTATTAAAGATTAAAACTTAGTCAAAATCACAATCTTTTTAAAAAAATATATCTCAAAAATAATTTTTTATTGAAAGCTATTTGAATTAACTTTTTTTTATATTTTGATATTCCAAAAAATATATATAGCAAAAAATAATGAAATACTTAAAATAAAATTTTAAAATTTTAAGAATAACAATTTAAACATATTTTTCATTTGAAATTTTTTTCTATAATTTTTTTATAATTTTTTGGCAAAATTACTCTAAATGTTATTTAAGTTATTTTTTTATAACAGATTGGTCCTTTAAGTTTTTTTTATTGACAATTTAATCCTTTAAGTTACCGAACGTGTTCACTGTTACCCTTTTCTAATAGAGTGAATATGCTAATTGTGAATGCAATTATTTTGAATGATATGAAAATTATGAAGTGCAACCAAAAATACAACAATCACACATTTTAAAGGTTTAAAATGTGAGAAAAATGATGTAAAAATCATCCTAAAAGATCAAATTATTATAAAAAAATTAAAAGAACAATCGATTACAAAAAGATAATTTAAAAACCTCTTATATAATATTATCTAAATTTTTTCAACAAAGAACCTCTTATGTATTATTTAAAGAACCTCTTATATAATTTTATTATTATAAAAATTATTTTTTTAAAGTGAAACACAGCATTCTAAAGTTGCTAAAGTTGGTTTACCTTTGCCAACCATAACAATTGGTTTTCGGTTAGTCATAAAGAAGTTGACTCTTTCTTTAAGCATATTCACATTTCATACTCTTGTTCAATTTAAATTTAAAATTATTTCTTTCGTCTCATAAAAAATATTATATTTAAATAATACGTGATTTTAAAAAAATTATATAAGTTAATAACTAAAATTATTTATTAAAATATTTTTATTAAATATAATTAATAAAATAGTTGAATAAAGTGAAAGTTAATAAATAAAGATATAATAATTAAATAATAAAAATAATAAATACTATATTAATGTAGATGAATAATTATTTATGACAAATAAAAAAGGAAAAATGAGATACTTACAGAGGAGATATGTGATTTTAAAGTATCACTTTTGCTCAAATTTTAAGCATATGTCATTTATGAACTTTATATATTTAGGGGTTTTTAACTTTTATAAAAATGATTTTTATAATGTTAAATATTTTTAAAAAAATAAAATGAATTAAAAAAATTAAATAAAAAATTGATTTAAATAATTATTTCAAAATTAAAAAAACCAGTTAAATTTAGAAAACCAGTTAAAATTAAAAAACCAGCTAAATTAAAAATTATTTTAAGTATTTTTTTTTGTAAAAATAATTGTAAAAAAATTATTTTAAACGAATTTGTGATTTTAACCATATTTTAATATTTAATGATATATATTTATATTATAGAATATTAAAATTAAACTTTTAATTTATAAAATGATAAAAATTTAAAAAAACTTTTAATATTTTTAAAAATATATAAAAATAAATAAAACTAAAACAAACGTGCTCTTAAAATAATCACTAATTATATTCGACAAGGAGGATGAAATTGAGAGGTTTCCTAAAATTTTAGCACGAGCCTTCAAAAGATGATATGAATAAGATAAAGAAGTAACAAATTAAAGTTATAAAATATTATAACCAAATCATTGTCACATTACATAAAACTGATTCTTAATTACTCTAAATTCCAGTCCATCATTACGCCAAATAACTTACATTATAAACTTTTATAAGTAGCATGTATTTTGTCAGAAAGCACATGTGTGTCTTTACTCTTTACCCTACCCCCAAATTAGGGAAAGGATATTGCATCCAATGAAAAGGGATATTTCACATGTTAGACTTGCAAGTTGCAATCTGTCAACGTCGTATGATCAATGAATAGAAATAATGAAAATACATTATACATTAACTAAATTAATTGATTGTACATAATTAATTTGAGATTTTTTTACTAACATTAAATATTCACAATAAGATCAAGTTACACAATTACATACACAACGCAAAGTCTATATAATTACTTAAAATCAAGATTAACGATAATTTATAGATTTAAAATTTGAGGATTCTCACATGTATTGCTGTGGATAATACTTCCTAGCCGAAGTGATATAGATTTGAAATCGAGCAAATCAAATCATCACAAAACTTGCTAATGAAGAACTCTCCAAAGTACTTAAACATGAATCGAAGCCCCACAATAATTATAATATTGTGAAAACGATATCGAAATTATAAAGTATAATTGATCTCTTGATCGGTAAGAAATCCACAAAGGTAGAAAAAAGAAAATAATAAAAACACAATGAAATTAATTATAAATTGTTATTTTTTACTTTATCTTTGAAACATGATTACAAGTGTTAGCAAATAATGTCTCTCACCCTAATTAGGATTTGCATTATGCAATGATGAGAGACTAGTATGTTATTTATAAGAAAACTAACATACTAACATAATGGACTTTTACACACAAGTCAATTACACAAGCTAACTTAGAGAACAAACTAACTTAAATAATTGAGCATAATAAACAAACTCAATTTGACATGCTAACAATCCTAGCATATTTCGACTACAACATGTGAACAGACTTCGGTGACATGCTTGTCCTGTCGAATTTTCGAACCAAGAAGCTACCACTCAACCATACTAGAGTTCGATCCAATATCTCACAAATATCCATCTTGGAACAAACTCTATAACATCAAGGGAACAAATAGTTTTCGTCATGCAGCTTTATCAACTGCATACAGTGAAAAAACTTGCAACTTAATAATGTCTTGGTGATCATATCAGTAACATTGTGATCTGTCGAAACCTTCAACATTTGAACTTCTCCACGCTCGATTACCCCTCTGACGAAATGTAGCCTCACATGGATGTGCTTGATTCGCTCATGATAGACTAAATTCTTCGACGGGTGTATAACACTTTGACTATCACATTTAACAGTGATAACTCAGCCTTGAATTTTTAGTTCCTTAGCAAAATCTTCAAGCCACAATGCTTCTTTCATAACTTCAGTAAGGACGATATATTCCGCTTCAGTGGTTGATAAGGCAACAACCTTCTAAAGTGTTATTTTCTAACTGATTGATGTGGCAAACATAGTGAACACATATCTAGAAATAGATTTTCTGAAATCCATACAACCTACATAATCAGAGTCGACATACCCTTTGATTTCTGCTTTACTATTTTCACCAAATGCTCCACCATAAACCAGGACTTTGTTCAGAGACCTATTTATATACCTTAGAATCCACTTCAATGCTTTCCAGTGAGCCTTTCCAAGATTCTCCATGTACCTGCTTACAAGACTTACTTCATATGTTATGTCGGATCTAGTACAGACCATAATATACATCAAAGAACCTATTATGTTAGCATATGAGATACTATTCATATAAGCTCTTTCGACCTCAATACTGGGACACTGATCTGTACTCGGCTTGAATTAAGGGTTTATCGAAGTCACAACAGGCTTTGAATTCAACATACCAAACTTGTTGAGAATCTTCCGTAGGTATGTCTCTTGAGATAAGCATAATTTCGACTACTTTCTGTCTCTTCAGATGTCAATCCCAAGAATCCTGGATGCTGCTCCCAAATCCTTCATATCGAACTCCTTATTGAGTTCATCCTTCACCTTCATTACATCCTCGACGTTGTTGCTTGCTATGAGAATATCATTCACATAAAGTAACAAAATAACAAATGAATTTCCATGTCAAAATCCGAAGTAAACACAGTGGTCAAACTGACTTCTAATGAAACCAATATGTGGCATGAACTTGTCGAATCTCCTATTCCGCTGTCGAGGAGATTGTTTCAGTCCATATAAAGATCTATTCAACTTACACACATAATCTTCCTTACCCTTTTCTACATACCCCTCAGGTTTCCCCATCAGGATTGTTTCATTTAGATCTTCATACAAGAAAGTTGTCGTCACATCCATTTGTTCCAGTTCTATGTCGAACTGTGCCAATATGGCAAGTAACATTCGAATGGACTTGTGCTTCACAATAGGAGAGAACACATCATTGAAGTCGACACCTTCTTTCTGAGTGAAACCCCTTGCGACCAATCTTGCCTTGTATCTCTTCAATGTCACTCCTTCGATTCCTTCCTTAACTTTGAAAATCCACTTACATCTGACTAATTTAGCTCCATCAGGTTTATTGATCAGCTCCCAAGTGTAGTTATCATGAAGAGACTTCATCTCCTCATCCATGGCCTTCAGCCATTCAGTCTTATTTCGACTCATCATAACTTCCTTATAGTGTTTAGGTTCTTCATCTAGAACCTTACTTGCAGAGATTAAGGCATAAGCTATGAGATCTACATACCCAAGTCTTTGAGGTGACTTGATGACTCTTCTCGGACTATCTCTTGCCAATAAGTAGTCATCGATAGTTTCCTCAACTTCCTCAGTATCTTCAGAATCTTGTGTTTCTTCTTCTACTTCATCTGGGATACGCAATTCAGCATCGACATGCTCCACCTCAACAAGAATCTCTTCTTGTTCAAACTCTTCTTTAGATATTTGTGCACTTCGACTAACGTCATCAGTTTTCTTGAAAGCCATCCCAACTTCATTGAAAACTACATCGCGACTGGTGATACACCTCTTGCGACCTAGCTATAGGCATCATAGCGTATAAGCTTTTACTTTTTCAGGGTATCCCATGAACATGCATCTCAGAGCTCTAGGTTCGACCTTGTCTTGCCTAATATGAGCATATGCTATGCAACCAAATAATCTAAGTTTGTCGAGATCGGGTGGGTGTCCCGACCAAACTTCTTCAGGTGTTTTCATATCTAACACAGTCAAATGACACCTGTTTATTAGATATGTTGTTATCGAAACAACCTCTACCCAAAACACCTTCTTTAATCTAACACTAGTCAACATGCATCTAACTCTTTCCAAAATGGTCTGATTAAGCCTTTCAGCCAAACCATTTTGTTGGGGAGTACCTGCAGTAGTTTTATGCCTTGCAGTACTAGAGACTGCATAAAAACTACTGAACGCCTCATTGCAAAATTCAAGGTCATTGTCGGTTCTCAATCTCTTGACCTTCATGCCAGTCTGATTTTCAACCAGAGTCTTTCAACTTTTGAAGTTCTCAAAAGTTTCATCCTTAGTCTTCTGGATGAATACACATGATTCTTTGGAATAATCATCAACTATGGATAGAAAATACCTTACTCCTGAATGTGATTGACGCCTCGCAAGCCTCCAAAGATTAGCATGGATGTAATAAAGGGATCTAAATGTTCTTTGTTTGACTTTATTGAACTTCACTCTGCAAGATTTTCCAAATACACAGGGTTCACAAAACTTCAGCTTTTCGACTTTGTCTCAACTAAGTAGATTTTGTTTCCCCAATTTGACCAGACCCCTTTCATTGACATGGCCCAATCTCATGTGCCAAATTTCTGTCTTCGATAAAGGTTTCGTGGATGCAACATCTACAGAACCACTAACAACTTCATCCTCAAGGTTATATAAGCCTTGTTTCTTCACGCCTCTTAAGACTTCCTTCGACCCCTTCATGACTTTTTAGAATGTTTTTCTCTCCTTGGAAAACATGTCCTTTCTTGTCGAATTCACCAAGAGAAATCAAATTTCTCTTCAAATTAGGTACATACCCAACTTCAGTCAACAACCTTATAGACTTATCGTGGAGCTTGAATCGCACAAATCCAACACCTGCAATCTTGCAAGCTTTATTATTTCCAAGCAATACAGATCCACCATCTTGATCACATAGTTCCTCTAACAAGTCTTTGTTTGGAGTCATGTTCCAAGTGCAACCTGAATCCATAATCCATTATATACTTGAGTCACCGCTTGAAACCACAAGAACATCATATGAGTATAAATCATCTTGAACAATGGTTGCGTTTCCATTATCCTTACCCCCATGTGAAGGAGAAGAGCGATTCAAAATGCAGCGGAATTTAAAATTTTCTCCTTGGTGATCCTTACGAATGGGCATGATCAGTTATAGAATCGTTACCTCTTGTGGAGATTGAAACCTTTGATGCAGATCTTCGGAGCGATCATGAACGTTGAATGGCGACAACGCCTTTACTCAGTCCACACGAACGGATTCCTTCAATCTCAGTGCTAGTTGCTACGAATGAAGGCTTTGAGTGAGTGAGAGAGAGAGAAACGAAATTACAACTGCACAAATGCTTCTGTACAAGGGTTCTATTTATAGAACCACTTGTGTGGGTTGCAAGTTAAAAAGCTCACTTAAGTGTCTGTGGCCCATATCTTATATTATGCCAAAATCACTTAAATGTGTGGTACCTTACCATATTTCATATTCTACTTAAGTATATCGTACTTTACGATGTTCTACAATTCACTTAAGTGCACCGTACCTTACAGTGTTCCTTAGTTACTCTATCTCTCATCAATACGTGCTTTTGTGTGTGACCCTGTAGGTTTTCGCGGCATTGACAATTATATTAAATCACTTATTTAACATAATAAACAGTGAGCGGTATCTAGCAACACATCACTGCTACCCAAGACACGAAAATGTCATGTGATTTGACAAATCGTTTTGTGATAATACTTATGTGTACAATTACCCTTTTGCCCTTATGTCAATATTTGACAAATCCGTGTCATCCTTGTCCAGTTCAATATTGGGCCGTAGACATTTATCCTGTTACGTAGGATGGGCAAATTCCATCTAGGTCACTCACGTCCCTCAACATGCTTCGTGGAGTACCCATCAACTGTCTTTATGGTCATCCAGTTACGGACAATGTTTGATCAACAATAAGGCACTCGACTCTACATCTAGGGTCCATAGTGGTTTCAGGTCGAAGGGTGGTATACACCATTATCACCATGAGAATAACTTATGACACTTTGCATAACATTCTATATAGTATTCTCATAGCGGGTCAATCCAGTATAAATATTACTCTTAATACTCATACCTATGTTTAAGACTTGATAACTCCTTATCCATGATGCATGAGATGTGATCATCATTCTATATACATAATAGTCTTAATGCTTTAATGTTATCCCACTTCATAATAAAGCTCGACTACGGATACTTTAAGAATAATGTCCTTATGTTTAATGTGATCTCATGATTAAGTCACACTTGATACATTAAACGGACTAGCTATTCTAGGGACTTTATTAAACAAACATAATAAATAAAAAGCCTTTTATTGTTAATAAATAATTCGATACAAGTACCAAAAGTATTGGCCTCTAGGGCTTACACCAACATCATAATCTTTCAGTAGTTCAGGGCGCACTTTTCTTGTATTGCTCTCCTTCTTACAGTGATAACATCGAATGCTAGATGCATCACCACTATAAGACTTTTGCTGACTTTTACCCTTCTTCTTATTGAACTTCTCATCTCTCTTTGTGAATTTATCCTTAACCGACAGACCTTCACCAGTTGAAGATGGCTTGTGCTCCTTTCGTTCGTTCAAATCTTTAGAGTACAAGGCTGATTGAACTTCTTCAAAGGTCAGAGGCTTTCTTACATACAAGAGAGTTTCTTTGAAGTGAGCATGTGTTATGGGCAAAACACACAATAGTATAATAACGCTTGATCTTCATCCTCGATCTTTACATCAATATTTTCAAGATCAAGAATCAGTTTGTTGAACATATCCAACTTCTCAGCCAGAACTTTGTCTTCACTCATCTTGAATGAATACAGAGTTTGCTTCTGGTAAAGGCGATTGACCTATGATTTGGTCATGTACAAACTTTCGAGCTCGCAAAGACCCGACGTCGTCGTCTCCTTTGAAACCCGACGAAGAACTTTATCACCAAAACTCAATAATATGGCGTTGTGGGCTTTCTCTACCATAGTCATTTGTCATTTATCCTTTAGCGCGACGTCCACGGTTGCGGCTCATTTCAACGCTTCTAAACAACCCTGCTGAATCAGTAGGGCTTTTATCTTCAAGTGCCACAGACCGAAATCATTCACTCAGGTGAACTTTTCAATCTCATACTTTGTTGGCAGCATCTTCTCCACGCTCACGACATCAATTTGTTGTGAAAACGATATTAGAATTACAAAGTATAATTGATTTCTTGATCGGTAAGAAACCCACAAGGGTAGATAAAAAGAAAATAATAAGAACACAATGAAATTGATCATAACTGTTATTTTTTACTTTCTCTTTGAAACAATATTACAAGTGTCAGCAAATAACCTCTCTCACCCTAATTAGGATCTACATTATGCAATAATGAGAGACTAGTATGCTATTTATAAGAAAACTAACATACTTACCTAATGAGCTTTTACACACAGACCCATTACACAAACTAACTTAGAGAACAAACTAACTTAAACAATTAGACATAACAAACATACTCAATTCAACATGTTAATAATCCTAACATATTTCGACTACAACATATGAACATACTTCGACGGTATGTTAAAGTCTTGTTAAATTGTCGAACCAAGAAGTTACTCTTCGATCATATTAAAGTTCGATCAAATATCTCACAAATAAAAATGACAATATTATTGTTTCTAAAACTTTAAACTTAATTTTTGTGAAGACCGGCGATTAAAAATATAGACGTTTTGATATGTTGAGTTTGAAAAAATTATAATTTATCGATAAATAGTTTTTAAATAGTTTTACCGGTGTTAGGTTAATCAAAATAAATAAAAAAGCTATTATCATTTTAGTCAATTAATCTTAGGTTTTAATATTCATGGGTATTTAATACAATATATTAGTGTCAATTAATTTTCCTTTATTAAAATGCAATACTTTAGGATTTACAATTGCATGTTTTTACGTATACTTACGTACGGACGTGTGCGGCAAACACAATGTCAACAATATGAGGAATGAATTTTACTTGATTATATAAATCCTTTATTTTTATTACTTAGGTTATTTATAATTTCAATTGCTAACTTTCTTAACCTCTTTCTTATATTCAACGCTAATGGCTAACTTTGAGAAGATTCCATATACCGTAAGAAAAGAATATTCATCATGATGTATTCATTTATCAATAATTTTCAATCAAAGAAAGTCTTCTCTCTAGAAATGTTCCTATTTTAAATATATCAACTAATATATAAATAAACAATAATTATTTTGCGGCAACAATGTGTCACTATATAGTTCTAAAATCTCTGTCTCAACGTTGTTTTTATTGACAAACATGATTTGTTTGACCAAAAACAATTGACTTAATGAAATTTATTTATGAGTGGTTCGGTGTAGTTAAAGAAATTGTCAAAAGCTTAATTAAATTTTCTTATCGTATGAGTGTTTCCTAACAATTTTTGTCAACACAAATTTTAAATTAAAAAAGTGATATTAATATTCCCCACGTCATCTAATTTGGTCCTTATATAAACTATGTAACGTCATCTCTGAAATAAGGATGATAGTGGTGGTAGAATTTTAAAAATAATTATTTTGAAACCTTTGTTGTTGTAATTAATTTATAGGAAAAATTAATATACGTTATAGGTTGATCTATTTATTATGGGATTTTATAGATTACGTCTTCCACAATTATTGAATTTTTTTTTCAATAACTAACATTTTTAAAAATAATTTTAAAATAATAAATTGTTAATTTTTTATTTTTAAAATAACCATATTTAGAAAAAGATGCGTCAGATGAACTGGCGCATCCGTTCGTACCAAAGAGGAGGCGCCCAAGGTTTTGGCGCTTGCATTGGAAGCCTCGTGATGAGGTGCCAATGCGTTTGGCGCATGCATTAGGCCTCATGAGGATGCGTCAATGCCTATGACGCCTACTTAATGCATGTGGTGTATGCGTCAATTCATCTGACGCATACACCCTTGTCTTTTTTTTTTATGAAAAATAAAATTTAATGTAAAAAAAATTATTCATGATATAATAAATGTTACATGGGATTGACAAAAATTTAATGATCGGCCCGATCGAAACGTCCCCCTGTTCCACATCCAGGTGCGTTAGTTTGTCTTCGAGGTCTCCCACGATTTTCCTGAGGTGTTTGGGGTCTTTGTGTGCTGACCTGATCGAATGATGGATGATGTGAAGGTCCTGGAAGTTCCAGCGGTATTTGACAGATGTGTCATAATTTGTTCCCAATATCCGAAGGGACTCTGGCCAACGACGCTTCCGTAATGCAGTTTGGTGCCCATGTCATCGTAGTTAGGTCGATGGGGTTGGATGGATTGTGGACGGTATAGTTGCCCGAATTGAGACATTGAATCGTTTTGAAAACGAAACAATGGTTCATGGGGCGTATTATAGTTAAACAATGTTTGTGTGTTTTGGTGATGAGATATTTGAGTGGTCATTGGTGGGGGGCTACGATGAAGTGACCCATATGAATCATCTTGGCTATAGACGGTTGCGGTTGAAGCATATGGTTGTTGGTGGGTAGGGTTTGATTCTTGGTTTTGTGGTTGGGTGGGTGACATGAATGGATTGCGACGTTGGGTGTTTGGTTGTTGGGTGGATGGCATAAATGGGTTGCGAAGTTGGGTGTTTGGTTGTTGGGTGTATGTGGTAGGTTGATGTTGTGAGGTTGGTTGTTGGGTTTGAATGGTTTGACATTGGTGTTGGACGGGGACTTGTTGTTGGGCATACGATGACAAAGCTATTTGGCATGGATCCATCAAATACAGTGGCTCAGACACAAACTGTTGAGTTGTTACCAACCTAAACCATGTCATATATTGTTGAGTTGGTCTTGCACCATGGATGACTGATTTGTTTAAGATGTGTTGTCGCCGAGTCCTCCATTGACGACACATCTATTTTGCAAAGTCACTCCATTCGGAATAATCCCATTGGGCATCAACTTTTTTTTATGCCAATTCCCCAAACACGTGGGAGGTTCTGGAATTTGTTGTTACATGCCGAACTGCAATTTGACCCGGTCACTCTAGTGAATTTCCACAGTAGTGAGCCGGATAATTGGTGTCTTTATTGTCCAAACTGCAACATCGTCATGGTTCACATCATGATCAAGTCCCAGATATGGTCTCTAGATAAACTGTAAAACAATACGAAACGATTAGATGATAAATAATTTGATAAGTATTTTTAAATTAAAATATAGTTGTGTAGGAGTATTACATCGTCTGGTCCAACGTGGTCCAATAGATTGTGATAGACTACTATAGCATGTTTCAGACATCTATTGTAGTTCATCCCCCTTACTGACCACCTTAGATAAAAAAAATTGAAAAATATTATTTACAGTTAATTGTAATATAAAATATAATTAATTAAATGGTAAAGTGTTACACTTACTTTGTTGCAAATGGGAACATGAACGGGTTCTCGTTTATCGGGGCGAGTGACGACATTCTTGACCAAACACATGCTTGTAGAAAATACACACATGAAAAAAACACACAAGTATTCTTTTTTGCATTTTTACACATTACACTATATAGATGGGCCAACACAGCTGAACCCCGACTATATGTGCTTACCATATTAATGTTGCGTAACAACGGTAAATACATAATATTTACTGAATTGCCTGTACTCAGGGCCGCCCCAATCATATCGGAAGCCCCATTCAAATTTGAAAAATGGGCCCAATTTTTTTTAAAATACAATTATAATAATGAAAAAAATATTTATCAAAAATATAATTATGTATTAATTAAAAATAAATTTAATTATAATTATTTTGAGTTTTGATCAATCTTGATTTTTGTATGTATTGAGTTTTTATCATAACATTTCTTTCAATTATTGAGTTTTTTTAATAACATTTTATTTATTTTTATTAATATTTATGAAAAAAAATGAAAATTTCAAAATTTGGGGCCCTCTACTATTTGGGGCTCTATGCTGCAATATGTGCTGCATTTGCACAAGGCAGGCCCTGCCTGTACTTTCTGGAAATAAAAAATTACCAAATAAAATTATAATATAACACTGAGCTTTAATTATTTTTTCGTACTCGATTGATTCTTCGGGAAATGTTATACTCGCATAGTATTGTTTCAGGTATTTTAAATTTATACCTTGCCCCCTTGCTTGACCGGATGACTCTCCCTCAGTTTGGTCGTCACATAAAGGGACACCCAATAATTCGTTGCAGATAGAGTTGTCCTAGTTTACTCTACCATTCACGGTCTTACCATCTATACAGAGACCCAACAACATGTATACGTCCTCAAGTGTGACGGTACACTCAACGATAGGAAGGTGAAATGTGTGGGTCTCGGGTCTCCATCTCTCCAACAAAGCAAGAATGAACTTGTAGTCCACCGAGTACGAGACAATGTTGAGGAGATTTCCAAATCCACATCCTCTAATATATGGTTCTATCAAAGGATCGTGGGGTACATATTCATGTACACGACATCGAAAACGCTTTGGGTCCTAATAACACATAAGTAAGAAATACAATAAGAAGAAGTATTATATAATACAAGCATAGATAACAAAGATATACGAATTAAATATGGAATAAGTAAGAAGAGATTGATAACATACAAATGTCGAGATATTCTCGAGTGTTCCTCTGTGTTCATCATCCATAGTCAATAGAGACATGATTTGATGTTGCAGAGCTTGAGTGTGGCACATAAAGAGTGTGGTAAAGAAAGAGTATAAATGATTAAGGTTGGAGATGATTTGAAGCCTATTTATAGATGGGGGAGTCTTACTAGGTTTTCAACCTATGTAACATGTGATTGGTTGCATGCATGGCAAAGTAGAGTAGCCATAGTCTTAGGTGCATGCATGTGCTATTCACATGCAAGGAAGAGGCGCCCTTGCTCTTGGTGCCTAGGTGTCTTTGTCATGAAGGCGCTCCCTTGCTCTTGGCGCCTAGGTTGCTTTATGCGCCTAGGGAATGGGCGCCTGTTTGAACTATTAGGGCAAAGATTCTCTTGTGAGATTCCTTGTGTGCAGAGATTCCTTGGCCGCATGCATTGTGTGTTCTTATCACTAGCAACAATCTATCGTTAAAGGTGAGTACAATAATCTCGCATATTAGGGTAGAGTACCAGTTCACTCCATCATATAGGAAGACATGGATAGATAGGACAAAGGTTATTGAAAAAGTGTTTGGAAATTGGGAGAAGTCTTACAAACAACTTCCAAAATACCTGTTGGCTCTAAAACAGTATGCTCTAGGTACTATTGTCAAGTTGAAAACGTTGCCCGCGTATAGACAAGACAGAACGTGCGCTATTGGAAATGGAATATTCCATCGTCTCTTCTGGGCATATCAACCATGCATCATAGGTTTTTATTTATGTAAACCTATTATATAAATTGATGGTACATGGTTGTAGGGGAAATACAAAGGAACGTTACTGATGGCAGTGGCACAAGATGGCAACATCAACATTTTTCCAATCGTCTTTGCCCTTATTGAAGGGGAAACTGCTGAGGGATGAAGTTTATTCCTAAGAAATCTTCGATTGCACGTTGCACCGCAACCTAACTTATGTTTGATCTCTGACAGACACCCTTCAATCATCAGTGCATATAATAACATTAATAATGGCTGGCAAGATCCTCCTTCGATGCATGTCTTTTGTATTAGATATATTGCTTAGAATTTCATGTGGGAAATCAAAGACAAGACGTTGTGGAGGAAGGTTGTCAACGCAGGTTACACATTATCATAACCTTCTTTCAAACACAACCGCGAAGAAATAAGATTGTCAAACGTATATGTAATACGGTGGATCGACAATATTCCATTGGAGAAGTGGACTAGGGCATACGACAATGGTCAATGTTGGGGACACATGACAACAAATCTTTTGGAATTAATGAACTTTGTCTTCAAAGGCATCTGTGACCTACCTATAACCGCTTTGGTGCAGGCAACATATTTCAGACTAGGGGCGCTATTTGAGACCAGACGTTCCAAATGGAGTTCAGTGTTGCAATCTGGGCAGTTGTTCAGTGATGCTTCAATGAAATTCATTAGACATGAAGATGCCAAAGAGAACAAACATGTGGTCATGGTGTTTGACCGCACTAAAGGTTGGTATATTATTGCCGAGTCCATGGATCACAATGAGGGCATGTCGATGGGACAGTACAGAGTCAAACTAGATAAAGGTTGGTGCGACTAAGGAAAGTTCCAAGCCTTTCATACGCCATGCTCCCATGTCATTGCGGCATGTTCAAAGGGTCAAATGGATCCATCCTACTTGCTATCTGACGTTTACAAAGTCACCGACCTATCAAATGTTTATAAAATTAGTTTTTCCGTAGTAGCAAAAGAGGATTATTGACTAGAATATCAAGGGGACATCGTTTGGCACAACGAATTTATGCGAAGTGTCGCAACCTAAAAAATACAGTGTGCAAAAAAACAACCGGCGAAAGAAAATGACAGAAGAGTCGCCACCGTGCGTTATTTATCCCAAAGGAGGGAAAGGAAACGCTCGAAGTAAACCTGAAAAGAGGAAAGGAAAAGACAAGGTCTCGCAAACAAATCTTGGGTTCGGGAGTCGGTTATGCGAAGGGAAGGTATTAGCACCCCTACGCATCCGTAGTACTCTATGGGATCCACTTTTGTAGTTCTTGTCTAAAGGGTGTGAGTTTATCTTGTGTTGTTTACTAAAAAAGGGGTTAAATGAAAATGACTCGCGCGAATGTCGCATCCACTGCATACGTATCTCATCTGAATATGAGAATCAGAGTCTTCGTAGCTCGGCTGACCTATGGGTTTGGGGGACGTGTGCTCGCTAAGACATCGCGTCTTATGCCTACGTATCTCATCTGGAATGAGAATCAGAGCAAGTCATAGTTTGGCCAACTACGGGGTTATGGATTGGGTTTTGGACGAACGACGTTACTGCGCAATCTACCGGATGCTCGACCTTTGGAGACTTACTCGCCTGTAGTAGAAGGAGTAAACGTGTGTTTAGGAGAAGAAAAATCAATGAAGGGTTAGGGTTTGGGAAACTCATGCAAAAAGAGTCCTGGACGAAGGAACCTGTAAAAAAAACATTAACACACAAAAACATTGCCTCCTATCGAGGTCTTCCAGCTAGGAAAGCAGTAAAATGCGGGAAAAATGTAAAAGTACCACGCAGATAAAGATCCGAAGTAACAGCAATTAGAGGAATGGGAAACCCAGGGATCCTTCCAAGCTAAACACCATCAAAGAAAGTGAGTCAGTGCAGGTAATCGGAATGAAACCTCCAGGCGGTATCCCACAAATAAAGTGGAAAACCACGCAAGTTATCCCTGCAAAAGTCATGTGAGCCCTCACAAAAACTCACCAAACAGGTTAGAGACAAAAAAATAGGGTAATCAAGGGTTGCCCCCAAATCAAAATGTAACCACATGAATCATGCCATTAAAATTCACAAAAAAGACATGCATCAAAAGGGTATCAAATTCACCCATAATACCTCAAACATTCAGAGTATTCAAATTCAAAGCTCAAAGGTAACGGGAATAAGGGCAAACCTGATTGGAGAGCTTGATTGAAATTGAGTTGCACCCGTGAGGTTTACAAAACAATCTTTAGGGTTTATGTGAGGCAGAGGTGATTCTGTGCAGTTGAGTTCCCTTCAGGGTTTGGAGGCTGCTCTGAACTCCGTTAGCTCTTCTCTCACTATCTTTTTCCAGCCAGGGTAATAGGAATAGAATTGCCTTTTGTTTCATGAAACTCTGAATTTATAACCTGATTTTTGTGGACTTGTGGGCTCAAATGAGAGAGGTCAAAGTCCAAGATTTTTTCTTTTATTTATTTATTTATTTATTTATTTTTTTCGTTTTTCGTTTTTTTTTTCGTTTTCCGTTTTTTTTAAAACACGTGGGTTTCGCCTAGCGAGCATGACAACTCATGAACAAACCTTTGCTCCTTCAAGATTAACGTTTTGACTGACGAATAGACCCCTGTTGGAAGTAACTCAAGTCTTTCCCTTGCGTTGACTGATCATCTAAATAGAGTCCACAAAGTATCCTAGATGATGTTCAAGCTTCTTGGATCCGATTCTGATTGCCATGATGAAATGCAAATGCTAAATGACCTAAAAATGAATGCATGCATGAGGTGTAAAGCGTATGCTTCCAGGAAAAATGAAGGGTAAATTTTGGGGTATTACAGCTGCCCCTATTCAATCAACTGGAGACCTGGGAAGAAGATAGCAGCGACTTTCGTGCTTTCGAGGTATCAAGGGATTGAATACAATAAAAGCCCGAAAATTTGCACTGAAGTGAAGTGAAGTAACAATGCCTGTCAAAATTGACAAAGAGGTGGTCTTGAAAGAAGAATCCGTCTGGTACGGTGAGAGTCAGTCTGAATACCGAAAAAGAATGTTAACCTGGATACCAAAATAAATGGTAACACAGAAATAACCATGGCCTGAATGCCGCTCATCAGTCTGAATACCGAAAAAGAATGTTAACCTGGATACCAAAATAAATGGTAACACAGAAATAACCATGGCCTGAATGCCGCTCATCAGTCTGAATATTGGAAATGACTTCGATCTGAACATCGGAAGATATGAGATTATTAATATCGGTCTGAACATCGAGAGGCTGGCCTGAATGCCACAAGTTGCGTCGACCTGGACGTCGGAAATTTCTTCGATCTGAACATTGGAAAATTGGCCTGAATGCCACTTCGATCTGAACGTCGGAAAACTGGCCTGAACGCCACAAGTTGCATCGACCTGAACGTCGGATACTTCTTCGATCTGAACATCAGAAAACTGGCCTGAACGCCACAAGTTGCATCGACCTGAACGTCGGAAAACTGGCCTGAATGCCACTTCGATCTGAATATCGGAAAATTGGCCTGAACGCCACTTCGGTCTGAATACCATAAACTTCATGCCTGTCAGCATCGGCAGAAATAGGGAACGATAATAGAGGCAGCGCATGGGCCAATGACACTTGCTGGGGATAACAAAGGTAAGTCATGAACGATCTTCAGTCTGAGTACTGGAAACAACTTCTGGCTTATCACTTGGGATACCGAGAATGTTTTATGCTTACATGCGTATGTTTGAATTTTTCAATGGCGTAATGCTCCATGAAAATGGAAATGCTACGCGATTTGGGAGGATGCAATGCAATATGATTCTACATGCAGGGATGCGAAATGCTGGGTAGAATGCCAAGCTGAGGCAAGGGGATCTGCCGGGGAAATGATCACCATCTTCTGGACCCTGGCAAGGCTGCTGGAGATGCACAACGTAAAGAATTCTGTGGGGAAATGACCCGCCACACGGTGTTCTAGCAAATAACAAAATACCGAGGCTCTGACTGAGGAGAGAACGGCACTGAAAACCTGCTGTTGGGGAAAGTGACAGTGGTTCTGGCAACCACGATCTGCGAGAGATGACTCAGCAGGGGAAGCAAACACCGATACGATACCGAGGTTCTGCTTCAAGGAAAGAAACCATGGATCTGGCATTGGGATTATTGATCTGTCCTCGAACTCTGAGGAGCAGCCGCTCTTGCTGGGAAGATACAGTCTGGCACTATCAACTCCGCTGGGGGTATATAGTCTGACACTGTCAACTCTACTGGGGAGTGTATAATCTGAAACCACCGTTTGGGGGGGTACAGTGGTGAGAACCTGTTGGGGACTGAAGAATCCAACGCTCTGATAAGCTCTGCAGGGATAAGATACCGAATTCGTCTGTTGGTGGAAAACATTCACGATCATCTGCAGGGGATTTTAAGGAAATGCCTTTAGGGTACCTGTTCTGAATAGACGATCCAAAGCACTTAAAATTTATAACAATTTTAAATGTTTATTAAGCATGTACCTGTAAAGCTCTTATGTGTCATGATGCAATGTTTATCAAAAATTCGGACGTCATTTTTGCAAACAAAACAGAAAAATGAAAATGAAAACAGAGATATACTGAATAACATGATTTTATTGATTGAACGGCCTCTGAATAGGCATTTACATCAGGAAGCAATCCCTGGA
Source organism: Lathyrus oleraceus (assembly GCF_024323335.1). Classification (NCBI taxonomy): domain Eukaryota; kingdom Viridiplantae; phylum Streptophyta; class Magnoliopsida; order Fabales; family Fabaceae; genus Lathyrus; species Lathyrus oleraceus. The sequence continues at coordinate 286,738,122 of NC_066584.1, forward strand.
AAGAGGTAATCGCGCAACAGAGAAAATCAGACATTAATCTAATGGCAATGTGAAATGGATTTCTATTGGATTCCAATTCTGCTATGACTTGCTCGTCTTCAAGATCCTCCAGATGATCAGCTTTCTGAAAGAGTGATTGAACTGTTTCCTATCCTTCAAAAGTTTCCAGTCATTGACACCAGATGAGATTCAGAACTACTCAGAACACAATCATTCGCTTAATCCCTAACTTTTGCCTGGATCGCCCTTTTCGGGTTTTCAATCCACCGGGATACCCATTTTTGCCTAAGTTGCCTTTTCAGGTTTTCAACTTACCGGGTGTACAATCTTTTCACTTTTAATCCCTAATTTTTGCCCGAACCTTTTTTATTTTCTTGGTTCGCCGGGAGCCCCATTTTTGCCTGGACTATTCTTTTTACTGTCCAGCGGGTCTATTTTATGTGAAGTATTTTTTAATTGCGTCTGAGTTCACAAGGGAAGTGAAGTTTTCACCATCCATAGTTGCAAGCATTAAGGCCCCACCATAAAAAATCTTAGTGACAATATACGGTCCATCATAGTTAGGAGTCCACTTGCCCATGTGATCTGTCTGAGGAGGAAGGATCCTTTTCAACACCAAATCTCTGACCTGGAAGCATCGAGGACGCACTTTCTGATCAAAGGCTCTCTTCATCCGACTCTGATACAACTGCCCATGACAAATGGCTGCCATTCGCTTCTCTTCGATAAGACTCAACTCATTGAACCTTGTCCGAATCCATTCAGCTTCGTCTAACTTGACATCCAACAGGACTCTTAGAGAAGGAATCTCCACTTCAACAGGTAGGACTGCTTCCATACCATACACAAGGGAGTAAGGGGTTGCCCCGGTCGATGTACATACTGAAGTACGGTACCCATGCAAGGCGAAGGGTAGCATCTCATGCCAATCTCTGTACGTAACGACCATCTTCTGCACAATCTTCTTTATGTTCTTATTTGCCGCTTCAACAGCACCGTTCATCTTAGGGCGGTAAGGGGAAGAATTGTGATGCTGAATGTGGAAGTTCTGGCACAACTCCTTCATCATTTTGTTGTTGAGATTAGAACCATTATCAGTAATGATTCTTTCGGGAATCCCATAACGACAAATGATTTCTTTCTTGATGAATCGGGCAACCACATGTCTGGTGACCTTCGCAAATGACGCTGCTTCGACCCACTTGGTGAAATAGTCGATGGCAACAAGGATGAAGCGATGCCCATTGGAGGCGGTCGGCTCAATCTTTCCAATCATATCGATTCCCCACATAGCAAAAGGCCACGACGAAGACATCACATTCAAAGGATTTGGCGGCACATGTACCTTATCAGCATAAATATGGCATTTATGACACTTCCGAGCATATTTGAAACAATCATATTCCATGGTCATCCAGTAATAACCTGCTCTCAACAATTTCTTAGCCATTACATGTCCGCCGACATGAGTACGGAAGGAGCCTTCATGAACTTCCTGCATTAACATGTCTGCTTCGTGTCTGTCGACGCATCTGAGCAAAACCATGTCGAAGTTCCTCTTATACAGAACACCGTCTTTGTTCAAGAAGAAACTGCTTGCCAATCTTCTCAAAGTCTTTCTATCATTGTTGGATGCCCCTGCAGGGTACTCTTGATTCTCCAAAAAGCACTTGATGTCATGATACCAGGGCTTGTCATCAACTACCAGTTCAGCAGCAAACACATACGCGGCCCTATCAAGGCGCATCACATCGATCTTGGGAGCATGGTTCCAACGGATCACCGTGATCATGGAGGATAGAGTAGCAAGAGCATCTGCCATCTGGTTCTTATCACGAGGTATATGGTACAGCTTTACTGTTGTGAAGAAAGTCAACAGTCTTCTCGTGTAATCTCTGTAGGGGACCAGAGTAGGCTGGAGAGTGTTCCAATCACCATTCACTTGATTGATTACCAGAGCTGAATCTCCGAAGATGTCCAAAGTCTTGATTCTCAAATCAATGGCTTGCTCAATACCCAAGATACAGGCTTCATACTCAGCTTCATTATTGGTGCACTCGAAAGTCAGACGAGCGGTGAAAGGCATGGGGGCACCTTTCGGAGTTGTAATGACAGCACCAATTCCACTTCCTCTGGCGTTGACGGCCCCATCAAACATTAAAGTCCACTTTTCGTCTGGATCAGGTCCCTCTTCAACAACTGGCTCTTCACAGTCTTTCATCTTGAGGAACATGATGTCTTCATTTGGAAAATCAAACTTCATCGGCTCATAATCTTCAACCGGCTGTTGAGCAAGATAGTCTGACAGAATACTCCCCTTGATGGCTTTCTTGGAAGTATACTAGATGTCGTACTCTATCAGTACCATTTGCCAACGAGCAACTCTTCCGGTGAGAGCTGGCTTCTCAAATATATACTTGACTGGATCCATTTTGGAGATCAGTAAGGTTGTGTGAGACAACATGTATTGTCTCAATCGCTTAGCAGCCCATGCAAGTGCATAACATGTTTTTTCAAGCATTGAGTATCTCGACTCGCAATCTGTGAATTTCTTACTCAGGTAGTAGATGGCATGCTCTTTCCTACCTGTCTCGTCGTGTTGACCGAGAACACAATCCATGGAATTGTCCAGTACTGTCAAATACATAATCAGCGGTCTCCCTGGGACCGGAGGCACAAGGATAGGAGGATTATGCAAATACTCTTTTATCTTCTCGAACGCCCTTTGACAATCATCATTCCACCTGATAGCCTGATCTTTTCTCAACAATTTGAATATTGGCTCACACGTGGCTGTTAGGTGAGAGATGAACCTTGCAATGTAGTTCAACCTCCCTAAGAAACCACAGACTTGTTTCTCTGTTCTTGGCTCAGGCATTTCCTGTATCGCTTTCACTTTGGCCGGATCCACCTCAATCCCTTTTCCGCTAACAACAAAACCCAGTAGTTTTCCAGATCTCACCCCAAAAGTACACTTGTTCGGATTAAGCCTCAGCTTGAATTTCTTCAAACACTCAAACAATTTCTGCAAATTCACCAAATGTTCTTCTTCTGTCTGAGATTTGGCAATCATATCATCAACATAAACCTCGATTTCATGATGAATCATATCATGGAACAGAGTCACCATCGCTCGCTGATATGTTGCTCTGGCATTTTTCATACCAAACGGCATCACCTTGTAGCAGAAGGTGCCCCATGGGGTTATGAATGTTGTCTTGGTGCCATCTTAATTTGATTATAGCCAGAAAAGCCATCCATGAAGGAGAATACCGAGAACTGAGCCGTGTTATCCACCAAAATGTCAATGTGAGGTAAGGGGAAATCATCTTTAGGACTAGCCCTGTTCAGATCTCGGTAGTCAACACACATCCGTACCTTTCCATCCTTCTTAGGTATCGGAACGATATTTGCAACCCATGGCGGATAATTTGTGACTGCTAGAAACCCTGCATCCAACTGTTTTTGCACTTCTTCCTTTATCTTGACAACCATCTCCGATCTTGTTCTTTTGAGCTTCTGCTTGACCGGAGGACAACCTTCTTTGAGCGGCAAGCGATGTACCACGATGTCTGTGTCAAACCCTGGCATGTCCTGATAAGACCAAGCGAAAATGTCAACATACTCTTGCAGCAATTCAATCAACCCCTTCTTCACATTGTCTTCCAAAGCAACCCCTATCTTGATTTCTCTCTTGGCGTCCTCGGTGCCGAGATTAATCACTTCAACAGACTCTTGATGCGGTTGAATGACCCTTTCCTCTTGTTTTAATAACCTGGTAAGTTCTCCAGGGAGTTCACAGTCTTCATCACCCTCTTCTTCAGCTTGAAAGATTGGATTTTCAAAGTCGAAGCGAGCCATAGCAGAACCGTTATCAATAGGATCCGATGATGTGCATCTACATGAGTGATGGTATGTGCTTATGAGTGTGAAAAAAAAGAAAAAAAGTGGAAACTAAACAAAACATTGCCATTTTTTTTTGAAAAACTGCAAAAATAGAAAGACAGGGAACGAAATATTTGAATGCAAAAAGACGTCCTTTATTTATGATAAAAAATGCAAGTGTCACATAGATGAGCCCTACAATGAGTCATTACGCCCTAGCGGAACGTAAGACTTGGATATGCATGAATAAACAAAGAAAATTACTCCTCCAGACAAGTGGCTTGGACAATCTCCTCAGAAGACCAATTGTTGAGAACTTCACCCGGGATCCTCGGACGCACCCAGTTATCGATGTCGCAATCACTATCCCCATCTTCATTGTTGACCGCAGAGACTAATTTGACTTCTCCTTCAACCATGTTAACGTTGGCTCCACCATGCTGGGGCATTGGATTGTTGACGACATTAGGAGCTGGTGCAAAGTTAACGGCCTTTGAATCAATGAGGTCCTGAACTACGTCCTTAAAAGCTTTGCAGTTCTCAATATTGTGGCCAGGTGCCCCAGAGTGGAAGCTACACCTAGCGTTGGCATCATAACCCACCGGAAGCCTACTAACGGGAGGAGCCAGAGTGCGCAACTGCACAAGTTGTAGTTGTTGAAGACTAGAAAGCAACTGAGCGTACGACATTGGAAGAGTGTCGAAACGCCGGTCCATCGTCCTTGGCCTCGGTTGATAGGTGGGTCTGTTACCCGGTTGTTGTGGTTGGTACTGAGCTGGTTGACGCTGTGGTTGTTGTTGTTGTAGTGGTGCTGCAGCTGGAATGGTCACAGCCGCAACAAACGGTTACTGATGATAGTTCTGAAAGTTATTCCTCCGGTTATCCCTGTTCTGATAAGAAGATATGGCACTTGCATCCCCTTCTCTCCTCTTCTGTCCCTGAATGAACGGCTTCTTCACCCCTGATGAGGATCCACCTCCACTCTGGGTCTTGTATGTCCTCAAGTAATTCTCCACCCTCTCTCCGGTAGAGACTACATCAGCAAAATTGGAGGCATTGCAACCCACCAGGCGCTCTAAATAAGGTCATGGCAGAGTGTTCATGAACATGTTAGCCATTTCCTTCTCCAACATAGGAGGTTGAACACGGGAAGCTGTTTCTCTCCAACGTTGAGCGTATTCTCTAAAGCACTCATTGCTTTTAAGAGACAGATTTTGAAGTTGAGTTCTGTCTGGAGCCATGTCTGCATTATACTGATACTGCTTCACGAAAGCCTCAGCCAAATCCCTCCAGCAACGGATGTGGGCTCTGTCCAGCCTCATATACCATTCCAGGGATGCCCCAGCTAGGCTGTCCTGGAAAAAGTACATAAGCAACTTTTCGTCATCGGAGTATGCAACCATTTTACGAAAATAGGCTTGCACATGGGTCTTCGGGCAAGAGTTGCCATTGTATTTGTCAAATATCGGGACCTTGAATTTCGGTGGCACTCTCACACCTAGGACCAACCCCAAGTCAGCAACATCTACTCCCAGAGGATTCTGTCCTTCCACTGCCTTCAACCTCTCTTCCAATCTTCTAAACATGGGGTCCACACCATGACCCATACCAAAGTCTTCCTGCAGCAGGGGGAACTGATCGTCCTGATCATCATGAACGGGCTGTTGACCGGAGGTGACATGTAGGATTAGGATAGGCCCCGGTCCATTGAGTCCATTAGCCTCTCCAGCTGGAGGATCAGTCACCGTCTCTGGTTGAGCAGGGGGATTCCTCTGTATCATCTGCCTGAGCTCTTGTTGTCCCTGAGCCACCCCTTGAACCACATCCATGAATTGATTCATGCGGATTTTCATCTCGGCGAACTCTGCCTGTAGGCTTTCCATTACTCTCTGTTAGTTTCTGCGGGTACCGTACCGGTGAATGCCTGGGTCAGCTATCCTGCTGATGGAACACCAAACAAACTGAGAACACTGTGGCGATACCTGTTATGCAAGACATGCTAATGAATATGTAAATGCAATGACATGTTTATCAATTCCAAAGGTATTCTACCCCCTTGATTCCAGTCTCTCAATAGATAAACGATGTAAAAAAAAAGACTAAGCCGTTGATGAGAACCAAGAAAATTCCGACTAGAATCAAGTAGAAGACATAAACCCCACAGAAATGGATAAACATGTGTGAATGATTATGAATGCAAAATGATGTGATGCAAAATGATGTGAATGCAGTGCAGTGGCATGGGAATCAGAATCGCTGTATCTGCTTGAACATCTGTCAGGTTGCACTGTCTGGAGAGAAATTAAGAGCACACCAAACAAAGGTCATGGGATGGATCATGTTATCCTTAATATCAACCACCATTTTGGTGGATTATGGTTTACACCTTATCAACACCCAAGTTTCATTGATATTAAGGATACCTGATCGGATCAACCATGAATCAAGGGTTTGTTCCAAGTCACGAGCATGGAGTTTAGGTTAAGAACCACCCAAAAGGAGTGTACTAAGGTTTAAACCTGCCAAACATGTTCTACAAAAGGTTCCCATAGTCATAATCCCATCTTTCGGATATTATCGGAGGAATGACTACTCCTATTCCAAAAATATTCTCAAGAGAGACTCTTATGAGTGTAGTATCGCGTAACAATCGTATCAAATCTTACACTTGAACGACTTTCGCACTACGTCCTACGAATAGGCCAAGATGGGTTTGGTAAACTAAGGTCCTCGGCTTCTAAGGTCTATATTGGAAAAAGTAATGTCTAACCACAACTTACTTGTGTGACATTATTGATCTCAACATGACCTCCACCAAGTGAATGGGCTTGCAAGTCAACTTGCTAAGGAATAACTCCACACAAGTCGACAAGACTACGCCATTCTCCTATCCTAAGTGCACTCGAGTTCGGGTATAGAACTCATCTCACAAAGATCACCAAGCAGCCATAGCCAGCCAACAGATACAGCAATCATATGTACACAATACAATAAGGTAAAGCAGGTAAATAAATAACTGTACAAAAGCATGAACACCCAATAAACAAACAAACTACAAAAGCTAGGAGGGACTCGCTTAGGGAAACCGGATCCCCAGCAGAGTCGCCAGCTATCGCAACCTGAAAAATACAGTGTGCGGAAAAACAACCGGCGAAAGAAAATGACAGAAGAGTCGCCACCGTGCGTTATTTATCCCAAAGGAGGGAAAAGAAACGCTCGAAGTAAACCTGAAAAGAGGAAAGGAAAAGACAAGGTCTCGCAACCAAATCTTGGGTTCGGGAGTCGGTTATGCGAAGGGAAGGTATTAGCACCCCTAGCATCCGTAGTACTCTATGGGATCCACTTTTGTAGTTCTTGTTTAAAGGGTGTGAGTTTATCTTGTGTTGTTTACTAAAAAAGGGGTTAAATGAAAATGACTCACGCGGATGTCGCATCCACTGCATACGTATCTCATCTGAATATGAGAATCAGAGTCTTCGTAGCTCGGCTGACCTATGGGTTTGGGGGACGTGTGCTCGCTAAGACATCGCGTCTTATGCCTACGTATCTCATCTGGAATGAGAATCAGAGCAAGTCGTAGTTCGGCCAACTACGGGGTTATGGATTGGGTTTTGGACGAACGACGTTACTGCGCAATCTACCGGATGCTCGACCTTTGGAGACTTACTCGCCTGTAGTAGAAGGAGTAAACGTGTGTTTAGGAGAAGAAAAATCAATGAAGGGTTAGGGTTTGGAAAACTCATACAAAAAGAGTCCTGGACGAAGGAACCATTAAAAAAAACATTAACACACAAAAACATTGCCTCCTATCGAGGTCTTCCAGCTAGGAAAGCAGTAAAATGCGGGAAAAATGTAAAAGTACCACGCGGATAAAGATCCGAAGTAACAGCAATTAGAGGAATGGGAAACCCAGGGATCCTTCCAAGCTAAACACCATCAAAGAAAGTGAGTCAGTACAGGTAATCGGAATGAAACCTCCAGGCGGTATCCCACAAATAAAGTGGAAAACCACGCAAGTTATCCCTGCAAAAGTCATGTGAGCCCTCACAAAAACTCAACAAACAAGTTAGAGACAAAAAAATAGGGTAATCAAGGGTTGCCCCCAAATCAAAATGTAACCACATGAATCATGCCATTAAAATTCACAAAAAAGACATGCATCAAAAGGGTATCAAATTCACCCATAATACCTCAAACATTCAGAGTATTCAAATTCAAAGCTCAAAGGTAATGGGAATAAGGGCAAATGAGAGAGGTCCAAGTCCAATATTTTTTCTTTTATTTATTTATTTTTTATTTATTTATTTTCGTTTTTCGTTTTTTTTTCAAAACACATGGGCTTCGCCTAGCGAGCATGACAGCTCATGAACAAACCTTTGCTCCTTCAAGATTAACGTTTTGACTGACGAATAGACCCCTGTTGGAAGTAACTCAAGTCTTTCCCTTGTGTTGACTGATCATCTAAATAGAGCCCACAAAGTGTCCTGGAGGATGTTCAAGCTTCTTCGATCCGATTCCGATTGCCATGATGAAATGCAAATGCTAAATAACCTAAAAATGAATGCATGCATGAGGTGTAAAGCGTATGCTTCCAGGAAAAATGAAGGGTAATTTTTGGGGTATTACACGAAGGAAGAAAAAGGGTCACCCAAACAACACCTGCATTCAAACCGAAATGGATATGGCGAATAAAATGGTTAGATTATGTAGTCCATGCCGTCATTCAGGTCACAATCATACTAACTGTCCTAGTGTTGGAATGAGCACAACCAGATAAATTCACATGTACCTCTGTTGCAATATATGAAAAACTAAATTTATTTCATATTATAAGTTTGTGAGGAAAATACCATTACATAAACAATAACACAAACAACTAAAACAACTAGAATACAAGAACTATGTGATTATAACCATCAAAACAATTTTGAACATATAATGCATCATCCTATGAACGTTTCGGTCAGTCTTAATATCCACTCATTCACGCACTTCTCCATTTTGGTTGAACATGGACACAATCCATTGGATTCTTCTAATCCTTTCACCATATCCAATTTCTCCATCTAACCAACTGTTCAACGTCCGATTAAGACGTCCAAACGAATCTATATTCCAGAATCGAATCTTTATCAGAGACGCAACGACGGAAAATATTAAATCGGCATTTCGCTTGTGAATGTATTCAGACATGGTTAAAACACAAAAACTTGAAGGAGAATGGAGTTAAATGAAAGAAAATATGGTAGTATGGGAAGATTTTGTGTGAAAAATATTGCATCCAAGGCGAGGTATTTATATAGAGGAGACATAAAATGCATGCGCCAAAAGGCTAGGTGCCTGAACATGTCAAGACATGCAGGCGCCATAGGCATTGGCACCTCCTCATGAGGCCCAATGCAGGCGCAAAGGGCATTGACGCCTCCTCATGAGGCTTCCAATGCAGGTGCCAAGGCCTTGGGCGCCTTCTCTTTGGTACTAACGGATGCGCCAGTTCATCTGACGCATCTTTCTTTAAATGTGGTTATTTTGAAAAAAAAATGAAAAAATTGTTATTTTAGAAATATTTTTGAAAATATTGGTTATTTAAAAAAAATCAAAATTACTGGTCTTCAAAGTTTAGGTGTGAAGTTTACATCTTAAACAAAAGACTTAGATCCACTATTTATCCACTTATTTTAATGTTCTTTAATTTTTGAAAATTTTATTATATACCCATACACTTATCTGTTTTGTAAATATTTCAAATTTAACATTTTTAATTTCACTTTAATCTTTTAACTTTTATCATCTGTCTGAGTCCTTCGGTGTACCCTATTCATGCGAATAAGATAACTTGACTTAAAGATATTCGGTATGTTGAGTTATTAAATCGAAAATTTTAAAATCATGATTTTCGATTTATATATATTACACACCAGATAACATGTTATGTAGTTATCTGGTTCACAAAAGCCAATTGAATAACTTTTTCATATGTTTTCCGATTATGTTTTTCTATTAACCGGATAACTTGCAACCAAGTTTTTCGGTGATGGTTTTTTTACAAACCAGACTTTTTACTTCTAAGTATTTCAATACACATTTTTAAAAAAAAAATGTTTTATTAAATTTTTTTACATTATATTTAACAGTATGAATATTCCTTTGATGATATGCGATAAAAACCAAATATGTGTAGATACTACTGAAATATTCTCAACTACATAAAAACTTGCTACACGAGAAGAGGTGACAAGGTGGATTAGAGAGATCGAAACCAGGTATAAAGTGACAGTTATAATAACTTGTTCAGGTACCAAAACAGACAAGAGAGGAAGAAGTGACAAAGTAATATTTAGTTGTGATAAAGGTGGAAAATACAAAAAAAAAGATAATGTAACATAAAGTGCTACTAAGAAATATGGTTGTCCAATCAAAATTAGGTTAACACCCTCAAAAGATGGTTCTGCTTGGAAGATTGATGTAAAATATGGATTTCATAACCATGGTTTATCAGATAGATTTTAAGGTCATTCATTTATAGATTGACTAAATTCAGATGAAACAACAATATATTGTTGATTTGACAAAATGTCATGTTCCACCAAGACACATATTATTTTCATTACAAGAACGAGATCCGGAGAATGTCCCTCGGATCACACAAATATATAAACATAAGACTAAGATTAGGAAAGACATCAGGGGTCCTAGAACAGAAATTCAACATTTTTTTTAAGTTGATAGAGGATTCAGATTATGTTTCATGGAGAAGAAGAAAAGATGAGTCAGAAGTTATGAGAGATATCTTTTGGGCCCACCTAGAGTTAATGAAGTTGTTGAATATGTTTCTTAATGTGTTGATTATGGACAACACATACAAGACAAACAAGTATAGACAACCTCTGTTTGAAGTAGTTGGTATGACATCAACTGAGTTAACATTTGTTGTTGCATTTCCCTATATGGAATCTGAGCAGATAGATAACTTTTGTTAAGTATTGGATAAGTTGAAACAGTTATTTACTAAGCAATTGTTCGTCGTGACTTAGATAATGAAATTAGAGGTTTTATAAGTAGTCTTTATGAGAAGTTATTTGGAAATCTCTTATCAAAAGTGAGAGAATCCTTGATGATATAATCTTTAGGTCCTCAGCCACCATAGAAATGGATGACATTACAAGATATGGGTTATGTGATATAAAATCGGTATAACGTCATTCTCGTCTCTTTGGGTTATCCTAGTTTGACTTTCTTTACTATGACAACTTCACATTCACCTAATGTGAACCAAAATCATCGGGTTCAGGAAATTAAATATTCATGTTTGTTAAGTTAATTACTTATTTTTCATTTATGCCTTACTTATTTTTCTTTTAATATTAATTTTCTAAACAGGTAAACATGAATGAAGGATTTCCGATGTCAGCGATCTCATTAGATTGGAAGAAGTTTCGCACACCAGATGCAACTTTTTGGATGATAGGATTTGTTGGACGGTTACAACATTGGCAACACCTTACACCTGTAGTTCCGTAATATGTTAGATTATAATTTTAATGTGATTGACAATTGAGTTTATGTTATATTTAATTCATGTTATATTTTGGATTATATTGCATAAGTCTTAAAATAGTAAAGAAATATCAAAATAAATAAGTCTCAAAATAGTAAATACATTGCATAAGTCTGAAAATACTACATAAGCCTCAAAGAAAATAATGTATCAACCATTCTGAGGTACTAGTCCGCCTTAAGGTACAAGTCCGCCATGAGCTACACGTAGTGCTCAAAATACATCTGCAAAATCATCGTTGTCATCATCATCCTCATGATGATGTAAATAACAATGAAACTCATGTGAAATAAATGATAACCTCAAATCTGACGGTCCTTCATCATATATAGGAACCAAGACTTCTATCACCTCCCCCCGACGTGGTGGTACCAAACAAGGATGTGACACCTTATAATACCAATCCAAGTAATAAACACCCATATCATACGGGGTGGTAGTGAAAACTGTCGAACGAATCAAATCCAACACACTCGCATGATATCCAATCCATTCAATATCCATATCAAGTGTGTCAGAATAAGGAGGTGGACGCAGTATGTATTACCTATATTCAAACTGACACATACATTTGTCAGGTAAGTATAGTACAAATGTGTCATACCATTTCGAGCCACCCATGTGCAGACATATATCATCAAATGGACGGTGATGTTTATGATCCTCAAAAGGGAACCAAATGAAATCATCAGGTGTCAATGCATACAACATAGGCCTAAGCTCATCAACCTTTTGTGTGCCTTGCTTGTAAGCCCATTTCATCCCCCTGGGAAGTGGACTACTACTACCAGCAATCCTAGACAATCCTCTCTTCCCAACAGTTGGAAAAGACTTATGAATACAACATTGTTACACAACATGAATATTATCAATTAAAATTATTATAAATAAATAAAGGTGAGTAAGAAAACATTTGTACATGTAGTATAAAGGCATATCCTCCAAGCTACTTGCATGTAAAGAAGGAAGCATCTCCTAAATATCTGTAGAGTGTGACAAGTGCAGCTGCCCCCAACTATATCTACCACATCCAGTCAAGTCCCTAAATAGTGATAAATACTTTGCCTCTACAAGAGTAAAAGTATTATCGGCAAAAATGGTGCAACCTACCAACAACAACATGTAGGCTTTAGCAGCATAGTCAAATCAACTATCAGCTTGCTGACGCACAAATACCTCCTTCAACCAATCTATCATATAATAGTCACCCCTACAATTACCGACCTATTCAGCTGCCTCCTCCAAGGAAACACCCAACATATCAATAGCAAGATTAATAACATCAACATCAATGAAACATCGTGCAGGGTTCCAGAACTCACCCCTACACGGTAAATGAAGAAGACAAGAAACATCGGTCAATGTAATGGTCATCTTGCCAAATGGAATATGAAAGGACGATGTTTATGGATGCCATCTCTCTACAAATGTCGATACTAAATTTTAATTTATCCTTGACAAACTGGTTCTCTAGAGAGAGGATAAACCATAGTTAGATAACCAACTTTCTATCAGCAGTGAGAGACTGTGTGGAACTCAACCTATCAATTTGCTTCCATGTAGAAATATTTAATTCTTTCTTCGGTTGTCTTTCCTAAAAACAATTTATAGTATATGTTATAAAATATAAGTAATTAAAATAAAAAATGATTCAACATAAAATAATAGAGATTAACTTACCTCGTCGTACCATAAATAGCGAGCAACATGATTATGGTACCTCACTAGGAGTTGATTACGCAAAGGGAAAGGATTTGCACCTCTCACACCCACTGTTCTCAACGAAAACCTTTTAGTTAAACTTGTGATTGAATGTTATCTTACATTAATTTTTTTCTTCGAATGATAAAATGTGTAAAAGAAAAATAAAAAGGAGTCGCAAAAAGGTTTTTATCAGGGCGCTTGACAAGATTATGAGTCTTGATCCTACGTATCCTCTGGTACAATGAGGAACTCAAAGCTTTGTAGTTCGACGTAAGATAAAAAGTATTTTTTGTGTTGTTTGTTATAGTGTTTGACGAGACGTTGAATCTCGCTCCTACTTATCTCCCGGTACGATTGAGAACTCAAAGCTATGCAGTTCTTGGTAGCAAAAGAGTGTTGGTTGATGTGTTTTAATGAACAACTATTTAGATCGCGCTCTAATAGTTAATCGTTGCTTGTGCTCGTAATTGGAGGATTAAAGTGTTTGTTTGTATTCACGTTAGAACATACTAAACGATGTTCTTTTGTAAAAGGTTTTGATCATGCGGGGGCAATTAAAAGGTATGTTTGTGTATTTGAATATTTTTTAGTGATTGACGAATATTCAAACAATAGGCTAAGTGCAGTCATCACATGAATATTCAGGAAAGGAAAAGAAAATTACTTCCGCTCCAATCTTTTTCAATCGATTAATAATGAAATTTGTGTGACGAATCAAGTCATGTTTCTTTAAAAGACGACAATTATTTGAATGGTAGGCTAAGTGCGACCATCACACGAATACTCAGGGAAAATAGGAGAAAATTACTTCCGCCATAATCCTTTTTCATCCACGAAAGAATCAACTTAATTTGTGTATTTAAGAGTGTTTTGAAGCGATCGACGAATGTTCAAACGGTATGTGAAGTGCGGCCATCACATGAACATTCGGGAAAGGAGAAGAAAATTATTTCTGCCCCAATCTTTTTCAATCAATTATTTTTTCCTAAAAGAGTTTCAGAGTTTCGGATAAGCAAAAAAAGAATGTTGATCGATGATTTATTCGCGTTAGTATGAAAATGATTTGTGAAATAGTTTGAAATGATATGAGGCGCTTATTAAAGAAAAGGATTTGGTGTGGTTTTGAAAAATGTACTTGATGTTGATCAAACACATTTGATTTTAGTATTCTTGTAAGATTCATTTTAAGAGTCATTTTGTCTTTTTGAATTAACAATCATGCATCAACTAAATGAAAAACAATAAAATAAACTAAATAATAATAATAATGATAAATATATAAAATAATAGAAAAAAATAAAAAAGGGTTGGGGCATACTATCATTACAAGAGGTGAAATAATGAAAACTAAAAGGCTTGAAATAAAAGCAAAAATAATAAATAAAAATAAACTACAAAACAAAGCAATAATAATAATAAAAATAAAATAAAAGAGTGAGATGCACTAGCAATACAAGATTGTGGAAGAGTGAAAAAAGAGCTTAAGGCCCTCAAAATAAAAATAAAATAAAATAAAAAAGTTGAAGAAAAAAGAAAGAAAGAAAAGAGAGTAAAAAAAATAAATTGGAGGTGCAAAACATAAACAAGTCCATACGGAAGTCCATTGAAGTGGAAGCTAGCAAGAAAAAAAAAGAGGATCAGTGCCACGTGGCACACCTTGAGGCCCTGGATTAGTCAATAAGTCAATGTTGAATGAATGACTGTGATTAAATCAGCAAAAGCTCATATTCTTCCTCAAACCAAATCACATTCTTCCATAATTTTCACCATAACTTTCTCAAAAATGCATGGATTTAAACAAATGAATAATGAAAATTCATCTGCCTAAACTCAAGAATACAATGATATGCTTATAATTAAATAAAAAGAAACAATAAAAAACGAAAATCAACATTAAATCATATTTTACCACTTTTGCTAATGGATGTTCAAGAATACTTTAAACTCTTAATTTTGAATCAATGGAGTTTCCATACAAAATAGTGATAATTAATATACTAAATTATATTAATTAAGTGCAGCAACATAATAATGTAAAGACAATTCAATAAATTATAAGCATTACAATTCAATAAATTATAAGCATTAGAAAGGATATTGGTGAAAATCAAAAGGAGAGAAATTTGTGCAAAATTTTTGCTCTATTTTTGTGAATGATTGTTTGTGTCATTTGTGGATGAAATGAGAATTCTTTATACGCTTTAGAAAGGATAGTTTAGAAATTATGAAGAGAAAAAATGCAAAGAGTGTGAGTGTCTTTTAGAAACTTATTTAATTAAATTGTGAATAATTATGTAATATATGCATGGAATAATAATGTAATAAATGAGAGATATTTTGGTCCTTCTAGAAACATTGATTTTTGTGTTATTATACATGAAAATGATTAATAAAATTCAAATAGATATTTTGATGATAAATCAAATGATCATAAATTTATTTTTCAAAATGCATTATGAAAAAAATACAATTTTAGTCAATTTCTTCAACATGTAAAATGTTGACTTTATGTTTAATTTTTTACTATAATGCATATATGCATGATTATGATGACTTTATTTGATGATAAAAATGCATATGGCTAAAAATTTAAAACTTGCCAAATGGACATGTATCAGATAAATTTAAAATGTCTGAACAAAATTGAGGTATGACAGATGCCCCTATTTAAATATCTTCAACTGGAGAATATGAATAATGATAGTTTTTATATGATCGTCGTGGGAGATAATTAAATACTAAAGGATACAAATTTTGTCCTTAGAAATGTAGAGATGAAATGCAGTGAGATAGGAAAACGAGTTTATTGATATGAGATACTAGATCAATATCAACCCTCGAGTTGACATTAATTAAATTGCAAAGACTGTCATCACCAAAATGATGATGGTTATATCAAACTTCAACGATCGCCATAACTAAAAGGATGATGGTTAGATAACAATGACAAATATCTCCATCACCAAAAGGATGATGGTTAAACCAAACTGATTTTAAAGATCGTCGACACTAAAAGGATAACGGTAAGATTAGCAACAAAGATTTTCCATCATCAAAAGGATGATGTCCATCACCAAAAGGATGGTGTCCATCACCAAAAATATGATGGTAGCATAATTATGATAAAGATCTCCATCACCAAAAGGATGATGGTTAGATCACAATGACTTCAAAGATCGCTGACACAAAAAGGACGACGGTAAGATCGAATTGACAAAGATTTGTCATCACTAAAAGGATGATGGTCATCACCAAAAGTATGATGGTAACATAATAATAACAAAGATCGCCATAATCAAAAGGATGGTGGTTAAATCATAATGACTAAAATCACCATTGACAAAAGGACAATGGTGAAACCAAACCAACAAAGATCTCCATTACCAAAAGGATGATGGCTAAATCAAAGATCGCCGACACTAAAAGGATGACGGTAAGATCAACAAAAAAGCTTGATATCACCAAAAGGATGATAGTAAGCCACAATGATTTCAAATATTTCCATCACCAAAAGGATGATGGTTAAATAATAACTTCAAGGATCATCGACACCAAAAGGACGATGATAAGATCAACAACAAAGCTTGTTATCACCAAAAGGATGATAGTAAGACTAAACAACTTGCAAAGATTTCCATCGACAAAAGGACGATGGTGAGATCATAACTGCAAATATCACTGACACCAAAAGGATAATAATGAGATCAAAATTCATAAGGATTTTCCATCATCAAAAGTATGATAGCCATCACCAAAAGGATGACGGTTGCATAACAACTGGTAACATCGTCATTACTAAAAGGATGATGACTAATTCATAACTTCAAAGATCACCACCACCAAAAGGATGATTCTTACCACAATAATGACAAAGATCACCATCACCAAAAGCATGATGGTTAGACACAATAACCAAGATCACCATCACTAAAAGGATGATAGTAAGACTAACACACTCTAAGATTTCCATCACCAAAAGGATGATGGTTATCACAATAAAGCTTGCCATTACCAAAAGGATAATGGTAATATCAACAACAAAGCTTGCTATCACCAAAAGGATGATAGTTAAGTGATAATTTCCAAGATCACCGTCACTAAAAGGGTGAAGGTTAAATCATAATGACCAAGATTTCCATCACCAAAAGGATGATGGTAGGATCAATAGGACTTTAAATATTACTGGCACCAAAAGGATGACGGTAAAATCTTGATAACTTCAAAGTTCACCATCATCAAAAGGATGATGTCTAGATCACAACTTCAAGGATTGTCGACGCCAAAAGGATGACGGTAAGACCACAACTTCTACGATCGCCATCACCAAAATAATGATGGTTAGATCACAACTTATCTTGCTATCACCAAAAGGATGATTATAAGTCACAATGATTTCAAAAATTGCCATCACCAAAAGGATGATTAATGATTAAGGGACTACCATCAAAAGGATGACAGTAAAAATAATTATTAGGGAATAAGACTATCAACAAAAGGTTAATAGAACAAACTTGTTGGGGAATATGGAACATCAATGGGTAAGACTTGTCTGGGGGATATCATCTACAAAAGGTTGCAAAAAAAGACTTATTGTGTAACACCATCCTTATCAATAAAAGGTTGAAGGGAAAGATTCATTGAATGATATATTTTATATCAATAAAAGGTTGAAAGAAACAATTCACTAGGGGAAACCCAATGAGAAAATACACAAGATAAGAACTCACTCAGAGAAACACCACTAACTCGGATAAGGGTAACATCCTAATCAATAAAAGGTTGAAGGGAACAAACTCAATGAGGAATGTCTAATGAGAAACAATGCAGGGTAAGAACTCACTCAGAGAAGTACCACTGACTTAACTGAGGATAACATGTTCAACAACAAAAAGTTGAAAAAACAATTCGCTGGGGAACACCCAATGAGAAAGCACGCAGGGCAAGAACTCACTCAGAGAAATACCACTGACTTTGCTGAGGATAACATCCTTAACAACAAAAAGTTGGGAAAATAATTAATAGGGGAATGCCTAATCAGAAAGTACGCAGGGTAGGAACTAACTTAGAGAAATACCACTGACTTGGATGAGGATAACATACTTATCAACAAAAGGTTGAGGAAGACCACTCAATGGGGAACATCCAATGAGAACCATGCAGGATATGAACTCACTCAGAGAAATACCACTGACTTAGCTGAGGATTGACCTGGATACTCATGATTGACCATGGATCATGATGTATGCTAGGTATGTTTGATTTTTGGTATGATATTCCACATTGGGTGGAAATACCATGCATGATGCATGGAGATACATGTAGGGATGCAAGTGGTTGGTTGAATTTTTTTTATGAAACTTCCCATTTCGACAAGAATGTTATACATGCATGTATATATGCATGCTGATGATTGATATGATTGTGTTTTTTTTAATTTCCTGATTCAGCATGAAAGTTATGCATAAAGTGACGTATTTGATCCATGTAGATAATTGGATTTATTTGGAAACTCCCCGTTTCTGCGGGAAAGCTATGCATAAAGCGATGCATGTGGGAATGCAAATAGGTGATTGAATTTTTTTTGAATCGGTCTCCCTTTTTCAAAGGTGGAATATTTTATAGGTACCAATGATTGGATTTGGTTTTATGATGATGTCAGCCAAAGGACTTTTATTTTGGGAGACCAATGGAGATTGGTAAGTTGAGTGGGTCTGACTTCTTGACACTTGAAATTCGACGATGCTATGATCGATAAGAAGACGTGGATTCCCTTAGTGCCCCAAGTTTGATATGTTGTATGCAAGTTGTGTATTTGTTCCTCGAAACTTTAAATTTTATGCTTGTTGGACCAAGTTTGATATGTTGCATGCAAGTTGAGTATCAAGATGATTTACCTCCTTCATTAACTGATGCTTGGAGATTTTTCTTAGACTGACCAATTCTTGGGTCAACATAGTCATTGGACTCCATGCCCCTGATCCATAGGTTTATGAGGTCGTCTTGATTCCAGTTAACACCAATGAATGTTCAAGTTCCTCTTTGATTGCTCCTTGGAATTTCCTTGATGCCAAGTGCTTACTTGCAGTTAAATTTTTTTATTCAAAAATGGTATATTTAATGCGATGCTCATGCAGGTTTTGAAAAAATCATTTATTGGCTAATGTGGTAGTGTGTGCCGAGTGGACAACAACCCAAACACAATGTTGATTTAGCTATTCAAAAGTGTGAAAGATACAGGGAGAAAATTACATCAATGTGGAAGATTATCAAATCTCTATGAGTCAGTTTACGTAACCTTGTTATAGTATGCTTTCAGGATAAATCCTGCTTCAATTAGGTCTTTTAAGGGTTGTAACGTGGTATGGTTCATGGTTTGTGAAAAAAAGGATATAAGGCTCAAACTTGTTTTAACCCACCCCTTTTTCGTGATGATTCTCCAATTCTACATTCAATTAATTCAATACACACGTTCGCCTTTTAAGAGAGTTTGACGGTGTAGGAGTGAAGATGAAGATCCAAGATTTTCTTGAAATGACAGTCACCTTATTTTACCTTTGTTGTGGATGTCGGTGACCATGTGATTCTTGATGTGGTGGTCACCGAATCTTGTTTTGTTTTTGCTGAGGATTTTACACAACCTCTTATAATTGACTTTTTTTTTGCTTTTGATCCCTAATTTTTGCATGGACTGCATTTTTTAAGCTTTTGGTCCATCGAGATTGCCTTGATTTTTGCCTAAGTCACCTCTTTGGGTGCTCAACTTAGCGGCCTTTTATTTTATTTTTTTACTTTTTTGGAACTCTCAAGGAGCTTGTTCTTTTGATTGGGAAGGCTAATTACTGTCGGGTCATTGGTTATTGAGGAAAAAACATTATAACCTTTGAATTTTTCATGATTCCTTCGATACTTTGTGGCGTGTACGAAGAATAGCATGTGGTTGATCCCTAGAATGGATGTTTCATCTTGTAATTCGAATGCGTAGTCAGATTAACTGAATAGTACCCTGTCCTGAGTTAAGCGTAAGGGTTTTTAGATATGACAGAAACTCCTACTTCTAGACTCAAAGTGGCTAACTAAGGACTAACTCTTTATCTCTCAAGTGTTTGGGGATTTGAAATAATGCATGTACATCATCACCAGGATTTTATCTATAAGCATATCATTGGCAATTTGAGTATTTTATATTCGTCATCCTCCCTCAAATATTTTCTAAAACAACAGTTTGATAAGGGAAGTGAAGTGGAGAAATATTTTTTTGCAATAAGTGAGAAAAGATGAATGAATACAAAAGGAATTCAAAAAATGCATGCTCATTTCATTAATAATACCATTTAAAAATAACAATGTTTAAAGTAAACAATACTTAGCAAACAAGAAAAATTACAAGAATGCAAAATGGTAATATGGCCTAATTGTATTGTTAAACTTAACGTCAATTAAACCAGAGTCGCCACTGCGCTTTTATTGTTTCCAAGGGAAAAGGGAAAAGTACGAACAAAACCCAAAGATGAGAAGTTTTCAAATCAAAACTAATAAAATGTCATAGATTACAGGTAAGGGGGTTGGTTACACAGAGGGAAGGTGTTAGCATCCAAAGTGTCTTAGGTACTCCTAGGGAGCCCTTTCTTGTGTGCATATGTGTTTTTGTACAAAATAATGTTTGAAGTAAATAGAGTGGAGGTATGAGAAAAGAATTCATTGATTATATTTTTGTGTTTGACAAGTCCTTCGGACTTATGCCTACGTACCAACATAAAAATGAGGGATCAAAACCCCGTAGTTCGTGGTAACAATTTCAAAGTGAGTGCATTTCTTTTACAAAAATCTAAGTTTAAAAAAGGCACAAGAGGCCTAAAAAAGGTTTGAATTAGTGTTAGTTATTTTTATATTTTGGAATTTTAAGTCAAGTATAGTTAAGTTCATTTACAAGTTTGATTAAGAAAAGAATTTTAAAATGCAATGGCATAAGGTCAAAGTTTCTAATTCGCAAAATGGTCTAAGTTATGAAAGCACAAGCAAAGAAGATTTTCAATGAAGGTAGAGATTTGAAATTAAAGAAATGGGGAAGAGATGAAGAGACTAATCCTAAGCATAAATTTAAAAGTTAAGAGTTGAAAAGATCTGACCAGTGGGCTGCAATCCAATAGACAAGAGTGTCATATAGAAACCCACTTTTCCCTTGGACTTTAGAATCAAGCAATATTAATACACAAAGAGAAAGATGAAGAGCAAGGTATCAAATAAAGATAACCACATCCAAGCTTAGCAACTTCATGATCTTCTTCACAATCTCTCACGCATCAGATGAACTCAAAAATAAGCACTAGGCACAAGCTCAAAGTATTAGCTTCAATCAGACCATGTAGCAGATGAACTCAAATGGGATCACAATACTTGCTTCAAAGGAAGTTTATTTCACAAGCACTTGGTTTCATGAAAGTTGGCATTGGCCAAGTCCTTTTGCATAGGGAGTGTTGCCCAATTCTAAGTCCAATGTCTTAGAGAAAACCAACAGTCCATACAAAATGTCTTTTAGGGTTTTTGTTGTTATTATGTTCATTAAAGTCAAAAGAACACAAATAAGTATATACAATCACAGAATAATCACAAGATATGGCTCAAATGAACAAAGTGAAAGTGACATTAAAGTAAACAAGTTAAATGGTATGAATAATGGAAAATGAATAAAAGCTCAAAATTAAAGTGCATAAAAGTAAATTGCTTGAAATTAAATGTTAGTTGTTAGTTGATTAGAAGTTAGTATTGCTTTTGCTTTTGTTTTGTTTAAGTCATTCTTTGGAGAACACTCAACCCACTTGTCACAAGCATGAATCCTTGAACCAAGACATCTTCCAAAGGAAGGAAAAAAGGCCAAGTTTCCACATAATACCATGAAAGGGGGGAGACTTACAATCTCACTTACTAGAACGATATGCCTTTTGTGTCCAAAATTTAGTGCTATGTTAAGCAATCGTAATTGGACTTAGTAGAAGTCACAACTATTTGAGGTCGGGCAATATAAATTTTAGTGTTAATGCATGTTAGAGATATGGTATTATGAACCATACTCCTAAAACATACCACACTTAAAAGAAAATGGAAAAGGGGTGAATCTAATCTCATCCACACTTATGTTGATTTTTGCAATCAACTAACCTTAGGATATAGAGATATCATAGGTTCATGACATGAATGAATAGATAAGAGGATTGAGATGAAGAGGGAATGGAAATGGAATCAACACAAATTGGTCAAAGGAGGACTTTTATCAAATTAAAATCATTCATTCATTTTGGGAGATGAACTGTACATTTCATCAATCCCCTAAATCCAATGATTTTAACTCAATAAAGTCAAATCAACCTTGACCAAGGCCCAACAACACAAGTCAAACTCCACAAGTCAAAATTAGAAGCTCCACACAATTTATTTTGCATTTGAATAATTAAAATCAATTAAAATATGCATTAAATTAAATTATGATTTGTCAAATTCCTAAAATCTCATCAAAATACCAAAGAAATGGCCATGAGATTTATCATAGGTCAAACAAGGTCAAAGGACCTTGGAGAAAAAATTTCATAATTTTTGGAAACTTAAAAGTATTTTTAAACAATAAAAAAAATACACAAAATCAATTAAATCATGAAAAATATTAATAATGATCCAAAAAATAATTTTAATTCAGAAAATGAAATAGGAATTTATTTAATTTTTTTTGGTGAAACTCACATTTTTTGGATCAATATTAAAATTAATATGAATTATTGAAAATAAACAAAATAAAGGGAAAATAAGAAAATAAGAAAAAACGTGGACCACTTGATCTCCCTCATTAATTGAGGTGGCAGATCAAGTGGCTGCTAGCGTGCATTCCACCATGGTCATGAGTCAGCATGCAACACAAATGTTAATCAGTTTCATCTCGAAAAATACGATCCCTCACGATGGTCGCGGAAAAAATTAGTTCAAACAGAGTCTCCACCGAACTTTATTTATCTCAATGAAGGAATAGGAAAATATCGATAAAACCTTTCAAAAATAGAATAATGGTCGTCGAAACCATATTCAGGTTCGGGAGTCGATTACGCAAGGGGAAGGTATTAGCATCCCTCACGACCGTTGTACTCAACGGGAACCTTTTAGTTAAACTTGCGATTTGAATGTTAACTTATGTTGTTTGATTTCTTCGACTGAGTAAAGGATTGAAAATAGAGATGGATGAAAACCTCGGAAAGGGGAAAATGGAGGTTTTTTATTAATGTGCTCGCCAATATCTCGCAATCTCGTGCCTACGTATCCTTATGGTGCAATAAGGAAATCAGAGCATTCGTAGTTCGGGGAACTACGGTTGGTTGGTGTCTTTTAATGAACGACTATTTAGATCGTATTCTAAAGGCTAAACATTGACTTATCTACTCTCGGCGGAGGCTTAAACACTCATTTGTTGTGCGCGTTAGAAAGGATTAAACAATGTTCTTTTTGAAAGAGTTTCGATCGCACGGGGGCGATGAAAGAAGTTTGATAAGTTGGATGTGTTTTAATGAACAAGTTCTTAGATCGCATCCTAGCGGTTAAACATTGGCTTGCATGCTCGTGGTGGAGACTTAAGCGTTAGTTTGTGTACGCACTAGAAATGATTAAGCAATGTTCTTTTGAAAAGAGTTAAGTTGCTGGTCGCACGGGGGAGAGAAATTAGGTTTAATATGTTTGGTATCTTTTAGAAGAACGACAAAGTATTGAGCAATATGGTGCACACCAATTGTTCAAATATTCGAGGAATAATAGGGCGAACGCCTTCTACTCCCTTTTCGTTCAAATTATTATTGAAAGTTATTTGCGGAAATCGAATATGCGCGGTAGTGAGGCGAACGCCTCCCACTTGCCTATTCAAGGAATAATGAGGAGAGCGCCACCCATTCCTTTATCCAAGTCCATTTAGCGTGTTTTAATCGGAAGTCGATAATTTATGCAATATGACGAGCGTCAATCGTTCAAATATTCAAGGGATAGTGAGGAGAACGCCTCCCATTCTTTCTTATCCGAAGTTTAAATTGTAAAAAAACATTTATATTGACTTGAAAAATAATTTGAACTTATACGATTAAAGTTTTAATCGGGCGACAATAATTCGAGCAATATGGTGTGTACCAATCATTCGAGTACTTGAGAAATAGTGAAGTGAGCGCTTACTATACTCCTTTTCATCCAAAGATTTTAATTATAAAAATAAAGTCTTTAGAAATTATATTTAATTTGGAGAAGAGATTTGAAATTATGGTTGAAGTTTTAATCGGGTGAAAAGAATTCGAGTAATATGGCGTGCGTCAATCATTCGAGTACTTGAGACATAGTGAAGCAAACGCTTCCTATATCCTTTTCATTCAAGTTTACGTTATAAGAGAATATTCTTTAGAAATTAAGTTGTCTAGAAAAAAGGATTTGAATTTGCACGGTTATGATTTAATCAGGTTTGAAATGAATCACTTGGCGTTGGACCAAGATTTCCGCTTATGAGCGAGTTTGAATGGGGTTGAGTTTAGAAATGATGATGAAGTGATAGTGGAAGAAATCGATCAATATTTGATTATCGAAATTAATTTATTAAAAATTGATCAGATCGATTGTTTAAGTTAATTAAAATTAATTATCAGAATTATTTAATTAAATCAACTAATTAAGTTAATTGAATTTAATTAATCAAAATTAACTAATTAAGCAAAGTTTAATTAACTATTCAATTTAGTTAAAAGAGAAAGAAATGAGTGACGATATCGATTTATTTAATTAAATCGGTGTGCTCAAACCGGTTTGTGCAAAATGACAATATGGTTAATATCATTCGCAAGATCCAAACGCGGTGAAATATCCTATTAATTCATTGAAACTTTGATGGTATAGCGACATGAATTTGTCGAATCCGCATAAGAATCTAATTTAAATGTAATGGAATTTAAACAACAAATCAACATTATTTTATTTACAATGTCTTTCCAAAAATCTTGACTAATTTCAAAGTGATTCATGCACATGAAACTCACAAAAGAAACAAACAGACAAATTATATGTTTCTGTTCACTCTTATAAATGGACTAATCATTATTCCACACTTGATTCTAACCAAATCACAATATGATAATACAAATTTTGTCTCAAACTCAAAAATGCTATTGAATCTAAAAAATCATAAACAACCCAAACAGACTTTTCTATGTTAATTGAACACCTAGATCATCATTAATATTTTTTTGGGAAAATGCTGGTCGAAGCCCCTTAGAAACGCCAATGCATTGCTGTACATGTGAATAAAATACTCTTTTATTGCTTAACTTTATCATAAAGGAACTAGTTAGAAGGAGCATAATCTTAACAATCCCATAATTATGAAAAGCAACTATATCTAGAAAAACATTCATAATTTTGGCAGAATATTCAAAGTCAAAAGAATCAGCCGTGACTCATATGAAATAACATGCGAAGAATCGTGACTGCTACGATTTATAATAATAGCATCAAGTCTTATACTGCAAACAAAACTCAAAGAAGATCATGTGATCCTAAAAGTTTCCCTCACGTGCTTTTTAAAATACGAACGCCTCATCGGAAAAATCCAACATATCATATAAGCTTATGAACAGAGACAACTTATAGTTTTCAGAATGATAAACAATAGCAAAAGAGAACTCAATCCAACATATTATATGACTTATTGAGAATCAAACAAAAAGAACTCCGATAATGGAGTATAGCAAAAATTACCCCCCACTGTGTTGGTAGTTTGCTTCACATCAACTAGTTTGGAATAAAGCTACTATGGTGATAAGGGTATCGGCGTGTTCGCGGTGATGGCGATCGTTTTGCGTGTGGGGGGATGGGTGTTGTGCTGTCAACAGTCGAAGGTTGTGTTTGCCGGAGTTTTGAAGATTGTTGATGGCGACCGAAAGGAGAAGACGACGACGCTTAGGTTATGGAGATTGGTGTTGAGGCGGAGGGATCTCGAAGGAGGGTGGAGGCATTTGGTGAGTGGTTATGATTCATCGTTGGCGGTTGTCATTGTTGGAGATCAGGGTGTCGAGCGGTGATTTGGGGGTAACGGTGGAATCGTTGTGAGTTTTATGGAAAAGATGAACAATATCGATAATGGAGACGAAGGAAGTTGTTGGTAGAAGGAGAAGCAACGACGATGAGAATATCGCGATAGTGAACGATGGTTGTTGGAGGTTTACAGTGGGACAATTGTAGACGAAGAAGGCTTGTGTGGTTTAAAGGTGATGGAGAGGAAGAATGGCAGTGGATGTAGGTTGTTAAGGATAAGAAGAGGTTTCGTTTTCTGGTTTTCCTTTTTTTTTAAAGCAGAAACAGAGTCTTTACTTTTATCCTTTTTCGTCCTTTTTCGAGAGAGAGTATTTGAGTGGGTATGTAGTAGCGTGGTCAGCTGAAGAGGAGAGTTCCCCTTTTTATTTTCTTTTTTTGATTTCTCATTACCGTTTTCTTTCCTTTCTTGCCACCTTTTGAGAGAGAGAGATTCTCGG
This sequence comes from Lathyrus oleraceus, assembly GCF_024323335.1. NCBI lineage: Eukaryota > Viridiplantae > Streptophyta > Magnoliopsida > Fabales > Fabaceae > Lathyrus > Lathyrus oleraceus. The sequence goes on from NC_066584.1 coordinate 286,764,801, forward strand.
CGAGAGGTAGTTGGTCAGTGGTCCCTTTTATTTTCTTGTGGAGAGATATATGGAGTGCTAGCTGTCACCGCTAGCTGTCATCCATTCATTAAGAGGAGAATCAAAATATTTCCTATTTTGTGGGTTTTGGATTAATTAACATTTTCACTATTATTAAATTTTTTTTAAAATGTTTTCTTTATAATCAAGTAAGACAACCAAATAAATAAAAATAAAATAACCAAAAACTCTATTATTTTGACACATGGATAAGAATAAAATAATTAATTATAAATAAAAGTCGGACATAAATATGCTCGAAAAATTAAATCGAACGCACTAAAATAATCAGCGTGAAATATACTTATTGGAAAAATATAGCGTTTCTTTAAATTTTGAAATAAATTTTCACCGGTTAAAAGGCTCAGACGGATTAAAATGCGACTGAAAAATTCATCGAAAAATATAACGAGTACACCAGATTAAACTACGTGAACTTTAGATTAATAATACTGATGTCTGCAAGTTTGATTTCGAAACTTTTTATTCGCTGATTTTGCACATACTTGAGAAATGATATAACCAAATTGTGTGTATATTCAAGAATTTATTCCGACTAATATTTTATGTATTATTCATGATGAAATGCATGTCATGCTGTATATATGATGCAAATTGAAAAATGAAATCAAATTTATGAAAAATTTAAAATGCCTGAACAAAATTGGGGTATGACAGCGAGATTAGATCATTTCAAATGGATCAAGTGGCCTAGATGAATGCCAACATATCACCGGAGCCAAAGCTCCGGTCTCCTTCTCCGGTGAGCCTCACCGGTCTGGTTCATCCACAACCATCACCAAAATTAAAAATAAGGACATGATTTTAAAGTAAAAATGCCTCTAAGCTCGAATCTGGCCTCAATTTATCCTAACTCCAAGTATATTGAGAGATACAAGGAGTTGAAATTTGAGGTGTATGATCTGAGTTCCTTCAATTTGACCTCTAAGCAACTTAAACTTGTTGCCTACATTGGTAATACTTCAGACAACCAAGGATCCATGAGAATTATGGAGAATTGAGTGAGAATCGAAGAGATGAAAATTTCTGGAAAATACCTTCAATGCAGGTTTGTGCTTGATTGATCTTGCTCTTGCTTGCTCTTGACTTGTTCAGGACACTTGAAGGAGTAGAATTGAATGGATGAAAAGCTAAGGACTCTTGGAGTTTCGAATCTCAAAACAGTGAGATTCAAACTCAATTTCTAATGGAAACTATCAAGGTTATCCTTTAAAATTAGAGGGTTTGAAGGTATGGATTCAAAGCTGGCGCGCAGGGTCTCTAATTCTGATGGCAATGGCTTCTATCTATATCCAAATGATTGCTAAATGCACACTTGGAATCAAAGCTCCAAAAATAGCAATGTACATTGCATGGGTGCATGGGCGTGTACAGGCCCATGTAATCACTTATTTTGATCCATAATTGAGTACAAGCATTGCTGAGATCACAATGGAATGTTATGCATTGGTGTATGGAATGTTTAAGTTCAATTTGTGCCAAATGATCATTCATGTTCAAGCCATACGCAACCTATTCAAATCTTGTCCAAAATGGATGAAATTGGACTCTTTGGAAAGGTTAGATCAAGAGGAACAACTTTCATGTTGAACACTTTTTCATTTGAAGCTTGGACCATGATTAATTTTGAGGTGGAAGTTAGGAAAATCAAACATGTCAAAAAAAATTCTAAGTGTCAAGCCATATGTTCACTTATTCCACCTTGGCTAACTTTTTGTGTGAGCTTCAAATGAGAAACATTCCTTCATAAAAGTTGTAGCTCTCTCAAAGTCCTTAAAAATGGTCACAAATATGACCTTATTTGGATTTAATATGAAGGAGTTATGCATTTTTTAAATTGAGGAAAATCACTTGTTCAATGGCATTGGTCCAAAATGACCTATAATGTATCCTCATATCACATGCTCATAAAAGTTTAATTAGCTCTTACTACAAACATAAAAGTTTAATTAGAAACCTTGAATTTTATTGTACAACTTGCAAATCTTTCATCTCATAAAAATTGAGCAAGTTATGGTCTTGGGAAGTTGACCTCCAAATTAGGGTTTAAACAAAATGACCTATAATCTTTCACCATAAAAAAATGACCTTTCAAGCAAAAATAGATCTAGAACTCAACATGAAAGTTGTTTGTAATGTCATTTAGAGTAACGTTGCTCTTGGAATCATTTTCATATGACAAAGATTGTAGGAGATAAGGTCTAGGGAATCCAGTTTTGATCAGATGAATTCCTCTGGTCAACCACCATCAACCAACTTGCTAACTTGTGATTCCCTTGACTTTTGGGACTCATGGAGGATCATATATGCATAAGATGATGACATTTCAAGTATCCCTTAAAATATTTGATCAATTGGTGAAAAAGCTTGTTGAAGAAGTTACACAAGATACCCAGATGAACTAGGGTTTCCAAGGCAAACCAATTCCAAACTCTTGATGCTTTCTTGACCAAAATAATACGTGAAGCTCATGGGTATTCATATATGGTGCTTATAGCCATAGTAAACCACTTTTTGATTGATCTCCTTGCATTGGGGGTCTTAAACCCTAGATGTGAGCTTGTTAGATCAAAGGTGAGCACATACTCTACCTACAAAAGAGTTAGACAAATACAAAGACATAGTTTTGGTATTTTGGTTAGTAAAATGATAAAATAAAAAGTATGATTCAATCACATGTGTCGCATCCGCGAAAAACAACCGGCGGGCTGAAACAAAACAACACAGAGCCGCCACTGTGCGTTATTTATCCCAAAAGAGGGAAAGGAAACGCTCGAAGTAAACCTGGGAAAAGCATGGTCTCGCGACCAAAGAGAATGGGATCGGGAGTCGGTTATGCGAAGGGAAGGTATTAGCACCCCTACGCATCCGTCGTACTCGACGGGATCCACGCTCTAAAGATAGGTTAAGGTTGCTAAAACAAACATCGCACACACACACACACTGAAGACAACACAGGTGGGGGAAAAGAGGAGAGGGCTCGCTAGGATATCGCATCCTATGCCTACGTATCTCGTCTGGAACGAGAATCAGAGCTGCCGTAGTTCGGCTCACGCACGCCAAACGAAACAAAACACAAACACAGGCAAACTTGGAATCCGAACGCCAATCGCTGGACTTACATCGGCTTCCGAACCAAACAAACACACTTAGGATACGGACAGCCAATCGCTGGTCTTACATCCATATCCTGACACACAAGAAGAAACAAACAACAAGTTACTAAGGAGTCGGGAACTCGAGCCTAGCAACTGTCAAGCAAACACACACAAAAATAAAAAAGGTTGCCCGGAGAGGCCTCGCACGGTCTCCTGCCTACGTACCTCATCTAGTATGAGGATCAGGGCGACGTAGTTCCCCTGAACGAGAAAGAAATTCTCACCTAACCAGATACAAAGGGAGACACACTACTAGGGAGCTGGACTCGAGCCTAGATGTTATCATGCATCATTGCCCTATGTTATGGTTTCTATCCTAACTTGCACAGGCAGCAAGCTAATCCTAAACAGGCAAATCAATCAAAGCAAACAATCACAAATAGCACACACTATATACAGACAGAAGTGGCTCAAACAAGGGTTAGACTACCAAAGCAAGTCAACTGTATCAGGGTGATGTTAGCTCTTAACCCTGACATTGAGAGTCAGGGTGAAGCCAGATGAAGTGGGAGTGAGGGGTGTGCCTCACAGCTCTTATCCCTGGCCAGGGAGAGCTTCAGACAAAGGAAGTGTGGGTCCAGAAAGTGGGAACCCTTCTACACTTATGACACTGACTCAACTGTACAACTGTATATGGATCTTGGGTTAGGATCCACAAGGCATCAACATGTAATGTGAGCCAAGGGACGACTCAACAAGAATAACAGGAGGTGGACTACACACCTCTTGTGTCTGCGAATTGCCTTAACAAAGGTCTTTTCCTGCTTGGGGACAAAAATAAACAAGCACAAACATTGCCTCTTAAGGAGGACTTCAGACAGGTGCCTGGCCAAGTAACAGGCCAGGTCTTCCAGACTACATGGAGTTAGTGATTCTACCTCAATTGGTTTACACAACCAAGCAGCAGCAACACCAAGTTCAAAAAGAACTATAGCAACTAAGGTACCTGAAATCAATCCAACATAATCAGTATACCAGACAAGCAAAGGTCAAACAGAAAATTACAAGTCCACAGCACAAACAGATAACAAGCATCAATGCACAAAGGTGCAAGCCACAAGGCCTAAGCATAAGTCTTAATGCCTACAAAACAAACTCAAGTTAGTCATAAACAAGCAATAAACCAATCCCAATTGAGTGCACATCATCAAGTATAAGCAATTGTGCTCTTTGACCTGAAACAAAGCTCAAATGTGAGAACACAAACCACTAGTACAAGACTAGGGTCAAAATAGGATCAATAAGTCAAAACAGAACATGAAACTTATCCAAAATCAAGATCAATCAAATAAGAATCAAATCCAGTTGGTCTCATGTTCATATCATCAACCATTATCATTTCATGAGGCAAAGAGTACAAAGCATGCAATTTAGAACCTCAAAGGACCAAACAGAAAGATCCAATCCAAACTCAATCCAAAACAATTCAATAAATCCCCAAAAAATTCACAGCTAAACAGCATTCATTACATGTCAATCACACCAAATTTCAAGCAAATTGGACAATGGGAAGCAAGTCAATTAAATTCATCAAGTTAAAGCATGCTCATACAAGTCCAAACAAGGCATTAAAACATGCATCCACTTCAATTAAGCATAAAACAGTGTAGGAACATGATAAATGCACCAAACCAAAACCATGATACACTTCAAGATGTCTATAATCACTCCACAAAATTTGGCTTGGAAATGAAGAAATCTTGCTTCAATTAGCTTCAATAATGCATGTAGATGATGAATCAATGAAGATCTAAGCAAGGTTTTTGGAGATTTTTGGAAAAAAAGTGAGAGAGAAAGTGAAGAGGTTTTTGTGATTTCTAGATCTAGATCTGAATTCTGTTATTGCTAATCAGAAAACAGTTACAATTTAGTTTATATATGTTATGTTAATGATGTTAGTAATCATGATTAGTGCTAATGTGATGGATTTGTGAAAATGCAATTTCATGCTAAATGCCAATTTTGTCCTTTCACCTCACTTAGGCCAAACCAATGTAACAGTGGAATTTTCTGGTTTGAGCAAGTTACAAATAGCATATGTGAGCTAGTGCAAAAGGAATGGAGTGAAAATAATGAATATTTCTCAAAATGCACTTTTTCCCTCCACTTTTCAAATTAAGTCCACTTGAAAAATGGACTTTTTATGTGATGAATTTTCATGAAATATAATGATGGATCATGATAGTACATGTCAAATGGAGTTTGCTCAAAGAAACCTCACTCAATTTGGCCTTGTGAATCAAAAGTTATGCCACTTTGAAGTTCAACTTTTTTGGACAATGATCAATCCATAATTTGCCAACCACACATGAGAAATTCATATTCTTGGACTTTTTGGAAAGGTGAGATCAAAATCTACAACTTTCATGTTGAACAAATTTTCATTTGAAACATTTTTGGACACGTAATTTTGAGGAGACAAACTTTCCATTTTTGGCAATTTTCAATTACAAGTCACTTTCTATTTTTGGAAAGTTTCCATCTGACTTTATTTTCTTCATTCTTGATCTTTGAAATGCCAAATGAAACTTATTTAGACATGAATGAAGTGTCTCTAACCCTCTCCCTCCTCCTAATCCATCAATTGACATGTGGTTGACTCTTCTGACTGATAGATGAATTGGCCAGGCATTGATCCACTTGAGCCTCAAACTCCTGATGAAATGGCTCAATGATGAAACCCTAGCTTCCATAAGCTCAATATAATCATATGATGATCCCCACATCCATTGAAAACCCCATCTCCTCGACAAGCCCTGATTGGCCCAATACAACTGATTAGGGTTGACCAGAGGTCAAAACCCTAATCTCAAGGTATCTGATCAATCTCTTGGTGATGAAAAAACCATGATGATGATGATGTACCACTGCAACCAAGATGAAGTTCAACCCTCCTTTAGAACCAAGAAACCCTAATTTGAATCACACATCCTCAGATGATTAGTGATCAATTCAATGAAACCCTAGCTTGCATCTCAACCTCTTTATCTTCTGATCAAGACTTAGGAGGATGACTTGCTCAATGTAGCCACATGATATGCAAACATGCAATGCCTAATGACCTACAAAATGATATGCAATGCTCAAGCTAGTCCCAAGAGAGGAGGGCAAATTTTGAGGTGTTACAGCTGCCCCTATTCAATCCACTGTGAACCTGTCGATATGAATAGCCTCGGCTTTCAGATGATCAGGGTGAAGAGTGATTGAATACCAAGAACAGACGAACAATTTGCACTCCGATGGGAGATAATTAACAATGCCTGTCAGAATTGGCAAAGAACACAATCTTGCAGAAAAATCCGTCTGGTACGGAGAAAGTCGGCCTGAGTACCGAAACAGCAACGTCGACCTGGATACCAAAATAAATGGTAACACAGGGATAACCATGGCCTGATCACCACCCCTGCTGGGGATTATTATTTTTTCCTTTTCTTGAACCCCGAAAATTTTGATGATTGCTTTTTCCATTTTCTTGAACCCCAAAATTTTCCTTTGCGCAAATGATCCTGGATCACTGCATTTGAACCCCGACATCTTGTTTGCCAAAATAATAAACCCCATTCTCCATTTGAACCCCAGTCGCCTGACGATAACTTGTGATCGCCATTGTGAACCCCGTTCTCCAGAAAATGCCGCAACATTTCCCTTTCTCCGTTTGAACCCCGCTCTCCAGAAAATGCCTCAACATTTCCCTTTCTCCGTTTGAACCCCGTTCTCCACTTTCTTGTGATAATTCCGCTGGCAACGCCGGAAGTAACACCAAAACGCCACTCCGATGGCGACATATCAGAAGACACTCGACCAGACATTGACTGATGACCGGGAGGAAACTCGACGTTTACTGGACATCGAACAATGATGTTTACTTGACATCGAACAATGATGTTTACTTGACATCGAACAATGATGTTTACTTGACATCGAACAATGATGTTTACTTGACATCGAACAATGATGTTTACTTGACATCAAACAATGATGTTTACTTGACATCGAACAATGATGTTTACTTGATATCAAACAATGATGTTTACTTGACACCAAAGAAAACTCGACCAGACATTAACTGATGACTGGGATAAAACTCGACGTTTACTGGACATCGAACAATGATGTTTACTGGACACCAAAGAAAACTCGACCAGACATTAACCAATGACCGGGAGGAAACTCGACGTTTACTGGACATCGAACAATGATGTTTACTTGACACCAAAGAAAACTCGACCAGACACTTACTGATGACTGAGAGGAAACTCGACGTTTACTGGACATCGAACAATGATGTTTACTTGACACCAAAGAAAACTCGACCAGACATTAACCAATGACCGGGAGGAAACTCGACGTTTACTGGACATCGAACAATGATGTTTACTTGACACCAAAGAAAACTCGACCTTACGGGGATCGACACGACACTTACTGGTATCACAAGAATGTTGAACTCCTCAGAGTAACACATTCCAACTTCCATCTCGCATGATAGAAATCTTCCTCCAGTATCGCACTACTGGGGAATACCATTGACCCAACATCACAATGCTGAACTCCTCGGAGTATCATCTTCACTGACCGGCAAAACCCATTCTCGGCTGGTAACCACGGCTCGAGACTAGCCGATGCTTGCAATGCTGATGTTGATCTTCCAACCAGGGAAACCACCTCTCAAACGGTAACCACAGCTTGAGTAACACCTTCACCCACTGGCGAAACATAAATCTCAAACGCCGACCTCGGCTTGAGACTAGCTGATGCTTGCAATGATGATGCATGATGATTTTTAGCGCAATGCTCCATAATTATGGAAATGCTACGCAGTTTATTATGCAATATGCTATGATCTCCTAAGTGATGCATGCATAAAAAAGCATCCCCCTCAAGGGACTCTTCTGGGGAGCTCGAGACACTCTGCTGAGGAACTCGTCAACACTCCGATCTCCACCCTGATGGGGAATAACACTGCTGCTGGGAAAAAGGCAACCCTCGCTGGGGAAAAACCTCCTTTGCACCTGGTCCGCTTGGGGAATTGCTGGGGAAACCACCTCTCAATCTGTGGGGATACAACAGTCTTTGACTTGCTGGGGATATCAATCCCGACTCTGCTTGAGGAACCACCGCACACAGATACTTCTGCTGGGGAAATTACAACCTTCAGGCCTGGCGACTGGGGAAGCATTGATCCAAAACCCGCTGGGGATAACCATCCTGACCCTGCTAGGAAAGCCACAGACCTTGAATCTGCTGGGGAATTAGTCGTTCCGACTCTGCTTGGGGAGGAGGACAGTCTGGTACTGAACACCCGTCGACTCGTCGAACCACGGCATTCATATCCAACTCCCATGTCAGCTTTCCAATTTTGAGAACTCCCAGACTCGTCTGGACTTTTCTGATTCATCATCTTGTATTCCCAACTGCTCCGCGCTCGACGGAGAGCAAACTCCTGGGATTTATACAATCTTTTCAATCTTCAGACTTTGAAGAGTCTTCTTGGTTAACATCCAGGATCGTCGTACGCCTTGTCATCTTCTCTTCACTGTTCTTCCATTCATTTGTCCCTGATTGGACTCCATGGGGACTGTTTTGTCAAAAGCTTCCACATCACGACCTGCAAGTGAGGGAAAATATCTAACAGCACCTGCAAAAGAGATCGTTAGATAAAACCGTGCCCCAGGCGTGTCAAGATTTCAACACTTGGGTCACTCAACCTTCCGAATAAGATTTCAAGTCTTCAATCTTATAAACATGCATTGGAAGGGACCTGTATGTCTTAAAATGCAAAGATTCTTTATCAAAAATAACTGGATGTTTTTGCAATCAAAGCGGTAATGAAAAACAAAAACAAAATTATTTGACTGAATATGCATTTTATTGATTGAAAAGTGTGTGGCTCAAATTGAGCAATACAAAGGAAGCAATTCCTGAAAAGAGGTAATTGCGCACAAAAGGAAAAATCTATCCTAATGGCAATGTGAAACCCGTGATCTCCTCGAGTTCCAACTCGGTTACACCCCATATGTCCTCAGACTCTCCGTGCTTTCTTCCTTCTGAACAAGACGATTCCGATTGATCCCTACCGGGTATTATCCATGATGCCTTAACCAAAGCGCAAACGATCATGCCAGACGCAGTGGTTCGTTTCAATTCCTCTTTTGCCTGGACCGCCCTTTCGGGGTTTCAGTCCACCGGTATACCCTTTTTTGCCCAAGTCGCCTTTTCAGGTTTTCGACTTGCCGGGTGTACAGTTTTTTTCCTTTTTATATCCCTAATTTTTGCCCGAACCTTTTCTTTCTGTTTTTTGGTTCGCCGGGATGCCCTTTTTTGCCTGGACTATTTTATTCTTTTCGTCCAGCGGGTCTCTTTATACGAAGTATTTTTTAACTGCGTCCGCATTCACAGGGGATGGAAAATCCTCGCCATCCATGGTTGTCGACGACAAGGCTCAATCAGAGAAAACCTTTTTGACCACGAATGGACCTTCAAAATTGGGTGTCCATTTGTCCCTTCGATCGTTTTGAGGAGGAAGGATCCTTTTCAGCACCCTATCACCTACGTGATATACCCGAGGTCGTACCTTTCTGTCAAAAGCACGCTTCATCCGCTGCTGGTATAACTGCCCATGACAGATGGCTGCCAGCCTCTTTTCCTCAATCAGGCTCAACCCCTCGTATTGGGTCCTTACCCATTCAGCCTCATGCAATTTTACGTCCATCAGGACTCTCAAAGAGGGAATTTGAACCTCAACCGGTAGCACGACTTCCATCCCATATACCAGTGAGAAAGGCGTTGCCCCAGTAGGCGCCCGCACCGAAGATCGATACCCAGGATACAAGTTTCCTACTCAATCACACCGTCGGTGCATTCAAACGTTATCCGGGCCATAAAAGAAATGTGGGATCTTTTCGGCGTAACCAAACGGCACTAAGTCGTCCACATTAACCCCATCAGACATCAGAATCCGTTCGGATTCAGGGTCAGGCCCCTCCTCCGGGATCGGTTACTCTCAATCTTTTGATTGGAGCACCTCGAGATGTCCTGATCAGGGAACTCAAACCTCATCGGTTGATAATCCTCTACGGGTTGTTGGGCGAGGTAATCAGACAATACACTCCCCTTGATTGCTTTCTGAGCGGTGTACTAAATATCGCATTCAATCAAAATCATTTGCCCTCTTGCAACCCGTCCGGTCACTGCTGGCTTCTCAGAAATGTACCTGATCAGATCCATCTTGAAATCCACAAAGTGGTATGAACCAGCATATATTGTCTCAGTCGACGAGCAGCCTATGCCAAAGTACATCAAGTTTTCTCGAGCAGTGAATGTATTGTTTCACAGTCGGTAAACTTTTTGCTAAGGTAAATTGCATGCTCTTTTCGACAAGACTCGTCATGCTGACACAATACATACCTCATAGACCCCTCGAGGGCTGTCAAGTACCAGATTAACAGTCTCTCTCCATAGGGAGGCAACAAAATCGGAGGTTCCTGCAACTTATTCTTTTATTTTCCAATGCCCCTTGGCAATCACTATTCCACCTGACCGTTCGATCTTTTTTTCACGGCTTGAATATGGGTTCACACGTGGCTGTTAGAGGAGATGTGAACCATGACATGTAGTTCAATCTACCTAATAGACCACGAACCTCTTTTTTGTTCTCGGTTCAGGCACTTCTTGTTTTTTTTTTATTATTTTATTTTTAGCACAGGATCAACCTCGATTCCTCTCTTACTTACAATAAACCCCCAGCAGCTTACCGGCCCGCACTCTGATAGTGCACTTATTTTTATTCAACCTCAGTTTGAATTGTCTCAACTGGTCTACTCAGCTTGGCCAGATCTACCAGATGCCCCTCTTCTGTTTGGGACTTTGCTATCATGTCATCAACATAGCATTCGATTCTACGATGAATCATATCATGAAACAAAGTCACCCTGATACGTGGCACCGGCGTTCGGCTTCTCTAGAGGACAGTCTTCTCTCCATGGTAGCTTGTGCACAACGACACCGGTATCCGACCCTGGCATATCCTGACACGACCAGGTGAATCCACATGCTCTTTTAACAGGGCTACCATTCTGCTCTCGACTTGCCTCTAAAGCGGCCTCAATTTTCATTTCCCTTCTGACCTCGGCGGTACCCAAGTTCACGATCTCAATCGCTCCTCATGCGGCTGAATCACCTTCTCCTCTTGTTTTAACAACCCGGCTAATTCCAGCAGATCACAATCTTCTTCGCCTCCTTCTTCGGCATGATAGATCGGATTGTCGAAGTCATATGAGGTGTAACCAAATCGTTATCAATGAGATCCGGAGAATTATTTTTTTGAAGTCGGAATGTGACAGATCAAAAAGGGGAAAAATAAAAACAAACATTGCCATTTTTATTTGTTTTTAAACTGCAAAAATAAATGAAAAACAGAGAACACCGCTTTTAATGTGAAAAACATCCATTTATTAATGATGCAAAATGTTGCAAAATGAAACATGAGGTGGCCCTTACAATGAACCAGTACGTGTCGGGCAACACGTATGGCTTTCATGCAAATAAAATCTGAAAACAGAAATATTACTCTTCCAGTAGAATGACAGTGATGATCTGTTAGGCCTTCCAGTTCCCTGGTACGCACGCTTTTATCCACGACTCCAGCTCGCGGTCACTATCAGTCTCTTCACCTACCGCACAGGCGTGATCCGAATCTTCAGCAATTGCACTCACCATCGCCTAACCATGCGCCGGCATGGGATTAGCATTAACATTCGGAGATGGTGCAAAATTGATGGCCTTGGAATCTACCAGATCCTGGACAACATGCTTAAAAGCCCTACAGCCCTCAATGTTATGCCCTGGTGTACCAGAATGGAATTCACACTGGGCGTTATCATCATAGTTAGAAGGCCTCTGATCTGATCTTAGCGGAACCATCGTCCTTGGTTGAACCAACCCAAGATCCATCAACTTTTTAAACAGCACAGCATATGTCACGGGCGGCTTGTCGAACTGACGATCAATCCCTTTTCCTCTCACTTGATACCCGGCTCTCTGTTGAGGTGGCTGACGTTGCTGTCGTACTGACTGATTACCAGCAGGGGTGGTTACCGCAGCAGTGTGCTGGTAGTAACGATCCCTACCGTGACCTCTCTGGGTATACACAGCACTTGATTCTCCCTCATTCTTCCTTTGGCCATTTCCGAAGGGCTTCTTCGATCCTGATGACGAAGCATTTCCCTGTATTTTTCCCATTCTCAGCCAACTTTCAATTCTCTCCCCAGCCACCACAATGTCTGCAAAGTTGGTAACGGGACAACCCACCATTCTTTCAGCAAAAACCCCCTGCAGGGTACCCATGAAGAGATCAGACATCTCTCTGTCCACCAGTGGAGGTTGAACTCTGGCAGCCAACTCCCTCCACCTTTGCGCATACTCTTTAAACCCTTCGCTTGACTTCTGAGACATACCCTGCAGCTGGGTACGACTAGGAGCCATGTCAGCATTGAATTGGTATTGTTTAAAGAAGGCATCGTCTAGATCCTGCCAGCTCTTAACATCAGAAGATTTCAGCTTGGTGTACCACTCCAGGGATCCTCCAGACAGACTGTCTTGGAAGAAGTACATCCAGAGCTTTTGGTCCATAGTGTATGCAGAGATCTTGTGGACAAAGGCTTGAAGGTGAGTCTCCGGGCAGGAACTCCCATTATATTTATCAAATGCGGGCGCCTTGAACTTCTGTGGGATCACAATCCCCTCAACCAGCCCCATATTTGACATGTTTACAACTCCGGGAGTGGCATAGCTCTCCAAAGCTCTGATCTTCTCAGCCAACAATTGTATTTCTTTGTTCTGTGGTTGGGCACCGTACTGACCGAACGGTTCATTGTGCATGGAAAACTGATCAGCTTCTCGGTCCTCCTCTCTGTCATCTTCAACCCCGAAAAATGGTGGGAATAGACTGTCTTTCATGTTATGACCCATCGGACCAGGTTGGCCACCTATAGCAGCACCAAAGCCGGCAGCGTTATTTACTATCCCCACAGTCGTCCTCTTTCCACCATCTCGAGAACCACCCAGCCCCTGGTTGGAGACACCATCCAGGTTCACACCACTATTAGCAGCCGAAGCCCGCTCGAGCTTCTCAACCTTGTCAGCCAGCGCTTTCTGACCAACTGCAAACCCTTGCATGATGTTGATCAGTTCGCTCATCTTGTCCTTCAGCTCGAGAATATCTGTGTTAGGGAGATCCATCAGTCTGGGAGTATTGTGTCGAGTGAAATATTTGTGCGGGCGTGTTGAGTGCAAAGGTACAACTCTACGAGCACGAGCAATGATTACTGAAACAATCAAGCACGTTAGAACTGATACCTGCAAAACAGCAAACAGGTTAATATGCATGAATGCAACGTCTATCCATACGAGGAAGCTTCTGTCTTTTGATCCTGGTTTCATCGAGACAGATAATATTTTGACAATAACATTCTGACATCAGGATGTCTCTCAACCAGAATCTTAATCGAGAATGTACCCTGAGTATGGATAGACATGAGTTAGATGCCGATGAATGCAAAATGGGAATGATGCTGATGAGTAAATGCAATGCATTGTGCCATCCTCCGAGTCATCTGATCATCTGTTGTACTGAGCCCTGATCTCTAAATTGATCATAACCATCTGAGGTACTGAGCAATCATAAGTCCGACCCAAGGGTTCCGAAATAAACGGAAGACAGATACATCATCATCATCATCAGACAACCTCTGAACAGATAACCACAACAATCTCTGAATCGGCCCGGGGAATCCTGAAATAAACGGATCCCCACTGATAAATAACACGGACAGCACTTCGGCATCTCGGCAAGAAATGCCCATAAATCCGGCTTATAAATAGGACTCTGATCAACGGAACCAAAAGTCACCATCAAAGTCACCATCTGTACCTGTAATAAATATCATTCCCTCCCCACTCACGGGTGTCATCTAGGCCAGGGTAAGGTCGAGAGAAATGCAGCATAAATAACCTTTCACAGAATATCCCATCAGGGTCTGAACTGCTCGTGATGTCAATGTTCCGCTAAGTGGCGCATACCACCCGCTTCCCATGAATCACTCTATTCCTAGGTTTCCTAGATTTCACTCATAGCCTGGGTATTGGGCCTTTTACCTCGAGTAACTCCCACCCCAACAGAGAGACAACACAGCACAGCCAGATGAACAGATGAATATGAATGAATGCAAACATAAATGCAAACAATAAATGCAAACAATAAATAAATGAATGCAATAAATGAAACAGCAAAAGCAACCAAACCCTATCCTAGAGAGCGCTAGGACTGACTCGCTTAGGGAAGATGGACCAGCAAGAGGTCAACTTCATGTCCCCAGCAGAGTCGCCAGCTGTTGCATCCGCGAAAAACAACCGGCGGGCTGAAACAAAACAACACAGAGCCGCCACCGTGCGTTATTTATCCCAAAAGAGGGAAAGGAAACGCTCGAAGTAAACCTGGGAAAAGCATGGTCTCGCGACCAAAGAGAATGGGATCGGGAGTCAGTTATGCGAAGGGAAGGTATTAGCACCCCTACGCATCCGTCGTACTCGACGGGATCCACGCTCTAAAGATAGGTTAAGGTTGCTAAAACAAACATCAGAAACACACACTGAAGACAACACAGGTGAGGGAAAAGAGGAGAGGGCTCGCTAGGATATCGCATCCTATGCCTACGTATCTCGTCTGGAACGAGAATCAGAGCTGCCGTAGTTCGGCTCACGCACGCTAAACAAAACAAAACACAAACACAGGCAAACTTGGAATCCGAACGCCAATCGCTGGACTTACATCGACTTCCGAACCAAACAAACACACTCAGGATACGGACAGCCAATCGCTGGTCTTACATCCATATCCTGACACACAAGAAGAAACAAACAACAAGTTACTAAGGAGTCGGGAACTTGAGCCTAGCAACTGTCAAGCAAACACACACAAAAAGAAAAAAGGTTGCCCGGAGAGGCCTCGCACGGTCTCCTGCCTACGTACCTCATCTGGTATGAGGATCAGGGCGACGTAGTTCCCATGAACGGGAAAGAAATTCTCACCTAACCAGATACAAAGGGAGACACACTACTAGGGAGCTGGACTCGAGCCTAGATGTTATCATGCATCATTGCCCTATGTTATGGTTTCTATCCTAACTTGCACAGGCAACAAGCTAATCCTAAACAGGCAAATCAATCAAAGCAAACAATCACAAATAGCACACACTATATACAGACAGAGGTGGCTCAAACAAGGGTTAGACTGCCAAAGCAAGTCAACTGTATCAGGGTGATGTTAGCTCTTAACCCTGACATTGAGAGTCAGGGTGAAGCCAGATGAAGTGGGAGTGAGGGGTGTGCCTCACAGCTCTTATCCCTGGCCAGGGAGAGCTTCAGACAAAGGAAGTGTGGGTCCAGAAAGTGGGAACCCTTCTACACTTATGACACTGACTCAACTGTACAACTGTACATGGATCTTGGGTTAGGATCCACTGTTGGTGTAAGCCCTAGAGGCCAATACATTTTTGGTACTTGTATCGAATAATAAAAGGCATTCTCTTTATTATGGTTGATTAATAAAGTCCCTGGAATAGATAGTTCGTTTAACGTATTAAGTGTGACTTAATCATGAGAACACATTAAACATAAGGACACTATTCCTAAAGTATCCGTAGTCGAGCTTTAGTGTGAAGTGGGATAACATTAAAGCATTAAGACTATTATGTTTGTAGACTGATGATCACATCTCATGGATCATGGATAAAGAGTTATCAAGTCTTAAACATAGGTATGAATATTAGGAGTAATATTTATACCGGATTGACCCGCTATGAGAATACTATATAGAAAGTTATGCAAGGTGTCATAAGTTATTCTCATGGTGATAATAGTGTATTCCACTCTTCGACCTGAAACCACTATGGATCCTAGATGTAGAGTCGAGTGCTTTATTGCTGATCCAACGTTGTCCGTAACTGGATAACCATAAAGACAGTTGATGGGTACTCCACAAAGCATGCTGAGGGACATGAGTGACCTAGATGGAATTTGCCCATCCTGCATAACAGGATAAATGTCTATGGGCCCAATATTGAACTGGACAAGGATGACACGGTCTATGCCTTGTGTTCAATATAGACATAAGGGCAAAAGGGTAATTATACACATAAGTATTATCACAGAAGGAATTGTCAGATCACATGACATTTTCGTGTCTTGGGTAGCAGTGATGTGTTGCTAGATACCGCTCACTGTTTATTATGTTAAATGCGTGATTTAATATAATTGCCAACGTCACGAAAACCTACAGGGTCACACACAAAGGACGGATTGATGAGAGATAGAGTAACTAAGGAATACCGTAAGGTACGGTGCCCTTAAGTGAGTTATAGAGCATCGTAAGGTACGATGTACTTGAGTAGAATACGAAATATGGTAAGGTACCATGAGCTTAAGTGATTTTGGGCATATTATAAGATATGGGCCAAAATACACTTAAGTGGGCTTTTAGCTTGAAGCCCACACAAGTGGTTCTATAAATAGAACCCTTGTGCAGAAGCAAAAATTTGCGGTTGCATTATTTTCGTTTTCTCTCACTCTCTCTCTCTCACTCAAAGCCTTCATTCGTACCAGCTAGCACTGAGATTGAAGGAACCCGTTCGTGTGGACTGAGTAGAGACGTTGTCATCGTTCAACGTTCGTGATCGCTTCGTGGATCTGCATCAAAGGTTTTGATCGTCATAAGAGATCTGCACCAAAGGTTTCAATCGTCATAAGAGGTAAATATTCTATCACTGATCATGACCATTCGTAAGGATCTCTAAAGGAGAAAATTTTAATTTCCGCTGCGTTTTGGACCGCAATTCTCCTTCATCCACAAGGCATCAACATGTAATGTGAGCCAAGGGACGACTCAACAAGAATAGCAGGAGGTGGACTACACACCTCTTGTGTCTGCCAATTGCCTTAACAAAGGTCTTTTCCTGCTTGGGGACAAAAATAAACAAGCACAAACATTGCCTCTTAAGGAGGACTTCAGACAGGTGCCTGGCCAAGTAACAGGCCAGATCTTCCAGACTACATGGAGTTAGTGATTCTACCTCAATTGGTTTACACAACCAAGCAGCAGCAACAGCAAGTTCAAAAAGAACTATAGCAACTAAGGTACCTGAAATCAATCCAACATAATCAGTATACCAGACAAGCAAAGGTCAAACAGAAAATTACAAGTCCACAGCACAAACAGATAACAAGCATCAATGCACAAAGGTGCAAGCCACAAGGCCTAAGCATAAGTCTTAATGCCTACAAAACAAACTCAAGTTAGTCATAAACAAGCAATAAACCAATCCCAATTGAGTGCACATCATCAAGTATAAGCAATTGTGCTCTTTGACCTGAAACAAAGCTCAAATGTGAGAACACAAACCACTAGTACAAGACTAGGGTCAAAATAGGATCAATAAGTCAAAACAGAACATGAAACTTATCCAAAATCAAGATCAATCAAATAAGAATCAAATCCAGTTGGTCTCATGTTCATATCATCAACCATTATCATTTCATGAGGCAAAGAGTACAAAGCATGCAATTTAGAACCTCAAAGGACCAAACAGAAAGATCCAATCCAAACTCAATCCAAAACAATTCAATAAATCCCCAAAAAATTCACAGCTAAACAGCATTCATTACATGTCAATCACACCAAATTTCAAGCAAATTGGACAATGGGAAGCAAGTCAATTAAATTCATCAAGTTAAAGCATGCTCATACAAGTCCAAACAAGGCATTAAAACATGCATCCACTTCAATTAAGCATAAAACAGTGTAGGAACATGATAAATGCACCAAACCAAAACCATGATACACTTCAAGATGTCTATAATCACTCCACAAAATTTCAAGTCCATCCAATGCATATCCAGAATTTCACAAAACATCTAAAATCATGACTCACAAAAACTCCACATTTGGTCAAACAGAAAGGAAATTCTCAATCAAATTGGAAACACATCCAAAAATTCCAGAAAAACTCACATCTGAGCTTAACATCCAGAAATATCAACATGCAAAATTTCAGCTCATTTCAAGTTCATATGGCATGGTAACAAAAATCATGAAGTCAAGTAAGACATGGTGTGACACAAATTGTCACACCTCTAATGATCATGTCATATCTCTCAATCCAGGAACTCAAAAATCACAACCTATATACCAAAATGTCCATTAAGGTCTCTAGAACACGCATGCAAAATTTCAAGAATTTCTAATTAAGCATCATCATTTTATGATCAAAAGAGTAAGCAATGTGCAAGCAAACACATGTTCATACAAACCCTAGGCCATTCCAAAAATTACACGTGCACAATTTTATTAAAAATAACCAAAAAAAAGTAGAGACTACAAGGATCATTCCACAAAAAATCTCATATTATTTGGACAAAAATTGGATGAGATATGGATTTTCTAATGTTGAGAAAAAATTAAAAAATGATGAACAAGCATGTGGAATCATGTGTACATGGTTGAAATAAATGGAAAAGGCAAAATGAGAAATAGTTGTAGCACGGGATCGAAGCCTGTACAGGCTTGAAAACTAGCGCGCGAACACCAATAATCATGTACAGTAAGCGAATTTTGGATCTAGCTCAAGTTTCTGGAAACTTTTAAAGTGTTCTTCATGTTCTTCATACACTCATAGGCTCAAGAACAAATCTCCACCAAATTGGACAAACCATATATCAATGGAAAGGTCTCACAACGTACATCATGAATCCATAATTATTTTGTCCTAATTCTTCCTAAATTAAGAGAATCGAAGCCAAACATAATCATGCATGAAAGTTCAAATCAACATAACTCTCTCATTTCTCAACCAAATTTAGTGAAACGAATTGCAGAATTCTCTACTAAGAAAGATCTATCCAAATCATCAATCAATTTCAAGAATTATTGGATTCGAAAAATCACCTTGATTTGAGCACAGTGATGAATTCGCGTGTATTTGGCCTTGAAATTGCAAAACAGATGCGCTATGACTCTTGTATAGGTGAATGGAACAAGTCTTGTTGCTCAATTACGCACGATCTTGATGAAATCTTGAATTGCCATTGTTGCACCTCACTTTAACAGTCCAAAATTTGGCTTGGAAATGAAGAAATCTTGCTTCAATTAGCTTCAATAATGCATGTAGATGATGAATCAATGAAGATCTAAGCAAGGTTTTTGGAGATTTTTGGAAAAAAAGTGAGAGAGAAAGTGAAGAGGTTTTTGTGATTTCTAGATCTAGATCTGAATTCTGTTATTGCTAATCAGAAAACAGTTACAATTTAGTTTATATATGTTATGTTAATGATGTTAGTAATCATGATTAGTGCTAATGTGATGGATTAGTGAAAATGCAATTTCATGCTAAATGCCAATTTTGTCCTTTCACCTCACTTAGGCCAAACCAATGTAACAGTGGAATTTTCTGGTTTGAGCAAGTTACAAATAGCATATGTGAGCTAGTGCAAAAGGAATGGAGTGAAAATAATGAATATTTCTCAAAATGCACTTTTTCCCTCCACTTTTCAAATTAAGTCCACTTGAAAAATGGACTTTTTATGTGATGAATTTTCATGAAATATAATGATGGATCATGATAGTACATGTCAAATGGAGTTTGCTCAAAGAAACCTCACTCAATTTGGCCTTGTGAATCAAAAGTTATGCCACTTTGAAGTTCAACTTTTTTGGACAATGATCAATCCATAATTTGCCAACCACACATGAGAAATTCATGTTCTTGGACTTTTTGGAAAGGTGAGAGCAAGATATACAACTTTCATGTTGAACAAATTTTCATTTGAAACATTTTTGGACACGTAATTTTGAGGAGAAAAACTTTCCATTTTTGGCAATTTTCAATTACAAGTCACTTTCTATTTTTGGAAAGTTTCCATCTGACTTTATTTTCTTCATTCTTGATCTTTGAAATGCCAAATGAAACTTGTTTAGACATGAATGAAGTGTCTCTAACCCTCTCCCTCCTCCTAATCCATCAATTGACCTGTGGTTGACTCTTCTGACTAATAGATGAATTGGTCAGGCATTGATCCACTTGAGCCTCAAACTCCTGATGAAATGGCTCAATGATGAAACCCTAGCTTCCATAAGCTCAATATAATCATATGATGATCCCCACATCCATTGAAAACCCCATCTCCTCGACAAGCCC
Source organism: Lathyrus oleraceus (assembly GCF_024323335.1). NCBI lineage: Eukaryota > Viridiplantae > Streptophyta > Magnoliopsida > Fabales > Fabaceae > Lathyrus > Lathyrus oleraceus. The sequence goes on from NC_066584.1 coordinate 286,785,265, forward strand.
TGATTGGCCCAATACAACTGATTAGGGATGACTAGAGGTCAAAACCCTAATCTCAAGGTATCTAATCAATCTCTTGGTGATGACAAAACCATGATGATGATGATGTACCATTGCAACCAAGATGAAGTTCAACCCTCCTTGAGAACTAAGAAACCCTAATTTGAATCACACATCCTCAGATGATTAGTGATCAATTCAATGAAACCCTAGCTTGCATCTCAACCTCTTTATCTTCTGATCAAGACTTAGGAGGATGACTTGCTCAATGCAGCCACATGATATGCAAACATGCAATGCCTAATGACCTACAAAATGATATGCAATGCTCAAGCTAGTCCCAAGAGAGGAGGGCAAATTTTGAGGTGTTACAACATGATGCTTGGTGATCTCTCCAAATGCAAACTCAATGAATGAGGGGTAAGGAGGATGCCAAGGTGTGATCCCAATGCTAATGCATATAATTAGAATGGCATGAGGGATCTTAGGGTCAAAATTGGGGTCTTACAGCTGCCCCTATTTAAGGATGTTCTAACTGAGGAAATGAAGGTTAAAATCTTTGTATCGACTCAGTAGAACGGGCTTCAATAACAACATATAAAAACAAGTTTTGATCTCTAAGAGACCTCATGATGCATATGATATGAATGTTAAAATAATCATTGTGGGGAAATGTTGCCACAAAGGAAAAGAAATCAGAAGAGATTAAAAGTCCGCAGGAGTATAATGCATTCCATAAGGAAAACTCACTGGGGAGACAGAGACTCTGGGGAATAAAAGGTTCATGCGTAGGCCAGGCTACGACTTTAAACTGCTAGGGGGACTCGAGGGGATCCATGAAAATAAACCAATGGAAAGACTTAACCGGGGAATAAAAGGACATCTACGGGGAAACAGGTAGATCAGATCAAGGTTGAAATACTCGAACCAAACAGGAAACAACGATTTCGCTGAGGAAATATGCACTCAATCTCAACTGGGGAAGAAAAGATCTTCAACAGGAGGAGCAGAAATCTATTATCTATTACCGGTTACTGGGTAAAGGGATAACAAAAATCTGACATGGAGGACATTTGTTATCGGTTAGGGTAAACATATCAAGGATGACTCGCTGAAGGTAACCAGGAGGTGTATTCATTACTGGTTACTAGGTAAGAATAAACTGTCGGGAAAGGCCAAAATAGGATTTACAACTACCAGTTACTGGGCAAAAGACCAAAGGGAGAGAATATCCGTCACCGATTAAAGTGAACATATCAAGGATAGACTCAAAGGAAAGAAAATCCATCATCGGTTAAGATGAACATATCAAGGATAGTCTTGCCTGGGGATTCTATGGAGGATATCCGTCATCGGTTAAGATGAACATATCAAGGATAAACTGCCTGAAAAAGTAGGAATTACATCTATCGAATACTGAATAGAATACCAGAAAGAGAATATTCGTCAACGGTTAGTATGAACATATCAAGGATAAACTCAGAGGGGGGAAATAGGAATCACATCTATTAGTTACTGGATAGAATACCAGTAGGAGAATATCCGTCATTGGTTAGGATGAACATATCTAGGATAGAATCTGCGAAGGAAAGAGAAAGTAGGATCTACAACTACCTGTTACTGGGCAGAAGATCGTAAAGAGAAGGAAATCTGTCACTGGTTAGGATGAACATATCAAGGATTAACTCTCTGGGGAATAAAATAGGGATTACAACTACCGATTACTGGGTAGAATACTAGAACTGGAGAGAATATCTGTCACCGATTAGGATGAACATATCAAGGATAAACTCAAAGCAGGGGAAGCACAATATCCGCCATCGGCTAAGATGAACATATCAAGGATATACTTCCTGGCAGACGTAGAAACAAATCCGTTAGGGAAATAAAAGGGTTACTCTTGCCAGGTATTGGGCAAAAGTGACAAACATGAGAAGAATATTACCAGTTACTGGGTAATATGTTCTCAGGGGACCAAAAGCATCTATCTAGGTAAGATATAGAAAGAAAATGTCAATCAAGACTCAACTCAATGAGGATATAACTCAAGGGGAGTGATTCCATCCAAATAATCAACTAGGGAGGAAGCTGAAATAATGATCATCCACGAGGAAACAACTCAGTGGGGAAAGGAGAAAGGTTAAGGTCTTTCTGCTTAATGGGTTGCCACTCTACAATTGAAAGAGGACAGGCAAACCAAATCTGCATGGGGAAAAAGTAAACCACCATAGTAGAGGATCAAAATGAACGATGAATCACAAAGTGCCACAATGAAATAATGAAATTATATGAGTGTATATGTATATATGATGATTATGCTGACAAAACGATCACAAAGGATACAAATGTCACTGTTTTGAATCATCGATACAACCCTTAGCCAATCCTCATGGGAAGGAAACAACTGCTGGAGAGAAACAAACATCCCGAAGGCTCAATCCTGGCTGGGTAAAGCACAAGGAGAGGGAATTGTTGAGGAAATTGCTACACATTTTGCGGGGGATTTTAGGTCAACACCATATCAAATGGGAGACAACCCTACAGGGGACAAACACAATAGATGCTCAAAATCAGGAGTAACTCTGACGATTTACGGAGAAATAAAATTCTGCTAAAGCCGCGCAAACAACTGAAATAACATGCCTACAACTCAAAGGAGGCCAACAAACTCGGCTGGGAAACCAACGGAACTCGGTTACTGAAATACTGTCGGGGATGAAATAAGGATCACACCTATTGCTTGGGAGAACCAATACTGCTCCACACTTAGGGCTTACCGCTTTTAAAACCGCTGTTGAAATTCCTTTAAACGATCGCTTAAAATAATTGCTTTTATGTATTTAAGAAAGTATGATTTTTTATTTAAAGATTTAATTTTAAAAAATGATCATAATAAAATTTAAATCTATTTGGCTGAATTAAACAAGAGTGGAAACAATTGGATAAAAAGCTCAACTTTATTTAATGGAATGGTAGTCTGTAAACGACAAGACTCCATAGATCTTTACAAAAGTTTAAAAATAGTAATTTACATGGAAAAGAGGCTACATTGAATACAATGATCACTAATCCTTCTACCCACTTTTGGTGTTCACTGTGCTCTTGGCAACTTAGTCGGGATGGTGAATCAGAATTGACTGACTTGCTCAAGAATGTCTTCAAAAATGAAGATCAGCAGGACGCAGTTACTTTCCATAATCCCTAATTTTTGCATAAATTGCCCCTAGAGTCTGGTTTAAAAGGTAGAATCTTCTTGAGCACAAGGTCACCTTCTCTGAACACACAAGGTCTGACCTTTTTATCAAAAGCTTTCTTCATTCTCTGCTGATTTAACTGACCATGAGACATGGTCGTTAACCTCTTCTCTTCAATTAAATTCAGTTGGTCATACCTGGTCTGACACCATTCAGCCTCAGTCAACTTGGCTTCCATCAAGACACGCAATGATGGGATCTCCACCTCTACCGGGAGCACAACCTCCATACCATAAACAAGTGAGAAAGGGGTTTCCCCTGTTAAAGTGCGGACGATGTACAGTACCCATGTAAGGCAAACAGGAGCATCTCATGCCAATCTTTATACATCACAACCATCTTTTGAATGATCTTTTTGATGTTCTTATTTACAGCTTCAACAGCCCCATTCATCTTAGGTCTGTAGGGAGAATAATTATAATGTGCAATCTTGAAGTCTTTGCAAAGAACTTCTACCATGTTATTATTCAAGTTAGATCCATTATCAGTAATGATCTTACTTGGCACACCATACCGACATATAATCTGATTCTTGATAAACCTCACAACAACTTGCTTGGTTACATTTGCGTACGATGCCTCTTCAACTCATTTTGTGAAGTAGTCAATAGCCACCAAAATGAAACGATGTTCGTTCGAAGCTTTGGACTCAATCATGCAAATCATATCAATTCCCCACATGGAGAAGGGCCATGGAGAGGAAATGACATTCAACAGTGTCGGAGGAACATGAATCTTATTTGCATAGATTTGACACTTGTGGCATTTCTTCACAAACCTACAACAGTCAGATTCCATTGTCAGCCAATAGTAACCTGAGCAGAACCATATCGAAGTTTCTCTTGTACAATACATCACCATTTTCAGGTAGAAATTGCCGGCTAACCTCCTCAAAGTCTTCTTATCTTTCAAAGATGCCCCCGGCGGGTAAATTTGAATTTGGAGAAAACATTTGATGTCAAAATACCACAGCTTCTCATCCTTGACTTCTTCAACAACAAGCACATGCGCTGGCCTATCAAGATGCATCACCGTTAAGTTGGGAACCTCATTCCAGAGTTTTACCACAATCAACGAAGCCAATGTTGCAAGAGCATCTGCCATCCGGTTTTCATCTCGAGGGATATGATGAAACTCAACCTTTTTAAAGAAAGTTGAAATCCTCCTCGCATAATCTCTGTATGGTATCAAATCGGGTTGATTCGTCTTCCATTCGCCTTTGATATGATTCACAACCAAAGTTGAATCTCCATAGACGTCTAAATACTTGATTCTGAGATCGATGGCCTCTTCAAGCCCCATAATGTAAGCTTCATAGTCATCCATATTGTTTGTATACTTGAAAGTTAATCTAGCTTTAAACGGAAAATGAGTACCTTGAGGAGTAATAATCATTGCCCCAATGCCATTACCATATTGATTAACAACTCCATCAAATACCATGCCCCAATGGGAACCAGGTTCTGGCCCTTCTTCAGGCAATGGTTCATCACAATCTTTCATTTTCAAGTACAAAATCTCTTCATCAGGAAAATCATATTGCACTGACTGATAATCTTCAATAGGTTGGTGAGCCAAATGGTCAACCACGACACTACCTTTGATTGCTTTCTGAGATCGGTATTCGATATCATACTCTGATAACAACATCTGCCAATGGCCAATCCTCCCAGTTAAACCAGGCTTCTCAAAAATATACTTGATTGGATCCATCTTGGATATCAACCAAGTAGTATGATTCAACATATACTAACGCAGACGCTTAGCAGCCCAAGCCAATGCGTAACAAGTCTTCTCTAGCATAGAATATCGAGTCTCGCAATCGGTGAACTTCTTACTGAGGTAGTAAATAACATATTCTTTCTTTCCAGTCTCATCTTGCTGGCCAAGAACGCAACCCATACTATCATCAAGCACAGTCAAATACATGATCAATGGTCTTTCTTCAACCGGCAAAGACAAAATTGGAGGCTCAAGCAGATACTCCTTGATACTATCAAAATATTTCTGGCAGTCTTCGGTCCAATCACAAGACTGATCTTTCCGAAGAAGCTTGAATATAGGTGCACATGTGGCAGTCATGTGTGAAATGAATCTTGAGATATAATTCAAGTGGCCAAGAAAACCTCTGACTTGCTTCTCAGGTTTGGGCGCATGCATCTCTTGTATTTCTTTGACCTTGGCAGGATCAACTTCAATACCCTTCTCGCTGACAATAAATCCCAACAACTTACCAAAACGAACACCAAACATACACTTATTGGGATTCAAGTGGAGTTTGTACTTCCTCAAACGCTGGAGTAGCCTCAACAAATGCTCCACATGTTCCTCTTCATCAATGGATTTGGCAATCATATCATCAACATAGACTTCGATCTCTTTATGCATCATATCATGAAAACGAGTGGTCATTACTCTCTAGTAAGTAGCACCATCATTCTTTAAACCGAAAGGCATCACTTTATAACAGAATGTTCCCTAGGGTGTAATGAACGTGGTCTTTTCCATATCCTCGGGTGCCATCTTGATCTGATTATATCCGGAAAATCCATCCATAAATGAAAAGACTTTGAATTTAGCTGTATTGTCTACCAACATATCAATGTATGGCAGAGGAAAATCATCTTTCAGACTAGCTTTATTCAAATCTCTGTAATCGACGCATATACGGACTTTTCCATCCTTCTTCGGAACAGGCACAATATTGACCACCCACTGCGGATACTCAGAGGTAATAAGGAAACCAACATCAATCTGCTTATGCACTTCTTCTTTGATCTTCACTATCATATCAGGGTGAGTTCTCCTCAACTTTTGCTTGACTGGCGGGCATTCTAGCTTCATCGGTAGTCTATGCTCCAAAATCTCAGAATCCAACCCAGACATGTCTTGATAGGACCAGGCAAACACATCTGAATACTCTCAGAGAAGATCAATCAACCCCTTCTTCACTTCTGGACACAGGCGAGACCCAATCTTGACTTCCTTTACATCATCCTTGGAATCCAACTTGACTAACTCAATCTGCTCTTCAAATGGTTGAATGGTTTTTTTCTCATGCTCAAGTAGACGAGACAATTCATCAGATACTTCTTCATCACTTCCTTCATCGGCCTCAAACACAGGGAATTCAAAATTTTACGAAGGAGTGGGATTATTGTATTCGATGGATTTAGAAAGCAACCTGCATAATGATTTGATATTTTAATTTTAGACAAATGATTTGGTGACCAAATATTATACAGATGGACAATTATATTTATTTATTTATGTTCTTTGTGATTACCATTTTTCAGAAAAGAAAAAAGTAAAAATAAAACATCATAGATGTGGATGAATAGAATTGAATTTTATTACTGATCAAATTTGAAAATGCCCAAACAATGTTCACTTATCCCTTAGGCATAGGAGAAGGATTTTCATAGACAATAAAAGAAATTACTTAGAACGATGCATAATAACAGGAAAATCGACAGCGATCCAATTGTTGCAAGCTTTCCCATGTGTCACAAAATTGGTGCAGTCTTCATCTTCGTCCCCCTCGATCACAGCAGCTAAGTGTTGTTCATTGCCATGAATGAACCCTCCGCTATGGAAACTGGGTTGCACATCTTCAGCATTAATCACAGATGAACCTCGTTGGAAACCCAAACCAGCTCTGCTCTTGTTGTCGGTGACCTCTACCATCTGTCCCCACTAGTCAGAAATACCATCTTCAATAATCTTCTGAGCGTCTTTGAATAAGGACATAGGTGCCCCAACTCTCTTTTCCTCAGCAATAGATAGAGCTCGGAAAGGAGTTCCAATCTCATCCTTAGCTTCTACATAAGATAAAGACGACAGGTGGCTTACCAACAAAGCCTTCTCCCGGCCGATAATAATAAGCTTACCATTCTTGACAAACTTCAGTTTTTGATGTAGCGTTGAAGTAACGGCTCCTATCTCATGTATCCATAGCCTTCCTAACAAGCAGTTATAGGCCGGGTGGATATCCATTACCTGGAAAGTAATTTGGAAATCACTCAGACCTATCTTCACAGGAAGATCCACTTCACTGATCACGATCTTGTGAGAATCGTCAAAAGCTTTGACGATCACACCACTATATCTCATTGGAGCTCCTTGATACGACAATTTTGACAAGGTTGATTTCGGGAGTACATTTAATGAAGAACCGGTGTCAACCAATACATTTTACAAACATATTCCTTACAGTTCATTGAAATGTGCAATGCCAAGTTGTGATTTCTACCTTCCTCAGGGAGTTCTTCATCACAGAAGCTCAGATTGTTGCAGGAGGTGAAGTTAGACATTATATGATCAAATTGGTCAACTGTTACATCATGCTCCATGTAAGCTTGTTCTAATACCTTTTACAGTGCTTCTCTGTGCGCTTCAGAGTTCATAAGCAGAGACAACACTGAAATCTTGGAGGGAGTTTCGAGAAACTGCTCCACCACATTAAATTCGCTCTTTTTGAGCAAACGAAGCACCTCATCATCATTGTTAGGATTCAAACCGATGGATTCACCAGACTGACATCTTGGAGCACTAACAGGATCTACTGCAGGCACTTCAACCTTCTTATTGACTTAACCATCTTCCGTATTCTTTGGGAACACCGGCCCAAAAACTCGACCGCTACGGGTCACCTTCGTAACATCAGCAATGCTCACAACAGAACTAGTTGTAGGCAAAGGAACCTCATGACCATTCTCCAACATAGTAGCATTGTACTGATATGGAACAGCCTTATCAGATGCATACGGGACTGGACCCGCTAACCGTATAACCAATGGAGATATCGATCTATTGCTGACACTGTTATTGCTGTTGCTGTGAAATTGAATCACCACTCTCTCTGGTGTCTTGAACACTGGTACTATAACATTCACATCGTCACCCTAGTGATGGGACTGAAGAACCTGGATCATAGCTTCATCCATCAACCTTTGGATGTCTCTTTTCACAACCACACAACCTCGAGGATTAACACTACAGATCGCATAACGATCATGGTCATGCTCACAATCACTCACCAAGCAGATATCTTTGTGTATCATCACCAAAGACCTCCTAATGAAACAAACATCAAATACCTTGAACTCCCCAGGACAGTCGTCTACCATGTTGACATAAGGGTTACCATGAGCAGGTAGTGGATTAGCTTTGACATTCAGAGCACGGTCCTCAAAGGGCACCATTCCACTATTTACCAACTTTTGGACTTCATACTTCAGAGGGTACCAATTCTCGATATCATATCCAGGAGCCCCTTGGTGAAAGGCGTAGTGAAGTTCTGGCTTGTACCACCATGGAAGTGGTTCAGGAATCTGCAGAGGATTTCTAGGTTGCAAAAGGTTCTTGAGAACTAATGATGGATGCAATTCAACATAAGACATAGGAATCAGGCCAAAAGAGACCTTTTTCCTCTCAAAGTTTTGTTGTTATTGATGATTGTTGGTATTGTTGTTGGTGGTGATGTTTGTTCGTTACGGTGGTTGTTGTTGACGTTGCTGTTGAATTGGCATTGATTGATTGTTTGAAAATACCAGAATGACAGATGATACTTGATGATGGTGTTGACGGGGTTGTTGATTCCTTCTAACATGAGGCCTCCTCTGCCTCCCAACAGATACTTCATTGGTCTCATTCTCTTTCTTTCTGGAAAACCTGTTGCCGTACTTCTTGCTGGATGAAACCTCCTCTCTAGACAACCGTCCCTCTCGGACATCTTCTTCTAGCCTCATCCCCATGTTTACCATTTCGGTAAAATCACTGGGGGCACTGGCAATCATCCTCTCATAGTAAAATGAGCTCAGGGTCTTGAGAAAAATCTTGGTCATCTCCTTTTCTTCCAAAGGATGGGTAATCTGAGCGGCTAACTCTCTCCATCGCTGAGCGTATTCTTTGAACGCCTCCTTGTCCTTCTGAGACAATGACCTCGACTGGTCCCTATCTGGCCCCATATCCATATTATACTTGTACTGCTTCACGAAATCCTCATCCAAATCGTTGAATGTGCGGACACCCGCACCATCCAAACCCATGTACCACCTCAGAGCGACACCAGTTAGACTGTCTTGGAAATAATGAATCAGTAACTGATCATTATCATTTTGTGTTGACATCTTTCTAGCATACATGACGAGATGACTGAGTGGACAGTTATTCCCCTTATACTTTTCAAAGTCAGGGACTTTGAACTTCATCAGGATCTTCACATTAGGAACCAAGCAAAGTTCCACATCACTCTTACCGAATAAATATTTTCCCCTTAATGTCTTCAACTCCTTTCGCAACTCAAGGAATTGGTCTTTCATTTCATCCATCTTCTCATAAACATCCGGACCCTCAGACGGCTCGGAATGATAGATGATGTCTTCAACTCGGGGTAAAGTATGAACAACCGATGGTGGGACAGACATGACCAGGCTAGAAGCCGGCATGGAAGCAAAAGTAGGTGAGAAACCTTCGGGCACAAAGTTAGGTGGCATTCCCCACGGGAATCCGGCAGGCATGGTAGGCACAAAGTGAGCAGCAGTAGCAGGAATGGTAGAGGTAGCAACCTCTGAAATGACATTCCTCTGAGGAGAGGAGTTGTCGGCGTTGGATAAGATTGACTCTGAACAGCTAACCCTGAATCCATCATGGCAGTCAGATGGGCAATCTCTTCCTTCAGATCTCTGTTCTCTTGCTCTAAATGTTCCATGATTCTTGGGTGATTGGCGCGGGTATTGTATCGATGAGTCAGCTTGGCTGAAGCACACAAGAATAACCAATAAGACATTTGGCAAAAGAGAAGTCTGCTATGCAAATGATGCATGAAATGCAATGCTTGATTGTTTTATTTTCAAGGAACTTACTATTTTGCAAATATATAACAATAACAATGTGATTGACCATAAAATATCTTTTATTTATATAATTGGAAGGATTACACTGATCACAATTTCAGAAACCAAAAATATAAAATACAAGAGAGAAGGAAACTAATCATCCTAAGGATCCCTAACAACAATGTCATAAGATTTGGCTGTGGGCGCGTACTTCCTTCGGATGTGTCGGATCTCAGTCTCAAAAGAAGTCTTCATCTGAGTCTTCTCGAGGACAAGCTGGTCAACAATCTTCTTCCAAGCAACGGAAGGCTGAGGCATACTAGAGGAAGATGAAACCTATGGCTCTCTCTGTCTCTACATTACTCAGTCTTCAAGAAGCTCAATAAGTGCATCTTTGTCCTTAGACTTAAGCTGTAACTCCTCATGCTTTCGGCTCAAAGCATGGAAACGCTCTTCCCACATATCATTCTCTTGCTTCACCTTGGCGAGTGCGTCTTCCAACTCCTCTACATCTTGGTTAGGGAGAGTTAATGGCTCAACCACAACCATAGACATAGGTCTTTCACAGTTATAAGGCATCTTCAATTCCAAAGCTGTCTTCTTCACCCAAAGAGTGTAAGCTTCCAAAGCTACACAATTGCACGGACCAAGCTCGGATCTTCCTTTCTTATGCACATTATGCCAAGCATGCACAATCTTCTGCTTCAAATGTTGGGGATCTTTACCCTCTTGATAGAAAAGACCTTCTAACAAAGTCTTATTAGGTTCGTCTCTCAAGGGGAACCCAAGTTGAAGACGAGCCAAGGAAGGGCTGTAGTTGATTCCTCCTTGTGTACACACGAGAGGCACATTAGAGAATTCACCACAATTATCAATAATCTCCAAGCTACTCAATGAAGAATCATACCAAACTATATCATCATTAGTGAGAGCCATAAGTCTCTGAGACCACCGTAGACATTATTTATTCTCCACAAAAGCAGGCATCTGAGGCAAGTGCGAAATAAACCACTTGTATAGAAGAGGAACACATCATACAATAGTTCCACCACATTTAGAATTCCTTAGATGCAAAGAGAAGTACATATCACCCAACAAAGTAGGAACAAGATTCCTAATCAAGAAAATTCTAATGGAGTTAACATCAACAAAATCATCAATGTTAGGGAACAAAGCCAACCCATAGATGAGCAACACAAAGATAGCTTCAAAAGCATCCATACTACCGGCTTGAGCAAATGCAGTAGCTTCCTTAATGAGGAACTCAGAAGTCAATCCGAACAATCCTCCTTTCTTCACCCAATAAGCCTCAATCTCAGACTTCTTCAAATGAAGAGCTTCAGCTATAAGATGAGATCTGGGAATCTCTTCCAATCCACTAAAGGGAACTTTGCTAGAAACAGGTATTCCCAAGAGATGGGCATACTCCTCCAATGTAGGCATAAGCTGATAATCAGGAAAAGTGAAGCAGCGGTAGAGAGGGTCATAAAACTGAACTAACATACTCAAGAGTCCTTCCACTACATCAGTAGACAAGACAAATAAAAGCTTCCCATGACGTTGCTTGAAGTCCAAGGGATCTAATACAAAAGATGATAGCTTCATTACCTCTTTCAAATTAGGACATCTGAAACTGTACTTCTTGGTGTTCATTCGTCCATAATCCATGGTCTGGAAATATTTGCAAATAAAACCTCAGTTCCTTGAAGCTATTTTTCGGGTGATGAATGTTATAATGCGCATGAATGCATGAATGCAACAATCACAAATAAGGGATCACACACAAGGCACACAAACAAAGGTCAAGGGATGAATCAAGTCATTGTCAAGATCAATCATCCATTTTGGTGGATTATGGTTTTCACCTTATCAACACCCAAGTTCCATTGATATTGACAAGACTTGATTGGATCAACCAAGAATCAAGGGTTTGTTGTGAGTCACGAGCATGGAGTCTGGGTAAGAACCATCCCAAAGGAGTGAACTAAGGATAAAAACCTGTAGATCATGTTCTAAGAAGTTCCCAGAGTCTTAATTCCATTTATCAGATATTACAGGTTAGGATGACTGACTCATCAACCCGTAATATTCTCAAGAGAAACTCGTATGAGTATAGTATCACGTAACAACTGTTATCAAGTCTACACTTGAACAGTCTCCGCACTACGTCCTAAATAGGCCAAGATGGGTTAAATTTTCTACAGTCCTCAGCTTCTCAGACCTCGAATCAGAGATAGTAATGCCTAACCACAAATAACTTGTGTGACATTCATAACTCCAAAAGGGTCTCCACTGAGTAGATGGGTCTCAAGCCAACTTATTAAGGACTACTCCACACAAGTCGAACATGACAATACCATCCTCGTATCTTAATTGCACTCAAGTTCGGGTTAGAACTTATCTCACCCCTCAGAGATCACCAAGCATAATAAGCAGATTATATCACACAAAACAAATATTCAAACATCAAATATACAAATATATACACATAAAAAAGTAGGCTAAACCCAATGAGGACTACTCCCCAGCAGAGTTGCCACTTAATTTATGTAGCAGTAAATTCATGACCATTAAGCTATGGATAAACTTAACGTCAATTAAACCAGAGTCGCCACCGCACTTTTATTGTTTCCAAGGGAAAAGGGAAAAGTACGAACAAAACTCAAAGATGAGAAGTTTTCAACTCAAAACTAATAAAATGACAGAGATTATAGGTAAGGGGTTGGTTACAAGGAGTTGAAATTTGAGGTGCATGATCTGAGTTTCTTCGATTTGACCTCTAAGCAACTCAAACGTGTTGCCTACATTGGTAGAACTTCAGACAACCAAGGATCCAAGAGAATTATGGAGAATTGAGTGAGAATCGAAGAGATGAAAATTTCTGGAAAATACCTTCAATGCAGGTCTGTGCTTGATTGATCTTGCTCTTGATCTTGTTCAGGACACTTAAAGGAGTAGGATTGAATGGATGAAAAGCTCAGGACTCTTGTAGTTTTGAATCTCAAAACAGTGAGATTCAAACTTAATTTCTAATGGAAATTATCAAGGTTATCCTTTAAAATGAGAGGGTTTGAAGGTATGGATTCAAAGCTGGCGCGCAAGGTCCTTAATTCTGATGGAAAGGGCTTCTGTTTATAGCCAAATGATTGCTAAATGCACACTTGAAATCAAAGCTCCAAATATAGCAATGTACATTGCATGGATGCATGGGTGTGTACAAGCCCATGTAATCACTTCTTTTGATCCATAATTGAGTACAAGCATTGCTGAGATCACATTGGAATGTTATTCATTGGTGTATGGAATGTTTAAGTTCAATTTGTGCCAAATGATCATTCATGTTCAAGCCATGTGCAACCCATTTAAATCTTGTCCAAAATGGATGAAATTGGACTCTTTGGAAAGGTTGGATCAAGAGGAACAACTTTCATGTTGAACACTTTTTCATTTGAATCTTGTATCATGATGAATTTTGAGGTGGAAGTTGGGAAAATCAAACATGTCAAAAAAAATTCTAAGTGTCAAGCCACATGTTCACTTATTCCACCTTGGCTAACTTTTTGTGTGAGCTTCAAATGAGAAACATTCATTCATAAAAGTTGTAGCTCTCTCAAATTCCTTAAAAATGGTCACAAATATGACCTCATTTGGATTTAATATGAAGGAGTTATGCATTTTTTAAATTGAGGAAAATCACTTGTTCAATGGCATTGGTCCAAAATGACCTATAATGTATCCTCATATCGCATGCTCATAAAAGTTTAATTAACTCTTCCTTCAAACATCCAAGTTTAAGTAGACACCTTGAATTTTATTATGCAACTTGGAAATCTTTCATATCATAAAAATTGAGCAAGTTATGGTCTTGGGAAGTTGACCATGATAATGTGTTTCTTGTTAAAGGATTGACTGCAAACCTGATCATCATCAGTCACCTATGTGATCAAGGTCTCAATGTGAACTTCCCAAACACTGAATGCTTGGTTACTAATGCAAAAAATGAAGTGATCATGAGAGGAGTCAGATCTAAGGACAACTGCTACATGTGAATTCCTCAAGAAACTACCTATTCATCAATATGTGCTCTAGCTAAAGAAGAAGAAGTGAAACTATGGCATCAAAAACCGGGTCATCTGCATCTTAAAGGGATGAAGAGGATCATATCTGTTGAAGCTGTCAGAGGAATCCCAAAATTAAAGATTGAAGAAGGAAGAGTATATGGTGAATGTCAGATTGGAAAGTAGACAAAGATGCCACATCAGAAGATCAAACATGACACCACATCTAAAATGTTGGAACTTCTCCACATGGACTTGATGGGGCCTATGCAGGTGGAAAGTCTTGGTGGAAAAAGGTATGCTTATGTTGTGGTGGATGACTTCTCTAGATATACCTGGGTGAATTTTATAAGGGAAAAATCTGATGTTTTGATGTGTTCAAAGACTTCAAAGAGAAAGAGAGAGTCATGTTATCAGAATCAGAAGTGATCATTGGAAAGAATTTGAAAATAGTAAATTTGCTAATTTTTGTTCATCTGAAGGGATTGGACATGAGTTCTCTTCTCCCATTACCCCTCAGCAAAATGGTATGGTGGAAAGGAAAAATAGAACTCTCCAAGAATCTGCTAGAGCTATGATTCATGCTAAGAAGTTGCCTTACCACTTTTAGGCTGAAGCTATGAACATTGCTTGTTATGTTCACAACAGAGTAACCTTGAGAAAAAGGACCTCAACCACTTTATATGAAGTCTGGAAGGGAAGAAGACCTACTGTCAAATACTTCCATATGTTTGGTAGTAAATGCTATATCCTGGCTAATCGTGAACAAAGAAGGACAATGAACCCCAAGAGTGATGAAGGAATATTTTTGGGCTACTCAACAAACAGCAGAGCCTTTAGAGTCTTTAATTCCAGAACTAAAGTTATGATGGAATCTATCAATATTGTTGTTGATGATCAAGAGACTGATGTCACATACGATGTCGAAACATTTTTGAATGATGCCCCAATTGAACCTTCTGATAAAAGTAGTGAGAGTGAGTCCACCCAGGCTGAACCTAAAGATGATCAAGTAAACAAGGGACCCTCTATCAGAATTCAGAAGGATCATCCTAAAGATCTCATTATAGGAGATCTAAATAAAGGAGTCACCACTAGATCAAGTGAAGTGATCTCACATGCATGTTTTGTGTCAAAGATTGAGCCTAAGAATGTTAAAGAAGCTTTAACTGATGAATTCTGGATCAATGCCATGCAGGAAGAGTTAGGCCAATTCAAGAGAAATGAAGTATGGGATTTGGTTCCAAGACCTGAAGGAATAAATGTTATTGGAACAAAGTGGGTATACAAGAATAAATCTGATGAAAAAGGTGTGGTTACTAGGAATAAAGCAAGGTTAGTAGCTCAAGGATACACTCAATTTGAAGGAGTTGACTTTGATGAAACATTTGCACCTATAGCTCGCCTGGAGACCATTAGATTATTGCTAGGAGTGACATGTATTCTAAAGTTTAAACTGTTCCAAATGGATGTGAAAAGTGCCTTCTTAAATGGCTACTTGAATGAGGAAGTATATGTTGAACAACCAAAGGGATTCACAAATCCAAATCTTTTAAAGCACGTGTATAAGTTGAGGAAAGCTCTTTATGGGTTGAAACAAGCTCCTGGAGCTTGGTATGAGAGACTCACAGTGCTTCTCATTGACAATGGATACAAAAAGGGAGGCATTGATAAGACTTTATTTGTCAAAGATGAATGAGGAAAGATCATGATTCCTCAGATATATGTGGATGATATTGTGTTTGGTGGGATGTCAAGTAAGATGGTTCAACATTTTGTTGAACAAATGCAATCTGAATTTGAGATGAGTCTTGTTGGAGAACTAACTTATTTTCTTGGTCTGCAAGTCAAGTAGATGGAAGATTCTATCTTTCTATCTCAAAGTAAATATGCCAAGAATATAGTTAAGAAGTTTGGCATGGAGAATGCAAGCCACAAGGGGACACCTGCTCCTACTCATCTGAAGTTATCTAAAGATGAAAATGGTGTCAGTGTGGATCAAAGTCTCTACAGAAGCATGATATGGAGTTTGCTATATCTTATATCAAGTAGATCTGACATTGCTTTTGCTGTAGGTGTATGTGCTAGATATCAAGCTGAACCAAAGGTGAGCCATATAAACCAAGTGAAAAGGATCCTGAAATATGTCAATGACACTTGTGACTATGGGATGCTATACACTCATGGATCTAATTCTGTGATGTCTGGCTATTGTGATGCTGATTGGGCTGGAAGTGTTGCTGATAGGAAAAGCACATCAGGAGGATGTTTCTTCTTGGGGAACAACCTAATATCATGGTTTAGTAAGAAGAAAAATTGTGTTTCTCTGTCTACTGTTGAAGTTGAATACATAGCAGCTGGAAGTAGTTGCTCTCAACTGGTGTGGATGAAACAAATGCTGACTGAATACAATGTCACACAAGATGTCATGACATTGTACTATGACAACCTGAGTGCTATAAACATCTCAAAGAACCCTATTCAGCACAGCAGGACCAAACATATTGATATCCGTCACCATTTTATTAGAGAACTTGTGGAGGATAAGATTGTAGCCTTAGAGTATGTTGCTACTGAGATGCAGTTAGCTGATATTTTTACAAAGGCCTTTGATGCAAATCAATTTGAATTCATGAGAGGGTGGTTAGGGATTTGCATTTATGAAAATTTGTAGCAATTAATATGGAGTGGAAAAAGTACTCAAATTATAGTCTATTTTCCTAAAATAAAGTGCCCCCATTATGGTAAATCATTACCTTGTATTGGAAATACCATCTATTCCATCTTCACACGCTACCCCCAAAACCCCATTACCTACTCCAACTATTCCATCTTCCTTTTCCTTCTCCATAAACCTCTGCTAGGGCAACCTTACTTTTTCCAAAAAAACTCCAAAATGTCATAACATCAAGATACACCTGCTTCTAAAAATACTAAGTTTACTCCAAAATTTAGTGTTCCTCCCATGGGCATCCCTGATTATGAGATTCTGGATGTTGCTCCTCTCTCTATTATTCCCTCCACGGACATTGATTTGAACCAACCCATCTCCATTGATGCCTCCGCTTCTGCATGTTCCAATCAAGGTAATCCCTCTAGTATTCCGTCTGGTTCAACTCCTGTCACTAAGTATAAGGAAGAAACACATTATACTGATCGTGTTATAAGAGATATATTTACTAGCATTCTTAATGAAGGCCACTCTGTGAAGGGGGTTTCTACTCCCCTTGCTCAAATATATCCCCCTCCTGAGGTTGAACAACCTAGTGGTAAGGGTGATGGTTCCTCCAGTTCTGAAAAGGCCTTGGTTGCTGAAGGGTTGCGCTCTCTAGGGCAAACCGTGTCTGACAAAGGGAAATTTGTGGCCTCTAACATGGCTAATGCTTCTCACTCTGAGAAGCATGATGATGCAAATGTTGTGATTGATCTAGAGGATGGTAGCTCTGATGATCAAGAGGAAAGCTTGATTCATCACATAAAGCCAAGTGTGGCTAAACGCATGAAGACTCGCAAAGGAAGATCTGTGGTTGAACTTATGTCAGCTAGAGAAGCTAAGAAGACTGCTGTCATTGGTCCCTCCAAACCATGGAGCAAGGTTGAAATAAAGAAGAGGAAGGTCATATATGATTCTGAGCTTGAAGAGGATGTTGTGGAAGATGTCCCTGACATCTCGCATGCGAAGAAAACTACTGTTAGGAAGTCTCCTGTTAAAGTACCTGTTGTTCATTTGGATAACATCCCCTTCCATCTTGAGGATGGAGCTGCTAAGTGGAAATTTGTGATTCAGAGAATGGTAGCTGTGGAAAGGGAATTGGGAAAAGATGTTGCTGATGTGAAGGAGGTCATGGACCTGATACAAGCTGTTGGGCTTTTGAAGACTGTTGTTTGGTTCTCCCAATGCTACGAAGGTTTAGTCAAGGAATTTATTGTTAATATTCTTGAGGATATTTCTGATAAGAACATCAAGCAGTTCTGTAAGGTGTATGTGAGGGGTAAGTGTATAACATTCTCTCATACTGTTATTAATAATTTTCTAGGCATAAATAATGAGGGTGCAGGAAAATTAGAGGTTACAGACAATCAGGTCTGTAGGGAGATTACAGCTAGGTAGGTGAAAGTTTGGCCTTTTAAAAAGCATCTTTCAGCTGGGAAGTTGACTATCAAGTATGCTATCCTGCATAAAGTAGGAGCTGATAACTGGGTCCCTACAAACCATATCTCCACCATTGCTAATACTCTTGGGAGGTTTATTTTTGCTGTTGGGACAAAAGTGAAATTTGACTATGGTAGATATATGTTTGATCAAATCATCAAGCATGCAACTACTAATGCAGTTAAGCTGCCAATTGCTTTTCCCTCTATGATCTATGGAATTATCTTGAATCAACATCCTGGTATTATGTGCTCAAATGATTTACCTAGTAGGAGAAAACCAGCTCTGTCTGTGCACTACAAACTCTTTGAAGGTAGTCATGTCGAGGATATTGTCATGACATCTGCCATGAGGAGGCCAGTCTCAAAAGTTGGAGAAATTGTTGAGCTTAAGGAGACATGCAAAGAGCTAGGTGAAGGGATTAGGGTAGCCACAACTAGAAAACAATCTTTGGAAGCCTTGATTGAAAGCTTGGAGCAGGCTGAGGGTGAAAATGTTGAACATGCTAATGTCAGCCATGAAGAATAAGCTGAAGCCCACACCTCTAGTGAGAGGTCTGCTAACAATGGTGATGCGAGTGACAATTCTGCTTTTGGTGCTGCTGAAGAGGCTGCAAACTCAAGCTCTACTGAGTAGCTCTGTTGGCTTTGGTCCCTCTTGTTTTGATGATTTTCTTGGTTTTTTGGTGGATTTCTTTGTGTTTTTTTTTTGTTTGTTTCTCAAAATTCTTACAACTGTGTATGTACTTGGTTGTAAGACCCCAATTTTGTCCCTAAGATCCCTCATGGCATCATAACATTGCATTTGGCATTGCCTCAAGGATCATAAGCATCTTGGTTCCCCTTGCCTTTGGGTGGGACTTCTTGTGAGTGGTTTGAGATCACCAAGCATGTTTGAATTTTATATCATTGCTTTTCTTATTTTATTTACTAACCAAAAGCACAAAAATATGTCACTAACATCTTTTGTTTGTAGCTTGAGCAATCACAAGGTCAAAAGCTTCAAGGAGATCATTGGTACAAAGACATGGTCAAGAGGAAATGATAGCAAGCATGGTAATGGTTCCCAAAGCTCTCATCCATCAAATATGCCCCCCAGCATCTCAATTCATCATTTTGATCAAAGCAAGTCAAAGGGTTTGAGGTTTGTCCCCCAAAGGAGCTCTAATTCATCTGTTCACCACAATGCCTTGCTCTTGAAGCAACCTCAACCCATGATCAAATACAATCAAGGGAAGTTCTTTAACTCATAATTTCATGCATATTTGAACTTATTTGAGTGTCCTCAATCATCAATTCATCAAGATATGGGTTGTGGACTTGAGAAGTTGATCAGTCAATCCATTTGACTATTTTGAAATGCACTGAGACCTAACTTTTTTTGTGTTGGTCAAATGGAGATTATTCCAAAATAAAAAATGTTCTTAAGGACAATATGAACAACTTTCATGTTAATCAAAAAATGATTTGAAGCTTGGAAGGCCATCTCCCATTCCAATACATTATAGGTCATTTTGACTAAAACCCTAATTTTGGGTCAACTTCCCAAGAACATAACTCATTCATTTTTTATGATTTTGAGGTGGGATCAAATGCATTGGAAAGCTTAAGATGTATAATTCAAATGTTATGTTGAGCAAAATTTCAAAATCTCAAAGGAAATACATGTGATAATGCAAGACATTATAGGTCCTTTTTGACCAAATGCATTAAAAGGCAAAAAAGTCCAACTTCAAGTGCCCATAACTTCTTCATCAAAAATCCAAATGATTCACAACTTAAGTCCATCTTGATTGTATTGAAAATGTCTACAACTTTGATGTTGGAGGTTTTTTCATTTGAGGCTTGCATCATCAAAACAGAAGGGCTTGAACATTGGCCAAATTTGGAAACTTTGCATTAACATATTTTGCACATCACACTTTAAACTCAAATTTCATAAATTTCCACACTCCAAATGGATTTTTGCCCAACATAAAAAGTGTTCCTTACATCAAGACCTTTCCAACCATTACTCATATCATCATATTTGGATTTGGCAAATGGTATTTTCGAAGAGTTGAACATTTAGGCATAATTATGGAATGCACATGAAATCTTGATACACAAGCAATTGCCATTCAAACTACACGTCTAATTCAACTTGGTTAGTGTTCAGCATGCATTTACATTAGCTTTTGGGCTTTGCACGCGCCTGTACAGGCCCATGCATGAAGGATCCAAATTCCATGCACATGAGAATTCACCTTGCTTGCAGTTTGTTTTGCTATAAATAGAAGGGTTTAGCTTCATTCAAACTCAACCTAAAGGCGCCTAAAACCCTGCTGAAGTGATTCCCCAACCTCACCAAAGAAGCAATTTCCATTTTTCTTCAAATTTTTCAGATCCAAAATTCAACTTCATCTGGTTGAATTCTTAGATCTAAAGCTTCTAAACCTTCATCAATTATCTCACTGATCTTCTGTTTTGGCAAAGCAAGCAAGGAATTGAGCTCAAGTTACCAGAATTCAAGCTTACTCTTCAACTGGTATTTCATTCGAATCTCATCATCCATTGACCTATTTGCTTAGATCTTGTGTTGGCTGAAGTCCTCTCAATAGAGGCATCATGTTTATGCATTCAATTTTTGAAATCCATTGAGTTCATGATGAACACCAGATTTTTCAACCTCTGATTTCTCACACCATGGAAATCTAGAGTGAAAATGGATGGTACAGGGATGATGTACATCATCCCAGCTTTTCAAAGATGTATAGATCGTGCATTTTCATTAAGGTTTGGATCTCTGCAACTCTGGCCGAAATTCTGAGGCTCACCGGAGAAGACAGTGGCTCCGGTGGCCATCCCAACTCCAGATCAATTCCTGGCCACACGATCTTGTTTCGAGATCTAATCTGGATCGTTCCATGTTATGACTTGTTTTAATGTTGCGTGTGGTTCAGTTGACTAAGGAGTATGGTGGGAGCGCACCTCTGGAGCGTATGATCTGCCAGCTAAATTAATGAGCTCAGATCTAACGCTCCTTTTTTTTTGCATTTTTTATTTTCTGATTTTATTTTCTTTAATTCCTTTTTATTTCAAAAATCAATATCTCTTTCATTTTTAATCCAAAAATCATGGGACCAATTGCATTAGTCTCCAAATAAATTCTAGTTTCTATTTCTGATTTTTAATTTTTTTATTTTGTCATTTGATATTTTTTGTGAATTTTCTCTTTTCTGGTTATTTTTAATTCATTTTAAATAGTTTTTGATATTCAAAAAATGCAAAAATATTTTCCTAACCTATTTGAATGATGATGGATCTATGAAAAATATTCTCATCAATTTTTAAATTGATTTGAGATTTATTTGAGATTTTAGTTCAATTAGGTTATTTTTATTCATTTTTAATTGATTAAAAATAGTTTCTGACTTTTAAAAATGCTGAAATTTTTTGTCAAACTTTGTTTGACCTTGTTGAACTTAGGATAAATTACTTGGACCTTTCAAGGTTGATTTGAAGTGCTTTGGAAGTTTGACCTTTCCATTATTTTTAATTCAAGTTTATTTTAATATTGAAAATGCGAAAAATATTATGCTTATTGTTTGATCTCCAATCTTCATCTCATTTCTGATATATCATTGTTTGACTTTGACTTTCAATGTCATTTGGTCAATACATATGGATTGGTACATATTATTTCATCTTATGCATTTTGATCTTTCCATTTCCTTATCCTTTCTTCATCTTCTTCTTCACCTTCTTTTTCTTATTTCCTTTTGATCAATGAGTTGAAGGTTGATAAGTTGGCATTGATTAGGGAGACTTAATCTTCCTTGATTCAAATCTAATTCATCTTGATCAATTGATCAAGTGAATGGCTTTGCATTAAGGATAGGCTGTCTTCTAAATCATGCAAAAGGCTTAAACCAATACAAGATCAAATGCCTTTTTCTTTTTGGCATGGCAAGTTGTTGGAACTTGGTTCACTAATCAAGACTTCTAACTTGTGTTGTTGCCTACATTATTATTGACCGGCCTCAGATAGTTGTGACTTATACATAAGTCCAATTACGATTGCTTAACATAGCGCTAAATTTGCCTTATGGCACACTAACTACTAACACTAACTATTGACAATTAACATTTACTTTTTGCTCTTTACTTTTATGCAATTTACTATTCTTGCATATATTATCCATTTGCTTTTCTCTTTGCTCACTTGAGCACATGTTTCTGTTAATGCCATTTGCCTTTTGCTCACTTGAGCACATAATTGTGTATATATTATTATGCTTGTGTTTTGTTTTGATTGTTGTGAACCAAATGCAAAGAAATGGACTTAGTTTCTAGGACTTTCCCTATGCAAAGAATGGAGAATTGGACTTAGATTATAGGACTTTCCTTATGCAAAATTGGAGTAAATGGACCTTAATGAAGAAGATGGATTAGAAGGACCAAATCTCTAAACTCACTCTTGTCCATTCTTGATTTACTTCATGGAACTTTTGATGTGTGTGTTTTTGTGCTAGGGAATTCTACTTGAGCTTAATTGGAGGACCATTGCCATGATCATTCAAAGTGAAAGATACAAGACACATTGAGGATCTCTTATGAGACTTGTTTGATTGCTTATGCTTTGTGATTGCTTATTCCAAAGGATGGGAGCTACTTGGATCATCAATATGAACTCAAGAGAGGAACTCCTTGTGTGGTTTTGTTCTCTTTCCCCTCACCTCTTGTATGTTTAGGACTTAGCCCTTCTTCTTCTTCTCTCCACTCTAACCCAAGTCAAATCTCTTTGTGCAAACATTTAACCATTGTTTTTAAACATTAGAAACCTAAGCCTTATGCTTTTGATTTTCAAACTTTCTTTTCATAACACTTATTTTGAATTGAACTTTTAAGTCAACTTTGACCATTTTTGTATATACTTCTAATTGGTAAATATAACCCATTCAAATGTCTTTTGTGGTTCCAATGGCCACTTTCTTAATCAAAATCTTTCATAACCTTTAGCTATTAGGTTTGAGTTATCCTTGTGGTAGATGTAATACTCACCTACATCCTTAGTGATGGACAATAAGTCTTCCATGCTTATTATAGGGTTAACCCCTCACTAGCATGTTGAAGCTATCCTCACATGGTGGATTTGTGGTTTGGTTGAGTTTTCTCCCTTTGATAACAAAAGACCTTAAGGCTTTTGGACCAATCAATTCACCCATTTGTTTTGAGATTTTTACCCCGAACTACGAGGTTTTGATCCTAATCTTTTTTTAAGATGGTATGTAGGCAATGGGTTTATCCATCCAAACACAAAATGTAAATAATTTGTACATTCTCTTCTCATCTCTTCAATCATGTTTGCACAAACAAAAATTTCCACAAAACCAACAACCTTCACAACAAGTATGAAAAGGGCTCCCTAGGAGTACCTAGGATGTTTTGGGTGCCTAACACCTTCCCATTGCATAACCAACCCCCTTACCCAGATCTCTGTTTCTTTTACTAGTTTTTGTTAAAAACTATTAGGTTTTTGTTCGCTTTCTAACCATTCCTTTGGATAAATAGAAGTGCGGTGGCGACTCGACTTGTATGAGTTACCTTGGATTTAGTCAATATCTCTAATGGTAACGAATACCCCGCTACAGAAAAGTGGCGACTCTGCTGGGGATACATTTGCCTAGTGGGTTTTGCCAACTTTTCATGCTTGTTGTATTGTATTGTTTTGTGACATATTTTTGTGCAATTTGGGATTACTGTATTGTATGTTATGATTGAATTGCTTGATATTAATTCCTTGTATGCTTGGTGATCTTTGTGAGATGAGTTCTATACCCGAACTCGAGTGCACTTAGGATAGGAGAATGGCGTAGTCTTGTTGACTTGTATGGAGTTATTCCTTAGCAAGTTCACTTGCAAGCCCATTTACTTGGTGGAGGTCATGTTGGGATCAATAATGTCCCACAAGTAAGTTGTTGTTAGACATTACTCTTTCCAATATAGACCTTAGAAGCCAAGGACCTTAGTTTACCAAGCCCATCTTGGCCTATTCTTAGGATGTAGTGCAAAAGTCGTTCAAGTGTAAGATTTGATACGATTGTTACGCGATACTACACTCATAAGAGTCTCTCTTGAGAATATTTTTGGAATACGAGTAGTCGTTTATCCGATAATATCCGAAAGATGGGATGATGACTATGGGAACCTCTTGTAGAACATGTTTGGCAGGTTTAAACCCTAGTGCACTCCCTTTGGGGTGGTTCTTAACCTAAACTCCATGCTCGTGACTTGCAACAAACCCTTGATTCATGGTTGATCCGTTCATGTATCCTTAATATCAATGGAACTTGGGTGTTGATAAGGTGTAAACCATAATCCACCAAAATGGATGATTGATATTAAGGATAACATGATCCATCTCATGACCTTTGTTTGGTGTGCTTTGCTTGATCCTTGAGTGTGATTGTTGCATTCATGCATTCATGCACTCATTTGCATCCATATCATCAATAATGAAGAAAAATTTCAAGGAACTTAAGGGGTTTATTTGCAAAAATTTTAGACATGGAAAGACAAAGAAGGAATACAAAGAAGTACAGTTTTAGGCAAACAGATTTGAAAGAGTTAAGGAATTTGACATCCTATGTATTAGATCCTTTGGGTTTCAAGGCTCATTTCGGGAAGCTTCTTCCTCTTCTGACTACTCAGGTTGACGAAGGATTGATGAGTGTGTTGGTGCAGTTTTATGACCCTCTGTACCGTTGCTTCACGTTTCCAGATTTCCAGCTTTTGTCTACACTTGAGGAGTATGCCTATCTTGTGGATATACCTATTCTGGATCAATTGTCGTTCAGTGGCTTGGAGAGTATTCCTACTTTTCAAGAGATAGTTGATATGCTACACATAGATGAATCTCTGGTTGGTGCTCATATGACTACCAAGGGTGGAATTCAAGGTCTCCCTTCTGAGTTCCTCATTGCTCAAGCTACTGTATATGGGAAGGCCATGAGTGAGGATGCCTTTGTAGCCATCACTACAACAAACAAGACCTTAGACAACGCTTTTTTTAGCCTTAGACAGCGCTTTAAAGCGCTGTCTAAACCTCCGCTGCTAAAGGTTTAGACAGCGCTTTTTTAAATCTTAAAAGCGCTGTCTAAGCCCCCCCCCCCCTTAGACAGCGCTTTGGCCAAAAGCGCTTTATAAGACCCTCTTATTTTAAATTTTTTAGGTATACCTTAGACAGCGCTTTTGAAAAGCGCTGTCTAAGCCCCACCTCCTTAGACAGCGCTTTGGCCAAAAGCGCTTTCTAAGACCCTCCTATTTTAATTTTTTTAGGTATACCTTAGACAGCGCTTTTCAAAAAGTGTTGTCTAAGCCCCCCCCTTAGACAGCGCTTTTGCCTAAAGCGCTTTCTAATCCCCCCCTTAGACAGCGCTTTTTACAAAAGCGCTGTCTAAGGTATACGAAAATTTTTGAAGCTTTTGTTTTAAACCACATTTTTTCCAGGTTTATAAACCAGAATTTCTACCTGTTTTCAACCAGATTTTGACAGACAATTATCACATTTTATATATGCCATTTTGGCCTTTTTTCTACCAATTTTTGGCTAACAAATATATATATATACCAATTCAAACCAATTTTGCCTTAAATGTATCAAAATATATACAAATTTATGTACACATTTACAAGTCATAACATATACTACAAATGTACACATTAATTACACAAATTTATGAACAAACATTGAGCTTTATCATGAATTGACACCACTCCTCTTTGATTTCGTCCACTTGATCCTTTGTATAAAATGCACACTTGAATTCATCAAAGTACTACATAATAATATAACATATTTTGAATTAATTCCAACTATTTAATTATATGAGATATGTGTAAATATAAAAATAACTCTGAACCAACATCAATTGGACAAAATTTAGAACTCACCCTGCATCCTGCAATGACAGTAGAAATACCTCATTTGAGTCCTGCATTTTTCCATGGTAAACCCAAATTCATAGTTAAAACTAAGTGCAAACTCAGTTGTAACATTGCTCACAAACTGTTAACAGAATGCCAACTCAGTTGAATTAACCATATCATCTAGTCAACTACCAAAAATTCTGCAGCATGGTCCAAGGCAAAACCAGACTTGCATCGTACAATACAAACAGATACATTATCATCACATGACATTGCATCATCATGTCATACAACAATTGCATCTAACATTGCACTAACCTCTAACCAACTTGAAACAGAACCCATAACCAATCCTGCAAAAAAAAAACATCTTCCTAACTGAGCTTGAGAACCCCTTCTAACTTCACTCTATAATCCTGCAACAAAACCTGAAAGAGGAGGGGGATCCAATTCAGATTGAAGAAATGAACTAACCAACACGAAAAAT
This sequence comes from Lathyrus oleraceus, assembly GCF_024323335.1. Lineage (NCBI taxonomy): Eukaryota > Viridiplantae > Streptophyta > Magnoliopsida > Fabales > Fabaceae > Lathyrus > Lathyrus oleraceus. The sequence continues at coordinate 286,811,963 of NC_066584.1, forward strand.
TAAAATTCAAGGAAACCAATTAAACTGTGCAGCATGATTTATTGTATTAAATAACAATTTCGCTAACAGATTTGAAACTAACCAATTAACTGATTTGATTTCTATTAACCTAAACCAAATAACATTAGCCGAGTTTACACAAGCGGGAATCTTTTTTTCTTTCAAATTGATTAGAACATGAACTAACATTAACAACCAATATAATAGAAATCAACTAATAGTAAAGCATAAGGATAGTAAAGCTTACACTTGCCAAGTACTTGATTATAACATACGACTTGCAGTAGAACTTGCACTAACAGGTCGTCTTCAATCCACAAATAGCCATTCCATATAACTTCAATCCAACCATGACCTGCATTTGAATGAAACCTGTTCAGCAGTCTGCTACTTCCAATAGCCATATAACTTCAATTGATTAGTCATCTAGGATAGCCAGTCATAACAGTTAGAATAACTAACATTAACTCACACCTAATCTAACTAACATAAAAGGTTTCTAACTGAAATTGATTTAATTGAAATCTAACAGAAATCTCAACTAACTCAAACCAACTTTCTAACTAACTCTGAATTTAATGTGAACTTTAGATGAATTCCATAATTGAAGCATTCATAGGAGGAAGAAAATTCTGCATTTTTCACTCTTCAATCTCCATCTCCAATCATTCGATCTTCACCCTCTCAGTTTCTTGATTAATCTGCAACAAGTCTTCTTCAACCTCTACTTCTACATCAGTTTTCCACAGTTCTGCACCAATCCTCCATTCTACATCAGAAAGCTCCCTTCATTCATTCTTCACGCACGCAGAGCCTAATCACAAATCAACCAGTCTTCACTTCCGAACCTCATGATCATTTTGCAATTTCACAACTGCAATGCAACACGATTCAGAAGGAAAAAGATTAGAGGAAAATGAAGGAAAGTAGAAGAGCAGAGTAAACAGAAATGGAATTGCGACGGAGGAAGATTATAATAGAACAGAAAGAAGAAGCAAGCAAAGGAAAGGAGAATGTGTACCTGAGTCGAAGCTACAACGTTTTCTAGCCGTCATAGTCGCCGGAGCCGGAGCAAAAGAGTCGTCGTGACCAAAATTTTCATCGGTACGTACGATTCACAGTATTCTAAAACCTAATTATAAAAGGATGACATCAAAAACCCCTATCCGGTTAGAGAATCCTCTAAGACCGACAAAACAAAGTATTAATGTGCGTCTACAATCTCTTCAACTCGATCACAATCGTATGTTTCCGTGTACTTCTTACTGAGTAACATCCTCCATTGTAGACACTTGATTCTCTGTAAGATTCTCAACATACACGCCTGATTTGACATCTTCTCTAATCTGAATAAAGGATAACAAATCAGTTCCGGTATAAAGCAGTGAAACATGATAAACAATAAATAAAACCTTTAATGCTTAGGTTCTACCTGAAGGTTCCTTTGACTCGGATCCAACAGATCTGTGACCTGTTCATTGTATATCTGGCAAAAACATTGTGTTATTATGCAGACTAAAATGACAAAGTTAAGATCAGGAACATTGAAAGAAATAGATAAACAACCAACCTCAAGAAAAGAGCAGTTGCACTGATAATTGAGCTGTTGATCAGAATGCTTTGTTTGCTCCTGTGCAGTAAATAAAACTGTAAACAACCCAAAACACTTCAAGAGGTCTTCAAATAATTTAATTACACTGTTTTTAGTATTAGAGACGTGATAGTTTCGTCCATTGTGAAACAGGGAACCGGCATAGGTTGACTGTACATCATCTTCAGCGTGGTAACTAATGTATATATCCTCTCGGCCTGATCTCTTTCGACCAGCTTCGAGATCCATGTACGCACGAAGCGGTTCTCCCACATGTCTCTGAAATAGAAAATGAAATCATAACAAAGTCAAATCCAATAGTACAGCATATATTACCAGCTACAGAAATCTTGAAAGCTTATAAAATTTTGAAAAGAACAAAGAGGGACATTATCACCAATTGAACCTTCTGCTATTTGTAATTGGTTAAGCCATAAAGATAATCAAGAATTTTGTTTTGCTAAGAAGTTGTGGAATGGTACTACAGTAGAGGTGTAAACATGGAAGAACAAGAGTGAAAATTGTGGCCATTCGGCAGAAAAAATCTAAGAAATAAAAATGACCTTCATTACTATTCTTCACTTTCATACATCTATCCAAAATTCCCAAATAAAATGCACTCCTCCACACATCCAGCAGAACTTCCTAGAATTACTACAGTTAATCAGGATGAAAAAAATGCTACTACAGATCCTACACTAGCAAACGGTCCTTGGTATGAAATCACTATACCAAATTATGTGTATAAACAATAAGTGAGTGAACAACATTTTCCAAATACAAAAAGAATCAATATCAATTCCATAGTAAGTATCATGAATGGAACTCTCAGTAATGGCAGAGTAGATCACCTTGATTACTATGCCGGTGCCAATTTACGATTCACGCATTTCACAAACATAGTACATTCAATTCAATTATCTAAACAAACCTTTCAACTTCAAAAAACTCACCACCATTGCAAAATCAAGCATATCAAAATGTTCCTCATACATTTCAGCAAAAATAAAATCTACCTGAATTGGAGGTGTAGAAGTTTCAAACAACAAAGCATCAGGTTTATCAGCAAGAACATTGGATTTGGTCCACAAACAGCTCAACCCACAACGACAAGAATACAAATTATCCAAATTATCAGGAATCCAAGTCCACCCTTTAACCAAAACACTAACATGATTAAGTTCAAACCCCCCACACCCACCACCAAACTCTTGCAAAGAAACAACCTTTGAGTGATTCAACAAAACCCCATTTGTTTTCTCTCTGAATTTATCACAACCCACTCGCGAGTCCCATTTCCTGAAGGAAGAAAGCAGATCGGTGAAGGGGTCGGAAGAGGAATTGATGGAAGGGAGCGTGAAGGAGTGGTGGATGGGTGGGAGAGAAGGTGAAACGGAAGGGAAATGGAGGAAACCGGAGGAGAAGAAGATGAGGAAGAAGGTGAAGGCTAGCATGATGGTGATTGTGATCGTGTTGATGGGTTTGGGAGGAACTAGTAGCATGCTGATGGAAGAGGAAGCAACAACAAGGTTAGGTGGTGTTTGTTTTTCTATGTCAGTTTTTTAGAGAGAGAAAGTAGAGAGAGTGAACATTGGAATGGTGAAGGAGCTGCTAGGGCTTGATGAAGATGGAAGCTCTGCTGTGTCCCTCGCTATTGAGTTTCTTGGAAGCATGAAGTGCTTTCCAAAAGCGCTTTCTAAACCCCCACCTTAGACAGCGCTTTTGGTTTTAATTTTTTTTTAATTGAAAGACTTTAAACAGCGCTTTCTCAAAAGCGCTGACTAAGGTCTATATTTAAAAGCGCTTTCTAAAAGCGCTGTCTAAGGGGGGGTCTTAGACAGCGCTTTCTAAAAGCGCTGTCTAAGACCCCCCCTTAGACAGCGCTTTCATTATTTTTTTAGAACATTTTCCGTGTTTTATTTTTATTTTAACCTTAGATAGCGCTTTCTTTTAAAAGCGTTGTCTAAGATGCGCTGTTAAAAAACCTTTTTGGCGTAGTGCATATTTGTACTTCTCATCTATGGATTGGTATTCTTCCCCAACATCGACAAGTTTATGGATGTGAACGCTATTAGGATTTTCTCTACTCTTAATCCTGTTCCGACTCTGTTGGGTGATACCTATTTCTCATTGCATATGAGGAATGCAAAGGGTGGTGGTGCCATTGGGTGCTATTTGCCTCTGTTGTATAAGTGGTTTATTTCTCACTTACCGCAGACGGTCGCCTTCAAGGAGAACAAGGGATGTCTACGGTGGTCCACGAGACTCATGTCTCTCCCTAATGATGATATCTCTTGGTACAACCGTGTGTATGATGGTGTGCAGATTATCGACTCTTGTGGCGAATTCTCCAATGTACCTCTTCTTGGTACATATGGTGGGATTAACTACAACCCTGTTTTGACGCGTCGTCAGCTTGGGTTCCCCCTAAAGGATAAACCTAATAACATTCTGTTAGAAGGTGTGTTCTTCCAGGAGGGTAAAGATCCCCAAGGCTTGAAGGGCAGAATGGTCCGCGCTTGGCGCAAGATTCATAAGAAAGGAAGGAAAGAGTTAGGTCCTAAGAATTGCATTGCTTTGGAGCCTTACACTGCTTGGGTTAGGAAGAGAGCGTCTGAGTATCTCATGCCTTACGAGTATCCGAGACCTACACCTATGATTATGGTTGGGCCTTCAACCCTCCTTAATCAAGGAGTAGAGGAGTTGAGAGACGAAGATCGTTCACGTGCTTGGATCCGTGAACGAGAAGAGTTGCTTCAGTAGATTAAGGAGAAAGATGCTTTGATAGAGTTTCTCGAGCATCAGGTTATTGATGATCCTGATGATGCATGGACTTCTCTACTTCCTCAGTCTTCCAAGTTTTGGAAGAGGAAGTACGATCGACTCGCCAAGGAGAAGGCAGATATGGAGGCAGCCTATGAAGAGGAGGTGAAGAGGCTTCGTGCATCTTATCTTCCTGTGTCCCGAGCTTCAGATGATTGTTTCTAGGGATCCATAGAATGATTATTTTCCTTTTCTCTTGTATATGATTGACAATGTTGTACTTCTTTTCCCTGATATTATTTGATGAGATATTTCCATACGTGATAAATGTTTAATATTTACAAAACTTGCGAATAAAACCCTAGAGTTCCTTTGAAATAAAAAAAAAATCATATGCACAGACATTGCATGCATCATGTGCATAAGCAGGTTTTGTTCCCGGCTTCTTGTCCTGTGGTCTAACTCTGTGTTCTTCATTTATTTTGAAGACAAGCTGACTCACCGGTACTACACTAGAGCCAACATTTCAAGACTGATGGATCATCTGGAACAAGAGAACCGCGAGCTGAAAGAGGAAGTGGCCAGATTAAGTGCCTTGATGGAATCATTCTTGGCTGCTCAGAGTCAGTCTTCTCCGACACCTTCAACTCCTCCCCAGAGGACAGTCATCTCTGAGATTGTCTCCTCGATGGTGCCTACAGGCAGTGCACACTTTGTTCCAACGGCCATGCCAGCCGGGTTCCCGTGGGGGATGCCTCCCAATTTCATGCCTGAGGGTCCTGCTCCTACCTTTGCTTCTATGTTGGCATCTAGCCCGGTCCTTGCTGTTCCTCCTCCTGTCGTGCATACTATGCCCAGGGTAGACGACACCATCTATCATTCTGGGCCATCTGAAGGCCCAGATGTCTATGAGAAGATGGACACTATGAATGATCAATTTCTTGAGCTTCGCAAGGAATTGAAAACTCTCAGAGGGAAGGATCTTTTCGGCAAGTCTGCTGCCGAACTTTGCTTGGTCCCCAATGTGAAGATCCCGGTGAAATTCAAGGTCCCTGACTTTGAAAAATACAAGGGAAATACTTGTCCTCTCAGCCACCTGGTCATGTATGCCAGGAAGATATCGACCCAGACCGACAATGACCAATTGCTCATCCACTACTTTCAGGACAGTCTGTCCGGTGCCGCTCTGCGTTGGTACATGGGTTTAGACAGTACGAACATCCGATCCTTCAACGATCTCGGCGAGGCCTTCATCAAGCAGTACAAGTACAATGTGGATATGGCTCCCGATAGGGATCAATTGAGGGCCATGTCCCAGAAGGACAAGGAAACGTTTAAAGAATACGCCCAGAGGTGGCGAGATTTAGCAGCATAGATCGTGCCTCCGCTGGAAGAGAAAGAGATGACTAAGATCTTTTTGAAGACCTTAAGTTCTTTTTATTATGAGCGGATGATCGCTAGCGCTCTTTCTGACTTCACCGAGATGGTGAATATGGGGATGCGTCTAGAAGAAGGGGTTAGAGAAGGACGTCTAACCAGAGAAGAAGGCTCTTCTGCCAAACGTTATGAGGCGTTTGTGAAGAAGAAAGATGGAGAGGCACATGCTGTGACCTCCCATGTGAAACCAAGAAGACCCTCTGTGAGGAGGAAGACTGTGCGTCCTATTAGTAACCAAGAAGACCCTCTCCAGTGTTTCGAATCCCCGAGTCTGTTATCATCAAGTATGATAGTAGCAAGTAGAAGGCGTCTCCTGCACTGATCATTAAGCCTGCCGGTCCTGTACCGTACTCGTCCGAAAAAGCAATTCCCTATCGCTACAATGTTGTCGCGGTAGAAGATGGGAAAGAAGTGCCCTTACCATCCTCCTCTGTTGTTAACATTGTGGATGTAAGTGGTTTGACCCGCAGCGGTCGTGTGTTTTCAGCACCTTCCAAGCCCCAGGCTAATGCTGATTTTGTCGAATGCCCGATTGGGAATGCTGTGAGCACTCTGAATCCGGAACCTGTTGTTAAGCCCTCCTCTACATTGATAACTCCTACTTCTGTTGGACCGAGTGACAATGTGAAAGAAGACTGTGATGAGATGTTGAGGCTCATCAAAAGAAGTGAGTACAATGTTGTAGACCAGCTTCTACAAACGCCATCCAAAATATCGGTGTTATCATTGCTGTTGAATTCAGAACCACACCGAGAGGCTCTGCAGAAGGTTTTGGATGTGGCATATGTGGACCATGATGTCACAATAGAACAATTCGATAGCATTGTTGCAAATATTACCGCTTGTAACAACTTGAGTTTCTGTGACTCTGATCTCCCCGAGGAGGGAAGAGACCACAACCTGGCATTACACATATCTATGGGTTGCAAAGACTACGCCATGTCCAATGTGCTGGTGGACACTGGGTCATCACTAAACGTATTGCCAAAATCCACTCTTTCGAAACTGTCATATCAAGGGCATCCCATGAGGCAGAGTGGAATTGTTATGAAAGCTTTCGATGGGTCGCGTAAAACTATGATTGGGGAAGTTGATCTCCCAGTCAAAATCGGACCGAGTGATTTCCAGATTACCTTCCATGTTATGGATATTCACCCATCGTATAGCTGTCTCCTAGGCAGACCATAGATTCACGAGACGGGCGCCGTGACATCCACCCTACACCAGAAGCTAAAATTTGTGAAGAATAAGAAACTAGTGGTGGTAGGGGGAGAAAAGGCTCTCCTGGTTAGCCACTTGTCTTCCTTCTCATATATAGATGCTGAGGATGAAGTTGGAACTCCTTTCCAAGCTTTATCTATTGCTGAGCCTATTGAGAAGAGAACTCCTTCATTTGCTTCCTATAAAGATGCAAAGTTGGCCATTGAGTATGGTGCGACTGCTGGTTTAGGAAAAATGATTGAGCTAGAAGACAAAAAGTCTCGGGCTGGCATAGGCTTTTCTTCTGGGGTTTTCAACACCAAAGGGCTGTTCAAGAGTGGAGGTTTCATCCACACCGGTCAGGATGAAGAAGCTGCTGCCATTTTGGAAGAAGATACAGAGGATTCTGGCAATTTCATCATCCCTGGAGGGGTCTGCAATAATTGGGTCGCTGTGGATATTCCAACAGTAATCCATAAGTCGAAGTAATGTTCACCGTGCTTAAAAACCTCCTCCCATGCCAAAAGGAGGAGCGATGACATTGTTGGCACATTAATATAATGGTATTTTCATTCAATAGATTCATGTTAAATGTTTGTTTTTCCAATCATTTTCCCTTTTTGCTTTTTTGCATGAAACTTGGTGATCACATAAAACCTAAAAATAAGAATAAAATCAATCTTTTCATCTGCATAATGATTTGCCTTGTTTGAATTCTAAAAGCTTTTCATATCCAAAATCATTATGCAGGTTGATCAAACCCATTGAACATAATGACCCAACACCATCTCCCAACTTTGAATTCCCTGTATTTGAGGCAGAAGAAGATGATGTTGAAGATATTCCTGACGAGATTACCCGTCTACTTGAGCATGAAGAGAAGATCATCCAGCCGCATCTCGAGAATCTGGAAACAGTCAACTTGGGGTCTGAAGATTGTGTTCGTGAAGTGAAGATTGGGGCACTCCTGGAAGAATCTGTTAAGAAGGGGTTGATCGAATTGCTATGAGAATGCGTTGATGTCTTTGCATGGTCATATGAAGACATGCCTGGTCTAGATACTGATATTGTGCAACATTTCTTACCTTTGAAGCCTGAGTGCGTGCCTATGAAGCAGAAGCTCAGAAGAACTCATCCTGATATGGTAGTGAAGATCAAAGAGGAGGTTCAGAAGCAAATTGATGCAGGGTTTCTGGTGACTTCTACATATCCTCAATGGGTGGCCAATATTGTGCCCGTGCCTAAGAAAGTCAGAAAAGTCCAGATGTGTGTGGACTATAGAGACTTGAATAAAGCTAGTTCGAAAGATGATTTTCCTCTACCACACATTGATATGTTGGTAGATAATACAACTAAATTCAATGTCTTCTCATTTATGGATGGATTTTCCGGATATAACCAGATCAAAATGGCACCCGAGGATATGGAGAAGACAACATTCATCACACCTTGGGGAACATTCTGTTATCGAGTGATGCCCTTCGGTTTGAAGAACACCGGAGCCACGTATCAACGAGCTATGACCACCTTGTTCCATGATATGATGCAGAAGGAGATCGAGGTATATGTTGATGATATGATTGCTAAGTCAAGAACGGAAGTTGAACATGTAGAGCACCTGTTGAAGCTTTTTCAGCGTTTGAGTGTCGCATCCGCGAAAAACAACTGGCGGGCTAAAACAAAACAAACAGAGCCGCCACCGTGCGTTATTTATCCCAAAGAGGGAAAGGAAACGCTCGAAGTAAACCTGGAAAGGAAATGGTCTTACGACCGGAGATTACAAGGTCCGGGAGTCGGTTACGCAAGGGGAAGGTATTAGCACCCCTCACGTCCGTCGTACTCGACGGGATCCACGCTCAGAAGGAAAGAATAAGGTTGTTAAACACGGCTCAAAAGAATGCACACACACACACTGAAAACAACACAGATGGGAGAAGAGGGGAACGAGCTCGCTAGGATATCGCATCCTATGCCTACGTATCTCATCTGGAATGAGAATCAGAGCTACCGTAGTCGGCTCACGCACGCCGAAACAAAACGCACACACACAAGAAAACGACTGCCAATCGCTGGGCTTACGTCAGAATCCACACAAACAGGCAAACATGGAAACCGAATGCCAATCGCTGGACTTACATCAGACTCCGAACCAACAAACACACACAGGAAACCAACTGCCAATCGCTGGACTTACGTCAGACTCCAAACACACACACAGGAAACCGACTGCCAATCGCTGGACTTACGTCAGACTCCAAGAAAACAAGAGGTTAACCGGACGCTGAGTCGTCAAAAAGCAACAAAAAAGCTGAACAAACAAGCTAACAGGGAGTCTGGTACTCAAGCCTGCTAGCTGTCAAGCAAACGCACACCAAAAGAAAAAGGGTGAACACACAGACTAAAAGGGAGTCGAGAACTCGGACCTAATAGCTGTCAAGCAAAACACACGCAAAAAAAGGAAAAGGGTGCCCGGAGAGACCTCGCACGATCTCCTGCCTACGTACCTCATCTGGTATGAGGATCAGGGCAACGTAGTTCCCCTAAACAGGGGAGAAACTTTCTCCTAACCAGAGACTGGGAAATGACAAACTAGAAGGGAGACTGACTCGAGCCTAATAGTTATCATGCAATCCACAATGGTCCTAAGTTGAGGTTTCTATCTAACTTGCACAGGCAGCAAGCTATCCCAAACAGCACAAGCAAAGCAAACATACACACAAATAGCACACACTATATACGAACAAAGTGGGCTCACACAAGGTTAGGCTGTGAAACACAAACCAACTGGAATCGGGTGTAGTTAGCTCTTAACCCTAACATTGAGAGTTAGGGTGAAGAAGATGAAATGGGAAGTGAGGGTAAGACCTCACAGCTCTTATCCCTGGCCTGGGAGAGCTTCAGACAAATGAAAGTGGGAGTTCAGAAAGTTGGAACCCTTCTCCACATGTGACTGACACAACAAAGATCTTGGGTTAATATCCACAATGCATCAACACAAGGTGTGTGAGCAAAGTGGATGACACACTGAATAGCAGGAGATGGATTGCACATCTCTTTTATCTGCCAATTGCCTTATCAAAAGACTTTTCCTGCTTGGCACAAAAATAAACATTCACAAGCATTGCCTCTTAAGGAGGGCTTCAGACAGGTGCCTGCCCAAGTAACAGGACAGGTCTTCCAGACTACATGAAGTCAGAGAGTTATACCTATGTGGTTCAGCAACCAAGCAAAAGCAAGTTCAAATTGAACTTAAGCAACTTATGTACCTGTGGAAACACCAAACAAATCAGTTCAACTGTACAGACAAACAGACAATCATGAAGATCAAACAGTCAAACCCAATGATCAAAGGCATAAGCCAACAAGTCAAACTCAAATGAGTTAACAACCCTACAAAACACATAAGGTTAGTAGTCACAAGTAAACATCAAAGGCTCAAGTGATAGAGCATCATCGACTATGGAACTTGAGTGCTCAACCTGAAATCAAAGCTCAAACATAAGCAACCAACCACTAGGTCAAGGCCTAGGGTCAAAGATGGAGAAAAAATCCAAAACAGAACATGAAATTCAACATGAATCATCCTCATTCAAACAAGAACACAATCCAAAAAGTCCCACATCCATATCATTCACCAATTTCATTTCATGAACCAAACATGGCAAGGTATGCAAGTTGTAAGCACATTGTGACATCAGAATGAACAAATGCACATTAATTCAAAATTGATTCAATTAATCCTGGAAAAAATCATGGGTAAACAGAACATACAACATGATCATCACACAAAAAATTAGAGCATTTGGACAACATTAGGCATGGTAATCAAATTGCATAAATCAAGGCAAGCACAAACAAGCACATATGTGACACCAAATGGCACATCAAATTAGCACAAGCCTAAAACAGAAATGGTAATTGGTAAAAACCTCAAACCAAAGCCAAAACACCATTCAATATGTCTAGAAATAGTGTGCAAAATTTCACATTCATTGGATAAAGAACAAGCATTTCACAATCCAATAAAATTCAAGGCATTTCAAAAGTCCACATGTGACCATCCAGAATGAAAAATCTCAATCAAATCATAAATCAATCCAAAAATTCCACCAAAAATCATGAGCATTCACAACATCCATATCAAGCATCATACAAAAAATCAGGACATTTGGAATTCATTTGTCAAGGAAAATTCATCAATCAATTTGGACATCACAAGGTGTGACACAAATTGTCACACCTCCCTTAGAAAAATCATAAATCAGCAATGGCAATTGATAAAAATGCAAACTCAACACCAAAATGTCCAGCAAGATGTCTAATTTCTACATGTAAAATTTCATGAGCATTGGATTAAAATTGAGCATTTCACAAATGAAGAAGCAAGGCAAGGTCAAAACATGATACATGTACAAGAACCCTAGGGCAAAACAAAATCCAGCCAAGCACAATTTAGGGAAAAATGTCCATAAAATACTAGACACAAAATGTGACCTAATGCAAAAAATCTCATCATTTTTGGATCAATTTTCCATTTGTTATGCATTTTTAAAGGTGAAGGAAAAATAAAAAAATACATGTGAAACAAGTATGGAAAGGCATGGAGAAAATGAAATGAAACAACAAGGCATTTGGAAAAATGTTGCTAGCCGGTATCGAACCCAGAAGCAATTCAAATTGGAATTGGCGCGCGCTGCATGGGCTTCCCATGCAGCCAATCACAGGCGAGCCCTAGCGCAACCTAAGGCAACGCTTTAACGTGGCCATAATGCATCAAGAAAAACCGTGGCCTTAGCTCTGAAACTCATCTTCTTCACGCGTTCATGCATGAACAGTGAATCCTTCAACCACCTCAAGAACATTCGTTCCAGATCTCAAAATTGAGCACATGTACATGAAGATCTTTCATCATAGATCAAGAATAAACTAATAACTAAGCCTAAATCGTCCTATCCAAAGAGAATCGAAGCCAACAAGTTTTGCACATGAAACTTTAAATCACCATAACTCGTTCAATATTGCATGGATTTTAGTGGTTCAAAGCTCAGAATCATCAGTGCAAAGAGATCTACAAATATATCATAACAATTTCAAGAAATAAGAGGATCGAATTTGTGACCTCTTGATGAGCAGTTTTGTGATTCGTGTGTTCCTGGCCTTGCAATGCTTCAAAAGTCTTCTTGAATGCTTGTACAAGTGTTTGGGATAGATCTTGAGATTCAATTGCACATGATTCAACAGAATTTTGATTTCACCATTGTTGCTTCCATAGCTTCAAGATGCTTCAATGTGCACGAATCCTCTTGGTTCTAGCTTCAATCTTGCTCACAAATGCTTTAGAATGATGAATTGATCAAGAGAATATGAAGTTATGTGAAGAAATTTGAAGAAATTTTGAGAGAGAATTTTGAGAGACTTTTTGTGATTCTAGATCTAAACTTGGGAAATTGTGAAAAACAGTTAGAGATTAGGGCTTTATATGCAATGCTAATCATGATTAATTATGCCTAAACCAAATGCTAATGAAATGGATTAAGTTTGGAGGTGTTTTGCAAAATTGGAATTTCACCCTATGCATGAAAATGCATGGATGAACAGTACGAATTTGGCCTTAATCTCACTCAAAAACCTGTTTTGGAGCCAATGGTGATGGTCACATGTGCAAATAATTCACCAATTTTAAATTTCATTTTTCCCTCCAAAAATCAATTGAATTTTCAAATATTTATGTGAATGTAATGCATGTCATGTAATGCCAAATTTGGAAACTAGAGGTTAAGACAAGAACAATGCAAAAAGAGCCACTTGATTTGGAGTTTTGGTTTGAAAGTTATGCCCCTTTGAAGTTCAATGTTCACTTGGCCAAGTTTTGATCATATCTCCTTAACCACACATGAGAAATTGATGATCTTGGACTTTTTGGAAATGGGAGAGAAATATCTACAACTTTCATGTTCAACAAAATTTCATTTGAAGCATTCTTGATGATGTAATCTTGAGTTGAAAACCTTTCCATTTTTGACAATTTTGAATTAGAGGTCACTTTCTATTTTTGGAAAGTTTTGTCCTGACTTTATTTTCTTCACAGTTGATGTTTGAAATGTCAAATGAGACTTGTTTGAACATGAATGAAGTATTTCTAATCACTTCCCACCTCCAAATCCAACAGTTGACTTTGCAGTTGACTTTTGTAGTTGATAGATGACTTGAACATGCACAGATGAATTTGAGCCTCAATCTCTTGATGAAATGGCTCCAAAATGAAACCCTAGCTTATACAAGCTCATTAAAATCATAGGATGATCTCCATTTCAATGAAGACCTCATCTCCTTGAAGAAACCCTGACTGGCATAATGCAACTGATTAGGGTTGACCAGAGGTCAAAACCCTAATCCCAAGGAATCTGATCAGGAATAATGAACTATGATGATGATGATGCACCATTCCAACCAAGATAATGATCAATCTCCTTGAGGAACCAAGAAACCCTAATTGAAGCACAAACCCTCAGATGGCTAGTGATCAATTCAATAAGACCCTCAGGCTTGCATCTCTTAACCTCTCCTTCTTCAGAGAAAGACTTAGGAGGATGACTTGCTTATTGTCTCCACATGATATGCAAAGATGCAATGACTAATGACCTACAAGATGAAATGCAATATGTTAAGCTAGTCCCAAGAGAGGAGGGCAAATTTTGAGGTGTTACATTGAGGAAGTACAAGTTTCGTCTGAACCCCAACAAGTGTACATTTGGAGTCCTTTCTGGCAAGTTATTAGGCTTTATTGTTAGTGAAAGAGGTATTGAGGTTGATCCTTCAAAGGTCAAAGCAATACAAGAGATGCCTACGCCCAAAACTGAGAAGCAAGTTCGAGGTTTTCTGGGCCGCTTGAATTATATTTCCATATTCATATCCCACATGACTGCCACATGTGCGCCGATATTCAAGCTCCTCCGGAAAGATCAGTCCCATGATTGGACTGAAGATTTCCAGAAAGCTTTCAACAGTATTAAAGAGTATCTGTCTGAACCTCCGATTCTATCTCCACCTGTAGAAGGAAGATCTTTGATCATGTATCTGACTGTTCTTGAAGACTCAATGGGTTGTGTCCTTGGTCAGCAAGACGAATCAGGGAAGAAAGAGTATGTTATCTACTATCTGAGTAAGAAGTTCACTGATTGTGAGTCTCGATACTCAATGCTTGAGAAAACATGTTGTGCTTTGGCTTGAGCTGCTAAGCGCTTATGCCAGTATATGATAAATCATGCGACCTGGTTGATATCCAGAATGGACCCAATTAAGTATATCTTCGAGAAGCCTGCTTTAACAGGGAGGATTGCCCGTTGGCAGATGCTGTTATCTGAGTATGATATTGAGTATCGAGCTCAGAAGGCTGTTAAAGGTAGTATCTTGGCTGACCACTTGGCACATCAGCCGATTGAGGATTATCAGTCAGTTCAGTATGACTTCCCAGATGAGGAGATTTTGTATTTGAAAATGAAAGATTACGATGAACCTACACTCGATGAAGGGCCAGAGCCTGGTTCCAGATGGAGTATGGTGTTTGATGGCGCTGTAAATCAGTATGGAAATGGTATTGGGGCAGTGATTATTACTCCTCATGGCACACATATTCCTTTTACAGCAAGGCTAACTTTCAAATGCACGAATAATATGGCTGAGTATGAGGCCTGTATTATGGGATTGGAGGAATGCATTGATTTAAGGATCAAGCATCTTGATATATATGGTGATTCGGCCCTCGTTGTCAATCAGATTAAGGGCAAATGGGAAACGAATCAGCCTGGTCTCATTCCATATAGGGATTATGCGAGGAGGATTTCAACGTTCTTTACTGAGGTTGACTTCCATCGTATTCCTCGAGATGAGAATCGGATGGCGGATGCTCTTGCTACGCTAGCTTCGATGATTGTGGTGAAACTTTGGAATGAAGTTCCCAATATCACTGTAATGCGCTTGGACAGACCAGCTCATGTGTTCGCAGTAGAAGAGGTAAAAGATGATAAGCCGTGGTATTATGACATCAAGTGTTTCCTTCAGAACCAGGTTTACCCGCCTGGGGCATCTGTGAAAGATAGGAAGACTTTGAGGAGGTTGTCAGGCAGTTTCTACTCAATGGCAATGTTCTTTATAAGAGGAATTTTGACATGGTTCTGCTCAGATGCATGGATAGACACGAAGCAGACCTGTTAATGACCGAGGTTCATGAGGGTTCATTTGGTACTCATTCCAATGGACATGTCATGGCTAGAAAGATGTTGAGAGCAGGCTACTATTGGCTGACAATGGAGTCTGACTGCTGCAAATATGTGAAGAAATGCCACAAGTGTCAGATTTATGCGGATAAGATCCATATTCCTCCGACACTTTTGAATGTGATCTCATCACCTTGGCCTTTCTCCATGTGGGGAATTGACATGATTGGCATGATAGAGCCAAAGGCATCTAATGGGCACAGATTTATTCTCGTAGCAATTGATTACTTCACCAAGTGGGTTGAAGCGACCTCGTATGCAAACGTGACCAGGCAGGTGGTCGTGAAGTTTATCAAGAATCAACTTATATTCCGTTATGGTGTGCCAGATAAGATCATTACTGATAATGGATCCAACTTGAATAACAAAATGATGAAAGAGCTGTGTAGTGAGTTCAAGATCGCCCATCATAATTCTTCTCCTTATAGACCCAAGATGAATGGGGTTGTTGAAGCTGCTAATAAGAATATCAAGAAGATTATCCAGAAGATGGTTGTCACATATAAGGATTGGCATGAGATGTTGCCATTTGCTTTACATGGATATCGGACGTCTGTCCGCACTTCAACAGGGGCAACCCCTTTCTCTCTTGCTTATGGCATGGAGGCTGTACTCCCAGTAGAGGTGGAGATCCCATCAATGAGAGTCTTGATGGAAGCCAAGTTGACTGATGTTGAATGGGTTCAGAGTCGTTATGACCAACTGAATTTGATAGAAGAGAAGAGATTGACTGCCATGTGCCATGGTCAGTTATATCAACAGAGAATGAAGAAAGCTTTTGATAAGAAGGTCAAGCCTCGCTTCACTACGCCAAATAAGGGAAAAGAGGGCGCTTTTTTTTGGCCTATAACAGCGCTTTAAAGCGCCCTCTAATCTGGCGCTGGCATAGGTAAAGACAGCGCTTTTTTTCCTGGTGAAAGCGCTCTCTAAAGTGGCTCTTTAAGCCCTTTAAGGGCCACTTTAGAGGGCGCTTTTTAAAGAAAGCGCCCTCTAAAGTGGAAACTTTTAAGGGTTTAGAGGGCACTTTTACTGAAAAGCGCCCTCTAAAGTGGAAACTTTTAAGGGTTTAGAGGGCGCTTTTACTGGAAAGCGCCCTCTAAAGTGGAAATTTAAAGGGTTTAGAGAGCGCTTATTTTGGAAAGCGCCCTCTAAAGTGGATGGTTATTTAAATTTATTTTTTTTAAAAAGCGCTATATTTATTTATTTATTTTAGACAACCTGTATATTGAAGCACTACACCTAAAACTGTATAATTTGAAGCCCTTTTTCACACATTGCATTCAATAAGCCTTATATACAACAATCCATACATATACAACAATCCACTGATATATAATTGTTTAACTTCTAAAGATTCTAAATATACAACCAATTCATAACTTAAAAAGAAATAAAACTAAGTAGCAAAAGCATCTCTGAGATGTATGTTTTTTTTAGTTCTTTATTGTTAACTATGAATAAAACTAAGTAGCAAAAGCATCTCTGAGAATATGCATGTCAATAGCAGTACTCAAAAGATCTTTAAAAACCCTAAGGATATATGTTCAAAGACTCCAAAAAATTACTTTGAAGTATGAGTTCTCTACCAAATCCAAAAATGTAGTTGATAGCCAGTGCAGCAGCTAAAACGATGTCAAACGGGGTGGCTTCTGCGTAGTCTCTCCTTGATACATCAATCTGCGCTTCTTTGAAGCACCTTGATACTGGTAGATGATGCTGTAGAGGCACTGCCTAAGATTTATGATGTCAAACATCTCTATAAATGTTAAATCCGCTGTCCTGGATTTAGCACCAGCATAGTGCTGGTACTCCTCAAACACAGAAGACAGACACCAGTTCTGCATCTTTCTGAAGCAACCAACTACACAACCTGTTCTATGCTGTATTACAGAAGAAAAATCATCATTAGAACAAACAATTAGGAATTCAAAACAGAAATTCAGAATTGAGAAGATAAACTTGCAAGTGATCAATCTTATACCTTTCCTCGTTTGCAATGAATCAAAACAGGGTGATTTCTCACATCTGAAACCAGACAAAATTAAGGAATTAGATATCTAACAAACAAGAGAAACACCAACAAAGATATACAAAAAATCTGCATTTCAAAGTTGAATAAGCTTGCTTCAAATACCAAGTAAAATTTTCAAAGCCTCCATAATAGAATCACTGAGAATAGGTAAAGAAACTTCCTGCAGAAAAATACAAAGATTTATTAACTCTAAAATAAATAAAAAAAAAAGATAAAACCAAAAATGAATCACCAATCCACATAGGTCAAATTTCATGATTATTAGCAGCTAACACCAACCCATATTTATGATAAACCCCAAACCCCCTTTTTCCCCTAATTATACAATTAAACCTAAAACCCTAATCTAATAATCTGCAAAAATAACACAATCACAGAAAAAATTCAAAATTTGAGTAATACACATACATTTCATGATTTCAATGAAATTTCATTAACAAAATTCAGAATGATTCAAACAATCACAGACTTTTTAACAACAATCAAAACCCAATTCAAAACATCATACATTGAAATAACATGATTAAACACATTTGAACACATATATGATGAATACGAATATAAAAAATTACCGTTTTCCCCTCAATTCCAAATTGAAATAGACGAATATTCTGTGATTTAAGAAACTCCAAATTCTCCTCCGGATAGGGTTCAGGACACAAGTATATGCATCAATTCGAAAAAAGTTTCACCCTAACCATATATATATATATATATATATATATATATATATATATATATATATATATATATATATATATATAATATATATATATATATATATATATATATATATATATATATATATATATATATATATATATATATATATATATATATAACATCAATAAATCAATAAATAAAGAGTCATTTTAATCATAGTTAACAATAAAGAACTAAAAAAAATGGAACAGTTGGTGAAATTTAACCCATAATGCCTAGTCTCCATTGCTAGCATTGCAACACAATAATTATTGTTGAGAATACTCAATAAATGTATGAACCAAGAAAAATGAAACCAAAAATGAACAATAGCGAACGCCAGAAGAGAAACCAAGTAATATGAAGATTAGAAAAATACCTATGGTGTCAAAATCGAACAGCTAACAACGAATTAATAGAAGGAGGAAACGTCGTAGATCTAACAGAGGTGGAAGGAGAACGCCTTAGAAGTAGCGAAAATCGTAGCAGTGAGAACCCTAACGTGAAAAAGAACGAAAATAAAAGAGAGTGAAATAACAAAACGCGCAGTATGTTATAATTTTAATGTTTACTAAAGGGGACCTTAGAGGGCGTTTGTGGAAAAAAAGCGCCCTCTAAAGGGGGCCTAAGAGGGCGCTTATGAAAGCGCTCTCTAAGGCTTTCCAAAAGCGCTTTATAAACTGGAAATGCACATGGACTTATAGAGCGCTTTTTAAAAGCGCCCTCTAAGGGTAACCTTAGAGGGCGCTTTCTAAAAAGCGCCCTGTATTGTTGTCCCTCTATCTCCTCCTTATTTTTTCGCTTCACCTTAGAGGGCGCTTTATTACAAAAGCGCCCTCTAAAGTGCGCTGTCTATTCCAGTTGTTCGCTCCTTATTTTTTCGCTTCACTTTAGAGTGCGCTTTTGTAATAAAGCGCCCTCAAAGGTGCGCTGTCTATTCCAATTTTTGGCGTAGTGCGTGTTCCGAGAAGGTGACCTTATGCTCAAGAAAGTCTTGTCTTTCGCGCCCGATTCCAGGGGCAATATATATATATATATATATATATATATATATATATATATATATAATATATATATATATTATATATATATATATATATATATATATATATATATATATATATATATATATAACATCAATAAATCAATAAATAAAGAGTCATTTTAATCATAGTTAACAATAAAGAACTAAAAAAAATGGAACAGTTGGTGAAATTTAACCCATAATGCCTAGTCTCCATTGCTAGCATTGCAACACAATAATTATTGTTGAGAATACTCAATAAATGTATGAACCAAGAAAAATGAAACCAAAAATGAACAATAGCGAACGCCAGAAGAGAAACCAAGTAATATGAAGATTAGAAAAATACCTATGGTGTCAAAATCGAACAGCTAACAACGAATTAATAGAAGGAGGAAACGTCGTAGATCTAACAGAGGTGGAAGGAGAACGCCTTAGAAGTAGCGAAAATCGTAGCAGTGAGAACCCTAACGTGAAAAAGAACGAAAATAAAAGAGAGTGAAATAACAAAACGCGCAGTATGTTATAATTTTAATGTTTACTAAAGGGGACCTTAGAGGGCGTTTGTGGAAAAAAAGCGCCCTCTAAAGGGGGCCTAAGAGGGCGCTTATGAAAGCGCTCTCTAAGGCTTTCCAAAAGCGCTTTATAAACTGGAAATGCACATGGACTTATAGAGCGCTTTTTTAAAAGCGCCCTCTAAGGGTAACCTTAGAGGGCGCTTTCTAAAAAGCGCTCTGTATTGTTGTCCCTCTATCTCCTCCTTATTTTTTCGCTTCACCTTAGAGGGCGCTTTATTACAAAAGCGCCCTCTAAAGTGCGCTGTCTATTCCAGTTGTTCGCTCCTTATTTTTTCGCTTCACTTTAGAGTGCGCTTTTGTAATAAAGCGCCCTCAAAGGTGCGCTGTCTATTCCAATTTTTGGCGTAGTGCGTGTTCCGAGAAGGTGACCTTATGCTCAAGAAAGTCTTGTCTTTCGCGCCCGATTCCAGGGGCAAGTGGACTCCAAACTATGAAGGTCCATATGTTGTTAAGAGAGCCTTTTCAGGCGGTGCTTTGATGCTTACAACTATGGATGGGGAGGATTTCACTCGTCCTATGAATTCAGATGCAGTCAAGAAATACTTCGCCTAGAAATAAAAACAGAATAGCTCGCTAAGTTGAAAACCCGAAAGGGCGGCTTAGGCAAAAATGAGCGTCTCGGTGGATTGAAAACCCGAAAGGGCGGTCCAGGCAAAAGTTAGAGATATGAAAAAAATGAATATTTGTATCCCGCTAGATTGAGTACCTCACCCTGGGGCAATCTAGGCAAAAATTAGGGATTTGGCAAGTAACTGCATCCTGACAAGACTTTATTCTACAACTGTCATCCGTCGGAGATTCTTGCTCATTCGTCATCAACCGAAGCTTCGAATACATCGAATTCAGAATTGGTGGAGAAATGGTCATTATGTTAAATGTAGCCATTTTCCAATATATATCACCAATTTCAAATTTGTAAAGATCTATGGAGTCTTGCCATTTGCAGACTACCATTCCATCAAATAAACTTGAGCCTTTTATCCAATTATTTGCACTCTTATTTGTTTCTATTCAACAAACGTTTTGCATGCTTTTAATTGAGAAAATATCATTGTTTCGAAAAAATGAATTTTTCATAACTTGTTTTTAAACAAAGTGAACATTCACAATGATGAAAAGGATACTTAGGAGATCCTCAATGCTCTCCCAAGGATGGTATGATCTCCAACAGGGTAAGACAATTGTTCATATTCCTGGCATGACTGTATCTTCTTCCTCTAGAGCCTTTTTGTGGTTTATCCTACTGAGTGGTATGCTTGTTGAGATATTCACCACTCTCTCCTTCAGCGGGGTAGAAAACTTTCCTCCTCGGCAAACGTGATCTCCTTGGTGGGTACTGCACTTGGTGGTTGATCCCTAGAATCCCTTTATCCCTTGGATAGATTCCTCAGTAGAGTTGCTTATGCGGCAGATTTTATCTGTGCAATAGACTCTTGTCCCCAGCCGGATTGACTGATGATTCATCCCCTACGGAGGTCTTTGCTTCCTGGTATCTTTGATTCCTGGCAGATTGGGTACTCTCTGGTGATTTTGGCTTTCTCTCTTGAGATGTAGTACAGGATATTTATACTCCTTGGAGCCGTTTGTGTTAGAAATGTCTGTTTGTCAGTATTCATCATACATAAACCACGCATATGTGCATATAATTTTCAAACATTCGGATATTCATATTGCATTCTTTGTCATATATTTTTGTTTGTTATTCTCTGCTAGTTGGTAATACATTCCCCAAGCAGATGTCGGTGTCTGATCCCTCAATGTAGAGAGTCAGCCCCTTAAGCAGAAAGTGTTTATCTTTCCTTCCGCATTCCCCACTGAGTTATATCCTCGTGGACGACGGTTGTTTTCGTTTCCTCCCAACACATATATTGGGATGGGTTTCCCTATTGAGTTGTATCCTCACTAGGACGAGTCTTGATTCAGTTTGCCTCTTTGGTTTGATCCTAAATTGGCCTCTCATGATTGTTTCCTATGTTTCCCCGTGGTATAAATGAATAATTGCTCAGCAATCAGTAATCATTCATCTTATCCCCGGCGGAGTCTGTGATTTTCTACCCTTATACCGATAGTTGTCCCCTATTTTCTCCCCTTTGCAGAGTTAACCTCCTTGCTCATCCTAATCGATGACGGTTACTCTTCCGTGGTTTTCTACCCAGTATCCAGTAGATGTAATCCCCTCCTTGATGGTTATCATTGTCCAATATTCGGTGATGATATTCCATTCTCTTAAATAATTGCTCTGTTTAGACAATTTATCCCCAGCAAATCATCTTTCATACCGGTTGCCGGTAATGTTTGTTGCTCCCCTTGATTGGTCATCATTATATACCTAGTTTTGGTATCCTGATGCCTTTCTTTGTCGGTCGATTTATCCTTTATTAACCCAGTAACCGGTTGTGGATAATCTTCCATGCGAGTATCTTATCTATGTTCTGACGGTAATAGATAATATATCTCATGCACTCATTGGTCGAAGCCTTTTGTTCTTCCCCAGTTGAGTAAGATTCGTATCCCTGTTTTGGAATCGAATGTACATCCCATAATCGAGTTTGCTTTTTACCCTCTTTGCGGATGATGAGTGTTTTGGGAATATTCCCCAATTCACGCTTTGGTAGGTCACCTATTATATGCCCATTAACCGGCATCTCTGGTGTTCCTTCCTTCTGCTCCCTATTATGACTTTTTTGTCCCCTGTGGAGTCAGATTTTCCTGAGTTGAGATATACCTTTCTAGGTCTTCCTCAGATGATTTGGTCGATCGATATTTATCACCCTTATACCGGTCTTAGATATTCATTCTTCTCGAGCATGTTATTCTCTCACCCTTATACCGGTGTTCAGACCACACGTCTCTTTGAGCTTATTACCCAGTAACCGGTAATACCTCATCCCCTTGCTTCCCCAGGAGAGTGCTGTTGGGATTTTCCCCACCTGAGTCCGGATTTTTATATGAAGTATCCATTGTGGATAATTTTGGCTGTATTGGCATATTCCCCAATACGGATGTCTTCGAGTCAGCTCGAGTCTTTCCATTGGATTTATTCCCTTTGGAATTCTGTTCCCCAAGCTTTGAGTCGTGACCTGCTCATGCGTTTTCATCCCTTTACTCCCCGTTAGAGTCTCTGCCCCATAGAATGAATTATTCATGGGAATTGTTAATTCTTCTCCTAATCTTTGCCTTTGTGGACACATACCCCCACTGAGTGTTACCACTTGCATGCATACATCTGCATCATGAGGTCTCTTAGGGACCAAAATTCGTCTCTTTTTATTATTTAAGCCCATTCTACCCCGTCGAGACGAAGATTTTAACCTTCATTTCTTCGGTTAGAATGACCTTAAATAGGGGCATCTGTAAGACCCCAATTTTGTCCCTAAGATCCCTCATGGCATCATAACATTGCATTTGGCATTGCCTCAAGGATCATAAGCATCTTGGTTCCCCTTGCCTTTGGGTGGGACTCCTTGTGAGTGGTTTGAGATCACCAAGCATGTTTGAATTGTATATCATTGCTTTTCTTATTTTATTTACTAACCAAAAGCACAAAAATATGTCACTAACATCTTTTGTTTGTAGCTTGAGCAATCACAAGGTCAAAAGCTTCAAGGAGATCATTGGTACAAAGACATGGTCAAGAGGAAATGATAGCAAGCATGGCAATGGTTCCTAAAGCTCTCATCCATCAAATATGCCCCCCAACATCTCAATTCATAATTTTGATCAAAGCAAGTCAAAGTGTTTAAGGTTTGTCCCCCAAAGGAGCCCTAATTCATCTGTGCACCACAATGCCTTGCTCTTGAAGCAACCTCAACCCATGATCAAATACAATCAAGGGAAGTTCTTTAATTCATCATTTCATGCATATTTGAACTTATTTGAGTGTCCTCAATCATCAATTCATCAATATATGGGTTGTGGACTTGAGAAGTTGATCAGTCAATCCATCTGACTATTTTGAAATGCACTGAGACCTAACTTTTTATGTGTTGGACAAATGGAGATGATTCCAAAATAAAAAATGTTCTTAAGGACAATATGAACAACTTTCATGTTCATCAAAAATTGATTTGAAGCTTGGAAGGCCATCTCCCATTCCAATATATTATAGGTCATTTTGACTGAAACCCTAATTTTGGGTCAACTTCCCAAGGACATAACTCATTAATTTTTATGATTTTGAGGTGGGATCAAATGAATTGGAAAGCTTAAGATGTATACTTCAAATTTAATGTTGAGCAAAATTTCAAAATCTCAAAGGAAATACATGTGATAATGCAAGACATTATAGGTCCTTTTTTACCAAATGCATTAAAAGGCAAAAAAGTCCAACTTCAAGTGCCCATAACTTCTTCATCAAAAATCCAAATGATTCAAAGTTTAAGTCCATCTTGATTTTCTTGAAAATATATATAACTTTGATGTTGGAGGTTTTTTTATATGAGGCTTGCATCATCAAAACAGAAGGGCTTGAACATTGGCCAAATTTGGAAACTTTGCATTAACATATTTTGCACATCACACTTTAAACTCAAATTTCATAAATTTCCACACTCCAAATGGATTTTTTCCCAACAGAACAATTGTTCCTTACATCAAGACCTTTCCAACCATTACTCACATGATCATATTTGGATTTGGCAAATGGTATTTTCGAAGAGTTGAACATTTAGGCATAATTATGGAATGCACATGAAATCTTGATACACAAGCAATTGCCATTCAAACTACACGTCTAATTCAACTTGGTTGGTGTTCAGCATGCATTTACATCAGCTTTTGGGCTTTGCACGCGCCTGTACAGGCCCATGCATGAAGGATCCAAATTCCATGCACATGAGAATTCACCTTGCTTGCAGTTTGTTTTGCTATAAATAGAAGGGTTCAGCTTCATTCAAACTCAACCTAAAGGCGCCTGAAACCCTGCTGAAGTGATTCCCCAACCTCACCAAAGAAGCAATTTCCATTTTTTTTCAAATTTTTCAGATCCAAAATTCAACTTCATCTGGTTGAATTCTTAGATCTAAAGCTTCTAAACCTTCATCAATTATCTCACTGATCTTCTATTTTGGCAAAGCAAGCAAGGAATTGAGCTCAAGTTACTAGAATTCAAGCTTACTCTTCAACTGGTATTTCATTCGAATCTCATCATCCATTGACCTATTTGCTTAGATCTTGTGTTGGTTGAAGTCCTCTCAATAGAGGCGTCATGTTTATGCATTCAATTTTTGAAATCCATTGAGTTCATGATGAACACCAGATTTTTCAACCTCTTATTTCTCACACCATGGAAATCTATAGTGAAAATGGATGGTACAAGGATGATGTACATCATCCCGGCTTTTCAAAGATGTATAGATCGTGCATTTTCATTAAGGTTTGGATCTCTGCAACTCTGGCCGGAATTCTGAGGCTCACCGGAGAAGACGGTGGCTCCGGTGGCCATCCCAACTCCAGATCAATTCCTGGCTGTCGCATCCTGCGAAAAATCAACCGGCGAGACTCAAATAAAAACACACACAGAGCCGCCACTGCGCGTTATTTATCCCAAGATAGGGAAAGGAAACGCTCAGAGAAACCTGGAAAGGAAATGGTCTTGCGACCAAAGAGAAAGGGTAAGGGAGTCGGTTACGCAAGGGGAAGGTATTAGCACCCCTCACGTCCTTCGTACTCGACGGGATCCACGTTCTAAGAAAAGAAAAGGTTGCTAAACATCACACACACACACGGGGAACGCAGGTGGGGTTAAGAGAAGGGAGCTCGATAAGACGTCGCGTCTTATGCCTACATATCTTGTCTGGAACAAGAATCAGAGCCACTGTAGTTCGGCTTACGCACGCCAAACAACACGAAACATACAAACAAGCAAGGGTGGCAAACATGGAGCCCGACAACCACTGGATGGAATTACGTCGGCATCCGAACCAAAACACACTCCAAACGGCAAACGTGGAGCCCGACTGCCAATCACTGGGCTTACGTCGGCATCCGAACCCAAACATACAATCAGATAACAAACAAACACACGCAAAAAAGAAAAAGGTTGCCCGGAGTGGTCTCGCACGACCACCTGCCTACATACCTTGTCTGGAACAAGGATCAGGGCGATGTAGTTCCCCTGAAAGGGACTGAATTGCTAACCAGAAACCGGGGAAAGACACACTACTAGGGAGCTGGACTCGAGCCTAGTGTTGTCATGCATCGTTTACCCTAAGTTCGGTTTTCTATCCTACTTGCATAAGCAAGCCTATCCTAACCAGGAAAGAAGCCAGCACACAAGCATACAAAATAATTCAAGCATACATCAAATGAGAACAAGCATCTCAACCAGATATCCACACAGCACGCACTATAACCAAACAAGTGGCTCACACAATAGGTTTGACTGCCGAAGCGAGTCGTCTGTACGGGCTGGGTTTGCTCTTAACCTTGCCATTACGAGGCTAAGGTGAAGCAGATGAAAGGATGAAGTGAGGATGAGACCTCACAGCTCTTATCCCTAACCAGGGAGAGCTTCTGACAAATGAGCATGGGTCCAGAATGGGGGAACCCTTCTATACTCGAAGACTCTGACACAATGTGCACTGCACAAGATCTTGGGTTGGGATCTCAATGCTACAACCATGTAATGGGAGCAAGGAGAAGACTCACAGAATAGTGGGGGATAGACTGCTTATCCCTACCTTCCACCAATTGCCTTATTTAAAGGACTTTTCCTGCTTGGGCTTGAAAATAAACAACCACAATCATTGCCTCTTAAGGAGGACTTCAGACAATTTGCCCGGCCCGGTAACAGCCGGGTCTCCAGACTACATGAAGTTAGGAAGTTATACCTCAATGCAAGTTGCTTAAGTAAAGCAAAGCAAAAGTTCACAAGGAACTGAGCAACTAAAGTACCTGGAAACAATCAAACACAGTTAGTACTCAGATAGACAAACCAGAAACAGCAAGTGTTCACTCAATTAAACTATACAAACTAAATCACAACAAAGCAAGCTCAAAGCTCAAGCCCAAGCTTTACAACCTACAAAACAATGTTAGGTTAGTGTACAAACATCAAACAACATCATTTCAATTAACTTGATTCATTCTCCATGTGCATTATGCTTTTGACCCTGAAAAATCAAGCAAATATTAGCAACTAGACCACTAGGCCAAGCCTAGGGTCCAAAGGCAAGAAAAATTCCTAAACAGCAAGGTATCTCTAACCAAACTCAAATTAATATCAAACAAGAACCAACACAATTAGTCCCCTATCCATATCATTCATTATATTCATGTTATGCACAAAACAATCCAAACTAGCTCAAATGAAGCACCAAACATGCAAACAGAACTATTGCATCCAATTCCATATCAAAACAACTTCAAAAATTCTCAAATAATTTACACCTAAACAGGGACTATTCAAGGTCTAGCATACCAAATTTGAGCTCAATTGGGCAAATGGAACCATGTCAATGAAAATCAACAAAAACAGACACAATTATAGGCTCCAAATCACAACATCAATACATGCTTCCTCTTCAAAAATTCATAACTCAATGAAGACAAAAAAGAAATGAGTGAGACCAAAACAGGAATGTCACATCATGTGTCTATTACAAGCATGTCAAATTTCATGATTATTCAATACCATATGAGCATTTCTCAATCAATCTACCAACCTATGTCACATGAACTTGTAAATTTGACCACCAGAGATGAAAAATAGCAATCAATTTGAAAATGCTGCATAAAATTCCACAAAAATTCACATAGCATCTTAACATGTTAATGAACATCCATGCAAAATTTCATTTCATTCTAACAAGTATAGACCACTCAATTAAATCCAGCAAGTTGACATCAAGAGGTGTGACACAAATTGTCACACCTAAGTTCCATAATTTGCTGCTCAATGACCAGGTATCAAAAATTCATGAAATTTACATGGAAATGAGCATCAATCAGTCAAGAATCATCACAAAAAATTTCAAGAATTTATTTAACACTATGAGCATTTCATGAACCAAATGGTAAAATGTATCAATTTTGAGCACATGTGAAATAAGTCTAGGTCAAACAATATTTTTGCCATGCACAACTTTGACCAATAGGTCAAAAAAATCCTAAACTCAACAAGGAAGTCAAAGAAACAATCCACACATTTTTCTGAATTTTCTATAATTTTCTATGAATTTTTAAAGGTGTTATGAATTTTTTATGAATTTTAATGAATTAATTATAATTAATGAAATTGCAGTGGCATATCCGTAATTCCTGAAGCGCGGGAGCGGGAAACATGTATTTCAAAAATTCAAATGAAATTTCGGATCAAACAGTAACAGGCCAGCAAACTCCATCGTCTTCCTCGCACAACTCAACCTCCAAGTCCAAAATCGGTTTTGCTCAAAACTCAACCAAATCTCACAAATGAACATCCGTTGGAAAGGTCTCGCTCTCAGGATCTCAAATATGCAAACGATTTCAACTAATTCTCCCTAAATATTCCGGATCGAGCGTTTTAGGTTTTGGTTTCATACTTTCAAATCAAGATTTCACAACCTATGCTTCATCATAATCCAAACTAAACCTAGCATTGTAATCTACATGGAACGAACTTTCAAAAGCACATAACAATTAAGCAATTCGTGAGATTCGAAATTTCGAGTACCTGGAATGGCAGCAACGAAATCGGTGTTCTTCGAGCTTTTCTTCCTCAAACAGATGCAATAGATGCTTCAAGGAGTTGGAGGATGCGATTATGTTTGATTGAAACAGCTCCTAATGCTCACAATCACAACTTGCCATTGATGATGCTTCTTTGAACAGTTGAGTTTGGAGGCTTGATCGATGATGAGAAGCTAAAACAGATCTAGCACATGATGATTGGAGATCAATGCAAAAAGAAATTCCAAGATTGAGCCAATATTGAAGAAGATTGATGGATTTGAAGCTTTTGGTGTTCTTGAGGGTTTGAGAGAATTTGGAAAGTTTGAGATCCAATTTTGTGATGAATGAATTGCTGTTATGTTTAGATTGGGATTAAGATTATATATGTGTGCTTAAACCATCTCTTAATCATGTAATTAGCCATTTGGACTTGATTAGTGAAAATGGTAATTTTTCAAGTGAGGGCAAAATGGGGATTTCACATGCCAGCTCATTGCCACCTATTTGACAGCTCACACACCTTCCAAATGCCATGTGTGAGCTGTTGAAACTTGTCTCACTCTCATTGGATGTGTAATTCTCAAAATCACATGTGAATGCCACTTTGTCCATTTTTGCCATTTCATTTTTCAAGCCAAATCTCAAACCACAAGCCTTTGCCATGAAATGATGATTCCAACAAATTTTAAATGCCATTTGTGAGGTGTAGCAAAAATCCCCACTCAAAAATTCCAATTATTTTGAAAGTTGGACAATTTTGCCCTTGGTCCATTTTAACTGTCCAGTTGAAAATTGACTTTTTGCATTGACCACTTTTGGAAAAATCCAATTATGCACCATGAAATTACATGTCAAATGGAGTTTGTGCATATAAAGAACTTGCAATTTGGCCAAACCATGTGGAAGTTATGGCCTCCTGATTATGGGTCATTTTTGAATTTCACTGAGCCATAATTTTCCAACCATACATGGGATTTTCAAGTTCTTGGACTTTTTGGAAAGGTGAGAACAAGATCTACAACTTTCATGTTGAACAAATTTTCATTTGAAGCTTCCTTGGACACGTGGCTTTGAGGTCAAAAACTTTCCATTTTTGGAAACTTCAATTACAAGTCACTTTCTATTTTTGGCAGTTTTTGTCCTGACTTGATTTTCTTCATTCTTAAGCTTTGAGATGTCAAATAACACTTGTTCCAACATGAATGAAGTGTATCCAACTCATTTCCACCTCCAAACCCATCAGATCATGTACAGTTGACCACAGTTGACTTTTTCAACTGACAGATGAATTAGGCAATGCATTGATCAAATTGAACCCCAATCTTCAACTGGAATGGCTCAAGGGTGAAACCCTAGCCTCAATAAACACAATATAATCACATAATGAACCCCATAACCATCATGAACCTCATCTCCTGATCCAGCCCTGACTGGCCCAATACAACTGATTTAGGGTTAACCAGTGGTCAAAACCCTAATCTCAAGGAACCCTGATCCAACACTTGATGAAATCCAACCATGATGATGATGATGTATCACTGCAATCAAGATGAAGACCAACATCCACTGAGAACCATAAAACCCTAATTTGAACCTCCACATCCTCAAATGGCCAATGATCAGTCAGTAAACCCTAGGCTTGCACTTTGACTTCCTCATCTTCTGATCAAGACTTGAGAAGATGACTTGCACAATGTAACCACATGATATGCAATATGCAATGCCTAATGACCTAACAATGTATGCAATATGTTAATGCTAGTCCCAAGAGAGGAGGGCAAATTTTGAGGTGTTACAGCTGCCCCTATTCAATCCACTGTGAACCTGTCGATATGAATAGCCTCGGCTTTCAGATGATCAGGATGAAGAGTGATTGAATACCAAGAACAGACGAACAATTTGCACTCTGATGGGATATAATTAACAACGCCTGTCAGCATCGGCGAAGAAACAAACTCGAAACCGTCGACCTGGGTACCAAAATAAATGGTAGCACAGGGATAACCATGGCCTGAACACCACACATCCACTCAGGATTATTATTCCTTTCTTTTTATGCTTTTCTTGAACCCCGAAAATTTCTTTGCGCAAACGATCCTCAGATCTCTGCATTTGAACCCCAGAATCTTCTATATTTCTTATTTTCTTGGTCTGAAAACCACTTCGGTCCGAACACCGCCTCGGTCTGAATACCGGAAAACTGGTCTGAATACCACTTCGGTCTGGATACCGGCTCGGTCTGAATACCGGAAAACTGGTCTGAATACCACTTCGGTCCGAACACCGCCTCGGTCTGAATACCGGAAAACTGGTCTGAATACCACTTCGGTCTGGATACCGGCTCGGTCTGAATACCGGAACATTGGCCTGACTGCCACAAGCTGTATCGATCTAATTGTCGAAAGCTTCTTCGATCTGAGAATCGGAAATTTGGCCTGAACGCCCCTTCGGTCTGGATACCGCCTCGGTCTGAACACCGGAAAATTGGCCTGAATGCCATAAGTACTTCGACCTGATCGTCGGAAACTTCTTCGATCTGAGAATCAGAAATTGGGCCTGAACGCCATAAGTGCTTCGACCTGATCGTCGGAAACTTCTTCGATCTGAGAATCGGAAATTGGGCCTGAACGCCATAAGTGCTTCGACCTGATCGTCGGAAACTTCTTCGATCTGAGAATCGGAAATTGAGCCTGAACGCCATAAGTGCTTCGACCTGATCGTCGGAAACTTCTTCGATCTGAGAATCGGAAATTGGGCCTGAACGCCATAAGTGCCTCGACCTGATCGTCGGAAACTTCTTCGATCTGAGAATCGGAAATTGGCCTGAATGCCACATCGGTCTGAATACCGGAAAACTTCTTTGGATTATCGCTCCCATCTTCGCTTGACAGAAACTTTGGTGCAACATCACCTCTCAAACGGTAACCACAGCTTGAGACTAGCATATGCTTTTAATGATGCATGATTGATTTTTTCTGCGTAATGCTCCATAATTATGGAAATGCTACGCGATCATTTATTTTTTCTATGCAATATGCCATGCTATTTTTTCATGATGAATGCATAAAAAAGAAATATCCCCCTCAAGGGACTCTTCTGAGGAATACGAGACTCTCTGCTGAGGAACTCGTCACCGCTCCGATTTCCACCCTACTGGGGGAATAGCACTGCTGCTGGCAATAAGGCAACCCTTGCTGGGAAAGAACCTCCTTTGCACCCAATCCACTCGAAAAACTGCTGGGGATAAGCACCACCAACACTCTGTGGGGATACAACAACCTTCGACTTGCTGAGGATATCAATCCTGACTCCGCTTCGGGAAAACCCTCACAGATACCTGCTGACTTTACTGGGGAAAATGCTCACAGATACTCCACTGGGGAAATAGCAATCTCCAGACTCACCTGGGGATGCATCACTCTATCACCCGCTGGGCAACCATCCTGACCCTGCTAGGAAAACGCATACTACTCCGCTGGGGACACCCATGCAATCCATAGGTAGAATCAGCTCAGCTGGAGATGCAAATATCTGTCCGCTACGGGAACTTGTCCAATCCATTGGTAGGATGAACACTGCTGGAGATATACTTCATTGAAACCCGCTCCACTCGGGGAACTGCTGGAGATATATTTCTTTGAACCCGCTCCACTCGGGGAATAACAACCTTCGGGCCTGGCTGCTGAGGAAACACCGTTGTAAACCTGACGAGGATAACCACCCTCCTGACTCGGCTGGGGAATCCACAGACATTGGATCTGCTGGGGAGCTAGTCCTATGACTCTGCTTGGGGACCTAGCTGAGGAAATGAGAATAGTTGGCACAGAACACCCGTCGACTCCTCGAACCACGGTATCTACCTCCAACACTCATATCAGCTTTCCACATTTGAGAATTCCCAGACTCGTCCGGACCTTTTCTGCTCCATCATCTTGTATTCCAAATCGCTCCGTGCTCAACGGAAAGCGTGCTCCTAGGATTCATACAAATTTCAATCTTTCGACTTTGAAGAGTCTTCTTGATTATCAACAAGGATCGTCGGACGTCCCAACGTCACCTCACCGTTCCTTTATTCATTCGTTCCTGAGCGAACTCTGCGGGGAATTACACACTTTCAAGTCTTCCGACTTTAAAGAGTCTTCTTGATTACCATCAAGGATCGTCGTACGCCTCAACGTCACTTCGTCATTTTTCATATATTCGTCCCTGAGCGAACTCTTTGGGGATCTATTACAAAGCTTCCACATCACAACCTGCAAGTGAGTGAAGAATATCTAACAGTTCCTGCAAAACAGATCATTAGATAAAACCGTGCCCCAGGCGTGTCAAGATTTCAACACTTGGGTCACTCAACCTTCCAAATAAGATTTCAAATTTTTCAATCTTATAAACATGCATTGGAAGGAAACCTGTATGTTTTAAAATGCAAAGATTCTTTATCAAAATAATCGGACGTTTTTGCAATCAAAGCGGTAATGAAAGACAAAAACAAAATTATTTGACTGAATGTGCATTTTATTGATTGGAAAAGTGTGGCTCAAATGAGCAATACAAAGGAAGCAATTCCTGAAATGAGGTAATTGCGCACAAAAGGAAAAATCTATCCTAATGGCAATGTGAAACCCGTGATCTCATCAAGTTCCAACTCGGTTACACCCCATATGTCCTCAGACTCTCTATGCTTTCTGCCTTCCGAATGAGACGATTCCGACTGATTCCTACCGGGCATTATCCATGATGCTTTAACCAAAGCGCAAACGATCATGCTGG
The DNA here is from genome assembly GCF_024323335.1 of Lathyrus oleraceus. Lineage (NCBI taxonomy): Eukaryota > Viridiplantae > Streptophyta > Magnoliopsida > Fabales > Fabaceae > Lathyrus > Lathyrus oleraceus. The sequence continues at coordinate 286,844,988 of NC_066584.1, forward strand.
ACGCAGTTGTTCGTTTCAATCCCTCTTTTGCCTGGACCGCCCTTTCGGGTTTTCAGTCCACCGGGATACCCATTTTTGCCCAAGTCGCCTTTTCAGGTTTTCGACTTGCCGGGTGTACAGTTTTTTTCTTTTTATCCCTAATTTTTGCCCGAACCTTTCTTTCTGTTTTTTGGTTCGCCGGGATGCCCATTTTTGCCTGGACTATTTTCTTCTTTTCGTCCAGCGGGTCAATTATACGAAGTATTTTTTAACTGCGTCCGCATTCACAGGGGATGGAAAATCCTCACCATCCATGGTCGTTAACAACAAGGCTCCACCAGAGAAAACCTTCTTGACCACGAATGGACCTTCATAATTCGGTGTCCATTTGCCCCTTCAATCGTTTTGAGGAGGAAAGATCCTTTTCAGCACCATATCACCCATGTGATACACCCGAGGTCGTACTTTCTCGTCAAAAGCACGCTTCATCCTCTGCTGATATAACTGTCCATGACAAATGGCTGCTAGCCTCTTTTCCTCCATCAGGCTCAACTCTTCGTACCTGGTCCTTACCCATTCAGCCTCTTGCAATTTCACGTCCATCAGGACTCTCAAAGAGGGAATCTGAACCTCAACAGGTAACACAACCTCCATCCCATATACCAATGAGAAAGGAATTGCCCCAATAGATGTGTGCACCGACGTTCTATACCCATGCAACGCAAACGGCAACATCTCATGCCAATCTTTGTAGGTTACCACCATTTTCTGCATAATCGCACCGTCGGTGCATGCAAACGTTATCCGGGCAACAAAATTCATTCACCTTAACCTCCCCATCAGACATCAGAATCCGTTCGGATTCAGGGTCAGGCCCCTCCTCCGGGATCGGTTACTCTCAATCTTTCGATTAGAGCACCTCGAGATGTCCTCATCAGGGAACTCAAACTTCATCGGTTGATAATCCTCCCCGGGTTGCTGGGCTATGTAATCAGACAATACCCCTTTGATGGCTTTCTGAGAGTATACTGATCAGTCAACATTCTTTTGCACTCTCACAACCCATCCGGTCGATGCTGGCTTCTCAAACCCATACTTGATTGTATCCATCTTGGAAATCCACAAAGTGGTATGAATCAGCATACTGTCTCAGTCGGCGAGCAGCCTATGCCAAAGTACAACAAGTTTTCTCGAACAGTGAATGTATTGTTTCACAGTCGGTAAACTTTTTGCTAAGGTAAATTGCATGCTCTTTTCGACAAGACTTGTCATGCTGACCCAATACACCTCGTAGCTTCCTCAAAGGCCGTCAAGTACGAGATTGATGATTGCTCCTTCCTCAGAAGGTATCAGAATCAGAGGTTCCTGCAACTCATTCTTTTATTTTTTCCAATGCCCCTTGGCAATCATTATTTCGCCTGACCGTTTGATCTTTTCTTCTTTTTTTTTCAACATCTTGAATATGGGTTCACACGTGGCTGTTAGATAAGATGTGAACTATGACAGGTAGTTCAATCTTTCTAAGAAACCACGAACCTCTTTTTTCTTTCTCGGTTCAGGCGTTTTTCTTTCCCCTTTTTTTTTTTTTTTTTTTTTGCAGGATGAACCTCGATTCCTCCCTTACAATGAACCCCAACATCTTACCGGCCCGCACTCTGATAGTGCACTCATTCGAATTTAACCTCAGTTTGAATTATCTCAACCAGTCAACCGACTTGGCCAGGTCTGCCAGATGCCCCTCTTCCGTTTGGGACTTTGCTATCATGTCATAGCATAGCATTTGATTCCATGATGAATCATATCACGAAACAAAGTCACCATGGCTCTCTGATACAGGCACTGGCGTTCTGCTTCTTTAGAGGACGGTCTTCTCTCCATGGTAGCTTGTGTACAACGACATCGGTGTTCAACCCTGGCATATTCTGACATGACCAGGCGAAAGTATCTACATACTCCTTCAACAAGGCTACCATTCTGCTCTCGACTCGCCTCTGAAGCGGCCTCATTTTCACTTCCTGACCTCGGCGGTGCTCGGAACAACAACCTCAACCCGCTCCTCGTGCGGCTGAATCACCTTCTCCTCTTGTTTCAACAACCTGGCTAATTCCAGCAGGTCACAATCTTCTTTGCCTTTTTCTTCAGCAAGATAGATCGGTTTGTCGAAGTCATATGAGGTGTAACCCAATTGTTATCAACGAGATCCGGAGAATTATTTTTGACTTTGGGACGAGACAAATCAAAAAACGAAAAATGAAAACAAACATTGCCATTTTTATTTGTTTTTTTAAACTGCAAAAATAAATGAAAAACAGGGAACACCGTTTTTTGACTGAAAAACATCCATTTATTAATGATGCAGAAAAATGCAAATTATAAACATGAGGTGGCCCTTACAATGGACCATTACGTGTCGGGCAACACGTATGGCTTTCATGCAAATAAAATCAAAACAGAAATCATTACTCTTCAGGCTGAGTAACAGTGATGATCCTTCAGGCCTTCCAGTTCCCTGGTACGCACGGCTTTATCCAACCATTGAACTTGCAGTTACCATCAGTCTCTTCACCCACGGTACAGGCGTGATCCGAATCTTCAACAACTGCGTTCCCCATTGCTTGACCATGTGCCGGCATGGGATTGGCATTAACATTCGGAGATGGTGCGAAATTAATAGCCTTGGAATCTACCAGATCCTGGACAACATTCTTGAATGCTCTACAGCCCTCAATGTTATGCCCCGGTGTTCCAGAATGAAATTCGCACTGGGCGTTCTCATCATAGTTGGGAGGCCTCTGATCTGTTCTCATCGGAACCATCGCCCTTGGCTGAACCAACCCAAGATCCATCAGTTTTTTGAACAGAACAGCATATGTCACAGGTGGCCTGTCAAAATGGCGATCAACCCCTTTTCCTTTCACCTGATACCCGGCTCTCTGTTGAGGTGGCTGACGTTGCTGTCGTGCTGACTGATTACCAGCAGGGATGGTTACTGCAGCAGTGTGCTGGTAGTAACGACCCCTACCGTGTCCTCTCTGGGCGTACACAGCACTCGATTCACCCTCATCCTTGTGCTGGTCATTACCAAAGGATTTCTTCGGTCCAGATGACGAAGCGTTTCCTTGCATGTTTCCCATCTTCAGCCAGTCTTCAATCCTCCCCACCTTTTCGGCAATTACTTTCTGCCCCAAGGCGAACTCTTGCATGACACTGATCAACTCTCTCATCTTCTCTTTCAGCTCGAGAATGTCGGCGTTGGACGGATTCATCATTCCTGTGTCAATCAAACAGGTTAGAAACTGACACCTGCAAAATAGAAAACAAGTTATTATGCATGAATGCAATGTCCATCCACATGAGGAACACTTTGTCTCTTGATCCTGGCTTCATTGAGACAAATAATAATCCGGCGGCAATATTCTGACATTCAGCATTTGACTTCCCCGTTCATATCAGAGATATATGATTTAGTATGAATACCCCAACCATGTGTGTGCTTGTGCGAGTACATACGGTAAAGCAAATAAAGCGTGAAGATCAATCACTGAATGAAAAATAACCATCACATAGCCAATAGTGCACAAACAGTGCCATAGTCATACATCCAATCAGATAAAATCAAATACAATCCTCCAGAATAGGAAAGAAATACAGACAAGTGAATTCCGTCAACAAGCCTGACGGTAGTCCACAACAAATAACAAAGCTAGCCTGACGAAGGTCCCACGAAAGGCCCTGTATCATCAACCGTCTTTGCGAACTCTGCGGCGAACCTGAGTTCGGTGTTCTCCTGCTGCAATCTCCCCACTTCCTTCTGATGAATCTTCATCTGCCTGAAGTAGTGATCTCTCTCAGCCATGTAGTGATCTTTCTCAGCCCTGATCTTTGCTTTCTCCGCTTTCCACTCTGCAGCCAGAACTCGGGCCCTAGCATCCCTCTGACCTCGGACAAGGATTTGTCTCCTCTTCTCATCCTCAATGACCTGTGACGCTCTGGACAACTTCTCCTTGGTGATGTCATGCTCCCTGTTGGATGACGTCAAGGCTTGGCTTATCTTCCCATAGTAGGCCGTATCCATCTCAAAGCGTTTGGCTTCCTAGGCGTGTCGCTTGTCTTGATCTTCCATCTTCACTTTGATCTCTTGATTAGCTGCCTGAAACCGAGCAACAGTCATCTCCAACTCCGCCTTCTCCATAAGTAACTGATCTCTGGCCCTCTTCATCTCGAGGAATTCTTCCATGCTGACAGAAGAACTTGGTCCCTCGATCCTAGGACACACAGAGTCACCTCCAGGAAACGGTAGATATGTGAGCTCAATCCTCTTCCGCAACCAATCTTCAAAAAGAGGAAAATACCGACAGTTGACCTTACCATAAGGAACCTTGCCCTTTTTCTGGATGTTGCGCCATGCCCCAGACACCTGCACCAGCTTGGCCTGATCGCCCTCAGCTGAGAAGTAAAAGGTCTCCTGAATCTCCCGCTCAAGAGGAGGAACTTCCATGGCGAACCCCATCTGCCTCCTGAGAAGCGTCGGGTTGTAGTTGATGCAACCCTGAACTCCTATGAGAGGCACATTGGGGAATCTCCCACAGCTATATATGAAATCCTGTCCAGCCAAGCCATTATGAGTCCAAGCAATGTCATCAGCCCGCAGACCCATCAATCTGAAGGACCACTTGACACTGGGATCAATCTGAACAAAGGCACCTCGGGAAGGCAAATATCCTATAAACCATTTGAAGAGCAACTGAGAGCAGCACTTGATCAGACCACCACGTCTCTTCTCATTCCTGTTATGCACTGAGTAGTAAACATCTCCAATCAGTGTAGGAACAGGGTTTCTCTGCATGAACAGTCTGATAGCATTATGGTCCACAAAATTCTTCTGATTAGGAAATAAGATAATCCCATAAATGCTCACAGCAATCAATGCGCACACCGTCTTCCAGTTACCCATAGCAGCATGTTCCTTGGCATTAGCCTCCAAGAAACTCAAATGAAAACCGGGTAACTTTCCCTTCTCCTTCAAACCTTCCTTGACCATTTCCGGACTCAAATAAAGAGCACAGGAAATCCCAAGGACATCTGGCTCTCTCTCAATAGCACAGAAAGGAATCTGATCTCGGATCTGCATACCCAGAATGCTAGCATAGTCTTCCATCAGAGGTCCCAACAGATAATCCGGGAATACAAAACATCTCAGACCCGGGTCATAGAACTGGAGAAGAGTATGAATGGCACTTCTGTCGCTGTCAGTGAGTCTGAAAACCATCTTCAGGATACTACCGTATGCCTCTCTGAACATCCCCACATGGTCGGGTGTAATCAATGCTATCATCTCCTTCAGCACACCAATCTCTGGATTGAAGAAACTGTAGGCAACGTTGTCTTTCAAACCGGTCCTCATATCTCAGCAGAAAGTCTCTCAACCAGGATCTCGATCAAAAGTGTCCCTGCATATGGGTAAACATGTGTTAGATGCAATTAATGCAAGATGCAATGATGCTGATGAATGAATGCAATGCGTTGCCATCCTCCCGGCCATCTGATCATTTGTTGCTCTGAAACCTGGTCTCTGAACTGATCATAACCATCTGAGGAATGTACAATCACAAATCTGACCCACGGGTTCCGAAATAAACGGAAGAAAGATACATCATCATCATCATCATCAATCTCTGAGCAGACATTCGCGACCATCTGAATCGGCCCGGGGAATCCTGAAATAAACGGATCCCCACTGATAAATATCTCGGCCCGGGGAATCCTGAAATAAACGGATCCCCGCTGATAAATCACGGACAGCACTCCGGCGTCTCAGAAATAAACGGCCATAAATCCGACTTATAAATAGGACTCTGATCCACGGAACAAGAAGTCACCATCTGAGTCATCATCTGAACATGCATCTGAAAGAATCACCCTCCCCTCACAGGTAAATTCTAAACAGGTTATCCTAAGGCGGATAATAGTCTCGACAATCGGGCGGAGATACTCAATGGGTTTGCCCTTTCGGGTGTGCCATTGTAGCTCCCTTAAGATCGTCTAAACCAAAAATCCGGGAAATGATCGGTCACCAGAGTCAACAGCTCAGATGAAGTAACTAAGCCAAAGTGAAATATTCCACAATGGAAAGCACTATCGACTGAACCTCGTCCGGCTTGTGGTATGTCACGTTGCAACATTATACTAAAATAGCAAATGAGGAACGTGAGACCACACTAATCCTAGGTGTACACTCGGGCCTGGGTTTTAGCCCCACTCAGAACACCCACCCCACACAGAGGAACCACCTGCAAAGAGGACGGCAACATGATAGTATGATGCATGCAAATATTTATGCAAATATATACACCGTCAGAATAATAAATGCAATAAATAAAGCAAACAAACAACCTAAACTAATCCTAGAACGCTAGGAAAGACTCGCTTAGGGAAGATGGACCAGCATAGGTCTACATCGCAACATCCCCAGCAGAGTCGCCAGCTGTCGCATCCTGCGAAAAATCAACCGGCGAGACTCAAATAAAAACACACACAGAGCCGCCACTGCGCGTTATTTATCCCAAGATAGGGAAAGGAAACGCTCAGAGAAACCTGGAAAGGAAATGGTCTTGCGACCAAAGAGAAAGGGTAAGGGAGTCGGTTACGCAAGGGGAAGGTATTAGCACCCCTCACGTCCGTCGTACTCGACGGGATCCACGTTCTAAGAAAAGAAAAGGTTGCTAAACATCACACACACACACACGGGGAACGCAGGTGGGGTTAAGAGAAGGGAGCTCGATAAGACGTCGCGTCTTATGCCTACATATCTTGTCTGGAACAAGAATCAGAGCCACTGTAGTTCGGCTTACGCACGCCAAACAACACGGAACATACAAACAAGCAAGGGTGGCAAACATGGAGCCCGACAACCACTGGATGGAATTACGTCGGCATCCGAACCAAAACACACTCCAAACGGCAAACGTGGAGCCCGACTGCCAATCACTGGGCTTACGTCGGCATCCGAACCCAAACATACAATCAGATAACAAACAAACACACGCAAAAAAGAAAAAGGTTGCCCGGAGTGGTCTCGCACGACCACCTGCCTACATACCTTGTCTGGAACAAGGATCAGGGCGATGTAGTTCCCCTGAAAGGGACTGAATTGCTAACCAGAAACCGGGGAAAGACACACTACTAGGGAGCTGGACTCGAGCCTAGTGTTGTCATGCATCGTTTACCCTAAGTTCGGTTTTCTATCCTACTTGCATAAGCAAGCCTATCCTAACCAGGAAAGAAGCCAGCACACAAGCATACAAAATAATTCAAGCATACATCAAATGAGAACAAGCATCTCAACCAGATATCCACACAGCATGCACTATAACCAAACAAGTGGCTCACACAATAGGTTTGACTGCCGAAGCGAGTCGTCTGTACGGGCTGGGTTTGCTCTTAACCTTGCCATTACGAGGCTAAGGTGAAGCAGATGAAAGGATGAAGTGAGGATGAGACCTCACAGCTCTTATCCCTAACCAGGGAGAGCTTCTGACAAATGAGCATGGGTCCAGAATGGGGGAACCCTTCTATACTCGAAGACTCTGACACAATGTGCACTGCACAAGATCTTGGGCTGGGATCTCAATGCTACAACCATGTAATGGGAGCAAGGAGAAGACTCACAGAATAGTGGGGGATAGACTGCTTATCCCTACCTTCCACCAATTGCCTTATTTAAAGGACTTTTCCTGCTTGGGCTTGAAAATAAACAACCACAATCATTGCCTCTTAAGGAGGACTTCAGACAATTTGCCCGGCCCGGTAACAGCCGGGTCTCCGGACTACATGAAGTTAGGAAGTTATACCTCAATGCAAGTTGCTTAAGTAAAGCAAAGCAAAAGTTCACAAGGAACTGAGCAACTAAAGTACCTGGAAACAATCAAACACAGTTAGTACTCAGATAGACAAACCAGAAACATCAAGTGTTCACTCAATTAAACTATACAAACTAATGCACAACAAAGCAAGCTCAAAGCTCAAGCCCAAGCTTTACAACCTACAAAACAATGTTAGGTTAGTGTACAAACATCAAACAACATCATTTCAATTAACTTGATTCATTCTCCATGTGCATTATGCTTTTGACCCTGAAAAATCAAGCAAATATTAGCAACTAGACCACTAGGCCAAGCCTAGGGTCCAAAGGCAAGAAAAATTCCTAAACAGCAAGGTATCTCTAACCAAACTCAAATTAATATCAAACAAGAACCAACACAATTAGTCCCCTATCCATATCATTCATTATATTCATGTTAAGCACAAAACAATCCAAACTAGCTCAAATGAAGCACCAAACATGCAAACAGAACTATTGCATCCAATTCCATATCAAAACAACTTCAAAAATTCTCAAATAATTTACACCTAAACAGGGACTATTCAAGGTCTAGCATACCAAATTTGAGCTCAATTGGGCAAATGGAACCATGTCAATGAAAATCAACAAAAACAGACACAATTATAGGCTCCAAATCACAACATCAATACATGCTTCCTCTTCAAAAATTCATAACTCAATGAAGACAAAAAAGAAATGAGTGAGACCAAAACAGGAATGTCACATCATGTGTCTATTACAAGCATGTCAAATTTCATGATTATTCAATACCATATGAGCATTTCTCAATCAATCTACCAACCTATGTCACATGAACTTGTAAATTTGACCACCAGAGATGAAAAATAGCAATCAATTTGAAAATGCTGCATAAAATTCCACAAAAAATCACATAGCATCTTAACATGTTAATGAACATCCATGCAAAATTTCATTTCATTCTAACAAGTATAGACCACTCAATTAAATCCAGCAAGTTGACATCAAGAGGTGTGACACAAATTGTCACACCTAAGTTCCATAATTTGCTGCTCAATGACCAGGTATCAAAAATTCATGAAATTTACATGGAAATGAGCATCAATCAGTCAAGAATCATCACAAAAATTTTCAAGAATTTATTTAACACTATGAGCATTTCATGAACCAAATGGTAAAATGTATCAATTTTGAGCACATGTGAAATAAGTCTAGGTCAAACAATATTTTTGCCATGCACAACTTTGACCAATAGGTCAAAAAAATCCTAAACTCAACAAGGAAGTCAAAGAAACGATCCACACATTTTTCTGAATTTTCTATAATTTTCTATGAATTTTTAAAGGTGTTATGAATTTTTTATGAATTTTGATGAATTAATTATAATTAATGAAATTGCAGTGGCATATCCGTAATTCCTGAAGCGCGGGAGCGGGAAACATGTATTTCAAAAATTCAAATGAAATTTCGGATCAAACAGTAACAGGCCAGCAAACTCCATCGTCTTCCTCGCACAACTCAACCTCCAAGTCCAAAATCGGTTTTGCTCAAAACTCAACCAAATCTCACAAATGAACATCCGTTGGAAAGGTCTCGCTCTCAGGATCTCAAATATGCAAACGATTTCAACTAATTCTCCCTAAATATTCCGGATCGAGCGTTTTAGGTTTTGGTTTCATACTTTCAAATCAAGATTTCACAACCTATGCTTCATCATAATCCAAACTAAACCTAGCATTGTAATCTACATGGAACGAACTTTCAAAAGCACATAACAATTAAGCAATTCGTGAGATTCGAAATTTCGAGTACCTGGAATGGCAGCAACGAAATCGGTGTTCTTCGAGCTTTTCTTCCTCAAACAGATGCAATAGATGCTTCAAGGAGTTGGAGGATGCGATTATGTTTGATTGAAACAGCTCCTAATGCTCACAATCACAACTTGCCATTGATGATGCTTCTTTGAACAGTTGAGTTTGGAGGCTTGATCGATGATGAGAAGCTAAAACAGATCTAGCACATGATGATTGGAGATCAATGCAAAAAGAAATTCCAAGATTGAGCCAATATTGAAGAAGATTGATGGATTTGAAGCTTTTGGTGTTCTTGAGGGTTTGAGAGAATTTGGAAAGTTTGAGATCCAATTTTGTGATGAATGAATTGCTGTTATGTTTAGATTGGGATTAAGATTATATATGTGTGCTTAAACCATCTCTTAATCATGTAATTAGCCATTTGGACTTGATTAGTGAAAATGGTAATTTTTCAAGTGAGGGCAAAATGGGGATTTCACATGCCAGCTCATTGCCACCTATTTGACAGCTCACACACCTTCCAAATGCCATGTGTGAGCTGTTGAAACTTGTCTCACTCTCATTGGATGTGTAATTCTCAAAATCACATGTGAATGCCACTTTGTCCATTTTTGCCATTTCATTTTTCAAGCCAAATCTCAAACCACAAGCCTTTGCCATGAAATGATGATTCCAACAAATTTTAAATGCCATTTGTGAGGTGTAGCAAAAATCCCCACTCAAAAATTCCAATTATTTTGAAAGTTGGACAATTTTGCCCTTGGTCCATTTTAACTGTCCAGTTGAAAATTGACTTTTTGCATTGACCACTTTTGGAAAAATCCAATTATGCACCATGAAAGTACATGTCAAATGGAGTTTGTGCATATAAAGAACTTGCAATTTGGCCAAACCATGTGGAAGTTATGGCCTCCTGATTATGGGTCATTTTTGAATTTCACTGAGCCATAATTTTCCAACCATACATGGGATTTTCAAGTTCTTGGACTTTTGGAAAGGTGAGAACAAGATCTACAACTTTCATGTTGAACAAATTTTCATTTGAAGCTTCCTTGGACACGTGGCTTTGAGGTCAAAAACTTTCCATTTTTGGAAACTTCAATTACAAGTCACTTTCTATTTTTGGCAGTTTTTGTCCTGACTTGATTTTCTTCATTCTTAAGCTTTGAGATGTCAAATAACACTTGTTCCAACATGAATGAAGTGTATCCAACTCATTTCCACCTCCAAACCCATCAGATCATGTACAGTTGACCACAGTTGACTTTTTCAACTGACAGATGAATTAGGCAATGCATTGATCAAATTGAACCCCAATCTTCAACTGGAATGGCTCAAGGGTGAAACCCTAGCCTCAATAAACACAATATAATCACATAATGAACCCCATAACCATCATGAACCTCATCTCCTGATCCAGCCCTGACTGGCCCAGTACAACTGATTTAGGGTTAACTAGTGGTCAAAACCCTAATCTCAAGGAACCCTGATCCAACACTTGATGAAATCCAACCATGATGATGATGATGTATCACTGCAATCAAGATGAAGACCAACATCCACTGAGAACCATAAAACCCTAATTTGAACCTCCACATCCTCAAATGGCCAATGATCAGTCAGTAAACCCTAGGCTTGCACTTTGACTTCCTCATCTTCTGATCAAGACTTGAGAAGATGACTTGCACAATGTAACCACATGATATGCAATATGCAATGCCTAATGACCTAACAATGTATGCAATATGTTAATGCTAGTCCCAAGAGAGGAGGGCAAATTTTGAGGTGTTACACTGGCCACACGATCTTGTTTCCAGATCTAATTTGGACCGTTCCATGTTATGACTTGTTTTAATGCTGCGTGTGGTTCAGTTGACTAAGGCGTATGGTGGGAGCGCATCTCTGGAGCGTATGATCTGCCAGCTCAATTAATGAGCTCAGATCTAACGCTCCTTTTTTTTGCATTTTTTATTTTCTGATTTTATTTTCTTTAATTCCTTTTTATTTCAAAAATCAACATCTCTTTCATTTTTAATCCAAAAATTATGGGACCAATTGCATTAGTCTCCAAATAAATTCTAGTTTCTATTTCTGATTTTTAATTTTTTTTATTTTGTCATTTGATATTTTTTGTAAATTTTCTCTTTTCTGGTTATTTTTAATTCATTTTAAATAGTTTTTGATATTCAAAAAATGCAAAAATATTTTCCTAACCTATTTGAATGATGATGGATCTATGAAAAATATTCTCATCAATTTTTAAATTGATTTGAGATTTATTTGAGATTTTAGTTCAATTAGGTTATTTTTATTCATTTTTAATTGATTAAAAATAGTTTATGACTTTTAAAAATGCTGAAATTTTTTGTCAAACTTTGTTTGACCTTGTTGAACTTAGGATAAATTACTTGGACCTTTCAAGGTTGATGTGAAGTGATTTGGAAGTTTGACCTTTCCATTATTTTTAATTCAAGTTTATTTTAATATTGAAAATGCCAAAAATATTATGCTTATTATTTGATCTCCAATCTTCATCTCATTTCTGATATATCATTGTTTGACTTTGACTTTCAATGTCATTTGGTCAATACATATGGATTGGTACATATTATTTCATCTTATGCATTTTGATCTTTCCATTTCCTTATCCTTTCTTCATCTTCTTCTTCATCTTCTTTTTCTTCTTTCCTTTTGATCAATGAGTTAAAGGTTGATAAGTTGGCATTGATTAGGGAGACTTAATCTTACTTGATTCAAATCTAATTCATCTTGATCAATTGATCAAGTGAATGGCTTTGCATTAAGGATAGGTTGTCTTCTAAATCATGCAAAAGGCTTAAACCAATACAAGATCAATTCCCTTTTTCTTTTTGGCATGGCAAGTTGTTGGAACTTGGTCCACTAATCAAGACTTCTAACTTGTGTTGTTGCCTACATTATTATTGACCGGCCTCAGATAGTTGTGACTTCTACATAAGTCCAATTACGATTGCTTAACATAGCGCTAAATTTGCCTTATGGCACACTAACTATTAACACTAACTATTGACAATTAACATTTACTTTTTGCTCTTTACTTTTATGCAATTTACTATTCTTGCACATATTATCCATTTGCTTTTCTCTTTGCTCACTTGAGCACATGTTTATGTTAATGCCATTTGCCTTTTGCTCACTTGAGCGCATAGCCAAATGCAAAGAAATGGACTTAGTTTCTAGGACTTTCCCTATGCAAAGAATGGAGAATTGGACTTAGATTATAGGAATTTCCTTATGCAAAATTGGAGTAAATGGACCTTAATGAAGAAGATGGATTAGAAGGACCAAATCTCTAAACTCACTCTTGTCCATTCTTGATTTACTTCATGGAACTTTTGATGTGTGTGTTTTTGTGCTAGGGAATTCTACTTGAGCTTAATTGGAGGACCATTGCCATGATCATTCAAAGTGAAAGATACAAGACACATTGAGGATCTCTTATGAGACTTGTTTGATTGCTTATACTTTGTGATTGCTTATTCCAAAGGATGGGAGCTACTTGGATCATCAATATGATCTCAAGAGAGGAACTCCTTGTGTGGTTTTGTTCTCTTTCCCCTCACCTCTTATATGTTTAGGACTTAGCCCTTCTTCTTCTTCTCTTCACTCTAACCCAAGCCAAAGCTCTTTGTGCAAACATTTAACCATTGTTTTTAAACATTAGAAACCTAAGCCTTATGCTTTTGATTTTCAAACTTTCTTTTCATAACACTTATTTTGAATTGAACTTTTAAGTCAACTTTGACCATTTTTGTATATACTTCTTATTGGTAGATATAACCCATTCAAATGTCTTTTGTGGTTCCAATGGCCACTTTCTTAATCAAAATCTTTCATAACCTTTAGCTATTAGGTTTGAGTTATCCTTGTGGTAGATGTAATACTCACCTACATCCTTAGTGATGGACAAAAAGTCTTCCATGCTTATTATAGGGTTAACCCCTCACTAGCATGTTGAAGTTATCCTCACATGGTGGATTTGTGGTTTGGTTGAGTTTTCTCCCTTTGATAACAAAAGACCTTAAGGCTTTTGGACCAATCAATTCACCCATTTGTTTTGAGATTTTTACCCCGAACTACGAGGTTTTGATCCTAATCTTTTTTAAGATGGTACGTAGGCAATGGGTTTATCCATCCAAACACAAAATGTAAATAATTTGTACATTCTCTTCTCATCTCTTCAATCATGTTTGCACAAACAAAATTTTCCACAAAACAAACAACCTTCACAACAAGTATGAAAAGGGCTCCCTAGGAGTACCTAGGATGTTTTGGGTGCCTAACACCTTCCCATTGCATAACCAACCCTCTTACCCAGATCTCTGTTTCTTTTACTAGTTTTTGTTCAAAACTATTAGGTTTTTGTTCGCTTTCTAACCATTCCTTTGGATAAATAGAAGTGCGGTGGCGACTCGACTTGTATGATTTACCTTGGATTTAGTCAATATCTCTAATGGTAACGAATACCCCGCTACATTGGTGATGTAACTCTTTAACTTCTGGTATTTCTGTTAATGACTAGATAGACATTTATTTTGTCTCTTTGGTCTCTTTTGGCTAAAAAGGGGGAGAAGTAGTTGTAGATGTAGCTGAGTATCTTAGCTTAGCTCTGTAGTATTGTTGTTGCTCTGCCTGTCTGATACAGGGGGAGAATTCTGGTGTTTATTTGTTTGGTACAGGGGGAGAATTCTATGTGTTCTGTTTGTGTGAAGCAGTGTGGTTGTTGCTTGTTGTGGACTGGCTTAAGGGGGAGCTGTTGTGTTCTGGGAAGTTGCATGGACTTGAGGGAGAGTACAAGCACTTGTGTGTCCTGATGTTTGCTAGTTGGTTCTTGCTAGTGTTGTATGTGCAAGTGCTTGTGTGTTTACTAGTTGTTATTTTTGCTAGTGATGTGTGTATGTTTTCTTCTGCTGCTGAATTGATGCTCTGATTGATTTCTTGTGAACGTGTGATCTGTTGTTTGTTTTAGCCAAAATTTGCCAAAGGGGGAGTTTGTTGGTTCTATGAATTGGCATTAATTTTGGTAAAACTTAGTGTTATAACAAGATGTCACGCTTGTAGTCTTGACATGTGATATCAGCTTTCTGCAGGTTGTTTGATATGGTTGTGCAAGATTTATTCAAGATGTCAGACCCGATGTTACGACATGTGTATACAGAACATTTAGTCTGAATGTTATGTATTTTGTTGTTGCGCTTTTCATGCAAGTCTTTATGTGCTTATGTGGAGATTGCATGCATTATTCAAGGAGTAATTCTATTTAAAGCCAGAATATTCCGTTTCCCGAAAAGGAATGATTCACTGCTATTTCTTAGGGAATACACAATAAATAGAATTAGGGTTTCATGCTGCCCATGCCCATTTAGAAAGCTTCTATTTGAAGACTATGTAAACCCTGTTTTATACATAGAAAACACGAACGGTGAAGTGAGTGAGTATTAGGGTTTTAGTCTTGTGTACGTTTGTGAATTGTGAGCCATTCATCCATCTTGTTGATGTGTGAATTGGACTGAGTTTTTTTGAGTTGTAATTTGTCCACTCTAAGCTTTGAAGTACGAGTGTATTTGTTTACTTGATTGAAGCTTTTAAGCAAGATCAAGTGTGTGCTCTTGAAGTGTGTCTTTTTTCTTTTTGGTATTTGTTCCAGTATCACTGCTGTAATTGAGGGGGAGTGAGTAGGGTCTCATTTCTAAGAGTTTTTAGATAGAAATCACACGGGTAGAGATTAGGTGAAAAGACTGTAACTTGAAGTTGTTTGCTGAGAGTCTTTGAACTAATTATGTTTAGTGGATTTCTTTCCTGGCTTGGTAGCCCATAAACGTAGGTGTGTTTGCACCGAACTGGGTTAATGATTGCTTGTGTCATTTTTCAATTGTTTCCTGGTTTTTATTCTGTTCATATTTCACTTGTTGTTCAGATATTAGTGTCGTGACATTTTCTTCGACATCTCATATCTGATACCAGAATTTCACATATAATGAGAATGGCATGAGGGATCTTAGGATCAAAATTGGGGTCTTACACTAATGATGGCCTTCATTTAGAAAATGAGCTTTCATTTTTTGATTCACTGTTGGGATAGCTTTGATAAATATCGTCCTGATTTCTCAGGCCGGTATGATGATCACCTCACACCTATCCTCGACAACTTCTTCAATGGCATTTACTAACGATCATGCATGCATCGGCATAGGGGTTGTTCCAACATTTGAGCCTGTTGGCGTGAATGTGATTGCATTACAGTCAATTAAGTCATGAACTTTATGTTTCAACGTTTTTCAATTCTCCACTATATGCCTCGGGGCACCCATGTGATACTCGCATTGACCATTGACACCGAAGGCTGGTGGATAAGGAGGAATTATAGCCGTTAACTCTTTCAAAGTAATCGATCCACCTTTTAACAAATAAGGAAAGATATGGCTATATGGGAACAACAAGGGATCAAACTATCTCTATGGCCTCATCACCCTTTATTGGTTAGGTTGACGATGTTGTGGAGCATGTTGCTACTAATTTCGGTGCTGGTGTTGATACCATTGCTGCTGATATGGTTATTGTTTTTTGTAAGCCAATTGTTGATTCAGTTGGCTGTTGATATGGAGCGGGCGCGATGGTAGCAACTTGGTGGTAAGGTACGAGAATATATTGTTGAGCTTTATTTCCCCATCCTCTAATAACAACATTGACCTCCCTTTCTTGTTTCTTAGGGAAGTTATAATAGGGTTTCTTCCCTCCACCTGAGGCCCCGACAACACATGGTAGCTTCCCCTTTTTCACCTGGATCTCGATTATTTCTCCGATACTAACAACCTCGGAGAATGTTGGAAAGCTAGTTCCCACAATGTTTCCATGTATTAGATATGCAACATTCCCATGTACATATCAATCAGTTCCTTATCAAGAGAGGGGATTGGTGTTGTACTGGTAATTCTTGAGAAAAGCATCAACGAGGTCCTCAAGGATTTGACCTGACCTTTCTCCATATGCATGTACCATTCCAGGGATTCCCCACTGAGGCTATCCTGAAAATAGTGGATCAAAAGTTGACCATTGTTAATGTGAGCCGCAATCTTACGTAAGTAGGCCCTTAGATGAGTTCGGGGATAACTAACCTCCTTGTATTTATTGAAGTTTGGTACCTTGAATTTTTGGGCAATAACCAACACTGGAGCTAGGCACATATCAACAACATCTAAGTCGAGAGTAGTGTGAACCTATAAAGACTTGAATTTATCCTCCCGAGTACGGAGTCTTTCTATAACAAGGTCTGGAAGGGATCTAATAGTAGGCCTCGTCTAGGAGGCATATATAAGGCATCAAATGGATCGTCATCATCAGACATAGATCCATGTCGAGAAGATGTGGCAAAAGGATTTTGGGTTTCCACATGACCCACCGATACATGAATAGTAACAGGAACTCCCTCGAAACAATCAAAACTGAATTCAGGGTTGGTTACCCCAAGGATGCAAAGTGATGATGAGCCGATCTGGATAGCAATTCTTCGGGCTCCATCGTCTATTTCAGCGTTTATTTCCTCTTAGGCCATGTTTAGCTTAATCTCAAGCAGACAGTCAATCTTCTCCTGTATGGAGTCAATGTCAACCCTCATGGTTGCTTGGTTGGCCTTAATTTGCTCGAGCGTCATCTTGTAGTTGTTGCAAGTTTCGTATTGGTGCCGAGATGTCAGCTTTGCTAGATAAAAGGGTAGAAGGTGTGTAAGTTTTTGTTTTTGCTTTGGAAAATGATATGCATGTATGCTAATGAAATGTGAATGCATAGATGTATGTGAAAATGTTTTTTCATTTTATAGATTTTTTAGAGTATGCTAAGTTTTGCAAGTAAAAATGCAACGCATGTCAAGTATACAGATCCAGGTAATCTCAATTGAATCCAGATACAAATTTCATGATGTTTTTCATTTCTTTTTATACGGTCACAGTGACTCTAGATTTATAAGGTTCCTAGAGTCATAGGTCGACCTTGAGAATATTGCCCCTTTAGCAAAATTACTTGATAGTTAACAATACCCTTAAGAGAACCTCGTCTGAGTGTGGTTCTCGCATTACCTCACACATACAAGTACGTCCGAAAGGCCAACATTATGCAACCACAGTGTCTCAGATTCTAAAAGGTCCTTAGAGTCACGGATCCAACAAGAAAATATTGCCCCCTTAGCAAAATTATTTGCTAGTTGACAATACCATAAAAATGATCTACTCTAAGTGTGGTTTTACATTACCCCATACAGAAAGGTACGTCCGGCAGACCAACACTACGCAACCACATCCCATCTTAATGTTTTTCTTGAGACTCGAATGAAAAGTCTATCTCACAGAGTGTACCAAACAATTAGAATATCCTTAGAAATACTAGGGACCAATGAAAAATGGTAATAATAACATAAAGGATAAAAATTAAAGAAAGCAGAAGAAAACAAATAAACAATATTTTAATATTCAATGGCAAATTTAACCAAATTAGGCTTAACTCTCTCTAGTTTGGGGCATAGGTACCCTAACAGAGACGTCAGTTGTCGCATCTCGAAAAATACGATCCTTCACGAAGCGTTTTGCATGCTCTCAGAAAAATTGATTCAAACAGAGTCATCGCCGAACTTTATTTATTCCAAAGAAGGAAAGAGAAAATATCGATAAAAACCTTAAAAGAAAAAGAATATGGTCGTCGCAACCATATTCGGATTCAAGATTGATTACGCAAGGTGAAAGTGTTACCATCCCTCACATATGTTGTATTCAACGGGAACCTTTTAATTAAACTTGCGATTGAATGTTAGTTTACATTAATTGGTTTCTTCAAATGATAAAATGTGCAAAAGGAAAATAAAAAAGGGTCGAAAAAGGTTTTTATTAGGATGTTTAACAAGATTGCGAGTCTTGCTCCTACGTATCCTCGAGTAGAATGAGAAACTCAAAGCTTTGTTGTTCGGAGTAAGACAAAATATATTTTTGGTGTTTTTTGTTATAGTGTTTGACAAGACGTTGAATCTCGCTCCTACGTATCTCCAGGTGCGATAGAGAGATCAAAGCTACGTAGTTCTTGGTAGCAAATGAGTGTTGATTGATGTGTTTTAATGAACGACTATTTAGATCGCACTCTAACAGTTAAATGTTACTTATGCCAGCAATTGGAGGTTTAAAGTGTTTGTTTGTATTCACGTTAGAACGAACTAAACAATGTTCTTTTGTAAAAGATTTTCAATCTCGCGGCGGCGAGACAAAGATAGCTTTGATGCGGTTCAATATTTTTGAGTGATTGATGAATATTTAAACGGTAGGCTAAGTGCGACCATCACATGAATGTTCAGGAAAGGAGAAGAAAATTACTTATGCCCCAAATCTTTTTCGGTCGATTAATTATGAAATTTGTGTGACGGATCAAATTGCGTTTCTTTAACGGATGACAAGTATTCGAACAGTAGGGTAAGTGCGATCATCACACGAATACTCAGGGAAAAAAAGGAGAAAATTAGTTCTGCCCTAATCCTTTTTTATCCACAAAAGAATCAACTTATTTTGTTTATTTAAGAGTGTTTTAAGCGATCGACGAATGTTTAAACGATAGGCTAAGTGCGACCATGACATAAACATTCAGGAAAGGTGAAGAAAATTATTTATGCCAAAACTTTTTCAATCGATTATTTATTGTGAAAAGAGTTTCAAACATCCAGATAAGCAAAAGATGAAACTCGATGTTGATCCAGGGTTTATTCGTTTTAGTATGAAAATGATTTATGAAATGGTTTGAATTGATATGAGGTGCTTATTAAAGAAAAATTGTTTGGTGTGATTTTGAAAAATGTACTTGATGTTGATCAAACACTTTTGATTTTAGTATTTTTGAAAGGTTAATTTTAATGGTCATTTTGTCTTTTTGAATTAACAATCATGCATCAACTAAAAGAAATACAATAACATAAACTAAAAAATAATAATAAAAAATAAATAAAAAAGAAAAAAAAAAGGATGGAGCACCCTATCAATATAAGAGGTGAAAGAATACAAACTAAACGACTTAAATTAAAAGCAACATTTATAAATAAAAATAAACTACAAAATAAAGTAATAATAATTTAAAAAAATAAAAAATAAAATAATAAAAGGGAGGGAATGCACTATCAATATAAGAGTGCGGAAGAATAAAACAAATGAGCTTAAGGCCCTCATTCTAAAAATAAAAACAAAACAATAAAAAAAAATTAAAAAAAAGCAAAAGAAAGAAAAAAGAGTAAAAAAAACAAATTGAGGGTGCAAAACAGAAACATACCCACACGGAAGTCCATTAGGGTGGAACCTGGCCAAACAAAAAAAAGTGAGAGGATCAGCGCCACGTGGTGCGTCCTAAGGCGTTGGATTAGTTAATTGGTCAATGTTGAATGGATGATTGTTATTAAATCTACAAAAACTCATCTTCTTCCTCAAACGAAATCACATTCTTCCACCAGTTTTACCATAATTTTCTCAAAAATGCATAGATTTAAACAAATAAATAATGAAATTCATCTACTCAAACTCACGAATAAATGATATGCTCAAAATTAAAAAAAAAAACGAAAAAAAGTGAAAAATCAATATTAAATCACATTTTACCACATTTGCTCATGGAGGTTCAAGAACACTTTAAACTCTTGATTTTGAATCAATAGAGTTTCCATATCAAATAGTGGTGATTAATATGCTAATCAAGTGCAGTAACATAATAATGTAAAAATAATTCAATAAACTATAACCATTAAAGCGTACCTA
The DNA here is from genome assembly GCF_024323335.1 of Lathyrus oleraceus. Lineage (NCBI taxonomy): Eukaryota > Viridiplantae > Streptophyta > Magnoliopsida > Fabales > Fabaceae > Lathyrus > Lathyrus oleraceus. Next base: position 286,865,450 of record NC_066584.1, read on the forward strand.
AATGAAATTCCAAAAAATAACTTGAAAAGAATAAAGAGAAATTTGTGCAAAGCTTTTGCTATATTTTTGTGAATGATTCTTGGTATCATTTGTGAATAAAATCAGGTTTTTTATAGGCTCTAGAAATGATAGTTTATGAATTATGAAAAAAAGAAATGCAAAGAGGTGAGTGCATATCTAGAAACTTATTTAATTAAATAGTGAATAATGTTGTAACATATATATGAAATAATGATATAATATATGCAGTGAATAATGATATAATAAATGAGAGATAATTTGGATCTTATAGAAACATTAATTTTTATTTTATGATGAATGAAAATGATTAATAAAATTAAAATGAATATTTTGATGATAAATATTATCATGAATTTATTTTTCAAAATGCATAATGAAAAAAAATACAATTTTAGTCAATTACTTCAACAAGTAAAATGTTGATTTTTTTTACTATAATGCATATATGAATGATTATTGTGATTTTATTTGATGATAAAAATGCATATAGTTAAAAATGTAAAACTTGACAAATAAACATGTGTCAAATGAATTTAAAATGTTTGGACAAAATTGAGATATTACACTCTGGTAAATGAAATTTTGCATATGTAAAACCAAAGAACTTACTAGTGTGTTGAAAGAGTGAACCAAATTTCTTTCCTCTGCATTCTCTGATTTGTTGTTGAATCGGATATCTTAAATTTATGTTTTCCAGTTTGCAACTGCTCTCATTTTCTATCATTTAAATAAGTTATATAAATAATGAATATAACTCTAACAATCTTGATGAGCATTGTCATAACGCATTAAATAATCATGATTAACTACCTTAATTATTTTTAGTTATAAATGTCTCGTCCATGAATATTTAAATTTGAATATACACTTGAGATATTAACATGCTTTTATGAAATTATTCAGGAATTGGTGGTAACCAGTGACGGAACTGAGGGGGGACGTGGGAATGCCACGGCCACCCCTAAACTTTTTATTTTTTTTTAATTCATATATATTAAATTACTAAAACATCCTTATTTTAAATTAAAATTATTTTTTATTTTTTATTTTTCATTCAAAGTTAGGTTAAAATACAGATAAGGTAAAAAACTCCTACCTTTCCTTTCTTTCTCATATGGGTTTGCTACCGGCACCAGAATCGAAACAAATTAAAGTGATCGGCATCTAACAGGTAAAAAACTTTATTCATTCTTCTTTTATAAAAAGTAACAAATTAAAGTGATTGCTTGATTTGTGTTTTTGAGATTTTTAGGGTTCTTCTTTCTTGATGTGTTAAAATAATCTATATGAGGTTTATTAAGCCAATTCATAACACTGTAATTTACAAATATAGTTATACACTGTAATAAGGTTTATTTAATCATTGTTGCTGCTAATTTCTAATAGTGAAGTTACCGGTATTTGAAAATGGATTAAAGTTTATTAATTAAGTTTATTAATTTTTTTCTCTTTTAATTTTTATGTTCTCTAAATTGATTTTTGGATCTGATATGATATTATAGGAAGAGTAAAGATGAATAATAGGAAAACTGATTCTTTTTTCAAAAGGAAAGCATGTGAAATTGAAAGAGAAGAGAGAGATGAAGAAATTATAATCCCGACATCCGAATCTGAAATAGTTCTTGAGAATCCAAAAATTGAAGAGCATCATGGTTTTGAAAATTCTTTGGAACGCGATCCTGGAAAGCGTCCTCCGATTTGGCAATATCCACCAAATCAAGTGGGTGCAATACGAAGAGCTTATCTAAAATGGGGTCCATATCAAATTCATTTAGAAAACTATCCTTTGCCCGGTAAAGAGGATCATTCGAGAAGGTTTCAACATACTTGGTTTAGCATATTTCCATCATGGTTAAAATATTCACCATCTGAAGATGCCGCATATTGCTTACCATGTTACCTTTTTAGCAAAAAACTAAGTGGACGTCCCGAATCACTTGTCTTTATTTCTATGGGTTTTAGAAATTGGAAGAAAGTTAGGAATGGAAAATATTGTTCCTTTCTTAAACACATAGGGAAGGATCCTTGCTCACCACACAACAATGCAATGAAAGCTTGTCAAGACTTGTTGAATCAAGATGGTCATATTATAAATGTTATTCAAGTGCAAAGTTCAAGTCAAAGAATGAATAATCAGTTACGACTCAAGACTTCAATTGACATTGTTCGTTGGTTAACACTACAAGCTTGTGCTTTTAAGGGTCACGACGAAAGTAGGAAATCAAGAAATCAAGGTAACTTTCTTGAGTTATTGAAACTTTTAGCATCCTACAATGATGAAGTTGCAAAAGTTGTGTTGGAAAATGCTCCACAAAATTGCAAGTATACTTCACATCAAATTCAAAAAGAGCTCTTGCAAATTCTTTCTAGTAGGGTGAAAAAGAGTATTCGTGAGGAAATTGGTGATTCCAAATTTTTTATCGTTGTTGATGAAGCTCGTGATGAGTCAAAAAAGGAACAAATGGCTCTTGTATTAAGATTTGTTGATAAAGTTGGTTTAATACAAGAGAGATTTTTTGATGTGGCACATGTTAAAGACACCACATCTTTAACTCTTAAGAAAGCAATATGTGATATACTTTTTCGACATAACCTTGATGTTTATAACATTCGTGACCAAGGGTATGATGGTGCTAGCAATATGAGAGGAAAATGGAATGGTTTACAAGCCCTCTTTATGAAGGATTGTCCTTATGCATACTATGTTCATTGTTTTTCTCATCGATTGCAACTTGCATTAGTTACATCATCAAGAGAAGTCAAACCTGTTCATAAATTTTTTGAGAAGCTCATCTTTGTTGTGAATGTTGTTTGTTCTTCTACAAAGCGTCATGATGAGTTACAAGCTGCCCAATTAGAAGAAATTGCTTATTTGTTAGAGATTGATGAGATTGTAACTGGTAAAGGTGCAAATCAAGTTGGTACATCGAAACGAGCTGGAGATACTCGTTGGGGATCACATTACGATTCAATTTCTAGCTTGATAAACATGTATGAAGCAACTTGTTTAGTTTTTAAAAAAATTGCAAAAGATGGAGGGAGTTATGCTACACGTGGGGATGCAGATAGTTGTTACAATTACTTGAAGACATTTGATTTTATATTTATTTTGCACTTGATGAAAGAAATCATGGGAATAACAGATATGCTTTGTCAAGCCTTAAAAAAAATCAAGATGTAGTTAATGCTATGAACTTGGTTCGTTCAACAAAACATCTTATTCAAGGTTTGAGAGAAAATGGTTGGGATATATTGTTTACTAAAGTGGTATCTTTTTGTGAAAAGCATGGTATTGAGATTTCTGATCTTAATGATGTTTGTAAGACCCCAATTTTTGCCCTAAGATCCCCCATGGCATCATATCATATCATAACATTGCCTCAAGGATCTTTGTGCACCTTTGCTTCCCTCCTAGTGGGTGGGTTACCTTGTGAGTGTGGTTCTTGATCACCAAGCATGTCTAGCATTTGTATATCATTGCTTTTCATTTATTTATTAACCCAAAAGTACAAAAATATTGTCATCTAACCTTGTTACTGGCAGATGAAGCAATTAGGTCAAGACAGTCAAAACAAGTCATTAAGCCATAGATGGTGGCCATTCTTGAAGAATTTGGGCACCATGATCATTCATAAGAAGTTCATATGAGTTGTGACATCATTTGGTATCAAGATCTCAAGTGGTAGAGGCTTGGAATTCATCAAAGCATGGCTCAGTCAACCAAAACCCTAGCAAAGTCAACTGTGGTCAACTGTGCATTTAATCAGGGATTTAAGGGTGTGAGATGGTTTGAGAGGTCTCATTCATGTCCACATATGCCTCATATAACATGTCAAACATCATCGTTGAGGAATTGGAGGTCAGACAAAAAGTTTCCCAAAATAGCAAGGACCTGTAATTTTCAATTGCCAAAAATGGAAAGGCCTTCTCCTCAACTTTACATCATCAAGAAAGCTTCAAATCAAAATTTGTCCAACATGAAAGTTGAATATCTTGCTCTTGCCTTTCCAAAAAGTCCAAGAACACTCATTTCTCATTTATGGTTGGCAAGTTATGATCAAATCATTTTCAAGAAATCTTGAACTTTAAGGAGGCATAACTCTTGAACCATTTGGCCAAATTGTGTGATTCTTTTTTGAGCAAACTCCATTTGACATGTTTTATCATAATCCATCATCACATTTCATCAAAAATGATCACATCAAAAGTCCATTTTTCAAGTGACTTCATTTTAAATTTTGGTGGGAAATTTGAATTTTTGAAAAGGTGCATAATTTTCATTCCAAGCCATTTCCAATGGCCTTGAATCAGATTTTTGGACTTGCTACACATGATTTTCGTACTGTTCCATTGCATGGTGATCATAAGGGCATTTTTGCCAAATTGCATAAACATGTTAAAATCACCTAATCCATTTTTCATTTTGCTAAACATGTTTAGTAGCTGGATTAACATAGGGTATAAAGCATTAATCATAACAGAAAATCGAAATCAAGAACTACAATCCACAAATTCAGATTTAAATTTTTCTCTCAAATTTTTCTCAACCTTTTCTCAATTTTTTCTCTCATTTCCTTCAAGCAAGTTGCATTGTTCTTGCTCTGTTCATCATCAAGCATCATTGTTGAGCAACATTCAATCAAGATTCAACCGAAATTCGTGCAAATCAAAGCTCCACAAAGCAAGAACATTAACAATGGTGAAGTCTTGAAATCGTAGAATCGTGCCAAGCTGAGCTTCGATCTTCCTTCTAAGCGTCTCCATAAGCATTGTAGAAGAAGCATTTGGACGTGGCAAGGCTTAATTGCAGCTGGATCGAGCTCTGTTCTACAAGAGGTAAGAATTCGACCTCCATTATTTTGTTGTTAGTTGACATGATGTTATAGATCATTGCTTGCTGATTGTTTTGAACTTTGAATCGATTGAAACCATGCAAAAATGAGAGAGAACGAGGGATTTGATTTTTTCATGTTGATGTTAGATTTGCTCGATCCATGTATGATCTGTTGTTTTTGGATGAATTGATTGTTGATTATTCATGCCTGATGTTGGATCTATGGAATGCAATGCCTGATTTTCATTTCTGGAGCTTTTCATTTTTTTTCTGGAAAACCGCGTATGAAGATGATCTTCGTGCTGTTCTTCATTTCTGGAAAATTTCCTGCGAATTTTCCTGCAGCATTCATAGCGTTTACCACGGATTTTCCTGCGGACTCACATGTGTTTCCTGCGGATTATGGCTGCATGTGATTAGGGTTAACTGGCGCGCGTTTTCAAATATTCGTGATATTTACAAGTTTGCCATTCGTGCCATTTATTTCATTTTAATTCCAAATTTTATTTCATTTCATCATTCAATCTTCAAAAAACCATAAAAACTTCATGGATGATCCAAATTGGTTGGGAATTTTTGCATTCATCTCCATTTTTCATCTAGCTTTTTATAGGCATGATAACACAAGTTGTGCACGGTTGATTTTTAATTTGGTCCAATAGTTTTGATCATGTATGCTTTGTGCCTATGTTTTACCATTTTGCTTGTGAAATAATGATGGATGATCATATGAAGCTGAAATTTTACATGCATGATCTAGACTCATTCCTGAACATTTTGGTATATAGTTTGCTAATTTTTCATTTCTGGATTGTGAGATATGATGTAATCTTTAGAGGTGTGACAATGTATGTCACACCATGTCTTGTTCATGTTCTTGATTTTATTTTCCATGCTTATTGAACTTGAATTGACCTGGACTTTTGCATGTGGATACTTATGGATGTCTAGTGTGCTTGTGATTTTTCCTGGAATTTTGGGATACATTTTCTATTTGTTTGAGAATTTTCCCTCTGTTTGGTCAATTGTTGATATTTTGTGAGTCATGACATCATATGATTTGTGAAATCCTCATGCATTATTGGATGACTTTGAAATTTGGCATGTGTATTATAGACATCTTGAAGGTTGCCATGGATTTGATTTCATTCATTTCTCATGTTTGGTGTCTGTTTTATGATCGCTTGAAGTTGATGCATGATTTGTGGTCTTGTATGAGCTTGTATGAACATGCTTTGACTTAGGGATTTTGATTGACTTGCTTCCCTTTATCCAAATGCCATGAAATTTGGTGTGTTGTTCATTCAATGTGTTCTGGTTAAGCATGATTTTTCCTGGAATTTATTGAGCCATTTTGGTTTTGATATGCTTGTGTTCATTCTGTTTACATCATTGAGTTCTCAACTTGCCTAGTTTGACATGATTTGCTTATGAAATGCAATTGATGAATGTTTTTGATGTGGAACCAGCTGGAATTTGTTCTTATTTGATAAATCTTGATTTTGATCAAGTTTCATGTTCTGTTTTAAGTTTTTTCTCCTCCTTTGACCCTAGGCTTTGGCCTAATGGTCTACTTCTCACATTTGAGTTTGTTTTCAGGTTAAAGAAGCAATTGCTTTAAGGAGATTAATTCAAGTTGATTGAGTTTGGTTCACTTGATTGTGATGAACTAACTTGGTTTGTTTTGTAGGATGCTAACTCATTTGCTTTGAGTTTGTGCTTTGCACATGTGGTTGATTGTGTTGACTGTTGGTTCATATCTTGTCTGTTTTGACTTTGTGATTGGTATGTTGATTATATTTGATTGATTTCAGGTACCATAGTTGCTTTAGTTCCTTTGAGAACTTGCTATTGCTTTGCTTTGCTTAAGCATTGAGGTAGAATCTCTTGTCTCCATCTAGTCTGGAAGACCTGGCTTGTTACTTAGCCAGGCACCTGTCTGAAGTCCTCCTTAAGAGGCAATGTTTGTGATTGTTAACTTCGTCCCCAAGCAGGAAAAGACCTCATATGAGGCAATTGGTAGACAAAAGAGATATGTAGCCTATCTCCTACTATTCTGTGAGTCTCTCACCTTGCTCACACCACATGTGTTGATGCATAGTGAGTAAAAACCTAAGATCTATCGGGTCCTTAACTTGTGGAGAGAGTTCCATCTTTCTGAACTCCCACACCTTCTGATATTCAATGCTCTCCCTGACCAGGGATAAGAGTGATGAGGCACACCCCTCATATCCTTTCATCTGCTTCACCTTGGCTCTCAATGTCAAGGTTAAGAGCACCATCTACCCTATTCCAGTTGACTTCATAGTCTAACCCTTTGCTTGAGCCTAATTGCTTGGTTATAGTGTGTGCTAAATGACTTTGTCTGATTGATTGCTTGTTGCATTTGTACATGTTTTGCTTGCTTGCCTTTGTGCACTTATCATCATTGATTGTTCATTATTGCGTGATCATCATTGCATATCTTTGTGATCCATGTTTGGTTTACCCATTGAGGACAACTGTAAGTCCATTCATTGGCCATTGTTCCTATGATTTGGAAGGGATAAAGTGTAAGACCATTTCATTTGGCCACTTATGTCCATTGCTTAAATGCTTGTTTGTTTGTTGTATGTGAGGATGCAAGTATAAGTCCATTGATGGCATCCGGTATCATTGTTTTGTTTTAGGAGATTGGAATAAATCCATTTATTGGTATCCGATATCCGCTTTTGCTTTAGGAGATTGGTGTAAATCCATCTATTGGTATCCGGTATCCGCTTTTGTTTGTGAGATTGGTATAAGTCCATTGATGGCATCCGGTATCATTGTTTTGTTTTAGGAGATTGGAATAAATCCATTTATTGGTATCCGATATCCGCTTTTGCTTTAGGAGATTGGTGTAAATCCATCTATTGGTATCCGGTATCCGCTTTTGTTTGTGAGATTGGTATAAGTCCATTGATGGCATCCGGTATCACCTTGCTTTTATTTGCTTGCTTGTTTGTTGCTTATTCCTAAGGACATACTTGAATCATCTTCTATATGATTTCAAGAGGTGAACCTTTCTAAGAAGTTTTACATTCCACCATCCGTACCCTCTTTGTCCTAAACCTTTTCACACTTTGCTCTCAAAAACTTTGACTTGTTGTGCAAACATCTTCATGTCTTTTCAAATTAGAAACCTGGACCCTAAGTCCTTGACTTTTCAACTCCATTTCATAACACTTCTTTGAATCAATCTTAATCATACCTTGACCATATTTTACGAATACTCATAATCAATTAACTTCACCCATTCAATTGTTTTGTGGCTTCGTCCATTGTTAACATGTTTTCATACATTAGCCATAGGTTTCAATTACCATAGCGGTTGATGTAAATCTTACCTTGTCCTTAGTGAGTCGATTGTAAGACTTCCGTACTGAAAACAGGGTTAACCCCTCTAGTACGTCGAAGCCGTCCTCGCATGGTGGATTGTTGAATTCAGGTTGAGTTTTCTCCCATTGGTAATGAAAAGCCTTAAGGCTTGTGTTTTAAAATGAACTCACTAATTTTTGGAAATCTTTTAGCCGAACTACGGCGTTTTGATCCTTACCTTTGATGGAAGGTACGTAGGCAACGGGTTCATCCGTTCAAACACAAAAATAACTAACTTGTACATTCTTTTCTCATCTTCCCATTCATGTTTGCACAATATGTCATAAACAAATAAACATTTTTTATACAACAAGTGTGAAAAGGGCTCCCTAGGAGTACCTAGGACGTGATGGGTGCCTAACACCTTCCCATTGCGTAATTTACCCCTTACCCAGACTCTCTGATCTTTTATTGGTTTTCTACGTGTAAAACTTCTTAGGTTTTTGTTCGCTTTTTAACCAGTCCTTAGGATAAATAAAAGTGCGGTGGCGACTCGATTCATTGTATGCTTTGCTTATGGTTTAATCAATAAATCATATAGCGACGAATACACCGCTACAGAAAAGTGGCGACTCTGTTGGGGAATAACATTAGACCTTCCCTGGTGGTATTGCCTACTTTTCACCCTTGTTGTATGATATCTGTTTATGTGTTATTTGACATATTTTCGTACAATTTGGGATAACTGTATTGATTATAATGTTTGAATTGCTTGATATACAATTGATGTTTGCTTTGGTGATCTCTGTGAGATGAGTTCTATACCCGAACTCGAGTGCACTCTAGGATAGGAGAATGGCGTAGTCTTGTTGACTGGTGTGGAGTATTCCTTAGCCAGTTGACTTGCGAGTCCATTCACTTGGTAGAGGTCATGTTGGATTAATAATGTCACACAAGTTATTTGTGGTTAGGCATTATTCGTTCAATCATGTGCCTTAGAAGCCAAGGACCTTAGTTTACCAAACCCATCTTGGCCTATTTTTAGGACGTAGTGCGGAAGTCGTTCAGATGTAAGTTCTGATGCGATTGTTACGCGATACTACCCTCATAAGAGTCTCTCTCGAGAATATTTTTGGAATACGAGTATTCGTTTCTCCGATAATATCCGAGAGATGGGACGATGATTATGGGAGCCTCTGGTAGAACATGTCTGGCAGGTTTAAACCCTAGTACACTCCCTTTGGGTGATTCTTAACCGAGACTCCATGCTCGTGACTCTCAGCAAACCCGTGATTCATGGTTGAGTCGTTCAAACATCGTAAATATCAATGGAACTTGGGTGTTGATAAGGTGAAAACCTAAATCCACCAAAATGGATGATTGATATTAAGGATGTTAGAGCCGGTTCATGTACCGTTAATATCAATGGAACTTGGGTGTTGATAAGGTGAAAACCTAAATCCACCAAAATGGATGATTGATATTAAGGATGTTAGTGTCGGTTCATGTACCGTTAATATCAATGGAACTTGGGTGTTGATAAGGTGAAAACCTAAATCCACCAAAATGGATGATTGATATTAGGGATACAACGAGCTTTCCCATGACCTTTGTTTGGTGTGACTTGCTTGATCCTTGAGTGTGATTGTTGCATTCATGCATTCATGCATTCATCTGCATTCATGTCATCAGAAAAGAGAAAATTTTCAAGGAACTTAAAAGGGTTTATTTGCAAAATTTTCAGACATGGAAAGACCAAAAAGGCATACAAAGAAGTACAACTTTAGACAGCCCGATGTGAAAGAGTTAAGGAATCTGACATCTTATGTATTAGATCCCTTGGGTTTCAAAGCTCGCTATGGGAAGCTTCTGCCTCTGTTGACTACTCAGGTTGATGAGGGATTGATGAGTACTTTATCTCAGTTCTATGATCCTCTGTATCACTGCTTCTCTTTCCCGGACTTCCAGTTGCTGCCCACTTTGGAGGAGTATTCTCATCTTATTGGGATCCCGATTCTGGATCAGGTGTCGTTCAGTGGCCTAGAGAGTATCCCGACCGCTCGAGAGATTGCAGCCTTGTTGCACATAGATGAATCGCTGATTAAAGCTAATCTGACTACCAAAGGTGGAATTCAGGGTCTTCCTTCTGATTTCCTCGTCGCTCAAGCTACCATATATGGGAAGGCCATGAGTGAGGATGCCTTTGAGGCTTTATTTGTGCTGCTCATCTATGGGTTGGTGTTATTTCCCAACTTCGACAAATTTGTGGACATGAACGCCATTAGGATCTTCTCGGTTCTTAATCCCGTTCCGACTTTGTTGGGTGATGCCTATGTCTCTCTGCATCTGAGGAATGCAAAAGGTGGAGGAGTTATCGTCTGCTGTCTACCTTTGTTGTACAAGTGGTTTATTTCGCACTTGCCGCAGACTCTTGCTTTCAAAGAGAACAAGGGATGTCTACGGTGGTCTCAGAGACTCATGTCTCTCACTAATGATGATATCTCTTGGTATGATCGCGTGTATGATACCGTCCAGATTATTGACTATTGTGGTGAATTCCCTAATGTGCCTCTTCTTGGTACATGTGGTGGGATAAGCTACAATCCTATTCTAGCACGTCGTCAGCTTGGGTTCCCCCTAAAGGATAAACCTCATAACATTCTGTTAGAAGGTGTGTTCTTTCAGGAGGGTAAAGATCCCCAAGGCCTGAAAGCCAGATTTGTCCGCGCTTGGTGCAAGATCTGCAAGAAGAGTAGGAACGAATTGGGTCCGAAGAATTGCATTGCTTTGGAGCCCTATACCTCTTGGGTTAGACAGAGAGCTTCTGTATACCTTATGCCATATGATCATCCGAGACCTACACCATTGGATGTGGCTGGGCCTTCAACCCTCCCTACCCAACGTGTAGAGAAGTTGAGAGAAGAAGACCTTTCACGTGCTTGGATCCGTGAAAGAGAAGAATTGCTTCAGCAGCTTAAGGAGAAGGACGCTCTGATTGAATTTCTCGAGCATCGGGTGATCGATGATCCCAACGACACGTGGACTTCCTTGCTTCCTCAGTCTTCCAAGTTCTGGAAGAGGAAGTATGATCAGCTGGCTAAGGAGAAAGCAGATATGGAAGCTGCCTATGAGAGAGAGATCAAGAAGCTGTGTGTTTCTCGTCTTCCAGCATCCCGAGCTATTAGGGATCCATAGGATGTTATTTTCCTTTTCTCCTTGTAATTGAAGCAAAAATGTTGTACTTCTTTGTCTCGAATATATTGAATGAGATATTTTTCATATGAGGTTAAAATGTTTAAAAATTCAAAAATTGCAAATAATACCCTAAGGGTTCCTTGAAAATAAAACAAAGCATATGCACAAACATTACATGCATCATTTTGCATAAGCAGGTACCTTGTTTCTGGTCTTCCTGTTCTGACTCTGTGTTCTTCATTTATTTTGAAGACAAGCTGACTCACCGGTACTATACTCGAGCCAATTCTGCAAGAGTTATGGATCAGCTAGAGCAAGAGAACCGTGAATTGAAGGAAGAGGTCGCCAGACTTGGCGCTTTGATGGAGCAACTTCTTGCTGCCCAGAGGACAATTATCTCTGAGATTGTGACTCCGACTGTGCCAGCCGCCAGTGCTCATTTCGCGTCTCACGCCATGCCAGCCGGGTTCCCTTGGGGTATGCCTCCGGGTTTCATGCCGGATATTCCTGCTCCAACTTTTGCTCACATGCCGGCATCTAGCCCGGTCCCTGTTGCTGCTCCTCCTGTCGTGCATACCATGCCGAGGGTAGACGACACCATCTATCATTCCGAGCCGTCTGAGGGCCCGGACGTTAATGAGAAGATGGACGCTATGAATGATCAATTCCTTGAGCTGAGGAAGGAATTGAAGACCCTCAGAGGTAAAGATTTATTCGGCAAGTCTGCTGCCGAGTTGTGCCTTGTTCCTGGTGTCAAGATACCGATTAAATTCAAAGTACCTGACTTTGAAAAATACAAAGGGAACACCTGTCCTCTTGCTCACCTGGTCATGTACGCCAGGAAGATGTCTACCCAAACAGATAATGATCAGCTTCTGATCCATTATTTTCAAGACAGTCTGTCCGGTGCTGCGCTCAGATGGTACATGAGTTTGGACAGTGCTAGTATCCGATCCTTCAACGATCTTGGCGAAGCCTTCGTCAAGCAATATAAGTATAACGTTGATATGGCGCCTGACCGTGATCAGCTCAGGGCCATGTCTCAGAAGGACAAGGAGACATTCAAGGAGTACGCCCAGAGGTGGCGAGAGCTGGCTGCTCAAATTACTCCACTGCTAGAGGAGAAAGAGATGACTAAGATCTTCTTAAAGACTCTTAGCTCATTCTATTACGAGCGGATGGTAGCAAGTGCTCCCTCTGATTTCACCGAGATGGTGAACATGGGGATGCGTCTTGAAGAAGGTGTCCGTGAAGGACGTTTGGCAAAAGATGAGAGCTCTTCTTCTAAACGGTATGGGGCGTTTAAGAAGAAGGATGGGGAGGCACATGTTATGCAGTCTCATGCCAAATCCAAGAGACCCTCTGTTCAGAGGAAGCCAGCACGGCATAATAACAATCAGCACCAGGTGGCTAGTATAGCACCTGTATTCAGAGACAGTGCTCCATATCAGCAACCTCAGCAATATCAACAGCAGCAACACAATCAGCAACAATCTTCTCAACAGTATCGTCAACAACAATCTCGTCCACAGCAACAGGCCTACCAGCTTCGTGGTAGTACCAGTAATCAAGCCAACATGAACTATGATAGGAAGAAGATCAGTTTCGATCCGATTCCCATGTCGTATGCAGAGTTGTATCCCTCTCTAATAGAGCGGAAGCTGATTACTCCCAGAGATCCTCCGGCTATATCGGTCAACCCTCAGTGGTGGTATAAGCCTGACCTGCACTGTATCTATCATTCTGGCGCTCCGGGCCATGATGTAGAGAACTGTTTTCAGCTGAAGACCAAAGTACAAGATCTGATGCGATGTGGTATTCTGAGTTTTGAAGACTCAAGCCCAAATGTTACCAAGAACCCATTGCCCGCGCATGGGAAATCTGTCAATATGGTCCAGGGGTGCCCTGGTAAGTACAAGGTCAAATATGTAAGCCATATTAGACAATCGTTGGTCGAATTACATCGGCTGCTGTGTCAATACAACCACATGGAGCATGACCACGACCAATGCCGCATCTGTTTGGTCAACCGTTTGGGTTGCAATCAGGTACGAAGAGAGCTTCAAGAATTGCTGGATGAGGGTACCATTGAGATCCTCCAGAATCGCAATGTTGATGAAGATGAGCCGGAGGTGAATGTTATTTCACCAGTGTTCAAATTGCCCGAGCCTGTTGTTATTCGCTATGATAGCAGCAAGCCGAAGGTCTCTCCTTCATTAATCATCAAGCCTGCAGGTCCTGTGCCTTATGCTTCAGACAGAGCTGTGCCGTTCAGATACAATCCCGTTACTGTGCAAGATGGGGTAGAAGTACCTTTGCCTTCAACGTCTGTAACTAACATTGCTAATGTGAGCGGGTTGACCCGTAGTGGTCGCGTGTTTTCTGCACCTCCCAAGGCTCCTGTTGCTTCTGATACTGCTGAGCGTCCGGTTGGGACGGCGGTTAATGTTCAGAATCCGGCACTTGCTGTTGCCAAACCCTCCTCCTCTGTACCAAAGGCTCCTACTTCTTCAGTTGGCCCGAGTGGCATTGTGAATGAAGAATCTGATGAGATGCTGAGGCTCATCAAAAAGAGTGAGTACAATGTTGTAGACCAGCTTCTACAAACGCCATCCAAGATTTCCGTTTTATCTCTGCTGTTGAATTCAGAACCCCATAGGGAGGCTCTGCAGAAGGTATTGGATTTGGCGTATGTTGATCACGACGTCACGATTGAACAGTTCGATAGTATTGTTGCAAACATCACTGCTTGCAACACCTTGAGTTTCTGTGACGCTGATCTCCCTGAGGAGGGAAGAGACCACAACATGGCTTTACATATCTCCCTGAATTGCAAATTTGATGCCATGTCCAACGTGCTGGTGGACACTGGATCATCTCTGAATGTATTGCCAAAATCCACACTCTCCAAGTTGTCATATCAAGGGCCTCCCATGAGGCAGAGTGGGGTTGTTGTGAAGGCTTTTGATGGGTCGCGCAAGACGGTGATTGGGGAAGTTGATCTCCCAATCAAAATCGGACCTAGTGATTTCCAAGTTACCTTCCAGGTAATGGATATCCACCCATCATACAGATATCTTTTTAGGCAGACCATGGATTCACGAGGCTGGCGCCGTGACATCCACCCTACATCAGAAGCTGAAATTTGTCAAGAACAAGAAACTGGTTGTGGTAGGGGGAGAAAAGGCTCTCCTGGTTAGCCATCTGTCTTCTTTCTCATATATTGATGCCGAGGATGAAGTTGGAACTCCGTTCCAAGCTTTATCTATTGATGAACCGATCGAGAAGAAGTCTCCTTCATTCACTTCCTACCGAGATGCGAAACTGGCCATTGAGTGTGGTGCAGTTGCTGGTTTAGGGAAGGTGATCGAGCTTGAAGATAATAGATCCCGGGATGGCATTGGCTACTGTTCTGGGGCGTGTAATGAGCAAGGTTTGTTCACGAGTGGAGGATTCATCCATGACGATCAACCTGAGGAAGAAGTTGCTGCTATCTTGGAAGAGGATGTAGAGGATCTGAACAACTTTATCATCCCTAGCGGTGTCTGCCACAATTGGGTCGCTGTAGATGTTCCTACAGTCATCCATAGATCAGAGTAATTGTTCACTTTGTTAAAAACCCTTCTCCCATACCAAAAGGAGAAGTGATGACATTGTTGGCAGCATTTAATACAATGATGTTTTCATTCAATTAAAGCATTGTTAAACATTTGTTTTTCCATTTGTTTTCACTTTTTGCCTTTGCATGAAATCAGTGATCACAAAAAACCCAAAAAAAAAAAACAAGAATAAAACAAACATTTTTTCATCTGCATAATGATTTGCTTGTTTAAATTCTAAAGTTTTTCATTAACCAAAATCATTATGCAGGTTGATCTTAAAACCCATTAAACATAATGATCCAACGCCATCTCCCAATTTTGAATTCCCTGTATTCGAGGCAGAGGAAGATGATGTTGAAGGAATTCCTGATGAGATTACCCGTTTCCTTGAGCACGAGAAGAAGATCATTCAGCCGCACCTTGAAGATCTGGAAACAGTCAACTTGGGGTCTGAGGATTGTATTCGTCTGGTGAAGATTGGGGCACTTCTTGAAGAGTCTGTCAAGAAGGAATTGATTGAGTTGCTACGAGAATATTCTGATATCTTCGCTTGGTCCTATGAAGACATGCCGGGTCTAGATACAGATATTGTGCAACATTTCCTGCCTTTGAAGCCTGAGTGCGTGCCTGTGAAGCAGAAGCTCAGAAGAACTCATCCAGATATGGCAGTGAAGATCAAAGAAGAAGTTCAGAAGCAAATTGATGCGGGGTTTCTGGTGACTTCTACATATCCTCAATGGGTGGCCAATATTGTGCATGTTCCTAAGAAGGACAGAAACGTGCGTATGTGTGTTGATTACAGAGATTTGAATAAGGCTAGTCCCAAAGATGATTTTCCTTTACCACACATTGATATGTTGGTAGATAATACAGCTAAATTCAAAGTCTTTTCCTTTATGGATGGATTTTCCGGATATAATCAGATTAAAATGGCACCCGAAGATATGGAGAAGACAACATTCATCACACCTTGGGGAACATTCTGTTATCAAGTGATGCCCTTCGGTTTGAAGAACGCCGGAGCCACGTATCAACGAGCTATGACTACCTTGTTTCATGATATGATGCACAAGGAGATAGAAGTCTATGTTGACGATATGATTGCTAAGTCCCGAACGGAAGTTGAACATGTTGAGCATTTGTTGAAGCTTTTTCAGCGTCTGAGGAAGTTTAGACTTCGCCTGAATCCGAACAAATGTACATTTGGAGTCCGTTCCGGCAAGTTGTTGGGTTTCGTTGTCAGCGAAAGAGGTATTGAGGTTGATCCTGCAAAGGTCAAAGCAATACAAGAGATGCCTGCACCCAAAACTGAAAAGCAAGTCCGAGGTTTTCTTGGCCGCTTGAATTATATTTCCAGATTTATATCCCACATGACTGCCACATGTGCGCCGATATTCAAGCTCCTCCGGAAAGATCAGTCTCATGATTGGACCGAGGATTGCCAGAAAGCTTTCGACAGTATCAAAGAATATCTGTCTGAACCTCCGATCTTGTCTCCGCCTGTAGAAGGAAGACCTCTGATTATGTATTTGACTGTGCTTGAAGACTCGATGGGTTGTGTTCTGGGTCAGCAAGATGAATCGGGGAAGAAAGAATCTGCTATATACTACCTCAGTAAGAAGTTTACTGATTGCGAGTCTCGGTACTCCATGCTTGAGAAGACGTGTTGTGCTTTGGCTTGGGCTGCTAAGCGTTTGCGCCAGTACATGATAAATCATACCACTTGGTTGATATCCCGAATGGATCCAATCAAGTACATCTTCGAGAAACCTACTTTAACCGGGAGGATTGCCCGTTGGCAGATGCTGTTGTCTGAGTATGATATCGAGTATCGAGCTCAGAAAGCTATCAAAGGTAGTATCTTGGCTGACCATTTAGCGCACCAGCCGATTGAAGATCATCAGTCTGTTCAGTATGACTTCCCAGATGAGGAAATTCTGTATTTGAAAATGAAAGATTGCGATGAGCCTACACTTGATGAAGGTTCGGAACCTGGTTCCAAATGGACGATGGTGTTTGATGGCGCTGTGAATCAGTACGGAAATGGTATTGGGGCAATAATCATTACTCCTCATGGCACGCATATTCCGCTTACAGCAAGGCTAACTTTCAAATGCACGAACAATATGGCTGAGTATGAGGCCTGTATTATGGGACTTGAAGAATGTATTGATTTGAGAATCAAGCACCTTGATGTGTATGGTGATTCGGCCCTAGTTGTCAATCAAATCAAGGGTGAATGGGAGACGAATCAGCCAAGTCTCATTCCGTACAGAGATTATGCAAGAAGGATTTCAACATTCTTTACAGAAGTTAACTTTCATCACATCCTTCGAGAGGATAATCGGATGGCAGATGCTCTTGCTACGCTTGCCTCAATGATAGTTGTCAAGTGGTGGAATGAAGTCCCCAACATTGCCGTGATGCGCTTGGATAGACCAGCTCACGTGTTTGCAGTAGAAGAAGTGAATGATGACAAGCCTTGGTATTTTGATATCAAGAATTTCCTCCAGAACCAGGTCTACCCACCTGGGGCATCTGTGAAAGATAGGAAAACTTTGAGAAGGTTGTCAGGCAGTTTCTACCTCAGTGGTGAAGTGCTGTATAAGAGAAATTTTGACATGGTTTTGCTCAGATGCGTGGATAGACACGAAGCAAACCTGTTGATGACTGAGGTCCATGAGGGTTCATTTGGTACTCATTCCAATGGACATGCCATGGCTAGAAAAATGCTGAGAGCAGGCTACTATTGGCTGACAATGGAGTCTGACTGCTGCAAATAGGTGAAGAAATGCCACAAGTGTCAGATTTACGCGAATAAGATTCATGTTCCTCCGACACTTTTGAATGTGATTTCATCACCATGGCCTTTCTCTATGTGGGGAATCGACATGATCGGCATGATTGAACCGAAGGCGTCCAACGGACACAGGTTTATTCTCGTAGTAATTGACTACTTCACCAAATGGGTTGAGGCCGCTTCGTATGCGAACGTGACCAGACAGGTGGTTGTGAAGTTTATCAAGAACCAGCTGATTTGCCGTTATGGTGTGCCAGATAAGATCATTACTGATAATGGATCTAATCTGAATAATAAGATGATGGATGAGTTATGCGCTGAATTCAAGATTGCACACCATAATTCCTCTCCCTACAGACCCAAGATGAATGGGGTTGTTGAAGCTGCTAATAAGAATATCAAGAAGATTATCCAGAAGATGACTGTTACGTACAAAGATTGGCATGAGATGTTGCCATTTGCTTTGCATGGTTATCGTACATCTGTCCGCACTTCAACAGGGGCAACCCCTTTCTCGCTTGTTTACGGCATGGAGGTTGTTCTCCCAGTAGAGGTGGAGATCCCATCAATGAGAGTCTTGATGGAAGCCAAGTTGACTGATGCTGAATGGATTCAGAGTCGCTATGACCAGCTGAATTTGATTGAAGAGAAGCGATTAACTGCCATGTGTCATGGTCAGTTATATCAGCAGAGAATGAAGAAAGCATTCGATAAGAAGGTCAAGCCTCGTGTGTTCCGAGAAGGTGACCTCGTGCTCAAGAAAGTCTTGTCTTTCGTGCCCGATTCCAGGGGCAAGTGGACTCCAAACTACGAGGGTCCATATGTTGTTAAGAGAGCCTTTTCAGGCGGAGCTCTGATGCTTACAACAATGGATGGGGAGGATTTCACTCGTCCTGTGAATTCAGATGCAGTCAAAAAATACTTTGCCTAAAAAAAAGGTATATGCAAATGAAAAACAGAATGGCTCGCTAAGTTGAAAACCCGAAAGGGGCGGCTTAGGCAAAAATGAGCGTCTCGGTGGAGAACCCGAAAAGGCGATCCAGGCAAAAATTAGAGACTGGAAAAAAGAAGTATATTTGCATCCCGCTAGATTGAGTACCTCACCCTGGGGCAATCTAGGCAAAAATTAGGGATTCGGCAAGTAACTGCATCCTGACAAGATTTTCTGTTCCACAATCGTCTTTTCGTCAGAGGATTCTCGATTCGTCGTCAACTGAAGCTTCGAATACGTCGAGATTCAAATTGGTAGAGAAAGGATCATTATGTTCAATGTAGCCCTCTTCCAATATATATCACTGATTTCAAATTTGTACAGACCTATGGAGTCTTGCCATTTGCAGGCTACCATTCCATCAAATCAATTTGAGCTTTTATCCAATTATTTGCACTCTTATTTGTTCCAATTCAACAAATGTTTTGCATGTTTTAATTGATAAAATGTCATTGTTTTAAACGAATAAATTTTTCGAATTTGTTGTTTTAAACAAAGTGAACATTCACAATGATGAAAGGATACTTAAGAATCTCTCAGTGCTCTCCCGAGGGTGGCATGATTTCCAACAGGTAAGACATTGGTTCATATTCCTGGCATTGGTTGTATCCTCTTTATCCTGCTTTTTGTTGGGGTTGCTCCCCAAGCAGAGCTTTTGTTAGGGTTGTTCCCTAAGCAGAATGTTGTTGAAGACTTCGTTTTCTTCTCCAGCAGTATTTCTTCCCCAGCATGGGCGTTTCCCATTTGGAAGTTTCGGTAGCTGGTGGTTTGAGACCCCGATACCCTATCACTCTCCCTAGTGCGTCGCCAGCGGAGTTGTGGTTTTTCTCCTCAGCAGAGATGCGTTCCATTTGAAGATTCAATGGTTGGTGGATTGACATCACGATACTTTATCTTTCCTCAGCACAGTCGATAGCGGGATCTGTGATATATCCCCAGAGCAGAGTATTGTGGAAGATTTTGTTTGCTCCAGTAGTACTCTCTTCCCCGGCCACGTCGCCCGCGGAGTTGCTATATCTCCCCATCAGTGTGTTTATTCTTTCGACAGGGCAGTGATTGTGTTCCTCCTCAGCAGTTGTGGATTTTTTCCTCAACAGAGTCAGGATTGCATCCGTGACATCCTCCTCAGCATCTCCGCCAGAGTTGGAAACCTCTGTTTTCCCCAGGAGGGTTGGTTGGTAGTCTATCATCCATAGATTTGGGTTGATTCCCTGATTGCTTTTGATCCCCAGTAGAGTGGCTTGTCGCAGAATCTACTTGTGTGATCTTTTCTTCTCCCTCAGTGGGTTGTTCCCCAATGGAATGGATATTTGTGTTCTCCCCAGGTAGAGTTGCTTGTGCAGCCAGATTCTATGTGGATGATCTGTTCCCCCTCCGTGGGTTGTTCCATAGTGGAGTTATATAGAGTTGCCTGTGCAGTGAGCTCTTGTTCCCCTGCAGATATTTTGGGATTTATCCCATTCCCCAACAGATTTGTCTTTGTGGTCGTGTTGCCTGTTGTGACTTTCTGTACTCTAGTTGGGTTGATTGCTGATCCATCACTCAGAGCTTTGGTGTTTCCTGATATCTCTGATCTTCTGCCTCCCCGCAGATCTTTGCTTTTCAGCTTGAAGATCTCCTGGAGACTGGCTTTCCAGTTGGACCTCTTTGGTTTTCCCTGGAAGTATAGCACCGGGCGTTTGATTCCTGGTCCTGTTTGTGTTCGAATTGTCTGTTTTGTCAGCATTCATCAAACATAAATCACGTATATTCATGCATACTCATAAACATTCAGATATTCATGCTGCATTTTTTCCATATATCTCTTGTTTGTTGTTTCCTGCTATGGTGATATAGATCTCTTTATAGATCTCCCAAAGCGGATGTCGGGTGTTTAATCTCTCAAAATAGAGTCAGCCCTTAAGCAGAAAGTGTCTATCCTTTCCTGCAGTTCCCCACTGAGATACATCCTCGTAGATGACGGTTGTTTCCGTTCCCCCCAACACACCTTGGGACGGGTTTACCCTTTTGAGTTATATCCTCATCAGGACGAGTCTTGATTCAGTCCGCCTTTTTGGTTTGATCCTAAATTGGCCCCCTTTTTCAACTGTCTCTCGTGCTTCCCTGTGGTATAAATGAATAGTTTCTTACGAACCGGCGCTCATTCATCTTATCCTCAGTGGAATGTTTGGCCTTCTGCCTACAAACCAGCAGTTGTAAGTCCTCTCTTTGCGGTTTTCTACCTACTACCCGGTAGTTATAAACCCCATTTTCTCCCCTAACGGAGTCAATTTTGTTGTTCATCCCAACCGATGACAAGTTCCCCCTTTGTGGTTATCTTCATCTTGTTCTCGATGTTGATTTTCCCTTTGTTTGGATAAGTCGCTTGAATAAGCATTTATATCCCCAGCAAGCCTTTTGCGGATAATTGCCGTACGCTAGCAATTTTATCCCCAGCGGGTCCCTTCACCGTGTGGCAGTGGTTGTGTTCCCCGAATCATTGATTTTTCATCATTTGTATCCCAGCGAGTCTTCTTTCGTTTACCCTCTTGTTGGTAATGTTGTGACTCCTTGTTGATTGGCCATCATTATATACCTGGTTTGGTATCCCGATGCCTTTCTTTTCGGATTTTATCCTACAAACAACCTACAACCCGGTTAAGGATAATCTTCCTCTAGAGGTTATTATTCACGTTTTGACGGCAATGAATGATATATCTCATTCACTCTTCAGTTGAAACCTTTTGTGTTTCCCTAGTCGAGTAAGATTCGTTATTTCCCTTGGCGGAGTCGAATATTTGTTGTTTCGGATAGTTGCCGGATGCTTGCAATTTTATCCCTTTGAGTTGTCTTTCGTTTACCCGGATGCTTGGTATCGATTGTCTCTCTTTTTGGTTATTCACCTATTATATGCTTCGGTATCTCTGGTGTCTTTTCCTTTCGAGTATATTATTCACGGTCTGCCGGTAATGAATAATATGTCTCATGCGCTCTTTGGTTGGAATCCTTTGTTGATCTTCCCCAATTGAGTAAGATTCGTATTCCTTGTGGAATCGAATGTCCATCCTATAAACAAGTCTGCTGTTCTAGCTTTCTTCAGGATGATGAGTGTCTTGGAACACAAACCAATTCACATTTTCGGATTTTATCCTATAAACAACCTACAACCCGGTTCAGGATAATCTTCCTTTTTTAGTGTACCATCCACGTTCTGACGGTAATGGATATTATGTCTCTTTCGCTCTTGGGTCAATCTTTCGATTGTTTTCTCCGCAGAGTAAGATTCGTATTCCTTGCGGAATCGAATGTCCATCCTATAAACAAGTTTGCTTTCGCTTTCTTCAGGATGATGAGTGTCTTGGGACACAAACCAATTCACGTTTCCAGACCTTTATCCTATAAACAACCTACAACCCGGTTCAGGATAATTTTCCATGCGAGAATATTATCTACGTTTTGACGGCTATAGATAATATGTCTCATGCGCTCTTTTGTCGGATCCTTTGTTTGTTTCCCCAATTGAGTAAGATTTGCGTTCTTTACAGAATCAAATGTCCATCCTATAAACAAGTCTGCTTTTCTAGCTTTCTTCAGGATGATGATTGTTTTGGAACACACACCAATTCACGCTTTGGTCGGTCACCTGTTACATACCTACAACCCGGTATCCTTGGGTGTTCCTTCCTGTCTTCTCCCTATTATGACCTTGGTCCCCTGTGGAGTCAGATTTTCCTGAGTTTATGTACCTTTTTCAGGTCTTTCTCAGATGTTTGGTTGATTGATATCTCTCACCCTCATACCGGTCTTAGATATTCATTCTTCCTGAGTTTGTTACTCACTAACCGGTAACATCTCATCCTTGGGTTTCCCCTGGAAAGTCTTTTCTAGATTTCCCCAGCGGATTTCTGTTCCTATTTGTGTTGCTGTATTGGTGTTATCCCCAATACATGCATTTTGTGAGTCAGCTTAAGTCTTTTCAATGGAAGTGTTTTCCTTCGGAATTTCTTTCTCTCCCCAGTTTAAGTCCTTTACTTCCCCAGTAAAGTCTCCAGTCCGATGTTTCGTTATCCCCTAGCTCAGAGTCGTGTCCTGCTCACGCTTTCTTTTTCTTTTTCTTATCCCCAATAAGAATTCCCATGAGAGTCCTATTAGAGTCTTTGTTCCTGGTGAGTGTATTACTCTGATGGATCGTCTTTTCTTCTGTGTGAATCATATTCCCCACAGAGTTTGTGTCTTTCGCATGCATACATTCGCATCATGAGGTCTCTTAGGGACCAAAATTTGTCTCATTACTGTTATTTAAGCCCATTCTACCGCGCCAAGATGAAGATTTCTAAACTTCACTTCTCCGGCTAGAATGACCTTAAATAGGGGCATCTGTAAGACCCCAATTTTTGCCCTAAGATCCCCCATGGCATCATATCATATCATAACATTGCCTCAAGGATCTTTGTGCACCTTTGCTTCCCTCCTAGTGGGTGGGTTACCTTGTGAGTGTGGTTCTTGATCACCAAGCATGTCTAGCATTTGTATATCATTGCTTTTCATTTATTTATTAACCCAAAAGTACAAAAATATTGTCATCTAACCTTGTTACTGGCAGATGAAGCAATTAGGTCAAGACAGTCAAAACAAGTCATTAAGCCATAGATGGTGGCCATTCTTGAAGAATTTGGGCACCATGATCATTCATAAGAAGTTCATATGAGTTGTGACATCATTTGGTATCAAGATCTCAAGTGGTAGAGGCTTGGAATTCATCAAAGCATGGCTCAGTCAACCAAAACCCTAGCAAAGTCAACTGTGGTCAACTGTGCATTTAATCAGGGATTTGAGGGTGTGAGATGGTTTGAGAGGTCTCATTCATGTCCATATATGCCTCATATAACATGTCAAACATCATCGTTGAGGAATTGGAGGTCAGATAAAAAGTTTCCCAAAATAGCAAGGACCTGTAATTTTCAACTGCCAAAAATGGAAAGGCCTTCTCCTCAACTTTACATCATCAAGCAAGCTTCAAATCAAAATTTGTCCAACATGAAAGTTGAAGATCTTGCTCTTGCCTTTCCAAAAATTCCAAGAACACTCATTTCTCATTTATGGTTGGCAAGTTATGATCAAATCATTTTCAAGAAATCTTGAACTTCAAGGAGGCATAACTCTTGAACCATTTGACAAATTGTGTGATTCTTTTTTGAGCAAACTCCATTTGACATGTTTTATCATAATCCATCATCACATTTCATCAAAAATCATCACATCAAAAGTCCATTTTTCAAGTGACTTCATTTTAAATTTTGGTGGGAAATTTGAATTTTTGAAAAGGTGCATAATTTTCATTCTAAGCCATTTCCAATGGCCTTGAATCAGATTTTTGGACTTGCTACACATGATTTTCGTACTGTTCCATTGCATGGTGATCATAAGGGCATTTTTGCCAAATTGCATAAACATGTTAAAATCACCTAATCCATTTTTCATTTTGCTAAACATGTTTAGTAGCTGGATTAACAGAGGGTATAAAGCATTAATCATAACAGAAAATCGAAATCAAGAACCACAATCCACAAATTCAGATCTAAATTTTTCTCTCAAATTTTTCTCAACCTTTTCTCAATTTTTTCTCTCATTTCCTTCAAGCAAGTTGCATTGTTCTTGCTCTGTTCATCATCAAGCATCATTGTTGAGCAACATTCAATCAAGATTCAACCGAAATTCGTGCAAATCAAAGCTCCACAAAGCAAGAACATCAACAATGGTGAAGTCTTGAAATCGTAGAATCGTGCCAAGCTGAGCTTCGATCTTCCTTCTAAGCGTCTCCATAAGCATTGTAGAAGAAGCATTTGGACGTGGCAAGGCTTAATTGCAGCTGGATCGAGCTCTGTTCTACAAGAGGTAAGAATTCGACCTCCATTATTTTGTTGTTAGTTGACATGATGTTATAGATCATTGCTTGCTGATTGTTTTGAACTTTGAATCGATTGAAACCGTGCAAAAATGAGAGAGAACGAGGGATTTGATTTTTTCATGTTGATGTTAGATTTGCTCGATCCATGTATGATCTGTTGTTTTTGGATGAATTGATTGTTGATTATTCATGCCTGATGTTGGATCTATGGAATGCAATGCCTGATTTTCATTTCTGGAGCTTTTCATTTTTTTCTGGAAAACCGCGTATGAAGATGATGATGATCTTCGTGCTGTTCTTCATTTCTGGAAAATTTCCTGCGAATTTTCCTGCAGCATTCATAACGTTTACCACGGATTTTCCTGCGGACTCACATGTGCTTCCTGCGGATTATGGCTGCATGTGATTAGGGTTTACTGGCGCGCGTTTTCAAATATTCGTGATATTTACAAGTTTGCCATTCGTGCCATTTATTTCATTTTAATTCCAAATTTTATTTCATTTCATCATTCAATCTTCAAAAAACCATAAAAACTTCATGGATGATCCAAATTGGTTGGGAATTTTTGCATTCATCTCCATTTTTCATCTAGTTTTTTATAGGCATGATAACACAAGTTGTGCACGGTTGATTTTTAATTTGGTCCAATAGTTTTGATCATGTATGCTTTGTGCCTATGTTTTACCATTTTGCTTGTGAAATAATGATGGATGATCATATGAAGCTGAAATTTTACATGCATGATCTAGGCTCATTCCTGAACATTTTGGTATATAGTTTGCTAATTTTGCATTTCTGGATTGTGAGATATGATGTAATATTTGGAGGTGTGACAATGTATGTCACACCATGTCTTATTCATGTTCTTGATTTTATTTTCCATGCTTATTGAACTTGAATTGACCTGGATTTTTGCATGTGGATACATATGGATGTCTAGTGTGCTTGTGATTTTTCCTGGAATTTTGGGATACATTTTCTATTTGTTTGAGAATTTTCCCTCTGTTTGGTCAATTGTTGATATTTTGTGAGTCATGACATCATATGATTTGTGAAATCCTCATGCATTATTGGATGACTTTGAAATTTGGCATGTGTATTATAGACATCTTGAAGGTTTCCATGGCTTTGATTTCATTCATTTCTCATGTTTGGTCACTATTTTATGATCGCTTGAAGTTGATGCATGATTTGTGGTCTTGTATGAGCTTGTATGAACATGCTTTGACTTAGGGATTTTGATTGACTTGCTTCCCTTTATCCAAATGCCATGAAATTTGGTGTGTTGTTCATTCAATGTGTTTTGGTTAAGCATGAATTTTCCTGGAATTTATTGAGCCATTTTGGTTTTGATATGCTTGTGTTCATTCTGTTTACATCATTGAGTTCTCAACTTGCCTAGTTTGACATGATTTGCTTATGAAATGCAATTGATGAATGTTTTTGATGTGGGACCAGCTGGAATTTGTTCTTATTTGATAAATCTTGATTTTGATCAAGTTTCATGTTCTGTTTTAAGTTTTTTCTCCTCCTTTGACCCTAGGCTTTGGCCTAAGGGTCTACTTCTCACATTTGAGTTTGTTTTCAGGTTAAAGAAGCAATTGCTTTAAGGAGATTAATTCAAGTTGATTGAGTTTGGTTCACTTGATTGTGATGAACTAACTTGGTTTGTTTTGTAGGATGCTAACTCATTTGCTTTGAGTTTGTGCTTTGCACATGTGGTTGATTGTGTTGACTGTTGGTTCATATCTTGTCTGTTTTGACTTTGTGATTGGTATGTTGATTATATTTGATTAATTTCAGGTACCATAGTTGCTTTAGTTCCTTTGAGAACTTGCTATTGCTTTGCTTTGCTTAAGCATTGAGGTAGAATCTCTTGTCTCCATGTAGTCTGGAAGACCTGGCTTGTTACTTAGCCAGGCACCTGTCTGAAGTCCTCCTTAAGAGGCAATGTTTGTGATTGTTAACTTCGTCCCCAAGCAGGAAAAGACCTCATATGAGGCAATTGGTAGACAAAAGAGATATGTAGCCTATCTCCTACTATTCTGTGAGTCTCTCACCTTGCTCACACCACATGTGTTGATGCATAGTGAGTAAAAACCTAAGATCTATCGGGTCCTTAACTTGTGGAGAGAGTTCCATCTTTCTGAACTCCCACACCTTCTGATATTCAATGCTCTCCCTGACCAGGGATAAGAGTGATGAGGCACACCCCTCATATCCTTTCATCTGCTTCACCTTGGCTCTCAATGTCAAGGTTAAGAGCACCATCTACCCTATTCCAGTTGACTTCATAGTCTAACCCTTTGCTTGAGCCTAATTGCTTGGTTATAGTGTGTGCTAAATGACTTTGTCTGATTGATTGCTTGTTGAATTTGTACATGTTTTGCTTGCTTGCCTTTGTGCACTTATCATCATTGATTGTTCATTATTGTGTGATCATCATTGCATATCTTTGTGATCCATGTTTGGTTTACCCATTAAGGACAACTGTAAGTCCATTCATTGGCCATTGTTCCTATGATTTGGAAGGGATAAAGTGTAAGACCATTTCATTTGGCCACTTATGTCCATTGCTTAAATGCTTGTTTGTTTGTTGTATGTGAGGATGCAAGTATAAGTCCATTGATGGCATCCGGTATCATTGTTTTGTTTTAGGAGATTGGAATAAATCCATTTATTGGTATCCGATATCCGCTTTTGCTTTAGGAGATTGGTGTAAATCCATCTATTGGTATCCGGTATCCGCTTTTGTTTGTGAGATTGGTATAAGTCCATTGATGGCATCCGGTATCATTGTTTTGTTTTAGGAGATTGGAATAAATCCATTTATTGGTATCCGATATCCGCTTTTGCTTTAGGAGATTGGTGTAAATCCATCTATTGGTATCCGGTATCCGCTTTTGTTTGTGAGATTGGTATAAGTCCATTGATGGCATCCGGTATCACCTTGCTTTTATTTGCTTGCTTGTTTGTTGCTTATTCCTAAGGACACACTTGAATCATCTTCTATATGATTTCAAGAGGTGAACCTTTCTAAGAAGTTTTACATTCCACCATTCGTACCCTCTTTGTCCTAAACCTTTTCACACTTTGCTCTCAAAAACTTTGACTTGTTGTGCAAACATCTTCATGTCTTTTCAAATTAGAAACCTGGACCCTAAGTCCTTGACTTTTCAACTCCATTTCATAACACTTCTTTGAATCAATCTTAATCATACCTTGACCATATTTTACGAATACTCATAATCAATTAACTTCACCCATTCAATTGTTTTGTGGCTTCGTCCATTGTTAACATGTTTTCATACATTAGCCATAGGTTTCAATTACCATAGCGGTTGATGTAAATCTTACCTTGTCCTTAGTGAGTCGATTGTAAGACTTCCGTACTGAAAACAGGGTTAACCCCTCTAGTACGTCGAAGCCGTCCTCGCATGGTGGATTGTTGAATTCAGGTTGAGTTTTCTCCCATTGGTAATGAAAAGCCTTAAGGCTTGTGTTTTAAAATGAACTCACTAATTTTTGGAAATCTTTTAGCCGAACTACGGCGTTTTGATCCTTACCTTTGATGGAAGGTACGTAGGCAACGGGTTCATCCGTTCAAACACAAAAATAACTAACTTGTACATTCTTTTCTCATCTTCCCATTCATGTTTGCACAATATGTCATAAACAAATAAACATTTTTTATACAACAAGTGTGAAAAGGGCTCCCTAGGAGTACCTAGGACGTGATGGGTGCCTAACACCTTCCCATTGCGTAATTTACCCCTTACCCAGACTCTCTGGTCTTTTATTGGTTTTCTACGCGTAAAACTTCTTAGGTTTTTGTTCGCTTTTTAACCAGTCCTTAGGATAAATAAAAGTGCGGTGGCGACTCGATTCATTGTATGCTTTGCTTATGGTTTAATCAATAAATCATATAGCGACGAATACACCGCTACAATGTTCATTCAACAACAAGATTTGGACGCTCCCGTCTTGAAGAGAATCAAGTCACAATTCAACATTACTTTAAAGTTGAAATCTTTTTCACTACCATTGACAAACAGTTACAAGAGTTGAATAGCAGATTCAGTGAGCAGGCAATGGATTTGTTAACTCTTTCTTGTTCTTTATCTCCTAAGGATGGATATAAAGCTTTTAGCACTGATACTATTTGTTCTTTAGTTGAAAAATATTATCCTATGGATTTTAGTGATCAAGAGAAGAAGAATTTGCAATTTCAACTCCAACATTTTCTATTTGTTGCTCGTCAAGCATCAAACTTGAATAATTTATCAACTATTCAAGAACTATGTTCATGTTTGGTTGCATCTGGACAGGCTGAAACTTACTTCTTGATTGATAGACTACTTCGTCTTATCATGACTCTTCCCGTTTCTACGGCCACAACTGAGAGGTCTTTTTCAGCAATGAAAATTATTAAGACTAAGTTGAGAAACAAGATGGATGATGGGTTTCTTGGAGATAGCATGACAGTATATATTGAAAGGGAGATTAGTGCAAGCATTAGTTCGGAGTCAATTATTGACGATTTCAAGTCACTCGGAACGCGTAAAACATTACTTTAAGCTAGTTTTAAATCATGTAATTTAAATTTTTAGTAATTAACTTTGTATTTATTTTAACTTTAATATTTTATTTAAAATACTATTTACATTTTATTTATAATCTTTATTTTACGTTAGCGGTCATCCCAATTTTTTTTATCTGGCTCCGCCATTGGTGGCAACGATATACAACCTATTGATGTGGTTGTTTCTGAGCAAGAATTTTGGCCACTATGAGCTAAGTTTATGATATTGTTGCTTCATATTAATAAAGTTTGATGAAACTAAAATTTAAATAAAAGTTATTATTGTCACGGTAAAATTGAAGAAAAATTATAAAAATCTCAACAAAAATAAAATCCAGAGACAAAAAACCAATTTTATAAATAGAGGAACTAAAGTTTAAAAAAATTAAAAATGAAAAATTATTAAAGTCTAAAAAAAATCTACAATGCTGACATCCTAAATTATTAAAAGAAATTAATCTATTTTTTAAAATATAGAGGTTTATTAAAAAGATGAATTTAATTGATATACACTCTCAGTGTAAAAGAATTTTACACATTCAGTAAATTATAACCGTTGGATATTGGGATAAGTTTGACTTTTATTTTTAAAATCTATAAAGTAATGCAAACGAGTGATGGTGATAAATCGATAGTGTAAAAATTTTTACACTGACCGTACACATTAATTAATCTCTAAAAAGATCCTTCTGATTTTATATTTTAACCAAAAATATGCTGTTTAAAAATATCTGTTAGAGTATTTTTAATACAGAGAGGGAAATTGAGAAACTATAAATTATTTGCTTTCTATGAGTTTTTTTCTTATAAAATTCTATGGGCTTTTTCTCATCATAAATAAATAATACAGCCGGGATTGTACAAAAGTCAATAAAAAATTAGTTTTCATTATAAATAAAAAGTCAATGAATAATTTTTCTAATCACTTCAACGCAATCATAATATTAGTTTTGATTTTTTTCAAATACTTTCAGCGCAAATCATAATTAATAGGCAAATAGATTTCATATACAAACAGTTAAAAGAATAGTTTATAACTACGTCAAATAAACAGTACTACATTCTTATACTTGCGGGCTGGCCCAATTTTTTTTTTAAGTAGAAACAAAAAAGTGAATTGTTCTTTCTACCTTTATAAGTTATCCCATATCACTATGAAAAGTTTAGATTGCTCTTGAAATTTGGAGATACTTTTCTGAAAATATATATTTTAATTATTTTTTAGATTAAATTGAAGAGGTAAATCACCGTATGCATAAAAATTATGTCCAAAGATACATCTCCGTAAATATCATTTATTCAAAAGTTAGTGGATGATTCGAAGATGCATCTTCGAATTTTTTTTCTCATATCCTGCACCCAACTACCTTTCCCACTTCCTTCTTATTCATTTTCGGCAAAAAAATAAATTATCTTCCTCCTCTCAAGCTTTTGAGCTCTTTGTCCCATTTAAGCTTCTCTTTGTAGCAAACTTCTACAATTAGAGCGCCAACTATTCCTTTTCATAATCACATAACTAGGGGTGTGTTAAAAAAATGGTTATTCATAACCAAATTAGTATCCAAATTGTTCCACTTTTAAAAACCAAATCAAATACTAAAATAAAAATTTAGATATCCTTTTTGTTATTCAAATATAAACCATTACACATTATAAAAATTTGATTTTGTTATTCGGTATCCAAATTTTACTATACGTTAAATTAATATATTTGTTTATTTTCATGTTTTTTCATATTATAAATTAATTTTATATTTTAATTTTTTTTAAATTTCAAAAGAAAAATATTTTAAAAATAAAATTCAGAATTTTTTTTTCTTTTCACGAAAAATATTATCTTCGGAAATTTATTTTTCGATAAAATTATATTTGATTTTTTTTCAAATAAAATTATTATTTTCTTCTAAATAAAAAAAATTATCAAATCATTTTGTATTTTTTTCAATAAAAAAAATCTTTTGTAAAAAGTTTTAAATTTTTTTTAATAATTTTTTTTGATAATTTTTTAATTTTCAAAAAGGTTAATTTTTCAAATTTTCAGAATAAAAAAAACTTTTATTTTCAGAAAAAAATAATTAAAAAAAACAATAATAATTTTTTATAATTTCAGAATAGAAATTATTTTTATTTTCAGAATTTTTTTATTTTCGATTTCCAGTTTTTTTAAATAAATTTTTTTCAGTTATTTTTATTTTTTGGAATAATTTATTTTTTAAGATATTTTTTTCATTTTCAGAATATGATTTGATTATTTTCAATTTATTTTATATATATATTTTTCTTTTTTCTGAATATTTGTTTTTTTTCCTAAAAAAATTGTTTTTTGTATGTTTTTTAAATTTTAAAAGAAAAATATTTTAAAACCTCATAAAATTTGTTTATGTTTTTAAATTTAAAAATTAATATTAACTTAAAAAAATAAATTTTAAATAAAATTAAATAATTTTGATTAAAATCAAAACCCATTTAAAACCGGTTCAGAACCAATTCGGAACCGGTTTGAAATTTTAAATTGGTTTTTGTGAGAAGTGGTTTGATTTATAAATAATAATCATAAAAATGGATTGATTCATATTAATGGGTATCCATGTACACCCCTAATGAAGAGGGGAGGATTAGGGTCCGAGTGCCCCTTTGACGAGAAAAGACACAAATGAAAAAAAATGCTGAAGAACGAAATATATATCGCCTGAACTGGTGTGATAATCAATTACCACATAACCCATATGTCTAAAATTCCCCTTTTAGTAATCGATTACTGGAAATTCGTAACCGATTACCATGTTAACTTTTTTTAAATGTTATTTTTGACATGTTTTAGGTTCAAGGGCCTATAAGAAAACCCTTCTAATAACCACAAATAATCATTTAACATCTTATTCATATAAATATACACTAGATATAGATAACAAAATAATAATTTCTCAAATAAAATTATGAAATTCTTGAAATTTATAATGTTGATTAAATATCATGTACCTTTGATAAATTTTTGAAAGATCATTATTATGGCAAATCAATGACCTTTGATATTCTTCATGTATTGCTTTCACCCAAGATGCCTAATTCCTCCCTTATTTTGTAAAAAGACTTTTTCACAAGCGATTTGGTAAAAATGTCTGCCAACTGATTATGAGTATCCACGAATGTGACTTTGACATCTCCTTTAAGTACATGATCACGTGGAAAGTGATGCTGAATGTCTATGTGTTTGGTACGAGAATGAATTACCGGAATCTTTATTATGTTAATTTCACTTGTATTGTCGCATCTAAGTGGAATGCATCCAAGATTAAGTTCGTAATAACAAAGTTGTTGTTTTAGCCATAGAGTATGAGCACAACAACTTCCCGATATTATGTATTATGCTTCTGTCGTACTAAGAATAACACACACTTGTTTCTTATAAGGCCATGATACTAAAGCATTTTCTAGGATGTGACATGTTCCACTTATGCTTTCGTGATCAGTTTTACAACCTGCATATTCCGAGTCAAAATAACCAACTAAATCACATATACTACCTTTAGGATACCATAGTCTGTTGTTGTTCATTTCAGATACTTCATGTTCCTCTTTACGGAGGTGAGATGAGAAATCTTTGGTTTTTCTTGAAAGCATACACAAAGACAAACATTAAACATAATACCAGGACGACTTGTCATCAAATACAATAATGAGCCAACCATACCTCGATATTTAGTGATATCAACGGAAATACTGGATTCATCTTGATCTACATATGTTCCAGAACCCATTGGACTAGCCACCTATTTGCAATTATCCATATCAAATTTCTTCAATAATTCCTTACAATACTGGGATTGGTTGATGAAAATGTCATTCTTTAATTGTTTAATTTGTAGTCCAAGAAAATAATCCATCTTACCCATCATAGACATCTCGAACTCTCCTTTCATTATCAATGAAAATTATTCACATAGTTCTTTGTTTGTTGATCTGAATATGATGTCGTCAACATAAACTTGAACCAATAAAGTATGATTTTAAATTTTCTTGATAAACAAAGTATTATCAACTTTACCTTTTTCAAATCCTCTTTCACATAGAAAGTTGCTAAGTCTATCATACCATGCTCTTGGTGCTTGCTTCAAGCCATAAAGAGTTTTTCTCAACTTGAAGACATGTGAGCGATTCTTGAAGTCTTCAAAATCAATAGATTGTTTGACATAGACTTCCTTATTGATGTGTTCATTCAAGAAGGCGCTCTTGACTTACATTTTGAATAACTGAAAATTTAATGGACAAGCATAAGCAAGTAATAAACGAATAACTTCTAACCTTACAACCAAAGCGAATGTTTCTTTAAAGTTGATTCCTTATTCTTGATTGTAACCTTGAGGCAGCAATCTTGCTTTGTTTTGAACAATTATACCATTCTCGTCAAGTTTGTTCTTAAACACCCATTTGGTACCTATGATGTGTTTACCACTTGGCCTAGGAATAAGTTCCCAAACTTAATTCCTTTAAGATTGATTTAATTCTTCTTGCATGGAAAGTATCCATTGGTCGCCTCCTAAGGCTTCATCAATCTTTGAAGATTCTATTTGAGAAACAAATGTCATATTCAAGCAAGCATCCTTGAGATTTAGTCTTGTTGAAACTCATTTACTTATGTCACTAATAACTATGTCAATTGGGTGATTACGATGGGTTCTCCATTCTTGAGGAAGATCACTTTGATTTGTTTCTTGTTGGGTAGATTTTTCTTTGTGTTTCGATTGATCATCCTTGTTGTCTTTGTTAACATCTTCCATAGGAACTTCAAAAATATCATCATCATCACAAACAACTACATCCTCCTTAGAAGGTTATATTCATCAAATAAACATGCATTGATTCTTCAATAGTTAAAGTTCTTTTGTTATAAATCCTATAAGCTTTACTAGAGAGAGAGAAAGTGGCCAATAAATATACCTTTTTCGGATTTCTCATCAAACTTACCGAGATTATCTTTGTCATTATTGAGGACAAATCATTTATACTCAAAGATACGAAAATAAGTAATGTTTGGCTTTCTTCCTTTGAAGAGTTCATATGGAGTCTTTTTCAAGATTGATCTTATGATAACCCGATTACTTATATAACATGCCATGCTAACCGCATCCACCCAAAAATACTTTGGTAGACTTGAGTCACTAAGCATTGTTCTTGCAAGTTCCACTAGAGATCGATTCTTTCTTCCCACCATTCCATTTTGTTGTGGAGTCCTTGGTACTGAAAAATTGTGAAAGACGCCATGTTGTTCGCAAAACTCTTCGAATGATGCATTTTGGAATTCTTGGTAAATTATAATTAAATCCTCACCCAGAACAATGATACTCACTTATACACAAAGTACTCTCGAAGCACTAAGGAAAAATAAATGTGAGAAACTGAGAGATTTATAGAAAAGGAGAGAGCATACGAAAGTGATATTAAAGCTCATTTTCTAGATTTGAAAAGTGATAGAGAAGTTCTCTATTTACAGGCCAAGATATCGTATAAATTTAGAAACATTATGTGGAAAATTTAAGTCATCTAATCGATTATTTGTCCCCAAAAGAATATGTTTTAATTTCTAGTTTTTCTCATCAATAAAAGACTGATTCCAGTTGATTGTGAGCGTTGCAAATTGAAGTAATAAATTATAGCACTTGAGATGATCAATTATTTAAATAAGGTTTCAAACGATCAGACAATTTCCTAATCATTTAGCTAGGCCATAAAAACATTTTTAGGTGGTTTTAGGAAAAATAAGGGAGACTTCTTAGATGTTTTTAATATGTGTGTGATTTTTCCATAGTATTTATAGAAGTACTCATGTTCCTTTACAAGACACTAGTCACTTATAAAGATACAACAAAATGAGTTTTCACACTTTCTCTCTTTGATAACTTTGAATCTTCACGTCTTAACATTATTATATTTGAGTTTAGCATCAAACAAGAGCCTTAGATCTTTTAGCTTAATGAGACTTAAGATATATCCAAGTTCATTACCATCATCTGAAATTTGAGAGGTCAAACCATTGGCAAACCTTGAAAAAAAAGTCTTCACTTGAATATGGTTTGACAACCACATTGTTGACTTCAAAGGGACAACTTAATCTTCAAGAGAATCTTTAAAAGTATAGCTTTATCTAAGAGGATAGATTGATAAACCCATCTTAAGAATCTCCGTCCACTTGATCTATCTTAAATTGATGAGGAGTTCACTAGATATCATTGAATATCATATGTTATCATCACGGATAACTTGATCTCCAAGCATGACAATTTTGATCACCATAAATATAATTACAATCACTTGATCACTGTATCAGATGATATTATGGCTTCAACTTTATCTATATATCTTGATCAACATATCTTGATCTTCAAGCACCATCACTTTGTAAATAACTTATCAAGCATCATCACTTGAATAACAAATTGTTAATTACCCTTACTTCAACAACAATTGTCCAAGAACCATCACTTGAACACCATATCAAGCATCATCACTTGAATAAAATATCAAGCAACATCACTTGATTAGTAATATCTCAAGCGCCATCACTTGAGAAAACATATCAAGTACCATCACTTGATTAATATTCAAGCACCATAACTTGAACAAGCATAGCCTTGGACAAAAATACAGATGAAGACTTTATTAAGAGTATTATCAGCATAAAAACCAAATCATTAGGTTGTTCCGTCTTCATACTTGCAAACACATAGATCCATATTCTTCATTTTATTGAGGATGACAACGCATCTCTCTTAGAGGTGGTATAATAGAAAACACATAGCTAAAGTTTGGCGCGGTTAAATTGCCCCTCAGATAAGTAGAGAGTATATTGTACTCCTCTTGAGAGTATATATATCCCTTCTTTGGTGTCATCAAAAATATGGGAAAAATAACAGGTAGACCCATAGACAGAAATGGAAAGAATCAAGCACATAGATCACATGATTGCACAAATGAAATTAATGAATTACAAGATAAAGAGGTGAAAAAGAACATAGTCCGGAGTGAGGCACAAAAGAGCGGAATATGAGACCAAAAGAAGAATCGTCAAGAACAATATTTTGATTACATTTGTTGAAATGCACCATTAACAAGAACCTTGATCACGTCCATTAAAATACACCTTCAACTAACATACATGGATCATAGGTGTCATATGATCCCATTATCATGCATAGGTCAAAATTAAGACTAAGGTCAATTTCTATGTTGAGGTTTATTTTGAAAAGTCCACATCATTTCATGCATTTACCATCACATTTCATTCATGCACTATTAGAGTATGGATTTCCCTTTAAGTCATTTAAGCTACTACAATAACAAACTCAATACCAAAAGCAAAAGTTTAATTTCCACGAAGTTACTGCAGCAAATCAATAAAACACACCACTTCAAATTCACAAGCAAAAATTCCTCTACATAATGTAGTACATGGTTTGCACTCCACTCCCTCATTCCAATCCCATATTCCACTGCTTCTCCACTCCCACTCATGGACTAATTTTAACAGCTATTTTGTTTTGATATTATCCTTTTCCTTACAAAATATTTTCACACACTCACAAAACCCTAATCTAGGAAAAAATACCACAGTAATTATGCATACTATTCACAAGAACCGCACAACACATAACAGAGAAATACACACATTGTTAAACATACTGAAAAATCCTAAGCACTAAGAGCATTTTGTTTTAGACCTCAACCTCTCAAATACACTAAACATAATACATTTCTAAGTAATATAGAGCTTCAATTTCATAATCTCTAAACATAACTCGAGCTTAACCCCATCCACAATCACAAAAGAACTCAGAGAAACTTGCAAAAAAAATCAAAGGAGCGGCAAGGAAGAAATCAAAAGAAGAATAAAGAGATTGAATGAGAAGAAATGAGGAGTAGAACAAGATAGAGGCGGAGTTTAAACTTGTGAATCAACCGTCATGCCGGAGCAAGTCACCACCGCACAAGAAATCACCTCTCATCATTTTTTATTATGTTCTTCGTTTCTCCTTTTTTTTCCTTCTGGATTGCCTTTGTATTAGCATGAATGCATGAAAATCCTGTTGTTTGTTGTGATTTGAGAGGTTGTAGATTGTTAGATTTTTGTTTTAGGGAGTTCACGATCAGTTCTTGTTGTTTGTCATTTGGGGTTTTTGTTTGCGGATTTGGATTGAGAGATGAATTTAGAGGGTAGTTTTTGTTGTTCATTTTTTTGATTTCGTTTGTTTGAGGAAATATGAAAAATAGTTTAGAGATTTGAAGTTTTTCATGGAGTTCCAAGGAAGAGAGAGCGGTTGGAAAGATAAAGAAGAGAGAGCGTTTTTTTGGTTAAATGAGTGCTTGGACCAGGTTTTAACTTTTATATGTGAGGGATTTCGGTCTGGTTCAGACCCAACCCGAATACCCTTACCCAAACCGGTTCATTACCCCTTTTTGTCAACTTTTGATGTCGCTGTCGCACATGGGTCAAAAATGAGTAATAAAATATAGTAAATGGGAAGCGACACCTCGAGTATCGTATCACAAAGATTCTTGTATTATTCTTAACCTAATGAAATCGATTTAATAGGGGTTTATGGTTTAGTGGTAGATTTAGAAAACAAAGCAAAAAAAGTGATTAAAATAAGCGATTATAAAATAAGTCAATCTACTGTTTTCGGTTTCCGGCTAATCATTGGTTTTTACCTACCAATTCCCTAAGCGGCTTCGATCTCTATTCGATTCAAATTCGACTAACAAGCGCAATAGATATATGACAAATTTATATTCCTATATTCTGAATTAAGAAAACGGATAAATACAATCGTGAATTAAGCAAACACAATTTACAAACGCAATTTAACGACAAATCAACGAAAACGGCGATTAATAGTGTAGCACCTCAAATTTGCACCTATCATTGTACATACATTTTCATTATTAGGTCATTAACATTTAACATAGTCCACTGCATAGCATTGCATTGTCCTTTGCCCCAAGTGCAAGCCAGTCAGAAGAATTAGGTCAAACTGGTCAGGAGATCAGTCAGTCAAGCAAGCAAGTGCAATTTTCATTGAAACAAGGCCCTAGGATTGGTCCAGCATGTTCACATGACCTAGGGATCCTTTGGAAGTGTTTTGGTCAAGGATTGGATGTTCAGAAGTCATCAGTCAATGCACAGTTTGCCAGAAACCCTAAAAAGTCAAACTTGGTCAACTGTGACTGATTTTTATGGTTTTGATGATGGAATTTGGTTTGAAAGGGCTCATTCATGTCCATATAGGCCTCATATAACATGTCAAAGACCATTATTGAAGAATTGGAAGCCAAATCAGAAATTTCCAAAAATAGAAACTGGACCTGTAACTGAAACTTGCCAAAAATGGAAACTTCTTGATCCCAAACTTACATCATGATACAAGCTTCAAATGAATTTTTGCCCAACATGAAAGTTGAAGATATTGTTCTCCCATTTCCAAAAAGTCCAAGAACTCTCAATTCCCATGTATGGTTGGCAAGTTATGATCAATTCATTCTCCAAAATTTTTGAACTTCAAAAGGCCATATCTCTCAAACCATTTGGCCAATTTGGGTGGGGTTTTTTGCAACAAGTCACATTTGATCCCCTCTTTCCAAATATGCAACCATCATTCACCAAAACATTACCAATCAAAATGGCATTTTTGGACTTGCATGAATTAATTTCAAGTGAGGTTGAAAAATGAGTTTCAAAATTAACCACTTCCAACCAATTCTACCAATCAAATATGTTCAGAAATCATATTTTGGACATGTTCAAGGCCCATTTTCGTGCAGTACATACACCCATTACCAACTTGCTTGAAAATTGGCAAAAGGACACTTTTCACCAACTCCATTCCACTTTTTCATGAACCTTGATTAAGTACCATTGAACAGAGTATATATTCATCATTTTCTCTCTGAAGGAAACCCTAGCAGCCACCATTTACAAACAGAAAATCATTTTTCTCTCAAACACCATTTTTCCACTTTTGCATTTTTCTGCCAAGAACACCAAAGAACTCGAGTCTTGCTTGCTTGTTCCATCACCCATTAACCATTTGGAAGCTATTGTGAGCCTCACATCCCAACTGTAAGCAAAAGAAAGGCAGCTGCAATATCAACATCCTTCCATGGCAGATTCGATTTGGGGTTCCTTCAAGCATTCTTGAGCTAAAGTTCCTTAACCATTCATCATTGCAAACAACTAGGAGTATCTGTTTCGAGCTTACATGGCCTAACTCTCACTGAATCACGACTGCTCTCCAACTTTGGTCAGTTTTCGAGTCTCTCATTTCTCTAAATCATGTTATGCTTATGATAGAGCTCGCTATGCTGGTCCTTCTGAAACTTAAATCATTAAAAATGGTTGAGTATTGTAGAAGTTATGCTGAGTTGAAATTTGATGTGTGAATATGTTTGTGCTTTGATCTTTCTTGTTAGCATGATTCAATGAAAAATGAAGTTAGATTGGTATTGCACATGATTAGACAAGCTGAATGCTATGTTTAATTCCCATTTCTGGGATTTTTGTTCATCATTGATGATGAACATCACTGTAGCGAAAACCCTAAACGTGAAACCCAGGAACGTGTACTGGCTGTTTGGAACTTCATGTTGCATGCTTTTTTACTGTACCATTGCCCCATGACCAATCATATTATTTCGTTTCAGCGGCCAAAATGCAGCGTTTGGTTTAGTGGCATGGGTAATTACAAGTTTGCCATCCTCCGTGCCATTGGTCCCATTAGTTCATGTGGTTTTTAATATTTATTTCAATTTGATACATCATGTTGTAAAAATCATAACTCATTCATTTTAAATCCAAATTTCATGGGAATTTTTGCATTGTGCTATGCTTGATCTCTACTTTTTTATCATGATTTTTGCTGATTTTTTGGATGAGTGAATTTTAAATGGTGTTAGGATTTGTAACATGTATCCATTTTTTGTACCCTTTGCCAAAACCTTTGTGAAATGATGATGCATTATCCAATGGCCCTGAAATTTTTTGTACTTAAACTAGACACATTCATGGTGATTTTGGTTTAGAGTTTGTGAATTTATCTTATCTGGTTGTTGAGTTATGAATTTTTGAATTAGGGTGTGACAATTTGTGTCACACCATTGATGTGCAACTTCATGATTTTTGATACCATGCTTCTTGACCTCAAATTGATGTGAATTTTTGCATGAACCTACTCTTGTGTGTCTAGTTTACATGTGAATTTTCTTGGAATTATTTGTGGCATTTCCTAATTTTTTGAGATTTTCTACCCTGTTTGACCAAAATGTTGACTTGTGTGATACTTGTGCCCATTTGTTTTGTGAAATGCTCATACTTTATTAGATGGACATGAAATTTTACATGAGATTACTAGACATCTTAATCTTTGACATGGTTTTAGTCCCATTCATTTATCATATGCCATCTCTGATGTATGAATTTTTCAAGTTGATGCATGTTTGGTTGACTTCTTTGAGCATGTTCAAAATTGTTTTGCCTTTCTGATTTTCATTGACTGCCTTCCACTTGTCCAAATGAGATGAAATTTGATATGCTTACCATATTATGGGTTGTGATTGATCATGATTTATTTGGTGATTTTTGGAAATGTTTGAGTTTGCTTTTGATTCAAGTCTTGCTGTTGACTTCTATGAGCTTCTAATGACTTAAATTGTTCATGAAATGATGATGATGATTGATATGAATGTGAAACCAATTGGTATTGTTTCTTGATTGTTTGAACATGATTTTGGATGCTTGCTACTTTCTGTTTTAATGTTTTCATTCCCTTTTGACCCTAGGCTTGTCCTAGTGGTCCTGTTACTTATGTTTGAGCTCATTTTTTCAGGTTAAGCAACAATTACCCAATGAGACCAATACAAATTGATTGAGTGTGCTTGTTTATCATGACTAATCTATTTGTTTTGTAGGTTGCTTGGCTCACATGCCTTGAACCTTGTGCATTGCACATTTATCTGCTTGTGCTGACTGTTAGCCTTTGTTTCATTCTGATTTAACTTTGACTTGTATACTAACTGTGCTTGACTGATTTCAGGTACTTTAGTTGCTTTTAGTTCCTTGTGAACTTTGCTTTGCTTTGCTTGATAAGCAATTTGCATTGAGGTATACCTTTCTATCTTCATGTAGTCTGGAAGACCTGGCCTGTTACTTGGCCAGGCAACTGTCTGAAGTCCTCCTTAAGAGGCAATGTTTGTGACTGTTTACATTTGTCCTTGTACAGAGTCAAAGACCTCCTAAGTGAAGAGGCAATTGGCAGAACCCAAGGGATATGCAATCTATCCCCTGCTATTCTGTGTGTCATCTGCTCTGTTCACACCACTGTGTTGATGCATTGCAGATACAAACCCAAGATCTTGTACAATTGTACAGTTGAGTCAGTTTCACATGTGTAGAAGGGTTCCCACCTTCTGAACCCACACATTCTTGTCTTAAAGCTCTCCCAGGCCAGGGATAAGAGCTGTGAAGTCCTATCTTCACTCACCTTTCATCTGCTTCACCTTAGCCCCTCAATGGCAAG
The DNA here is from genome assembly GCF_024323335.1 of Lathyrus oleraceus. Lineage (NCBI taxonomy): Eukaryota > Viridiplantae > Streptophyta > Magnoliopsida > Fabales > Fabaceae > Lathyrus > Lathyrus oleraceus. The sequence continues at coordinate 286,907,265 of NC_066584.1, forward strand.
GTTAAGAGCTAACACTGCCCAGTTCCAGTGGTTTGTTTGTTGAGGTTGATATGACCCCTCGACTAAAACCTGACCTTGTTTGAGCCCATTGTTTGCATATAGTGTGTGCTACTTGTGCTTGTGTGTTTGTTTGACTTGCTTCCTGTGCAAGTTAGGGTTAGTTTAGACTTGCTTCCTGTGCAAGTTAGGTTTTGCTTGGCTTGCTTCCTGTGCAAGTTAAGTATGTGTGTGGCTTGTTTCCTGTGCAAGTCATGTTTAGGATAGGCTTGCTTCCTGTGCAAGTTAGCTAGAAACCTTAACTTAGGGATGATTTGCATGATAACATCTAGGCTCGAGTCGTAGTCTCCCTAGTTGTGTCTCCCTCTGTTATCTGGTTAGGCTAGTCCTGTATCCCTCCGTAGGGGAACTACGTCGCCCTGATCCTCATACCAGATGAGGTACGTAGGCAGGAGATGAGCTGATCTCTCCGGGCGCCTGTGTCTTTGTTTTGTCTTGTTGTGTGCTTGGAAGCTGATGTAAGTCCATCGAGTGGCATTCGGGTTCCAGTGTGGGTTTGTTGGTTCGGATGCTGATGTAAGCCCAGTGATTGGCATTCAGGCTCCACGTTTGCCTTTGCCAGTGTTTGTTTGTGTGCGTGTCAGCTGAGCTACGAATGCTCTGATTCTTCTCTCGTCCGAGAAGATACGTATGCATAGGATGCGACATCCTAGCGAGCATGTGCCGTTTCCCAGTCCGAACTACTTCGACTCTGATGTCTATGCCTGATAGACTAAGTAGGCCCAGGATGCGATATCCTGTCGAGTCAGTCTCTTTTGTTTTCTTGTGTCTCTTTCAGCCAGTGTGTGTGTGTGTGTTTGAGCAGTTTTTAGCAACCATTTTCCTTTCTATTGTGCGTGGATCCCGTCGAGTACGGCGGATGCGTAGGGGTGCTAATACCTTCCCTTCGCATAACCGACTCCCGATCCCATTTCTCTTTGGTCGCGAGACCATGTCTTTCCCAGGTTTACTCTGAGCGTTTCCTTTCCCTCCTTTGGGATAAATAACGCACGGTGGCGGCTCTGTTGTTCTTGTTTTCCCGCCGGTTTTTCGCGTGATGCGACAGCTGGCGACTCTGCTGGGGACCCATAGAGAAGTTGACTTGTGCTGGTCCATCTTCCCTAAGCGAGTCTCTCCTAGCGCTCTCTAGGATAGGGTTTGGTTGCTTTTGCTGTTATTTATTGCATTCATTTATTTATTGTTGGCATTAATGTTTGCATTCATATTCATCTGTTCACCTGGCTGGTTGTCTGTTTCTCTCTGTTGGGGTGGGAGTTACATGAGGTAAAAGGCCCAATACCCAGGCCATGAGTGAAATCTAGGATACTTAGGAATAGAGTGATTCATGGGAAGCGGGTGGTATTGCGCCACTTAGCGGAACATTGATATCACGAGCAGTTCAGACCCTGGTGGGATATTATCGTTACATACTTCGGGTGTGTATATGATGATGTTCTGCGAAAGGTTATTTATGCTGCGTTTCTCTCGACCTTACCCTGGCCTAGATGACACCCGTGAGCGGGGAGGGAATGATCATTATTACAGGTACAGTTGGTGACTTGTTGGTGACTTGTTGGTGACTTGTGATCCTGTTGGTGACTATTGGTTCAGAAGTTTGGGGTCTCAGATGACTTTGGGTTTCAGATGAATTTGTGGTTCCGAGTTCAAGCCGAAGCTTTGATCCTGTGTTCTGAGAGACACAGCCAACCAGTCTTGTCTGCATCATTTGCATCATAGCATATTTATTTTTCAAAAGAAACGCAATAAAAAAAATACGCAAAAAAAAAAAAGAAAAAAAAACTAATCCCTGCATGCATATCATTTCTCAGGTACATTCCAGAGCTTGTTCACTGATAGAGATGGCAACAGTCCCAGAGTTGAAGCGGAAGACTTGTTCCTACAGCTTTCACCGTGAACCTTTGACGTCTCTGATTGAGTTGAGCAACCTTATGACCAGTGGTAACCAGAAGGGGTTTGTTGACCAGTATGGAGATATTCTGACACTGTTGAAGATGGTAGTCGATCCGGTGCCGTTGCAGACTCTTCTACAGTTCTACGACCCAGAGCTTCATTGTTTCACCTTTCAAGATTATCAGTTGGCGCCTACTCTGGAGGAGTACTCCATTCTGCTGAGTGTCTCGGTCCGGTATCAGGTTCCTTTCTTGGATGTGCCCAAGGAGGTTGATTTCGGAGTTGTTGCCAGAGCTCTCCATTTGGGTATCAAGGAAGTCAGCGATAGTTGGAAGTCCAGTGGGGATGTTGTAGGATTTCCTTTGAAGTTTCTGTTGAGGGTAGCTAGAGAAGAAGCAGAGAAGGGAAGTTGGGAAGCCTTTCATGCTCAGTTGGCCGTCATGATCTATGGGATCGTCTTGTTTCCGAGTATGCCCAATTTTGTTGACTATGCTGTAGTCAGTATTTCCATTGGAGGAAATCCAGTTCCTACTCTATTAGCTGACACTTACTATGCTATTCACAGTAGGCATGGTAAGGGTGGGGCTATCAGGTGTTGTCTCCCGCTTTTGCTCAGATGGTTCTTGTCTCTCCTGCCAGTCAGTGGACCTTTTGTGGATGCTCAGAGCACGCATAAGTGGACTCAGAGGGTTATGTCTCTTACTTCCTATGATATCAGGTGGCAATCTTACCGGATGGATGTGCGTAACGTCATTATGAGCTGTGGAGGATTCCGTAATGTGCCACTCGTAGGGACTAGGGGTTGCATCAATTACAATCCGGTTCTTTCTCTTCGCCAGTTGGGGTTTGTGATGAAGGGAAGACCACTTGAGGCTGAGGTAGCAGAAAGTGTGTATTTTGAGAAGCAGAGTGACCCGGCCAGATTGGAGCAGATAGGGAGAGCTTGGAAGTCTATTGGTGTGAAGGATGGATTTGTCTTAGGGAAGAAGTTTGCCGTTGCTATGCCTGATTACACTGATTGGGTCAAGGAGAGAGTAGAAACTTTGTTGTTACCCTACGATAGGATGGAGCCGTTGCAGGAGCAACCACCTTTGATCCTTGCTGAGAGTGTGCCTGCGGAGCACTACAAGCAAGCCTTGATGGAGAATCGCCGTTTGAGAGAGAAGGAGCAAGATACCCAGATGGAGCTGTACAAAGCCAAAGCTGATAGGTTGAACTTGGCTCATCAACTCAGAGGAGCGCGAGAAGAAGATGCTAGCAGACTGAGAAGCAAGAAGAGATCCTACGAGGAGATGGAGAGCATGTTAGATGCAGAACACCGGGAGTGCTTGAGGCTGCAGAGAGTTGAGGCCAGCTATCAGAAGAAGATCAGAGACTTGGAGAAGCAACTCAGAGATAAAGACATCCAGTTGAAGAAGGAAGTAGACTTGAGACAGGCATCAGAGAACCACCTTGGAGGAGAAGTGGTAGAGCTTAGACGACAACTGAAGGAGAAGATCACTCTTTTGCCAGAATGTTCAGAATGTGACCTGTTGATAGACCAGTGTCAGTACTTGAAGACTCTCATTCCGGGAGGCCGTTTGTCTTAGCTTGTATCTTTGATATGTATGTTGAGAATCACCTCCAGGCTTGTTGGATGGGATTCATTGTTGTACTCCGATTGTTTGGATTTTCTTTGTCGACTTTGTTGTATGATCCTGTTACTCATATAGATGAGGTTGTTGGTTTCACCTTGTACTCATCACTCTTGTGTATGTTGTTTCTGTGCTTCTATGTTGTTCTTGCTGCAGGTTGCCATCTTTTGAGGATGACTCAGGCTCTTTGAATGCCTGAGGAATGAACATATCATGTGCATCATACGCATCATTAGCACCATACTCATATCATTTTGCATAACAGGTGTTCTTGGTCGTGACTTCTCACTCTTGGTTCCTGTTCAGGCAGGATAGCTGATCAACGTCCGCACCGCTACTCAACAAGACTGAATCAACAGAGAGGTATGGATCAGTTCAAGCTGAGTTGGCTGAGATGAAGGCTAACATGGCCCAGTTTATGAATATGATGCAAGGGGTTGCACAAGGTCAAGAAGAACTTCGAGCCATGGTTCAGAGACAAGAGGCTGCAATTCCACCGGTCAACCATGCTCCGCCAGAGGGAGGCCCGGTCAATGATAATAATGTTGCTGCTGCTGTACCCATCAACAACTATGCTGTAGGTGATGAGTTGGGGGGTATTCGAATCAACGGTCAACCCATTGCTCCAGATGCCACTAATGCCAGAGTGGTCCGTGTCCCGGCCCGTAATCCTGCTCCGATTGTTGACAGACAAGAGGATATGTTCACTCTGCTCAGTGAAGACGAAGACGTTCTGGGAAGGGTTGATGAGAGGGATCGTAAAGTTGATGCCCTTGCTGAGAAAATTAGAGCTATGGAATGTCAGAATTCTCTCGGTTTTGATGTTACCAATATGGGGTTGGTGGAAGGTTTGAGAATCCCTTACAAGTTCAAAGCACCGTCCTTCGATAAATACAACGGTACTTCTTGCCCTCGCACCCATGTGCAGGCTTATTATCGAAAAATCTCTGCGTATACCGATGATGAAAAGATGTGGATGTATTTTTTCCAAGATAGTCTATCTGGGGCTTCTTTGGACTGGTACATGGAATTAAAGAGAGATTCGATCCGATGCTGGAGGGATCTGGGTGAGGCCTTCTTGAGGCAATATAAACATAACATGGACATGGCGCCTAGCCGGACTCAGCTGCAGAGTCTATGTCAGAAATCCGGAGAGAGCTTCAAGGAGTACGCCCAGAGGTGGCGTGAACTGGCTGCTAGAGTTCAACCCCCTATGCTGGAGAGGGAGTTGACAGATATGTTTATCGGTACTCTTCAGGGTGTGTTTATGGACCGGATGGGGAGCTGCCCATTCGGTAGTTTTTCTGATGTTGTCATTTGTGGAGAGAGGACTGAGAGCTTGATTAAAACTGGGAAGATCCAAGATGCTGGTTCCTCTTCTTCTAAGAAGCCGTTTGCTGGGGCACCTCGTCGAAGAGAGGGTGAAACTAATGCTGTTCAACACCGCAGAGATCAGAACAGAAGTGAATATCGTCAAGCTGCTGTAGTAACCATTCCGGCACCTCAACCTCGTCAACAACAACAACAAAGAGTTCAACAACCGCAACAACAACAACAACAACGTCCGTATCAGCCCAGACAAAGGATGCCTGATCGACGTTTTGATTCGCTACCCATGTCGTACGCCAAACTGCTGCCCGAACTACTCAGGTTGGGGTTGGTTGAGTTGCGTACAATGGCTCCGCCTACAGTATTGCCTCCTGGGTACGACGCAAACGTCCGTTGTGACTTTCACTCTGGGGCACCAGGGCATCATACTGAGAAGTGTCGGCCTCTCCAGCACAAGGTCCAAGATTTGATCGATGCCAAGGCGATCAACTTCGCTCCAGTGCCTAACGTCGTAAACAACCCTATGCCTCAGCATGGTGGGCATAGAGTGAACAATATTGAGGGGAAAGAAGCTGAAGATCTGGTTGTTAATGTTGATGATGTTCAGACTTCTCTGCTAGTTGTGAAGGGCCGTCTGCTGAATGGGGGTGTCTACTCGGGCTGTGATGAGGATTGTTTGGGCTGTGCAGAATCTGAGAATGGTTGCGACCAGTTAAGGGCCGGTATCCAGGGTATGATGGATGAGGGTTGTTTGCAATTCAGTAGGGCTGTAAAAGATCGTGGACAGTGTCAACTATCACCATTTACTTTAAACCAACTGAAGGACGTGGACAAAGGGTCGTTAGTGCACCTGCAACGAATGGTACCCCAGTTACCATTTCCGTGCCTGTAACCATCAGTGCTCCGACTACTATCGTTGCGTCTGGAAGAAGGGCTGTTGAGAATAGTAGAGCCGTGCCGTGGAAGTATGATAATGCTTACCGCAGTAACAGAAGGGCTGAAAGTCAGACGAGACCAGTGAATCAAGCTCCAGTGACAATTGGTTTACCGAATAGAGTTCCTGCAACTGTTGGTCCGGCTGTGGATAATGTAGGGGGTCCAGGAGGTTTTACCAGAGCGGTCGTCTGTTCGCACCGCAGCCTTTGAGGGACAATAATGCTGAGGCTCTCGCCAAAGCAAAGGGTAAGCAAGCTGTGGTTGAGGAAGAACCTGTCCAGAAGGAAGCGCCCGAGGGCTCATTTGAGAAGACGTGGAGGAGTTTATGAAAATAATCAAGAAGAGTGACTACAAGATTGTAGATCAGTTGAATCAAACTCCGTCCAAGATTTCTATACTTTCACTGTTGTTGTGCTCTGAGGCACACCGTAATGCCTTGCTGAAGATGTTGAATCTGGCTTACGTGCCTCAGGAGATTTCTGTCAATCAACTGGAGGGTGTGATGGCCAATGTGAGCACCAGGCATGGTGTAGGATTCACCAACCTGGACTTACCGCCTGAAGGGCGGAACCATAACAAAGCCTTGCACATCACCATGGAGTGCAAGGGGGCAGTGTTGTCTCACGTATTGGTAGACACCGGGTCGTCGCTGAATGTGCTGCCTAAGCAGATTCTGAAGAAGATTGATGTGGAAGGGTTTGTGCTTACTCCCAGTGACCTGATCGTTCGTGCTTTCGACGGCTCCAAACGTTCTGTGTGTGGGGAAGTTACCTTGCCTGTGAAGATAGGTCCTGAGGTATTCGATATCATCTTCTATGTTATGGACATCCAGCCCGCCTATAGTTGTTTATTGGGGCGTCCATGGATTCATGCAGCAGGGGCAGTCTCGTCGACTCTCCATCAAAAACTCAAGTATGTCTGGAACGGTCAGATTGTGACCGTGTGCGGTGAAGAAGAGATTCTGGTGAGTCATCTATCCTCGTTCAAATATGTTGAGGTGGATGGCGAGATCCACGAAACCTTATGCCAGGCGTTTGAGACTGTGGCTCTTGAGAAGGTGGCGTACGCTGAGCAGAGGAAGCCAGGTGCTTCAATTACTTCTTACAAGCAGGCTAAGGAGGTTGTTGATTCTGGCAAAGCTGAAGGCTGGGGCAAGATGGTGGATTTGCCTGTCAAAGAAGACAAATTTGGCGTTGGTTACGAGCCTCTCCAAGCAGAGCAGAATGGTCAAGCGGGTCCGAGTACCTTTACCAGCGCTGGGCTGATGAATCATGGCGACGTCTCTGCAACCGGTAGTGAAGACTGTGACAGTGATTGTGATCTGGACAACTGGGTTCGCCCGTGTGCACCAGGGGGTCTATCAACAACTGGACGGCTGAAGAAGTGGTTCAAGTTACTCTTCTGACAGAGTAATTTTCTGTTGTTTTTTCATTTTGCATGAAAATCCTACGATCTGCCCAAGGCGTAGTGATTCATTGTAGGGCCTCATCATGTTTTAATGATTATCATTAATGAAGGACATTTTTTGCAATCAAACTTTGTGATCCCTGTCTTTCTATTTTTTGTTTTCATCTTTTTTCAAAAACAATAAAAATGGCAATGTTTTTGTTTTTGTGACTTTATTGAACTCTTTTTCTAAAACAAAGCATTAAACATGCAGAAGCGATCTTATGGCATTCACTATGAACAGTTCTGTTATGGCTCAGTATGATTTCGACAATCCCATCTACCAAGCTGAAGAGGAGAGTGAGGAAGACTGTGAACTTCCTGCAGAATTGGTCAGATTGCTGAAGCAGGAGGAAAGGGTCATCCAACCTCATCAGGAGGAGTTGGAGGTTGTTAATTTGGGTACTGAGGACGCCAAAAGAGAAATCAAGATTGGGGTTGCTTTAGAGGACTCTGTCAAGAGGAGGCTGATTGAGATGCTGAGAGAATATGTGGAGATATTCGCCTGGTCATATCAAGATATGCCTGGGTTAGATACAGACATTGTGGTGCATCAATTACCTCTTAGAGAAGGATGTCCTTCGGTCAAGCAGAAGCTTCGTAGAACGAGTCCTGACATGGCAACTAAGATCAAGGAAGAGGTTCAGAAGCAGTGGGATGCGGGTTTTTTGGCTGTTACAAGTTATCCCCCATGGGTGGCCAACATCGTTCCTGTGCCAAAGAAGGATGGTAAAGTCAGAATGTGTGTCGATTACCGGGATTTGAATAGAGCGAGTCCGAAAGATGATTTCCCATTACCTCACATTGATGTATTGGTTGATAATACGGCTCAATCCTCGGTATCCTCTTTCATGGATGGTTTCTCTGGATATAATCAGATCAAGATGGCGCCAGAGGACATGGAAAAGACGACATTCATTACACCTTGGGGCACGTTCTGCTATAAGGTGATGCCATTTGGGCTAAAGAATGCTGGTGCTACCTATCAGAGGGCAATGACGACTCTTTTTCATGACATGATGCACAAAGAAATTGAAGTGTACGTAGATGATATGATCGCGAAGTCGCAGACATAAGAGGAGCATTTGGTTAATTTGCAGAAGCTGTTTGATCGGTTGAGAAAGTTCAAGCTGAGGTTGAATCCGAACAAGTGTACGTTTGGGGTGAGATCAGGGAAGCTTTTAGGCTTCATTGTCAGTGAGAAAGGGATTGAGGTTGATCCAGCAAAAGTCAAAGCTATTCAAGAGATGCCTGAACCGAAAACGGAGAAGCAAGTCCGTGGGTTTTTAGGGAGATTGAACTACATTGCAAGGTTCATATCTCACCTAACTGCCACGTGTGAACCAATTTTCAAATTGCTTAGAAAGAATCAGGCGATCAAGTGGAATGATGATTGTCAGAAAGCTTTTGACAAGATTAAAGAGTATTTACAGAAACCTCCAATCCTTATACCTCCAGTTCCAGGGAGACCTCTGATAATGTACCTGTCAGTGACTGAGAACTCGATGGGGTGTGTATTGGGACAGCATGACGAGTCTGGTCGAAAAGAGCATGCCATATACTACCTTAGCAAAAAGTTTACCGACTGTGAAACAAGATATTCACTGCTCGAGAAAACTTGCTGTGCTTTGGCCTGGGCTGCTCGCCGACTGAGGCAGTATATGTTGAACCATACTACCTTGTTGATTTCTAAGATGGATCCAGTGAAGTACATCTTTGAGAAACCGGCTCTCACACCGGCGCGTTGCTCGTTGGCAGATGATTCTAACAGAATATGATATTCAGTACACGTCACAAAAGGCCATCAAAGGTAGTATTCTGTCAGACTACCTCGCCGAGCAACCGATTGAAGATTATCAGCCTATGATGTTTGAATTCCCTGATGAAGACATCATGTATCTTAAGATGAAAGATTGCGAAGAGCCTCTTGTCGAGGAAGGACCGGATCCGGATGACAAGTGGACACTGATGTTTGATGGGGCTGTGAATATGAATGGTAACGGTGTTGGGGCAGTATTGATCAATCCTAAAGGTGCTCATATACCTTTTTCTGCCAGATTGACGTTTGACGTCACCAACAACGAAGCTGAGTATGAGGCTTGTATCATGGGGATAGAAGAAGCCATTGATCTGAGGATCAAAACGCTTGACATTTATGGAGATTCCGCTCTAGTGATCAATCAAGTCAACGGAGATTGGAATACGAAACCAGCCGCATTTGATTCCGTATAGAGATTACACCAGAAGAATACTGACGTTCTTCAAGAAGGTGAAGTTGTATCATGTCCCCCGGGATGAGAATCAAATGGCTGATGCCTTGGCTACTTTGTCGTCTATGATCAAAGTTCATTGGTGGAATCATGTGCCACATGTTGCGGTGAATCGACTCGAGAGGCCTGCGTATGTGTTTGCAGCCGAGTCTGTTGTGATTGATGAGAAGCCGTGGTATTATGACATCAAGAACTTCCTCAAGACTCAGGAGTATCCTGAAGGTGCGTCGAAGAATGACAAGAAACCCTGAGAAGGCTAGCTGGAAGCTTCTATTTGAATCAGGATGATGTGTTGTATAAGAGAAACTTTGACATGGTCTTGCTCAGATGCGTGGACAGACCCGAGGCAGACATGTTAATGCAGGAAGTTCATGAAGGTTCCTTTGGTACTCATGCAGGCGGACATGCAATGGCTAAGAAATTGTTGAGAGCGGGTTACTACTGGATGACTATGGAATCCAATTGTTTCAAGTATGCTCGGAAGTGCCATAAGTGTCAAATTTATGCTGATAAGGTGCATGTACCACCAAGCCCTCTGAATGTCATGAATTCGCCTTGGCCGTTTGCCATGTGGGGCATTGATATGATTGGGAAGATTGAGCCCACTGCTTCGAATGGACATCGCTTCATCTTGGTTGCGATTGACTATTTCACCAAGTGGGTGGAAGCAGCTTCCTATGCTAACGTTACCAAACAAGTGGTTACCCGGTTCATCAAGAAAGAAATCATATGTCGTTATGGAGTTCCTGAGAGAATCATCACTGACAATGGTTCGAATCTCAATAACAAGATGATGAAAGAGCTGTGTAAAGATTTCAAGATTGAACATCACAATTCTTCTCCTTACAGACCGAAGATGAATGGTGCTGTAGAAGCGGCGAACAAGAATATCAAGAAGATTGTGCAGAAGATGGTCGTTACGTACAAGGATTGGCATGAGATGTTGCCTTTCGCTTTGCATGGGTACCGTACCTCAGTACGTACGTCGACCGGGGCAACCCCTTACTCCCTTGTGTATGGTATGGAAGTTGTCCTACCTGTTGAAGTGGAGATTCCTTCTCTGAGAGTTTTATTGGATGTCAAGCTGGACGAAGCCGAGTGGATTCGAACAAGGTTTAACGAGTTGAGCCTTATCGAGGAGAGACGGCTAGCAGCTGTATGTCATGGACAGTTGTATCAGAGAAGGATGAAGCGAGCCTTTGATCAGAAAGTGCGTCCTCGAAGCTATCAGATCGGTGATCTAGTTTTGAAGAGGATCCTCCCTCCCGGTGCAGATAACAGGGGCAAGTGGACTCCTAATTATGAAGGTCCATATGTTGTGAAAAAGGTCTTCTCCGGTGGAGCCTTGATGCTTACAACTATGGATGGTGAAGATTTTCCGTCTCCTGTTAACTCAGATGTAGTCAAAAAATACTTCGCATAAATTGACCCGCTGGACAAAAAGAAAAAAGAGTCCAGGCAAAAAAGGGGCATCCCGGCGAACCAAAAACAGAAAGAAAAGGTTCGGGCAAAAATTAGGGATAAAATGAAAAGAATTTGTACACCCGGTAAGTCGAAAACCCGCAAGGGCGGCTTAGGCAAAAATGGGTATCCCGGTGGATTGAAAACCCGAAAGGGCGATCCAGCCAAAAGAGGGATTAAAGCGAAGATTACAGTCTGAGTTGTCTGTACTTCATCAAGCTTTGTCGTCTGCCATCTCGAAAGATGTGATCCGTCCAGTCATTCTTCTCAGAAAGCAAGGAGTTGGGAGGAAAACTGATGATCTGTGAGTTATAACAGAATTGGGAAATAGTGGATGCCGTGTTCACATTGCCATTAGGATAGATTTTTCCTTTTATGCGCAATTACCTCTTTCTAGGAATTGCCTCCCAATGTATTTGCCTTTTCAGGCGCATTTTTAATCAATAAAAGTCGTTATTCAGATAAATGGCTCTTTTGTTTTTATTTTTACTGTTTTGTTTGCAAAAATGTCCGAATTTTTGATAAGCATTGCATATAAGAACATGAAGGCTACACAATAACGTGCAAAAAGATAAAACATTTGAAAATCATTTTGAATGTTGAGGACACTTGAGCGTATCTTGTCCATGCATCCCCTGGGGGCATTTTGTTGTGCTGTTTTTCAGGATTGGCATCTGTGAGGACGTTTCCTCAGCAGATATTTTCCCCAAGCAAGTTTGGAAGCTATCAGAGCTATGTTCCCCTGCGGAGACGTCTGTGGATAGTGCCTTCTATTCCCCAACAGATCTAAGGATTGCCTATCCCCCAGCAGGCCTGTATTTGCCGATTTCCTCCCCGAGTGAGGCAGGTTCATTGAAATTTATCTCCAGCATTTATCCTATCTGTGGACTGAAGGATATCCCCAGCGGAGTTTACCTTTCCCCAGCAGCAGTGCTATTCTCCAACATGAGTGAGAAGTCGTTGCTCTCCCTGCAGAGTCTCCCCGCAAAGTTGGAGTACCCGATCATTTTTGGCTCCCCAGCCGGAGTTTTTCATCATTTTTGCATCTTGCATGTAGTGATCATTGCATCCTCAAACTGCGTAGCATTCCCATTCAATATGGAGCATTACGCCATAGAAAAATTCAAACATATGCATTCATGTGTTAACCCAATCAGACAATATCCCCGGCAGAGGCAGATCATTTTGTTCAACATCGGTGCAACACGTCTGCTACAGTGGCTCCTGACAGCACTCAGGATTGATATTCCCCAGAGAAGTTTATTACCTCACCCGTTGGTGACAGAAAGTTTGTTTCTCCCCAGTGAGATCCCCAGCAAGTGGTCAACCTTGCCTTGACATATCTAAGATGACGTTCTTGTGATACCGGTAAGTGTCATGCCAGCACCCACGTGTGTTTCTTTGTTTGGTGTCGGTAAACACCATTGTTTCGGTGTCTGTAAACATCGGGTATTCTCCCCAGTCATCGGTAAATGTCTGGTCATCATTTTTGGTGTCGGTAAACACCATTGTTTCGGTGTCTGTAAACATCGGGTTTTCTCCCCAGTCATCGGTAAATGTCTGGTCATTTTTTGATGTCGGTAAACATCATCTTTCGATGTCGGTAAACATCGAGTCTTTTCTGCAGTCATCGGTAAATGTCTGATAATCCCCAGCTAGAGATCCCCAGTAGAGTCATCGGTAAATGTCCTATCTGGTTTCCAGTTGCAAATATTTGTTTTTTCCCTTAGTGAAGTGTTCCCCAGTCATCGGTAAATGTCTGGTCGTTTTTTGGATGTCGGTAAACATCATCTTTCGATGTCGGTAAACGTCGAGTCTCATCCCAGTCATCGGTAAATGTCTGGTCATGCTTTGTTTCCTTGTTGATAAAATCAAGATCCCCAGAAGTCGTCGGTAAACGTCTTGTGTGATTACACCACAAAGATTTTGTTCCTCCTCAAGTGGAGACGCCATCGGTAAATGGCCCTGTATGCTTCGATATCGGTAAATATTGAATGCCCAGTTTTATCCGCCATCGGTAAATGGCCCCGTTTTCTTCGATATCGGTAAATATCGGATCCCCAGTTGCAGTAGCCATCGGTAAATGGTCGAGTTGAAGTTGATATCGGTAAATGTCAAGTTTTCTTTGAAGCCGCCATCGGTAAATGGTCTTGCTTCCTTTTACATCAGAGTTGTTTCCCAGCAGCCGTCGGTAAATGGTTGAGCTGAAGTTGATATCGGTAAATATCAAGTTTCCAGTTTCTAACCATCGGTAAATGGTTTCGCCTTTCTGAAATTGTCAATGGCAGGCGTCATCAGTAAATGACGTGGTTCTTCTTGTATCATATCCGACAGAGTGCAAATTTCTACGGTTCTTGGTATTCAATCCCTGTTTACCCTGGAAGTCTGACAGCCGTTGCTCTCATCCATTCGGGTTCCCAGCTGATTGAATAGGGGCAGCTGTAGCACCTCAAATTTGCACCTATCATTGTACATACATTTTCATTATTAGGTCATTAACATTTAACATAGTCCACTGCATAGCATTGCATTGTCCTTTGCCCCAAGTGCAAGCCAGTCAGAAGAATTAGGTCAAACTGGTCAGGAGATCAGTCAGTCAAGCAAGCAAGTGCAATTTTCATTGAAACAAGGCCCTAGGATTGGTCCAGCATGTTCACATGACCTAGGGATCCTTTGGAAGTGTTTTGGTCAAGGATTGGATGTTCAGAAGTCATCAGTCAATGCACAGTTTGCCAGAAACCCTAAAAAGTCAAACTTGGTCAACTGTGACTGATTTTTATGGTTTTGATGATGGAATTTGGTTTGAAAGGGCTCATTCATGTCCATATAGGCCTCATATAACATGTCAAAGACCATTATTGAAGAATTGGAAGCCAATCAGAAATTTCCAAAAATAGAAACTGGACCTGTAACTGAAACTTGCCAAAAATGGAAACTTCTTGATCCCAAACTTACATCATGATACAAGCTTCAAATGAATTTTTGCCCAACATGAAAGTTGAAGATATTGTTCTCCCATTTCCAAAAAGTCCAAGAACTCTCAATTCCCATGTATGGTTGGCAAGTTATGATCAATTCATTCTCCAAAATTTTTGAACTTCAAAAGGCCATATCTCTCAAACCATTTGGCCAATTTGGGTGGGGTTTTTTGCAACAAGTCACATTTGATCCCCTCTTTCCAAATATGCAACCATCATTCACCAAAACATTACCAATCAAAATGGCATTTTTGGACTTGCATGAATTAATTTCAAGTGAGGTTGAAAAATGAGTTTCAAAATTAACCACTTCCAACCAATTCTACCAATCAAATATGTTCAGAAATCATATTTTGGACATGTTCAAGGCCCATTTTCGTGCAGTACATACACCCATTACCAACTTGCTTGAAAATTGGCAAAAGGACACTTTTCACCAACTCCATTCCACTTTTTCATGAACCTTGATTAAGTACCATTGAACAGAGTATATATTCATCATTTTCTCTCTGAAGGAAACCCTAGCAGCCACCATTTACAAACAGAAAATCATTTTTCTCTCAAACACCATTTTTCCACTTTTGCATTTTTCTGCCAAGAACACCAAAGAACTCGAGTCTTGCTTGCTTGTTCCATCACCCATTAACCATTTGGAAGCTATTGTGAGCCTCACATCCCAACTGTAAGCAAAAGAAAGGCAGCTGCAATATCAACATCCTTCCATGGCAGATTCGATTTGGGGTTCCTTCAAGCATTCTTGAGCTAAAGTTCCTTAACCATTCATCATTGCAAACAACTAGGAGTATCTGTTTCGAGCTTACATGGCCTAACTCTCACTGAATCACGACTGCTCTCCAACTTTGGTCAGTTTTCGAGTCTCTCATTTCTCTAAATCATGTTATGCTTATGATAGAGCTCGCTATGCTGGTCCTTCTGAAACTTAAATCATTAAAAATGGTTGAGTATTGTAGAAGTTATGCTGAGTTGAAATTTGATGTGTGAATATGTTTGTGCTTTGATCTTTCTTGTTAGCATGATTCAATGAAAAATGAAGTTAGATTGGTATTGCACATGATTAGACAAGCTGAATGCTATGTTTAATTCCCATTTCTGGGATTTTTGTTCATCATTGATGATGAACATCACTGTAGCGAAAACCCTAAACGTGAAACCCAGGAACGTGTACTGGCTGTTTGGAACTTCATGTTGCATGCTTTTTTACTGTACCATTGCCCCATGACCAATCATATTATTTCGTTTCAGCGGCCAAAATGCAGCGTTTGTTTAGTGGCATGGGTAATTACAAGTTTGCCATCCTCCGTGCCATTGGTCCCATTAGTTCATGTGGTTTTTAATATTTATTTCAATTTGATACATCATGTTGTAAAAATCATAACTCATTCATTTTAAATCCAAATTTCATGGGAATTTTTGCATTGTGCTATGCTTGATCTCTACTTTTTTATCATGATTTTTGCTGATTTTTTGGATGAGTGAATTTTAAATGGTGTTAGGATTTGTAACATGTATCCATTTTTTGTACCCTTTGCCAAAACCTTTGTGAAATGATGATGCATTATCCAATGGCCCTGAAATTGTTTGTGCTTAAACTAGACACATTCATGGTGATTTTGGTTTAGAGTTTGTGAATTTATCTTATCTGGTTGTTGAGTTATGAATTTTTGAATTAGGGTGTGACAATTTGTGTCACACCATTGATGTGCAACTTCATGATTTTTGATACCATGCTTCTTGACCTCAAATTGATGTGAATTTTTGCATGAACCTACTCTTGTGTGTCTAGTTTACATGTGAATTTTCTTGGAATTATTTGTGGCATTTCCTAATTTTTTGAGATTTTCTACCCTGTTTGACCAAAATGTTGACTTGTGTGATACTTGTGCCCATTTGTTTTGTGAAATGCTCATACTTTATTAGATGGACATGAAATTTTACATGAGATTACTAGACATCTTAATCTTTGACATGGTTTTAGTCCCATTCATTTATCATATGCCATCTCTGATGTATGAATTTTTCAAGTTGATGCATGTTTGGTTGACTTCTTTGAGCATGTTCAAAATTGTTTTGCCTTTCTGATTTTCATTGACTGCCTTCCACTTGTCCAAATGAGATGAAATTTGATATGCTTACCATATTATGGGTTGTGATTGATCATGATTTATTTGGTGATTTTTGGAAATGTTTGAGTTTGCTTTTGATTCAAGTCTTGCTGTTGACTTCTATGAGCTTCTAATGACTTAAATTGTTCATGAAATGATGATGATGATTGATATGAATGTGAAACCAATTGGTATTGTTTCTTGATTGTTTGAACATGATTTTGGATGCTTGCTACTTGCTGTTTTAATGTTTTCATTCCCTTTTGACCCTAGGCTTGTCCTAGTGGTCCTGTTACTTATGTTTGAGCTCATTTTTTCAGGTTAAGCAACAATTACCCAATGAGACCAATACAAATTGATTGAGTGTGCTTGTTTATCATGACTAATCTATTTGTTTTGTAGGTTGCTTGGCTCACATGCCTTGAACCTTGTGCATTGCACATTTATCTGCTTGTGCTGACTGTTAGCCTTTGTTTCATTCTGATTTAACTTTGACTTGTATACTAACTGTGCTTGACTGATTTCAGGTACTTTAGTTGCTTTTAGTTCCTTGTGAACTTTGCTTTGCTTTGCTTGATAAGCAATTTGCATTGAGGTATACCTTTCTATCTTCATGTAGTCTGGAAGACCTGGCCTGTTACTTGGCCAGGCAACTGTCTGAAGTCCTCCTTAAGAGGCAATGTTTGTGACTGTTTACATTTGTCCTTGTACAGAGTCAAAGACCTCCTAAGTGAAGAGGCAATTGGCAGAACCCAAGGGATATGCAATCTATCCCCTGCTATTTTGTGTGTCATCTGCTCTGTTCACACCACTGTGTTGATGCATTGCAAATACAAACCCAAGATCTTGTACAATTGTACAGTTGAGTCAGTTTCACATGTGTAGAAGGGTTCCCACCTTCTGAACCCACACATTCTTGTCTTAAAGCTCTCCCAGGCCAGGGATAAGAGCTGTGAAGTCCTATCTTCACTCACCTTTCATCTGCTTCACCTTAGCCCCTCAATGGTAAGGTTAAGAGCTAACACTGCCCAGTTCCAGTGGTTTGTTTGTTGAGGTTGATATGACCCCTCGACTAAAACCTGACCTTGTTTGAGCCCATTGTTTGCATATAGTGTGTGCTACTTGTGCTTGTGTGTTTGTTTGACTTGCTTCCTGTGCAAGTTAGGGTTAGTTTAGACTTGCTTCCTGTGCAAGTTAGGTTTTGCTTGGCTTGCTTCCTGTGCAAGTTAAGTATGTGTGTGGCTTGTTTCCTGTGCAAGTCATGTTTAGGATAGGCTTGATTCCTGTGCAAGTTAGCTAGAAACCTTAACTTAGGGATGATTTGCATGATAACATCTAGGCTCGAGTCGTAGTCTCCCTAGTTGTGTCTCCCTCTGTTATCTGGTTAGGCTAGTCCTGTATCCCTCCGTAGGGGAACTACGTCGCCCTGATCCTCATACCAGATGAGGTACGTAGGCAGGAGATGAGCTGATCTCTCCGGGCGCCTGTGTCTTTGTTTTGTCTTGTTGTGTGCTTGGAAGCTGATGTAAGTCCATCGAGTGGCATTCGGGTTCCAGTGTGGGTTTGTTGGTTCGGATGCTGATGTAAGCCCAGTGATTGGCATTCAGGCTCCACGTTTGCCTTTGCCAGTGTTTGTTTGTGTGCGTGTCAGCTGAGCTACGAATGCTCTGATTCTTCTCTCGTCCGAGAAGATACGTATGCATAGGATGCGACATCCTAGCGAGCATGTGCCGTTTCCCAGTCCGAACTACTTCGACTCTGATGTCTATGCCTGATAGACTAAGTAGGCCCAGGATGTGATATCCTGCCGAGTCAGTCTCTTTTGTTTTCTTGTGTCTCTTTCAGCCAGTGTGTGTGTGTGTTTGAGCAGTGTTTAGCAACCATTTTCCTTTCTATTGTGCGTGGATCCCGTCGAGTACGACGGATGCGTAGGGGTGCTAATACCTTCCCTTCGCATAACCGACTCCCGATCCCATTTCTCTTTGGTCGCGAGACCATGTCTTTCCCAGGTTTACTCTGAGCGTTTCCTTTCCCTCCTTTGGGATAAATAACGCACGGTGGCGGCTCTGTTGTTCTTGTTTTCCCGCCGGTTTTTCGCGTGATGCGACAAATAGTTAGGAATGCAATCATACGAATTTAATCAAAACCATTCCACAAAATACAGATTAAGCAAATGAAATTTCATAGAATAAAATTGAAAGAGAACGAAATTAAATTGATAGAATAAAAACCTCAAAGCCTTGGAAATTCGGTTACAGCAGATTGACTCTAGGAGATTAA
This sequence comes from Lathyrus oleraceus, assembly GCF_024323335.1. NCBI lineage: Eukaryota > Viridiplantae > Streptophyta > Magnoliopsida > Fabales > Fabaceae > Lathyrus > Lathyrus oleraceus. The sequence continues at coordinate 286,925,669 of NC_066584.1, forward strand.
CTTCTCTTCATGATCGCACAAAAGCAAAAAGTTATCGTGAATAATGTGTGTTTACTACAGTACCGTGGCTACCCTTTTAAACAGAATAACGGTTTCACTTATAATTCAAACTGGGTCGGAAAATCTAAATTTGGCCCAACAAATGGCCCAAAAGAAATTATTTCCTAAAGTACGAAACTTCAACGAATTATTTGAGATGTCTGCACTCCGAATCAGCTTTTGGCTTCAACACAAACGTTGTAGCCCTTTCTCTTAGCTTTCCAGCGCATGTTAGAACGCGCAAAATGTCATCTTGTAGCTCAAGTTATGATCTAAACAGTCGAAAGGTATCAAATAGCCGCTAAAACTGAAAATAGCAAACAAAAATAGATAAAGGAAAACATGAACTTAAATATAAAAACATAATAAAATATTAAAATAAGTAAAATAAACTAGATAAATGCCTAAGTACAATTATAGAAGAATGTGCATCAAAATGCACTGATCAAATTCCCCCACACTTGAACTTTTGCACTCCGAGCAAAATTACAATTTCAAAATAAAAGGAAAGAAAATAGAGCATACACTTCCAAAAGTTTTCAAGATACAAGGTATAAGCATAATTCTAAGTCTAAGCTTCAAGAACATGGTGTTAGTAAGCAACTTTTTGTGACATTCAAAGCAGATAGAAAAACAGATTACCAAAAAGTACATCAACAGTAGTAAGATCCTCACAGGATATAGTTCACTCAACTCTCAAGTGTTTAGATTAACTGTTTACACTCAAAGCACAACATGAAAATTAGTACTACCATAAGCTTGAAAAGACTCTCACATCCACAATTGAAATACATGCATACAAAGATCAAAAGGACTTTTATTTGGTTGTAACGTTGCTAAGGTAAGGGTGAGATAAATCCTAAGGGGTACTAGATTAAAATTCAAAGAGATAAAAGAGACTTGAAAGAAACTGCGGGAGTTGAATTTATAAAATATTTCATTCACTTGAACAACTTTATAGCAATTGTTTTCTCTTCTCCTTCCTCTTTTTATTCATTTTTTTCGAAGGAGTGTGTATTGACATGTATTGAAATATTACAAACATAATTCCTTTTTTCTTTCTTCCTCTTATCCTTCTATTTTTTCTTCCTCTTATCCTTCTATTTTTTCATTCCTTTTTTTCTCTTTTTTTGCCAACTTCTGAAATATTACAAATATAATTATTCAACCCCACACAACTCCAAACAAGACTCTTTTAACCCTTTGAATAGGGTGATAACATTGTTTTTCACTTCTCGGCTTGTAATGAGTTTTAAACAAAAAAAGGGAGAATAGGCTCAAGGGGGTGTCAAACAAGGGATGCAATTATTTCAGGGTTGGCTTTTTGGCTAACTGGCTAAAAAAAACAAAAAAAACAAAAACAAAATTGCATTTATCATATCAGTGTGCACAAGTAAACAACAACATCAACAAGAGTCAATTCAAGTTCTAGAGACTAACAACATGAGTGAATCACACAAGAAAGAAAGAGATGAATTTTTGTATGTTATTCATATAAGGCTCAAAGCTCACCAGAGTTAATGATCTACTGCTAAAGATATACAATTTAGAGTCTAGTCCTACCTATCATACTAAAAATGCACAGCAAATTTTTCACATCACACCACAAGACTTTAGTCAAGAGGACTAAGAAAAATACTCATAATTGTAACTCAAAAACCAAAGGAAAAAGCATGTAATTTTTTTTTAAGAAAGCAAACAAAAACCAAAACAGAGAAAAACTAAAAACAAAACAAAGAAACAAAACAAATAAATGGTTCCCTCCCCCATACTTAAAACATACATTGTCCTCAATGAAAGAGCATAAATATAAAATAAGAGTGAGAGAAAGGAAAGAACACACCCGAGGAGTCAAGGCGGATAAATGATCGCATAAGCAGCCTTTCCCAAAGAGAGCTCTTCTACGGTCTCTTCTTCCAAAGTCGGGTTCTCATGGAGTAGCTTTGGGTAGTGTCCATTGACCTTAAAATTTTGATTAGTGCATTTGCCTTGTATTCCAGGATCAAAAAAGTATCTTCGATAAGTAAAAGTGTTGAATGGGCATGTGAAAGTGATCTCCTTTTTCACAACATCAAGAATTAAAGGATTACGGGGGCGCCTCACTACTTTTGTTTCATCTTTAAGTGATATCCTATGCATACATATGGATGAGCTAATATCACGAGTGTCAACCAAGGTCCATCCAATTCCCTTCTTATATTTCTGCTTAAGTTGAAGCTTTGCTGAATCATATGAATCCTCGGGAAGTGGTTTAGACTCTAAAGAATGTGATTGTTCAATGGATGGTATGTTTGGGGCAGCCAGAATGTCAAGAGCTTCAACCACATAAACAACTTCGTTTATACTATCACCCTGCAAGGCAGCATCAATCTCAGCACAAACAACACAAAGGTTAGTGTCACTACAATCATCACATGAATAAACATCATCAAACTCAGATAGAGATGGAAAATCAAGTGAAAACAATTCAGAAAAGGTGTCATCAACCAACTCATAGATCAATTCAATATGAAAAACAGAATGCTCCTCCAAGGGATGTTTCATGGCATCAAAAATGTTAAATTTTGCGACAATGTCACCGAATTCCATGGACATGGTTCCATCGTAGACATCAATTTTTGTTTTCGCCGTTTTCATGAACGGTCTGCCTAAAATGATGGGCGATCTTCCACTACTCCAATAGGGCGAGCATTGCTTTTGTTCGCCAGTTGAATGATTAAACATGTATGCTGAAAAGGACCAAGATCAAGGTTATTATAAACAGAAGTAGGCATAACATTAATGCCTGCTCCCAAATCATGCATGTAATTTTCGAATTTACTATCCCCAATGGTACATGGAATAGCAAAAGTTCCTGGATCCTTGCACTTTTGGGGTATGGCCTGATTGAGGGATGAAACAGTAGCTTTTTTAGGTGAATGTTTAGGCTGGATAAGGACTGAAATGTTTCGTCCCAAATTTACTCTCTCATTTCCCTTCAACCTTCTCTTACTTGTGCATAAGTCTTTTAGAAATTTTGCATACCTTGGAACCTGCTTAATAACATCAAGAAGCGGAATGTTTACCGCCACTTTTCTGAATACATCTAAAATCTCTCTTTCCTTGTCTCCATCATCAGTCCTTTTATTTTTCAGTGTTCTATGTGGGAAGGGAACTGGTGGCACATACTCCTTCTCTTTTTCTTTTTCAGTTTCTACCATAACAGAGGGTTCAATTTCTATCACAATGGAAGAAGGTTCAGGTGTTACCTCAAGAATTTTTTTATTTTTTTTCTGGGGCTGGTTCTGTTACCTTCTCGGATCTCAAGGAAATTGCACTCACATTAGCATTAGGGCCTTTTGGATTCACAACTATTTGGGCAGGAAGTTGGTTTGATCCTTGGGCTTGCTGCATGGCATTTATCGAAGTGGCAAGTTGTCCAACCTGTGTCTGCAAAGTCTGAATAGTGGAATCTGTTCATTGCTGAAATTGGAGATTGTTAACAGCCATTTGTTTGACAAGATCCTCCAATGAAGGCCCGGAAGGTGCAGAGGTGGAGACTTGGGGAGTGGTATGTGGTTGTGGCAGGGGTATGACTAATTGTTGTTGGGTGGGCTGCTGGTTTCCATATCGAAGGTTTGGATGGTTCCTCCAATTGGGATGATATTTGTTGGTGGACAAGTTAGGAATGTTGTACCCTCTCTGATTGTTACTTTGGTTGAAAAGTTAGTTGCATATGCTTGAGGAAACTGGGTCACCGAATCATCTTGAAGAATAGGACATGTGTCAGTTGGATGTTCAATAGAAGTACAAATACCACACAGCTTTGTTGTTTGAGGTTTACTCATTGCCATTTGTTTCACTAAAGAAGTAAGTTCTTCAATTCTGGTTTCTAAAGCCTTGTTGGAAGAGAAAACCTGAATGTCATTCACACCTTTTGTTTGGACCATATAATTATTTCTGGTTGTGAATTGTTGGGAGTTGAATGACATGTTCTCAATCAGGGCTTTAGCAGCAACTGGAGTTTTATTGATAAGTGTTCCACCACTAGAAGCATCAAAAATGTTTCTATCCACTAGTAACAATCCCTCATAGAAATACTGAATAAGCAATTGTTCGGTAATTTGATGTTGAGGGAAGCTGGATACTAGTTGTTTGAATCTCTCCCAATACTCAACCGATGACTCATTTCCCTGTCTAATACCACATATTTCTTTTCGGATTGATGCAGCCCTGGAGGCAGGAAAGTGTCTCTCTAGGAAGACTATCTTCAAATCATTCCAAGTCGTGACAGAATTCGACTCAAGATAATATAACCAATCCTTGGCAGCACCCTGTAGTGAAAACGGGAAGGCTCTCAGCTTGATGTGATCTTCGGTGATTCCTTCAGGTCTCAATGGTGTAGAGCAAACAACCTGAAATTCCTTAAGATGCTTATGCGGATCCTCACCTGCAAGACCACTAAACCTTGGTAACAAGTGTATTAAACCAAATTTCAACTCAAAAGGAACAGTAACATCAACATATTCAATACATAAGCCATTGTAATTCATATTAGGAGCAGCAAGTTCTCTCAGAGTTCTTTGGTCAGCCATATTAAACTCAATAGAAAAAAATCAACAAAGAATGAGAAAACACATAATTAATTCAGCAATGCAGCAAGAAATAGAAAAATACCGACAATGTCCCTATTAAGAACAAACAATTGAAATACGTAAAAACCTATTAAAATAAAAGGGAAAAAATACCAAAACACAAAAATTAATATAATAACGTCAATTAAAATTTTTGAGAATTTTTTCGGAATTTTCTGAAACTACCAAAACAGAAAAAAAAAATCATAAAAAATAGAAAAATAAGGAATTTCGGGTTTTTAGGATGACTTCCACTATTTAGTTCATAAATAGAGGCTTTTGATCCTTGATTTTTTTCCTAGTTAATAGACAAAGAATCGGAATAATTTGAGACGATTTTCTTAAAAATAATTTTTTTTCCTAAACCGCAAAAAGACCCGAACGCAAGAAAGTTAAGGCAAAAAATGCTATAAAAAAAACAACACCTATGACTATAATAATGGTTAGACTATAATAATGGTGAAAATCTACAAGAATCCCCGGCAACGACGCCAATTTGATCCTTTGTCGCACACGGGTCAAAAACGAGTAATAAAATATAGTAAACGGGAAGCGACACCTCGAGTATCGTTTCGCAAAGATTCTTGAATTATTCTTAACCTAATGAAATCGATTTAAGGGGGGTTTATGGTTTAGTGGTCGATTTAGAAAACAAAGCAAAAAAAGTGATTAAAATAAGCAATTATAAAATAAGTCAATCTACTGTTTGCGGTTTCCGGCTAATAATTGATTTTTACCTACCAATTCCCTAAGCGACTTTGATCTCTATTCGATTCAAATTCGATTGACAAGCGCAATAGATATATGACAGATTTATATTCCTATATTTCGAATTAAGCAAACGGATAAATACAATCGTGAATTAAGCAAACACAATTTACAAACGCAATTTAACGACAAAGCGACGAAAACGGCGATTAATAGTTAAGAATGCAATCATACGAATTTAATCAAAATCATTCCATAAAATACAGATTAAGCAAATGAAATTTCATAGAATAGAATTGAAAGAGAACGAAATTAAATTGATAGAATAAAAACCTCAAAGTCTTGGAAATTCGGTTATAGCAGATTGACTCTAGAGATTAGTTCATCTTCATGATCGCACAAAAGCAAAAAGTTATCGTGAATAATGTGTGTTTGCTACAATACCGTGGCTTCCCTTTTAAACAGAATAAGGGTTTCACTTATAATTCAAAATGAGTCGGAAAACCTAAATTTGGCCCAACAAATGGCCCAAAAGAAATTATTTCCTAAAGTACGAAACTTTAACGAATTATTTATCTTTATAGTTAGAATTATTATTTAAATGGATGCTTAGATTTTTCTTTCTTTTATCAAAAATATATATAATAAAAAAAAGAACTTTCATTTTAATTTAACTTATTCAAATTATTTTATATTTTTTTGCTTATGATTAATATCTATTTTATTTGTTTGTTCCATATTTATTTTTGATTTTTTAATAGTATTATTTGCTTCTTTTCATTTATCTTGTTCCTCAGATGACAAATGTATCTCCATCCTTTGTTTTTAATTTTTATTTATTACTTTTATTTATATTAGTTAGTTAAAATGAACTATTTAAAATGACCAAATATAAAATCAACATTTTTTTTATAAAATAAAAAAATACTTGGTCAACATCAAACTTCATTTTCAAAAGCACTTGGTCAACACCAACTTTTCATTCTTCCAATTTTCAAACATTTCACCTTCAACCATTTTCAACTCGTTTCCATTCTACAACGCAAATAAAAACGCTTGATCCAACATCAAAATCATTTTTCAAATAAAAAAGCAAAAAAACACTTAATCATTATGAAACATTTATTCGCAAATGAGAATGAAAAGGGAACGTGGTATAGTCCACGAGCTTCCGAGGGTTAGGACACGAGATGTAGTTCTTGATAATCCGAACACTCGATGTCCTCTAAAAAATTTCTTAATGCGATTGTTGCAAAGTATTTTCTCAATAAAGTTGGATGAAAAGGGAACACGGTGTAGTGTACGAGCTCCCGAGGGTTAACATATGAGATGTAGTTCTTGACCATCCGAACACTCGTCTTCCAACCAAAATACCTAAAAATATCAAAGCTCTTTCCCAAATAAGATAGAAAAAGGAACGTGGTGTGGTCCACAAACTTTCGAGAGTTAGGATACGAGATGTAGTTCTCGACCATTCGAGCTCGTCATCACCCACAAAGAATCCAAAACATCCAAACCATTTTGCATTTTGGCATAACCTTCAATTATGTTTCGTCTCGAGACAATGCAAAACAACGCCTCGTCCACATATGTATGAGTGAGATAAATGACATTTTCCCGCGAATATTGATATGTAGAAATCCATTCGATGTGATGCAAGTGTCCACTCCTCTAAACTATTTTGGGTAAGCAATATTTTTTGTTGATTGTGACAAAATAGATTTATCTAAAATCGACCCACAAACATACATTTTCTACCCAGAACTACATAGCCTTGAGTTCTCCATTGCATCCGAAGATACGTAGGAGTGAGACCCACAACCTCGTCAGACACTATTTTAAAAAAAAAACTTCTTGCCACCCTTTTTCTTTTATTTTTCTCTTTTAATAACTTGAAGAAAGCCAAACATTCAAAAACTAACACTTATGTACAAACTAACTAAATGGTTCCCGTTGAGTACAACAAGTGTGAGAGGTGCTAATACATTTCCCTTGCGAAATCGACTCTTGAATCCAATTTGGTTGCGACGACCATGTCATTGTCGTTATTTTAGGGGTTTTATCGATATTTTTCGTTTCCCTTTTGGGGAATAAATAAAGTTTGGTGGCTACTTTGTTAGTCCATTCCTCGAGCATGCAAGGTGCCTCACGAAAGTCGTATTTTTTTTGAGGTACGACAATAGGCATCAAGATTATTAAACATCGCCAGAAAAGATCATATATTGCATACTCAAGGTATACAATTACTTTAAACAACTTCATTTAATATGTACTAAGGATTAATTAAAGTTGCAAAGCGTCCGTACTGCAAAACAAATAAATTTACCTATTATTGTCCCCAAGAATTATTCTTGAGAGTATTCAAAAAAGTTGAGAGATTTTATAAGGATGTGTAGACAAACCTCTTTATACAAGAAAATAGAGTTTAAAGGCTAACTTCCAATGAAACAACAAACAAGGTTTATAATGGTTATCCTCCAAACCAAAAAGAGATTTTCCACTGGCTGATCTCGAACTATGATAGAGTTTTATACTAGTTATCCTTCAAACAGAGGTAGAGTTTTAACTTGACTATCCTCCAAGAATAACTAGGGTTTTACACGGACTAACCTCGAATGGAGTTGAGATTTTACATGGGATAATCTCGAACTAACTGAGCTTTTACACAATGCTAAACTCAGGAACCAATGTGAGAGTTTACACAGGTTAATTTCAAATCGATATAGCTTTTAATCAGATTAGGCTAAAGAATCGTTATGGAAATTTTGATGGTTGATCTTCACGAACCAAAATAGAGTTTCTCTTACCGAAACTCATGAACCAAATGAGGACTTCCTAATACAATCTTTCAAACCAATAAGAGCTTTTAATGGTTTAGCTCACAATTAAACAACTTCTTATAGAAAAAGTTTTACTCAAGAGATAATACACTCTGGGTAAATTATAAGCCATTGGTCACATGGATAGGCACGACTAGGAAAGCTTTCATGCTTTCTCTCTTTGATAACTCTAAAGCTTCAAGTCTTCGAAATATCACATTTGATTTTAGCATCACACAGGAACCTTGAATCTTTTAGATTAACGAGGCTTGAGATATCTTCAAGTTGATTACCATCATTTGAGAGTTGATAGGTCAAACCACGAGTGAACATTGAAACATGAGTTTTTACTTGAATATCATTTGAAAAGCACAATGTTGAATTCAAATAGATGACTTGATCTTCAAGAGCATCTTCAAAAGGATAACTTGATAAAACCATGTTGAGCATCTTCGACCGCTTGAGTTATCTTCAATAGATAAGGACTTCACTAGATATCATTGGATATCAGGTGTTGTCATCATAGATAGCTTGATCTCTGAGCATAAAAATCTTGATCACCGTAACTATAATTATAACCATTTGATCACAACATCAAATGATCTTCACGTTTCACCTTGGTCAACATATCTTGATTAACACATCTTGAGCTTCAAGCACCAAGCAGCATCACTTTGTCAACAACTTGTCAAGCACCATCACTTGAACGGTAACTTGTCAAGTACCATCACTTGAACAACAAATTGTCAAGCACCATCACTTAAACAACATATCAAGCACCATCACTTGATTAGTAGCATGTCAACACTATCATTTGAAAAACATATCAAGCTTCATCACATGATTAGCAGTATGTGAAACACCATCACTTGAGCAAACATATCAAGCACCATCACTTGATTAATCTTCAAGCACCATTACTTGAACAAGCATAGCTTGAATAGCAAGACTAATGAAGAATTCTCTTAATAATGTTGTCAGCATCAAAACCAAATCAACAAGTTGTTGCAGTCTTCATACCTGTAAACACATAGACCCACATATTTGTGCCTCACATGAGGAAATCAAATATACAAGTTTTACGAATCTATGTGCTTGCATGTAATAAATAACTAGCATCTGAAGTTTCGATAACGACAACGCATGACAAATAGCTTTCAACCGTAGAAGTATCTAAAAGTCTTTGAGCTTTCAACTCTAGAAGTATCTAAATGTACTTACAGAGAACTTAAGATCAAATTCTTATACAAAATAGACATTATCAAGTAAAAGTCTTGAAGCTTCTTTGATGAAAGGTTGGAAAGCTCGTCAGGTCATGTATGTCAGTCTGTCTGAGTGAATTGAGTACTGTAAAACTAAGATAATAGCTTAAGAGTACTAAGGCAACTCACGCACACACCTTAAAATATTTTTCTACCTTGAACATGATTTTATAAATCGAGACCAAGTGATTAAAAAGTTATCCAAACATTGTTTTAACCATCTAATCGATTAGAAAGATATGCCAATCGATTAGCAAAACCTTTTTATCTATCTAATCGATTAGAGCTTGTACAATCTATCTAATTGTAGTATGGGTAAAAGTTATCATTTGACTATAGATAAGTTTGTATTAAAGGTTTGTGGGCACTGTAACACCCATTTTTCTACCCCAAATTACTTAGCATATAATCAGAGTAAATAAACACACATATAAACAAAAGGGCGTCACATCGACGTTTTCAAAAACTAAAAGCTTTCAAAAACCAAACATCATTCATCATCAATACACAACACACCTGGTCATTTAAAAATAACACATTTCCATTATCATGAATATTCAAGCATATGCGTTCGCAGCGGAAAATAATGAATACTCATGCATTTCATAAAATGATCCATGTCCCATACCATGATCATCTCTCAACAATCTCTTCAATAAAACATGTTCACAATTCATAACATAAAACGTATCGAAATCAGATATGAGTTCAATACTACTAATCTACCCAGTGTTACATGACCAGAGCATTGACTCACTACTTAGTCTCTAAACGAAGTACCGCAGCTCTCCAGCTAATCTCGAGTGAGCTACCGTCCACTTACTTCAGCGATACTACTCCTGAGTATCTGCGCGATACCCATGTAAAGGTAACATTCAAACATAAAGGGTGAGAATTTAAATCATTATGAAGAAGTACAATCAAGCACAATGATTAAATCAACAATTAAAGGAATTCATCACACTTCATATAACCATGTAAATAATATTCATCAACATCTATTTCACATGTTTCAAACATCCATCAAAACTCAAGAAGCATAATATTCAAATCCAATATTATATTTCTCAAATATACACATAATGTACCCAAACATCACCAAATTCAATTACCATATCTCATACACACATCACAATCACACCAATGCAAACATTCAATTATCACCTAACTCTAATGTGACTTAATGCATGACATGTGACTCTATGCATGTGGTACCATAATGTGAACCCAACGTTTCACCGCTTTCCGATTCCATATCTAGAATCCAAGCCACGCTTCCGATCCGGACAAGATCAAAGCAACTACCACGCCTATTTTCAATTAAGGATCAACGTGTGCTACGTCTATTTCCAATGAAGGATCACCGTTTACTACCTCGCCTATTTCCAATTAAGGAGCAACGAGTGCTACATCTACCTCGCCTATTTCCAATTAAGGATCAACGAGTGCTACATCTACCTCGCCTATTTCCAATTAAGGATCAACGAGTGATACATCTACCTTGCCTATTTCCAATTAAGGATCAACGAGTGCTACATCTATCTCGCCTATTTCCAATTAAGGATCAACGAGTGCTACATGTGAACCCACAGTTTCATCGCTTCCACCATGAAGTCGACCATGCATGCCATGAATGAATGTGCAAATACCAATACATATGCAATTAAGATCATCTCTACCATCTTAACATTCCACATATCACCATAATTCAACTCTATGAATTATCCACCAATGGTACATATACACATTCATAACAAATACACCATTCACAAATCCACCAATGGTACATATACACATTCATAACAATATATCATTCACAAATCCACCAATGGCACATATACACATTCATAACAAATACACCATTCACATAATATGCAATTAACCAATTCATGTTACCACATGAATAATATCAACAAATAACAACAACTCATCAACATCTTAACATCATCGACATAACAACATAATTATCACGCAATCATATTACAACAATGCAACGATTCATCAACCAAACGTATAACCCAATATATTTATCAATACAGTAGGCATGTGAATATTATTAAAACATATTAATAATCAATACCATGTTTTAGGTATGAGCATTAGCTTTCTAACGCTTCAAACGCCACCAAAATCGGACTTACGAGTTAAAAGTTATGATCAAAACCGTGCACGAAGGCATTACTAAAAGTTGTTGTTTATTAAATTTTCCAACATAATTTTCATCTTCTTCAACCTCTAGAACGTCCATGAAATAATCTCCAAAATTATTTTATTCCTGAAACAAAGTTATAGCCCTCTGTTTCAGCTATCCAACTCTTCGAACGACACTCGATTTGGACTTACGGATCAAAAGTTATGACCAAAATGATTTCGACAATAAAACGTAAAAACAGGTCGCGAGTGTGACGGACAGCATGCAGAACTTTCCGCGGTTTTCATCGTTGGAGGACTTCCGGACCTTAGATTTCAATTCCGTAAAAAGTCAAACGTTCAGAAAATTATAACTCACACAATACTCCAAATATATAACGTTAATTTGCAGTTTTAACACAATCAATCACCACAATCAAGCATAATCATCAAAACCTAACAATCCTAAAATCATGCAAATTAGGGATTTTAACCTAAACATACATCTACCCATTGACCCGATCATACTAACCCATAACAATAAGGATTCCCCCCTTACCTCTTCAATTTTCTGGAAACCCTAGCTCTCCTCTTTACTTTTCCTCTCCTCTTTCTATATTGCCTTCAAATGATCAATGAATCCTAATTCTCACTCTCTTCCCCTTTATATACTAGTATTCTATTTGGGCTTAAGTAATGATACTCTAATTTAATTAATAGGCCCAATAAGACCTAATATTTAAATATCTCTAATTAGTTCAATTTAAATTAAACTAACACCACCTACCCACTAAGTTAATTAATTCAATTATTTAATTACGTCTCATATCAACTAAATAATTAATTAACACATCAAATTAATTAATGTAATAGATTATTATACTACCTAACAACCAATTAATTAATTCACACTCCAAATAAATAAATACTAAAATTGGGTTATTACAGGCACAACCTTCAAAATCTCAAAGTTTATAGTGAAACTCTCAAGAAGACCTCTTGGGGATAGGACTATGCCAACGTTCGGTCAAACCTGTATAAATCTATGATGCAATCTTTCTAACCCTATCCTTTTACTTTTCCGTAATTTACTTTCATTATTTAATTTTTCGCTGTAATTACTCACATAAAAGTACTAATACGATCTTAAACGAGAAAAGGTTAAAATTAATCATGAATTTTAAATACCACAATTCACCCCTCCCTCTTATGATTGAAGTCGCTTGTCCAAAAGGTCTCGCCTGAGGGACTCGACTATCTAAGTCTCGTGTGATGGACTTGACTATCTAAGTCTCGCATAAGGGACTGGACTACCTAAGTCTCGCTTGAGGGACTCAAATGCCTAAGTCTCGCTTAAGGGACCCGACTATCTAAGTCTCGCATGAGGTACTTGACTATCTAAGTCTCGTATGAAAGACTCATTTATACAAATCTCGCTGAAGGGACTCGACTATCTAACTCTCGTCTGTAGCAACTCTTTAAGTCATATCAATAAGATAATCGCTCATTTTGAGTTAATCACTTAACCCTTCATATGCCTCGCACTTGAGTGACCGTGTACTGAGATTATTTTATTGGATCATAAAAGACAACACATGGAAATAATGAATTAAGTACAACTATGTTAGAGCGAGCACCCAATGTTGGGCATGATCTCCCAAGTTGGGGCTAGACCCCAGAACTAGTATTCATGATCCATTTTACCTTTTAAACGTGGTGCATGAGGTATTCATGGAGTAACGCTCTGGATATAACAGTCAAATGAGAAAAATGTCTCCCTTACAATTTAAGAAAGAATCAGCCTTCCTTCATTCCCACATTTCTAATAAGGAAACTAGGAAAACCATATCGCTTGCTTTCTAGCCCAACTCAAGGAGTTTTCTATAAATACCCCAATCTCAAAATTTGGAAGGTGTTCACTAATTTCTAAGCGCACACACAAATAAAGTCTTTTGCAACCCTCATGAGCAGACTCTCTCTTTCATTATGATACTTCACGCGAGTACAACATCGTTACATAGAAAATAATTCATTGAATAAATTAGATATATTTCTTGATTTAGATTTGAACTCATTATCAAAGTAGACCCATTTTCACATTTCATCTTCCGGCTAAAATATGAATTCAAAAATTTGTTTCACCATAAGAATAACAACCTTTGACCTCCCAATTTATTTAAGTGATATTATATCCTTACACCACACTTTTACACTGCAACTTATTTTACTATTCATCAATATGATGAAGAGTGATATATTAATAATAATAAATATATTTTTTTAAATAAATAATTTTTTTTATTAATTTTAAATCAAGGGGTATCGATACAAAGTTGTATGATAAACCAACTTCATAATTCATTAACCAACATTTTATATTTTATTAACCAACTTTATTTTACTATTAAAAATTATTTTTAATATCTTGACATTCATTAACCAACTTTGTAATTTCATTAACCAATATTTTACTTTTTAATAACCAACTTTGTTTTACTACTAAAAATTATTTTTAATATTTGAGTGTATATTAATTAACTTAATCCCTTCATTAATTAACTTTTTACTTTTTATTAACTAACTTTATTTTACTACTAAAGATTATTTAAAGAATGTGCTACAAAAGAAGCTTCCTAAATTTTTTATCAGGTCTAATACCCATAACACTACCATTAGCATCAGATTGAATATTTTAATTAGTAAAATTACATCTTAATAATTACACTGCGATTACAGAAACCATAATTTAGAAATAAAATACACACTAACTTCTTCATATAAAATCTCTCGTAAAAAATAAAATAAAATTTTCATAAAATGAGTAATATCAACAACAGAATCAAATAAAAGTTGTTATAGAAAATCAGAATCATGACACACGAGCATAATCAAAACTTGTAAAATGATAATTTGTAAATTTTAAAAATGATATCATGTTGTTAGATATGTTACGTTTTGAAGAATCTAGTGATCTGTATTAGTTTAAGCCCAAAATCCAAATTGATTAACAAGAATGAATACCAAAAAAATAAAAATAATAGTTAAGATAGCATTTGTATTTGCATTATGTGTCGAGTAAAGAACCAAAAAGAATATGTTAGTAAGGATTTGTACTAAAAAGTGTGTTAATATAATCTCTGCTTAAAGGGATCTCTAGATACAGTATTTAACAGCTAGCAGATCTTTCACATCAAAGTGAGGAACTTACTTACTTTAATAAGTGTGCTTTATAGAATTTTAGTGCAATTTTTAGTTTTTGATTTAGTTTTAGACAAATGTATGGGCAAAAGCAAACATGCTGGAATCATTTTAAGATTCTGATATAGGGAATAATCCAAATTTTCCTTAATGCTGGTTATCCATAAACAATTAAAAAAAGTATATCAAGATTTTGCTATATATTATGGTTTGGAATTATTATTTAAAAAACATTATCTCTCTCTTGAAATAGTGTCATTTTAGTAAATATATTTTTTTAAATAAATATTATTTTCATTTTATAATATTAAAGTTATTGATTATGGATGCTAGGATCAAGAGGTCACATGACACTATCATAGATCAAGTGATGGCATTTGAAAAGGACAAATAAGAAAATTTGTAACTCTAGATCTTGGACGTATGGTTTGGAGAAGATAGGTAGAATAAGATGGCTTAAGAGATTAGAAAAATAACTAAAGTGGCGTTGAGAGAATCAAGAAGTTTTGGACCAAAGAGTAAAAAATCGTGGTGGTGGAATAGAAATGTTCAGAGTAAAGTTAGAGTAAAAATAATTATTTTGAAAAATGGTCTCGATATGCCAAAACTTGATAAAAGTATAAGAAAGTTAAGAACGATATCGAGAAGACGGTGAATGAAGCAAAAGAACTCAAGTTTTTTACGGATTATACCAATCTTTAGGAACGAAGAGAAAGAAAAATCTATATATAAGCTTGCTAAAGGGAGAGAAAGAAAGACAAGATATTTGGATCAAGTGAAGTGTGTTAAAGACGAAGAAGACAAAATTTTGGTTCAAAAAATTGATATTAAGAATAGGTGGAAGAAGTATTTCTACAATTTATTTAATAAATGATATGATATATCGTCGGACTTTAGTAGACTCAACATTAGAGAAGGCGGTCGAAATTACAATTACTACCGTCAGATTCATAAACAAGAGGTAAAAGAAGCATTGAAAAAGATTAGCAATAGTAAGGTGGTTAGACTAGACAACATACCTATTAAAGTGTGGAAAATTCTTGAAGATAAAGGTATTGAGTGGCTTATCAAACTTTTTAATAAAATTATGAGCTCAAAGCAAATGTCGGATGAATGGAAAAGAAATACTTTATTTCCAATCTTTAAGAACAATAGCAATATACAAAATTGTGCAAATTATAAGGGGATTCAACTTATGAGTCATATCATGAAGTTATGGGAACGAGTGATTGAGCGAAGATTAAGAAAAGAAACTCAAGTCATTGAGAATTAATTTAATTTTATGTTTAGGAGGTCGACAATGGAAGCAATTTATCTACTACGACGTGTGATAAAGCAGTATC
Source organism: Lathyrus oleraceus (assembly GCF_024323335.1). Lineage (NCBI taxonomy): Eukaryota > Viridiplantae > Streptophyta > Magnoliopsida > Fabales > Fabaceae > Lathyrus > Lathyrus oleraceus. Next base: position 286,941,781 of record NC_066584.1, read on the forward strand.
AGATGAATCAACAAGACTTGCACTTAATTTTTATTGACTTGGAGAAAGCGTATGATAGAGTGTCTCGAGAGATTTAGTGGAAAATCTTAGAGAAGAAATTGATTATGATTGCATATACTCGAGCTATCCAAGATATGTATGAAGAAGTATCAACTTATGTGCGGACACTAGGTGGAAAGACGAACAATTTCTCCATTACAATAGGTTTTGCATCAAGGTTTAACCCTACCTTTTTACTTTAATTTTGGATGCACTCACGAAACATTCCAGAGGTAGCACCGATGTGCATGCTTTTTGCAAATAATATAGTCTTATTTGAAGAATCAGAGGAGTTAAATGAGAGGTTGGAGACGAACTTTAGAAACATATAATTTTCTCCTAATCAGAAGTAAGATAGAGTATATGGAATATATGTTCGGCAAAAGGAGAAACGTTTCTAACATAGAGGTGAAAGTTGGAGATCATATCATCCCACAAGGCACATTGTTTAAATATCTTAGATTCGTAATACAAAATGATAAAGAAATGGAATGTAAATCATCAAGTTCAAGTTGGATATGTGAAATAAAGAAAAGACTTATAGATTATGTGAGAAGAAGAGTAAATCAGATGAAGATGAATAAAAAATTATAAGAAATATTATTAAAAAATATATCAAAATTAACTATTTGAATAAAAATATGATTTTAAATATATGTAGCGGATAGTCAGATACATAAGGCTCGATTGTTGTAGTATTATTATTTACTATTACCATGCAACACTATTTTTCAACATGTTAATAAAATTAGTTTAATAAAAAAAATTTAACAACTTTATTGTACTATTTAATTTGTGTACAAACATCTTAAAAAACACACATTGTTGGAACAGAAAAGAATATTAAAAATATTTAAGAAGTATTAAGATAAAAGAAATTATAATTCATTTTGGGTTGCTTACATATTTACAATATTTCTAACAAATTAACAATTATTTTTTCCATCAAAATAATAATACTCTTTCACTCCTATAATAAAGTCCAATTCACAACAATAAAATCATCTAAATAAAAGTGACAATTTAAACTTCTAAATTTTTTGATGATTTTATGTGAACTTGTTTAGTAGAATATTTATTTTAGAACATAGAAAATGGTAACAAACAATAAATAATCCATAATTAAAAAAGAAAATGAAAAACTCAGAAACTTAAGAAGCAAAATTGGAACATTTTATTGACAACAAACTCAACTAAACACCTTATGCAACAAATCCAAAGCTCATGGTTTTTGGAGCCTTATATCAAATTATAACTTAAACTAAAACTAAAAGCACTTAATTATAAATCTCCTCAACCAAATTATATAAACCAGTTTTGTTACTGAAATTTCCATTAACATCATCCAAATTCCACAGACCATCCCACAAATTATCATCTGCTGAAGAATCTGGTACACAATAATTTCCATTCACCATAAAGTTTCCTTGTTGTTCTTCTCTTGTGTTTGGACACATATTGTTCAACATTTCTTGTCTAAGATTATTATTATTTTCCTCAAACAAGGACATGAGACCTTTCATGTCCATGTTGAATTGAAGTTGTTGTTGCTGCTGATGGTTTAACTGTTGTTGTTGTTGCTGATGAAATAACTGCTTCCTAAGGATTCGGTTTTTCGCCTTTTCGGCAGAATCGGACGGATTTTTTGCCTTTTTCTTGAAATGAGTCCGCCAGTAATTCTTTATCTCATTGTCTGTTCTTCCCGGTAAGCTTCTTGCAATTGTTGACCACCTGAAAATTTTTCATTAAATCGTCAAATTTTTTATTTAAAAACTTATTGTCTTTATTCAGTACCGACAACTCACACTAACACGATAAATATATTTGATACAGCACGAGTCAGACATCATCAGACACGTCTTTCATCTAAAGTGTCGAGATAAATAAATTATTTTTTTACCTGTTTCCCCATCTAGCATGCAACTCTAGAATTATGTTCTCTTCTTGTGATGTTATTTGACTCTTTTTGAGATCTGGTCTAAGATAATTCACCCATCTCAATCTGCAACTCTTTCCATTCCTTTTCAATCCTATTACAACAAGAAGAAAAAAGAATAAAATTAAGATTCAAGACAAATAAATTGATCATAATTATATAATCCAAATTGAATGCAAACAACATTGGAATATCATAGTTGGTTTCAGACACTAATTGAATGCAAACAACACTGGAATATCAGTGTTGGTTTCAGACACTAACACGGACACAAATACATATTTTTTTTAGAAGTGTCTGATCATAACTGATTATTAATTACCTGTAAGTCTAGCAACGGAGTTCCATCTACCTTCGCCATGCAGCCTAACATACTCAATTAGCAACCTATCTTCCTCAGAAGTCCATGGTCCTTTTCTCCATACATCTTCCTCCATGATACCATGACCAATTTGGCCAGCCATAACTCCACGCCAATACATGCAGAATTTGTTAAAGGTTTCAAATTGTGTGTGTGCTTGGATAAAGTTTTTGTTGTGTTCCAATTTATGTGGCAATGCTTTTTGGTTTAGTGATTGTTGCATATTTATACTTGTAGGTTTGGTCTCAACTTGATTCTAACACTCATTCAAATGTCACTTTCTTATGATCTGTTCGATACTGTTTCACTGTTTATTGAAATTAATATTAGTAATTAACAAAAGGGTTTGCAAGTGACATTAAAATAGCATTTTTTTTTCATTGATTGTTTATTGACCACAATATCTTTACCTTTTTATATACATAAAACTCCTTCAATTTTGAATATTAAAAAAAAAAAACTCTCATTGATTTTGTTAATATCTTAAATATAAATTAAAAGTAGATGTTAAATAATATATAAATGGAGGCAAAAATTAGAAATTGAAAGGAGAAAAAAAATTGATGCTAAAGTGAGATAAAAGGCAAAAGGAGAATTTGATATGTGTGAGGACACATGTCACTAGGGCTTTGCATTTGGACAGAATGGGATATATATTTTATAGATATTTATATGTCCGGATCCATTAATCACATTATTTTTAATCTAATGTATGTTCTAATAAACAGAACTTATTGCTTGTATTAAAAAATAACAAAATGATTGCTTTGGGACTAAATTACTCCACCTTGTAGAATTAGAAACATTATTAAATAGAAGTAAAAAATAATATATTAAAAAAAAGTTTTTTTTTTTTTTGGTTAAAACATTGTTAAAAAAATTATTTTTCTTATATTTTTTTAATATAAGTAAACGAATCTGATGAGACTGCGGGTCCAATTCAAGACGTATTCACTGAGTTGTTAAAGATTACGTACACCCTCGATTAAGAAGTAGACACTCAATTCTTATAATTTGAGGATCATCCACAATTAGATTTAATTGAATAGTCCATCTCGTCTCACGTCGGGAACAAGGGGTGGTTCTAACCGCCCCCATATATAAAGACTGACATGTGTTGATCATGAGTATATTCTAACCATAACTTACATTAACATTTTTTCACATCTCACTGACTTGGAACCTTACAGGTTTTCCCCTCTCATCTGTATTGAAAAGCACTCATTGTCGCGTCAATCAACTTCGCATCTTTGTATCCATCATTTTTTGTTCCAGTACAAAACAACAGCGTCTTCTATGGGAATTAATTTCTGATTCTCATGAATTTCTATGATTAGATCCTTTTGATTCCAAAACTGTGATTCAGCTACCGTGTTATTGATCAAAAGAAGACGATGACTTTTGATCCAACTGTTGGAATCACTGTAGTTTCATCAACCTCAAAATCATCATTTTACCTCATTGTTTCTCTGGTCGATGGTGGATCATCAACCAGAAGGAGTAAGAAAAAAACATGACACAAGAAAACTAGATAAGTCTGTGTAGGATTCCCGGTATGTAGCCCTAATGTAGTTTGTCACCAATTGAATATTGAACCCTTCGCCCTCTATGTGGCATAGAGAAGAAGATGAGAATCCCCCCAAAAGTTCGAAGCATCCATGAATACGGTTAAGGGCCTACTCAACGCCAAATTAAATTTCAAAGAAAGGTATACCTAATGGATATTCAGTGTTGCATTAGTCTATACGGCATTTGGTAAATGGAAAATTTATGTTGACTACACCGACCTCAACTGAGTCTTCCTAAAAGACTTGTATCCACTCCTTAACATTGATAAACTAGTAGAAAGCTCAATTAGCTACAAATTGTTATCATGCATGGATGAATATTCTGACTACAATCAAATACATATGTATGACAAACAAGGACAAAACAAATTTTATGATAGATCGAGTCAACTATCGATACAATGGCATGCCTTTTGGCTTGAAGAATACATGAGAGACATACCAGAGGATAATGAACAAAATATTCGATGAAGAAATAGGGGAAATGGTAGAAGTGTACATGGATGACATGATCTTCAAATTCAACAAAGAAGAGTGACACGATGAACACCTAACCAACATGTTTTGGCAGGTTCAACAACACAATATAAGGCTCAATCTTTAAAAATTCACCTTCGGAGTTATAGTCAGAAAGTTCTTGGGCTTCTATATAACAGAGAGGCATAGATGCAAACCTAGACAAGTGCAAAGCGGTTATCAAAATGGAAGCACTAACTATAAGAAAGAGGTAATGAAGTTAAATGAGATGTTCATGGTCTTAAATAGATTCATATCAAGGTCGGCTTAGCACGCATTACCATTTTATAAGTTATGAAGAAAGAAACACACTTTGATTGGACCCCAGAATGCAAATATGCATTCGTATCACTAAAAAATGGACCTATCTACCCCTATAGGTTCTATCTCAGCCAATTACAAGAGAAATTATGTTCTTCTACCTGGAAATCTCTACCGATGCAATCAGTGTCGTCCTCATACGAGAAACTTGTCCTAATTAGAGTCTGGTGTACGTCATATCTAAAGCATCGGCAAGACCAAAAACACGTTAACAGAAGATAGAGAATGTATCATTGGCATTAGTGACTGCCTCCAGGAAATTACGAAATTACTTTCTAATGCACGCCATCGTCGTTTGGACAGACTTACCTCTTAAATAGTCCTTCACAAGCTAGATCCGACCGAACGGAAAACCAAATGGCCTATTGAGATGTATGAATTCAATGTCTCATTCGAGCCTTGGAAAGCCCTAATCCCAAGTCTTTGTAGATTTCTTGGCAGAAATGACTCTAGTAGCGTTAAAACTAGTTGGTAACTGAGTTGTGTTCACAAACATATCATCTAATAGTAACATAAGCAATGTTGATGTCATGTTAGAAGATAAAGTCATACTGGTAATTGAGATATCATTACGCTTCGAGTTCCCCACTATCAATAACCAGTTTGAGTATAAAGCCTTCATCGATGGTCTCACACTAGAAGCAGAAATGGTGAAGAAAATATTAAGTTACAGATGGACTCAAAGTTAGTGGTATCCCAAGTCAAAAGAGAAGCGTGGACCAAAGATCCACTATTACAATGGCATGTCAACCAAACAAGGGGAAAATTAGCAAAGTTAAAATAACGTGAAATCATGCTTGTCCCCAGGGAGAAGAATACCAGGTCAGATACCATATCTTAGCTTGTGACCATCAGAACCTAGGGTATAAACCACTCCTTTATACAAAAAAACACTATAGGGTTTCCAATAATCAAAGCTTATGAGGTGGCAATTGAGATTACAAAAGGCGTTTTGCAATTCTCTTGGATATCACCTATTATGACGTATATTGAACATGGTATACAACTTGACAATCTGATTGAAGCCAGTCTTTTAAAGATAACATCAAGTTTGTACTATGTGTTTGGATGACTCTTATACAAAAGAGGCTTATCAAACCCCCTGCTGAAATGCCTCGATGGGAAGAAGTTGCACACACCCTTGCCAAGGTGCACGAGAGGATATCTGGGAAACACCTCGAAGTCAGGGCTTTTTTGCCAAGAAAGTCCTCAAGATATGGTATTTTTAGCCATCTATGATCCAATATGCCAGGGATTACGTGAATAAGTCAAAACGGTGTCAGAAGCACATGAATGCCCATAACACTCCTCTATCCAAGCTAAATATGTTAACATTTCCTTGGCCTTTCTCACAATGGGGTATGAACATTCTTGGCCCTTTCCATCTTTCCCCGGGTGAGTTAAAATTATTGATTGTGGCAGTCTATTATTGTACAAAATGGATAGAAGCATTGGCAAAAATTACTACAACCAACATACAAAAGTTATTTAAGAGAAATATTTCTGCGAGGTATGAAATCCATCAATCCTTAATCAATGATAATAGGATACAATTTACAAATAAAAAATTGAAGAAATTGTTAGAAGATCTGAAAATCAAGCATCACTTCACATCAGTGGACTGTGTAAACTGAAGCATTTTTAGTTGGATATAAGCTCAATTCTATAATATTAAGTGTGTTGTTACTTAGGAGTTTCTTGAGGATATTTTACACTTTTTGGTATGTTAGCAGGTAAAAAAACTAGTTTGGAAGCTCAGGGAATCAAACGTCAGATGCGAAATTGAGCCCGAGCAAGAAAACGGAAGAAAAAATCATTTTTTGGAGAACCTGCTGTCCATACGCGTATGGCCTTACATGATACGCGTATGGACCTGCCCAGTACGCGTAGCATACGCATATGACCAGAGGGATGGAAAATCAAGCAAAATAGCAAGCCTCTGGTGATACGCGTATGGGACTGGGCAGTACGCGTACCAGACTGGGCAATACGCGTACCAGCCTGGGCAATACGCGTATCAGAGGTTGTCTTACGTGCAGTACGCGTATGGGACAGCTCAGTACGCGTATGGAGCACAAAATCAGGAAAAGTCCAACTGAATAGCTATTAAGAGGGCAGAACACGATTTTTCGGGGGTTGGACGATTTGGAGAGAAAAGAGACGCGTTTTGAGAGCTGGAGACTCTACGATTATCAAAGGATTCATATGTTCAAGAGTTTTCCGACGATTGAAGATTGATTCCTCACAAAATTCTGTAATGACAACAATGTTAATCTTTGTTTTTATTTCGATTATGAGTAGCTAAACCCCCCCCCCCCCCCATTGCTAGGGGGGTGACCCTGATTCTGAATGTGACAGATTTGATGTTTATGAATGCATTGATTATTTCTTCTTTTCCATTGATTTGTTCTTATTACTGTTCTTTATGCTTTATTCGTCGGACCAACGAATGATGATTAATATGAATAGTTTAAGCTGGACAGCGATTATTCATTGATCTGGATAAGAACTTTGGATAGTAAAAATAACCTAGGACTAGGGATTTTCTATCTGACCGATAATTCTTGATATTTGAATGCTTGAGTATGAACTTAATTATTTATGGACATAGTAATTAGGTTACATAATCAAAGGTCTTTTCACTAAGGAATTAGGAATAGATAATCTGGAGGACCGGACTTAATTGGACAGGAATATTGTCTAAACCTTCATAAATTATATCTGTTGCAAGAAGTTTCATTCACCAAACCCTAGCAATCTTCTCTCATTTGTATCTCGCTCAACCTTTTTACTTGTTTTATTTATCTGCAATTGGTAGTATAATTAATCACAACACAAAAACCAAAGGCTTTTGTCTAATTGAAACAATCTATAAACTCTGTGTCGTCAAGCAGTCCTTGAGATCGACAAACGGGGAATTTCCCTTTTATTTCTACAGTGAGAAAAATAGTACACTTGCTATTTTCCCATCAAGTTTTTGGCGCCGTTGCCGGGGACTGCCAAAGATAATAGAGTTTATTAATTTATTTTCAATTAGAATTTTGTTGCTCTGCATCCAAAATTTTATTTACTGCTAATTTTATTTTTATTTTTATTGTTATTATAACTAATTTCTTTCTAATCTGTGTATGCGAGGTAAGGCCTCAGCTGATTTTCATTTTGACGCAGAACCAGAGAGAACATTGCGTGCAAAGCTCAGAGAAGCTAGAAGAAAGAAACTGGCAAACTCTGACACCGAAGAACCGGTCACACCTGGCACACCAGTCTCTGTTCACTCCGAAAAATCTGAGTCAGACACAGATTCACATCCAGACACTGTAAACATGGTTGCAGACCCACCCCCAGCGGAAAGACTTTTAGGTGACTATGGCAGACAGAATAACCCAGCAGTGCGGTTGACCATTGTTACCCAACCTGTAAATGTTGCTCACTTCCAGTTACACCCCTCAACTATCCGTCAGTTAGAAAGCAAACCTTTTGCAGGAAAGATCAATGAGGATGCAAACAAGCATCTGCAGAGGTTTCTGACTATGACTACATCATTAAAAATTGATGGGCATTCTGAAGAGGCAAAGAGATTGGTCATGTTCCCATTCACGTTATCTGAGGACGCTGAGGAATGGTTCTATTCCCTACCCGCGGGAAGCATTACTACTTGGCAACAAATGGAAACAGCATTCTTGAACGAGTATTTTCCTGCTTCTGTGTATATCCGTAAGAGGTATGACATTGTGAATTTTAAATAGAAAGACGGAGAGACACTTGGAGATGCATACAAAAGATTCAAGAGATGTTTAGTTGCATGTCCTACACATAATCTAGATGAAACTGAACAAATGCAGAATTTTGTAAACGGGTTGAAGATAAAGACTAAGCAACTCATTGATACAGCTGCTGGTGGCTCATCTAATTTTTCAACAGCAACCGGTATCAAAAAGATCATCGAAGCTATTGCAGCGAATGAGCATTTGGAATTATATGACCGTACTGTGAATCAGCCGGAGGGAAAAATTGACTTGAAATTAGCAAATCAGGTAGTGAAAATGGAAGACCAGGTTGCTGCTGAGGTTGAAAGAAGATTGAAAGCTATGAATTTAGGTACCCAGACTGTTGCTCAAGTGCAACCGGTTCCGACCATGATTTGTGAGATTTGTAGTGGACCACACTTTACCATGCATTGTGTTACAACCGCAGAACAGGTGCAAGCAATAAATTACTTGAGGCAGAATAATCCCTACTCAAATACTTATAACCCGGGGTGGAAAAATCATCCTAATTTCTCTTGGAAAGATCAGCAAGGTAATATTCAGAACCAAGGACCTCCACAACAACAACCACCGTACCAACAGCAACCTTATCAGCAACAAGTACCTAAGAAAGCGGATTGGGAGATTGCTATAGAGAAGATGGCAACTCAGAGTATGCAATTTCAGGAAGAAACCAGGAATAATCAGAAGAGCACCAATGCATCCATTAAAAATCTGGAGATTCAATTGGGTCAGATAGCACAACAGATAACAAATTCCCAAACACCAGGCGCATTACCTAGTGCAACAGTGACAAATCCGAGGGAGCACAATAATGTGAGTGCGGTAACAACAAGAAGCGGGAAATCTGTTGAAGATCTTAAGAAGAAGGATGAAGAAGAAGATCAATTGCTTGAAGTGGACCTGGAAATCTTAGAAAACAAAACACCACCTGAGGAAGAAAGTGTGACACTGCCGGTGGTACAAGAAAAGCTACCTGAACCAAAACCCATCATTAAGCTTCCATTCCCACAAAGAAACAAAAAGAAGAAGCAAGATGAGAAAAATTTTCAGAAATTCATGGAGTTGTTCAGGAAATTAGAAATCAATATTCCATTCTCTGAGGCACTCGAGCAGATGCCTATCTATGCGAAGTTCATGAAAGACATCATCTCCAAGAAGCGCACCACTGACACTGACCCTGTTATATTAACTGAAACTTGTAGTGCTATTTTGCAGGGTATGAAGATTCCAGTAAAGAAGCCAGATAGAGGTTCTGTGACCATCCCGTGTACCATTGGAGATAGGTCTTTTAAAAGGGCGCTGATTGATTTGGGGGCTAGTGTTAGCCTTATGCCTTTGTCTATTTACAGGAAGCTAGGAATTGGAAATGTTCAAGATACCAGAATGACACTTCAATTTGCTGACCACTCAGTGAAGAGACCTTTTGGGGTAGTTGAGGATGTTCTGGTCAAAGTTGATAAATTTGTTTTTCCTGTTGATTTTGTAATTTTGGAAATGCCAGAAGATGAAGAGATACCTCTGATTCTGGGCAGACCTTTCTTAGAAACAGGTAGATGCATGATAGACATTGAGGGAGGTACCTTGACCCTAAAGGTATATGATGAAGAGCTCAGAATTGATGTCTGAGATACTATGAAACATAAAGAGGATATGTGTACAAACCACTCTGTGGAAGTAATTGATCAAATGGTAACTAGCACAATGCAAAGGAAGTTTCCTGAATTACCATTGGAAAGAGTTCTTAGTCTGTCGGTCAGAGAGATTGAAGAGAATGATGATGAAAAAGAAAAAGAAGTGCTTACCATGCTGGATACACAACCTCTTTGGATGAAATCCAAACCACGCCGGTGGGAGGATCTGAGATCTTCACCAGAATCAGAAAATGAAAAGGTATGTAAACCAGGTATAAATTTTGAATTAAAACAATTACCTGTAAATCTTAAATATGTCTTTCTAGGATCTGGAACAAATTATCCTGCTATTATCAGTTCTGAGCTAAATGCAATAGATGAGGAAAAGTTGATACAGGTACTAAAGAAACATAAAAGTGCTATTGGATGGACTATTGAGGATTTAAAAGGTATTAGCCCCACAGTATGCATGCATAAGATACTGATGGAGGATAATCAGAAACCAGTAGTACAACCACAAAGGAGGTTAAATCCATCAATGAAAGAAGTGGTAAGGAAAGAGGTTGTAAAGTTGTTAGATTCGGGAATGATTTACCCCATTTCTGACAGCTCGTGGGTAAGTCCAGTGCACGTGGTACCAAAGAAAGGAGGAACCACAGTAATTTTAAATGAAAAGAATGAACTGATCCCAACTCGCACAGTGACAGGGTGGCGAGTATGCATCGATTACAGAAGACTGAACACAGCAACAATAAAGGATCATTTTCCTCTCCCTTTTATTGATCAAATGTTAGAAAGACTTGCAGGTCATGAGTATTATTGCTTTCTGGATGGATATTCGGGATACAATCAAATTGCTGTAGCCCCGGAAGATCAGGAAAAAACTGCATTTACATGTCCTTATGGTATTTTCGCTTACAGACGGATGCCATTTGGGCTATGTAATGCCCCAGCTACTTTTCAGAGGTGTATGACATCTATATTCTCCGACATGCTTGAAAAGTATATGGAGGTGTTTATGGATGATTTCTCTGTGTTTGGTTCTTCTTTTGATAATTGTTTAGCTAACTTGTCTCTTGTTTTGCAAAGATGTCAGGAAACTAACCTTATTCTCAATTGGGAGAAATGTCATTTCATGGTGCAGGAAGGAATTGTGCTAGGACACAAAATTTCCCACAAAGGAATTGAAGTGGACAAAGCCAAAGTGGAGGTTATAGCTAACCTCCCACCTCCGGTGAATGAAAAAGGGATAAGGAGTTTTTTGGGTCATGCAGGTTTTTATCGCAGGTTTATCAGGGACTTCTCAAAAGTGGCCAAACCATTGACTGATTTGCTAGTCAAGGACAAGCAATTTAATTTTGATAAAAACTGCATGGTAGCTTTCGAAACTTTAAAGAGTAAGTTGATCAGTGCACTTGTTGTAATCGCCCCCGATTGGTCCTTGCCTTTCGGAATAATGTGTGATGCAAGTGACCTTGCTGTGGGGGTTGTCCTAGGACAGAGAAAGGACAAATTATTGCATGTGATTTATTATGCTAGTTGTGTCCTTAACCCGGCCCAAATGAATTATGCAACTACCGAAAAGGAGTTGTTGGTCGTGGTTTATGCTTTTGACAAATTTAGATGGTATTTGCTTGGTTCAAAAGTTATTGTGTATACTGATCATGCTGCTTTAAAGTATTTGTTTGCTAAGCAGGAATCAAAGCCGAGACTTTTGAGATGGATCCTCCTCCTTCAGGAGTTTGATTTGGAAATCAAAGACAAAAAGGGGTGCGAGAACACGGTCGCGGACCACTTATCTCGCATGTCCCCAATCAAAGAAACGGAGGAGGAACATCCTATTCAGGACACATTCGCTGATGAGAAAATACTTGTTGTTCAGGAGATACCATGGTTTGCTGACTATGCCAACTATGTGGTAGGTGGGGTTATACCTGATGACTTTAATTCTCACCAAAAGAAAAAGTTTCTTTATGATTGCAGGTTATACCTATGGGATGATCCATTTCTCTATAAAAAGGGAGTGGATGGTTTGATCAGAAGATGTGTTCCAGAAAGAGAGCAAGCCGACATTCTGAAAGCTTGTCATAATTCGGAGTATGGTGGACATTTCAGTGGAGATAGAACTGCAGCAAAAGTCCTCCAATCGGGTTTGTATTGGTCGTCGCTCTTCAAGGATGCAAATTCTATAGTCCGAGAATGTGATAGGTGCCAACGAATAGGTAACATTACAAAGCGGAATCAGATGCCGCAAAACTCCATGCTAGAAGTGGAGCTGTTTGATGTTTGGGGTATTGATTTTATGGGACCGTTTCCGCCATCATCTGGTAAGAATTACATATTGGTTACGGTCGATTATGTGTCAAAGTGGGTAGAGGTTGTGGCATTACCAACAAATGATGCTAAAGTGGTGGTGAAGTTCTTGAGGCATAACATCTTCTCTAGGTTTGGGGTACCACGGGCTTTAATTAGTGACCAAGGTACGCATTTTATAAATAAACTCTTGGAGAATCTGTTAAAGAAGTATAATGTCAAACATAAGATAGCCACACCATATCACCCTCAGACGAGTGGGCAAGTGGAAGTATCCAACCGTCAAATAAAGCAGATCTTAGAAAAGACGGTAAGTGCTTCTCGGAAAGATTGGTCAGTAAAGTTGGATGATGCATTGTGGGCATACAGGACTGCATTTAAAACACCAATAGGTATGTCCCCCTATCAATTAGTTTACGGTAAGGCTTGTCATTTACCACTCGAACTCGAGCACAGAGCCTTCTGGGCCTCCAAATTCCTCAACTGTGATCTTTTCAAAGCTAGTGAATCCCGAATTCTTCAACTTCATGAGTTGGAAGAATTCAGGAATCAAGCTTATGAAAATGCCAAAATTTACAAAGAACAAACAAAAAAGTGGCATGATCAAAAGATCCAGAAGAGGGAATTTCGGGAGGGACAACTTGTACTGCTGTTTAATTCCAGGTTGAAGCTGTTCCAAGGGAAATTGAGGTCAAGATGGTCTGGACCGTTCGTCATTAACAAAGTACTTCCTTATGGAGCAATAGAGCTTAAAAATGAGAAGAATGGCGACACCTTCAAAGTTAATGGTCAGAGGTTGAAACCATACAATCCCGGTGAAGGGGGACCAATTGAAACTGTTAAACTCATCTGAGTATGAGGTGTCCCGTCGAGCCATGCGATGTTAAACGAAGCGCTGCTTGGGAGGCAACCCAAGGGAGGTTTGATTGGTTTTGTCATTTTATTTTTCCCGAGTCAGTTTTTTTAAGAAAAATAATTTTTTTTATTAAAATAGAAAAAAAAATGTTGAAAATGAAAATGAGAATCTGCCAATACGCGTATGGATCTCCTGATACGCGTATTGGACAACAAAAATGCGCTCCTCTGGTGAAACGCGTATGATACGCGTAAAAGAGAAGAATACGCGTATGATACGCGTATTGGACCAGGCCATACGCGTATCACATTCTGATACGTGATCTATTACGCAGATCACGTTTTGCACTGGTTTGAGCAGCGTATGATACGCGTATGGGAGCCAGATACGCGTATTGGCTGCGTATCATACGCGTATCATTTTGTGGGCATGCTTATATAGTTTTTGTCCGTACGGACTTCATTTTCTCACTGTTTTCGTTACGTGTTTTGTGCGTATTGCTTTGTTTTTTCTCTGTTTTCTTCTTTTTCATTCAGGCTACAGATCCATATCATGTCTCAATCACCAAACGAGGTCAACCAATTCCGTACCACATACCATGAAGATAGATATGAGCAAATCAAGAGTCGAAGCATGGTCGAAGAAAAACACTGGATGTATCAGAATGATACGTTTCCAGAGGTCACTAATATTCTCAAAATGCAGAAGTTAATCTACTTCAATAACAAAATCCAACCGGTTTCACTTGATCTGATCTGGGAGTTCTACGCTAATGCACTACGGGTAACATCTGATGAAGAAGACCCCACAGGGAATGCAGCGTTCGTTTCATGGGTAAGGGGCAAAGTAATCAAATATGATGGGAAGACGATTAACAGTGTGCTGAAATGCAAATTCTATGATTCTGTTTGCCCGTTTACCGAAATGAAACGGTCTGACAAGAACTACTGGCCATACACTGATATGAAAAACTCACTAATTAGGCCAGGTCACGATTGGGCACCCACTTCAAAAATCTCTCCGGCGAAGATTATGGTAGTTGATCTAGCTCCGATTCCTAAGGCATTAGCATATTTCATTCATCATAATTTGAGCACTAATCGGAGCGGGTCGGAATTGATATCAGAGCGTGCCCTACTTCTTCATCAGATCCTGCATCAGAAACAAGTGAATATTGGACAGATCATCGCTGCTGATATGGATGACATCGCTCAGTCGCCAAAGAAATCCTTAGGCCATGCGACTATGATTTACCTGCTGTGCAAGAAAGCTGGGGTTCCGGATTTCTCTGATTCACTGATGTTGCGACCGGCTGCACCGCTGAACGCCCATTGGATGAAGGAGAGGACGGTCACAGATGATCTGCCCCGACCGCTGAGGCGACCACGAGACAGGGAGGGAAGCACTAGTGCTCCGCACCAGGAGGCTCAGCCGACTGCAGCAGAGACACAGCCACCTCAGCCTCCTCCGATTGATGAGAACTCCAGAGAGTACCGGATGCAGATGTCACAGTTTTGTGTTATGCAGGACTTCTGCTTTCAGTATGGACTGTCAGGGAGAGTGCTTACTCATCAGACAGATCTTTGGGAGGAGGCACAGCGCTTTAGAGATAGATTCTCCGGACCGCCTCCAGCACCTCACTTTGGCCAGTTCACCTTTCCTTGGTGGAACCAGCCAGTTCAGATAGGGGGAGAGATTCCGCAGCAGCCACCGCAGCAGCCACCGCACCAGACACCACCTCAGCAGCAGCATACTCCGTCGGGTCACACAGAGACGTTGACGCCTATCTCTGCCTTCGCACGAGGGCACACTATGTTGGATCCGACAGATGAGATTGACTTTGATACCCATATGCAGGACGGTGGACTGGGTGATTGATTATGTTTTTTTTTGTACTTTTGGTTTTCTCTATGTATTTTTGTTTTTTAGGTTTATTCAGTTTTTATTTTATTTTGTTTTGATGTAATCACCTATTATAGGTTGTCTTAATCTAATGAATTTGATTTGGTTTACCTCCATTTTCCTGTTTATTTCGTTAGATACGTGACTATGTCTGACTATTGGGTTTCTTGATCACTTACACCAAATACTTGGGGCATCCTCTCTTTCAGTCCCCTGACTGTAGATACTGTTGTTTATGATTGGGCGCACTGGTTAAAATTAACATCAGAACCACGAGCATGAACTTTGAACTCAGAGGTATGATAGAACAAGTCAGCTTAACCCGTCCTGGTGAGATCATAAAAAGCCAAACACTTATCATCATATGAGAGATATCAGGTATGTCTTTATCAATCTTGGTTTGCGTACGTTCTTTTGTTATTATTAGCTGTACGAATACACACACTGAGGCATGTTTTTGTTTATCACCTAGAGCCTTTCTAGCCATCCCTTTATTATTATTATTATCCATTGTTTTACCTTGTTGAGCCTGTTAATCATTTATTTCTGATATACCCGTTTTTTTTTCTAAAAGCCATGACCTTGTACCTATCCTACCCTGTTCAGAGTATGTGAGGATTGATTTCATCTCTACGTTTCTATCTAAGTTTGGGGTTGCTGTTGGAATAACAACCTTTAAGTTTGGGGTAGCTTTACAGTACGTGAATAGTAAGTGAATGTAGTATAAAAGAAAGAAAAAAAAAGAAAAAAAAAAGAAGAGAAAAAGAAAAAAAAAAGAAAAAAACAACAACAACATGAAAAGAAAGAAAGAGAAAAGCGAAAAACAATAAAAGAACAGCTTTTGGAAGATGCTACATTCACTATATATAAAAGGAAACGAGGATTGCATAACCCTACAGGAATAATAGAACAGAAACGTAGTGAGAGAATGATTTCATGTACTCTGAATCCAAAAACCTTTGTTCAAATTTCATAGCCTACCTAAACCAAAACCCCGTTACAACCCAAAAGAAAAAAAAAACCATTGTTCCAATTTCATACCCTACCTAAACCAAAGCCCCGTTACAACCCTAAAAGACCTCAAAAAGTGTGTGTGATTGTACATGTTGATAGGATGAGAGAATTTATTCAAACTTCTGATTTGATATTGCATATTGTGATTTGAGAGTGATAACACTTTAACCCAGAGAGACTTGGTGAGAGTGTGATATAAGCTGACAGGTAAAGTCATATCTCTGAGGGAAAGAGTTTCTAGCTCGTTGGTTATGTGGAAGAATCAGAAAACCTGAAAAACATCAAGAGGTCCAGTGCGAAAGATTTCAGCAGTATTGTGGTAAGAACTGTTTTACAGTAAGTTTGGGGTGACATGATCTTTGATGGTAATAAAATGTTACTTGAGGACAAGCAACAAGCTAAGTTTGGGGTTGTGATCAGTCACCATTTATGCTAGACATTCCACTATTTAACCGTAAATAAGTCAGGTAAACTGTGTAAACTGAAGCATTTTTAGTTGGATATAAGCTCAATTCTATAATATTAAGTGTGTTGTTACTTAGGAGTTTCTTGAGGATATTTTACACTTTTTGGTATGTTAGCAGGTAAAAAAAACTAGTTTGGAAGCTCAGGGAATCAAACGTCAAATGCGAAATTGAGCCCGAGCAAGAAAACGGAAGAAAAAATCATTTTTTGGAGAACCTGCTGTCCATACGTGTATGGCCTTACATGATACGCGTATGGATCTGCCCAGTACGCGTAGCATACGCATATGACCAGAGGGATGGAAAATCAAGCAAAATAGCAAGCCTCTGGTGATACGCGTATGGGACTGGGGAGTACGCGTACCAGACTGGGCAATACGCGTACCAGCCTGGGCAATACGCGTATCAGAGGCTGTCTTACGTGCAGTACGCGTATGGGACAGCTCAGTACGCGTATGGAGCACAAAATCAGGAAAAGTCCAACTGAATAGCTATTAAGAGGGCAGAACACGATTTTCCGGGGGTTGGACGATTTGGAGAGAAAAGAGACGCGTTTTGAGAGCTGGAGACTCTACGATTATCAAAGGATTCATATGTTCAAGAGTTTTCCGACGATTGAAGATTGATTCCTCACGAAATTCTGTAATGACAACAATGTTAATCTTTGTTTTTATTTCGATTATGAGTAGCTAAACCCCCCCATTGCTAAGGGGGTGACCCTGATTCTGAATGTGACAGATTTGATGTTTATGAATGCATTGATTATTTCTTCTTTTCCATTGATTTGTTCTTATTACTGTTCTTTATGCTTTATTCGCCGGACCAACGAATGATGATTAATATGAATAGTTTAAGCTGGACAGCGATTATTCATTGATCTAGATAAGAACTTTGGATAGTAAAAATAACCTAGGACTAGGGATTTTCTATCTGACCGATAATTCTTGATATTTGAATGCTTGAGTATGAACTTAATTATTTATGGACATAGTAATTAGGTTACATAATCAAAGGTCTTTTCACTAAGGAATTAGGAATAGATAATCTGGAGGACCGGACTTAATTGGACAGGAATATTGTCTAAACCTTCATAAATTATATCTGTTGCAAGAAGTTTCATTCACCAAACCCTAGCAATCTTCTCTCATTTGTATCTCGCTCAACCTTTTTACTTGTTTTATTTATCTGCAATTGGTAGTATAATTAATCACAACACAAAAACCAAAGGCTTTTGTCTAATTGAAACAATCTATAAACTCTGTGTCGTCAAGCAGTCCTTGAGATCGACAAACGGGGAATTTCCCTTTTATTTCTACAGTGAGAAAAATAGTACACTTGCTATTTTCCCATCAATGGGGTATGAACATTCTTGGCCCTTTCCATCTTTCCCCGGGTGAGTTAAAATTATTGATTGTGGCAGTCTATTATTGTACAAAATGGATAGAAGCATTGGCAAAAATTACTACAACCGACATACAAAAGTTATTTAAGAGAAATATTTCTGCGAGGTATGAAATCCATCAATCCTTAATCAATGATAATAGGATACAATTTACAAATAAAAATTTGAAGAAATTGTTAGAAGATCTGAAATTCAAGCATCACTTCACATCAGTGGAGCACCCTCAGACGAATGGGAAAGCAGAAGTAGTGAATCAAGTTCGTTAAAAAAGGAATGAAGAGGATATTTGAAGGAGATAATGGAAAATGGGAAGAAAAACTCATGCATGTCCTCTGGGCATACAAGACCACACCTTATTCGAAGATGGGTGAAACCCTCTTCAAACTTACTTATGGGACTAAAGTCGTCAGTTTGGTTGAGATAAGAGAACTTAGTTGGAGGAGGGCACACCGCTTGCAAGAAAAAGAAAACACATAAGCAATTAGAGAAAAAGTGGACCTCCTGAAAGAAAAAAGAACCCTCATAGCCCTCATGAGTGACGCCGTAAAGAAAGAAACCACAACTAAATACAACAAGTGGATCAAACCTCAAAGATTTCAGCCTAGAGACCTTGTGTTAAGATGGGCCGATGTCGAGGGAAAGAACGGCGGAGATGGTAAACTCGCTTCCAACTAGGAATGAATTTATAGAATCAAAACTAGCATAGAAACCGAAGCTTACACTATGGAAACCTTATATGAGAAAATCATCCCAAGAACATGGAATACTACACAACTCAACCCATATTTTAGGTAAGTCCCATCCCCACAAAAAAATTATATGAATGCAAATCAAGGAAGGCTCTATAAAGTAATGTCCGTGAATTAAGTAATATAATAACTTTTGATGGATTGTGTGATTGTATTTTCCGATGTAGAATAGGGCACGCGGTTAACCTGGAAAGAGTCAAAACAAGGAAAACAAAGTTGCATTCGACACACACTCTCTTGGTAGCTAGCCACTCCATATATTATATGTTGTAGCCCAGAATACGTCATCCTCAAACCAAGTGCTCACCTAAGGGTAAGGAAGGGGAACAAACCTTTGGTCGGACACATTCCCCAAAGACGTCAAAGAAAAGTTTGGCACCTAACTTGGCCTACATGATCCCGGAATTGGACCGACCATGCCAAAGCAATGATGAAATAAAATCATTCCAGATTAAATGATAAGATAAAATCATTTAAGACTAAATGATAAAATAAAATAATTCAACACCAAATGATGAAATAAAATCATTCAATTATAGTAGGGTAATCAAACAAAATCGCTCATGAAGATAAATAATGAATCACAATACCCATACAAAAAAAGATAACAACATGAATCAGAAAAACAAAGTCTAGAAAACATTCATAGGAGCACACAACTATGAACACCAGAGGGCAGCGCCACTACAGAGAACAAAAACAACAATTATCATTTAATACCATGGAGTTCAACCCTCATAGATGACCAACTTCCCCTCTGACAATTCTTTCTCTGCGTCCAGATTTTTTCGTGGAATCTTCATACCAGGGCACAACAGTTCCACGTGGCTCAAGGCATTATGGAAGGATGCATGTATGATTTTAGAGTTGAGGTTAACATCGTCTTATAGTTCCCTATGCAAACCCTATAAGCGCTCTTCATAGGCTAGTGTCGCCTCTCTGGATCGGCATCATTCTCATTCTCTAGGACAACCTTTGCCTCTATTAACTTGGTCGACAAAAAAGTAAGGGTTCCTCGAGCATCAACCAAATATTTTTCCACCTTAGTTAGAGAATACCAGACACCCACACGGGTTTTATCTCTTTCTTTCGACGAACCTTCCAAAAGGGTGCCCTTAGCAAAAAGATCGGAGGGGGAGTCATGTTTCTCTATGTCCTTTTACAAGGCGTCAAGTTGATATTGAAGTTTTTTTCTCTAGGACGATGAAGTCATATTGATTCTTTAAGATCTCCTTCCTTAGGTTACCAAGAAACAAGATGCCCCTCGATCAGCGTCCTCAATGATCATCAAAGCAGCAACCAAATGCATATGATAAGTCATTTCCACCATCGAATTCTGCTTGGCAGTATCATACAAATTCCAAAAATAAGTGTAATCTCCTTCTGGACAGCAAGACTGCACTTCACATTACGGAGACCCTTGTTTATAAAAAAAGATTGCATAATATAAGTAGGAGGTGCACTTTGATTGCCACCCATGATCATTTTTACTTGAGGATGTTGCATTAATTTGGACCTCTTCGCATGATATTCCTCGTGAGTTGTATCATTTCACATGTCCCTCTTGACAGAATAAGTATTGGTGGGCTTTGATTGATCCATAACTTTTTTTACCCTGACGATCATGAGATTTATTTCTACGACTCTCCGAGATCGAACATTCTTGGTCTGAATTATCTTCTTTTCCAGGTTGTGTTTTATCAAGGTTTAAGGTGTCGCTTATTTCCAAGAGTTCCCTCGGCACTGCTCCAACAACGTCTTGAGTAGAATTCTTTGAAGGAGGCATAGGATTATTCTTCGCCGCCAATGTCTTTTTCCTCTTTTTCACATCATGGATCAATCCCATGTTATCTGCAAAACAAAAAGAAAGCATTGATTATGTCAAAAATTAAAACAACGATTGAGACAAGTAAAATGAGGGTTCCCTTTTCTCACCAAAAAGTTCTTTTCTCTTCTGTGTGTTGGATGCCTCCACCACCGATTGTATGTCAATATACTATCTCTTTTGTTGTTTCAGTGATACATCTGATGGGTCAACCCCGTATTCGAAGCCCATACTCTCCCAGAGAGAAATTAAGTCAACCTTCAACTCATCTTCCTCTAGACTCAATTCTTTCGAAGGGAATGTGCACTTGCTCGAAACCCTCAACAAGTCAATTCGATTCCAATACTTATGAAATTTGTCTTTACATCTTGCTGACTCCAAGCTATGGGGCAATAAGAGTTATCCTTCGGGAGACCACACAAGCTCAAGTGGACTTCAAGACTGGACATCTAGGAAATAATAGTCTTTTCTACTTCCAGCAAACCAATATAGTACACTATAAAAACACTACTATACAAAACCATGAGTTGTTATATTATGACTGTCCCACTTCCCGCATTGAACGTAATCTAAGGGCGACATGTGGTCTTTTGTGATCATGTTTGAAAAGATTGTGCTTTCTGGATGATGTTGGCACCATCTCTTTCACATCAATTAATTAATTCTTATAGTATAAATCTAAGATCTTTCATGCAGTGACAAGAGAATGTTAAGACAACTTGTTTTGTTTTGCAAAGTTCTTATCTTTTGTAATTAAAAATATTATGGTGTATTTGGTGCGTAAACTATTTGATATCTTTAGATATTCTCTTATATACTTTATTAGCTCTTATTAACCTAAAAGCTATCTTTAAGTTTATGTAAGTGTGTGCTAATACAAGAATCATTATGGACTTAAACTGAAGTGTGTGAGTGAAAAAGTTTCAACAATATGTGTCAACAGTGTTTTTTTAAATATATTTTAAGACTAACATATAGAAGATACAGTTTCATGATTTTTTAAGAATACATAAACATCGTTTGTGACATTAAAATTTTTGTCTTTTGTTTTTCTTGTTTCTTTGGCTTCTTATGTCTTTTTCACTTATTTTTTGTCCCATTCAAAAAGGAAGTATAATATATATGAAAGAAATCCAAGTATCTATAATGCTACTTTCTCTACCTTAAGATTAATGCAGTTTCCATTTGAAGATTTAAACATGGTTAATAATTGTGTTGTTGAGTTTTAAATTTAGCTTAAAATCGATTAAAAAATTCCAATTGTGATTTTTTTTTCTTTTAAAGAGATTATGGTGGAAGAAGAATTTTTATTTCTCAGGTTGCATTCTTACCATAGGTATTTGTTGAAATTGAAGATTAATTTGGTTGTATGTATCATTTACTACTGGGAATCCATAAGGTTAACCGTGAAAATATATATACTAGATTGAAAATTATGAGTAAAATACATATTTATAGGAGTCAATTGAGCATGTGAAATTCTTGTTAGAATCATTGATTAACTTTGAGATAAAATTCTTGTTTGACTTTGTTTCTCTTGAACCCTCTAGACTAGAATTGATTTATTTAGTCTCCAACTCTTTCAATTATTGGAACTAATTATGAACTATGTGTTCTAAATGATAAAAAATTATTGTCTGACTTAAGATTTAAATTTAATTGAAACTTTTTATATCAATACATAAAAATTTAAAATATATTTATTTAAAGTTACAATTTTATTTTTTTAATGGCTCGAATTCACAAGTTCACAAATGTGAAATTATAAAGTTGTTTTCCGAACCACACCACTTTGATTTAATTTGGTTATCTTGGATTATATCCAGACATAAATTGATTAAGATAAAATATAATTTGATTTATTTATAAGTGTTTGTGGTGCGATTTTTACGGTTTTGATATTAAAAATTATCCGAATTGCAAAAGAAAAAAAGTGTGTAATTTAATTTTGTTCAATTGACTTTTAGAAATAAAATTAAATCATTGATTTTGTTCGGTTGGTTCAGTTTTTATTTTTAAAATATTATGGAGTTGTACATACATATTTAAAGGTTAACATAACTTTGTGATTAATCATTTATACATTATCAAATAACAATAAAATTTATCATATTTAGACAATAACTTCTCATTTAATATATAAAAATCAGATTAAACAAAAAATGGAATAATAAACATAAAACAATAGCATAAAACAATATCAAAAATATTATAATGAAACAAAAAATAGAGGAGGTAGAGATTAGTGAAAATGAAAAAGAAAGAACATAAGAGATGAGAGATTATAGAAGAAGAAATAGGATAAAAATGATACTAAAAGAGAGAACACTAGCATAAAAATGAGAAAATGAAAAAGAAAGAATATAAGAGAGTGAAGATTAGAGAAGAATAGGCGAGATGTACCTAGCGAAGAAGGCGTGATGCTACTATAAGAGATTTGTGTTGAAACTGAAATCCTAAGTGTGAGGAAGAGAAAATTGTTCATAATCGTAAGGTTAAGCCATAATATGTTTGGGTTTGCATTGTATGTCGGCTAAGTGAAGTTTGAGTTATAACATAATGGTTTGATTCAATTTGTAAAGTACAAACCGCAAATCGAATCAAACGGCACGATTTTTGTTTAAAAATGGCTCAAACACATCCGGATCAAATGCGATTTTTGGTAGTTTGCGGTTTTCTATTGGGTCGGTTCGATTTTGAACACCCTTAGACATTTGATATATGGGTCGTCTCACTTATAAAATGTTCAACCTTTACTTTTTAAAATAATGTGGGACTTCCAACTCACTTGTTTCTCAATAAATTCACCCCAACAAAATTGGATTGTAAGTGAAGGGATGTCACTATGTATAAAGTTTTTTTAAACTTTATTGTTAACCAGCGTATGATTTGAGATTGTCTCAATACACGCTCTCACGCTTAACACCATTGAAGTTAGTGTGTGAATATAAACGGTGAGTGGTCTATAATTCGATTGATATATTTTAATACCATATTATTATAATTTAAAATTTTATTTAATTCATTTCTACAAAATCAATTTATAAAATAAAATATATTATTATATTTAAAATCTTTTTAAATTTTATCTTTAATTAATATGAGATTTGAAATTTTCCGGATGTGATTTTTTAAAAGAAATACGTCAAAAAATATATATATGAAGGATGATTACATGTGATTCCTTTGCTTTTTACATTTGATTTGTATATCCATAATGTTTTGTTCTTTTTGGGTGTCTTTTCAATTTAGATTATGATCAAGGTTTTAGGATTGTCATGGGGTCACACTAATGTTATTTAAATTCATCTAATTGTCTTTCGGTTTCAATAAATTATTTAATATAGATTAGGTTATGTTGTGGCATGCCTAAAGTTTCTAGAAAACCATTCTCTTTGAACTTGACTGCGTAAAAATCTAAATTTATGTTTTTCCTAGATTGAATTTTGGAGAGTAGTGTATGAATTTTCCTGCCATCAACCCAATTACAACTAGATTGAGTTAAATCCACGACATAATCCACTAAGTATAAACTTGATATTTATATAAGTTGAGTTGGATTCTCACTAAATGCATGAAGCTAATAATTAAATGTAATTGACAATCTTTAGTTGATTACATCAATGAGAGTAGAAATGACGCATGATCTTAGTTATATGATTGTATCCACATACAAGATTTTCTCGAATGGAAAATAAGCAAGCTTTCAAATTTAAAATAAAATCTGAAGGATATGGTGATTTTGTGAGTTTGATCTTTTGCTTATTTATATTTTTCTTTAAAAGATATTGTAGAAGATTTAATGATTTATATACTTTCAATCGTGTATGATTTTGATTTTAGTGAATTTGGGTTTTGGAGATCAATGGAATTCTTCAAATGTAAATTTAAACCAAGTATTGAAATAGTAGTGTTATTATTTTATAAAAAATCCAAATGTATTAAAGTAAACAAGAGAGCATAAAAACAAGAGGGGACAAACCAAAACATTTCAAAGGGAAAATTTATAGAATGGTAATTTAAATTTATTATTTCCATAGTCATTTCTAATGTTTAGAGCAATAGCGCCAAATAGTTGGAGGAAATTAATATATATATATATATATATATATATATATATATATATATATATATATATATATATATATATATATATATATATATATATATATATATATATATATATATATATGAAAAAGTATACAATTTACAAGCCTCCCATTTATATTTGAGCTGCCAAGGGACAATAGCGGTTTTACTAAAAGCATTGACCAGCAAAAGCGAATCTGATTCAATTCAAAGGTGATACCAATTGAAATGAGAGGTTATTTCAATAGCTTTGAGTACAACGGAGAATTTTGATAGGAAGGATGATTACCAAGGAAAAGGCTCAAAGAAACTAATAATGAAGTCACCTTTATGGTCTCTAAAAGGACCGCCACAGGCAACCTTACGTGTGTCAAAAAGAAAAAGCAACATCACAATTCCCCTTGACTCAAGGTGAGTTGGAGGAGTCCAAATCACTTCCTTAGTAGAATAAGCCTTAGATGGATGGAAAGGAATACCAAAAGTTGACCAGACAGCAAACTCACTCATGATATTCGAGAAAGATAATATGGATCTCTTACTAGTGATGTTAATTTGAGATATGACCTGAGCCATGATGAATTTCATAATCAACCTTTTGTTCTTAGATATGACCGAATAATTAGCTGACCAAATGGAATTAATGAGAAAAATGAAATTTGAATTGAAGATTAATGCACCATGCTTTGGCCTTTTTCTATCAACAAGAAGCCATAATTCCTCCAAAGATGGAAAATGCAGGGGAGCTTGAAGAACGGAAGTTATTCAACAACATAACTTTATAAGAAGTGAATAAGAAGTTTTCCACAGTTTGTGGGCAAAGTGAATAAGAAGTTTTCCATAATTTGTGGACAGAGAGAAACTCTGCAGAATTCTAATTATTCTTCTCCTTCATGATTCTTTACACTTTTTCTTTCCCCATTGTTCTTTCTTTTCGTTGTTATTGTGTGAGTGATAACAATCTTTTTCATCAAGATTGATTGAAATTCTCCATAGATTTTGGGGGATTTCCAACATTTGGTATCAAGAGCTCCGGTTTAATCGATTCATGGGAAGAAAATCACCATGGCAACGAATCACCCAAACAGGCATTTTCCAGCAAATCTTCTGATTCTCAAGAACAACAATTATGAGAATTGGTGCAAGCAGATAAAGGTTGTATTCTGTTATTAAGATCTTTGGGATCTTGTGAAGGAAGGAGTAGCAACGCTTGCAGAAGCCACGATGGATCAAGAAAAGGCTGCACATAAAGAATTGAAGAAGAAATATTATAAAGCTCTCTTTATAATTCATCAATGTGTTGATGCAGATAACTTTGAAAAGATTAGTGATGCAGAGTCAGCGAAAGAAGCATGGGAAATTCTGGAAAAATTGTTTGGAGGCGCAGAGAAGGTGAAAGAGGTGAGGTTACAAACTCACAAAAAGACATATGAATTTCTTCAGATGGAAGACAATGAAAGCATAACTGATTTCTTCACCAAGGTTACGAAAGTAGTGAATCAAATGAATGTATGTGGAGAAGTGTTGACATCAAGATCTGTTGTTGGAAAGATCTTGAGGTTTTTTGCCCCAAAGTTCGACCACGTGGTAGTAGCCATAGAAGAGTCAAAACATTTGTCAAAATTGACAAAGGAAGAGCTTCAAGGGACGCTTGAATCTCATGAACAAAGAATGATTGAAAGAGCTGCAGGAAAGTCGAAGAGTGATATGGCTTTGCAGGCTCAATCAGCAAAAGAAAGAAAAGGCAAAGGAAGCTGGAATGGCAACAAAGGCAGAGGAGGTTACAAAAATTCGACTGGTCGAAATCAACAAGAAGGAAACTGGTCGAATCAGAGAAAACCCTGGAACCAAGGCAACCAAAGAGGTGGTGTTGCAGGTAGAGGAAGAGGTGGTGGTCAAAAGCCAGACAAGAGTCACATTCAGTGTTACAATTGTCAAGGGTATGGTCACTATTCTAGTGATTATCCAGAAAAGCATAAGAATCAAGAAACTTATGCAAAGCTGGCGAAACATGAAGAAGAAGAAACGTTGATGATGGTTACAACAAGAGATGAAGAGAGATTTAAAGACAGTGGTACTTAGACACAGGATGCTCATCACACATGTCTGGAAGAAAAGATTGGTTTGTCAACATAAAGCCCTCAATGAAGAATATGGTGAAATTTCCAAATGACAACACTCTAGCAACTGAAAATGTTGGTAATGTTCTGATTATGAGGAAAGATGGCAAGAGGTTAGTAATTTCAAATGTGTTGTACATACCAGGCATGAAGAGTAATTTGCTCAACATAGGGCAGTTAGTCGAAAACAATTACAAGGTGTCGATCAAAGACAAGATGATGAGAGTTCTCGACTCAAATGGAAGGTTGAGCTTGAAAGCTCCAATGTCTCAGAATAGAACCTTCAAGATTGAACTAAATGTGATGGAGCATAAGTGCCTTGCAACAGCAGCCAGCATAGATGAATGGATATGGCATTATAGACTTGGCCACCTCAATTTCAAAGACATCAGAGATTTGAAGAGAAAAAATATGGTTTCAGGATTACCAGAAATCGACATTCCAAACGAAGTGTGTGAAGAATGTGTGCAGGCGAAACAGCATAAGAACAACTTCAGTAAGGATGCAGGAAGCAGGTCGAAGGCAATTCTTGAAGTCATATACTCTAATGTATGTGGTCCTCTCAGGTGGATTCGGTTGGAGGTAACAAATACTTTGTTACATTCATAGATGATTTTAGTCGAAAACTATGGTCTTACCTGATCTAGAAGAAAAGTGAATTGATTGAGGTATTTGCCAAGTTTAAATTTATGGTCAAAAGACAGAGCAGTCGAAAGATAAAGATCTTGAGAACTGATGGTGGTGGAGAATTAGTGTCGAAAGACTTCGATGCATTATGTGTGAAAGAAGGGAATGTGCATGAGGTGGTGCCACCCTACACTCCACAGTAGAATGGAGTCGCAGAAAGGAAGAATAGAACCATTATAAATATGGTTAGAAGTATGTTGAAAGGCAAGCATCTACCCAAAGATTTATGGGGAGAAGTTGTGTCGACTGCGACATATATCCTGAACAGATGTCCAACGAAGAATCTAGAAGGAGTCACGCCAGAAGAATGTTGGCCTGGTGTCAAGCCTAGCCTGAGTCATCTGAAGGTGTTTGGATTTATAGTACATAGACATGTGTCAGATCAGTTGAGAAGAAAACTTGATGACAAGTCGAATTAGATGATCCTGATAGGATATCATTCGACTAGAGGATACAAGTTATTTGACCCAATAAATAAGCAAGTGGTGATCAGCAGGGACGTGATCATAGATGAGCTTAAGGAGTAGGATTTGACTGAGAATGTCAAGAAAGATTCAGTGAGAATCTTTTGTGATGAACCAGCTAGTGAAGTCGAAATAGAAGTTCAACAGGAAGAAGTCAAAGGTGAAGCAGGCTCAAGAAGACCTCAAAGAACAAGACACATGTCTGTAAGGTCGCAAGAATGTGTGATTACATTAGATGATGTGGTCGAGGAAGAAGGTGAGATGGTATACTATGCTTTCTACGCAGATGTCGAACCTGTCAATGCAGCTGAGACATTGAAAGATTCGAAGTGGATGAAAGCAATGGACAAAGAATTGAAGTCAATCGAAGTCAACAACACTTGGTCACTTGTCGAATTGCCCCAAGACAAGAAGGAAATCGATGTGATGTGGGTATACAAGGTGAAGTTGAATCCCAAAGGAGATGTGACTCGACACAAGGCGAGACTTGTGGTGAAAGGATTTCTTCAGAAAGAAGGAATCGACTTTGATGAAGTTTTTGCACCTGTTGCTAGGATCGAAACAATCGGGTTGGTTGTTGGTCTAACAAATATGAATAACTGACAGATGTGTCAGATGGACGTGAAATGTGCATTTCTTAATGGCCCCTTAGAATAAGAAGTTTAGGTTGCACAACCAGCTGGGTTTGTGAAACATGGCGAAGAAAGAAAAGTGTACAGGCTGCATAAAGTCTTGTACGGACTTAAACAAACTCTAAGTGCTTGGAACAAGAAGATAAATGGCTTTCTAAGGGAGAAGGAATTTGTGAAGTGCACAAGTGAACATGGAATATATGTAAGAAGAAGCAAGAGTGAATTGCTTATACTATGTATCTATGTCGATGACTTGTTGATAACAGGTAGTTGCAAGAAGGAGATCGAAGACTTCAAAGGTGATCTCAACAAGGAATTTGAAATGTCAGATATGGGCGACATTTCATACTTCCTTGGCATTGAATTCTACAAGAGTGGTAGAGGTTTGATGAAGCACCAAAGAAGGTATGCAGGCGAAATACTCAAGAGATTTGAGATGCAAATTGCAACCCAACTTCGACTCCAATTGAGTCCAGATTACAATTGTCGAAAGATTCAGATGAAGATGATGTCGATCCAACCCAATATAGAAGACTTATTGGGTCACTTCGATACCTTTGTCACACAAGGTCTGACTTCGCAAACATTATCACTAATTTATTTTTATTTGACCTCTTCTAACTCTAAGAACCACTACCACTAACTCATTTCATTTTCAAATTCAATTCCTCTTATTATAATAAAATATGAATAAAAAAATTATTATTTGACATTTATGAATCTTCAAAAGCATGAGAGAAAGGGGGAAGAGAATAGATAAAACTGAATAAGATTTCATTGAATTGAATTTTTAGAATTGGCACAAGCAATTTGTATATACTGCAACTGATTTTCCAAACTAACATTTTAAAGTAACTAACTAAAATACTAGCAAATTGTATTAATGAATACCCTTTTATGTTTGTTGGTTTGGGGGAAAGTCCACAAAAGACATTCTTTTAAGAAATATAATATCCACTAATATGCACTTCTTCACTTACTTTTTAAATGTCATTTTTTGACTTTTTACACATCAAGAAAGCTAATTATTATTGTTACTTTTCAAACAATAATTCTTATTTTACCTCGACACTTGAAAAGGAACGGAGAGAGTGCTTACAAGCTCATACAAAATAAATACATTTGCAGATGTGGACATAATCGCAACAGCAGCAACTAATTCTAACAAAAACGCTGCACACATTGCTTCCTAAACTTCTTCAGTAAAACTTAAATGATGATTCAAGTCATTAGTTGGATATAACCAGCCAAAATAATAGCTTAAAAGATTGTCAATCTTTATAGTTACACATAGAGGTTGGATGTACCGAAATTCCTATGCTTACCATCAGCTATATTGCTTAAGAGGAAGCCTTGATTCGGAAGCTGGTTGATGAGCAGAGTTTCTATTTGGCATGCCAGGCTTTTTCCCGGAACTAAGAAATAAAGAAATGATGCTTCCTGCATCCCTTCCTTCGATCGATGTGCGCGAACTCGATCCTCAAGATTGTCCGTCTGTCAACAGTTCATCACAGAGCCAAAGCAATCAAACGATATACATTCCAAAAAGGGGAAGTATAAATCAATAGAGTGTTGTTCTAAAATTCAGGACAGACAAAAATGCATGGGAAAGGAAAACATAAGGACAACACAAAAAGAAAGGAACTATTGTTCTAGTTATAGGTATAATATTTGTCTCTCCGAATAACTTGTTAAGTGAGAGATGCTAACATGAGAGAATTCAGATCAAATTCTAAATTGTAAAAACTGCTAGGCTCAGCTTTAACAAAAAAAACAGTAACTATCAGGTGCTCACACAATTCTTGTCTTGGCCAACAACTATCTCTAATATAGGTAAGTTATGTCTAAGTTGTTCCAAGCTTTTAACAGACTTTGTAGTACTACTCAATGATAAAGGAAGTAATAAGAAAAAAGATATAACTACGTGATAATCAAGAAAACATCCAAGTTGTGGCGTACCTCTCCTACGTAGAGTTTCTTATCTGGCCTGAGCATTATGTATACGCTTGAAGAACCTATAGTCATTGGAGGAGGCAATTCCCTAGTGCCAATTAGGAAACAGTTTATCTTGGTAAGGTCTGGTGTGTTCTTTTTTCTTTTGAGTTCTGTTATAAAATCCTGGCAGATTACAGTGATAGCATTCTCAACCTCCTTATGTGAAACTTCAATTGGATTGGTTAAAGAGATTCCCTCATGAGAAGTACCGGATATAACCTTTTTGGAATGAAGATGTGTTCCATTCAAGTTATTACCATTGACGTAAGTAGACATTTCTTCCTGTTTTGCAAAATTTTCTGCAGAAAGCATTTTCTTAGCATAAACTGACAGATAAAGATCTTCAGCTCTTTTGATAATAATCTCAGGAACTCCTTCTCTCTTGGCAGTTTCAAACGCAAGACTTTCTTTACAGACTCCATCTGTCAGCTTCCAAGTAGGTTTTGTTTGTCCATCAATGCACGTTGTGCCCATTGCTTTGTGCACTGTGTTTTTGAGGTTCAGTGGCAAAGTAAATATTCCGTGCAAGTGAGTAGATACAATACCCAAACAACCAATTTTATCAAGTGTTTCAATAATGCTGCCTGCAATACAAGTCCCTTTTGCAGTTTCTGTTCCTCGGCATATTTCATCAACAAGTACAAGGCTCTTTTTAGAGGTTCCAGCCATGATGGATCGAAGTTCAGACATCTCCACCTGTAACAGATTAAGGATAAAATGGTTAAGGTACTTACGAAATTTCGATTCCATAAAGCAACATACAACTATGTAGTTTTCAGGAAAATCCATAAAACAACGGACTACTTTTTATGTATCACTGAAATTATGTTGTCTCCCACAATTTCATAATTCTTGATTCTTAGTTTTGAAAACTGCACTTATCCCTTCTCCATGAGTATTTCACTAGTACATACGATTTCATGCAAGAGCTTTGGAGCTTTCTATTATTTTCATATTTTCGAGTCTAATGGATAATTTATAGTCCTAGCAATGAGTACTACTTTTATGCGGGGATCTAACACTTGATCAAGGCACATTATAGCAAAACTCTTGTTATCTTCCACTGATTTGGAAAGTTCTAGATCTTCTTAAGGTCTCAGTATTTCTCCTGTTGATCGGTTATTTGTTGAGGTCAAGATTACTTTGGGTGTAGTATGTCCTCCAACTCCTTTTTGCCGCCACTTTGCAAAATGGATGAACCTTGTGACTTCAACTTCTATATCGGACCCCAAGATGCTTTTCATTTGCTGAATTCCACTTCATTATTGTTTGACTCTTCCAAGGAGAGTAACAGTTAGGGTTTTTGGTTATTATGATGTTGATTGGTTTGTTATTATGATCTTTAGCTTTGTTTGGTCTATATATGGACCTTGAATATAAACTTTAGATGATTTTAATAAATAATTATTGTTTCCTTATATAGACAATGAAGCAATCAACATTATATGATATCAAACTATAGATGCATTTAAGGGCAAAGTATGAACCAAAAGCCAACCTGAAATGAACTTTTGTGATCAGCTGGACTATCATATGACTTCATATGAAGCATGATGGAATCAAAATATGGAATTAGGGCTGATTCAGCAGGAACCATAAGTCCACATATCCCAAGTAGTGCAGCAGCACAAATTGACCGAAGCAAACTTGATTTACCACCACCATTGGGCCCTGTCAATAGAAATAATGATTTCATATCAACAGTATTATGCACAGCACCTCCTTCTGCTATGTTGAACCAATATGGTAATAAACCGACTATCTTCATCTCACGGTTTTTATTGGATTGCTTCCCATCCTGCAACAACAGATCAACAAAGTGCACCCATCGCATTACAAATTCAAACAAGTTGTTAATTAAAAAAAATGGCTAGGAAATGGATGATAGACTAGAACACACTAAACATGACACAAAAAAAATGTTCCCCTAAAGACATAGCGTCAAAAATGTCACCTCACATAATGTCATCCCTCATGGAAGAAAACACTTGGCTACAATTCTCTACGGAAAAAGCTGTACTTGAGTTCATATTTCTCACCAACAAATATCAAATAATTGGTAACCGTATGGTTACTATGATTTCATTTTATATTTTTAATCTTTTTCATTATAATAACATTCTCCTAAAATTAAGGAGATCATTAAGTTGTAACTTCCCTATTTATACCCACTATTGCTGAAGAATAAAGTAGAACAATATTCCATGTTTTCTAATATGCCATTTATAGGGACATGTAACAAACCGAGCTAGTTATAACTATGCTGACTCAGCATAGAGTTTGTTAAAGCCTAGCCTAACTCGTTTTGCTTAACAAGATAGTTACAATTTATAACTAATGACACATGTGCATTTACTCTAATACATACTAGTGGTATCTTTTCATCCCACCAACGATCATTTTTGCTCTAATATATACTAGTGGTGTCTTTTCTTCCCACCAACGATCAATTCAATGGGTACTATTTTACCACAGATCAATCATTAATGGTGTCTTCTCTTCACATTGTTGATCATCCTGATGGTGACTTGTGTCGGTTATGACCCACACTAGTCCGATTTTGTTGCAACAAACATTATAATTTGCTCGTTGCCATATCAATTATGTCTAATTAGCATTAATTGTAATTGGTTTCAATCTGTTATAAATACAAACAAGGTGTGTTATGTTTATATGCAGACATTAAACAAACAAATTCTACATATCAGATGGAAAAGCTATTGCACTTCCTTTCACAATGCAAAATGTTGATCCTTTGCGTGGTAACATGGAGCTCAATCTGATGGGATCATAGTCTATGCCCAAAACCAAATTCAGCACTATTGATAGATACACTAATAACTTTATATTGACTGGTCATTATTTTGAAAATAAATAAAATTGGAGGAAGTGTGAAACTATTATTAATTAAAGTGACACCAATAGCCATTTAACAACCACTCCTGAGGGGATTTGAACTTTGGCCTTTGAGGTTCAAAACTGACACCTTATAGACTACTTCAACTGTGATCATTGGTTGCATGTTAAAGGCATAAGAAGATGCAAATAAGTAACATGGTTTTACAGGTATAGCTAATACTCATTGCAGGAATGCACCGGTAACTAATCTTACAAATAATGAGATATGGAGTACGAATGTCATAAGTTTTTATACACTACCTCAAGCTTCTGGGACTCAACTATTGTAGGAAAAACCCAGTTTCTTCTTCTCCCTTCACTGCAAGACATCAATGAACATAATTAGCATAAAACATGCAAGGCTGCAAAGAAATTGAAGATTTCAGTAAAACATTGATCTCTAACATTTTACAACCCCAGTTCAAAACAAAGTAGAATAATGTAACATATCACATTGAAATCGAAATAATTTAGAAGTTTTAAGTCACCTACTACTATACTTTTAGTTGAAATATTTGGTAATACTACGTATTATATATTTAACTGTACAAAAATTCCTCCTTTTTAAAGAGGTAATTACAACATGTGATTGACTACAATATAGGAAGGAAATCCTAAATCAAGGAAGGAATAAATCATAATAAGTAACTACCTAAAGTAGACTAAACAGAAAGGAAACAGAATAATTATATACAGACAAAATTATTTACTGTAAGTTAAGAGCTGTAAATGCTGTATTCTACATCCTGTCAACACTTCCCCTCAAGTTGGCTTAAAGATATCCTCCATAGACAGCTTGCTAGTGATGTTGTCAAATGATTTTTTGGGTAATCCTTTGGTTAGGATGTCTGTTGATTGTTCTGTAGTGGGAATATATGTAATACAGATCTGCCCCCTTTCTATCTTCTCTTTGATGAAGTGTTTATCAACTTCGACATGCTTGGTCCTATCATGTAGGACCGGGTTATGTGCAATAGATATTGCTGACTTGTTGTCGCAATATAGTTTTATTGGAGGAGAACTATGAACCTTTAATTCTTGTAGAAGTTTTTCCACCCATAATGTCTCACAAATTCCATGAGCAAGTGCTCTAAATTCAGCTTCTGCACTACTACTCCTTGCTACAACACTCTGTTTTTTACTTCTCCAACTAACTAAGTTTCCTCCAACAAAGGTACAATAGCCTGATGTTGATCTTCGGTCTGTCACACTCCCAGCCCAGTCTACATCAGTGTAGCCTTCTACCTGAAGATGTCCATGGTTTTTATAAAGAAGTCCCCTTCCAAGTGATCCCTTCAAATATCTTAGGATTCTGAAAACTGCCTCCAAGTGTTCATGACTTGGTGCATGCATAAACTGACTTACCATGCTTAGAGCAGGCTATGTCAGGACGCGTGTGAGATAGATATATTAGTCTTCCCACTAGTCGCTGATACCTTCCTTTGTCCACCATATTTTCTGTTTCGGCTAGTTGTAATTTTAAGTTGGGCTCCATGGGTGTTTCTGCAGCCTTGCATCCAAGTAATTCTGTTTCTTTTAAAAGATCCAGAATATACTTTCGTTGGTTCATAAAGATACCTTCCTTTGATCTTGCAAATTCAATTCCAAGGAAGTATTTCAATGGGCCAAGTTCCTTGATTTCAAAAACTTTAGCAAGTTTCTCCCTCAAATTTTTTAGTTCTAAACTATCATCACCTGTCTGAATAATACCATCAACATAAGCAATCAAGATAGCAATCTTATTATTTGTTGAATGTTTATAGAACAATGTGTGATCAGCTTGACTATGGATATATCCAAGCCCTTTTACCACTGTTCCAAACCTTTCAAACCATGCTCTTGGAGATTGTTTCAGTCCATATAATGACTTCTTTAGTCTACACATCTTATTTCTTCCAAGTTCTTCTTCAAATCCCAGGGGAAGGCTCATAAACACTTCTTCCTCTAGTTCCCCATTCAAGAAAGCATTCTAGGGATAGAAGAATTCGAACAGAGCTAAGTTTAGCGACTGGAGCAAAAGTCTCCTGATAGTCTACTCCGTAAGTTTGGGTGAATTCCTTTGCTACTAATCTCGCCTTATATCTTTTTACACTCCGATCAGCCTTGCACTTAATGGTAAAGACCCACTTACAGCCCACCTGTATTTTGTCACATGGTAGGTCAACAAGTCCCAGTCTTTTTCAATGCATCCAACTCTTCTAAGACTGCTAAATTCCAATTGGGATCATCTAGTGCTTCCTCAATGTTTCTAGGCACAAACAGATTTGTTATTTTAGAGGTAAAGGCTATGTGATTCTGGGAAAGATTTTTATAAGAAACATTTTGGAAAATGGGATGGTCTGTGGTAGCCTTTTTGAGTTTTGAGTGCAAGTTTTGGTTCCTTTCCTGATTCTGGGAAAGATTTTTATAAGAAACATATTGGAAAATGGGATGGTTTGTGGTAGCCTTTTTGAGTTTTGAGTGCAAGTTTTGGTTCCTTTCCTAATAGCTATGGGCAGTTCAATAGTAGAAGTGGGAATTTCAGTGTTACCTCGACTTTCTCTTGGTATTTCTCTTGGTATTTCAGTATTCCACCTCCTCCTGAGACCAATGCTCTTGCTGCAGAAACTACTGCCCTTAAGAATTCAACTAACCAGAAGAATTTTTCAAACCTCTGGTGGTGCCACTGCAACAAACCACGTCATACCCGGGAAACTTGCAGGAAAATTCATGGGAGACCAGCACATCTAAAGGGCAGCAAATTAGGTTCTAAAGTTCACATACCCTTCCCTACAGCTCATGAGGCAGAAAAGACTTCTTTGAGAAAGGAACAAGTTGAAGAACTCATAAGGTTGTTAAATTCTAATTTTTTATCTGATACCCCTAGTGATTCTGTGGCACAAACAGGTAATTCGAGTACCCCTAGCTCCCTTAATTGTACCTCAAATATGTGTGTACCTTGGATCATTGATTCAGGTGCCTCGAATCATATGACCAGTCTTTCTTCTTTATTTAAAACCTATTCTCCTTGTTCTGGAAGTGAAAAAATTAGAATTCCAGATGGTACTTTTTCAGCAACTGCAGGAAAAGGGAATATTACCTTATCTAAAAACATTGACTTTAAAAATGTTTTACGTGTACCTAAACTTACCTATAACCTTCTCTCTGTTAGCAAAATCTGCACTGATTCCCATTGCAGTGTGAAATTTTTTGACACTCATTGTGTTTTTCAGGACCGGACTTCGGGGAAGATGATTGACAATGCTAAGATGATGGATGGACTTTACTAGTTTGAGGGTACTTTCGAAAATAAAGAAGCTCGGGGTCTAAGTAGTATGTGTTTCGTACCTGTTAGGGACCAAATAATGCTCTAGCATAAGAGACTAGGGCACCCGAGTTTTCAATATCTTAGGCATTTGTTTCCAAACTTATTCAAAAATATTGATTGTTCTTCTCTTGAATGCGAAAGTTATGTTCTTGCTAAAAATCAGAGAGCTCCTTATTACTCTCAACCTTATCATGCATCTAGACCTTTCTATTTAATCCATAGTGATGTTTGGGATCCTTCAAAAATTACAACCCAATTTGGAAAAATGTGGTTTGTAACATTTATTGATGATCACACCCGATTGTGTTGGGTCTACCTTATGCATGAAAAATCTGAAGTTCCTAATATATTTAAACATTTTTCACAAATGGTAGAAACTCAATTTGACACAAAAATCTCCATTTTGAGGAGTGACAATGGAACTGAATATTTTAATAAAAATCTCAATGAGTTACTAAAAAATAAAGGAGGCATTCAGCATCAATCGACATGTCCAAATACTCCTCAACAAAATGGCATTACTAAGAGAAAAAATAAACATCTTCTTGAAGTAGCCCGTGCCATCATGTTTGAGAGTAATGTTCCAAAATATTTGTGGGGATGTTGTCCTAACAGCAGCCTATCTTATAAATAGAATGCCCACTCGTGTGTTAAATTACTGCACACCTTTGGACACTTTCAAAACAATTTTCCCAGCATGTCTATTACATACTGAAATGCCTTTAAAAGTGTTTGGTTTTTATGCATACACCCTCCATATCTCGGTCTAAATTGGACCCAAGGGCAGAAAAGTATATTTTTGTTGGATATTCTCCAAACCAAAAAGGGTACAGAGTATTTAATCCTATTACAAAAAAGCTTTGTGTTAGCATGGATGTTTCCTTTCTAGAACATCAACCTTTCTTTCAAAAAACTCCCTTCAGGGGGAGAATGATAATGTGAGTGAAGACAATTTTTTACATTTGCATGAACCATTGCCTATTCCTATTGTGCACACTCAAAATACAGATTTTATTGATCAAACAAATGAACACAAGTTACACAACAAGGAAGACCATGTGGAAACAAGTCCTGAATTTTCCATAGGAAATCTTATGCCAGACTTAGGTGGAGCCCAAGCAGGGAAAGAAATACCACAGTCAAATAAAGAGTGTCCTGTTTATACTCGAAAATATCCTAAAAGGATCAAAAGACCAGTCCATCATCTCAGCACCAAACCAAGCAGAATTTCCGGAGGAAGGACAAGGAGAAATACCAAGAGAAAGTTGAGGTAACATTGAAATTCCCACTTCTACTATTGAACTGCCCATAACTATTAGGAAAGGAACCAGAACCTGCACTCAAAACTTAAAAAAGGCTACCGCAAACCATCCCATTTCCCAATATGTTTCTTATAAAAATCTTTCCCAGAATCACAGAGCTCCTAGTTTCCTCTCTTCTGACTTCAGCAAAGACCTCACCCAATTAAGGTAAGGTTGCTCTCCCAATGATCCTGCCACAAACTTCATCAAGCTCCTCATTCAGACCGGCAAGAAATTGAAATATTCTACCATCTTCCACTGTCTGTGTTGATGGCGTTTGGCATCCTCTGTTGAATTCCACTTGTAAGTGTTGAAGAGATCAAGGTCCTGCCAAACCCACTTCAAAGAGTGGAAGTATCTTGTCACATTATTACCTTCCTGCCAAATTTCTCTGGCTTGCAAGGTGAGTTCATAAATCTGAGATTTATTTCCAAGGTCAGAATACATTTCTGTGACACTATCCCATAGCTCTTTGGTTGTGGAATAACACATGTAATTGCTGCTAATGTCCTCCTACATGGAGTTTACCAGCCAAGTCATGACCATGGAGTTTTCAACATCCCAAACAGCATACTGTGGATCAGCAATATCTGGCTTGGGTCGCTCACCATTGAGGTATCCGAGTTTTCCTCTGCCACGAATATACAACTGGACAGATTGGTGCCACCAGAAGTAGTTCGACCCATTGAGTCGAAAGGTAGTGACTTGGACAGAATGAGATTCGCCGAAAATATCTTGCTACAAGTCTTTGGGGACGACAATCTCCTTCTCCTTATTCTGATCATCGCTGGTGGCTGAGGAACGGTCAGCCATGGCTGCAAATCAGAGGCGCAGAGATCTTTGCTCTAATACCAAGTTGAAATATTTGGTAATATTATATATTTAACTGTACAAGGATTCCTCCTTTTTATAGAGGGAATTACAATATAGGAAGGAAATCCTAAATTAAGGAAGGAATAAATCATAATAAATAGAAAGTTAACAAAATAATTATATACAGACAGAATTATTTACTGTCAGTTAAGAGCTGTAAATGCTGTATTCTACATCCTATCAACACTTCTCTTAAAATTTGGAGTATGATTGAATATGGTATATTTAATCTACTTTGACAAAAACATCAGGTTATCCATGAAGTTTGATCATTAATGCAATACATAATGGATCCTCTACACTCTCCTATCTACACCATTTTGTACACTCTACGTCTTTATGAGAAAGATTTTATGAGAAAGAGAGAACAAAATCTGAAGAGAATGAGAATTTCTGAGATAGAGATTGTAGAGGATGGTGTAGAGATGATTATGGTGTAGTGGATCCAAATCTATTAAACTATAACAGCTCCAATAGTGATCGCACAATTTTAGTGTTGCTTCCCCATTTTTAAGATAAACTGATGGAGCAAACTACTAGGGTAGTGCAGCTCTATCATCGACAATTTGATAAAGAACCGAGTGAGGACTGATAAGGAAAAGGGGGTATAACGTAATAAAGAGTGTGGTAAGGATATGTGGTATATAAAGAGTGGAGTAGGTTGTTTAGTTGGCAAGATTTTTATGCCACAGTAATAAAAATAATATGGTTATGCAACAATATTGGAGTGAAACATTAAGATTAGTCAAAGAGGGAATTTTCTCCTTCTCTGAAGAGCTTGGCTTTGGTGTATATTGGGATTATTTCCCTTCTACAGTTTTTCTTTCTTCATCAATTAAATACATTCTATTTCCCATTGTGTGATCTATTTCTCTTTATTAATTTCTGCTTCTAAATTTCGGGTTCCCATCACAATTCAATGTTTTAGTATTAAATGATTTCAAGCCATCCATAAAACAATGTTTCAATCAATGCATGCAAGAATACAAATCAACATATTGAAAAAATTTATAAAATTAAAATTGAATCTACAAAACTAATATCTTGAAGATCAATCAAATTCATAGTGGCTGGCTAGGCAAAAAAAACATCAATACACTGTAAGATCAAATACCATGGCATATTATTGACAAAAATAAAGCAGAAGCAACATATTTACAAACCTCACATGAGCATATAAAGCTTTGGTGATCACAAGCAATGTGGAAGAAAATACAATGATGTTTATATGGGATTGCAGTTCAGCAGCAAGTTCCCTTAAAACTTCCAAAACTCTAGTTTTTGCCTTGGCATTTGCTTCATGGTACCTAAAAGAAATTGTTTTGCATATGTGATTAAAAAAAGAAAAAGACAAGTGTTTGAGGAAATTTAAAAAGAAAACATAGAGCTCCAGTGATATTTTTCGAAAAGCATACCTTGATAAGGCAGCGTCCACCTTCATAGTTGTAAACCATTCCTCACCTACCTTTTTACCTTTAGAATCTAAAGCATGCTTAAGCTGTTTAATGGGTTCCTCTCCAGGGCCACCAGCCCATATATTTTGTATAAAGCCTTTACCCTTGAACCACACTGCTTCCTGATCCCGAGAATAAGATATTTCTCCCTTAAGAATTTTAAATGGAGATACGAAAGCTTTTATTCTAGAAACTACGGGAGTGAAATCTTCAGTGACCTGAAAGATATTAGGGACAATATAAATGAAACATAACATATCTCTCAAAATACACTTTAATTACAAACATCTCTAGGCAAGGTGTTAGTTACAGAGACCTACTGCTAAATCCAAGGCCTCAGCTGCTTTGTCCACAGAAGTAAGTACATCATTTATGTGGATTGTTTTTATTCGACCTTTCCATACAGACTCCATATCCTCAAAAAATTCATCAGGAATAACAGAGAAGGAGCTGATTTTCTGATCTTTCTCACCATCCAGATATATTATTCCGTCAATCATACTTGATGCGACTTCACATCCAGCAACCTTGAAAAAAAACATTAGGAAAAGTTTACATTCCAATGCAATTTGAGGCAAATAAACAAACCAAGAAAGAAATGACTGGAGCATCATACTTTAACTGTGCCTGCAAGAGAAATCCAACATAAATACATGAAGTCGTCACATTTAGTACTGTGACGCTGTGTTTGGCCTGGGCAATCCTAGATTAAGTTTGACCCTGACTATCCCAAGTTCAATCTGGCTCCAGCTATCCCAGCTATCCCAGCTGTAATTTGGCTCTAGCTACTCCAAGTTAGTGATGAATTAGTTGAGTTATAGCAATGGTGATTTCAACTATCTCACAAAAAAACCATGTGATGAGTTATCAATGGTTGGGACTCGTGAGTCGTGATGCACATCAACTTAAGTTTCAGTTTCAACTTTTTTCAATCATAAATTTTCTAGTGATTTAAAATTTGAATTGTTGTTCTTGGTGGATTTGAAGAAGTTTTAGTTCTTGTTATGTATAATTACACCAGGAAATTTTCATTGAATATTCCAACAAGAGTTCGTTTCTTTTGTTATACAACATTCCTAGCAATACTCAGCTTGATGATCATTCTGGTCATCTTGTTGAGTTAACCTTCTAGCAATGTTGCTCATCTCTCTAACATCTCCAACATCCCTAAGTTGTGTTTCTATTCATGTTTGGGTAGCCCAGGTTTATGTCACGCTAAAAGTTTATTAAGCCTTTAACTTGAGGGGCTGAGTTAGAATAAATGAAAAATGTCTCACAATAGTTAAGTTGTATCTTAGAGTATTTAAGAATAACTTAAATTATCTTTTAAGATAGGTGGTTTAGAAATCGAATAATTATCAACTTATCATGATTAGTGTCCTTATTTAATTAGGATTCAGAGCCTAGTATATCACAACAAATTATTACTTATCAAATTAAATCAAACCAAACCACAACCATAACTCAGTCTATTTGTTATCTTCCTTATCTAAACCCCTAGAATTTCAATACTGACAAATCTAAATGATGCCTCTTACCATACATCCCCATATTTATTTATCTAAGGTTGTTTAATTAACCAACTACTCTAAACTCCCTAACTTTTTCATGTTGTTAGTTGTACAAGAATAAATAAGGAACAGAGGCAAGAAAACAAAATGAATAAAGTTATTGAACAAGGAAAAAATTAACTTCCATAAACCTGCTGTCTTAGGATAACTAACAACGCAACCTTTTTTAGTTTCATAAAAACTATAACTTCTAATAACTACCTGAAAAACCTCAATCATAAACTGAACAGAAGTTACTAAAACAAAAATAACATAACCAACATGCAATGCAATTTGATTCTTCGTAAGCAGTCTCGGATGCAATAGGGGGACTTTGGATATTGGAAGAGAACATAGCTTATGGTAGATATTTTCTAGTTCGACAAATGTTTCTTAAATTGCTCTTGATGCACGTCTAAGAGGCGGTAAACTATCCCTTATTTTCTTATAAACATAGTGAAAGAAAAAAAAAATCCAAGTTTTGGGGCTCACCAAGGTTTGGAAGTCAATTTCTAACCCAGTAGTCATCCATGTGGGGCCAATCAAATGTTTCAATATTTCATTGAGCTCAGGCTTTCTGTACATGAGCAAAATTTCATCAAGTACATTCTTTATTCTACAAAGTTCAATATGATTGGCCTCCTTCCATTCAAGTAGCTTAGCAATCTGCACAAAAATAGTGAAAAGTCAAACAGGAAAACACATTTGCATAAAACACTAAATATAAAAGATATAGAAGACAAGGTATTAAAGACCAAACGGGAGAAAGACAAATTACATCAAGAGTAATTAAAATTAAGAAGAAAAAACACAGCTAGTCATATCATTCTTTTTTTAAAGACAATATCAGCTAATATATGAAACAACAATCATGACATGCACATAGTTA
Organism: Lathyrus oleraceus; assembly: GCF_024323335.1. NCBI lineage: Eukaryota > Viridiplantae > Streptophyta > Magnoliopsida > Fabales > Fabaceae > Lathyrus > Lathyrus oleraceus. The sequence continues at coordinate 286,984,704 of NC_066584.1, forward strand.
CATGCAAAAAAATTCTAATCATAGTAATTAGGATATTAAAGATTCTTGCAATTAATTAGTTTTTGCTAATAAAATTGAGCATCGGCTAATACACGCTGATTTCACCAATATTCTCTCTTTTGCTCTTCTTTTAACACATTATCTACAGAGGCAATTGTAGTTCAAGCATACTCAGAGGACCATACAGTCCCCTGAAAAAAATAGCAATAAATCAAGGCTTAATGTTACCTTATGTACTATATCTTAGAACACTATTCCACCATAAACAAACTATTTACATCATTTCTAATAATTCTGAACCAGTACCAATCACATTCATACTGGTACACAGATAAATGAACCCTTACGTTATGTTTTAAGATAAAGAGAAACCAAAAATTGGCTTCAAAAAGGAAGTGTATTTGTAATTAGCATTAACAGTAGTTATTTGTTTCAATACAATCATTATGACCGACATTTAAAATGCAATATGTCATGCAGAATTTTGTTATGGAAGTACACACATTATGTTTTATTCCTTTTATTTGACATAATATTTCAGAGGAAATAGGATAGCATGCATCAAGTTTCACTTGAAGCTCATTCACAAGTAGCAGAGGTAAGTAGATAACCTTTGCTGAAGAAACACACGTAAATTCTGGAAATGAGCATGTCACATTACTCATAAGTTTACATGTTGCTGTCAAACAAAAGCAGTAGGAAATGAGTACAAAACTAAGTATAAAATATCATGATATTCTTATTTCTCTTATTATTCTTTATTTTATTTTAATTTTTAGATAAACTACAAGCTGCGATAAAATGTGAATTGGAACAAAACAGTTCAATTTAGAAGCAGATCAAGAAAGTAACAATTGGAAATCACCTTGAATTTCAGATGAGATTTCATAGGAAGGAGGGTTCAAAAGAAGATCCCTAACATACCTGAGAACCAAAATAAACAGGAAATGATGTAAATTTCGTAACGAGTCAAGAACTAATCACTAAAGGACTACACTTTGAGCTACATTAATCATTAAAATAGAATGCAATAAGCATAACAAGGTAGAAAATCAATTTTAAGCGACATCTTGATACAGTTGGGCAATGATTGTAACTTGTTTAAATGGTCCAAGCATAAACAAGTTTAAAACTGTAAACAGATGGGAAAGCATTAATGAATAAATTACTACAGTTTTCAACATCCCTTCTATGTTAAGCTTATCACATAATAACCCTTCTATTTATAAAACCTACACAAAGCCCCCCTGTAATTAAAATATGATGCACCTAATAAGACATAATAAAACTAATTCATTGAGAACAATTTTACAATAATTAAATAAAAAGTAATAAAATTTAAACTTATTAAAATATGAATACTATAAATGATCTAAGACAAATTTTCTCAATAAGCAAATGATATATTAAATAAAATCTGAACTGTATTCCTTTTATCATTTGAAGCCCATAAAAACCATCTATAAATTTATTTTCAATTATTTTTATTAATTCTAGAGATTGTGTTTCTATTAGATTTTTTCCAATGATTTTAAAGCAAAACTATAAAGAAAAATGTTAGGAGTTACTTTATTATTTAAGTCTTTAATAATTTTAAATTTTGATTTATAAGAAATTGACTTAATATAGTTATAAGATATGGGGTGTTTTGCGTAAATTTTCAAAAAGATAGGTTTAACGAATGTTAAAAATTGAAGGAAAATGTCGTAATATTTTCTCTAATTGAAAAGCAGAAAATCTGGTTGTAACTACTAACTAGAACTTGTATAAATCAATGAAAGATTGAGAGAATAAACAAAAACAGCATCCACAAAAATTTTAACCAACGACTTGGCAAGTTGGTCAACAACTAGCATGGAATTATTTTCAACTGGTTCATCAGAAAAATATAAGAATCCTTTACTCACAGTACTGGTAATCCTTTGCAAAGTGGTGGAAATAAGACCTTCAACAATGAAGGTATTCCATCTGTCGGAATGACACCTAAAATGCAGGAGATGCAGATTTAAGAGAAAGAAAATGACCAGTGAGCATAATCAATGTTTCAAATACCAACCAATTTGAGTAGAAGTTCCAAGAGTTAAAGGTTGAGCCCTATTTCCTGAAGACACGGTTACATTGCGAAACATAACCTCGTGATCAAGGCCATAAAGCTCCTTTACCTATGTTCCAAAGTGAAATATACATGTAAGAGTCCAAAACTTCTAATTTATCTACATTACATTTAAAATTAAATAAATAAATGCAAAAGACATATTTCCTCTTTAGAATCATACATTGGCCAAAAGATCAGAAATAGGGTTGCCATCAAACCATTCAAAATGTTTGGAGCTACATTCTCCCCACAAGAGGCCCCCTTCTCCAAATTCTGCCCAGGAAGACGTTCCTGAAATATACTCCTCGAATACATAACCAGAATACAAGAAACTAGAAACATGCCATAAATAAGAGGATAAATCATCTCTGATGTTCTAATAGATCAAGCATTTAGAGAGAACTTTACAATTCTAGATATCTTGATCAACAACTTTCGAACTCAGAATGAATTAATCAAAATAATGGTTTATCTCTACCAAGCTAGTTAAGCTACACAATTGTGTACTCTTAATAGGGAAAATTATATATAAACAAATAAAGAAAAGGAATAAGAAAGTGCTGACCACAAGAAATCCTCCTCAAAGATGTATGCAGAAATAAGTGATGGTATTGACAAGTTCGAAGCTTTGTAACAACTGCTTCTTCTGTCAAGCAGTCTTCTGAAGAATAAGTCTTCATGGTCTCTAGGACCATATTAATGCAATATCCCCTTGCCGAATAAGAAATTCCTGTAATAAAAGTGGCATAGTCAAAACTGATCATTCCAATCTAGTACAGAGATGTATTATCAATGGAAACTGTGAATAATCAAAAACAAGCGCTGAAGAAATTGTGTGCCCCTCAAAGTATGATAAACCAACAAAAGACATATATTTCCTCGTGAATTAAGAACATCATATATATATATATGCTGATAAGTTTCTATATTTATGATAAAAACATATGTATAAAGAAAAGATATGAATATCAGAACGAGGAAAAATGTGTTCTGTAAACAGAAAAACAGATCAGAACCGAATGGGCCAAAGAGCTTCAATCCCTCTGCATAACCTTTTTTGGGAAACCACCACCCCCTTTGCATATCACATGAGAACTCCTTTCAAATAGCAACATTGGCATTTTCTCGTGTTTCCTCTTTACTATTAGGAGCCTCATCAAAATGCCGCAAAAGTAAGACAAAACTATGCTATGCAATTGCCCAAAGAGAAATGAAGTGACCAGACATAAATTATATCACAGAAGTTACTATTAGAATTAGAATATTAAAATTCTAATAATCTAATTAGTAGTATAATTACAACAACAACCAAATCTTATCCCACTACACTAAGTGAGGTCGGCTACATGGATCAACATGTGCTATAATGTTCTATCAAGGACCATGTTTCTATCCAAATCGTTAATCTCGAGATCTTTCTTAATAACTTCTCTTATGGTCTTTCTAGGTCTTCTTCTCCCTCTAATTAGTAGTATAATTAAGAAGAAAAAATAATACCTACAACAGGCATAGGTTCTGGAAAGTCAATATCATGATCAACCCCAACAAGTCCATATACATAGGGATTCCCTGGATGAGCATGCCTGAAAGTTTAAACATCAAGTCAGTCACACAACATACTCAGAATACCCAAAATTGCTTATTAAAAAATACTCCGAAAAAAAAACATTTCATTTAATGAGCTCTACCACAAACAAATCTCTTAAAGGTGATCTAAAATACAAATATGATTATAACAAGCTCGCACACACTATTTGTGCACAAGGACACTGACAAATTGGTTTAGCTGGCTAAGATGAAAAGGTAAAGGAAACAAAAATATAAATCTAGAATCATAAGGATTGCAAGATGTGACAATATCAAGAAGAAAAAAAATGCTATACAGTTAAAATAATTGAAAAACAGTAGCATCGTGTATAGTAGCTTAAAACAGTCCAAAAATTTGTCTGGAAAAGAAACACCCGCTGAACACATTCTTTCAGAATGAGAATATATATAAAAAAAACACAATAGCTCATATTATTTGTATAAACATCACATCAACACTTTATCTTTCCGAAAATAACTGGCAATCACTCATGAATGAATGACCAGCTTAATAATAAAAGCACTTAAGCCCAACATGAGCAATAGAGAGATATCATACATAGCATCAAACTAAATGTCTAAATCATCAGGTCTTTTTATTTCGTCATCATTTGATAAAGCCAAAAGATGCTGCTGTCTATGTTCATCGTGTATCCAAAATGATTGTAGAAAGCCATAAAGGGCAATCATACATGTAGAAAAAATAAATATGATTTCCACAAGATGCAAAACAACAAAAAAAAACCATGTTTCCATCAACAATCCTGTAATCGAGGCAGATAGATACATACTGCCTCAATCTTTAACTATAAGCCCCCTTTGAAAAAATGTTTTGTCCCAAAATATAAGTCCATATTCAAATTACAAGGTGCATTTATTTTCTTTTTCCAAACATACCCCTCGAAATGGACACATTAAATTCATTACCCACTTTTCTTAATATATGTAAAAAAGAAAAAGGTGCTTATAAAATGAGACGGGAGAAGTATTTTAGTACAATAATATTAATGCAATTGACAATATAAAACATATTGCTTATTTCCAATTTCGAATTGGACTTTGCTTGTTAAGGAAGATGCCTTAACCGTTATCCATATGTCCTTTTATTTTTTTATACAACAAAAACAACCAAGCCTTTTCTTCTGTCTTTCTAATGATGTTTTTCGCCTATCCAAAAAGAAAAGGCTCGTAGAAAGATAACCACAAATCATCAAGGCATGTGGAAAATGTTGTACTAACCCAGCTATGAAACGACGTTTCCTGGATCGAGCTTGAGTTGGGCCCTGAACTTCCTCCACAATGCACTGTCAAGGTAAAAATTTGTAAGTAATGTGTATTCGTGAACTTGGAAAACATCATAACAACATACAAACAGCATAAATGCATAAACGGAGGGCTAGTAATTTGAGGTTTCATTATGAAGAAAGCTAAAAACTGAGCGGCAACAGAAGATAGGGATAATTTCAGTCATGTATAAAATAGGGGAATTTGGAAGACTATTCAATCGCTACACTCACCACTGAATAACCATTATCTGTCAGAACGTCCAAAGTTTGTCGAAGATTCTGTAACCATAGAAAAAACCAAAGACACCTTTAAATATATAACAAACCAGCAACCAGTTTGAACTGTACTTGTATTGAAATAAATACAAATTTGTAGTTGTCGGTACACGCAACATAAAATCAGAACACTCAAGCACCATATAAACTTAGTTCATGGGAATAAAAATTAAAGTTCACTACATGAAATAAACAGAAAACAGAGATTCTACCCACACCAAATCTCACATCAGCAGAATGAACACTCAGAATACTCCTTTTGTCCCTATTTATATGTCCCTTTGGCATTTTCACATATATTAAGAAAAGTTGGTAGTGTAAATAATGGGTATAATTTGTTTTATGACTATTATTAAACTACCTTTTGTGTAAAATGTATTCAATATTGACTTTTCATATTCCAAGACAAATTGGTAGTATTAATAAGAGGCAAGTATATTTGAAAAAAGAATAATATATGCATCAAACAATTTGCGAAGGTCTTATATTTAGAGACAAATATCTAAAGGGGGCTTATAATTAAGGACAAGGGAGTATTGTTCAAGGTGACCGAAACCATCAACAAAAGTTCAACATCAATAACCACTCAAAGACTAGCAATATTCAGAGAATGGCATATGCATCATGTTTCTTGTTGCACAAACACTAGGTATAAAAAACAAAACTTGACAAAATCAGGACTACTTTTTCTGGTCTGCTCCACTAACAGTTACCGATATAAAGTAAACAGCTTGAGTAAACAAGCACAGCCAATCAGGGCATTAATATGAAATTTTCTCAATAGAAGACTAAAATACACAACATGCATGTGAATAAAATTGCCAATACCATAACAGGGCAACCAGCTTTGGGGATGCTATCTGATCGCAGACCGCCAAAGGGATTTAAACCTGCATATTCAACAAGAATACAAGCGTCTATTCCAACAGCTTCATAGAAATCCCCAACCTGAGCACATATTAAAAAAAGAAAAAGGGAGGAAAAATAAAGAGATAGCAAAAGAAAGTTAGCTACTCAAAGGGTATATATAGAGATTTATCATAATGTAGGAGCAGAAAAGCAAACAAAAATTTGATGAAAATGGCAGATTTGTTTCCTTTAGACTAAATACACAAGACAACAAAAGCCTAACCAGACTCTCATCGAATCAAAATGGTACATATATAACATACTCTGCAGAGTAAAACTTCACGTGGAAATTGTGACTTGATCTGCAACGTTTCCCAGTTAAGTGTTCCTTGCTTCAGACTACACAGACAAAAAATGATTCTTCCATCAACTTTCTTATTCATAAAATAATACAATCTATCAAAAAGAGAAAAGGGAGTTAAAATGTGTGTGATCTTTCATGGAACAATAGCCCGTGTAAATGGCTGAGAATGAAAGATTATCAGTTAAAATACAGTGGTATTCTTCTTAAAATTGGTCCATTTGTTGTGAAGTTGTAGCTGAACAGCAATAATAAATATTTTATAGATATAAAAGAAAATGGTGGGTGGGGATGGGGGTGAATGTGAAGGTGAAGGTGAAGATGGGGGGGTCGAACAAAACATGCACAAGTCAACAGTTTAAAAATAAAAAATTATCACCATGAAGAACAAAGTCAAAGAGATTTGTACATAAATGTTTTAAAATAGAAACTAACAAATAATGTTTTCATTTTTCAGTCATAAAAATTAAAAGGGGAAATGAAAAATAAAAACCATCAATTTCGTAGGTGCTCACCTTCCATTTTTTAAGTTAGAATCCAAGCCAAGCAAATTTGAATATTCAAGCCTTTCAATTAGATTTGCTGTTGAGGGCTTTTTGCATATCTGCAACTTCTGCATAATTTGGAAAGGAACCAAGAAAAAGAAAGCAAGGTTTTCTCAAAAGATTCTGAGGTATATGATCAAAAGAGTAGCTAAGTTCGTGGGGAAGAAAACTAAAGCAACATACCTCTTTCCACCATAATATGTGAGAAAGATCTTTATCGTCTAATACTATGAGCTTCTTGGTCACTTTACCACTCCCTCTTGAAGCTTTCGTGTCTTTACAGCATGATATCTTCTGTACACGTCCACTTGTTCTATTCATAGACAATCATTACAATTTAGGCACCACGCCATAAACAAGAGAAACTTAAGTAATTAGGATTTGATCATGTAAGAAAAAATTGCATACAAAAAAATTATAGCATTTTGTCTTCTAAATTTAGAATGAGAACTTCACAAAGTGCTTCCCATGCCATCTAACAAAAATAAAAAGGATCTATATCCAAGTATACCATTCACAGGTCACACGGTAACCGTAGCTTCTAAATAACGATTCATATGTACTGGATGACCAAAAAAAAAGGTTGCTTACATTTGTTGCAATAACAGATAATGCAGGCAATAGGCATCTAGAATGAGCTCAAAGTCACTAACTATTAGAACCGTACAAGAAACCTTTCCTCTTGCCAGCAATTTTTGCTCAAGAAGAAGTGAAAGTGCATCTAGTACAGAAAGTTAAAACAAAGGTAACAACTCTTGTACTAGCAAATTGATCCAATCTAAAGCTACCTCACTCTTATAGCAAAAAAAGTCTCTCTCGCTCGCTCACTCTAAGTTCAGCCATGCTTGCCAGCTTAGTCATCTGTAGATTGACGGTGATTTTGGTGAGCAACCACGACACCGTGACTTTGTTAAACTCGTCGTGAATCCAAACATGCACACAGCAGTGTTTTTATTCAATTCAAACAACAAAATCCCAGCCTCTATAAACAAAAAACTTACCGAGATTACTTAGTATTTACCTCCATTTCTCAAATTAAAATAGCAGCATGACGAAAACCTCTGAATAAAGCCATAGTCTATCGCTACTGCAATCAAACCTAACTCAACGCGGTTCAATGCATTTTCACTAAAACAAAAAAATAACGAAAATACAAACAGAAACATAGCTACAAACAGGAAAACTATATATGAGAGAGAGAGAGAGAGATTACCGGAGGAAGCGCGAGGGAAGGAATGAAATGCACGGAGAAGGAGAAGGAGGAGGAGAGTGAAGAAAGGGGGAAAAGGAACGGAAGCGAGGGAAGTAAACGACGACGTTTCGAGAAGTAACTAACTTATACATTGTGAAACGAAATGGGGTTTGTCTCGGACTGTTTTTGGGGTTTGTTTAAAAAGCTGTAACCCCAGAGAGAGCCAGACACTAAGGGAGAGGGAGGGACTTCCCGCCACAGTGCTCCCTCTCTTCCTCTTCGTCTTTTTCTAATCCCTTTAAATTTTGTTGATGATTAAAATATAGTAATTTTAATAAATCATATATCAATTAAAAATATTATTGAAATGTTACATTTGTTGATAATTTATATAGTATTACAAATTTACCCTATATATAAAGAATTAGTTCATGTTTAATCATGATATTTTTTTGGGAAAAAAATACAATATAATTAAAAGTATATGGTTAAAAATGAACTAATGCTTTTGAAAGTTTGAAAGAAATGATAAAAAAAAAATTTAAGATGATTTTATATTTAAGATTATATGTAGTACTATATTTATAGGTTTAGACTTTCTCTTTCATATTTATATTCATTAACTCTTAACTTATGGACATTCATCAAAATTTTAATGTAGATCTATTTTGTGTCATATTTTTAAGTTATTATTTTTATTTGTTTTTTATTATAAGTTGTTTTTTATTTTTTTAAAATATTAAAAAATATAATAATTATGATATAAAATAATAAATTATAATGATATTGAAAAGATAATTTAACATAATTGAAAAGATAGATAATAATAAATATTTAAAAATATAATAGAAAAAATAATATTAATGATTATTGATATTATAAAACGACTTATATTATGGTAGAAAATATTTTTCTAAAATAATTTATAATAAAAAAATGGAGTGATTTGTTTTAGGGGATAGTTGTATTGTGATGTTGAGGAGTTTATGTAGGTATGGGAATTTTGTTTTGTGAAATTATGAGCTGAAGTAGCTTAAAGAGGTTATTTACTTCCTCTCTCTCTCAAAATAAAAGTATTTATAGATAAAGAAATTTGTCCTAAAATAAGAATATTTTTAAGTAAAGAAAATTGTTCTAAAATAAGAGTATTTTGTGTTTTTAATGAACATTAATTAATTTTTATCAATTTTATCTTTAATAAATAGTATCTACGATTATTTCCAAACTATTAAGGGTAGTTTTGTAAAATTATTATATTTAATTATTCAATCATTATTTTTCTTAATTTATGTCCAACCGTCTTAAAAGACACTTATTTTGAGACGGGAGAGTACAACAACAAGAAAGCATTATTTTATTAAGTGGAGTCGGTAGTTAAGTATATCAACTTTCATCATAATGCTATATTCATGGTCATACGCGTATTCAAATTGTTAATCTCAATATCTCTGTTAATAATTCATCTTAGTCTTTTTAATTTTTCTCTTCCTTTAATTGTTTGACTTATATCTACTTGATATACTTTTCTTACCATAAAATTTATAGGACTTCCGCTACATGCCTAAATCACCTAAGTTTATTTTTTATATTTTTTCTATCGTAGGTGTTACCCCATAATTATCTCTAATATGTTCATTTATAATATTATCATGACTAATCTTACCACACATGTAATGCAAGATCCTTATCGTTGTTACACTTACTTTATTCGCATGTTAGTTTTTAACCGTCCAATATTTTGTCTCATACAGCATCGCAGGTCTTACCGCAATCGTATAAAATTGTCCATTTATCTTGAGCGGTACATTTGCGTCACATAAAAGTCATGAAACCCTCGTTCATTTCAAACATCTGGCTTGAATTCGATGCTATATATCCCTTTATATTTCTCTATCATTATGTATTACGAACCCAATATATTTTAACTATGTGACTTTATGCATGATATGGTCTTCAACTTTCACTTTTATGTTAGAAATGCTTCTTCTTTTGTTGAATTTACTTTTGCTTAATCAAAAACCATGTGTTTTTAAAATTCATATTCAACCTCTCATCTAAATCATCCTTCGACTCTTCGAGTATGACTATATTATTGGAAAAGAATATGGAAATTAAACGGTCTAGAATAGGAAGTTGAATAAACAAATCCCCTTAAATCATTTTCAATAACTTTTTCTTACGTAAAATCATGGTCAAATAAGAAAAAGCATAGGTGGTAGATGAAAGCAAAATATAGCAAATGATTTGAAGGATTCACTACGCCAAAAACTGGAATAGACAGCGCACCTTAGAGGGCGCTTTATTACAAAAACGCACTCTAAAGTGAAGCGAAAAAATAAGGAGCGAACAACTGGAATAGACAACGCACTTTAGAGGGCGCTTTTGTAATAAAGCGCCCTCTAAGGTGAAGCGAAAAAATAAGGAGGAGATAGAGGGACAACAATACAGGGCGCTTTTTAGAAAGCGCCCTCTAAGGTTACCCTTAGAGGGCGCTTTTAAAAAAGCGCTCTATAAGTCCATGTGCATTTCCAGTTTATAAAGCGCTTTTGGAAAGCCTTAGAGAGCGCTTTCATAAGCGCCCTCTTAGGCCCCCTTTAGAGGGCACTTTTTTTCCACAAGCGCCCTCTAAGGTCCCCTTTAGTAAACATTAAAATTATAACATACTGCGCGTTTTGTTATTTCACTCTCTGTTATTTTCGTTCTTTTTCACGTTAAGGTTCTCACTGCTACGATTTTCGCTACTTCTAGGGCGTTCTCTTTCCACCTCGGTTAGATCTACGACATTTCCTCCTTCTATTAATTCGTTGTTAGCTGTTCGATTTTGACACCATAGGTATTTTTCTAATCTTCATATTACACTACGCCAAAAACTGGAATAGACAGCGCATCTTAGAGGGCGCTTTATTACAAAAGCGCTCTCTAAAGTGAAGCGAAAAATAAGGAGCAATAGACAGCGCACTTTAGAGGGCGCTTTTGTAACAAAGCGCCCTCTAAGGTGAAGCGAAAAAATAAGGAGGAGATAGAGGGACAACAATACATGGCGCTTTTTAGAAAGCGCCCTCTAAGGTTACCCTTAGAGGGCGCTTTTAATAAAGCGCTGTTATAAGTCCATGTGCATTTCCAGCTTATAAAGCGCTTCTGGAAAGCCTTAGAGAGCGCTTTCATAAGCGCCCTCTTAGGCCCCCTTTAGAGGGCGCTTTTTTTCCACAAGCGCCCTCTAAGGTGAAACGAAAAAATAAGGAGGAGATAGAGGGACAATAATACATGGCGCTTTTTAGAAAGCGCCCTCTAAGGTTACCCTTAGAGGGCGTTTTTTAGAAAGCGCCCTCTAAGGTTACCCTTAGAGGGCGCTTTTAATAAAGCGCTGTTATAAGTCCATGTGCATTTCCCCCTTTAGAGGGCGCTTTTTTTCCACAAGCGCCCTCTAATGTCCCCTTTAGTAAACATTAAAATTATAACATACTGCGCGTTTTGTTATTTCACTATCTGTTATTTTCGTTCTTTTTCATGTTAGGGTTCTAAGGCGTTTTCCTTCCACCTCTGTTAGATCTACATTATTACTGCGCGTTTCCTCCTTCTACCAATCAAAGGTACACGCTTTTCCCAATTTTTGTTTTATGTTATTGCTTTGTTTTAGCTTTGCCCAATTTCTGTTTTATGTTATTGTTGTCTATGCTACGTTTGTTTCGACCATGATAGCGCATGCAATAGGAAATTGACGGTTGGTTTTTAGTGACCATGATAGCGCATGCAATGGGACTACATTACCCAGTAGTTAGGGTTATACGACCTATGAACATATGATTTTGTGTCAACACCAGTATCATTAGAAACCTAGGTCCGAATGTGTTTGAACTCTTCTGAAATTGTTTTTTGTTTATTCTAATTAGTAATGGATAATACATGGATGTCTTCCAATCGATTGTCGAGAGAGTACGAGAATGGGGTATCAGAATGATTTTAATTGTTTTCTTTATTACAGGTAAAATGACTTTTATGATTTTAATTGTTTTTACATTTGTCATCTGATTTTAATTGTTTTCTTTATTACAGGTAAAATGGCTATTATGAAGTCAATCATTCGTGCAAGGGGCAAGGGATACTCGAAAGTATCAATTGATATTTGTTTACATGGGGATGTTCCATTGTCGTCAAGCCTCATTCGCGTAGATGATGATGCTGGATATTTGAAAGTATCCCTCTACGACAATGGAACATGTCCATCTAAACAAATATCAATTCTATCTTCAAAAGATAAGAGACCAAAAATATAAGGGGATTACGCAGCAAATCGAGTCAGTTGCATAAAAAAAAAAGGTATAAACACAATTATATGATATTTATGCATAGAAAATGTTAATTCTTGATCTTATACATCACCTAACTAATTTTATGATATTTTAGGTTCATGCTATTGATATTGAACAAAAAAAGGTTGTTGCTAAGAAGACTGCTGCTAGCAAAAAAAACATACATCTCAGAGATGCTTTTGCTACTTAGTTTTATTTCTTTTTAAGTTATGAATTGGTTGTATATTTAGAATCTTTAGAAGTTAAACAATTATATATCAGTGGATTGTTGTATATGTGTGGATTGTTGTATATAAGGCTTGTTGAATGCAATGTGTGAAAAAGGGCTTCAAATTATACAGTTTTGGGTGTACTGCTTCAATATACAGGTTGTTTAAAATAAATAAAAAAATATAGCGCTTTTAAAAAAAAAAATTTAAATAACCACCCACTTTAGAGGGCGCTTTTTAAAAAAAGCGCCCTCTAAAGTGGAAACATTTAAGGGTTTAGAGGGCGCTTTTACTGGAAAGCGCCCTCTAAACCCTTAAAAGTTTCCACTTTAGAGGGCGCTTTCCAGTAAAAGCGCCCTCTAAACCCTTAAATGTTTCCACTTTAGAGGGCGCTTTTTTTAAAAAGCGTCCTCTAAAGTGGCCCTTAAAGGGCTTAAAGAGCCACTTTAGACAGCGCTTTCACTAGGAAAAAAAGCGCTGTCTTTACCTATGCCAGCGCCAGATTAGAGGGCGCTTTAAAGCGCTGTTATAGGCCAAAAAAAGCGCCCTCTTTTCCCTCATTTGGCGTAGTGATTATATGTTTCATCGTCTATCTAACATCATAGTTCGATCAAAATTAAACATAACCGAGATAAAAAAAATTGCTTTAACAAGCAATTCGACATGTATCATAATGTAATTTTAGGCATAGCTCAAAATTGACATATATCAACGATTTATTAATCCAAAATTAAAGTTTTTACAATTATAATAATGAATAAAATAGTCATTGAACAAGATACATTACTGATGGTCTCTCGGCAAGTGCACCGATCGGATTAAAGTAATAATTAAAAAGATCGTCTCCATGAGGATTGTAACTTAACAAAGTAATTATGTGTGAATTAAAATAATAACAAATGGGGGGCTTTGATTTTATCTTGTCCCAAAGCAATAACGGTAAAACTAAGAGAATAAAATTCAATATGAGAAAAGTGATTATGTTTTTGATAACGAATCCCCTTACTATATACATGTTGATGAACGGTGTATTTATTAAATTACAATTAAATTATTATCTTAATATAAGCTAACAAGACCACTTCATTCAATTCCTTGATGTATAACTCAATAATTTACACAATAATTCCTTAATTTCTTAGGTAAATTCAGAGTTAAATTAGGTGTTCCACGTGCGTTAATTCAAAAACAACAATTTATAATTACGTGTTTCCAGTTAATTACTAAGTTGAATAATTGTCCTAGGTCAGATTTGTAGAATAACAGTCATAAATCCCTACGTACCTAATATTGATTTGTGCGCTCATCAACGAACAAAAACCATTAAACTCAAGAACAATTAAATAAGATAATAATAACAAAAGAAATAGACATATGATCCAACAAAGTAATAATAAGGTTCATCTCAAAAAACTTAATCTATAAAAACTTAGCTACTCATTGATAAATTAACAAATACCACGAGTTGATAAGTCTTCATCATTAAAATCTATGGGAAAATAGTTCTCCGATGACTCCAACGCTCTCAAAATTCGCCTCTTCAATATTCTTAGCCATCACTTTATCTCCTAATTTCATAACTCCTAAAAAAGTTAGATAAAATGCCTTTGAATAGTAGTTCCTACATGTCAGCAAAAGCGTAGTATCGCACCATGATGGGAATTATCGCACCGGGATAGAGCTTCACCGCACGACGATGAACTGCAACACACACGCGAGAGTCATAGAGACTGCAAGGCTTATTTTGCTGTTTTTTCTTCAATACTTTTGCAAGTCCCATTTTTAACCCTTAGTAACTTTTGATTTATTCTTCCACACTTTTGTATGGTTTTTTCTCATTATGCTTTCGATTTCATCAGAATTCGCTCGTAAAAATTGCGTAATGACGCGTGTCATCACAATCTCAAACTTAATTTGTTGCTTGTCATCAATTAATCTATTTACATACTGGACATTTTGTCAGAATTAAAATTCTATGTCATCTTTATTTACTTTTTTATAATAAACATTTTGGTTTCATGCTTCAATTCAATCAATTCGAAAAAGTTCTTCAGAACATACAAGTACTCAACCTGTCTCTCGTCTCATATATATGCATTCAATTTGACAAAATAATCACTCAATCAATATATAAAAGTATTTAATAGTGAAATTGTAAAGTTTATAATTGAATCAATCAAAATCTTATTTAAACACACACTTTTGAGGGTTTTATAAGGATGTAACATGCCTTATGTCAGAGTAGGATAATTTATGTTAGTAAGCTTAAACCTTTTGAGTTACGTACCTGGTTTTCTTGATGTTTTATCTTAATTCCTTTCATATCACTGCTTTCTAATTTACTTGGTACTGGAGTTGGTCATATTTTTCATAAATTTTGTTGACGCTGCTATTTTTAACTTCTTTTTTTTCTTTATAACCAATTTCTCCTGTACCCCAATCCCAAAATTATTCGTTGTTAACTTCCAAAAACAACCTCAAACTTATTCTTTTGCATTAGACCGGTAAAACAATTTTTATACCTGCCTCCAAAGACGGTGGAAATAATTTTTTTAAAGATAAATGATTATTTAGTGGGTAATGTTAACTTGTGTCCCAAGGACACATGTTAAGAAACCCACAAATAGAAATTTTGTATTGAAAAAATCAACAAAGTTATTAATTATAAGTTTCTAATAAATTCAATACACAATTTCCAAAAAAATTATTATATTTATCTCTTAATTTGTGTCATTGGGGCACAAGTTAACATTATCCTTATTTAATAAAGGTCATGTCATTGAAAGAATGGTTTAAGCTCATAGTGGTTAGCAAATGATATATTCATATTAAAATATGGTGGCTTAAAAAGGCTCTGAGCTTTCACAAGCAATTGTCTCAACGTGTATTTATTAGACCAATAGACTCAAATTAAAAATAATTCAAATTCTAGAAAATAACTAATGTATGGATACTCTCATAAGAATGAAAAATGAATAGTGAAATATTTGGCTCAAATCTTACTAGGTGGGGTATCTAGATATTGAGTACAAGTAGTTGATTTCCCTTTTCTTCATTGACTTTCAATCTGCAATGAAACTTCATTGTTGATATCTTTTTTTCATTTTTTTTCTTGTGACTTTTTCTTCTCCTTTTCATGCACTACTACGGAAAATTCATTTCACAACAGTTGAAAAAGGGATATCATCATGATTGACCAACCATTCTGAAGTTAGGTATGGTTGTGTTTAGTTAAATAATATATTCATCCAAGTCTCACGTCGGGTAGTAGGAAGAAAATATGATTTGAGTATTAATATAAATAGAGATAGATAGTTTTAATTTGCCACACAACAATAAAATGTAATTTTTTGGATGTATTGGGGATTTAGGTAATTGCGTGTCTAGAGAAGGTTTTCTATTTTTCCGTTAAAAATCATTTGTTGATAGATTTTCGATTTTTTCGTTTGAAAATAGTTTATTGAGAGGGTTTACAATTTTTTTATCCAAAAATTATAGTTGAGAGAGAGTTTGCAATTTTTCCGTTCAAAAATTGTAATTGAGAGAGAGTTTACAATTTTTCTTTTCAAAAACTATAATTGAAAGAGTTCGAAATTTTCTCCATTGCAATTTAATGAGAGAGTGTGAAATTTTGTTTTGTAAAGATTAAAAGTTGAATAATGAATTTGTGAGTTTTGTTTTTGATTTTTTTGTTCTTTTTCTTTTTGTAGGTATGCTTTCGCGTGCGTAGAAATTTATTTTTTTGTTATTTTTTCAACAACTAGTATCAGAGTTAAGGTTTTGATCAAGGGAAGAAGGAATAGTCATAAAAAATTCTGATCAAACAAGAAACAAAAAAGGTTCGCATCGTATAACGTGTTTGTCTCATCCCGTTTTTTTGTAATCTTTTGTGGGTGCGGGCATTAAAATAAAGTTTTGCATTTTTAGACTTAGAAAGTGTATTTTCTCTAGGCCTAATATGTCTTCCAGGATAATTTTATTCCATATATCAATTTCGCGCTCCCATATTCCCTTTTTTGTACAAAATATGTCACCAAGGGGGTTTGAATCCAGGACCTCCTTGAAATTGTGCAAGCCTTACCACTAGGCCAAAAAGATTGTTGTTGAATACTTATGCAATGAATAAATATTAATCGAAATCTTGATTAAGATAGATTAATGAATTAATTGAGTGGTGTAACTCCGTTTTGGACACGACCGGATGCGTTAGAAAGATAACGTAAAGGGCTATTATTATTGTTCCATGTTATAAAATATTATAAAATATTATGTGATTTATAAATGCCATGAATTTTATCATGATGAAAATTGAATATTGTTGTTATGTGGAAAGTGAAGTAACATGATTAAAAACTTTACAAAGATGAGTGAGGAAACCTAGGATAACAACATGATTAATAACTTAGAAATATGATCTAGGTTATGGAACATGTGTGATATATGTATGAGAATACGGTATTCATTCGTACGACGCTTATGTGAGGTCGTGGACGAATTGTTGCCATGATTGAGAATGAGACGCATTGTATGGAACATGTCATGTTATTATTTGTGTAATATGGTGAATGAAGTCACCTGTGATTGATGAATTTTGTTATGGTTCATGGAACCAATGATTTGTGGAACCGAATTTTGTTATGGTTCGTGGAACCAATGATTATGGAACTGATCATGTATTCAGAATGTGTGTTTTCTGTGGTGGTACACATCTCTTGTGGTATGCTTAGATGAGTAAGCATTGGGATGTGGGACCAATGATTCGAGCCTCAATTGGGTTTGAGCCCCAACCATGGCGGACATGGGGGAAAGATGGACACCTATGTGGGTTAGAGTCCCATACGGTGAAAGATACCCTAGGTGGGTTAGAGTCCCATACGGGTGACGGTCGCTTGAACTGGGGATTAAGCCTCATAGAGGACCCGATATCCACCACGAAAGTCGAATCATACGAGCATGTATGAACTGGGCTTGGCTTAGACGTAAGTTCGTTCGGGAATTGATGCGTCGTGATCTGAATAATGATCGTGGTTGAGTTATGAGAACTCAAATGCATGTTGCCATACAATTGCGAGATAGTTTCCCCATCGCTCAAGTCTTCTTTCCCTTGTTGACTTGAGTTGGATATGAGTTGAATATTGATTAGAAAACCATGTAGAGCCGAGTGGACCCATATGATAGGAGAACTCACTAGGATTATTATCTCATCCCATTATTGTTGTTATTTTTCAGGTATTCTTTACAGGTTGAATCTAAGAGAATTGTTATGGATGTTTCAAGGGTTGCTGTTTAGCATGATCTTCCGCTGTGGAGTTGTGTGCAATGCAGATATTGCACATAGTTCTTAGATTTTATTTTTTGGCATTATTGTATAACATGTTCCATTGATGTTTTTAGTTTGGACATGTATATATATTTTGATGCCATTAGGCACTTATGTTGTGACAGTACCAAAATTTAACACTTGTATGATATTATTCTAGATATATATTATACGGGTTGTTACAGTTGGTATCAGAGCAGGTCGATTCTCGACCTAGCCTTGAAACATCATAAGTAAATTTATTCCTGCCTCATAGGTGTGTTTAGCCAACATGATTCTTAATATCACTGTATGTAGTATTGGGCCTGATCAACCTAATGCTAGGTGCATGGTAGGTAGGATCATGGTTGAGCGACCACGAGGACTCCGAAGTGTGGGTTGAACTTGTGCTTTGAGAGTAGGCTCAAGCCAAGAGTTAGAAAGTAAGGAGAACTAGATGGCCCATTAGAAGTTTCAGAGGCGTTGTGATTTGGGTATTATGGAATTGAAGAGTAGTGTATCGTTTAAGCGATTCTGCAGTGTTAACGGAGTTGAGAAATTGGGGAATTCAATCGGATGAGTTTGTCAGAATTTTGAGGAATGAGTGAATTTGCTAGTGGAATAGGATACACTCACTGATATGGAATAAGTATTGTGAGTGATTCTGTATGGTAAAGGAGGAAGGATGGTTATGTTACGCATATGTCATAAGGTCTGGAAGTGAGGTAGTGTATTAGTGTTTCAGTTTCTAAGGCCACTAAAATATCTTGGAAGAACGAGAGTACTTCAGGGAGTATATATATTTGGAATTGTATCTTGCAAGTGGTTAAAGACTTGAGGGATAAGGATGTTCAATTTTGTTGGGAGCCTAAGATAGTGGTGAAGTCTAAGGAGAGACTCGAGGACATGGTTGCCTATTCCAAGCGAAACATGTATGGACCAATGGAAGCTAAAAGATAAACCAAGTATGTGCAGTCTTAGAAGGGAGATCGGAGTTGAGATAGCTCGTCAGCGGTTTAGTGTTAGTAAGAGACCATTATGGAATGATGAGTTACCTAAATATCAATTATAAGAGTTTGTGTTGGAGACAAATAACGCACATTATATAGGAAATGGAAGCTCTAGTGGGTTTTGGTTGTATGAGAACTGGTTGAGGATAAGAGCAATTAGGTTGGATTTAAGGACTTCTAGTAGAATGGTTTTGTAATTGGAACTGGGAGAATTACCATGGGAAGACAAGTGAACACCGAGTGTGGAAGTAGTGTGGATGTTGCAATACAACTGTCGTAATGGGGTACATTTTAGATAAAGGCACAATGGGACCATTAAGATTCATTAAGATGAAGTTATGGGCGTGTAGTTGATGATTGTTCACATCAAGGATTTCTAGAGTATGTAGTGGAATAGAGGAAGTTAAACCTTGGTATTAAGAGAAGTATGTGATAACAGCATTATGGTCACAAGTAAGTGTAATGGATTCCTTGTCTTGAGATGGATGTAAAGTAACATACATTTTGTTGAGTAGTGAGTCTTGTATTCTAAGAATTTGAACTGATGATAGACAATGAAAGATAAGCCAAGTTGTAGCATGTGGACTAAGTGTAGAATGTGGAATATTTTATGTTGTAAGAGCTATTGGGAGACAATGAGGATTATTTGTGGAAAGTCATCTAGACAAGTAACCCCGGTAAGATGAAGGGTGTAGTAGGTATTGGTTTAGAAGAAAATTCCAGTCATAATTGTGTGGCAATGATAAGGTTCATCTTAAGTTCATTTTATTTGGATTGAAAGAGTAATATTGGCTTATTGGAAGTCTGGTTGTTATTTATCTTCTTGAGAAGTATTTGGTTGGTTGGTTAGTCGCAGAGTATAAACATTCACACCGTGTTGGAGCTAAGGATGTCTTAAATGTCATAAGTGTACCGTTGTGGATGTACAAATCGAGGATGGAGTTACAAGTACCATAAGTCAGATTGGTAGTTTTGAAATTGGGATTTCTGAAGGTGTAGTGCGTAGTCGGTCATCTGTAGAGATATTATGGAAGTTAGACGTGTGGGAAAACCAACCTGGTAGACCATGCTTAGTTTAAGTAATTCTGGGAAGTACCACTATTATGATTATGAATAACTATACGGAACAGACTTGGAAGAGACCTACTAAGCGGTGATCTGGAAGAGATTAGCTAGGTATGTGGTATAAATTGATAAGGTGTGAAGTGGTCGGTCATGGTATGAAATTGATTGATTCATTTGGATTCATAGCCTTAGATGTAGACTCCCTGAGAGTGGTAATGGATGTGTATGATGATACTCTACCCTATTGGAAGGATTCATGAGTTATACTTCCCAGGAGGAACGAGAATCAGTTATTCCTAAAGTTAAACATGTAACTCGGATGGTATGTTAGTAAGAGCATGAGCTAAGATCATGGAAGACAGGACAAGACGATTGAGATGAATAATTTTGGATACGAAGTGAAATGTTATCTCTAGATATGTGTGAAGTATTGTGTGTGACTCTATGAGGTGTATGGACACTCATAGTTATGTTCTATATTGCTTAAGTTCCTTAGAAGTGGTGTTTTGTTGATGATTTAAAGTTCCTTGATGGTGTTATGTCGTTTTGGTCGAGATCATGTGTCGGGAGAAATCTTGAATGAATCAAAACGCTGTGAGAGGATTTGATATGGAATATAGTAACCAGAACTGGATGTTGTCAAACTAATTTGGTTTAGTTGCATCGAACACATGATGAATTTGGATGTTATATGTTTTATGGTTGTAGCAATGTAACTCCTGGATACCTATCTTCTGAAGAGTGTTGGTTTTATTCTACACTTTTGTGAGTCATCAAGGAAGTTATTCTACTAATGGAAGTCGGTAAGGTTCTAGTACCATTTTGGACAGTAGGCACTCTGGAGGGTAAGTGTGTTTCTTTGTGGACTGTTAGCTAAACAGTAGTGCCTAGGAATCCTAGGTGTCCCACTGTTGGAATCAGAGTATCACAATGGAAGGTGACGAAAGAAAGAGCCCAATCAAGTCTACGGGGATCAGGGGGATAGTTACTCATAAGAATGAGAGTAAGACAATCTCGTGCTAATGATTCTATCTCATTGGAGTAGTACGAGATAAGTGAAGCAGTAGGAGTACGGGCTTGTAGCATACATTATCAGATCAAGTGAAGTTTGTGAGATTATCAATAATGGATTACAAGGTTGTCGCATTTGTTGAAGGAATAATAAGAGGAGAGTAGTCAATGTTGTTTGTGGTCAGGGAATCAATAAATTTTCTTATGAAGAATTAATGAGTATTGATTAACCAAGTCCAGATAAGATGTTGTAATTATGTTTTGTGTAACTTAGTACAAGGAAGGGAAGTCGTGGTTTCCGGGAAGAAAGTGACCCACTGATGTTGAGCGGTATATTAGATGAATTAAGTGGAAGCAAGTTTAAATGTTAATCTAATATCAGAATGAGATTATGATGGAAATCTAGAAGTTTCAAGAGTTCATGAAAGAAGGAAATTTGTCAGCAAAGACAAGTTAGAAGAATGAGTATGTCAGAGACTTGGAATTGAAGAGAAGTCAAGTGTTGGTCTAAGATGTTGATTCAAGGTTTGTTTGTTTGTCGAGTGGAGGAAATTCGGGGGCGAATTTCAATTTAAGGGGGGGAGAATGTAATATCCCATATTCCCTTAAATGCTCAATTAGTTGTCAGTTGAGATCAATTGAATTCCTGTGTACTATATCTTTTGTCATTTATAACAATTGGAGCTCCTATGTGCCATAAATATTGTCAATTGGGACCAATAGAGTAACCAGTGAACTCTAAAGAGATGAATTATTAATAAAAGAGACAGACCAATATTAATAAGTACAAGAGAGGACATTTTTGGTAACATTAATAATTGGTCAATTGGTACTGGAAGATAAAATATCAATTGAGATATTTTATTACTACTTGATATTATATATTATATATATTATATAGTATATGTGTGGTGGAAAAGAAAAGAAAAAAAGGATAAGAAGTAGTAGGAAGAGATAAGAAGAAAGAGAGAGTTATCAGAAGAAAAGAGAAAGAGGAAAAGAGAAGAAGGGAGAAAGGAAGAAGAAAAGAGAAAGAAGAAGGTAGCCATGGAACCACCATCATCTTCATCATCTCATCTTCATCATCACCAACTTCATCTTCTTCTACTAGGTGAGTTCTAGTTAGAAACTCTAGATTTCTAGAAAAGTTAGGGTTGTAGAATCATAAACAAATCATGAGTAATCCATGTTATGTGATGAATATTCCTCTTGTTGTTGATGTTTTCACGAACATGTGCTTGATATACTCTTCATGATTGTTATGATTACATGAGTTGTTATGATTGCGTTTATGATATTGAAATCCTTGTTATACATGTACACATGAACATGTAATGTGATGAGTTTTGTTGGAAGAAGAAAATGATGGTGTGTTAGAAATGGAATTACAGAGGAAAATGGTGTTTTGAGAAGTGAAAAAAAATGAAAATGTGTGTGTTAACCAGTTAACATCGAACCCAAGACCACCTTGAAATTTTGCGAGCCTTACCACTAGGCCAAAGAGGTTGTTGTTGAATACTTATGCAATGAATAAATATTAATCTAAATCTTGATTAAGATAGATTAATAAATTAATTGAGTGGTGTAACTCCGTTTTGGACACGGCCGGATGCGTTAGAAAGATAACATAAAGGGCTATTATTATTGTTCCATGTTATAAAATATTATGTGATTTATAAATGCCATGAATTTTATCATGATGAAAATTGAACATTGTTGTTATGTGGAAAGTGAAGTAACATGATTAAAAACTTTACAAAGATGAGTGAGGAAACCTAGGAGAACAACGTGATTAATAACTTAGAAATATGATCTAGGTTATGGAACATGTGTGATATATGTATGAGAATACGATATTCATTCGTACGATGCTTATGTGAGGTCGTGGACGAATTGTTGCCATGATTGAGAATGAGACGCATTGTATGGAACATGACATGTTATTATTTGTGTAATGTGGTGAATGAAGTCACCTGTGATTGATGAATTTTGTTATGGTTCATGGAACCAATGATTTGTGGAACCGAATTTTGTTATGGTTCGTGGAACCAATAATTATGGAACCGATCATGTATTCAAAATGTGTGTTTTCTGTGGTGGTACACATCTCTTGTGGTATGCTTAGATGAGTAAGCATTGGGATGTGGGACCAATGATTCGAGCCTCAATTGGGTTTGAGCCCCAACCATGGCGGACATGGGGGAAAGGTGGACACCTAGGTGGGTTAGAGTCCCATACGGTGAAAGATACCCTAGGTGGGTTAGAGTCCCATACGGGTGACAGTCGCTTGAACTGGGGATTAAGCCTCATAGAGGACCCGATATCCACCACGAAAGTCGAATCATACGAGCATGCATGAACCGGGCTTGGCTTAGACGTAAGTCCGTTCGGGAATTGATGCGCCGTGATCTGAATAATGATCGTGGTTGAGTTATGAGAACTCAGATGCATGTTGCCATACAATTGCGAGATAGTTTCCCCATCGCTCAAGTCTTCTTTCCCTTGTTGACTTGAGTTGGATATGAGTTGAATATTGATTAGAAAACCATGTAGAGCCGAGTGGACCCATAGGATATGAGAACTCACTAGGATTATTATCTCATCCCATTATTGTTGTTATTTTTCAGGTATTCTTTACAGATTGAATCTAAGAGAACTGTTATGGATGTTTCAAGGGTTGTTGTTTAGCATGATCTTCCGCTGTGGAGTTGTGTGCAATGCAGATATTGCACATAGTTCTTAGATTTTATTTTTTTGGCATTATTGTATAGCATGTTCCATTGATGTTTTTAGTTTGGACATGTATATATATTTTGATGCCATTAGGCACTTATGTTGTGACAGTACCAAAATTTAACACTTGTATGATATTATTCTAGATATATATTATACGGGTTATTACACATCCATAACCAAAACTCTATGTTTGGTAGTCAAGCTCTCTCCCAAAATAATTTTGTAATTCTAGAAAATTATTCTATCTGACTTCCTAACAAGAAAGAAATATATTTGAGAACATGTCACCCCTATTTTATCAGTAATAAGATGCTAATCTCTTTTCCTAAACCAAATATTTTCTATAGTATGATCCAAAGTCGGCAAATACTCCAAAATAGATTTACCCTCCATATTCACCTCCCCTATACTATACCTTCATGCACGCTCTTAAAACCTCTTGTTAAGCTTCATACATGTCCATTTAGATACCCTTATAGAAAAATCTTCTCTCCTTAGGGTATATCTTAAAGTAAGTGTTAGTCTGGGATTTTTTACTCAATATGTTCGACAATAATGGAAATGTGAAATAAATATATAGGCTAAACACAAGTAGCTAAACCATGTTTTCGACGCCAAAATAAAAAAGATTCGACAAGAAACAAGTTGATTTTCGATAGAAGAAGTTAGAGGACCTGAAGATGATTTTTCATAGAAGTAATGGTTTTGCAGCAATTCAAGAACTAAAGACACGTGGAAGCAAAACAGAGGATAAAAGTCCACATAATAGTGTATGTGTTGAATGCTAAAGAATTAACCATTGTCAACAGTTATTGATGTACATGTATATAAGTCAATTTGATCTTTGTAACAAGGGTTCACATTTTTCATTGTTGTTATCTATAGAATTCAAACATCCAAGCTATAAAGATAAACGGATTTATGAGAAATATATGAATTTTCGTCTCACTTTTAATATAAGTATTTTTACTTGATTTCTTTTATGATTTTTGATGTTTACTTTATCTTTTCAAGCAATTATGCATTTTACTTCTTGGGATTTTTATCCATTTGTTCTACCTTCTAACGTTAAGTTATCAAGCACAAATATATTTTTTTAACACTTTTTGTATAATTTGTCCTTAGATTTTTTTTTAGTTTAGTCCTGTAAGTGAACTAAAACTTGTGATTTGTTTACCAAAAACACCTGCAAACAAATTGCCACGTCTAGTGGGACCCTTTTGTGCAAGAAATTTAAATTTTTACAGAAAATTATTTTGTGCTTTCATCGTCTTTTATGTTCTTCTACATGCAATGTTTTAAATATCTGAGTGGTTATGCATCATAGGAGTGGTAAAATTCTTGAAATGGCTCGTCAATCATCAAAAATCCTTTCCTTTCCCTAAACGAAACTCTAAATTTAGAAGAATAACCAATCGAATCGTCTGTTGGTGGTGGAGGAACTTCAACCTTCGTTGGAGTAACCACTCATATTGTAACTCAAACGTCAGTTTCGATGATGTTTGTAGAGCTGGTGGTTTCCCCACCATAATCAACCAGTTTTCTAACTACTCATAGGGTTGCATAAACTACTATAAGAGACTTTAGGCTTTCTTTTCTCCTAAGTTTTACGCTACCCCTTGGTAGTAGGGAATATCCATATGACATGCCAACTGTAATGATGGAAAGTCTACAAATTAATACATCTACATATGCATATAATGAAATTACTATTGCATCTCCTCTTAATCAATACTTAGAATAAAGATTTGTTATCAGCAATCCTAGTCGAATAACACAACCCCAAGAAGGATTAAGATATGTCCCTCAAGTTATGCCACCCTTAACTACTAGTTCCCTCTTGGCTATGAGGCAATAATTGGATGATAACACCCATGATATAGTCAATATGCTTACCCAACTATTTGGTACTGAATTTAATCCTCTAATCCAAAACACAAACCATACTTACCAACAACTGACGCATTAAATGGATCAGATTGTTGATTCCTTTGGTGCTCCCCAAGCGCCTATGCAACCAGTCCTTCGAATCCAAGTAGTCGGGCAATTAAAAATCCAAGAGTTATAAATAATGAAGGTTTTCCTAATAATCAAGTGTAACAATAGGTCATGCCTTAATCGGCCAAACAACCCATACCAAGGGTAGTCGAAGGGGACTTAAGTTGAAATGGGCCAGAGGTAATGTTGCTCAATAGAAACCAAGATGCAGACTAAGTCGTTATGTGAGTCCAATAAAACAATTTTGGGGGATAAAATAACATAGCCAATGACCAATGTGGTTGAGCAAATCTTAGACCAAAATGGTCTTAATGTTGGTCTTCACATGCCAAAATTTATTCATGCCTTGTCTGAGTATGTATTGTAGATGTCGTACCTTAATTTTGTCCATACATTTCCATTTCATCTAACCACACTTGCATTTTTTCCAAATTCTTCACATTTTGCATCTTTAAAAAAATATAATATTTCTGATGTCTTTTGATTTTTCAAGACCAATTCACTTTCCACATTTCTTTAACATCAAATTAAATATCACACGTGTTGTATGACATGATTTGAATCACAATTTTATTTAAGAGATTACGAGTTCAGATGATTCGAATCACGAGTCTTGTGATTCGAGTCAAGGAGTGTTATGATTCAAATCACACACATATTTGATTCATATCAGGATGACAGAACCTAACTATAGTATTTCAATTGATGTTTAATTTGAATCACCGAAAGATATTGTCATACATTAGTTTCCCCCTAATTTAATAAACCAATTCATGCATCGAGACATTCACATCATCCGCATAGCATAACATACATTTTATCTCGCATAATGCTTAAAATGTCTATCATAATAAATTTTCAATTCTGCAGACAGACTGGTTGAATTGTTTCTCAAATGTGTGTAAAATTAACGGGCGGAAAATTTCAAAGTCAAGCTTGCAGACGTCAATTTTATTGATATACGTTTCGCGTAATTTAACCTGGCGTGTTCGTTTTAATTTTTCGATTCCTCCCACAATCGCATTTCGATTCAGATCATTTTTTATTTCAAAACTTGTCTATTTTCCAGAGATTTTTTTAAGCTATTCATTTTATTTTTTCGGACACTTTTGCGCTCGATTATTTATTTATTTTTTATCTTTTATTTTTGTTTTTTGTCGTAATAATTAATTATAATTGTCTACGTTCTAGTTTTGATGTAATTTTGATTATTTAGAATGTTTTAATTTTATTTAGTTTAGTTTGTTTCTAACTATTTTGATAATAAATAATAGTCCAAAAGGGTATTTTTGACTTTGTGAAATTAAAGAAACCCTACTTTAATTCACATGTACACTAAATGATGTTGGAATAAAAGAGGGAGGACCCAACCTATTGAGAAGAGGATACCCGAAATGGAGGGGTTTGAAAGAAAATAGTTTTCTCTCAATTAATGATCAAGCACCCCCTTATGACTTGCACACCTGAAACACATAGACAAACTTCATATCCGTTTCAATTCACACTGTGCGAACAACACAACAATCAAAACATCATCATACAACAAAAACGGAAAACCATTCAAATACTCATAAAAACTCCAACAAAGCAGCAAGACAGAAAAAGTAACAAGGAAAAGCGAATTCGCTTTCCGTTTTCATCGACTCACCGCGCGCAGATCCAACCACAACTCTGATCGACGCTGTCGTTTCCATTCCGCCGGTGAGCCACCAAGCAAGCTCCGGTGAATCCGGCCGGTCGCTACCATGTCGCCTGCGCCGCCTCAAACCGCCATAAGCGCTCCTTTGTTTCATAGCCGGTAGAGTTTTTTCTCCCATTCTCTTGATTTTTATTTGAAGGTAGTTGTTGATTTCTGTTGATTTATATGGTGTTTATTTTAAGAGAAAGAGAAGAGTTTAGACTATTTTTGAATGGAAGAACAAAATGTAGCTTGAGAGAGAGAAGAGAGAGAAGAGAGAGCATAAGTTGAAGAAGAAGAAAGATTTTTCTTTTGCTGTGTTTTCACGTGGGATGGAGAGAAAGAGAGATGACACTAATATAAGGAGGAGAATATAATTTTATTTTGTACACCTATTATACTAATAATAGTTGTAAATAAGATACTATGACAATTTTGTAAATAAAGTACCATTACACCCTATTTTTAAAAATGAGTTTAAATTAAAAATATTATTATAATCAAATCTCTATTACTTCTATTAAATTTAAAACGGAAGAAAATTTAAATGGATTAAAAAAGATTTATTTAATTTTATAATTTAAAATATTAATTTTTTAATAATTAATTAAGTGATTAACGAGTGTAATCTATAATCTATAATAATATATAAAGAGAAAACTTGATTTTGCGTAGCCTATTTTTCTATCAATTTTACCCTAACATAATTTACATAATAACTTCTATTAAAATCACTATTATCATCTTTCACATAACTTCCAATTAAAATTAATATTAAATAAAATAATATCATATATATTTTCCCGTTTATTTATTAAAAAACACAGACAGACGTTAGTTTTTATCAAACGAATATTTATTTAACTAAGAGGGTTTAGAAAAATCCTTGGGATGAAGACTACCATGGTTTACCCAGGTTCACCCACAAAAATTTCCCTCCAAAATAAATAATAAATAAAATAAGTAATAATTTGATAAAAAAACCGTCTTCATCCATTCACTCACGTTTCTATATTACCCTATTAATTTCATTGACAAAACCACTTTTTATTTATTAGTAATAAATTAAGAAAAACCTCCCTCATATTAGAAAAAATAATATTACCACTTTTTATTCCTTTAATTTGGGAGAGTTAGAAACCACTTTTTATTCCTTTAATTCGGAAGAGTCAGAAAAAATATCCCTTAAAATAATATTACCATTTTTTCACTACTCCACTCATATTTTTTAACTGGAAAATGGTTGCTTTAAAAAAAAAAAAAATTTAAGGGTGTCAGTAAATTAGAAAGAAAAAAACATGCTGTAACAAAAAAAAAGCTAAAATTGATTTTACCCTTTCTTTAACTCGTGTTTTGAGCAAAATTTCAATGTTCAGTCTCGTTCTCATAAGGAAATCTTATTTCAGACCTAGAAAACCATTTCTACAAGTTCTATAAAACAGCTGTTGTTAGTCGTTCTGATACTAATAGCCATTGTATTGCAAAATATTAATAACATGTCTACCATTTCTACCTAGAAAACGGCATTGATTCATAGCCATTGTATTGCAAAATATTAATAACATTCCTTTAATAATAGTTATTGGTTTAGTTTTATACCACTACCAGTTCTATAAAATAGCTGTTGTTAGTCTTTCTGATAACTATCACCGATCATTCAACTGTAATGATCAGCAAAATAAAACTGACATGAATAGTCTTTATAAAAAGAAACTAGGCGATTTATTGGAATAGATTTAAAAATGACATGTACATTTTTTTTGTAACAGTTAACATAAGTCTATATAACCAATCACACAAATAATGAACCATCAAAAACTATAAACTAACAAAGACGCGAGGTTGACTCGGACACGTCGTCGACATCAATAAAAATCTAAAACATGCATTGTTGCCGGACACTCGACATGCATATCTTCTAACACCTACGAAGAACCGAGAACTCAAATTGTTGGCTCTGTGCATTCCAACGAAGACCGATTTGATCTCCTTTCTTTAAGTTCCTCTTGCGAACAAAATCTTTGACCCATTTCTTGGTGAAGACGTAACTTTGTGCAGAAGTCCATATTTTAAAATTGAGAGAATGGAGAGTGTTATGATCAATATCCAATACTTGAACTTCAACTCCTTCTTTTTCCTTAGCAGCCTCAGCACCACCGGCCAAGAAAGGAATCACAAACTCCTTCGCCAATTCTTTCTTCACCAAAAGTCTTGAATTATTTCCAAGATCACTCATTTCCAGCACCTTCTTGATCTTCCAAGAACCATCAAGATTGCTCGCTTCTTGCTCGTATTTTCTTTTCTTACTCATTCGTGTTTCATCCATGCAGTGACAAGAAAGTGATAGGTGTATGCAAACAGATTCAGGTTCCACAACATCATCGGTTTCTTGTTGCACACGTTTTTGTTTCTTGCTAACTATTATCTCAGCGTCGGAACAGTAGTGGGAACATGAACCGGCAAGTGAGAGATGTGTACAAACAAGAAAGTTTGTGAGAGCCATGAGAGAAAAAGAAATTACCAAGAACAATGTGTGTTGTTGTTGTTTTTCCTTTCAGTTCGCACCAAGAAACAAACCACGCTGAGTATCATAAATATTAAAGCCAATGCTA
Organism: Lathyrus oleraceus; assembly: GCF_024323335.1. NCBI lineage: Eukaryota > Viridiplantae > Streptophyta > Magnoliopsida > Fabales > Fabaceae > Lathyrus > Lathyrus oleraceus. Next base: position 287,014,823 of record NC_066584.1, read on the forward strand.
ACTTCTATATATAAGGAAACAAGTAAGGAAACAAATCTTTTTCTCAACGGCTATTTTATGTTAGATTTATCCACGGAATAGAAAGATATATTACATGGATTAGATTTCTTTCCTTTATCAAATCTTTTGTATCAATTTTAATTAATGAACACATATTATATCATTATTTATAATTACTATAATTACTCATATGATACTTTTTTAAATGACATATTAATTCAAGTATGTTAATGGTTGTTTTTAACATTATATTAAACAACTTTATTACTTTTTTTAATTATTATTTTAATTATAAAATTGAAAACTATTCTTCTTTCTAGAAAGCTTTCCATTCCTGATGGATATGTCAGGTATTTGTTGGTGAGTGGTATAGGTGGAACGGAATATGAGGCGATATCCATAAACAATCCGACGTCTAAGTCAATGATTATCAGATATGAGAAGTATATAATTTATGATATTTTGTGTGTACCTTGATTTTGATGGTTGCGGTCCTTTATATATGAGTCTAATTAGGGTTTTTGAATATTTATAACTTTAGTTTTGACCATAGTCCTCCAAGTTGATAAATGTTAAAACACATTTCATTGTGTTATCTAATGACCCTATTTTAATAGCCTGCTTCGACCAAGTATTCTCTAGGCCAAGTGTATGTTTGCTCCACTGGTCCTAGAACCTTATGATGGACAACTGATATTGAAATTGATATTTTATTCTTTGTCTTCATTACGTCACACCATCATAAATATTTTCACCTTTTTGGGCTCCAACTATATTGGTCCATTCACATTGGTTGAGTTTGGTGCCAAGTCAAGGTATAAACAATTAACCCTAAGCCTACTCCAACGCAGTTGTATCTATCATTTTCTCTCGTCTCGAAGTGTGGTATGGATCAAGCTTTTTTTTCATGTCTCACTCTGATTCTGGGTATATGCCCTACTTCTTGAGCTATATCTTGGGTTTTGGCTGATTTTACCTTGATTTACCATAATTGTCTTCTCTGATTGTTTACTATGACACATTATAATCATTTTCCTATTGTTTATAGGCTTGATGCGCATTCTTCCCTATGTGTTAGACCTAATTATTTGGTCGTAGGAAAATATAGCTACCCAATTTTCCTAGGGCCTGGTGTTGATTAATACTTCTTCATTAGTCTCAGAGAGTCTTATATATATATATATATATATATATATATATATATATATATATATATATATATATATATATATATATATATATATATATTTATTTTTTTCCATTCCATTTATTTAGGTCTTGATGGGTTGCGTAATTTTGACTATCAAACTTTATTCGGTAAACTTGCGGAATGGACCACGGTTCTTCCCAATACAAATGATCATATTTATGGGGAGTTTTCTTTATGTTAATTTCCCATGCATGACACCGTGTTCGAATACTATGGCTTGTGTATTCCATTTACCCCTATTTAAATGTCATTTTGGGTTGATTATTATACTCTCCCCTTCTATGATTTACCCTTTATCTTGGACTTATATTCGATCTTTCCAACACCCTCATGCTCATCTCCAAATAAGGACACGTGCTGCAATATTTTGTGCCATATTTTAAATTGCCTTGGAAATCTCCAATACTAGACATGGCTTGATTACGTTTGCTTCGTCTTTTCCCCTCATTAAACCTCTTGGTTTGCTAGATGAAGACTTCCATTGTTGCTTCATAGTTCTTTATCTGTTGTCCCAAATGTCTCACGGGTCTATATGTGTTGTCTAATGACCCTATTTTAATTGCCTGCTTCGACCAAGTATTCTCTAGGCCAAGTGTATGTCTGCTCCACTGGTCCTAGAACCTTATAAAGGGCAACTAGTATTGAAATTGAGATTTTGTTTTTTGTCTTCATTACGTCACACCATCAAAAATATCTTCACCTTTTTGGGCTCCAACTATATTGGTCCATTCACATTGGTCGAGTTTGGTGCCGAGACAAGGTATGAAAAATTAACCCTAAGCATACTCTAACGCAAATGGGGTGTTGGTTGTGATTTTGTATCGTCCTTGAACAATTACCCCTAGCCTACTCCAACACAGTCGTATCTATCATTTTCTGTCGTCTCGAAGTGTGGCATGAATCAAGCTTTTTTTTTATGTCTCACTCTGATTCTGGGTATATGCCCTACTTCTTGAGCTATATCTTGGGTTTTGGCTGATATTACCTTGATTTACGATAATTGTCTTCTTTTATTGTTTACTATGACACATTATAATCATTTTCCTATTGTTTATAGGCTTGAGGCACATTCTTCCCTATGTGTTAGACCTAATTATTTCGTCGTAGGAAAATATAGCTATCCAATTTTCCTATTGCTTTTATTATTTTTGTCTTCATGTCTTTTTTGAAAATTGAAGTCTCTCTTAGTCGTACCATATCCAACTATTCATTACTTGTAGTAATTCTCTCTTTTATATTCCTTAAATGTGAACTTGATTTTTTTCTTTGTGGAATATTTTTCACAATCTTCAAAAGAAAAGTTAGTTCTTCTAAAAAGATTGGATGTTCATGGTTTTTTATATATGAAACTAGGGTTTGTGATTCATGGGAATAAGATTTTATTCTCTAAACTTATTGGAGTAGGTGGGTAAGATTTCTTGATTCACAATGTGATTTATTTTAAATGTTTCATTCACTACGCCAAAAAAGACCTATGAGAGCGCTTTTTTTGGCCTTTAAAAGCGCTTAAAAGCGCTGCCGTAGGTGGCGCTGCTATAGGTTTTAGCAGCGCTTTTTGTTTACTAAAAAGCGCTGCTAAAGGTTGTCAATAGAGAGCGCTTTTTAGTAAAAAGCGCTGCTAAAGGTGGTATATAGACAACCTTTAAGAGCGCTTTTTACTAAAAAGCGCTCTCTATTGACAACCTTTAGCAGCGCTTTTGAGTAAAAAGCGCTCTTAAAGGTTGTCTATATACCACCTATAGCAGCGCTTTTTACTAAAAAGCGCTCTCTATTGACAACCTATAGCAGCGCTTTTTAGTAAAAAGCGCTCTCTATTGACAACCTATAGCAGCGCTTTTTACTAAAAAACGCTCTCTATTGACAACCTTTAGCAGCGCTTTTTAGTAAAAAGCGCTCTCTATTGACAACCTTTAGCAGCGCTTTTTACTAAAAAGCGCTGTCTTTTCCTCTAGTAAAATAACAAAACGCTGCCTTCAGTTTAAGCCTACCATTTCAACCTGTAATATTTTTTGGGAATAATCCCATAAACCTGTAAATCAAGCCTCTCTAATTCAAGCATTTGGAGTCATAATTCAAGCATTTGTAATTTTTTAAACCAACACAAGCAAACCAACACAAGAATGAACACATTTGGAGTCATAATTCAAGCAAACCAACACAAGGATAGATAGGCACTGAACACATTTGGAGTCATAATTCAAGCATTTGTAATTTTTTAAAGCAAACCACACAAGAATGAACACATTAATCTATCCATGAAATTAAAGATATCACTAAAATTATAAAGAACTATACACAAGTCAAAACTAATATGTTATACGGCCTATTTGGAGTCATAACTAATCTGTTAAAAATATAAAGAACTATACACTTGCCAACCAGAAACCATTCTTCATCAAAGTATTCATGTTATTTTGAAACCATTATATAATTAATCTTTTCTCAATAAAATATTGACACAATTCCTCCTTGATTTGTTCCAACTGCAGTCTCGTGTAATGAGCACACTTGTATTCATCAAAGTACTACATAACAAAACATAATATGCATGATTTAGTTAAAAGTAATAAATAATATGAAATATTCGATAAATATTAAAACAAATCCTAAGTTATAAATCCATACCGTGATTGGAATCTCTATTTGATTCATATTAATGATTTCCCTCATAAACCTCATTACAAAGTATCCGCAATCGATACCGTTGCGCTGTAGAGGACACTACATAGAAAAATAAATAAGAATGTATAGTTATCTTTTCTTATCAAGTAGCATCACTATTATAAGCAAAATTGTGAAAATTAAAGTACCTGCACTTTTATCCACGTAATGTTGCTGGATTTAGTACGTGGTACTCGAGCTTGCCTTTGAGATCGGAACACTTTTATTGATCTAACAAAATAAAAACATATATTTAGAACAATCTCACATAAATATACACGAATATTTAGAACAGTCTCACTTACGTATCAACTAATTGCTTCATATCCGGATAATTTGTCCATTCACCATCTATCGAATTCAGAAAATATACCACTTCTTTTAAAGGATCAATAGCAAGCAACAACCAGTGACACCTATAAATTAAAACAAAAGTTTATATGGAAATTTTTTACGTAAAAGAAACAATTAAAGATTAGAATAAACTTAGAATTAAAATCTGATGAGTAGCCTTCTGGAACTTTAACTTCACTTAGGAACTTACACAATATTTTTTTCTCCTTTCTAGATAGAGTGTAAACAGCAGGTGGTAGATATGTTCGTTTTCCTTTCTTCACGGGTCCCAATTCAGTTCTCATTCCCATGTTTACCATGTCCTTCCTTACATTAAGGCCATCCTTAGACTTTCCTTGTATATTGAGTAACGTACCAATAACACTGTCAAATACATTTTTTTCAATATGCATAACATCGAGGAAATGTCTTACATACAAAGACTTCCAATATGGCAGTTCAAAAAAAATTGACCTTTTCTTCCACCCACTCTTGACAAGTGTATGTGCAAAAGGCTTGCCAAACTTAGTACTTACGTCCTTCACCTTTTCAAAATTTGATCACCTGTCAACATTGTTGGAGCTCTACCTTCTTCTGTATTTCCATTGAATGCTTTTCTCCACCCACGGTAGTGATGATTAGAATTTAAGAATCTACGATGACCGAGAAAGACATTCTTATGACAAAGGTCCAATCGCATCGTATCGGTTCCGTCTTCACAAACAGGACACGCTTTTTCACCTTTAATGTTGTACCCTGATAGATTTCCGTATGCTGGAAAATCATTAATTGTTCCAAACAACATCGCCCTCAAGTTGAAACTTTCTTTCCTATACCCATCATAAACCTCCACACCGTTCTCCCACAAAAACTTTAAATCTTCGATTAAGGGTGTCAAGTATACGTCTATGTCATTCCCTGGTTGTTTAGGCCCAGAAATTAACATAGATAACATCATGTACTTACGCTTCATACATAGCCATGGAGGTAGGTTATAAATCATAAGAATCACAGGCCATGTGCTATGCGAGATACTTTGAATACCATGTGGGTTCATTCCATCAGTAGACAATGCCAAGCGAAGGTTTCTTGCTTCTTTTCCAAATTCAGGATAATCATTATCAATTTTCATCCACTGGGGTGAATCTGCCGGATGTCGAAACTTTCCATCAATAATTCTTTCATCTGCATGCCAAGTCAAGTGTCTTGAATCGGTTTCACTACGATACATGCGTCTAAATCTCGGAATTATAGGAAAATACCATAAGACTTTTGCTGGAGACAACTTTTTCTTATATCGAGGGGCACCACATTTAGGACACTCATTTAACGATGCATACTCGTTTCGAAACAAAACGCAATCGTTTGAACAGGCATGTATCTTATCATAGCTCATGCCAATAGAGCACAACATCTTTTTGGCCTCATACGTTCGATTGGGAAGAACATTATCCTCTGGTAGTATATCTTTCATAAGAGCTAATAACTCTGTGAAACTTTTATCCGACCATCCATTGCCCGCCTTTAAGTTGTACAACTTTAATAACGCAGACAATCTTGTGAATTTTGTACAACCATTATACAACGGTTTCTCTGCATCGCTTACCAACCTCTCGAACATTTTGGGACAGTCCTTAAGATCTTCTTCAAGCGCTTCTGCAATCTCTTCGACTCGATCATAATCATATGTATCTGTGCAATCGTCGTTTGAAGCATAGGTCGTATTATACCCCGATTCAACATTCTCGTTACTTTTCTCACCATGCAAATTCCAACATGTATAACTTCTATCAATTCCATACCGTAGTAAATGCGATGCCAACTGAACCGCGTCAACCTGACTCCCATAACAGCAACTCAAGCAAGGACATGTCATTCGATTGGGGTCTTTGGCGTGCGCAATAGCAAACTTAACAAATTTCGATACCCCATTCTCGTACTCTTTCGACAATCGATTGGAATACATCCATGTCTTATCCATGGTTTTAACGCAAAGTAATTAGGGTACAAAACGGTATAACGCGTTTCTGTCAAAACCCAAAGTATACACGGAATGAATACGGAGCAAGAAAACACAACATATTCACGCAATTTCAGACAAATTCATCACAGTGTACCAGTAATTTGAGGAAGAAATTTACCTCGGATTTACCGAACAGCAACGTCGAAAAGGTCAAACTCACGGAAACACAGGGAATGAGCGCTGTACATATAAAACAACATCAAGGATAAGTCATAACGTATAAAACAATTCAAGAAACTTATATGATGCACATGAACAATTCAAGAACCAAGTAATCGATCATTCAAGAAATTCAATTCACAAGTAAGAACCAAAATATGACTGTAGCAGACAAAGTTATGCCAAAATATGAATGTACATTTTGAAGTTTAACTGTTCATTCAAACCAACATGTAATAGGATTGCCAAAATATGAGACATTGCTCTAAGTTCTTGACTTCGATAAATCCAACCCTAACTTTATGCAAATTTCATTCTCCATCTTTTCAGAAATGTCACACATTGCTTTTCAGAAAAAGTGCAGAAAAATCAACAACTAAGCTGTTTCCATAAGTTCTTTCAAACATACTCACAAGTGCTTATGTCAGGAGATAAATTTAAATAAGTCAATCCAAACATACTCCTAATCCATTCCTCACCATGCAATCATAACATATAATTGGGATTAAATTTAAACTCAGTTCCTCTCATCTCTTACAATCTAACATAATGCTCCACTAAATATAAATATAAGGAATATTCTAAAGAGTGTCATTAGGGAACTTGTTAAGGAAACTAATATAGGAGTAAGGCATTTCCACGTTGTTATATGATTCTTTTTTTTTTCTCTTTTGCTCCATTGATGAATGTTCTGTACCGAGACATAATCTCATCAAGAAAGATGCTCCTAAGTTATTCCTATCACAGATTTTGCATCAATTTCCACACACTTGAAAGAACTGAATTGAATTTGAATGTTCGAATACTCACATGTGGCTTTTTGTCTTCGGGCCACTGGAGTGATTCCAACCTTAAAGCAGTATATAAACCACCGAATCCACCACCTAAAATACACACTCTAGGCTTCTGCAAAACGTGAATCAGAGAATAAACATACAATTACAAACAAACTAGCAAACTCTATACAACTTCAGTATCCAAAATTAACAAAAATAACCATACGAAACCTTGTTATCAGGCCAAACGAAATCCGTGTGCGCCTTTACTGTTTCAGATATCTCATCCACAACACCTCCATTGACGCCATTTTTTCCAGAAGCAAAAAACCGCAACGGTAACCGTTTTCTGGTGGAATTTGGAAATGAGGATGGATTGATTCCCCTGCTTCTCCAGCTACTCGGAAACAGCGTGCTCCATTGTTTCGCTCCACCTTATAGAAAGAAGAAGAAAAAGTGAATCCGATAGTGTTGAAATTTACAGTAATTGTTAAAATAGGAAAACGAAAACAGCGATAATTTGATGATTGATAGAAGAGAAATAGAGCATACGGTGAAAAGCGACTACGGTGGGTGATGCAGTTAAAGCAATGTGTGACATTTCTGAAAAGATGGAGAATGAAATTTGCATAAAGTTAGGGCAAAACAGAAAGACACGAAAACCTAACCTTAAAACGCAATGAGATTTCCAGGTATTGAATCCTTCTCTTTCGAATGCAGTCTCTTTCAAATTTGCAGTGTTTATCGTTGAGATTTCCAGGTACTCTGTGGAATTTTTTCCAGGGCAGCGAGAGCTTCGAACGAGAGAGAGTGAAAGAGGGATTTCTGAAAGTCAGGGATTTTGTAATATTAGATTTATTATAATTTTTATAAATGACCTATGAGAGCGCTTTTACCATGAGACCTATAAGAGGGCTTTTACCTTAAAAGCGCTTTCATAAGTGTGTGAGACTGAGACCTATAAGAGCGCTTTTACCTTAAAAGCGCTTTCATAAGTGTGAAACCCATGGGACCTATAAGAGCGCTTTTACCTTAAAAGCGCTTTCATAAGTGTTAAACTCATAGATGTGAGACTGAGACCTATAAGAGCGCTTTTACCTTAAAAGCGCTTTCATAAGTGTGAAACCCATGAGACCTATAAGAGCGCTTTTACCTTAAAAGCGCTTTCATAAGTGTGAAACTCATAGATGTGAGACTGAGACCTATAAGAGCGCTTTTACCTTAAAAGCGCTTTCATAAGTGGAGACCTATAAGAGCGCTTTTACCTTAAAAGCGCTTTCTTTACATAGGCGATTTTTTTTTCAAGCTATTACAGCGCTTTTTTTAAAAAGCGCTTTCTTTTTGGTGCTGCCAAAAGCACTTTTTGGCGTAGTGATTTGTTAGGGGTATTGTAAGAAACTTTCAACATAAGGTTTTCCAAGGAAATACTGATTGAAGTGCTCTCTTTATTGGACAAGTGATCATGGGTGATTATATGTGGTTTCATCTTGACAATTTCATCATCCCGGAAGAGTTGGGTCATTTGGCATCTAGTATATATATATATATATATATATATATATATATATATATATATATATATATATATATATATATATATATATATATATAGATATATATATATATATATTATATATATATATATATATATATATAATATATATATATATATATATATATATATATATATATATATATATATATATATATATATATATATATATATATATATATATATATATATATATATATATATATATATATATATATATATATGGTCGGCCCAATCAATCAGGGCCCCCCGATCTATATTAAAAAATTGGCCTAAAAGAATATGAACTTATATCGATTTTTTGAAAAAAACAATACAAAATCATTAATTTTGAAAAAAAAATATTTCTACACCTATTTTTAACAAATAGATGTGAAATAGATTTTAAAAACATTATGATTTAACACCTATTTTTAGAATAATAGGTGTAAAATACATATTTGTAGTAATTAAAAAAAATTTGGACCTCTCAAAATTTGGGGCCCAGTGCTATAACACCTCTTGCTCATGCTAAAGGCCGGACCTATATATATATATATATATATATATATATATATATATATATATATATATATATATATATATATATATATATATATATATATATATATATATATATTATATATATATATATATATATATATATATATATTATATTATATATATATATATATATATATATATATATTATCATTCCATTTATTTAGGTCTTGATGGGTTGCGTCATTTTGACTATCGAACCTCATTCGGTAAACTTGCGGAATGGACCATGGTTTTTCCCAATACAAATGGTCATATTTATGGGAAGTTTCCTTTATGTTGATTTCCCATGCATGACACCGCTTTCGAATACTATGGCTTGTGTATTCCATTTACCCCTATTTAAATGTCATTTTAGGTTGATTATTATATTCTCCCTTTCTACAATTTACCCTCTATCTTGGAGTTATATTCGATCTTTCCAAGACTCTCATGCTCATCTCCAAATAAAGACACGAGCTACAATATTTTGTGCCATATTTTAAATTGCCTTGGAATTATCCAATACTAGACATGGCTTGATTACGTTTGCCTAATCATTTCCCCTCTTTAAAACTCTTGGTTCTCTAGATGAAGACTTCCATTGTTGTTTCGTAGTTCTTTATCTATTGTCCCAAGTGTCTTACGAGTCAATATGTGTTGTGAACAACTCTTTCCAAACGCACTTTATTCATTGTCGGATAAATGGTAATTCCAATGTTCATTTAGAGGAGTTGGATATTGGTATGGGGAAATTACAAGATGATAACTTAGTTAGACGTGTTCCATAATACCTTATGGATTATTTGTTGTTGCTTTTTATAGTGAGAAAAATGACTCTGGCATGTAGAAGAAGTGACTCCAAACACAAGAGGGGTGGGGGTAAATTGTGATATTTTGATTTTAAATACTTTTTTTTTGGCAAATGATTAAATTTAAGAAAAAGGGTGGAATAAAATAATGAGGTAGTGGAAAAAATAAAAGAGATAAGAGTTAGTGATATCACACTATAGATTATAATGACTCATCCTTTAACCTTATAACTTACTCTAGTTCCTAAGAGTTTTCTCTTAAGACTTCCAGTATTAACAACTTGAAGTCTTACACAGGTTGAACCCAAGAACCTTCCTTACACCAAAATTTTTATAGCTTTAACTTGAAACCTCCAAGTCAATTACAAATGCATAAAAGGACTAATATCTTGAATAAACAAAATTAAGAACATAAATAGAAGTACACAGCTCTCGAGATAATCTTTTCACCCTCTCAACACGAAGACAATGTGTAGTGAATAAATTTATTTTTGAAAGATAATTAGTGATGTAAGAGATGTTGGTTCTATGTGTTGGCATCAATTTTGGTAAAACCTAGAGTTTTCACAAGTGTTGTCTTGGCATGAGATATCAGTTTCCTGCAGGGTGTTTAAAATATGATTGTGTAGGATTTAGCTGAGATATCAGATCCGATGTTAAGACATGTGTATACAAAACATTCAGTCTGAATGTTATGTATTTTGTGATTGCGCTTTTCATGCAAATCTATGTGTGATTGATGTGGAGATTGAACGCGCCATTCAAGCAGTAATTAAAACCAGATTGAATTATTTTCCAATAAGATATGATCAGTTGTTAAGAAGATACGAAAGGAAAATAGATTTAGGATTTTATGATGTCCAAGCCCATTCAAAATCTTCTATTTAAAGGGCATGGAAAACCTGGTTTTAACACATAAGAAAACGAACAAAATAGTGAAGAGAATAAGGGTTTTAGTCTTGTGTGTGCTTGTGTATTATGAGCCATTCATTCATTCTGTTGATGATTGAATTGGACTGACTTTTGTGTTGTAGTTTGTCCATTCTAAGCTTTGAAGAATGAATGTGTCTTTACTTGGTTGAAGCTTTTAAGCAAGATCAAGTATGTGTTCTTGAAGAGTGTCTTCTTTCTTTGTAATATTTGTTTTTACATCACTGCTGTGATTAAGGGGGAGTGAGTATGGTCTCTTATCTAAGAGTTCTTAGATAGAAGTCACACGGGTAGAGATTAGATGAAAAGACTGTAACTTGAAGTTGTTTACTGAGAGTCTTTGAACTAATTCTGTTTAATGGATTTCCTTCATGGCTTGGTAGCCCCCAGACGTAGGTGAGTTTGCACCGAATTGTGTTAACCATTGCTTGTGTCACTTGTATTATTGTTCTTTATCTTTTATCCTGTTTATATTGTTCAAATATTAGTGTCGTGACATTACCTTCGACATCTCATATCTGATACCAGAATTTCAATTGGTATCAGAGCAGGCATCTTGCTCTGGTTCTGGGTGAGATCTTGGGACATTACTTTCTGGTACTATGGATAGAGACGGGGGATCTGTTCACAGACCATCAATTCTGGATGGATCTAACTATGACTACTGGAAACCTCGAATGGTAGCCTTCCTGAAATCTTTGGATAATAAGGCTTGGAAGGTTGTTCTAACAGGCTGGGAACATCCCATTATTACTAAGGAAGGAGAAGTTACAACTGATAAGAAGGCTGAGGAACAATGGACCAAGGAGGAGGATGAACTAGCCCTTGGAAACTCTAAAGCATTGAATGCTATATTCAATGGGGTTGATAAGAACATCTTCAGACTGGTGAACAACTGTGAGGTGGCTAAAGATGCTTGGAATATTCTCAAAACCACTCATGAAGGTACCTCTAGAGTAAAGATGTCTAAATTGCAGTTGCTTACTACCAAGTTTGAAAATTTGAGGATGAAAGAAGATGAAAATATTCATGACTTTCATACGAATATCCTTGAAATTTCTAATGCCTCAGGAGCCCTGGGTGAGAAGATGTCAGATGAAAAACTAGTGAGGAAAATTCTCAGGTCACTTCCCAAGAGATTTGCCATGAAAGTGACAGCCATAGAAGAATCTCAAGACATCTGCAATATGAGAGTGGATGAGCTAATTGGATCCCTCCAAACATTTGAGTTGGGAATGAGTGATGGATCTGAAAAGAAAGTCAAAAGCATAGCCTTCATGTCAAACACTGAAGAGAAAGAGGAAGAAAGTGGTCAAGATACTGATGAAGATCTGGCAAATGATGTAGCATTACTGGGGAGACAGTTCAACAAACTCCTGAAAAAGATGGATGTAAGGTCAAAGTCTAATGTCAAGAACAACCCATTTGACATCAGTAGTGTAGCGGTGTATTCGTCACTTTATGATTTATTGACTAAATCAAAAGCAAAGCATACAAAGAATCGAGTCGCCACCGCACTTTTATTTATCCTAAGGAATGGCTAAAAAGCGAACAAAAGCCTAAGAAGTTTTACACATAGAAAACTAATAAAAAGATCAGAGAATCTGGGTAAGGGGTTAATTACGCAATGGGAAGGTGTTAGGCACCCAAAACGTCCTAGGTACTCCTAGGGAGCCCTTTTCACACTTGTTGTATAAAAAAGTTTATTTGTTTATAACATATTGTGCAAACATGAATGGGAAGATGAGAAAAGAATATACAATTTTATTATTTTTGTGTTTGAACGGATGAACCCGTTGCCTACGTACCTTCCATGAAAGGTAAGGATCAAAACGCCGTAGTTCGGCTAAAAAATTTCCAAAATATGAATGGGTTCATTTTAAAACAATAGCACTAAGGCTTTTCATTATCAACGGGAGAAAACTCAACCAAGACCAACAATCCACCGTGCAAGGATAACTTCAACATACTAGTGAGGGGTTAACCCTATAATAAGTATGGAAGACTTACAATCAACTCACTAAGGATGTGGTGAGATTTACATCAACCACTATGAGAATTGAAACTTATGGCTAATGTATGAAAACATATCAACAATGGACAGAGCCATAAAACAATTGAATGGGTGAAGTTAATTGATTATGAGTATTCACAAAATATGGTCAAAGTATGATTAGGATTCAATTCAAAGAAGTGTTATGAAATGGAGTTTGAAAAGTCAAGGACTTAGGATCCAGGTTTCTAATTTGAAAAGACATGAAGATGTTTGCACAATAGTTCAAAGTTTTTGACTTAACAATGTGAAAAGGGAGTTCTGAAATAAAAGGGTGGAGGGTGAGGGAGTATAAAACTTCTCAGAAGTTCACCTCTTGAAATCATATAGAAGATGATTCAAGTGTGTCCTTAGGAATAGGCAAATGAGCAATAACAAATAAGCAAAACAAATGATATCGGATGCCAATGTATGGGCTTACTCCAATCTCACAAACAAAGGTGGATACCGGATACCAATCAATGGATTTACACCAGTCTCCTAAAACAAACAAGGATATCAGATGCCAATAAATGGACTTATACCAATCTCCAGAGAACCAAACAAAACAGGGATATCAGATGCCAATCTATCTGGGCTTATACCAATCTCCCAAAGCAAAACAAAACAAGGATATCAGATGCCAATAAATGGACTTATTCCAATCTCCCAAAACAAAACAAAACATGGATGTCAGATGCCAATCTATCTGGACTTACTCTAACCTCCAACAGATGATCATAGGAATACAAAAGCCAACAACATGGACTTATAATTGCATCCTCACATACAACAAACAACAGAAGCACTGAGCAAAGAGGACATAAGTGGCCAATGAAATGGTCTTACACTCAATCCCTTTCAAATCATATGAACAATGGCCAATGAATGGACTTACAGTTAGTTCCTCAATGGACCAACAAAGATGTGTCACAAAGATATGAAATGATGATCATGCAATAATGAACAATTAATGATGATAAATGCACAAAGGCAAACAAGCAAACATGTACAGATGAACCAATAAGCAATCAATGATTCAGTTAGCACACACTATATACAAGCAATCAGGCTCAAGCAAGGGTTAGACTTTAAAGTCAACTGGAATAGGGTAAGTGGTGCTCTTAACCTTAACATTGAGAGTTAAGGTGAAGCAGATGAAAGGATATGAGGGGTGTGCCTCATTGCTCTTATCCCTGGTCAGGGAGAGCTTTGAATATCAGAAGGTGTGGGAGTTCAGAAAGTTGGAACTCTCTCCACAAGTTAATGACTCTATAGATCATGGGTTAATATCCACAATGCTACAACATGTAATGTAAGCAAAGGGATGACACACAGAATAGTAGGAGATGGACTACACATCTCTTTTATCTACCAATTGCCTTATCAAAAGGACTTTTCCTGCTTGGGGACAAAGATAAACAATCACAAGCATCGCCTCTTAAGGAGGACTTCAGACAGGTGCCTGGCCACATAACAAGCCAGGTCTTCCAGACTACATGAAGAAGAGATGTTATACCTCAATGCTTAAGCTATCAAGCAAAGCAAAAGCAAGTTCACAATGAACTATAGCAACTAAGGTACCTGAAAATAATCCAACACAATCAGTATACAATACAGACAATCAACCAACAGTTAATGCAACAGACAACCAATATAGGCAAAGGCATAAGCCACAAGTCAATTCCAATTGAATCAACTTCAACCTACAAAACACACATTAGTAATCAAAAGCAAATATCAAATGCTCTCAAGATGAGGCATCATCAATTGTGTAACTTGCATGTGCAACCTGAAACAAAGCTTCAAACATGAGAGGCAAACCCTTAGGCCAAAGCCTAGGGTCAAAGATGAGGAAAAAATTTAAAACAGAACATGAAAATTGACAAGAATCAAGCTCAATCAAATTAGAACATCATCCAAGTGGTCTCATATCAAAAGCATCAACCAATTTCATTTACAAACAAATCATGTCAAAGTAAGCACATTGGAATCACATTGGAGCAACAAAATGAGCACAAGCATATTAATTCCAAAATGGCTCAATAAATCTCAAGAAAAATCAAGGCTAAACAGAACATATCCAAGGATCAACACACCAAAAATCATGGCATTTGGACAAGTGTAAGCATGTCAAATAAAATCATCAAGCAAGGTAAGCATAAACAAGCTCATACAAGACCACAAATGATGCATCAACTTAAGGCAATCCTAAAACATAAATGACATAAGATAAATGACTCAAACCAAAGCCAAGACGAACCTCAATGTGTCTAGAATCAATGTACAAAATTTCAAGCTCATATGATAAGGCATAAGAATTTCACAAATCATGAAAGTTCATCACTCTTCAAAGGTTCAAACATGACAAGCCATAAGAGAAAATCTCAAACAAATTGGAAATGAATCTAAAAAATCTACAAAGATTCATGATCAAACCTAACATCCAGAAGTAACATCATTCAAAAATTCAGATCATTTAGCATTTATTTGGCAAGGTAAATAAAATCATCAAATTGGACAAGAAATGGTGTGACATACATTGTCACACCTCCATTAATCACATCATAACTCAACATCCAGAAATGAGAAAAATGCAAACTATATACCAAAATGACCAGGAATGAGTCTAGTTTATGCATGTCAATTTGCATGTTCATTGGATTAACCATCATCATTTCACAAACAAAATGGCAAGCAAGGTGCATGAATGCATATGCATGAACAAACCCTAGGCAAATCAAAAATCCAACCGAGCACAAATTCTGGAAAAATATCCAAAAAATAGTAGACATTACAAGGAACATGGCAAAAAAATCTCATGTGAATTGGATCATTATTTTGAGAGTTATGAATTTTCTAATGAGATGAAAAATTAAAAATGCATGAATGACATAGATGAACATGAATAGCATAGGTGAAAAAAATACAAAAAAGCCAAGATGGAAAATGCCTTGGAGCGGGATCGAACCGCTACGCCATTCAAATTGAGGCGCTCACTTAATGAAACGCGCCGTTTCATTAAGTGATGTGGCGTGCTGTGATTGGTACATGGGAGACAAACAACAAAATACATGCAAACACGGCTCATGAAAGATCAAACGCGATCTGGAGAACTAAAACCCTAGTGTTCATCGCGTGTTCATCCTGTTCTTCATCATCATGATCCAAACCTCACAGAAATTCATCATACATATACCATTCGATTCAACTTTCATCACTCATCAACAATACAACATTAATTTGACCTAACTCTAACTGTATCAAACGAATCAAGCACAACAAGTTTCACTCATCAGAATTCAAATCAACATAACTACCTCAAAACTCAATGAAAATCCACGATCTAAAGTTCATTACAACCAGCAACAAAGGATCTACAAGATGCATATCATAATTTTATGAATTAGAGCATTCAAATTTTAACCTTGCTGATGATGCAGAATTGAAATCGTGTGGATCTGGCTTGGAGGAGCTGAAACAGATGCTCTATAGTGCTGAGGAAGATGAATGAATGATGGACAAAAGCTCAACAATGCTTAATCCCGATGGAATCTTCAACTGCCATGAAAGTGCTCAAGCTTCAACAGTCACGATTTGGCCTCAATGCTGCAGGATCTTGCTTCAATCTTCTTCAATTATGCCTGTAGATGATGAATAGAACAAGAAGCAAGCAAAAGAAATGAAGAAAATCGATGAAAAGTTGAGAGAAAATTTGAGAGCAAAAGTTTAGATCTGAAATTCTGAAGTTGTTGTTGATGAATTCTGTTAGGATTATCATTATATACCCTCTGTTAATCAAGTCCTTAATCATCATTAGCCAAATGCAAGATGGATTAGTGAAATGAGCATGTTTATGCAAAATGGCAAAAACACCCTTATGCATATGCAAGGCAATGGAACAGTGCGAATTTGGCTTGGAAATGCATTGCAAAATCTGTTTTGATGCATATGAAATTGGTTGGAAGTGGAAATAATGCCCAATTTTCAATTTCACCTTTTCCCTCCAAAATTCAAATTAATTCAAGTGAAAAATGCAATATTTTTGTGATGAGAATTTGTGAAATATGATGCATGATTATGATAGTAGGGATCAAGAGTGAAATTCTCCAAAAAGAACCACATGATTTGGCCTTTTGGTTCAAAAGTTATGCTAGCTTGAAGTTCAAATTCCATTGACAATGATTTGATCATAACTCTTCAACCACAAATGAAAAATGGATGTTCTTGGACTTTTTGGAAAGGTAAGAGCAAGATCTTCAACTTTCATGTTGGACAAAATTTGATTTGAAGCTTTCTTGATGATGTAAAGTTGAGGAGAAGACCTTTCCATTTTTGGCAGTTTGAAATTACAAGTCACTTACTATTTTTGGAAACTTTTCATCTGACCTCAAATTCTCCATTGTTGATGTTTGACATGTTATATAAGACTTGTATGGACATGAATGAGGTCTCTCTAACCATCTCCCACCTTCAAATCCATGATTGAATGCACAGTTGACTTGTGTTGCCTTAAAATAGTACATTAAACATCGCCAAAACTAAACAAAACGAGTTGTCTTAAATATTACTTTAGGAAGCGCTTATAAAAGGTTATATATAACTTTAGACAATCCTCAATAAAAAAAGTGTTGTCGTATTGTACACGTTAGTGTCATGTCCCAATTTTGTGCGAACATTCTAAATTCATATGATACATGTGCATTTGTCAAGTTTAGTATTTTTATCCATATGCATTTTTTTTATTATCAAATAAAGTCACTATAACCATGCATATATGCATCATAGTAAAAAAGTCAACATTTTACATGTTGTAGAAGTTAACCAAATTTTCATTTTTTAATATGCATTTTAAAAAAGGATAAATTCATGATCATTTGCTTTATCATCAAAATATTCATTTAAATTTTATTAATTATTATCATGTATCATAAAACAAAAATCAATGCTTCCAGAATGTCTAAAATATCTATCATTTATTACATCATTTTTTCATACATATATTACATCATTATTCACTATTTAATTAAATAAGCTTCTAGAAGACACTCACACTATTTGCATAATTCATAAACCATCCCTTAACCTGATTTTAGAGTCTATAAATAAACTCTATTTCATTCAGAAATGACACCACCAGTCATTCATAAAAATTAAGTCAAGACTCTCTTCATTTTTCTTCAACTCATTTCTTTCTTTCTTTTTTGAATTTTATTTTAGGTAGACTCTTATGCTTGTTATTTATTTAATTCTATTATATTTTTATTCTTACTTCATTTATTTAGTATCTTAATCATCATCATTTTGCATGGAAACTCCATTGATTCAAAATTAAGAGTTTTAAGTGTTCTTGAACATCCATGAGCAAAACTGATTAAATGTGAATTATTTTTCGTTTATTTAATTTGTTTGTATTATTATTTTTGCTGCACTTAATTAGTATCTTAATCATCACCATTTTTCATAGAAACTCCATTTATTCAAAATCAAGAGTTTAAAGTACTTTTGAACCTCCATAAGCAAAAGTGATTAAATGAGATTTAACTTTTTTGTTTTTTCTCGTGGCTTATTTTTTTATTATGAGCATTCCATGTTGTTCGTAAGATCGAGTAGATGAATTTTCATTATTAAGTTGTTTAATTTCATCAAAAATTGAGAAAATTATGACCAAAATAAGGATGAATGTTGTTGTTCTTGAACAATGTCAGATTCAGTCAGAATTGTCCATTTGCATATTGTTTTTCTCAAATTTATGTTTTCTGCGCGCCACTTAGCGTATGCTGGTGGGTGGAGGTGGAATTTATGCAGCCCCTGATTGCCTTTTGTCATTTTTTTTATTGTATTCGTGTGTAGTTGAATTTGGGCCTTGGGCCATTTTTGTTTATTATATTTTTACTAGCTCATATCTCTTCCTTATATTTACTCCATCCAACTTTTCTTTTCTTTTCTTTCTCTGTTTTTAATTTATCTATCTTATTATTATTATTATTATTATTATTATTATTATTATTATTATTATTATTATTATTATCATTATTAATATTATTATTATTAAACTCATTAATTAATTATAATTATATTTTTATTAACTAATTAGGTTAAGTAAATTTTAATTAATTTAATTAAATAATGAAATTAATTTTTCATTAATTAGTTAAAATAATTTAAATTAATAAACCTAAATAGTTAATTTAAAGATAATTTAATAAGTTAATTCACTCTTTTTGATTAATCACCATGATTATCATCCTCACATATTCATGCATTCTTTTATCCTTACTCATTTAAAATTATATTTGTTAGTATTTGTTTAAATGAATAATTAAATAAGAAAATGATGATATTGATATTAAAACATTTTTTTCTTCTGAAAATGCTAAAACCCTTGGTCAAACGCCAAGTGGGATATACACACGTGTTTAATACAACACACATTAATCAATCAAACTCCTATTCACATACAAATATTGTTTACTCCTTTCTATCGCGTGTACAAACTAACGCTTAAGTCTCCCACGCACGAGCATACATCTAAATGTTGAAACTATTATAACATGATGAAACAGAATCCCTTTGAAATTCTAATTATCAGACTTTCGATGTCACACGGGTTGTTATGACATCCAATTCTGCTCAGACAAGAATTATGCAGACCTTAAAAGTAAGTGCAGTAAATAACACAAGTAATTGTTTACCCAGTTCAGTCCAACATGACATACGTCTGGGGGCTACCAAGCCAGGGAGGAAATCCACTATTAGTAGTATTAATTCAGACCTTAAACCAACTGTTTAATCCTATCACTTAATACCTACCCAATGCAATTTCAATCTTACACTAAGATCAGAGTTCCTACTCACTCCCCCTCAATCACCTCAGTGATTACTACCTTTAATCAATATTAAAGACAATTATGAAGTCACACTTCAAACAACTCTTGATTGTGCTCAACAGCTTTAATCAAGATACACAACACTCACGCTTAAAAGCTTAGAGTGACACAACACTTACAACTCAATGAACACCCTATATCAATGCAATCATCTATGAGATAATAGCTTGGCTTACAAGATACGTCTAATACAAGACTCACAAAAATACAGCAGTGAAGTATGATGGACACACTAAATCTTCATGCCTCAAATCCCCAGTTCTGAATGAAGGATTGTCATCCTTTTATATTGCAGCACTTGGGCCATGTACTTGTATTCTCCTGAATTTAAGGTCACGCGAGTTCCCCTAAATTCCACATCTAGGTTACTAACAAATAGGCTATTTGTTAGGTTCATTAAATGTAGCTTGGTTGTTGGTTTCCTGAATTTTCTCTTAGCTGTTGAATCCCTGAAGAATAGCCTGAGAAAAATGTTGAAACAGAAAAACTAAACAACCTACAATATAACATACGCTGTCAGGAATGAATGTCACAACATTCAGTTTGACATCCAAATCAAGGACCATACGCTAAGTCTGTTTTTCCTGAAAACAGACTGTACAAATTTGCTGAACTGTACAAGACCAATCTGTCCATACTTCAGTATCAGCATACATTAGTAACTGTCAAGATATCCAATTTGACATTTACACAATTAGCCTTATGTCAGGTCTGTTATCCTCCTGAAGAACAGACTGAGATACATACTGACGTGTAGCAGAAAACCACTCTGCCTATTGTTCAGTATATGCTGTCAATGATGAATGTCATAACCTCCAGTTTGACATTCAGACAATAGGCCTTATGCCAGGTCTGGTATTTCCTTGATAACCAGATTGAAAATAAATACTGAGTTCTAACAGAACACCAACTGTTCTATTCCTCAGTATCTGCTGACAGGGACGATTGTCATAACATCCAGTTTGATATTCAATAAATCTTGTATTAGCTAATCCTGCAGTACACTACTCAGAATGTCATGACATCAGCCAAGACATCAGAGTACAGCTAGATATTCTAACATACAATGCAGTCAAACAAACATCTCCACAGCATGTCATGACATCAGTCAAGACATTAGAATCCAACTAGTGTTTTACCATACAATGCAGCCAATTAAACACCTACAAACTCCCCCTTTGGAAATTTTTTGGCTAAAACACTTTGGTCTCACAACAGAGTCCATAGCAGCGGAAATCTCACATCTAGCAGGAAATTAACTTAGCTAATACACTCAGAGTGGCAACACACTCACACACATGGAAGTTAAATAAAAACTTCACAAAACAGCACACATACAGAAGTTAAATAAAAACTTCTAATTGCAGCACACATAAACACACTCACACTCATTAGAAGTGGAACATCAGCTGCAGCACAACCTCTGGATTAGAGGATCTTGAATATCTGTCCTGAATATCTGTTTAGCAATAAGCAAAACAATCTGTTGTCCTCTGGGGTATCACCTGTTACTCCCCCTTTTTGTCAAAAATGTTGCCAAAGCAACACTTTAAAATACAGATCCACATAAACAGAATTACACATAAATGACAGAATTACAGACTTGGTTTTCCTTCACAGTTTCAACCAAGTCAACACCCGCTTGATCTTGCTTCACAGCTTTGATCAAATAGGCACACACTCTTGCTTTACAGTAGGTACCACCATATCAGATGCCATGACTTTGTGTCTGACATCCAGAACCACTCCTGCATGAACATTGTCCTTGAACTCCTGCAGGTGCATAGACTGCCTCAAGTTAGGATATCTCCTTAACCTCTTGTTGCCACACTTGTTGCAAGTGACATAACTATGATCTGTTGACCAATCAGAGCACACTTCCAATTGTTTAATAGGCAGAGATATTAAACAATACATCCCAAACATCATTGGTTGCTATAAGTTCTCAGAGAGACATATTCCTAGTTTGCCCCTTAAGTTTTCAAACTGAGTAGCATCAAGAGCCTTTGTAAATATGTCAGCCAGTTGGAGTTCAGTGGCTACATGTTCCAAGGTAATCACTTTGTCTTCCACCAGATCTCTGATGAAGTGATGTCTAATGTCAATATGTTTGGTCCTGCTGTGTTGGATGGGATTCTTGGAAATATTGATGGCACTGAGATTATCACAGAACAATGTCATGACATTTTGAGAGACATTGTACTCAGTGAGCATCTGTTTCATCCAAACCAGTTGGGAACAACTGCTTCCAGCTGCTATGTATTCAGCCTCTGCAGTGGACAGAGATACACAGTTCTGCTTCTTGCTGAACCATGATATGAGATTGTTTCCCAAGAAGAAACATCCTCCTGATGTGCTTTTTCTGTCATCAGCACTCCTAGCCCAGTCAGCATCATAGTACCCAGATAGGACAGGCTCAGAACCATGTGAGTACAGCATCCCATAGTCACAAGTCCCATTGATGTACTTGATAATCCTCTTGACTTGATTCAAGTGGCTCACTTTGGGCTCTGCTTGGTATCTAGCACACACTCCAACTGCATAGTGTAACACCCTTCTAAAATACCCCAAATATTTAATTAAAACAACATATATATAAATCAGAGTAATTATGCCATTTAAGGGTGTCACACAAACACTTCACACCATGTTCCAAATTATCCTGTCATGCTCATTTATTTAATCAAATAAAACATTTGCATAATTCGCAGCGGAGTAAAATCCAACATCAATACAAAACATGTAACACAATACATGTAAGCTTATTCAACAATCATCAATGAAAACAAGTAAAACATCCCGTCCCGATGTTACATCTATCAGAGCACGACCCACTAAGGAACTATACTAGACTCCAAGGACTAGCTTCTACTCAATCACTGCTCGTTACCTGAAAATAAAGTTGTAAGGGTGAGTTCCTCAATCGATATAATAAGCATTATAAAATCTCATGTAATGTTAAGTAAATAACACATTAATCACCCTAATCGTATCACACATTCAGTAACGGCACATCAACTCAATTATCATATTCAACACCAACACACTTCATACTCATACTCAATGCCAACACAAACACACAACACACGTATAATACTGGAATACATCCATTCATATTATACGCCATACAAAATTTATGCAATGAGACTCCATGCATGCGGTACCGACTATTCGTGAACATATAGTTCAACTTCACCGACCAATCCAGGTACGGCTACCAAGCTCACTAGTCCCACTCATTTGAGACCTAGTGACTCACATCACTAATTCCTCACTATGGGAATTAGCTACCACCCCAAGGGCCATGCTATGCACGCTAAATCACCTAGCACGCAACATCAACAACAGTCCAAAATGACTAACATCACTAATTCCTCACTATGGGAATTAGCTACCACCATAAAGGCCACATAATGCATGCTAATCACCTAGCAATGCAACATCACAACAATAATCCACAATGGACCTATGCTCACACTCTAAGCCATAAAACAGTCCATTCACAACACATGCATAATATATACATTCACAACATTATGCATACAATCATACATCATCAACATATTCATCACATAATCAAATTATGATATGTCACATAGTCAATCACATCATTAGCACACTCTACTAATACCCCTTTTACTCAAAACAATGGGAAATGATCCCTAGTACATCATACGCCAACATAGGCCTAACCTCAATTGGGTACATAATATTAAAAAGCCAATCTTTCCTCTCTGCAACAGTGTTAACCGGTTAACGCCCTGGGTTAACCGGTTAACGCAGGCAAAACACGCTTACTGCCCAAAGCTTATCAGTGTTAACCGGTTAACGCCCTGGGTTAACCGGTTAACGCAGGCAAAACAACACTAATTCTCAATTCGTAACAGTGTTAACCGGTTAACACCCTGGGTTAACCGGTTAACGCAGACAAAACAGCAGTTCCTGCGCTAACACAAAGCAGAATGCAGAATTCTCCGCATTTTCCGCCGTTAGAGGACTTCCGGACCTCCGATTCCAATTCCGTAAAAAGCTATACGTTCAGGAAAACACGACTCACACAATTACGGATTCAATTTCAGTTTCAAAACAACTTATCCAACACAATTATTCAGCATTCAACAAATCCCAATTAGGGTCAATTCAACGGTTTATCACTACCCATTACATGCTAACCCATAATACCCATTAAACGACGATAAACCCCCCTTACCTGAGTTAATCCGGCGAATCTCAAGCTCCAAGCTCTTTTCTTCTTCAACCTTCTTCCTCTTGCTCTGCCTCTTTGCCCTTTTCCTCTTCCTCAATTGCTTCTCTGTTTCACGTGAAAACTTTCTTTTCCAAATGAGACTCTTTTTCCTTATTTCCAACATATATATATTTTCCAATTTATATTATTATCCCAATAATAATAATAATTCAATAATTCCAAAATAACAATAATAACAATCCAATTATCTAATTAAATTAATAAATAAATTATTAACTTAATTTAAATAATTATTTTATTATTATCGGGGTGTTACAACTCTCCCCCACTAAAAGAGTTTTCGTCCTCGAAAACATACCTCAAGCGAATAACTCAGGATAAGACTCCTTCATCTGACTCTCCAGTTCCCAAGTCACATTGCCACCTGCTGGTCCTCCCCAAGCTACCTTCACCAAGGCAATCTCTTTACCCCGCAACTGCTTCAACTCTCGATCCTCGATCCTCATAGGTGATGTTTCAACAGTCAGGTTATCTCTCACCTGTACATCATCTACTTGGACTACATGCGACGGATCATGAATGTACCTCCTCAACTGAGACACATGAAAAACCTCATGCAAATTCGCAAGCGACGGCGGTAAAGCGACACGATAGGCTACCTCTCTTATCCTCTCCAAAATCTGATAAGGACCAATAAATCGAGGTGTCAACTTCTTTGACTTTAAAGCTCGACCAACACCAGTTATCGGAGTAACACGAAGAAACACATGGTCTCCCTCTTGAAACTCAAGTGACTTCCTCCTCTTGTCGTGATAACTCTTCTGACGACTCTGAGCAATTCTCATCTTCTCCTGAATCATCTTAATATTTTCCGTAGTTTGTTGAACAATCTCCGGCCCAACCACAACACTCTCACCGGACTCATACCAACATAAAGGTGTCCGACATCTCCTACCATACAAAGCTTCAAACGGTGCCATACCAATGCTCGAATGAAAACTATTGTTGTAGGTAAACTCAATCAAAGGTAAATAACAATCCCAAGCACCTCCTTTTTCCAAAACACAAGCCCTCAAAAGATCCTCTAGTGACTGAATCGTCCTCTCAGTCTGGCCATCAGTCTGCGGATGATATGCAGAACTCAATCTCAACTTAGTTCCCAAAGCCCTCTGCAAACCTTCCCAGAACTTCGATGTAAATCTAGGATCTCTGTCCGAAACAATACTCGACGGAATACCATGCAAACTTACAATCTTCTCAATATACAACTCAGCCAATCTCTCTAACGGATAATCCATTCTGATTGGAATGAAATGAGCCGACTTCGTCAATCTATCCACAATCACCCAAATAGCTTCAAAATTCTTACTTGTCCTCGGTAAACCAGAAACAAAATCCATATTGATACTATCCCACTTCCACTCTGGAATAGCCAACGGTTGCATTAGCCCAGACGGCTTCTGATGCTCAATCTTTGACTTCTGACAAGTCAAACAAGAATAAACAAAACTCGCAATTTCTCTTTTCATTCCCGGCCACCAAAATAACTTCTTCAAATCATGATACATCTTCGTAGCTCCAGGATGAATACTCAGACCACTACGATGTCCTTCCTCCAGAATACTCTTCTTAAGTTCGGTAACATCCGGAATACACACCCGATTACCAAATTTCAAAACACCATTCTCATCAACTCTGAATTCACCACCTCGACCTTGACTCACTAGAGTCAACTTATCAACCAAAAGCACATCGGATTTCTGACCCTCTCTAATCTCATCCAGAATACCACTCGTTAACTTCAACATTCCCAATTTAACACTATTGTGAGTACTCTCACACACCAAACTCAAGTCTCTAAACTGCTCAATCAAATCCAATTCCTTAACCATTAACATAGACATATGTAACGATTTCCGACTCAATGCATCAGCCACTACATTTGCTTTACCCGGATGGTAATTCAAACCAAAGTCATAATCCTTCAGAAATTCTAACCATCTCCTCTGTCTCATATTCAGCTCTTTCTGATCAAACAAATACTTTAAACTTTTATGGTCACTGAAAACCTCAAATCTTGACCCGTACAAATAATGTCTCCATAACTTCAGAACAAATACCACAGCTGCCAACTCTAAATCGTGCGTCGGATAGTTCCTCTCATGAACTCTCAGCTGTCTCGAAGCATAAGCTATAACCTGCTTATTCTGCATCAACACCCCACCCAAACCCAACAATGAAGCATCACAGTAAACCTCAAACGATTCCGACGGACTCGGTAATATCAGAATAGGAGCAGTAGTTAACCTTCTCTTTAACTCTTGGAAACCTTCTTCACATTTTGAGTCCCAAACAAACGCTTGCCCCTTTCTAGTCAACATCGTCAACGGTAACGCCAACTTAGAAAATCCCTCAATGAACTTCCTATAATAACCAGCCAAACCAAGAAAACTCCTTATCTCAGAAACTGACTTCGGAGCTTCCCACTTAGATACCGCTTCTATCTTAGAAGGATCAACAGCAACACCACCTCTTGAAATCACATGACCAAGAAAACTAACCTCTTCTAACCAAAATTCACACTTTGACAGTTTAGCAAATAACTTCTTTTCTCGCAGAACTCCTAAAACCACTCTCAAATGCTCAGCATGCTCTTCTTCAGATTTCGAATACACCAAAATGTCATCAATAAACACTACAACAAACTTATCTAGGTACGGATGGAAAATCCTATTCATATACTCCATAAATACTCCAGGCGCATTAGTCACACCAAAAGGCATTACAGAATACTCATAATGTCCATACCTTGTTCTGAAAGCAGTCTTCTGAATATCCTCAGTTTTCACACGTATCTGATGATACCCAGATCTCAAATCTATCTTGCTGAACACACTCGCACCAACCAACTGATCCATCAAATCATCAATCCTCGGCAAAGGATACCGATTCTTGGTCGTCACTTTATTCAGTTGCCTGTAGTCCACACACAGCCTCATAGTACCTTCTTTCTTCTTAACCAATAACACTGGTGCACCCCACGGTGACACACTCGGACGAATAAATTTCTTATCCAACAGATCTTCCAACTGACTCTTCAATTCAGTTAACTCAACTGCAGACATACGGTACGGAGCCATCGATATCGGCCTAGTACCAGGTACCAAATCAATCGAGAACTCAACTTCACGCTCTGGCGGTAATTCATTCACTTCTTCTGGAAACACATCAGGAAAATCACACACCACAGCTAGATCGCAAATCACCAGTTTATCTTTAGCCTCCAAAGTCGCTAATAGCATAAACAACTCTGCCCCATCTGCTACTGCCTCATTCACCTGCCTCGCTGATAGAACCAAACTCTCTCCTTCCTCAATCTCAGGAAAGATCACAGTCTTATCAAAACAGTTGATAGAAACCCGGTTAGACACCAACCAGTTCATACCCAAGATAACGTCAATCTGCACTAGTGGAAGACACACTAGGTCCATCCCAAGGTCTCTACCAAAGATACTCAAAGGACAATTTAAACAAACTGAAGTAGTAGTCACTGAACCCTTCGCAGGAGTATCAATCACCATACTTCCAGGCATCTCAGATATCTCTAACTTAAGTTTCACAGCACAATCCAAAAATATAAAGGAATGAGTAGCACCGGTGTCAATAATAGCTACAAGAGGAAAGCCATTAATATAACACGTACCTCGGATCAAACGATCATCTGCAGAAGTCTCAGAACCCGATAAAGCAAAGACCTTGCCTCCTGACTGATTCTCTTTCTTCGGCTTAGGACACTGTGGACTGATATGACCCACCTCTCCACAGTTGAAGCAAGTCAGAGTCTTCAACCGGCACTCTGCAGCTGTCATACCCCAAAATTTGCCCATCAATAGTTCAAGACATTTTTCAGGGGCATTCCGACTCATTTTATGGCACTGATCTTAAAGGGACAAAGGCCCAGCTCACGAATGGCCCAATCCAGAAAATGGCCCAAACTGGCCTGTTCGCTACACGCTCGCCTAGCGAAGCAAACGTTCACTACCAGCTCGCCTAGCGAAGCTGACAGACAACAAAAAATTTCGGGCTTCGTTCTGAGCCCATTAGGTCATGAAAAAGGGCATTATAAATACCAGCACTTCAGTAATGAAAAGAAAACGAAAAAAGGAGAGAGGAGAACTCTAGCAAGCAAACCCTAGCGCTCACAGACGGAAAACCCTAAAGGAAGCCCTGAAGGAAAAGCCGGCGGCGGCAAGGTCACTTCCGCTCAATTCAATCCGATCAGCCAATTCAAGGTTACAGTTCGATTACAAACAGGTTGGCATTGCTATTACTACCCTATGTTCTTAATTTGCACATGGTATCATGATTGAATTTATGAAACTATCTTAAGTTTTACATATGAATTTAAGTATGCATGAACCGTTGAATGTCTAACCACATAATCTCTGTAATGAATGCTATAAAGTGTGAAGCTTGCTACCATTATATCGTTATTAAAACCGGAATCCGCAGCCGCTCGCTAGCACATCGCTAAGCGAGCATGCAGCGAGTATTCGCTAAGCCTTCGCTAGGCGAGGCAGGCGCGAACCTGACAGTAGCCAACTTTTCTGTTCTGACTTTTCATTCATGTTTTATCATAGCCAGGCATTGTTTATTTGATCCTATTACTGTTGTGATTTCTTTTGCGGTGTAATCCTCGATTGCGCCCTGATTTGGTATGCTAACCCGTTTGTTGAATTTTGCAAAGGTTCATATGTCCCAGAAAAAAAAGACCGCCGTTAGGTCTTCCACTTTATTTGTGGGATACCCTTGTGGAGGCTCACCCTAAATTGCTTAATTAATTTTAATGTGTTAATTTTAATAATTAATTTTAATGTATTAATTTTAATGTATTATTTTTAATGTATTGATTTTAATGTGGAGATTCATCCTAATTACCTAATTAACTTTAAAATATGACCTTTAAATATGTGATCTTGGACCTCTCTTTTGCCTTACGATATTACGGTATTACGGTCATGTCCCGCGAATGTAGGGATACACTTAGCAAAGACCCTTCGATTAAATCATCATAAAATAAATCATAGTCCCTCGGATGTTGCCTTCGAAAATACGATTTTGTCCCTCGATGACCCTTCGGTGTAGCCTACGGTTAAATGATGATCGCCCCTGCAAATGCTAAGGTATCCTTACAACTGTTGCCTTCAATGACCTACCGATGACCCTACGATGACCCTTAAACATCCAAAGGATAACACTACTTACTTCTCAATAGTAAGGACAGTTTTACCCTCATAAGGATAGGAAATGCCCATAACGACCTCAGGAAGGTATAACTCTCAATTACTGGATCATAACCTAAAACATTTTCCACCCCTCACACTTTGCAAATCCTAGAAAATCATCACTTGGTATACATTCATACTAGAATCATTGCCAGGTTATATTTTTCTAAATAGTTTCAAAATTAAATGGGATAACACTTTGTATACATTCATACGAGAATCATTACAAAGTTAAACTCTCTTTCAAACATTTTTTAACAATTCACGAACACTTTTCAGACAAAAATATAAGTGATCCAGCAATTAAGAGCCCATGGATAACCATGGATACAAAGGGTGCTAATACCTTCCCTTTGTATAATGTACCTCCCGAACCCAAAATCTATTGAGGTCTTTCCTGTTCTTTTCCACCTTTCCTTATTGGATAAAAGAAAAGTCGGTGGCGACTCTTGCTATCCGCGACATTGCGATTAAAAGCAAAATACCCCAAGTCAGTTCACCGTATGACAGAACTGGCGACTCTGCTGGGGACTAACAAAGAGAGGTCACCTTAAAAAATCATTTATGTTTTCAATTGTTCCTTTTTTTTAAGGGTATTTTATGCTTGAGTGAAAGATCCTACACCCGGATCTAGTGTACCTTAGGTAAGTAGCAATAGATCATCGCGACTATCCGGCGTATACTGGAATGGTTAAAATGATGGCTACGGTTAATGTGACACTTTGGATGTCCTGATGTTCCTCATGTTTACTTGAGGAAAAATTTGGCATTCGCGTGGTGTCATCAAAGCATTAACCAGACCTTTAGAACCCTAATTGACTCATCCTAGCCATTAGAAAGTAGTGAGATAACTGGCTTCGGTTCCGACTGGGGTTGGTTGATACTCGATACTACACTCTTTGAGATTGGACTTTAGGGAAGCTTCGGTCAACCACTTGGTGTTGCACTGAAGTGGACTTAAAGGAAGGTCGATGATCTGAGATCCTTTTAGAACCCGGTTACTATTCTAGGACAGGTTGAACCAACTAAACTTCAGTGGGGAGGGTACTTACCTATGGAACTCATGCAAGCCTTAAAACCTAGGAATGATGGTTGTGTGACTTGCTTGCGCTTGTTATTTATTTAACCTCATAACATAACATAACACTGCATAACAGGTATTCTACAAGTTCAATGTTCTCACGGTTCAATTACAAACAGAAAAATGGATCTCGAACAAACTGTCAAAGATCTCCAGACTCAGAATGCTCAATTCAAGGAGATGATGCTAAGCTTATCCAAGGGGCAGGAGGAACCGAAGGCTCTTTTGCTCGAAAAGAAGAAAGACAAGAAAGCTGTGAGTTTCATTAACCCGGGAAGAAGGCGTAAAGGACAGGCCGCAGGAGTCAAGTTTGGAATCCCGAATGGTCCGGTAGAGGGGGCGGAGAATGATTCAGAGGAAGAGAATGCTGATTTCTCCAACCCTGAGGATGACGATGAAGATTATGAAAATGAACAGTACTCTCCAAGAGATGATAAGTACAAGTTGCTGGAAGAACGTATGCTAGCTATGGAGGGTCAGAAGGCGCCCGGTCTGGATTTCGAAAGTTTGGGTCTGGTCTCCGATGTGACCATTCCTCGCAAATTCAAAATCCCCACTTTCACTAAGTACGATGGTGCGTCTTGTCCTCAGATGCATCTGAGAGCTTATGTGAGAAAGATTCAGCCGCATACCATTGACAGGAAGCTATGGATCCATTTCTTCCAAGAGAGCCTGTCTGGCACACAGTTGGAATGGTATTATCAGCTCGAGAGCTCTGACATTCGCACCTGGACTGATTTAGCAACAGCTTTCTATAAACAGTACCAGTATAACTCTGAACTAGCACCTACCCGACTACAGTTGCAGAATATGACTATGGGATCTAAAGAAAGCTTTAAAGAATATGCTCAAAAGTGGAGAGATTTGGCTGGCAGAGTCAAACCCCCTATGACTGACAGAGAATTGGTGGACATGTTCATGGGCACACTGACCGGCCCATTCTACAGCCATCTACTGGGAAGTTCTTCATCAGGTTTCACTGAACTTATATTGACAGGTGAACGTGTTGAAAGCGGCATCCGAAGTGGAAAGATACAGGCAGCTGCCTCTGCAAGCACCAAAAGGTCCTATCAGGGGAGGAATGAATCAAATGCTGTGTACGGTGAAAAGGGTCGTAACAAGAAAAACCGTGACCATGACATCGGAGCAGTTACGATTGCAGCACCACCATCTCAAAACTTCCAGCCCAAACAAGACAGGCCACGAAGGCAGTTCACCAGGATCAATATGACCTTGGCACAGGCACTGCAGGGAATGCTAAAGGCAAATTTGATCACCCTTAGAGATCCTCCTACAAATCCCAACACTACCTCTTCTCGTTATAATCCCAATGCCAGGTGTGCATATCACTCCGATAGCCCCGGGCATGATACAAACGATTGCTGGTCATTGAAGAATAAGATTCAGGATATGATCGAAGCTGGAGAAATTGAGTTTGAGCCTCCGGAGACTCCTAATGTCATCACTGCTCCTATGCCTAACCATGACAAGACTGTTAATGCTATGGATGACGATTCTCACATTTCCAATGTGGCGGACTTAACATCTCCTCTTCCGATCATAAAGAGGAATTTATTGCAAGCTGGTTTATTTCCAGGTTGTGCTGAAGATTGCAATCTCTGCATACTCCGGCCCGAGGACTGTTTGAAATTGAAGAATGGTATTCAACGGCTGATGGACGATCGTACAGTTCTCTTCGAAAGGATTCCTAAGGCGGAAAACCCTATTGAAGAAATATCTGTGATTGCTAGGTCCAAAGTTCCAGTGAAGATTACCGCTACCAGGGCGCCTGTGAAGATTACTGCTGAGCCCAGGGTTGCTCCCCTAATCATCACTGCACCTGGCCCGATCCCGTATTCCTCAAGCAAAGCTATTCCGTGGAATTATGGCGGTGATGTTTACGTCCATGGCGTAAAGCAAATTGACAATTCTACTAATCCTAATGGCATCGTTGGGACTAGTAAAATTACTCGAAGTGGAAGGATCTTCTCTCCAGAAATCTCACCTCCTGTCCTTGAAACTCGAGGAAAGGAACCAGTCAATCCTTCTCAGTCAGAGACACCGGTCGAAGTTACTCCCGAAGATGTTGCCAAACAGGAAATGGAAGAAGTGCTGAAAATCATCCGCAAGAGTGATTTCGATGTGGTAGAACAGTTGGGGCATACCCCGTCTAAGATCTCGATGTTATCCTTGCTGTTATCTTCTGAATCTCATGCCAATGCATTGATAAAATTCTTGAAGACTGCTCATGTGCCTCAGGAAACATCTGTCGATCAGTTCGAAAATTATGTTGCTCACTTGGCTGTTGACAATGGCTTAGGCTTTTCCGATGCTGACCTGACACCAGCGGGAAAGAATCACAATAAAGCCCTGCATATCTCCATTGAATGTAGGGGAATCACTTTGTCTCATGTGTTGATCGATAATGGCTCTTCCTTGAATGTGCTGCCAACAGCTGTGCTGGATAAGCTGGACTGTAAAAGCATCGAACTGAAACCTAGTGACGTTGTGGTACGTGCTTACGATGGTGCGAAGAGTGTTGTCCATGGCGAAGTAGTCCTCCCTATCAAGATAGGACCTCAAGTCTTCAATACTACCTTCCATGTAATGAACATTCGTCCTGCCTATTCCTGCTTACTGGGACGCCCTTGGATTCATGGGTCAGGTGTTGTAGCTTCGTCTCTCCATCAATAGCTGAGGTATCCCACAGAGGGCAAAATTGTCACCGTGTGTGGAGAAGAAGAGTACATTGTCAGTAGTGTGCATACCTTCGGATACGTCGAGATGGATGGTGAATTCATTGAGACTCCTTGTCAGTTATTTGAAGTAGTTCCTCCGACCAATCCTGTCCTTAAGCCAACTTCCTGTGTACCCAAGGTTATTCGTGCTCCTCCCGCTATGATTTCTCTGAAGGACGCTCAAGCCGTGGTTGAAGATGGTGGTCGTACTGGCTGGGGTCAATTGATCGACGTACCGTACAAGTCTGACAAATTTGGCCTGGGGTTCAGCTCTGACAAGAGTCAAATTAATGCTGTAGAAGATGCTGACAGCGATTGCGACCTGGATAGCTGGATTTTCCCAACAATTGGTGACGGACTCAATAATTGGAAGGCTGAAGACACTATCCCGATTTCCTTTAGTCAGGAGTAATTGTTATTGTCTATTTTAGTGTTGCAAATTTTTGTTTTTTTTACAATTGAACTTCTCCAAGCATTGTGTCTATGCCCGGGGCACAATAGCTAATTTGTTAAGGGTTGTCATCTTCATAAGCATATTCATATTCAATAAATCAATGGACTTTTTGCATTCAAATATTGCGCTCTTTATCTTTTATGTCATCTTCCAAACGAGCTATGTTTTCTTACACACACCCACGTAACGAATTGCAGATCCATACCCACTCTGGATCCTGTTGATAATAGTTTCGCTACTATTCATTATGACTTTGAAAATCCGATCTACCAAGCCGAGGATGGAAGTGAGGAAGATTGTGAAGTACCTGGAGAACTTGCCAGACTGTTACTGCAGGAAGAAAGGACTATACAGCCACACGAGGAGTCAGTTGAGACTGTAAATCTGGGTACTGAGGTAGACAAGAAAGAAGTCAAAATAGGAGCAGGCTTGGAAAACAGTGTCAAAAGAAGGTTGATTCAGATGTTGCATGACTATGTAGAGATTTTTGCCTGGTCTTATGAAGACATGCCAGGACTGGATACCGATATAGTAGTGCATCGACTGCCAACGAGGGAAGAATGTCGTCCTGTTAAGCAAAAGGTTCGTCGCATGCGTCCTGAAATGTCTGAGAAAATCAAAGCCGAGGTGATGAAACAATTTGATGCAGGTTTTCTGGCTGTTACTTCTTATCCTCAATGGGTTGCTAATGTGGTACCAGTGCCAAAGAAGGATGGTAAGGTGCGAATGTGTGTGGATTACCGAGACCTGAATAAAGCGAGTCCCAAGGATGACTTTCCACTCCCGCACATTGATGTTCTGGTAGATAACACCGCTCAACACAAGGTGTTCTCATTCATGGATGGATTCTCAGGTTATAACCAGATTAAGATGGCGCCTGAGGACATGGAGAAAACTACGTTTGTGACGCAATGGGGCACGTTCTGTTATAAAGTAATGCCATTTGGTTTACAGAATGCAGGGGCAACGTACCAGCGTGCTATGGTGGTTTTGTTCCATGATATGATCCATCATGAAATAGAAGTATATGTGGATGACATGATAGCCAGATCTCATACTGAGGAGGAACATCTCGATCATTTGTACAAATTGTTTGAGAGGTTGAAGAAATACAAGCTAAGATTGAACCCGAACAAATGCACCTTTGGAGTAAGATCCGGTAAACTCCTGGGATTTATTGTCAGTGGTAAAGGGATTGAGGTTGACCCGGCTAAGGTGAGAGCTATTCAAGAAATGCCAGTTCCCAGTACAGATAAAGAAGTCAGAGGTTTCTTGGGACGCTTGAATTACATTGCCCGATTTATCTCCCATTTGACCGCCACCTGCAAACCCCTCTTCAAGCTACTGAGGAAAAATCAAGAGATGATATGGAATGATGAATGCCAAGAAGCTTTTGACAAAATCAAGAAGTATCTTCAAGAACCTCCAATTCTGATGCCACCAGTTGAAGGAAGACCTCTAATCATGTATTTAACCGTATTAGAAAATTCAATGGGGTGCGTGTTGGGACAACATGACGAGTCTGGTCGAAAAGAGCATGCCATATACTACCTTAGCAAAAAGTTTACCGACTGTGAAACAAGATACTCACTGCTCGAGAAAACTTGTTGTGCTTTGGCCTGGGCTGCTCGCCGACTGAGACAGTATATGTTGAATCACACCACTTTATTGATTTCTAAGATGGATCCTATCAAATACATATTTGAGAAACCCGCTCTCTCCGGAAGAATAGCAAGATGGCAGATGATTCTAACAGAGTACGACATCCAGTATACTACCCAGAAAGCAATCAAAGGAAGTGTGCTAGCCGATCATTTGGCTCATCAAGCAGTGGATGATTACCAATCTATGAATTTTGAGTTCCCAGATGAGGATGTCATGCTTGTTACTGATTATGAAGAACCTGGACCGGAGGAAGGACCCGAACTAGGATCCCGATGGACTATGGTTTTCGATGGGTCTTCTAATGCATTGGGCAATGGTGTTGGTGTGGTAATCATTTCTCCCGAGGGTTACCATACGTCTTTCACTGCTAGACTATGTTTTCATTGTACCAATAATATGGCTGAGTATGAAGCATGTATTTTGGGACTCAAGGCTGCTATAGACCGGCAGGTCAAGTTTTTGAGTGTGTACGGAGACTCAGCATTAGTAATCAGTCAGATCAAAGGAGAATGGGACACTAAGCATCCGAATCTCATCCCTTACCGAGAACGGGTGATGACATTAATCCCATACTTTGAGGAGATTACATTCGAACATATCCCACGAGAAGAGAATCAGTTGGCAGACGCATTAGCTACCATGTCATCTATGTTCAGAGTCAGATGGGACAATGAAGCTCCCAGGATCACCATTGAGCGACTAGATGAACCGGCATACTGTTATGAACTTAACACCGAGGGAGTACGGGAAAAACCTTGGTTCCACGAAGTAAAAAGATATTTAGAAACTCAGGAGTACCCTGAGGGGGCATCTATCAATGATAGAAAATTCCTGAGGAAGTTCTCTGCTAAATTCTTTTTGAGTAATGGAGTATTATACAAACGTAATCATGACTCAACTTTGCTTCGCTGTATGGATAAAAAGGAAGCAGAAGAGATTATGGAAGATATGCACGATGGTATTTCGGGACTCATTCTAGTGGACATACGATGGCCAAGAAGATTCTGAGATCAGGGTATTATTGGTCTAGCATGGAAGCTGATTGCCATCATCACTCCAGAACCTGTCACAAGTGCCAGATATATGCGGATAAAGTACATGCACCTCCTGCTCCATTGAACGTGTTGACCGCACCTTGGCCCTTTGCAATGTGGGGCATTGATATGATTGGGGAGATTAAACCTACTGCTTCTAACGGACATCGCTTCATCCTTGTTGCTATTGATTACTTTACAAAGTGGGTAGAGGCCGCCTCATTTGCTTCTGTCACCAAGAATGTGGTGGCACGATTCATCAGGAATAATCTCATTTGTCGGTATGGCATCCCTGAAAGAATTATCACTGACAATGGTACTAATTTGAACAATAAGATGATTACTGAACTCTGCACGCAGTTCAAAATAAAACACCATAACTCTTCTCCGTACCGGCCAAAGATGAACGGCGCCGTGGAAGCTGCTAATAAGAATATCAAGAAGATCATACAAAAGATGACAGTGACGTACAAAGACTGGCATGAGATGTTACCGTTTGCTCTCCACGGTTATCGCACTTCAGTACGCACTTCGACAGGAGCAACTCCTTTCTCTTTAGTCTACAGAATGGAAGCCGTTTTACCAGTGGAAGTTCAGATTCCCTCTCTACGAATCATGAAAGAGGCGGGCTTAGATGAAGATGAATGGATTCATACTCGACTCGACCAGATAAACTTGATCGATAAGAAGAGACTTGCGGCTGTGTGTCATGGACAGATATATCAGAAGCGCATGACCCAGGCATTTAACAAAAGAGTCAAGAGACAGGTGTATCAAATTGGCGACTTGGTGGTCAAGCGTATCATTCTACCACAAGGTGATCCCAGAGGCAAGTGGACTCCCACATACGAAGGGCCATTTGTGGTTAAGAAAGTATTCTCTGGTGGAGCCATGATACTTGCTACGATGGATGGCGAAGACTTCCCACATCCCGTGAACGCAGACATAGTTAAAAAATACTACGCATAAAAGAGACCCGCTAGGTCGACGTACCTAGGCAAAAGTTAGGGCATCCCGGCGAACCAAAAGGGTTCGGGCAAAATTAGGGATAAACATAAAAAATGTGCACCCGGCAAGTCGAAAACCTGAAAAGGCGGCTTGGGCAAAAAGGGGTATCCTGGTGGATTGAAAACCTGAAAAGGCGGTCCAGGCAAAAATTAGGGATTAAAGCGTATGACTATGTCCCGTTCTCAGTCACCTTCAACCAAGTCAAGGGAACCGAACAAGCCAATCACTTCTATCTGACAGCAGGAGATGAGATGCTTGAAGACATAATGACAGTAGTGGAATTAGAATCGATAGGACTTTTTCTGCATAGCTTTCTCTTTGTTTGCCTGACAATTTCCTCTTACTAGGATTTCTGTCTCCTTGTACACAAATTGCCTGTTTATAGGCCCTCTTTCAAAATCAATACAATTTCATTTCCAAAAAGATGCTTTTGTTTTACTTTCTCTGTTTTGTTTGCGTAAACGTCCATTGATTTAACTTGAATTGATATATGCATTTGAATATGATGTTTATCAAAATACGTGCATAAAATAGAAATAGCGATTACTACTAGGCTTCAGGATCGAGGAGAAGGTCTACTCATGCTTTCCAATGAATCCGTTGCTAATCCTATTCCCCAGCAAAGCCAGTCATTCCCAGAAGAGATTGGCATTACTAGACAAATGGGTCATCTCTTCCACCCCCAACCGGGCTTCTGTTGAACGTTTCTACCATCAGACAGAAATCAAGCATCTCCGGCTAAGAAAGGGTCATCGATACCAGTATCTCCCAACCAGAAGATTGAGATTTATTTTCCCCAGTAGAGTCCCCTGGAAGAACTTTTCAGATGCATAATTCATTCATTACATCATTTCACAGCATACGCATGCATACATCGTTCGTAGTTATGTTCGCAGGCATAAAACATCTCATGCATCATGACATAGCATGAAGCTAACTTTATTTTTCAGGTCAATTATCCTCCTGACACAGTCAAAACAAAGGTCCATTCAGACGGGCATCTTTATCTATTACATTCAAGATTTAACTATATCCCTCAGATACTGCCTAGCGTACGGTATATTCCGAGGTGCAGTCTAGCGTACGACTACTCTCTTCTTCAGATACATCTTTCAGATATACTCCGTGTCAACATTCATTCTGACATCTTCCTAACGGTGGCATCTATAAGTACATCCCAGACATTTATTGCAAATACAACATATACAAATACTAGCAGATATAGCCTAGCGTACGGTTCATTCTGATTCAGCTCAACATATGGCTCCTTCAGCTCAGATACGATCTAGCGTACGATCCAGTCTGACCTTCAACAACTCAGATACGATCTAGCGTACGATCCATTCTGATCTTCAACCACTCAAATACAGTCTAATGTACGACCAAGTTAGACCTTCAAGTCCTCAGATTCTGCTCAAATACAGTCTAATGTACGACCAAGTTAGACCTTCATCTCCTCAGATGCTACCTAGTGTACGGTACATTTCTGAAGTGTAGTCTAGCGTACGACTACCCCCCTTTTATCATCAGATTCAGCCTAACGGACGGCTCATTCTGCTCAGATACGGTTTAATGTACGACCCAGTTAGACCTTCATCTCCTCAGATGCTACCTAGCGTACGGTACATTCTGAAGTGTAGTCTGGCGTATGACTACCCCCTTCATTATCAGGTACAGCCTAACGAACGGCTCATTCTACAACTCAGATACGATCTAGCATACGATCCATTCTGATCCTTCACCCCCAGTAACGATACAGCCTAACGGACGGCTCGTTCCGCAACTCAGATACGATCTAGCGTACGATCCATTCTGATCCTTTACCCCCAGCAGTGTATGACTCATTCGGATTCTTATCTCATTTTGATTCGGCACAACATATTATTCCTCCAACAATACAGTCTAGCGTACGACCCATTCGGATCTTCATTCCTCAGATACTACCTAGCGTACGGTACATCCCGAGGTGTAGTCTAGCGTACGACTACTTTTCGTCAGATACAGCCTAACAGACGGCCCATTCTGCAACTCAGATACGATCTAGCGTACGATCCATTCTGATCTGTTATCCCCAACGGCGTATGACCCATTCTAACTCCCCAGTGAAGTCGACGGCCTAATGAATGACTCACTATACGGTCTGGCGTATAACCCAGTGACACCCATGACTTCGGATATCGTCTAACGTACGACGCACTCTGAAGCTTTCATCATCAAACTTCCTAGATGGCATCTTTAAGCCCATCTCCATCAAGACTAACTAATTGACAAATGCAAATTTTTGGGGCGTTCTAAGTGTTCAATAATCTTCCACCTCCAGACCACGAATGGCGTACATACCATCCTAACTCTCTCGGTTCAAGAATATTGAACAGGGGCAGCTGTCATACCCCAAAATTTGCCCATCAATAGTTCAAGACATTTTTCAGGGGCATTCCGACTCATTTTATGGCACTGATCTTAAAGGGACAAAGGCCCAGCTCACGAATGGCCCAATCCAGAAAATGGCCCAAACTGGCCTGTTCGCTACACGCTCGCCTAGCGAAGCAAACGTTCGCTACCAGCTCGCCTAGCGAAGCTGACAGACAACAAAAAATTTCGGGCTTCGTTCTGAGCCCATTAGGTCATGAAAAAGGGCATTATAAATACCAGCACTTCAGTAATGAAAAGAAAACGAAAAAAGGAGAGAGGAGAACTCTAGCAAGCAAACCCTAGCGCTCACAGACGGAAAACCCTAAAGGAAGCCCTGAAGGAAAAGCCGGCGGCGGCAAGGTCACTTCCGCTCAATTCGATCCGATCAGCCAATTCAAGGTTACAGTTCGATTACAAACAGGTTGGCATTGCTATTACTACCCTATGTTCTTAATTTGCACATGGTATCATGATTGAATTTATGAAACTATCTTAAGTTTTACATATGAATTTAAGTATGCATGAACCGTTGAATGTCTAACCACATAATCTCTGTAATGAATGCTATAAAGTGTGAAGCTTGCTACCATTATATCGTTATTAAAACCGGAATCCGCAGCCGCTCGCTAGCACAT
Organism: Lathyrus oleraceus; assembly: GCF_024323335.1. Classification (NCBI taxonomy): domain Eukaryota; kingdom Viridiplantae; phylum Streptophyta; class Magnoliopsida; order Fabales; family Fabaceae; genus Lathyrus; species Lathyrus oleraceus. Next base: position 287,055,239 of record NC_066584.1, read on the forward strand.
CGCTAAGCGAGCATGCAACGAGTATTCGCTAAGCCTTCGCTAGGCGAGGCAGGCGCGAACCTGACAGTAGCCAACTTTTCTGTTCTGACTTTTCATTCATGTTTTATCATAGCCAGGCATTGTTTATTTGATCCTATTACTGTTGTGATTTCTTTTGCGGTGTAATCCTCGATTGCGCCCTGATTTGGTATGCTAACCCGTTTGTTGAATTTTGCAAAGGTTCATATGTCCCAGAAAAAAAGACCGCCGTTAGGTCTTCCACTTTATTTGTGGGATACCCTTGTGGAGGCTCACCCTAAATTGCTTAATTAATTTTAATGTGTTAATTTTAATAATTAATTTTAATGTATTAATTTTAATGTATTATTTTTAATGTATTGATTTTAATGTGGAGATTCATCCTAATTACCTAATTAACTTTAAAATATGACCTTTAAATATGTGATCTTGGACCTCTCTTTTGCCTTACGATATTACGGTATTACGGTCATGTCCCGCGAATGTAGGGATACACTTAGCAAAGACCCTTCGATTAAATCATCATAAAATAAATCATAGTCCCTCGGATGTTGCCTTCGAAAATACGATTTTGTCCCTCGATGACCCTTCGGTGTAGCCTACGGTTAAATGATGATCGCCCCTGCAAATGCTAAGGTATCCTTACAACTGTTGCCTTCAATGACCTACCGATGACCCTACGATGACCCTTAAACATCCAAAGGATAACACTACTTACTTCTCAATAGTAAGGACAGTTTTACCCTCATAAGGATAGGAAATGCCCATAACGACCTCAGGAAGGTATAACTCTCAATTACTGGATCATAACCTAAAACATTTTCCACCCCTCACACTTTGCAAATCCTAGAAAATCATCACTTGGTATACATTCATACTAGAATCATTGCCAGGTTATATTTTTCTAAATAGTTTCAAAATTAAATGGGATAACACTTTGTATACATTCATACGAGAATCATTACAAAGTTAAACTCTCTTTCAAACATTTTTTAACAATTCACGAACACTTTTCAGACAAAAATATAAGTGATCCAGCAATTAAGAGCCCATGGATAACCATGGATACAAAGGGTGCTAATACCTTCCCTTTGTATAATGTACCTCCCGAACCCAAAATCTATTGAGGTCTTTCCTGTTCTTTTCCACCTTTCCTTATTGGATAAAAGAAAAGTCGGTGGCGACTCTTGCTATCCGCGACATTGCGATTAAAAGCAAAATACCCCAAGTCAGTTCACCGTATGACAGCAGCCAAATGACCACCTTTACCACACTTGAAACACTTCTTCTCAGCACTGGTACACTCGTGGAAACGATGTCCCGCCTGACCACATCTGTAACACTTAGCAGGAGCGCTAGAGTCTCCCCCACTAGGCCTCTTCATCCCACTCTGCCTCTGGGAACCTTTGCCAGCTGCATACGGTTTCCCACGATCATTCTGATTCTTGCCTTTTCTATCAACTCTCTGCTGATAGCTCTCCGCTCTGGCTTTGGAATCCTGTTCAAAAATCCTGCAACAGTCAACCAAATCAGAAAACACTCTAATCCGCTGATATCCAATAGCCTGCTTGATCTCGGGACGTAACCCGTTCTCAAACTTCACACATTTCGAAAATTCTCCAGCAGCCTCATTATAGGGAGTGTAATACTTTGACAGCTCTGTGAACTTAGCAGCATACTCAGTAACAAACCGATTGCCCTGCTTCAATTCTAAGAACTCTATCTCTTTCTTTCCTCTGACATCCTCTGGAAAGTACTTCCTCAGGAATCTCTCTCTGAACACAGCCCAAGTGATCTCAGCATTCCCAGCAGATTCCAACTCAGTGCGGGTAGCAACCCACCAATCATCTGCTTCCTCTGACAGCATATGCGTACCGAACCTGACCTTCTGGTTATCGGCACACTCAGTCACTCGGAAGATTCTCTCGATCTCCTTCAACCACTTCTGAGCACCATCTGGATCGTATGCTCCCTTGAACATTGGAGGATTGTTCTTCTGGAACTCACTCAGTTGACGAGCAGCTCCCATTCCCACAACATTCGGATTCCCTCCAAGTACTCCAGCTAGCATACCCAGAGCCTCAGCAATCGCAGCATCATCTCTACCTCTTCCAGCCATCTCTATTCTGAAAACCCAACAAGCTAAAACAATAAGTACTGATAGGGTTACACAACACCTATCCCGTACAGGGGAAACAGAATAATTACGACTCGACTCGACCGACTATGCTCTGATACCACTAATGTAACACCCTTCTAAAATACCCCAAATATTTAATTAAAACAACATATATATAAATCAGAGTAATTATGCCATTTAAGGGTGTCACACAAACACTTCACACCATGTTCCAAATTATCCTGTCATGCTCATTTATTTAATCAAATAAAACATTTGCATAATTCGCAGCGGAGTAAAATCCAACATCAATACAAAACATGTAACACAATACATGTAAGCTTATTCAACAATCATCAATGAAAACAAGTAAAACATCCCGTCCCGATGTTACATCTATCAGAGCACGACCCACTAAGGAACTATACTAGACTCCAAGGACTAGCTTCTACTCAATCACTGCTCGTTACCTGAAAATAAAGTTGTAAGGGTGAGTTCCTCAATCGATATAATAAGCATTATAAAATCTCATGTAATGTTAAGTAAATAACACATTAATCACCCTAATCGTATCACACATTCAGTAACGGCACATCAACTCAATTATCATATTCAACACACCAACACACTTCATACTCATACTCAATGCCAACACAAACACACAACACACGTATAATACTGGAATACATCCATTCATATTATACGCCATACAAAATTTATGCAATGAGACTCCATGCATGCGGTACCGACTATTCGTGAACATATAGTTCAACTTCACCGACCAATCCAGGTACGGCTACCAAGCTCACTAGTCCCACTCATTTGAGACCTAGTGACTCACATCACTAATTCCTCACTATGGGAATTAGCTACCACCCCAAGGGCCATGCTATGCACGCTAAATCACCTAGCACGCAACATCAACAACAGTCCAAAATGACTAACATCACTAATTCCTCACTATGGGAATTAGCTACCACCATAAAGGCCACATAATGCATGCTAATCACCTAGCAATGCAACATCACAACAATAATCCACAATGGACCTATGCTCACACTCTAAGCCATAAAACAGTCCATTCACAACACATGCATAATATATACATTCACAACATTATGCATACAATCATACATCATCAACATATTCATCACATAATCAAATTATGATATGTCACATAGTCAATCACAGCATTAGCACACTCTACTAATACCCCTTTTACTCAAAACAATGGGAAATGATCCCTAGTACATCATACGCCAACATAGGCCTAACCTCAATTGGGTACATAATATTAAAAAGCCAATCTTTCCTCTCTGCAACAGTGTTAACCGGTTAACGCCCTGGGTTAACCGGTTAACGCAGGCAAAACACGCTTACTGCCCAAAGCTTATCAGTGTTAACCGGTTAACGCCCTGGGTTAACCGGTTAACGCAGGCAAAACAGCACTAATTCTCAATTCGTAACAGTGTTAACCGGTTAACACCCTGGGTTAACCGGTTAACGCAGACAAAACAGCAGTTCCTGCGCTAACACAAAGCAGAATGCAGAATTCTCCGCATTTTCCGCCGTTAGAGGACTTCCGGACCTCCGATTCCAATTCCGTAAAAAGCTATACGTTCGGGAAAACATGACTCACACAATTACGGATTCAATTTCAGTTTCAAAACAACTTATCCAACACAATTATTCAGCATTCAACAAATCCCAATTAGGGTCAATTCAACGGTTTATCACTACCCATTACATGCTAACCCATAATACCCATTAAACGACGATAAACCCCCCTTACCTGAGTTAATCCGGCGAATCTCAAGCTCCAAGCTCTTCTCTTCTTCAACCTTCTTCCTCTTGCTCTGCCTCTTTGCCCTTTTCCTCTTCCTCAATTGCTTCTCTGTTTCACGTGAAAACTTTCTTTTCCAAATGAGACTCTTTTTCCTTATTTCCAACATATATATATTTTCCAATTTATATTATTATCCCAATAATAATAATAATTCAATAATTCCAAAATAACAATAATAACAATCCAATTATCTAATTAAATTAATAAATAAATTATTAACTTAATTTAAATAATTATTTTATTATTATCGGGGTGTTACACATAGGAAATGTCAGGTCTACTTGCAGTTAGGTATAGAAGACTACCTATCATGCTTCTATACAGACATTGATCAACACTGAGCCCTCCATCATCTTTGGTTAACTTTAGATGAGTAGGTGCAGGAGTTCTCTTGTGCCTAACATTATCCATACCAAACTTCTTAACTATGTTTTTGGCATACTTGCTTTGGGAGAGAAACATAGAATCCTCCATTTGGTTGACTTGCATTCCAAGAAAATAAGTCTGTTCCCCAACCAGACTCATTTCAAACTTAGATTGCATTTGGTGAACAAAATGTTTTACCATTTGCTCTGACATTCCACCAAAAACTATATCGTCCACATAGATTTGAGCAATCATGAGTTTACCATCTTCATCCTTCACAAACAAGGTCTTATCTATCCCACCTTTTCTGTATCCATTTGAGATCAGAAATTCAGTCAACCTTTCATACCAAGCTCTAGGTGCTTGCTTCAACCTATACAAGGCTTTCCTCAACTTGTACACATGTTTAGGTTGGTTAGGATCACAGAACCCTTTCGGTTGTTCCACATAGACTTCTTCATTTAAGTAGCCATTTAAGAATGCACTCTTCACATCCATTTGGAACAATTTGAACTTCAGAATGCATGCTACACCTAACAACAATCTGATTGACTCAAGCCTAGCAACGGGTGCAAACGTCTCATCAAAATCAACCCCTTCAACTTGAGTATATCCTTGAGCTACTAGTCTTGCTTTATTCCTAGTAATTACTCCTTTCTCATCAGACTTGTTTTTGTAGATCCACTTGGTACCAATGATGTTAGTCCTTTCAGGTCGTGGAACTAGCTCCCATACTTCATTCCTTTTAAACTGCTCCAGTTCATCTTGCATGGCATTGATCCAATATTCATCAGTCAGGGCTTCTTTCACATTTTTTGGTTCAACCTTGGATACAAAACAGGAATTTGAACTAATTTCCCTTGATCGGGTAGTCACACCACTATTGGGATCTCCTATGATAAGATCCTTAGGGTGGTCTTTCTGAATTCTGATAGATGGCATTTTGGTGGGTGCATCTACCTCACATTCAGTAGGAGTCTCCTGTACTTCTTCAGACTTGACTGGTATGTCGGTTGTAGTATCAAGGAATGTTCCAACATCCTCTATGACATCGATTCCTTCCTCTTTATCATCCACAATAACATTTATGGATTCCATCAGGACATTGGTCCTGTAGTTGAACACTCTGTACGCTCTGTTGTTAGTTGAGTATCCTAGGAATATACCCTCATCACTTTTGGGATCCATTTTCCTTCTCCGTTCACGATCTGTGAGAATGTAGCATTTACTTCCAAAGATATGAAAGTACTTCACAGTGGGTTTTCTGTCTTTCCATATTTCATACAGAGTGGAGGAGGTTCCTTTTCTCAAGGTGACTCTATTGTGAACATATCAAGCGGTATTCATAGCTTCAGCCCAAAAGTGCATAGGGAGCTTCTTTGCATGAATCATAGCTCTGGCAGATTCTTGAATAGTTATATTTTTCCTTTCAACTATCCCATTCTGCTGAGGAGTTATAGGGGAGGAGAACTCATGACTTATTCCTTCAGACGAGCAAAACTCATCAAACTTGGAATTTTTGAACTCCGTACCATGATCACTCCTAATTCGGACAACACAACTGTCCTTTTCCCTTTGAAGTCTGATGCACAGGTCTTTGAAGACATCAAATGTATCTGACTTTTCTCTGATGAAGCTTATCCACGTGTATCTGGAATGATCATCCACCACCACATATGCATATCTCTTTCCACCCAGACTTTCAACCTGCATAGGTCCCATTAAGTCCATGTGTAACAGTTCCAGAACTCTGGAAGTTGTAGGATGTCCCAGCTTCGGATGTGACATCTTGGTTTGCTTGCCCACCTGGCATTCTCCACAGACTCTTCCTTCATCAATAAGCAGCTTTGGGATTCCTCTAACTGCTTCTTTGGAAATGATCTTTTTCATTCCCCTTAAGTGTAGATGACCAAGGCGTCTATGCCACAGCTTCACCTCCTGTTCTTCCTTGGCAGAGGAGCACATTGTGGAAAAGTTTGAGAGCTTAGGTTCCCACAGATAACAGTTATCTTTGGATCTGGATCCTCTCATAACTTCTTGATTATCTCCATTTGTCACCACACATAGCTCCTTAGTGAACTGAACATAGTATCCTTGATCACACAGCTGGCTTATGCTGATGAGGTTGTTTGTCAGTCCTTTTACTAACAGTACATTATTCAGTTCTGGGACTCCAGAGCAGTCCAGCTTACCCACACCTTTTATTTTTCCTTTAGCACCATCACCAAAGGTCACATAACTGGTAGTGTGAGGTTGTATATCCACCAATATATTCTCCATACCAGTCATATGTCTTGAGCAGCCACTGTCAAAGTACCAGTCTTCTCTGGTAGATGCCCTTAGAGCTGTGTGAGATAACCTAGCATACCATTGTCGCTTCTTGATGGGGACATAGTGTCTATATGTATTATGCTTAGGTCTGACATGAGGGGCTTGGTTAGGGTAACCATGAAGCCTGTAGCAGAAGGCTTTTATATGGCCAAGCCTACCACAGTGGTGACATCTCCATTTCTGGAATTTCCTCTTCTGATGATTATTCATCCTGGTTCCCTGATGTTGAGACATTGGGTGTGACCTCCGCTTGAATTTATGAACTTTAGCCTTTGGGCGTTTGAGTTCAGCTGAGGATTTTTTCACAAAGCCTAAACCAGATATGGTTCCAGACTTTTGTCCCACCTTTAGGATCTCTTCCAAGGTGTCAGTTCCTTTATTCAACATTTTGATGGATTTAGTCATTTGATCCAGCTTGGAGGTCAGCAAGGTTATCTCACCATTTAGACCCTCTATGACTGTCAGATGCTTTTGTCTCCCATCTTCCAGCTCCTTGATGAGCTTCTTCTGCTTTTCTCCATGTACACACACTTCTGCACTGATGACACATAGCTTCTTATAAGCTGCAGCAAGTTCATCAAAGGTCAGTTCATCTGCACTTGAGTCATCATCAGTGGCACAAACACTCGTTAGTGCAGTGACATGTTTAGCAGATTCTCCTTCAGATTCACTTTCAGAATCTCCCTCAGACCATGTGACAGCTAGCCCCTTCTTTTGCATCTTGAGGTACGTAGGGCATTCAACTCTAATGTGTCCATAGCCTTCACATCCATGACATTGGATTCCCTTGCCTTGGTTGAACTTTTCTTCAGAAGTTGATCTTTTCCTGATGTAAGACGAGATGTTCTTGACATTTGGTCTACCTCTTTGATCAATCTTCTTCACGAGCTTGTTGAACTGTCTCCCAAGCATGGCTATGGCTTCTGATATGCTTTCATCACCTCCAGTATATCCTGCTTCTGACTCCTCTTCAGTATTTGATACAAAAGCTACGCTTTTGTTCTTCTTTTCAACATTCTCACACATGCCCGTTTCAAAGGTTTGGAGAGAACCAATGAGCTCATCCACCTTCATATTGCAGATGTCTTGAGCCTCTTCTATGGTTGTGACCTTCATAGCAAATCTCATAGGTAAAGACCTGAGAATCTTTCTTACAAGTTTCTCTTCAGCCATTTTCTCACCTAGGCCACCAGAGATGTTTGAAATCTCAAGAATATTCATGTGAAAGTCATGAATAGTCTCATCCTCTTTCATCCTCAGATTTTCAAACTTGGTGGTCAGCATCTGAAGTTTGGACATCTTCACCTTGGAGGTACCTTCATGAGTTATCTTGAGGGTATCCCAAACTTCCTTAGCCAGCTCACAGTGGTGAACCAGTCTGAAGATGTTCTTACTGATTCCATTGAACAATTCATTCAAGGCCTTAGAATTTCCAAGGGCTAATGCCTCTTGCTCCTTGTCCCACTCTTCTTCAGGAATCTGCACACTGACTCCATCTTCACCTGTCTTCGTTGGATGTTCCCATCCTTTGTTGACAGCTCTCCAGACTTTGCTATCTAGAGACCTTAAGAAGGCTATCATACGAGGCTTCCAGTCATCATAGTTAGAACCATCCAGCATGGGTGGTCTATTTGAGTGTCCTATATCCTTGTCCATGGTACTAGAAAGTAAGTTCCCTAGATCTCACCCAGAAATTAACAGGCAGGGTGCCTGCTCTGATGCCAATTGAAATTCTAGTTATCAGACTTTCGATGTCACACGGGTTGTTATGACATCCAATTCTGCTCAGACAAGAATTATGCAGACCTTAAAAGTAAGTGCAGTAAATAACACAAGTAATTGTTTACCCAGTTCAGTCCAACATGACCTACGTTTGGGGGCTACCAAGCCAGGGAGGAAATCCACTATTAGTAGTATTAATTCAGACCTTAAACCAACTGTTTAACCCTATTACTTAATACCTACCCAATGCAATTTCAATCTTACACTAAGATCAGAGTTCCCACTCACTCCCCCTCAATCACCTCAGTGATTACTACCTTTAATCAATATTAAAGACAATTATGAAGTCACACTTCAAACAACTCTTGATTGTGCTTAACATCTTTAATCAAGATACACAACACTCACACTTAAAAGCTTAGAGTGACACAACACTTACAATTCAATGAACACCCTATACCAATGCAATCATCCGTGAGATAATAGCTTGGCTTACAAGATACGACTAATACAAGACTCACAAAAATACAGCAGTGAAGTATGATGGACACACTAAATCTTCACGCCTCAAATCCCCAGTTCTGAATGAAGGATTGCCATCCTTTTATATTGCAGCACTTGGGCCCTGTACTTGTATTCTCCTGAATTTAAGGTCACGCGAGTTCCCCTAAATTCCACATCTAGGTTACTAACAAATAGGCTATTTGTTAGGTTCATTAAATGTAGCTTGGTTGTTGGTTTCCTGAATTTTCTCTTAGCTGTTGAATCCCGGAAGAATAGCCTGAGAAAAATGCTGAAACAGAAAAACTAAACAACCTACAATATAGCATACGCTGTCAGGAATGAATGTCACAACATTCTAAGTCTGTTTTTCCCGAAAACAGACTGTACAAATTTGCTGAACTGTACAGGACCAATCTGTCCATACTTCAGTATCAGTGTACATTAGTAACTGTCAAGACATCCAATTTGACATTTACACAATTAGCCTTATGTCAGGTCTGTTATCCTCCTGAAGAACAGACTGAGATACATACTGACGTGTAGCAGAAAACCACTCTGCCTATTGTTCAGTATATGCTATCAATGATGAATGTCATAACCTCCAGTTTGACATTCAGACAGTAGGCCTTATGCCAGGTCTGGTATTTCCTTGATAACCAGACTGAAAATAAATATTGAGTTCTAACAGAACACCAACTGTTCTATTCCTCAGTATCTGCTGACAGGGACGAATGTCATAACATCCAGTTTGACATTCAATAAATCCTGTATTAGCTAATCCTGCAGTACACTACTCAGAATGTCATGACATCAACCAAGACATCAAAGTACAACTAGATATTCTAACATACAATGCAGTCAAACAAACATCTCCACAGCATGTCATGACATCAGTCAAGACATTAGAATCCAACTAGTGTTTTACCATACAATGCAACCAATTAAACACCTACACCCTTCTACCTCAACACAAACAAATGCTAATTGTCTCGTCCGCGAGCAAACAAGCCAATGTTTAAACTGTTAGAATGCGACCTAAATATCTGTCCTCTAAAATCAATCAACCAACACTCTTGGCTGCCAAGAATTATGTAGCTTTGAGTTCTCCATCGCACATGGAGATAGTAGGAGCGAGATTCATGTCTCGTCAAGCACCATAATGAAAAACACCAAAAATATATTTTGTCTTGTCTAAACTACGAAGCTTTGAATTTCTCGTTGTACCTGAAAATACATAGGAGCAAGACTCAAAATGTTGTCAAGCACCCTAATAAAAACATTTCTGCGATCCTTTTTCTTTTGCACTTTTTATCATTCGAAGAGAAAAATCAACGATAGCCAACATTCAATTGCAAGTTAAACTAAAAGGTTCTCATTGAGTACAACAGACGCAAGAGGTGCTAATATATTCCTCTCACGTAATCGACTCCCGAACCCTGAATTTGGTTGCGACGATCATTTTCTTTTTTAAGACTTTTATCGATATTTCCCTTTCCTTCATTGGAATAAATAAAATTCGGTGACGACTCTTTTCGAATCAAATTTTCCATGACCATTGCGAAAGATCGTATTTTTCGATATGCGATAGCTAGACAATTTAAAAATTAAACAAGAATCAAACCTCTATTTCCCCTCACTAGAATTAGGTATTTAACCATTTCAACTATAGTCCTTTAGCTAATATATTTCCTTTATTTAATATGTAATAATTTAAAAAGATAAACAAAAATAATCACAAAACAATTATATATATATCATTATACTGAATTATAATTCTATAATTTCTCGTATCAATTTTTTCTCCAAAATCAATAATTATAATAAAATAATAAAATTCTAACATTACTGCTTAATAAATGATAAAATAATTAATAAATAAAAAAACCCTACGACCCACTCTTTAAGACTATTTAAACAAAAAGTAAATATTATTAATATTTAAATAAAAAGTAAATACTATTAATTAATAAATAAAATAATAATAATAAATTAATAAAAAAACCTCACTCTCCCACAACCACTACCACGTTTCAAATTAATTAATAAAACCTCACAATTTTATCGATTATTAAAACTCACAATTCAATTTACTATTAAATTAAATTAAATTAAATTAAATTAAATTAATCAGTAATATTCCAAGTTCTGTAATTATGTAAAATACATTTTAATGATTAACTACTACAAATAACATATGTCATGTCGGATACGAAATTGATTTCACTTTGGTTTTAATGGCAATGGACCGAAGGATGACATGAAAAGTGGAAATTTTACCCCTCGATTTTTATAAAACTGAGGTTAAAATGCAAAAGGTTAATGGTTCGATCCCTAAAAACAATATATTTTTATTTGCAAAACTAACTAATGCACGCAACATGCCTCTCGATTTTATTCAATAACTGAGATAATAAGTTATGCTTATACGTCTGTTTTTAACTTTAACGGAGATGCTTAATCAATTGTATTGCGATATAAATTTGTTTTGATTCTCATTTTACTCAAAGATATGTATCATTTTGTACACATGCAGAAACTATAAAATTGTTACCGAATACCAAATTAACACATAATATCAAATCATAAACAAATAACAATTGGTCTTCCTTTTTTTATACATAATTACATATTTACATTGTGGCAAAATCAAATATACAAATTTATATTGTTGTCACCAACATAGAAGTTAGAGTTTTGCACATGAAAATGTTGAAACCTCTATATGTACAAATTCAACTTATAACAAAAGAGAAACTATTATTGTTGAAATTCAAGACAAGATAAGAAGACATCAACCCAAATTGATCAGATATCATCTATATCTTCTTGTGAGAATGACGTTTTATCGCTAAACTCCTATAATTAGAACAAAGTTTAAATTATGGTAAGCTAACAACAACAACATTAACTTAAAAAATATACATAAATTACATGTATATGGATTAAGCTAACACCTTACGTTAGGTCCATCCATTTGTAATGCCTCCAGTGACAATATCATGCATATGTTTTATAACATAGTATCCACAATAATAGCTGTTGGGTTGTCTTCTCGACTACAAATAATATTTATATAGTTACTAATTACTACACACAAATAAAATAATATCTAAAATCACAAGGAATACTTACTTTTGGGGCATGGATCCTTGGCTTTTTACCAAATAAATTACATTTGATTGCATTGTATCCCTTAAATAATTCAAAATAGTAGACTTAGGAAGTACATAATATTGACCTGGAACATGACTTAATTTAGTATTCTCGCAGAGATCTAGAAGACCCTCTACTATCATTGATAGTCTCTTAATGTTATCTACTTGTTATGGTGTGGTTTTAATATTGTCCTGGTGGGCAGAACAAATTTCTTTTGTTCTTGTACCACTCATTCTCAACTACCTACTCTTGAATGTCCAACTGATTTAATTTATTTGGTTGAGTAAACTGAATGAACTCAATTTCCACATCATAAAAACAACATAAATAGAATACAAAAATTAAAACGCAAACAATAATAACAACAACATGCAACACAATTTTTTTAACGTATACTTATACCTCAAGCACATTGTGGGTACATTTCACAGATATCCTCTCATACTCCTCCTCATTCGCCTTCCTTTGCTACACCCCAAACAACCTCTCTCACTCCTCTTAATCCTTCTGGACCCTCTCCTCCACCTGCTAAACAACCTTTCAATCTTCTCCTACAACACCCACTCATGCTCCTTCATCTTCACCCTATGACGTTCCTCCTGAATCCTCATCTCCCTTTCCTCCACAAATTTAACAACAACTATCTCTTTAATCTGTTCCTTACTGTGTACTTCTCTAGTTGAAATAGATCGTCCAAAATAAATCTTGAAGCCAATGCCTCTTCCAAGACCACGAACACACATATGATGTTCCTCGGTTCTAATCGCTTCAACCAAGATGTCATGACGATCTTATGGAACGAAGAGCCCAGATTTGGATTGTTCAACCAATACATCCTAGAACACATATAAAATTTTATCTTTACCAAGTTGATTTAACCAAAATAAATAATATTGTTGAAAAACGAATCTACTTACAATATTTTCAGCCACTTCGCGTGTAGCCTCTGATGTGAACTCACCGCCTTTTCTTTGACATTCCATATTCCATTTCTCATGGCGTGATGGTGGAGATGGAGTGCAATCAAGGCTTATAGAATCACCCAACTCTTGTTCCCTTTGTTTTCTTTTTTCTTCAATCATCTTCTTTTTAAATTTTGTCATATCATCCACGAGACAAACTATATGGGTAGACATTTCTAGATCTGTTAAGTTTTTTTTCCTCTTATCCAAGAAGTCGGGAGTGATGCGAGACTTTATAAATTCCTCCCAACAACCATGCTCAATATATGAATACATCACGTATGAAGGGGTTTCTTTACTTTTAGCTATTGGATGAGTAATATAATCATGGGTGAGTTGTGTCTTAAATTCCCTTCAACGCTCACCAGCATATGTAAGCACTTTCTTTTTCACCATACTATAATCCGGACTAACAATAAACACTTCTTATGTTTACATAATAGAGTTGTTATTAGTATTAAACACAAAATTAAACAATCATACATACTTGTAAAATAAATTATAAAATTCAATATAAATACTGTAATATCGGTCCATAAGCTATTTTTCAAATCATCGCCAACGTCGTGCCAACTATCCAACAAAATACTAATTTTAGTTCTACCTTGTAACATAATGTAGCCCGTAAAATTCTCAGCATGTTCATCATAAGCCTGGCCGGTTGCAATATCAACTCTAACCGGGAAGAGAATATTGTTTTCATGGGATTTTTTCACCTTGGTATACATCATGGCACCTTTAGATTTTCTTTTACGTTGTATATTTATAGAGGTAGTTGTATGAGTCGTGGAGGTTGAATTCATCGAGACACCAACATCTTCTGGGTGAGTCGTTGATATTGTATGGGAGTTGTTTGTCTTATCGGCCATGACTATCTAAATAAAGAATAATATATGATACATTTTAGTGATACTAACACTAATGCAAGTGAAAAACTAATGCAAGGGTAACAAATGGAGAGACATCATTTCAATGAAAAATAAATGCAGTTCGGCCATGACTGATAAGATATAATCAAAATAAAAAAATAATGATCAAGAGAAACCATTTAATTGATATGAACTAAAATCATTTCAAAAAACCATTTCACTGATGTTGTATGAGAATATAAATGATGTTCGTGTTGATATAAACTAAAACTATATCAGTGATATGAACTAAAACAACTTTAGTAATATAAACAAAAATGTGATAAAGAAGTACCTCAAACGTGATGACGAATATTTAGTTAAGGTTGGAAATATAGATAATGTTCGTGTTTTGATGAGAGTGACGATGAAAATCTTCAACAGTTGGAAGAATTTTGATGAGAGAGTGACGATGAAAATCGCATAGGGTTTCTGCGCAAAGAATGACGATGAAGTTAGAGCGATGATTGATAAATGAGAAGTTAGAGACTAATTCTTTAAAGTATTTCATGCCAAACATTGGCATGTCGGTTTTTAGAGAAAACCAACGTGTATTCATTAATTAAAAATTAAATAAAAAGAAAAAACGTTATAACGCCATATTCTAGGAGTTCCATTAAAAGATCTTACAGGACGATTTTTAAGAAAAACTGAGGTATATGAGTTTATAAAATAAAATAAAAAGAAGCTTTTAAAAAATGTAATTAATAAATATTGACACAATATATTACCTCTTAGTTGGTACATGCAACTGAGGTTAATACAAATAAAAAATAATAAAAGAATAAAAGATTAATAAAGAAAAAAGGGAAGCTGAAAAGACGCCAAGATATATATATATATATATATATATATATAATATATATATATATTATATATATATATATATTATATATATATATATATATATATATATATAATATATATATATATATATATGACGCTGTCAGGACACATTCCCTCAGTTTTTTAATGTTAGAGGTGAAAGCTTCGTTATAAAATGTCTTATTTGTAGTACTGATAAATCAAATGGTAAAACTGCTCCACCATTTTCTTATACTTCCATTATCCATTTCTTAAGGCTACTTCTTTTTCATTACCATTCAGTTTCCATCAAAAAAAAATGATAAACACTATTATTATTTTTTATCACTTCTAATATTAATTCAAAATTCTCACATTTATTTTTTGTGTTAAATCAACGATGTAGAATAATGGATAAAATTTTGTTTGACCTGTCTCTTTTTTTTTATTCAGTTTGTGTAAACAAAGAGAACAAATAAGGCAGTCATTATGAAGGAGTATTATAGGTTTTCGGTAATTATTGTTGGTGCCCAAGATGAAGAATATGAAGATGGAAGAAGAGAGAAGATATAATAACAAACTTCCACTACTCCACTAAGACGGTTACAAAAAAATGGTTGCACATACACTACACTACAATACTCAGTGGATACAACTGTTGACAGCTACAATACTATATATACACAAATAGTAATACCATGTAGGCAACATGTTAACCTACACTAGCTAAGTTAAGCTTAACAAAACAAATACTACTAATGCTGAAAAATGAATTACCTCTAACACCATCCCTTAATTCATATTCAACTAATCAAAACTAACAACACCAATTCCATCCTAAAAGTGGAGAAATCGATCAATCTTGATTGCTTTATGAACCTGACTTCTCATAAAAAGATACTTAGTCTCAATATGCTTACTTCTCCCATGCATCATTGGGTTCTTGGCAGGATTGATTGCAGACTTGTTATCAATCATCAGTTTCAGAGGCTTGTTTACCTTGATCTTTAGATCCTGCAGTAAATTCAAAAGCCAAACAGCTTGACATGCAGCCGCAACACCTACAATATCTTCTGCTTCACAGGTTAACAAAGCAACAATTGGTTGCTTCTTGGAGTCTGAGTAACACCTCCCATATATTTAAACAAATATCTAGGAGTACTTTTTCTATCAACTCTGTCTCCACACAAGTCAGAGTCTGCGTAACACATCATCATTGAATTAGCCTTTTCACCATAAGGGAACAAAACTCCATACTTTAGAGTCACCTTAATATACCTAAGAATCCTGACATCAGCTTCGTAATAAGACCACTTTGATTTACTCATGAACCTACTAAGCATTCGAACTGCATAACAAATGTCAGGTCTAAAATTACACAAATACCTCAAAGAGTCAACCAACTACTTGAAAGTTGTGGCATCTACATCATCACATTTAGAATCAGAATCCAATTTGTGATTTGTTTGTGACGGTATGGCACCAGCCTTACAATTTAGCAGCTCGAATCTCTTCAGAAGCTCTAGTTCACCTTTTGATGGCCTTCAGCCACACTTTCTTCTTAAGAGCTTCTTCAATAATCATTAGTTCAGAGTCTATTAACATGGAGCACTGAATGACTTCTCCCTCAGAGTCTACTTCAGTATCTTACAACATGTCAAACTCTATAAATCTTATTGGTATTTGTCTGATTCTTTATGGACTCTGAACTTGTTCAAATTCTCCTTGTGATTCTGAAACAGTATCATATGCTTGACCAGCCTTAGAAGTTGGACCACCTTAAGAGGCTCCAGCTTCAGAAGCTCCACCTCTAGAAGCTATATCTCTAGAGATTGGATTACCTCCAGATTCTGGATCATCATCAGAATCTGGATCAGAATTAGATTCACCTTTAGAATCAGAATCGCCTCCAGAGTCTTCTTCATCTTTAGAGTCACCTTCATACTCTAACTCATCTTCAGATTCAGAGTCATCTTCTGATTATGACTCATCTTCAGAACCCTCAGATTTTGACTCTTCTTCATAACCTTCAGATTCTAACTCATCTTTAACTTCAGAGTCATCTTTTGAATCTGACTCATCTTCAGAACCCTCAGTTTCTAACTCTTCTTCAGACCTTCCTATTATAACTCATCTTCTAATTCTGACTCATATTCACAATCAGACTCGACTTCAGATTCAAAGTCATCTTATAACTCTAACCCATATTCAGAGTCTCTTTCAGAGCCTGCTATACCTCTCTCTCAAAGGTTCTTTCAGAGATACACAACTTTTGTGCCTCTAGACTGCTTTGCAGCTCTTCTATTCTCATAGTGCTCAGATCCTTAGAATGTTCAATTTCTACAACGGTGTAATCAAACTGAGGAGTAAGAGATCTAAGTACCTTCTCAATGATACTTTCTTCAAAGAGAATTTCTCCATACGACTTCATCTTATTTGTGATCAGAATCACTCTAGAGATGTAGTCAGGTATCTTCTCATTGTTCTTCATGCTGAGATTCTCATACTACTTACATAAGGAGTGAAGCTTTACCTTATTCACTGATGCATCACCATTAAAACACCATACTAGTGTGTCCCATACAACCTTCTCCGTCATCGAATCAATGATTTTCTCAAACACGTTCACATCCACACACTGATGGATGTAGAACAATACCTTATGATACTTCTTCCTCAGATCATTCTGAGCATTTCTCTGCGCATATATTGCATTTTATGGAAGTTCAACCTGAATGTAATCTTCGTGTACA